>NC_136772.1:13362764-15762764 GCF_947034865.1 Barbatula barbatula
TTCCACCAATGTGGAACAGATCCAGAGAAGGTACGGGAGAGTGACTTTTTTACTTTTTGGGATGGTACCAGTAGTCGTTGTTCCTTTGCAGACTGCAGTGATCTGGCAGGAACATAGGTCTGCATTAGCGAGCGGAGATACGATGATGCAGACCCTGTGGTGGTCTTGTAGGCCGCCCGCATAATTTTAACATTATGCGGGCGGCAACAGGGAGCCAGTGTAACCTGATGAAGAGCGGAGTTACATGCGCTCTCTTCGGTTCATTGAAGACCACTCTTGTCGCCGCATTCTGGATCATCGCAATAATCCAGTTTGGACATGACAAGAGCCTGGATTAGGACTTGCGTAGAGTGCTCTGATACGAAAGATCTAATTTTCCTAATGTTGTAGAGGATGAATCTACAGGACCGGGTGGTACTGGCAACATGACTTGTGAGGTTAAGCCGATCATCGATTACCACCCCCAGGTTTCTGGCTGTGATGGACGGTGTAATAGTTGATGAGCCTAGTTAAATGGCAAGGTTGTGGTGAATCTTTGGGTTGGCTGGGATCACAAGCAGCTTCGTTTTTGCAAGGTTCTGCTGCAGGTGATGATCCTTTATCCAAAGCGAGATGTCACTCAGGCATGCCGCGATGCGAGCAGAGACCGTCCGGTTGAAATGACAAGTAGAGTTGTGTGTCCTTATAGCAGTGATAGGAGAAGCCATGCTTCTGAATGACCGAGCCGAGGGATGCCATGTAAATGGAGAAAGTTAGCGGTCCAAGCACCCCCGTGTTGAGATGCGGAGACCTCATCTCTCCAGGATACTCTGAATGACCTACCCGAGAGGTAGGACTCAAACCATTGCAACGCCATTCCAGAGACACCCATAGCACTGAGAGAAGCCAGGAGGATGTGATGATTCACAGTGTCAAAAGTAGCAGACAGATCCAGTAGGATGAGCACAGATGTAGGGGCCAACCCCCAGAGGCATATAACGGTGATGCTCCAGGGGCTTTGCACCCTTTCTATGTGGTTCAGACCTCGGTTTCTGACTCACTCTCGGTCCGTGTTGTCGTCGCAGGATGTTAACGACAGATGCTTCCCTCACGGGTTGGGGTGCGGTTTTAGATGGCCGTCCAGCCATTTGTGGAGCGAGGCGAACAACCACCCAACAACCACAATGAACCAGCACAAGACAGAAGACACAAGGGCATTAAATAAGGGACCAAATGAAGAGGGGAACAGGTGTAGGGCATGAATCAATAACGAGGAAATGAGAGGATGGGAACAGAGACGAGACCGGAGAGAGTGCATGGAAGGCCATAAGGGCCATAACTGCTCTCTCTCCAAGAGAAACATGACATGATGCAGCAGAATCATGACAGAAGCCCCTCCTTAAGGAGCAGCAACCTGATGCTCCTCAAGGCACAAACAAGAAAAGACAGACTGCGACACTGACAAAAACAAGGCAACATAATAACAAAAACAGGGAACCACAAGAGTCCAAGGGAGGGGCACACAAGAGTCCAAACAGGGGGGAAGTCCAAACGCCGGCAGGACATGGACTGGATAGCCGGCAGGACACGGCCACATGCACCGGGCTGGAATGGCCGCATGCACCGACCTGGAATGCCCAGCTGCACTGACCAGGAATGCCCGGCTGGGGATCTGTTGCGGACACAGGATTCCAGAGGCTTCGACCCTGGAGGGTAGCCCGGCAGTCTCGACCCTGGAAGGGAGTCCGGCGGCCTCAACCCTGAGCAGGAACCTGGCCGTCTCGACCCTGGAAGGGAGTCCGGCGGAACCAGACTCTGAAAGGGAGTCCGGCATTCTCGACCCTGTAAGGGAGTCCGGCAGCCTCGACCCTGAAGGGAAACCCGGCAGCCTCAACTGCTGCCGCAACGATCCCTCTGTCTGCTGGGTCCTGTGATGGCTGGTTCATTCTGTCGTGAACGTGGTGGGTGAGACACGGACAGAGGACCCAGGTGCAGACAGCGGGTAAGGGGTTAATAGAAGGCTTTAATAATAATGACAAAACAAAGACCCACAAGGGGGTAACATAACAAAACATGGATACATAATAACATGACAGGACTAAGACTAACTACCCATAAACAAGACTAAAATTAACTTTAAACATGAACTACACTAGACTAACTAAACTAACACCACACAGGAACTCACCCAACAACCACAATGAACCAGCACAAAACAGAAGACACAAGGGCATTAAATAAGGGACCAAATCAAGAGGGGAACAGGTGAAGGGCATGAATAAATAATGAGGAAACGAGAGGATGGGAAAAGAGACAAGACCGGAGAGAATGTATGGAAGGCCACAGGGGCCATAACTGCCTCTCTCCACACAAGGAACATGACATGATGCGGCAGAATCATCACAGTTTTCTGACTTGTTATTTTGTTTTCCAAATTGTTATTGTGTTTTAAGAATTGCTATTCTGTTTTTAGATTTGATATCGCATATTCAGAATTGTCATTTTTATTTTGGATTTTTATTTTGCTTCTAGATTGGTTTTTAGTTTTGCAACTTGATGTTGTTTTGCACTTCTTTTTCCATGAGGTGTTGTTTGAAGGCATGTGTGTCCAGGAATACTGACAATTGTTGGACGCAGGACAAATGTTACTGTGTGGCGTTCTTTGACGATCACCAGGCGTTTAACCGCTGAGCCTAGCACCCTTTCTTTAGTTATACAATGATGCTTTTGGTTCTAATAAATAAATGTTTGGTTGAGAATAGTCCAAACAAGGCTAATATGCAATATTTAAATTGAATATATTTGAAAGATTCCCTGCATGTTTCTGTTTGTTGTTAGATGTAATTCTGTTTTATACATACAAGTGCTCCTAAACAAATAAGTTATCGTAGATCCCTGTATGGGAAAATTTCGGATTAATCTAATTAGTCTATTTTTCAAAGATTCATGAATCTGATTGTGTGTCATTGAAATATTATAATATCACTCCATAACTCCATAGTTATGCGTGTTGGTAATGTGATGTAATAAACTAAAAACTACCTTGGTTATACATGAATACACATTCATTCACATTAGGCCTTTTCTGTGCCATACACATTTTACACACATGTGAAGAAACATCTATGAAAGCATTCCTGTTGAAAAGGGGGTAAAGGGGACAAACACAACAGGTGGAAAGCATGATCTAGTCACATGGAGCAGTTCAATTTTAAAGGCCGGTGCACTGTATTGCTGGGTCAGGTGTTCCTATACAATAGGGCACACACAGAAAAGTATATAAAGGTAGCCTAAATGCAAGGCAATAAGCATTGGAACTACACCAACAGCTGACAGATTGACATAATGGGGAGAGTAAGTTCTAAAAATTATGATTTGTGACAAATTAGACATATAAACTGTAGTGTTGCGTACCAAATATTTTTCTGTATTGATGATTTAAAATAAAAATTGTGTTTTCTTTCAGGTTATCTTCTACGAGGAAAGGAACTTTCAGGGTCGCTCTTACGAATGTATGAGTGACTGTGCTGACATGTCCTCCTACCTGAGCCGCTGTCACTCCTGTAGAGTTGAGAGCGGATGCTGGATGATGTTCGACCGTCCCAACTACATGGGAAACCAGTATTTCTTTAAGAGGGGCGAGTACGCTGACTACATGTCTATGCATGGAATGAATGACTGCATCAGGTCCTGTCGTATGATCCCCATGGTGAGAACTAAGAACATTTTTAGGTTGTTCAGTTATTATTACGAAGATTACATGTGTATATCTCCTTTGGTGATAATAAGGGTATGGGGCGATATATATATTTTTTTAATCTAATTTACAGAAAATATTCAGATTAGTTTTTTCTATTATCATGTTTAGGTATTATATTATATTTCTTAGATGGGATGTTGATTCCTTTTGATACATTTAATAACAATGTACTTTTATTTTAATACAGTATAGGGGATCCTACAGAATGAAGATCTATGAGAGGGAGAACTTTGGAGGACAGATGCATGAGATGATGGATGACTGTGACAACATCATGGACCGCTACCGCATGTCTCACTGCCAGTCCTGTCATGTGATGGATGGTCACTGGCTCATGTATGAGCAGCCGCAATACAGAGGCAGAATGTGGTGGTTCAGGCCTGGAGAGTACAAGAGCTTCAGCAATATGGGTGGAATGAGATTCATGAGCATGAGGCGTATCATGGATTCATGGTATTAGTGTTCTAATATTTCAATAAATAATTCTACAGATTTTTTTTGAATTATTCATTCATAACACTGAAATATATATATTTTAATTAATATTATAAATAACATCAACAACACAACGATAATATGACTACCTCAGAGCTCTGACAATTCAGGAGCTGTAGAAATAAAGGTACAGTAGCACGCGATTCTGATCTAGTATTTTTAACAATTTCTGAACAAACAAGGTTAGTGAGACTATTTTTTAAACAAGCAATTTCAAAAATGGCAAATTGTGGCTTTTACCACCAACACAATGGACGGAGGTAAAAACTAGGGTTGGGTGCCTCATTCAAATACATTTTTTAAATATACAATCAATATTTGCCCTCTATATGTTGGTAAGAAGCCAGGACTGCACACGATAGCCATCCGAGGAGCATGTGAATGAAACTTTTACTCTCACTTCATCTGATAGCAGCAGGCCTATAGTCTTTTATTAAAGGGATAGTTCACCCAAAATGAAAATTCTGTCATCATTTACTCAGCCTCAGATTTATCCAAACCTGTATAATTTCACTGTTCTGGTATACACAAAGGAAGATGTTTGCAAGAATGTCAGTAACCAAACAGAACTCATACCTTATAACTGCCATAGTAGGGAAACTAAATAATATGGGAGTCAATGGGGGATGAGATCTGTTTGGATTAAAACCAAGTCTTCTTTTTTAGGTGAACTATCTCTTTAATGTAAAATGACTCTAGTCAGAGAATGGACTTCCTGTCACAACGGGAGAGCTCCTCCCCTCCTGCAGACCAATTATACTATACAGAAGGTACTGTGAAAACTTAGCCGTTGCTAAGACCCTCCTCTTTGCTATAAGTGGAGTAATTAATAATTTCTGGAAAAGTTTTCACAAAAATGTCTGCTATTTTCAGATTCGCTTAATAGGACAAGGTGTTTTTATACCACTATTCAGCACAGGTTGGTCACTGCAATTTGCAAGGGGAAAGTAATTCTGTAGTTTAAATCAACTCGCATTTCACAATCCCTGGTTCTACTCAGCAGGCCTAAGGGCTTGTCCAGCGTGTTCTGCCACTCCTGAATAAATGGGTTGCCTTTTTAGCAAATTAGCCTAGGTGTTTTGGGGATGGCATTTGCTGCCCCTACTACTGGATCCTGTCCATACCAAACATGCAGATTTTTGGTGAGGGCAGCACATCATATGTAGCTCTTATGATAAAACCAAGTACAAGTACAAGTACAAAATCAAATACAGTGGACATTGAAATAAAGAAACGAAATTAGGAACTGAAGATTCAGCCTATAGGTTGTTCCCGAGCTACAATGATCTTGTAATGTACTCTGACTGGCAGCCAATTTAAGGATCTCAATAAAGATGTAACATGATCCGTTCTCTTCGCGGACTTAATTAACCTGGCTGCAGCATTTTGTATGTTTTGCAAGCGTGCCAGAGCTTTTTTATCGAGCATACAGTGAATTACAATAATCCATTCTAGAGAAAACGACAGCAGAAATTGCTCTCTCTAAATCTGTCGGACATAAAAATGGTTTGGTTTTTGCGGAGAGCTTTAGGTGTAAAAAACTAGATTTAACCACAGAATAAAATTTTTTATCCACTTTTAGCTCAGAGTCCGGGACAAAACCAAGGCTTTTAACCTTTACCGAGTTTGCAGGTGCCAGGGGGTATCCTTTAGTTGCTCGGACACTGAGAGGGAATTGGGACCGAAAACTATAACCTCAGTTTTTTTCTCATTTAGTTTTTAAAAATGTGCCCCCAACCAGTCTTTCACCTCCTGAATACAATCTAATAGGTTACCGAAAGTATTACAATTTGACTGTTTTACCGGAAAATTAATCTGTACGTCATCCGCATAACAGTGAAATGACATGTTGTGTTTCCGAAAGATACAACCAAGAGGTAGCATATATAGAGAGAATAAAATAGGAGCTAAAATCGAACCCTCGGGAACCCCACACAATAAGAGGGACCTCAAGGACATGCAATCTTTTACACACACAGAAACCGATCTATCAGCAAGATATGATTTAAACCACTTAAGAACATTCCCCTTTAGGCCAACCCAAGATTCCAGACTCTGCAGTAAGGTATAGTGGTCAACCAAATCAAACGCAGCACTGAGATCAAGAATCATCAATGCAGAGTTTTCCCCTTTGTCCAAAGTCAAAAAATATAATTGAGCACCTTCACCAGTGCTGTCTCAGTGCTATGCCTTGACTTAAAAACCTCAGTTATGGAGTTCGACCACAGGTGGTCTTGAAGTTGCTTGAAAACAACTCTTTCTAGCACCTTTGCTAAAAATGGCAGATTTGAAATCAGCCAAAAGTTATTTGGGTCGTCCATAGGGAGGTTTGGCCGTTTTAGCAGAGGAGCAACAGCATGTTTAAAATCAGTTGGACAGATGCCCTGGCTAAGGCATTTGTTGATTAAGTTCAATATTTTAATTCCACTGTATCCATGATCTGCTTAAAGAAATGAGGTGGCATAGTATAATCTTTTGAAGAGGAAGTAAATAATATCTGCCAGAGAAGATCGAGTCATAGGATAAAAGTCGCTCCACTCCCTAGTCCATGGTGACGGAGAGGGAGCATCAGTCCCTACCTGTGGTATATGAGCACGGAGGTTGTCAATCTTTCCTTTGAAAAATGTTTGAAACTCTTCACAGGTAATAGTTAAGGAGTCCGGATGCAAATTTGGGCTAGGATTTATAGCCGCATTGATCGTGTCAAATAACACTTTGGGATTATTTGCATTCTTTAAAATAGTCTCAGAATAAAATTTGTGCTTTGTGTCCTTTGACACCTTCAGGAATGTAACCAAAGATTCTCTGAACAAGTCGTGATGCACTTGAATATGAGATTTCCTCCATCGCCTCTCCGCCTGCCTATACAGTCGTCTCAGCGTGCAATGGTAATAGGATTACTTGATATAATCTGAAACACTTGAAGCTCAAAACTATTGTAATCCTTAAAGATCTTCATGATGCCACCTCCACGCCTTTCGGCAGAAGTTCTGACATCGGTGAAACATCTCCTACCTTCAACCACGTCTCAGCCAAAAACAAGAAGTCCAGCTTGTTTTGCGTCATAAAGTCGTTCAGGACAAAGGTTTTGTTTCCAACCGCCTGTAATGCCATGTTCAATCGCGCTTCGCCGCTGGTCGTCTGCTGCTCACGGCTAGATTTTTCTGGTTAACCCTTCTCTCGTAGACCCGAACCACCGCAGTGCGGCCAGGAGCGTCCACTTTTTCGGGGATAGCCGGCACAAGCCAACTACCCAACGCTTCCCACGACCCCCAAGTGATTTTCCGCCCCTTTGTTTCGACCGTAGTTTGTCTGGAAGACCTAACACAGTTCCGAGCTCAAAAAGTCTGCTTTAGTCTGGTCATAATTCCACCACTCTTCCCACGCTTTCTGCCGTGTCTGCATCGTTTAGCGACGAAGGGAAGTCGCCACAGGCAGCACGGAATATCCTCCAGTAGTAGTGGTGGAGGAAGATGCAAATCTTTATAGTCATTTTTAAAGAAGGTACTTGGATGGATAATAGCTGGGAACGGTCGTAGACCAGCAAAGAGGGGGTATGTTGAAAAAAAACGTTATTAGCAATAACATAAATACTGAAACATAGATAGACAACGCAACAGGTAGACGGCATGCCACATACACCGGCGCCATCTTTAGACTTTAAACGTTAGGCTCAGCATTTTTAAGGCCTCCCCTCATACTGCCCATATCCTTTTCAAACTTCCACCCAAATTAACTTTACATTAGTAACATGCAAAAAATTCATGACTGCTCCTAATAAAGTGTTGCTTTTCATGTGAAAAATTAATAAAGAATTTGAGGGCTCAGACTTCAAATTGTTTTATTAAAACACTAATACCAAGAGTCCATGATACGCCTCATGCTCATGCATCTCATGCCACCCATATTACTGAAGCTCCTGTACTCTCCAGGCCTGAAGTACCACATTCTGCCTCTGAAGTGGGGCTGCTCATACATGAGCCAGTGACCGTCCATCACATGACAGGACTGGCAGTGAGACATGTGGTAGCGGTCCATGCACGAGTCACAGTCGTCCATCAGCTCATACATCTGACCTCCAAAGTTCTCCCTCTCATAGATCCTCATTCTGTAGGATCCCCTGTGCTGTAAAGGAAATTTGTATATATTTATTAACTGTGTTCAATTAGTATAAAAAGGGTTTAGTCAACAGTAAAGTAAAATGGTTATTGTTGTGCTTTTACCATGGGGATCATACGGCAGGACCTGATGCAGTTGTTCATTCCAAACATAGACACGTAGTCAGCATACTCGCCCCTCTTAAAGAAATACTGGTTTCCCATGTAGTTGGGATGATCGTGCACCATCCAGCATCCCCTCTCCACTCTACAGGAGTGACAGCGGCTCAGGTAGGAGGACATGTCAGAACAGTCGCCCATGCACTCATAAGAGCGACCCTGCAAGTTCCTCTCTTCATAGAAAACAATCTTTTTGTGTAAAATAAAAATAAAATAAAACACATCTTAAACAAAACATTTTCCAGGTATACTTTTGTTTCAATAGTACTTACCCTTCCCATGATGGTGGTGATAGTGTTTTTCGTTCTGCTACACTGACACCCTGCTCAGTTTAACCCTTACATTTATACCTGCCCAAACCTAAAGGATATGTGCCTCCTATTGTAAAAACTCCTGAATGAGCAACATGGAAGAGAATCCCATGGAAATCCAAAATGCACTTCACTTATTAGTCTTCCATTAATTGGCCTATTAGCCAATATGGTGGTGTGCTTCTTGCATCAGACAAAACAACTGAACCTAGAATCACACCAGTCATATCAGAACACAATTCTGTGTGAAGATACTTTTTCTACTAATCCATATTTAATAGACAGTAACTGCAAAAAAAGAAACAGACGTATATTACGCTGCCTTGTTTTGTTGTTAAATTGATAGATCAACTTATTTACAGACAATATGTTTGTGAGTAAAAACAAATCATATTTTGAGCTTATTTAGCCAGAATAGTTCACGTTCAAATGACATCCACAATGGCGGCATGTTGGCTCCACATATATCATTGTCAAATCTCATAAATTCTCAAGTACCTCACAACCAATTTTGTGATTTTACTCAAGAGATTTGTGGAACCACTGTAATGATTGTAGTTCAATTTGGTCCAAATTTGTACAGTAATATAATTCTCAGATTGTGTACATTCTATTTCAACAATAGCCATGTCATTTGACTTGGGCAAAGATCGATTTTAAAAAAAAAAAATACAATTTAACAACAAAATTGCATTTTCGGGCAAAATTAGAAAATGTCATTGTGTAAAATGTACACAATCTGTAGGTTAAGTCAAAAGGCCACCAAAATAAAAGTGCTCCATACCACTAAAGCTTTCCATACTGGTCTGCTGAATCAGGAGTTCAGTAGGCTTTCCTAATAGCCAGCACAGTATTTTTAGCTCACTCGGGTATGAAAGTAAGACTGGAACACAGCAGAGAACCGAACAGAGTCTGCAGTGAAGTAGCTTAAGAAACAGAACAGTTTAAAATGACTACCTCTGGAATGAGCATGTGCAGAGTAAGTTATAGAAGAAAGAAATTACATAAAATATATACTGTGTATCAATTTATCAATCATAATGTGACAATTTCTGTCATTTTTATTCAGTCAGCTTTATTTATATAGCACTTTTTACAATTTTCATTTTTACAAAGCAGCTGTACAAGAAAACATTGACTATGCAAGTCAAAACACAGGACAAATATCAGACAGACTATAAATTCCTATATGCAGTGCCAATTAAATTAAACTATAAAATTCTACCCTGTGGTACACCATACAGGACTTGCGATTTGCTTGACACCTTATTGTTTATTGCTACATATTGAAAACGGTCGGATAAATAAGATCTAAACCATTTCAAAGCTATTAACTTAATACCGACAATTTTCGAGTCTATGTAGGAGCGTGCTGTGGTCAATCGTGTCGAATGCAGCACTAAGATCTAGCAACACCAAAAAGGAGATACAACCTGTAAGGAATGGTGTAGCAGGAAGAACCCAAGTGCAGGCATAATAAACATTTGTTTGTGTACGAATAAACACAAAACAAAAACCTACGAGGGAGTAAAACAGGACAAGATAAATAATAGTGACAACCAGGACACGGACTAACTAGACTGGGAAAACAAATACTAAGGACAAGACTAGACTAACTCACCAAAACACGAGATATCAAGAACTAGAGACACGATGCAAGAATTATGCAAGAATTATCCAAGACAATTCCTTTGGAGGAAGGAACGTTAATGAGTTGAGACTACTTTTTCCAAAATTTTAGATATGAAAGGTAGATTCGAAATAGGTCTGTAATTAACTAGTTCTCCAGGGTCGAGATGGATTTTTTTGACAAGGGGCCTTATAATT
Source organism: Barbatula barbatula (assembly GCF_947034865.1). Classification (NCBI taxonomy): domain Eukaryota; kingdom Metazoa; phylum Chordata; class Actinopteri; order Cypriniformes; family Nemacheilidae; genus Barbatula; species Barbatula barbatula. The sequence goes on from NC_136772.1 coordinate 13,373,414, forward strand.
ACCACCGTATATGCACCTAGTGTCTGAGATGAGTTAATAATGCTAAGAAGATAATCTATAATTTCTGGGAGCATCTCTTTCAGTAGATGTGTAGGTATAGGGTCTAGCATGCATGTAGTTGATTTAGATGATCTAATGATTTTAGATAGTTCATTGTGATCTATGGTAGAAAATAATCGCAATTTCTCATTAGGGGCGCCGTAGTTAGTCGTTTGTTCAGCGGGTTTCACTTCTGGTTGCATAGTTATAATTTTTTAGGGCTATCCTGTATTTTCGAATACTATCCTTCCATGCTGTACGAAATACCTCTAATTTAGTTCTCTTAAAGTTGCCCATTTTTCGTGCCGCTTTCTTTAGAGCCTGAGTTTGTTAATTAAACCATGGTGTCGGGCTGGCATTTTTAATCTTCTTTAAGCGCAGAGGAGCCATTGTGTCTAGCGTTTCCGAGAAGGTGGTGTTAACATTTCCAATGGTAGAGTCAAGATCCTCTATGTTATTACTCATGCTAGAGATTTGAGACAATTCGGGCAAATTATAAAGAAAAGCACATTTTGTAGTCGAAGTTATTGTTCTACCATATGTGTAACTAGGAGTGTAATTTGCAGCCATAGGGTAATGAAGCAAGCATGATACCAGCTAATGATCCGAAATGTCTTCGCTCTGCAGAATGATTTTTACGTCGTCCACATTTTTACCGTAAGACAGTATTAAATCTAAAGTATGATTACGAAGGTGAGTGGGTTTCTAAAACATGTTGTCTAGGGCCCATGGAGTTGAGAAAGTTAAAAGCCATTCCTAAAGCATCTGTATTGTTATCTACATGGATGTTAAAGTCACCAACAACAAGGACTCTGTCTGCGGCCAGTACTAGTTCTAAGAACCCCCAAAATTATTGTGTGTGGTGCCCTGGAGGCCTATATACAATAGCCAGAATACATTTTAAGGATGTTTTATCCTTAGTATTAGGTGTTGATACTTGAAGTACCATGACTTCAAAACATTTTTATTTAGGATTAGACTTCTGGGAAATGCTAAAATAGTTATGGTAAAGTGCTGCAACACCTCTCCCTCTGCCTTTTAGGCAAGGCTCATGTTTATAATAATAATATTGGGGGACCGACTCATTTAAAGTAATATAATCATCTGGCTTTGGCCATGTTTCTGTCAGACAGAGCATGTCTATTTTATGATCTGTTATCATATCGTTAACAAAAAGGGCTTTATTAGAGAGTGATCTAATATTTAACAATCCGAGTCGTAACAGTTGATTATATGTATTTTGTTCATGTTTAATTAGTTTAACGTTAATTCAATTTCCTTTGAGAGGTTTACGCATTATTTTATGTTTGCTAATCCGGGGACAGACTCTATTTTATGATATTTGGGAGAAAGGATTATTGCATTTTGTGCATTTTGTGTGTTCTGTGGTGCTTTGACACCACAAAGCACTCATGCACACCCCCGGGATCACACACGACTGGAAGCACGCTGGACACACAAATTCCCACACAGCTCTCACCGTTCCCGGCTTGTTGTTGTTGGCAATAAATCACACTGGATTTGGTAGGACCGCTGCCGAGGTCTCCCTGAGGCCATGAGCATATCTTGGTGATCATGGCCTTCGCCACCCTGTATCTGGAAGCCCTGCCCCTCCGAAAGGCCAAAGAGATGTTCTTGCTCTTTAGCAGAGTACGAATTTCGTCTGAGATCCTGACGGACCAGGGCACCCCGTTTATGTCCCGGCTGTTGGCCGACCTCTGCCATCCCCACAAGGTAAAACACCTTCGCACCGTTCGAGCTGCTGTTCGGTCTGCAACCCTGAGGGTTGTTGGGCGTAGCTCGAGAGGCCAGGGTGCAGCAGCCAGCCCCACATCGAGCATGTATGCCGGGTGCCGTTTGGATCTTGTGATGGATTATCCGAGTCTTGTTAACCCTTCGTCCGCTGTCTGCGCTTGGGTACTCTGTCTCTGTTCCTGCAACACAATCATGACAAAGGAAAAATACTGACAAAGAAAAGCTATTGTAGCGTTATTATTTAGTTTTTTTAGATAGGAAAATACAGGCCTGTTTTTATAACTTATTTATTGGTAAATAGAGAACAACAAGAACTATATATAATAAAAGGATAGCCTATAGCTTATGCATAGTCATCTTAAGTGAAATTGTCAAACGAAAATAAAAGCTAATTGATTAGGCTGTTTAATGCATATTTACAGATTCTCCATACAACAAAACTTGAAATTAATTAAAAAAAATTCACCTACAGTCGGCTAACTGTGCAGAACGTAAACGGTATATGCAACACAAAGCACTGGATATTAGGTTATAATATGCTCAATCCACATCGAGTTGTTTCTTTGTAGAAAAAATATGTGCTTTGTAGAGTAAAATAAATCATATCGAAATGAAAGTCAGCATTTCCCTTATTGTTTCTAAGACAGGAAACGTCATTCAAATCGACATTCTACTACACAGGTCTTTCTTTTCATTGGAGGGGCTGGACTGTGTAGAAAAGGCGAGGCAGGTTTTTGTGTTTTTAGAAAACCAGCCCTGTTACACTGAAGCGCAGTCGTTCACGGCCCACTATGGAAATCCAAACAGTTAAATCAGTGGTTCTCAAACTTTTTTGGTCATTCCCCACTTTAGACAAGGGGGAATTTTTAAGCCCCACCTGCCCCCATCGCCCCAACACAATGCTAATGAAATGCGCAACAAGCTTAACATGTTCCAATTTATTGAACTAACAAGTAGTATCAGAGTAACAAGTTGTATCTAAAATAAAAACTGTATACATCACATAACAGAAAGTTCTAAAATAAAGAAAATAAAAGTGCAGCTGTGTCATAATAACTTTCATGAAATAAAAAAATAGAGAAAATAAAAGTGCAGCTGTGCACTACTAATTTCAAAAATAGAAAAGATATAAAAGTGCCATTTTGAAATCTGTAAAAAAAACATTTAAATATGGCTGCGAAAGTTTGTTCTGTTACAATTAATATGCCGATGTCACGTTATTTTGGTACTTCGGTTCCAGGTTAAGTTTTTCTCGGGGTCTCATATCTAATGTTCTTTTAATATAGACTCCATGTAGACTAGTAATGATTACCCCTTTAATGTTTCCATGGCGACGCGTCATATTTGTCACGTGACACACCGCAGCCACACCTTATGACAGATCGCCTTAATTTCTTTGTTATTTCAAAATATTCACAAACTTGCTTATCATGTCATCAACTATCTGATATTCCTATTCTCAAAAATGTGTAAGTGAGTGTGGTCATTTATAAATAATCTTGATCTACGTGAGACGGGTGCCACCATGTTTCTTTACGACGCAGTTCAGAGAGTTTTGTCTGTCATCAGTTTCTCCCGAAATACATGCAAGAAAGTGGCCGGTGAACTCCGAGAACTTTAACTCATGTGAATAACACACGTTGTCAAATTATATTTGAATAGATTGTTATTGCTGCTTCCACAGACAGGAGTGTGTATTTTACAAACTCCAAATGTATTGTTTTACTTGTGCTTATGTGTATTTAAATGGCTGAAACCTAAAACATTATTAGGTTGAAAACACTGCATAGTTTTGGTATATGACAGCTCTGAGCTCGTCCGTCTCTGGCTCAGCGCAAACCAACGCGCGAAAGCACAATTTGAATCTGGCAGTCACTCAACATTCTAAGTCTCATAATCTCATACCGTATTCTCAGGGGCACGGAAATAATATCCCATATATGGGACCAAACCGGATACCGCTCAAAAGGTTAACAATTTCTGTAGCGAGGTAGGCGGGACGAGAGCCGGGATTCGAGGCCGGTGCGTGAATGATAACGAGCGTCAGCTGAACGCGCACCGTACTATTGGTTTGCGGCACCAGTGTAACAAAGTTCCATGAAGGGATGTATTATTTTAATAATTCAATAACACAATGGAACATATTATGGATTTAAGGGTTATAATGGGAGCTGTATTTGTTATAATGGAAACTTTAAGTGTACACTGGTTTTTTGATTCTATTGATGTGATGTAATTTGGCAGCTGGGAACCAATAGAACAACAGTAATTCATATTTGAATAATGCCCAAAAGACACTACAAAAAATATATTTTTATGGTTTTAATGGAAACAATTAGGATTTCTGTAATGGGTTTTATTGTTTTATAAATACTGTGCCGCACACTATTGACAATATTGAGCTGAAGCTTGACTTAGAAAAATTAAACAAACAGTGTTGCTTGTGAGCAGGCATCAAACTAATTGTTTCTGACTATATGTGCAACAACAAAGAATGTTGCTGTCAGGTGAGGTTCCCCTGTGTTCAATGAGAAAAGAAGAAATGGGACAGGGGCTTCTATTCCACAACCTGACTATGCCAGACCCAATGCACTGACCACTACACCAGTTGCCCTATTGTACAACGCGCTTGAAAGCAAAGCCCATCAAGTGTAAAATTTGCCAGCTATTGAAGGGGGAACGGTATCTCACAGCTGAGAATACTCCTGTCACAAACTGTTCCACCTGTGTTCCAAGTTATAGAAAGTCCATACTTGTAAAAAAATCCTAAATTTTTTTCTTCATTTTTTATTGCTCTGAGTTCTATATTTTCAACATTTTGCTATACAATAGTAAATGTATATGTCCATAAAAAACTGTAGTAAAGTATAGAATTGATAATTTAATAATTATTTCTTTATAGTAAAATTTTTGGGTACTACAGTATTGTTTAACCGTGCTATAGTAAATATTATAGTATACTAGTGTTTAAGTGAAACAATTTGAATCTGGTTCAAAATAAACAGATTTTTATTTTGGCGGGTCGTAGCAAAGACGCTTGATGAACAGTGAAACGCTTTTAAAGGGGTGTTGCAATGTTGTGTCATGCATTCTGACTTCTATACAATGTTAAACGCGCTGTCTTCTCGTGCTTAACACGGTCAACTGGTCAAAAACTAGTTGGATGTATGACGTAGTATTTCTGTGCTCGATACACTCCACCAGTGTTCGTACAGGTTTCGGAAAGTTTTTTTCTAACATGAAAAATACGCAACAACTTTTCTTAGTTTTCTTAGTTCTTAGTCGCACGCGATGAGTGAAACGGATGTCTGTGTTTTCTTAGCAATGTGTGTGCACGTGCTTTAGTTCCGCACCTCCCCCCACACGCATTGCATGTTTTCAGAAATAATCGTACAGCTGTATCTGTCTTTTATAAATGTGACCAAACTAAAGACACTGCGGATATTTGAAGGGTGCCATACTTTTCTGTAAATACCCAAGATTAACATGAGAAACTGTAAGTTAGGGTAACTTTAAAATAAACTTTCCATGTGTTTATGTCCTCGTATAGTCAGATACTGACAAATCCCACAAGTGTCACGCTTGTAACATGTTAAAATGTGCATTACATTCACTCGTACAGATGCAGAACAAGCAGAGGACATATTTAAATAGTAGAATTTCGCTTACGTGATCCCTTCCACGTTCTCTCGCATTGCGCAGATCAGGGCTCTAGATAAATGGACTCATTGCAGCCGGAAAACAAGTTAATATTATAAAATATAAATGAAAATAAATAGTTGTGCGCCATTAGTTAGACATGCTTAATGATTAAAACCAATCAAGGGTTACTGTAGCTGGTATAAAATTACACAAGCACGTAGTGCCTATTTTCATTGACTGCTGTCTTGCCATTCGAACTGCTTAAAAAGCAGAACATTCTAATACTCTCCACAACAAGGCTTCAAATAATAACTCTTTCAAGTGGTTACAAACGGTAAACCTCACCACACCATGTCGCTGACTAAGGCCTTTTTAACAATAGGAATACAAATTCTTTGGGAGTGCATATAGTATAAAGGCAGCAGGTTGTCATTGCAATGGCAAGTTTGAAAAAAACTACAACCACAACCATGCACGGAAAAGTAAGCTAGGATAAAAATATTATCATTTCCAACAGTTCCAACATACACACTACAAAACCAAATCAGCTCAATTATTTCTGTAATGTTTAATATTGTAATGTTGTTAATCAGTCACTAATACATTTTTTTTCTCAGGTTATCTTCTACGAGGACAGGAACTTCCAGGGTCGCTCCTATGAATGTATGAGCGACTGTGCTGACATGTCCTCCTACCTGAGCCGCTGTCACTCCTGTAAAGTGGAGAGCGGATGCTTCATGATGTACGACCGTCCCAACTACATGGGAAACCAGTATTTCTTTAAGAGGGGCGAGTATGCTGACTACACGTCTATGTTTGGAATGAATGACTGCATCAAGTCCTGTCGTATGATCCCCATGGTGAGAACACAAAATATTTTGATTTATTTACAATAAATCAATATGGAAAATATTGAAACAAAAAATCACAGATTTACTATCTTTGTAGAATGTCAAATTATGAGAAGCCCGAACTAAACCAAAATGTTTCAGATTTATGTTTTCACTTTTTAGTGAGTTGGTTCTGGTCAATAAACATACATTAAGGCCTACTTTTCGCATACAGTATAGGGGATCCTACAGAATGAAGATCTATGAGAGGGAGAACTTTGGAGGACAGATGTACGAGATGATGGATGACTGTGACAACATCATGGACCGCTACCGCATGTCTCACTGCCAGTCCTGTCATGTGATGGATGGTCACTGGCTCATGTATGAGCAGCCCCACTACAGAGGAAGAATGTGGTGGTTCAGGCCTGGAGAGTACAGGAATTTCAGCAATATGGGTGGCATGAGATTCATGAGCATGAGGCGTATCATGGATTCCTGGTACTAATTTGTTCTAATAAACTAATTTCCTACAATCCTAATCCTTGTGTGTTGGATATTTTCTTTAATGTCACTTAGACATTTTGCATTTACATTTATACATTTGGCAGACGCTTTCATCCCAAGCAATTTACATTGCATTTTCCTATGCATTTGTTTCAAAGTATGTGCAATCCCCTGGGATCGAACCCACAACCTTGGAATTGTTAACACCATGCTCTTACCACTGAGCTACAGGAAAGCTATATTTGCCAAAAAAAGTTTTAAAGAAACTTCACAAGTTAAGAGTTTTACTTTGAAATATTAAGTGAATATACATGATTAAAAATGTTTCGATTAAATTGTTAAATTTAGGTTAACATGATGCAAGCTTAAATGTTATGATTTTGTGTCATGTGCAGAATAAAGACAATTAAGTGATTAAACATGGTTTACAGATTTAAAATGTTTACAAATTGAAGAGTTACAAAAAATAAGTGGTCAATCAGTTTTGAATAAAAGATTGAAGGTCAACAAAAAATATTTAAAAGACGGAAAAATAATTGTAGTTCCAAACTCCATTGATATAATAAAGGCAGAAATAACTTTAGGTAAATGTAAATAAAAGATTTCTCTCCAGCACACAATTGTGTCACCTTTCCTCCTGAGAAAAAATATTTAATATGACAAGTGCTTTACGGGTGAGATCAAAATGACAGTAAAAGACAATTTAACTGGGAAAATATTGTATTATACTGCATAAACCAAGTCGTATAACGCTGTACAGGTAATTTCACACAGGTAAGCTCACATTCTGGCTGCGTTGTAAACAGTCCAGTTTGGTTACTTTACAGCAAATTCACAGTTTCCCAAAAGTAAGCAGATATTCTCTTATATTTGTATACTAATACTAACTAGTGATGAACGCAGGGTTGGACAAAACTTTAAAAATGTATGGATGCTTTACTTTGAAATAATGCTTGACGGCTTGTCACAAAAATGTCACGTGATTATTATTTTGGTTTGACGTTTAATTGCACGTGCTTATAGCGTCATCGGTGTGTAATTTTAGCTCTCATTTGTATTTATTTCTAATTAATTAGCTCATATGTACCTATGCTCTTATGTAATCATATAGTGAAATGCCTTAATGCATTGCAAATTAATTCACGTAACTTTAATTATATCTATTTTGACCTTTTAGAATAAGTTAACATTCGTGGAATAATGCTGATAAATTGATAATTGTGACCCGTGGACTACATTTTCACTATAGGGTTCATGCCATTCTTGTCATGTGATGGATTCTGTAGCCTACGAGCAGTCCCACTACTGAGGCAGAATGTGGGGGTTCAGACCTACAGGAGCTTCAGCAAAATCGGTGGCATGACTTTCATGAGCACAAGGCGTGTTACAGAATTCCTAGTACTCGTGTTTTTATTCAGTGTTATATATTACTTTATACAATAAATGTAAATATTATCTTATAAAAAACAAATACAACTTCAATATAGTTTCCAGCAATTTAAACGTGAAGATTTAAACATCTGCATGCATAGAGGTGCCCTGTATTTCACCTCTGTTGTCTTAATTTGCACTGCTGACAACTGATTCAGCAGACCACTCGTTCAGTAAAAAGGAAAAAAGCTGACATCTGAATTTAATTGATGTGACTGACAATGTCTATTTTCCTAAAGTATATAAAAGGGTACCAGCAGTTCTCTCTCTACATTAAACTAGGACAACACTGATTTAACAAAATGGGGAAGGTAAGGCTTTTGTTTCCTATTTAAAAAACAATGTAATTTGCATAGCCTATCTCTTGAAGGGAGGTGGGTTGTTTTTTACAGTAACTGATGGAAATCATTAAAACTCTTTTACAGATCATCTTTTATGAAGACAAGAACTTCCAGGGCCGCTCCTATGAGTGCAGCAATGACTGTGCTGACCTGCACTCTCATTTCAGCCGCTGTAACTCCATTCAGGTGGAGAGTGGAAGCTGGATGGTGTATGAGCGGCCACACTTTATGGGTTACCAGTACTTCCTGCGCAGGGGCGAGTACACTGACTATCAAAGATGGATGGGTTTCAACGACTGTGTCAGATCCTGTCGAATGATACCCCAAGTGAGAGCTTTGTTCTTGATCCAAATTCTACAGTACGTTCGCCTATATATCATATACATATTTATATAAATGTTTTGTTCAACCCCGTAGCACCAGGGATCCTTTAGAATGAAGATCTATGAACGTTCAGATTTCGGTGGTCAGACAATGGAGTTTACTGATGACTGTTCATCCCTCTATGATCGTTTCCACTACAACGATATCCATTCCTGCAACATACAAGATGGATACTGGATCTTCTATGAGCACCCCAATTATAGAGGTAGACAGTACCTCCTGAGACCCGGCGAGTACAGACGGTACAGCGATTGGGGTGCCATGAGTTCAAGAGTTGGTTCTATCAGACGTATTACTATCTGATACCGAGCAGTAAGAGCTCAGCAAATGTTTTCTTCTCTCACCAATGATATTTACTCCTGAATATGAAAATTAAACATGTTTGACATGTGACTCCAGTTTGTACCGTCTCATTAACTTTTGCTGTAGTCCCACATGCCTCTCAGTTATATGAAAAACATTGGTGGTTGGTCATAGCAACTTAAATACCTATAGCACATGTACGTGTATGTCTGCTGAAGATCTGGCGATCCTGAAAACATCTGTTTAAAAACATCTGATCAACTTTGTAGAAAAGGTTTTACATACATTCTAAATCATAAACTTGAAGGGCGATGTTTAAACTGAATAAAATGGTTTCTTGGAATTAGTCAAGTCACTCATGTAAATTGGTTCCACATGATTTAAAGTTTTTTACCATAACTTAAAAAAAATATATATTTAAAACGTTTTTATTAAATCGTGTTGAACATGATTACATGATTAAATGGAGTAATTCCAACACACCTTTTTTTGGGGGGGGAGTTTAACACTTGAGGTGGTAGGTACAATAAATGTAAACATTATGAAATATATATTCCACCCTATTGTCAGTGTTGCTGTTCTCATTTCATATTCTTGGTTATTGTTAAAGTTGCTAAAAAAACAAGTATTTTTTACCCCAATGTACTTTTATTTTGTTTAGCTACAGGATTTATATAAAAGTGTAACGTGTGTCTTTGCAAATAGTTAAATGCTTTGAACAATAAATTCCATGTATGGTCTGTGCTCATAATCTAAAGGGACAGTTCGCATGAAATTGGAAGTAATGTTTTGTTTTTTATGACATTCCTTCATCCCAAACACAGCTACAACTAATAGAAATGGCGGTGTTAGGTTTAAAGTGTGCATGAAAATAATCAAACATTGACAATAGATCATTGTATTGGGGGCACAGGGAGACCCAAATTAAATTCTGCTTAGGGCCCCGTAAATACTTGGGCCGGCCCTGCATGCCTGAGGATAATGCTAAAATGCTAAATGCGAAACTAAGGAGGGAAGTTACACTGTTAAAACTAAGTTTCGGGATTCAAACATTGCTGGAAACATCTGGGATAATGAAGACTAGTAAACAAAATATATAACACTGTGCTGTAAAAATCTACAAAAATCTTATTGTGCCTTTCATGTAACTTAACAATGTTTTTATTTACTGTGGCATCTTATGAGGAACTTTTCCTGGGATTGTTACATGAAACAATAAATATTCATGTACAATACACTACCAAGTTTGTGAAAACAAAACAAAATTAATAAAACAAATGTAATCATGTTGTGACTAAAGAAAATGTAAAAAAAATTAGCTTTATTACATTTGAGCATCTTCAATGTAGTCTCCCTTTGCCTACAATTTGCAAAAATGTTCTCTTGGCATTTTATTATACAGCTTCTTTTTTTAGGTTTAAACTTTTAAAACAGCACTGAAAGAGTTCACATTTAGTCTGGGCTATTAAAAATAACTGCATTTTACTTCATTATTTAGTCCAAGTTAGAAATTTCAAAAACATTTTCATTCAAAGAAACTTTTAGTTTTGGTCTTTGCTTGTTTTTATTTCGAAAAGATGCTCAAGAGCGCCCCATGTAGCTGAAATATACCCTCACTGTAAAATTTTTTGCTGTTGTTAAGCAACTAGTTGCCAGTAACTTACTATATATTTATATTTATCTAATTTATTGGCAACAGTTTGTTTAAAGATAATTGAACATTAAACATTAACAAGTCTTTATCTTTACAGAAAAAAACAATAAAATAACTCCCGTGCCTCATGCAAAGCATTATGGGAACCAAAAATCCACATAGACCTTTTTCTTTTTTTTATTTTGGTTCCCAGAATGCTTTGCATGAGGCTGTTATTTATAGTTCCCCTTCAGTCGGTCTCTCGACGTTGTGAGAGACTGACTGGGGTTTGATCTTGAGAACCTACCTTCTCCGAGATAATTAATTATAAAACGCCAATGGGCTTGGCGAATGGCACACGCACACCAGTCTCCGCCCCGTACATACGGGTATAAAGGAAGATGGCGGCGGTCGTTCATTTATCCTTTGTTCTTTTGGAACCTGTGTGTTGTAATGCGACACGCTTTACTCGACTTCGAGAAACTTTTAAAACCTGCTGGATTTACGACGCGGAGCAGCGGATTTCTCCTTTTGTGGACTTCCCCTGGGCGTTTCGGCAGAAGGCTACAGACCTTAAGAGGTAAGTCCCTCCGGCTACGAGCATGTCTCGTAGCTGTGTCCTCGGATGCGGCAGACTTGTCCCGGGGTCTGACGGCCATGAGACCTGCGTCACTTGCTTGGGGCTCAAGCATGCTGAGGCGGGTTTCACTGATTCAGCATGTCCCGTGTCTGCGGACATGGCAATCAGGGTGTTACGGTCACGGTTGGCTACGTTCTTCACGAGCGCGGCCACCACCCCGTCTGCTTCCCAGGCGTCTTCAGCCGCTGCTTCGGCGCGGCTGATCGCTTTGTCGAGCGGCGGGGGTGATTTGGGGACTCCTATGGATGTCGCTCCGTCAGCTTCATGCTCGCGGACCGTCCATACCCCTGCACGCTCACCTGGTTCGTCCCCTATGAGCGGCAGACGGCCGTCTCATAGTGGAAAGACTCCGTATAGGGATGATGACTCCATTTCTGTCGCTGCATCGGACAGCTGCCTGCTGGCATCGGATGCGGAAGACTCCTCTGATCTCCTGTCGTCAGGCAGTTGAGTGCCGGAGGAGACTGACGCTGAAATGTCGGCTATGCTCTCTCGGGCAGCCGCGTGCATCGGGTTGCAGTGTGTGGCTCCACCCTTCCTTAAATGCTCGGGGCTGGATGCATGGTTTCTGGGATCAGGGCGCGGTTTTTGGTGCCGTTCTTCCAGGAGGTGCATGAAGAGCTCTCCAAGTCCTGGAATGCGTGCTTTTCGGCGCGTATCAGGCAGGAGGGCTCGGCAGCTGTGACTTCCCTGGATGGTGGAGCGGCTAGAGGCTACGTTGACGTCCCCCAGGTGGAGTGTGCAGTCGCGGGCCACTTATGCCCGCAGACAGCTGCCACTTGGAGGGGTCGACCTAGACTCCCGTCCAGAGCATGTAAGCTCTCTTCGACACTCGTGTCGAAGGCTTACAGTGCTGCTGGACGAGCTGCTTCTGCTCTCCATGCCATGGCGGTCCTTCAGGTCTTTCAGGCGAAAGTCCTGAAGGATTTGGACGGCTGGAAGTCCGACCCAACTCGCATGAGTGAGTTGCGCACTGCCACAGGCCACGGCGCGCGCCCTGGGTCGGTCGATGTCCACAATGGTGGTCCAGGAAAGGCATCTGTGGCTTAATCTTGCGCAGATGAGCGACGCCCAGAAGGCCCACCTTCTGGACGCGCCCATCTCGCAAAAGCCGGGCTGTTTGGTGATACAGTGGAGGACATAGCGCAGCAGTTCTCCGCGGTTCAGAAGCAGACCGAGGCGATCAAACAGATCCTGCCGCGCCGCGATGTGGCCACCAGCAGGTCGTCACGTTCCCGGCCGCAGTCTGCTTCCCAGCAGTCCCGCCCTCCCGCGGTGGCACCTCCGGTTCCAGGACCCTCCCACAGGACGACCCACCAGAGACGTCGAGCCCCGCGGAAGAAGGCATCTGTCCCCCGTCAGCAGTCTGCCAAGAGTTCGTCTAAGCGGCCCTGACAGGACGAACCTGGGGGAAGTTTCATTGGGTCCGATCCCGGCCTTTCAAACGCTGGTTCGTGGAAGGACGCTGCCTGCAGCGTCTCCATCAAGTCAGGGCCCGGCACCCACATACTCACAAAGAGAGAAATTTCCCCTGGGTTTTCCTCCACAGCACTCTCGTTCCAGACGGTGTCTTGGATGGATCGGGCCGCCGACTGCAATCTCCCCCGGACGTTGCGTCAGCCCGCCTGAAGCAGGTAAACATACAGAGCCGTCAACCTCCCTGGGGTCCCCCCTGTGCGAGGTGACCGCACTGTCAGCCACCGAACCATTCTCCCTCGGCACGGTGAAGCAGATTGTCCCTCTGGTCCAGTTGTCGCGGTTCATGGGCGCTTGGCAGCGCACTAGCCCGTCACACTGGATAGAGAGAACAGTCCGTCTCGGTTACTCGATCCAATTCGCCAGGCCTCCCCCCAAGTTTCGGGGCATTCTGTACACCTCGGTGCGAGGAGAGAATGCTTCCGTACTTCGGCAGGAGGTCGCCACCTTCTGGCGAAGGGTGCGGTCGAACCCGTCCCTATAACCGAGATGTCGTCTGGGTTTTACAGCCCGTACTTCATCGTGCCCAAAAAAGGCGGGGGGCTGTGGCCCATTTTGGATCTGCGTCGCCTGAACAAGCACCTGCACAAGCTGCCGTTCAGAATGCTGACGCAGAGGCGCATCCTGGGCTCGGTATGTCACCAGGATTGGTTCGTAGCAATCGACCTGAAGGACGCGTACTTTCAAGTCTCTATTCTCCCCCGACACAGGCCGTTACTACGGTTCGCGTTCGAGGGAAGGGCGTATCAGTACAGGGTCCTGCCATTCGGTCTGGCCCTGTCTCCACGGGTTTTTTCCAAACTAGTGGAGGCTGCCTTAGCTCCTGTCAGGGAGCAAGGCGTGCGAGTGCTAAACTATCTCGACAACTAGCTTATCTTGGCACACTCGCAATATGTGTTGTGCACGCACAGGGACCATGTGCTTCGGCACCTAGACCGTCTAGGCCTCCGGGTCAACCAGGAGAAGAGCAAGCTTTCCCCCGCGCAGAGCACCTCTTACCTCGGTATGGAACTAGACTCTGTCCGTATGTCAGCGCGTCTCACCAACAAGCGTGCACAGTCAGTGCTGCGCTGTCTGAGGTTGATCAGGCAGAATCCCTCGACGCCGCTGAAGAACTTTCAGAGGCTCCTGGGCACATGGCGTCCTCGACAGGGGTAATCCCTATCGGGTTGATGCACATGCGGCCGCTTCAGCACTGGCTACAGAGTCGGGTTCCCTGGATGGCGTGGCACGCCGGCACCAGGCGGATTACGGTAACGCCTCAGTGTCTTTGCACTCTCTGACTCTGGTCAGACTTGACCTTTCTCCGAGCGGGGGTGCCGGACAGCACGACTGCCATGGCGTACATCAATCACCAGGGCAGCATATGTTCACGGCAGTTGTCGCAACTCATCCGACGCCTCCTCCTCTGGAGTCAGCAGATGACCAAGTCCCTGCGGGCCACGTTTCTCCCGGGCTACCTGAACCAGACAGCCGATGCGCTCTCTCGTCAGGGCACTCCCCGCGCAGAGTGGCGGCTCCATCCCCGCGCAGTCCAGCTCATATGGGAGCGGTTCGGCCAAGCACGAGGAGACCCTAAGGGGCTTGTCAGTAGCTGTCCGGGAGACTGTTCTGCAGGCTAGAGCCCCTGCCACTAGGCGATTGTACGCTTATAAGTGGCGCCTCTTCTCGTCCTGGTGTTCTCCCTGGGAGGAGAACCCGCGGAGTTGCCCGATCGGGTCGGTACTGGCCTTTTTACAGCAGAGACTTGAGAGTAATCTCTCCCCTTCCACGCTGAGAGTGTATGTTGCTGCCATTGCCGCGTATCTCGAAGTCTCTCGGTCAGCACGACTTGGTCACCAGGTTCCTCAAGGGCGCGAGAAGGGTGAATCCACCTCGACCGCGCTCTGTACCCTCTTGGGACCTTAACATGGTCCTACAGGGCCGTGGTACGGCCCCGTTTGAGCCCCTCGGAGTTGCTAGTCTTCCTCATCTGTCGATGAAAGCTGCACTCCTGACGGCGCTCGCCTCCATCGAGAGGGTGGGGGACCTACAGGCATTCTCTGTGTCCCAAGGGTGCCTAGAGTTCGGGCCCGGCGATTCTTACGTTGTCTTGAGACCCCGTCCCGGTTACGTGCCCAAGGTTCCCACCACTCCCTTCCGGGACCAGGTGGTGAACCTGCAGGCGCTCCCCTCAGGGGAGGAAGACCCAACCCCTAATGTGTTGTGTCCAGTACGCGCACTGCGCCTCTATCTGGACCGCACACGGAGCCTAAGAAGCTCCGAGCAGCTCTTTGTCTGTTACGGAGGACAGCACCCAGGGAGGGCTGTCTCCAAACAGAGATTGGCGCACTGGATTGTGGATGCCATCACGGTGGCATACCAGTCCCAAGATCGCCCGTGCCCGCTTGCAGTGAGGGCCCACTCCACTCGGAGTGTGGCCTCCTCGTGGGCACTGGCACAGGGCACTTCCTGGCAGACATCTGTAGTGCTGCGGGTTGGGCTACGTCCAGTACCTTCGCAAGATTTTACAATCTCCGTGTGGAACCAGTTAACGCCCCCGGCGTGTAGGATGGACTCCTGGTTTGGACGTACGCCTGCGAAAGCGCCTTCTCCCTTCACCAGGTGAGACTAGTGCGCTATTTTAGCCTCTCTACTTTCCCCTCTCGTGGCGAAGTATAGGCATTCCATCCATCACTAAGCATTTGCACTTGGTAACAGACTGAGCGGAGCCGTCTGTTAGAACCAGGTCCGGTATAGGTAGAGTCATCCCTGCTCAGGCAGACCCCTGTACTAGGACTAGTGCCCCATACGTAGTGACTCCCCTCTGGGTTGTCCCGTGTGTTGAATTCCTCACTCATGATTGGTCTCACCCGATTGGTGAATCTGTGAACTCCCCACCGGTGGTAATCCCACCTGGATTTGTCCCCCTACTCGGGCTGACACCTTTTTTGCGCATGTTGTTCTCCCCGCCGGTGAGACCATGTTAGTGTCTCCACATGTAAACTCCCCTCCGGGTAGGATGTGGCCTCCGTAACACACTCTTCTAAGAGGAGAGCAGTGTTTCCCCAGTGTTCAGCTCCGGACAGCTCCTCGCTACTAGAGGCGTACGCCACTGTTCGTGAGGCCGTCAGTACAGGCTTCTCAGTATGACCAATACTATGTGACTGGAAGATTACGTCTCGCGGTAGCCCCCTTGTGACTCGCTAGCCTAATCAGGGTCGCTCCGCTAGAGGTCGTGATATCGGTGCAAGCGATGTGGCGTTTAAGATAGATCCCCAGTCAGTCTCTCACAACGTAGAGAGACCGACTGAAGGGGAACGTCTCGGTTACGTCTGTAACCTCCGTTCCCTGATGTAGGGAACGAGACGTTGTGACTTCATGCCACAACGCTGCACCGAATCACTGCAGTGAACGGGAGTGCCCTCTCATGTTCCTCAGTACAAAGGGTAAGTGAATGACCGCCGCCATCTTCCTTTATACCCGTATGTACGGGGCGGAGACTGGCGTGCGCGTGCCATTCGCCAAGCCATTGGGGTTTTATAATTAATTATCTTGGAGAAGGTAGGTTCTCAAGATCAAACCCCAGTCAGTCTCTCACAACGTCCATCAGGGAACGGAGGTTACAGACGTAACCGAGACGTTTTTTTCTGTACGGATAAAGACTTGTTAGTGTTTAATGATCATTTATCTTTATTTATAGTTTTTTTTCTGTAAGGATAACGACTTGTTAGTGTTTAATGATCATTTATCTTTATTTATAGTTTTTTTCTGTAAGGATAAAGACTTTTTAGTGTTTAATGATCATTTATCTTTATTTATAGTTTTTTTCTGTAAGGATAAATTTAATGATAATTTATCTTTGAAAAAACTGTTGACAGTAAATAACATAAGTATAAATCTACAGTAAGTAACTGTCAAACTACTACCAGTAATACTGTAATTTCTACAGAAATTCTTTACAGTGCTGGCTTAAAGTGTACCTCATAAAGCATTTTCAAAACTGAAAATGATCTTCCCAGGGTAAAGTAATAAACCCCTTGGTGGATTTTTTGACAGCTTAGCTGCCCATCTACATGTATTCTCTCTTTGTAATACATGTAGGTTTAGTCCATCCTCCAGAAAAGTAAACAAGTAAAAGAAAGGTAAGATAAGTTTGATATTGCCCCTTGGAAAGTCAACCAGTCATCCAATTAAACAGTAGACAACTCAGTTTAGCTCAGAAAATATCACTTTTTTATTTTTATATTCTAGAGGTTTAGCACATGTCGGAAATACGCCTCATGCTCATGAATCTCATGTTGCTGTATCCCATATCCCTGAAGCTCCTGTACTCTCCAGGCCTGAAGTAAATCATTCTGCCTCTGTATTGGGGCTGCTCATACATGAGCCAGTGACCCTCCATCACGTGACAGGACTGGCAGTCGGACATACGGAAACGGTCCATGATGTTGTCACAGTCATCCATCAGCTCGTGCATCTGGCCTCCGAAATTATCCCTCTCATAGATCCTCAGTCTGAAAGATCCTCTGTACTGTAAAAGAAAGAATGTCTTCATTATTTTTCTCAGAAATAAAAATGATAATAAACACGAATAATTGTGAGATCTGTGTTCTCCATTGTATATGCAGTAAGCTGTAATAAAATATTCAGAGTAGCAAAGGGGAGTCTCATACTGGAGGAATCATGCGACAGGATCTAAAATTGTCGAACATCATGCCCATGCTCATCAGGCGTTGGATATCATGGTACTCTCCCCTCCTCAGGAAGAACTGGTTGCCCATGAAGCCACTGCGTTCATAAATCATGAAGCAACCGCTTTCCACCCTGATGGAACCAATGCGACTCAGGTTTGAAGAGATATCGGAGCAGTCGGCCATGCACTCATAGTTGCGGCCCTGGAAGTTCCTTTCCTCATAGAAGATGATCTGTTGAAGGGAGGAAAATTATAGTGGTATAAAATGTACTGATTGATTTTTTTATATGAAAAACATATTGGCAATTTAAATGCTTTTTATTTCAGAGTACGATTACCTTGCCCATGGTGGAAGTGTGGTTTTTCTCAGTGCTTCAGTTCACTGTACAATCTGTACTTTGATGGCCTTCGGTGGTGGTTTTTATACTAAAACCAGGGGCCCTCATTTCGTTGTTATTCAAATGCCTAAAGCTGATGAACATGCAGTATGACTTCTGGTGAACTGATACTGAAACAATCGTTTTCATCCATATATCTCTGGCAGCTTTTCATGCATTGTCTTTTACAGTATAGACAGAGCTTTAGTCAAATCCAGATCGAATGTTCTGTGAGTATTCAGCAACCATAAAAATACCTAATATGAACAATGAAAATAAAGAAAGACAGGTTTTTATTAGGTATATTAGGTATATTAGTAATACTTAATGTATATACAAATGCTACATAATACAAACAAATTACATTTGACTATATGTTTATTTATTATTTTGTTGAAAAATCTATATTCTTTCTGATGCAGTCTTCGAAGCAAGACATTTCTCCACAAACAAATGTTTTAAAATGACAGGAAAGAGTGTGACCAAAAATTCATTAAATTAATTACTTCATTGTCAACTGTCAATATGATCAAATATTATTAAAACATATGTGCAAAGACAACATCATTATTAACAAATAAAGCTTCTACGAATCAACATTTAAATTTTTGATTTAGAATATTAAGACTATTCAGCTTCAACAAAAGCACGTGTGCACACATTGCAAAGAAAACATAGATTCACAGGTCTGTGATGCCCTTTGATGTCCGGGGCTGCATGCGCGCCACAAAGGGCAGATCAGTGTGTGCCTTCCTGTGCACCCAGAGGTGCGGTTTACCCGCTGAACCCAGCTCATGATCATGACCAGGGATTGCAACTGTTTCCTACGAACAAGGAATTAACAGTAGGCACGGGTCACAAGCCTGCGTCGATTAAGTCCCTGCCCTTTGTACACACCAGCCATCGCTACTACCGATCGGAAAGAGAAAGTGACTTGTGTGGCATGCTCCTTCTCCCGCTCTCCATGGTTGATGCGTGGGTGTACTGCATGCTTTTCCGGGGCAATTGTCCAATAAGGGACTAAGAAAAGTTGTTACGTAACGCTTTTTCATGTTTGAAAAAAACTTTCCAAAACCTGTACGAACACTGGTGGAGTGTATCGAGGACAGAAATACTACGTAATACGTCCCAGGCGCGGAGCTGACAGCTGGACCGCCCAATCAGAAATAAAAATAAAATACTACTCTTTATAAATAAACATGGATACTACTTTATGTGGTGTATTTTCTCTATAACATGTTATGTTAAAAACAGTAACATTATAAGTGAGCCTGATAACTATTTAAAATGTAAGTGTGTTGGTGATGTGTTTTCATTGGTCAATGCAACATCAACGTAGCACGCACTATTGCAATCTGGGGTGAACAACCAACTGTCAGGGATTTTTAGGGGAAGAACCCAAGCGCAGGCAGCAGTGCATAAATGGAGTATTTAATAATAAAATAAAGCCCACGATGGGGTAAAGATGTAACCAAACTAAATATAAACAAGAACAAAAGACTTCCCACAATAGGGCAAAAACGAGAACACAGGATACACGGCAAGGCAAGGCAACAAGATCACACGACATGAAAGTAATACAAAACAATTCAGCACAGGACAGCAAACACAGAGGCAATATATAAGGAGACTAACAAGGATAATTAATACAAGGCAGGTGTGGGCACTGAAACACTAAAGGGAAGCTAATGAGAGAACGAGAGGGGCGGGGCCAAAGACGAGACGCACACAAAAGACATGGTACTGTCAAGATCCTGCCCGAAGACTAGAAAAAACCTGACACTTCGTGGCAGAACCCTGACAGTACCCCTCCGCTTAAAAGGACGCCCCCTGGCGTCCTTCAAGGGAACATCACTGACCAGACATGACAGACTGGGAAACAGACAAAAAACAGCAGAACATTGTAAAAATTAATAAAGGCAAACAGGCAATGGTAATAAACGGGTTAGGATGACACAATAAAATAACAAACAGGGTAGGGGGGGTGGGGGGACAACAATGTTCTGGGGGAAAGGAGTCCGCGGGCCAGAGGGAGAAAATGTCTTTGCCCGAGAGGACATAGGGCGAGAGCGGGCAGCCTGAGGTGGCCTGCCCGTGGGGACCTTGAACAGGTTAGAGTCCGGGGGGAAATGTCCTGTGCTCCCGGGGCAAGAGAAAGAGTTCCATGAGGCCCCGGGACCCGACCAAGGACGCCCGGACGCAGACCGGGACTCGGCCGGCAGCACTGGGCTGTCGGCCGGCTGAATCGGCGCTTGGACGGCCGGCTGAATCGGCGCTTGGAAGGCCGGCTGAATCGGCGCTTGGACGGCCGGCTGAATCGGCGCTTGGACGGCCGGCTGAATCGGCGCTTGGACGGCCGGCTGAATCGGCGCTTGGACGGCCGGCTGAATCGGCGCTTGGACGGCCGGCTGAATCGGCGCTTGGACGGCCGGCTGAATCGGCGCTTGGACGGCCGGCTGAATCGGCGCTTGGACGGCCGGCTGAATCGGCGCTTGGACGGCCGGCTGAATGGGCGCTTGGACGGCCGGCTGAATCGGCGCTTGGACGGCCGGCTGAATCGGCGCTTGGACGGCCGGCTGAATCGCGGCTTGGACGGCCGGCTGAATCGGCGCTTGGACGGCCGGCTGAATCGCGGCTTGGACGGCCGGCACCTCGACTGCCGACTGGATCGCGGGCACCTCTGCCGACTGGAAAGGACTGGATGCGCCGGCCTGAGTGGATACCGGCTGCTGGATGGGACACCGCGACCCCCTCCTCGGCTTCTTTCTCTTCGACCGGCCGAGGGGACGAATTGCCGGCTGCAGAGGCGATGCTGGACCCAGTTACCTCCGTTCCGGAGGAGTCGGACGGGGAGTCCCACGACTTTCTCCGTCCGCGTCTGCCCCGGAGGCTAGCTGGTGGTGGATTGCTCCCTAGGGTGACCACACCCAGGGCACAGTGCTCCGGGACGGACACCAGACCGGAACGAGAGACTGGACGGCAACTGGGAGAGAAGCCTTTCCCTAGCTCCTCTCGACGCTGCAGCCGCTCCACCAGGTGCGAGAACGGCTGATAGACCATTTCCTCCCGCTCCGGAAAGGGTGGAGGATCGTCCATCCCGGCCACCAGGTATGCCCGGACCAGCACGTCAGGAACGGACGCCTTCCATAGGGCATAGTCCAGCAAGGGGCGCTGGCACTGGGCGGGGAATGGACCTCCTCCAGCATGAGACTGAGAGGCGATTGCTTCCCACCACTCGGGATCGGAAGTGCATTGCCACCGCGAAGTGGTTGCACCGTCCATGGCTGCCTGCTGGGTTCGGTTCTGGCTGAATTGTTCTGTCAGGGATTTTTAGGGGAAGAACCCAAGCGCAGGCAGCAGTGCATAAATGGAGTATTTAATAATAAAATAAAGCCCACGATGGGGTAAAGATGTAACCAAACTAAATATAAACAAGAACAAAAGACTTCCCACAATAGGGCAAAAACGAGAACACAGGATACACGGCAAGGCAAGGCAACAAGATCACACGACATGAAAGTAATACAAAACAATTCAGCACAGAACAGCAAACACAGAGGCAATATATAAGGAGACTAACAAGGATAATTAATACAAGGCAGGTGTGGGCACTGAAACACTAAAGGGAAGCTAATGAGAGAACGAGAGGGGCGGGGCCAAAGACGAGACGCACACAAAAGACATGGTACTGTCAAGATCCTGCCCGAAGACTAGAAAAAACCTGACACTTCGTGGCAGAACCCTGACACCAACGGCTAACGTTCACTAGAAGTGTACATTGTATCTTGTTTTTTCTTTAGTGTGGCCAAACAAGTTACTCTCACTCCTTTTTTAAAAACACCTCATATTGAGATTAATAATTATTTGTATGGTTCTAATGAGAAAAATATTCCCGAGCAGCTTTCAGCTATGATCACTTTGAGAACTTTTCCTGCACGCACCCTGAACTAGACGGAAAACGTATTTTGAATAACACCACGTTATAACCTAAATATGTTTTGAGCGCTTTCCTCTCAATAACATAATCACACAACAATAATAACAGCAGGGTAAAAAGAAATCAAAGAAAGAAAGGGTCTGGTCTGATCACAGTGATGTTGTTTGATATGTTTGTCTGCTAAATTACTAAATGTAAATGTACATATGTTTATACCAGCTATGTAATTCAGCACTATAAGTCATGTCACGTTTATTTTTTTAAACAATATAGCATATTGCTTTTAAGCCACAAAAAAACTGTCAAATAGCCTATCATAACTTTCTATAAGCCTACTGTATAATTGAGACAGAATGCAGAAAGACATAGGCCGTGGAAACATAGGTCCTATAGTGGGTTCATTTGTACTTCACCCAACGTTCTTGGTTTGCTTCTTATTTATTAAATCAAGGCAATTGTTTGATTAAACATTGATTAAAATTAAGATGCAATTTATACAAAAGTCTTTCTACTAAACAAACCTATAAAGTGGTCATAATCATGTCTGGCATGTCATATTGCGCCTCTTATAGAAGACAGAATGTTTAACATTGCAATGAAGTCAGAATGCATGACACAGCGTTGCATCACCCATATTCAAATGTTGCACATAGAGAACATTTTGTTTCCTGTTATCTACAAGCGCTTTATAAGCTTTATTGCTCATGGATGGGGTCATTCAGTTCACATTTTACATGCATCAACCATAACTGTACAATAGCTGTTATCGGCATTAAACAATAGGGGTACCATTATGGACCCCAAAAGATACAGTAAAATATTCTATAATTACCTTAAGGGTTAAACCCTAACAAGCACAAAACATAGAATATTATACTGAATCTTTTGGGGTCCATAATGGTACCCCCTATTGTTAAATACCTCCTATTGTTGAATCCCCCTCACAGTAAAATGTCTAATTTCCGTAATAATAGAGGTCGACCTCCTTTAGAGGTTGACGATAGGTCTTTAGGGTACAGTTATTTTCCTTTTGCCTTATTAGGCACAAAAAGGAGCCCTTAAGCGTATACCCACACCCCCGGGGATGGTAAAAGGTGCAGTTTTGTGCTTTTTTTCTGACGGTGTGAGGATATTTTCAACACACTCTAATAGCATCTCCTTAATATTTTGTGAGGTGCATAGCTATTAGCATGAATTCTCATTTGTACATTTTAGTATAGGATCTGCTTTCACCGATTCGGGATGGGATTAGGTGTGGTACATTCCTATACATTTTATCATTTAATCATTCGCCTAGTAAAATTTTCATGTGAGACCAGGCAGGTATTTTAACAGGTAATAGTCTTCTGAGATACAATATGTGTTTATAGATGTTTCAAAATATTACAATATTATTTATACAGCTCTGATCATTTTCTGTAATAATTATGCAGGCATTTTTTGCAGCATTAAGTTTTTTATTTCAAATCCTGTGTCAATGTGTGTAGTGTTGAAAGTGCTCAAACTGTTTTTGTTATTTCACCATTTAGTCATTTAAAACAAAATAGCAATGTGGTGTCCTAAAAATCATACAAAATGTGTTATATTATGATTTAGTGTTGATCTACAATAAAATGATACATCACTTTATTATTAGAAAGACATTTTTATTTACGTTTTATTCAGGTACATCATATGCAATGTTTATAAACAGGCATGCCTATAAACAGAAAAGAAACAGTTCATATAAATCAGTTCAAGCTAAATGGCTAATAATCGGCGACTCTTCTAAAAGAGCCCACAATAGCACAGGTAGCACACCAGTCACGGTATCTCCTGTATTCTCCGGGTTTCAGAAAGTACTGCCTTCCTCTGTGGTTTGGATATTCATAGAAGATCCAGTAGCCATTCATCACATTACAGGAGTACACATGCCGATGGTGAAAACGATCGGACACACAGGGGCAGTCGTCTGTGAATTCCATCATGTGACCTCCGTAGTCTGCCTTTTCATAGATCTTCAGTCTATATGATCCCCTGTACTGTTCATATAGAAATCCAAAGATATGATTTAGTACATGCATGAGAGGAAAAGGTATCATGGTATCAATATAATCACAAAAGCAATAAATTCAACAGAGCTCACCGCTGGAATCGTGCGACAGGATCGAATAGTGCTACTGAAGCCCATCCATCTCTGGTATTCAGGATACTCGCCTCTCTTCATATAATACTGGTGGCCCATATAATTGGGACGCTCATAGATCATGAAACAGCCGCTCTCCACTCTGATGGAGTTACAGCGACTGAAGTAAGTGTGAAGGTCTGTGCAGTCATTGCTGCACTCATAACTACGACCTTGAAAATTGTTGTCCTCGTAAAAAACAATCTGAAAAAGGGAGCAAAATTAACATTTCACTTTAGAAGTTCTATGCAGAGAAACAATTATTTTAAGTTTGGATCCAATGTTAGCCTACATAGGGCAGGTGGGATTCAGTATATACACATGGTAGTGAGAGTGGTGCCAAAGATCCTACCTTGCCCATGGTCTCTGTTGGAGAGATTCCATATGCATCCCAAGCTTTTTATATAGCCTTTTGACAAAGAAAGTATTGTTATTCAAATGAACACATAGGAAAATGTCAGGGTACTGGCACATGTTTACCTTTTTGTTAAAAAACAATATTGGGTTGAAAAATATGGATTTTACTTGAAAAAGGGTAAATAATTAGACGTTTTGTGTTTTCTTTTGCATGGAGCAGGGAAAGGACTGGTACAGCGCACGCACATTCAAAGTACAATGTACGAAGAACAATATGGAACATCCCTGTTGCATCAACGATACCATTCAACAGAGGGAGCAGTTACTCAACTCCAACAATATTTGTCCTCTGAAGCAAACTTGCTCTCTTATTAAAAAAAGAAAATAATAAAACACTGAAATATATTTATTCATTTATTAACTTGATGCTCAGATAAACCATCAATAATAGTAATATTTGCCTTTTTTTGGAGATCTTAGTCAGTTATAGCATAAAGATATAGACTAATGCAAAAAGGTTTGGTCAATAATATTGTCATTATATGTTAACATTGCAATGGTCTAGGAGATTTTACTGGCAACTATCACACTAAAGCATCACATAAAGCTACACAAATTATTCATTTTAAACATTTAAGGTAAACATGGTTTCCTTTTAATCAGGATATATACCACAAGCTTTTAGTCTTCTTAGCTTCAAAACATTATGTAGTTTCATGCTCCAGAACACAGCTGTACATTATAACAATATGAGTATTAATGGAATTAATATGAAGGGAATTCAAAAATAAGTAAGCAGTAGATAACTAAAAAAAATATTTTTACAAACCAATGCATAACTACTTACTTTCACTATAAATCCATAAATATTTGACCAAGTCTTCTTGTTTAACCTTCTTTACATCGTAAAGCTGCCATTCAATCACTTAAAGCATGTTTTGGAAAAATGGCTTCTTTTCTTCTTCCCTATCGACTTTAAAGCACTTTCACATGCACATGGATTAAAAAACATCCTCTAATTTCTTTGAGCTCATTGTGCCTTTAAATAGCTGGGCTGCCTTTGTTTTGGACAGTGATGGTTTCGATAGATCTACCTACAATGAGGACAGTTAATCCAGATGGAGCCTTACATTGTTCAGCCAAAAGCATGAACTGTGTGATAGACAGTTTTCTCAGTATCAGTCTCTACTGAATTGTTCAATGAATGTTTTCCAGTCTGCTAACCAGGTTTGCAATAGAAGGTCACTTGTCACATGTGTAGTTAAGAGTATTGGTTGGGTTGAATATTATCACTTATATATATATATATATATATATATATATATATATGATATGGCTCACTTAAATGATCATATATATATATATATATATATATATATATATATATATATATATATATATATATATATATATATATATGATCATTTAAGTGAGCCATATCATTTATTCTACGAGATTAAGAAATTATGGTTTACAAAGTTTTGTTGGTGTAATCAATTTAACATTCAAGGAGAAATGACAGTCAAACAAGCAGATACTTCAGTCGAAATATTTTTTTTCACAATGCATATGATGCAATTAATGCATTCTAGTTAAAAGTTGTGATTCTTCAGATGGATCCAATTCTCAGGCCACTATATTGTGGTGAACGTGGTGGAAGAACCCACGTGCAGGCAGTGGACTTTAATATTTAAACAAAACACCCACAATGGGGGAAAACACTAACAAAACTAAAATACAAAACTGAAAACCAACACTTACCACAAGGGGGGCAAAAACAAACTAACTACTGATACAACACAACATCATACAAAGGAAATTTGCACATACGAACAAGGTATCCTGGGACATACGAACAAGGTGTCATGATTCTGCTGCATCATGTCATGTTTCTCTTAGTGTAGTGGCAGGATCATGACAGAACCTCATGTTTAATGTGGAGAGAGGCAATTATTATGGTCTTACAGACACTCTCTCTGGTCTCGTCTTTGTTCCCATCCTCTCATTACCCTCGTTATTGATTAATGCCCTACACCTGTTTCCCTCTTGATTTGCTCCCTTACTTAATGCCCTTGTGTCTTCTGACTTGTGCTGGTTCATTGTGATTTGGTTGGTGAGTTCATGTCTTGTCAGTTTAGTTATTTGTAGTTCATGTCAAAAGTTAATTTAAGTCTTGTTTAAGTGTAGTTAGTTTTAGTCCTGTCCTGTCATGTTATTGTATCCCTGTTTTGTTCTGTTACCCCCACGTGGGTCTATGTTTTATTATTAAAATATGTTAACCCCTTACCCGCTGTCTGCACCTGGGTCCTCTCTCCGTGTTTCACCACGAGAATCATGACAGAATGAACCAGCCATAATCGGATCCAGCAGACAGAGGGATCAATGCGGCAGCGGTCGAAGCCGCCGGGTTCCCTTCCAGGGTTAGAGGCTGCCGGACTCCCTTCCAGGGTCGAGAACGCCGGACTCCCTCCTGATTCGGGGCCGCCGGACTCCCTACCAGGGTTGAGACTGCAGGATTCCCGCTCGGGACCGAGACTGCCGGACTGCCTTCCATGGTTGAGACCGCCAGTCTTCCCTCCAGGGTCGAAGCTGCCGGAATCCTGTGGCCGCCAAAGATCCCCAGCCGGGCGTTCCAGGTCGGTGTAGCCGGGCATTCCCGGTCGGTACAGGTGCACGCGGCCATTCCCGCCCCGGCTATCCCAGTCCGTGTGTCTGCCGGCTATCCCAGTCCGTGTGTCTGCCGGCTGTTCAGCTGGCAATCCAGTCCGTGTAATGCCGGTTATCGTGTCTGCCTGTCTTTGGACTTTTGTTTGGACTTCCCCCTTGTTTGGACTTGTGTGCCCCTTCCCTTGGACTCTTGTGCTTCCCTGTTTTATTTTATTATCATGTTGCTCTGTTTTGTTAGTGTCACAGTCTGTCTTGTCTTGTTTGTGCCTTGAGGAGCATCAGGTTGCTGCTCCTTAAGGAGAGGCTTCTGTCATGATTCTGCTGCATCATGTCATGTTTCTCTTAGTGTAGTGGCAGGATCATGACAGAACCTCATGTGGAGAGAGGCAATTATTATGGTCTTACAGACATTCTCTCTGGTCTCGTCTTTGTTCCCATCCTCTCGTTACCCTCGTTATTGATTAATGCCCTACACCTGTTTCCCTCTTGATTTGGTCCCTTACTTAATGCCCTTGTGTCTTCTGTCTTGTGCTGGTTCATTGTGATTTGGTTGGTGAGTTCATGTCTTGTCAGTTTAGTTATTTGTAGTTCATGTCAAAAGTTAATTTAAGTCTTGTTTAATTGTAGTTAGTTTTAGTCCTGTCATGTTATTGTATCACTGTTTTGTTCTGTTACCCCCACGTGGGTCTATGTTTTATTATTTATTATTAAAATATGTTAACCCCTTATCCGCTGTCTGCACCTGGGTCCTCTCTCCGTGTCTCACCACGAGAATCATGACACAAGGGACCTATGAGCAAGGAAACAAGTACAACGAATGAGCACAAGACAATAGACATAAGGGCAAATTCTAATTTTATTAAATTAAATAAAAAACTCCTCATCCTAATTGATTAAGAGATAAACAACGAAGGACTTATTTTAGTGAGGTTGCGGTGGTAGGCTTAGGAAAACTATGGCATCAAATCTTTTCAGTACTTTTTTAGGGGCTAAATAGAGAAGAGGAGAGAAAGAAAAGCTAGCTCTAAAATAAAGGTATGTTCTGCTTTACATTGTTGAATGCGTAAACTAATTTAAAATAAATCAGAACGATGTCCATCACCCTCGTAACCAAATACTATTATAATTTACTATAGTAAATGGTGGAATTTACTCCTTGTCTTAACTTATCTTTATTTAAATCTGTTTATATACAGTTGTTGCACTATAACAGCTTTGTTTACCATGTTCCACTTTAAAAAACACTTCTCCACATAAATATTTAAATTGCTTTGTGTGTTTTATTTTCACTTGTCAAACTGCAGTGCTATGTCGATTTTTACACTAGTGGGCCCAAATGTATGGTTTTGCCTAGGGCCCCACAACCCCATGAGCCCGCCCTGCTGTCAGCCTAAAGCAAGTGTCTTCATCAGGCAATAATGCCTCCAGGTGGTGAGAGCAAGAACAAAACTGAACACACTTGAGCGCAGACTCCAATTTATTTAGCGTATGAAACAGAACATACAGCAGACGTTTCATGTGGAAGCGTTCAATGAGGTTGGTGCAATTATCCATGAGCTCCATCATTCGGCCTCCCATGGCAGAACGTTCATAGAGCCTCATTCTGAAGGTGCCATGATGTTGATGGGTAAGAACATTGTGACTGCTTGAGATCACTAATTCAAACATTAACATTTACGCATTTGGCAGACGCTTTTATCCAAAGCGATTTACATTGCACTATACACTTGTTTCTGACTTGAACCCATGGCCCTTGTCATTGCTTGTGCCATGTTCTAACCATGGAGCCAAACAAAAACATTACAATAGGCGTTAGTCTTACCATTGGGATCATAGTCCATGAAGTGACCACTTTCCACTTTGACGGAGTCACAGCAGCACAGTCACCCATGCACTGATGGTATCGGCAGCCAAAGTTTATATCCTCGTAGAAGTGAATCTACAGAAAAAAAACAATATTGTGATTGATTGAGAAATGCATTATTCACAAAAATGTAACAAGAAGAGTCGGAAATATAAATATATATCCAAGAGGATAATAGTACAAATATTGTTGTGTTGTTATTTAAATCCCAGCATATGTACGTCAGCAGAAACAGTACAGACATATTGCAAACATGACCATCTGTTCACTCCAAACAATTACTTTCATTGCTCTCCTAATGTTTTTCTAGTACAAGCAGCTCCATTGAAAGCTGCTCTAAAGGTCAGGTAACAAATTACATTTTTATATTTTTGGTGAATTCTTATATAAATATTGGACTTTCTTTATTTACCTCCTTTTTTATTTATATTTTCTAAATTTTTTAGTGCTAATTGGTTCATGTAAAATCACAGTTACATTTTTTGGAGTGTTGTCACCAGAGGGCGGTACCCTGTCAAAAAGAATGCTTTAATACCCAAAGAGTGCATATTATTACCTCAAAGGTACCTTATCCATACCAAATATATATACATATCTGTACCTAAATTAAAAGGTACCATCCTAGTGACTGCTTTTGATAAATTCCATTAAGTCAATAATATTATTTTACATCATTAGGATGATTTTACACAGTACTTTATGTAAGATTTGTATAACTGAGATTTGTGTTTGTGAAATAATGATTGTTCATCTTGAGTAAAAACACATCATAAGCACGCACTGCTCATAGTTTTGTTACATTTTATTGACAAGTCAATGCCAGATAAGGCACAATTATCTTAATAATGCGGGTTCTAAAATTTTGTGATTCTGCGGAAAGAGCCGATGGTGGCACAGATGGCTCCCCAGTCGCTGAACTTGCGATACTCGCCAGAAGGCATGAAATACTGACGGCCACGATAACTGGGATGTTCATAGAAGGTCCAGTAGCCCTCCATCACATTGCACGAGTGAATGCTGCGGCTCTGGAAACTTTCATCAAGTGACTCACGGTCATCGCTGAACTCCATCATCTGACCCTGAAAATCTGGCCGGTCGTAGATCTGTATGCGATAGGAATCACCACTGGGCTACAAAAGAAATTGCAGTTTAAATGTGCAGTTGCAGTATACATTATTATTGTATTAAAACAATAAAGTGTAAATAACAGTGGTTTATATACAATGTGGGCACAGAGAACAAAAGTTACAATGAAATGAAATTTGTTGAATTAAACATTAATCGCACACATTTGATCAATATGTTCCCCAAGCATCAGGCATGACCTTGGCATGTGCTAATAATGTACCAAAATGCTAAATTGAAAAATGTATGGAAATAAATAAAACTCAATTCAAGACACTCTTGTTTCCTCTGTGAGGCATAAAGCCCATGGCATCTCTGGGACTGTGCTTTATTTACTGAGCAGCAATACAATTTTCTGTGTAAAAAATTTAAATGTCAAAAAAACTACAAACTGCAACTACAAAAATATAAAAAAATTCCAGGCAATACAACAAAATCATGGTGCATGAAAAAAATGTTAATTGGTGCCTATAGTTATTTCACATTAGGTACTCACATGGGATATTGTACGGCAGGATCGAATGGTGTCATTGTAGCCCATCCAGCGCTGATAGTCAGGATACTCACCCCTGGTTAATACATACTGGAAACCAGAGTAATTGGGTCTCTCGTACAGGACCCAGCATCCACTCTCCACCCGGATAGAGTTGCATCGACTGAAATGTGGGTGCATGTCTGAGCAGTCTGTGTCGCACTCATAGGAGCGACCCTGGAAGTTTTTATCTTCATAAAAGAAAATCTGAAAGCAAAAGATTAATAGACTAATGAAATACAGAGGCGAGCAATGCTTTCTGGATATCATGCAGACATATGTATGTCCTGTATCAGTTCTAATACAATGCATTAGTTGCATAATTGGTTTACAAATTATTTTGGTTTATAAATGTTAATCTTTCTTGAGAAGAGACAAAAGAACTTGTTAACTTTTAAATTTACCTTGCTCATTTTGATAAGAACTTAGGATACAGTCCTAATGCAGATACACAGTAGTAAAACTGGGAATGAGGTCTGCTTTATAAACCTCCATCAGAATTTGGTGGATAAAAGTTGATTTGTCATTTCAATGAATGGGATTTAGAAACTTTGATTCTACTGCCAACCTCTTAATCCCACCTATAGACTTAAAAGCCCTGATTCATCACATCAAAATTCCTAGCTGGCAAATAACTAACCTTAGCTGCCAGGACGGCAGCTGTTTTGGTTCAGATGCTAATGAGATGCTTTATGTTGAGAATTATGGCATATAGCATGGAAAGCATAAACTCATCACAAATTGTCATTGGGCTGGGCCATATTTTATTTCTCAAACATTTTGTCAAAATATATGGTAAAGGTTGCATCTTCTTAGTTCATAATATAGTAACAATGCATGGACAAAATACAATTTTGAAAAAACATTTTATTATTTAAATGGGAATTACTTAACAATAAGGATGCATTTGTTATCATTAGTAAATACATAGATAACATGAAATAAAAATTCTAGTTAATGTCAACACAATTGTTTATGTTAGTTCATGGTGCATTAACAAATGTTAAAAGCAACTTTTTAACAACATTAAAAACATTTATTAGTTAATGCTGAAATAACATGAACTAAGATTAATAAAAGCTGAAGTGTTGTTCATTGCTAATGCATTAACTATTGCACTAGTTTATGCATTAACATACAACCTCATTTTAAAGTGTTACCTTTATATGTTATAGATATGACACACTGGTCAAATATTACACATATTAGTTAAATAACATTTTGGTCATTATAAAATATTCTTCTTCTTATCACCCAAGAGTAAAAAGTATTTTTACTGAACATTTAAAGCTACATGATGTACAGACCATCTCTAAACAAACAAACAAATGTTTGTTTAGATTGTTATATGTGTCTTCAGTCCAGCAGAGATTCTTGAGATCCTTCAAAGAGTTCTGTTTCATCTTTTAAAGAATCTTCACTGTCCTGTATTTAACAGAAACCAGATGCAACATTTATAGATCACATTCTGACCACATGATGGCAGCAGTTTCTAGCTCTAAGTTTATCAATGCATGTTATAATCACCTTTTAATTGTGCACTTCTGAGGCATGTTTTTAGTTCAAAAGTGCATTGGTGCTTGTGTCTAAATTAAATTAAGCGTTTTAATTTTATTTATAAATTATAATTATGACACATTACTTTTATCTGAGGCTTCATGAAAGCCTCTTGCAAAAGACTGTTTTGATAAATAGGTTTATAGCTCACATAAATGCCTGCCTTGCACTTGCAAGATTTTTCCACTTATGGTGTAGCACAGGCTTTAAACAGTCATTTTGGGCTGATAACAGTTCGTGGTCAGATATGTTTGTGGATAAGCTGACTGTCACTCACACTAAATGATGAGCTAGAAGCGGACGAGGTGGAGGATGTCTCAGTTTCTGCAGAAACATTGTGTTTACTCTGCTCCTTCATTCGCCGTTTCAGCACTAGGGCTGTCAATGAGACAGAAGAAACATGAGAAATAAAGCCTTGGCTCTGCTTTTAAATAATGAATCTGATATGCAATCGGTCACATTGGCCTACTGTGTTTTCTTGAGTGGTCCACTGCTTTGAATGAACCAAGCATTGCAAATGGATGATAGGAAAGGGAGAATGGATGAACAATATTGCCCTGTTGAGGAAAAGAAGTAACTCCATTTTCTTTTGATAAGCCCCAAAATATTTAAAACCGTCTGAACAGAAGTTTGAAGCGACTTAGATTGACTAATACTGTGCAAAAATCATAAATCATACAAAATGTTTAACAAAATGCTGTTCTAATGTTATGCTGGCAGTAAATTTATTATTTCTGTAAATATTGTCCAATCAGTAAAGCTAATTAAAATTATAAAATGTTTCTCGCAGCCCATGATATGGCCCTCAATGAGCCCTGATGGCAACAGTCTGGGTTTACCCGAAGAGACAAAAGCAAAGCTTAAATCCGTTGAGGAGCTGACCAGCTATACGTATCTTAAAATGTATATGGTATTATTGTCTTAAACACCATCAGTTTTTATTTTGGCATTTCAAACTTTTGCATAGTAAAATCGCTCTCTCACACATGACATACGACCTATAATTAATCACTTTAAACTATATTGTTATCTCATTACCTTACTGTGGTTCTGAGGGTGTAATGCAGATGGCTTGCAGTTATACAAAGACAGAATATCTTGTATAGGTAAACTGTTCTGAAAAAGAAAGCACAAGGAGAGAAAATACAAGGCAAAAACAGATAGCATATACATTCTTTGCTGAAACCTACCAACAGCATTCCTGCAAAAGATGAAAGAATCAACGCTTCTCTTTCCAGATGCTTATTGTACTGAGTGTGTCCCGGACTGCCAATTCCTCTATAAACAGGCCACAATGAAATAAAACACATGTTGATCAAATCTATGGCAAACACACTACTCATACAACAGTAATCCTGTAAATTTGGACATACTGGTCAAATTTAATGCAATAAATAACTCACATGACATCATTCTCTGCTGCACTCTTCCCATTATCTTTATTGAGCCACCACAACGCCACACTTATAGCCAATTCATAATGTGCCTGAATGTGTAAAGTTGCATTTTCAGTAACACTGACCCTGTGGTTTTTCCATAACATGTTTAATTGTAACAAGAATCAACAATAATAGGGTCAAATAACTTATAATGGCTTAACAACACTTACCAGATCATCTAACATGGTAGTGGTGCTTTTCCCCTTTGGATCAAAACCATTTTCTCTAAGTCTTTGTCCAATGTATTCACCCCTTTAATGGAATTGGATAAAAAGGGTTATTTAGCCATTATTATCTTTTTAAGATGCGTTTCAAATTTGTACGCTATCAATAGAAGTTTACTGTATATGCAACACATATATACATGCACAGATTCGTGATATTAGTGTTAATTAATACAATTATTATCTTTAGAGGTAACAGAATGGTTACAAAATAATTATGTAATGTACAAAGTACTCTCTTCTTTTAGGTCTCATTTATTTTGATGTATTAGTGTAGCATCTCACAGAATATATTTGTTTCTTACAGCAAAACTTTAACATCCCTCTTCACTCGCTTTGCTTCCATGTTTCAGACACTCAGTTAAGATACCTTATCCTCAAAAAGTCTGTTTCTATCATTCAATCTGAAATTTCATTTCAAGCAAAACAGAAAAAAACATTTTGTGAAACATTAGCAATTTTACAAGGTAGTTAATCCTCTGCCATTGGCAACACTAGTGCAAACAGTAAACTCTATCTTGCCATGAACAGGAAAAGTGAGATGAACATTTGACAGGACATTTAATGGACAAGTGTAAGGTTACTCAGGCCAGCACATTATAAAAAACTAACATTTCAAAGCATGCTTTTACGAATCTAATTTACTGAATTAAAACTAGAGGAAAACTGATGTGAACGATTTGTCCATATTCACATTAAAACGCAATGCAATTTCTTTTGCATTTACGTATAAGGGTTGCTCACTTCTACAGACAGAAAAGAATCATAAATATAGTAGGCTATCATAAATAATATTTTAGACAACAAGCACACAGAGAAACTCACCCAAACTCTGATGTCAAGTCTCCCTTGTCAAAAATAATACCAGAATAAGTCAGTAGTATAAACCGGTTGAACAGACACTCCTACTCTTGATTTAATAATAGTAACCGTCTCAGGTGGACGGTGGACATTCAATTATTCATTCTGTCACTCAATCAGTTTAACATTGTCAGCCAGTGCTCAGTTACATAATACACAAGTGAAACGTGCCAACATAATGTTGATCAAAAGAAAAGATGAGGTTGTGAACACAGCTGTTTTCCATGTCTCCCTATCAACCAGCACATCAGAAAGTATGTTTTAATGAACAAACTGCAAAGATTAGCTTTCATTTTATTATTAAAACACATAAAACTCAAGAAAAAACACCTCCTTATACAAAATGTATGCTTCCAGACTGAACTGAAATATACAGACAGCTTTGATTAAAAACTATTCTGTAAAACTATGTTTATTTAATATACAAGTATTATCAACAAATGACAAAATGTAAGTAAAAGCGGAAACAAATAATTAAAATAATTAAAAATGGGAGATCATTCCTTTCTCCTAAATTTGCTTCTTCTTCTTGTTGTTTTTATCTTTGAACACAGGAGAGTTCAAAAACTTGGTATCTGAGTATTTGTCTCCACGCCTCATTTTGCTAGGAAAACAAAAAAGGTTGTTAAAAATTGAATCAAATCATTTAATAAAAAGGATATTTGATAGATTACAAAATCAAAAGTAAAACGTTTTTGTACACTATAAAGAACACTATATGTTCATAATTAATTATATTAATTCTATGAAGTGAACTCAAAGCAAATTTCAGTTATTTCTGAAAAAATCTGCAAATGCATTTCCATTTATACATTTTAATTGTGACTTAAATTTCTAAATACAATTTAAGGGCCACTATATAATCAAACTCACCAGTTGAGGGTGGGCTCTTTGTAGGACACTGGTGTAACTCTCCTTCGTGTTCTCGCACCATCAGAACTAATGTCTGTATTTGTTAGACTCTTCATAACCCTGCTTTCTTCTGTTTCCAGAAATCAGACATAAATCAAGACAAACAAATATGTAACACCAAAATTATACCCTTATGCATCAGCATTCTGCAATTTTGCTATAAGTAGTTAAACAGTATATAAGCATCTACACATAACTGGCCACGATGGCCATAATTGTTGAATTCACAAACTTAATTTTAGGCTTAAATACACTACAATACTTTTGCTCAGATTTTCAGTCTGTGCCAGTCTGCAGATTTTATCAGCGTGTGTCTATCTGAAACATTAAGGAAGTCTGCAAGTGTTTAATGTCTAGTTTAAAAAAAATCTTTTCAGATTTTAAAAGTCTTGTAGTGTATTCTACCATTCTAGCCATAAAACAGAAGCATTACCGTGAGGTTGAGGCATTATGTCCAATTCCTCACTCTGGTTTATAGTCCGAGTGTGGGCCTCTGATTGCGGGCTGTTGATGCAGCTTTCATCCAAGTATAATTCATTGTCACCACCGGTCATCTCCCAGGGAGGCCTCTCCTCTGTGAATTGTAGGGTCTGGTCCTTAATGTGTTTGTGGAAGCTGTCTAAAGTCACATTACATCTCTCCCGGAAAAACATGCTTTTGTTCATATTAGTAAAAACCTCATCTGTTCCATCCGTGAGATTATGCGATTCAGAAATTAGGCTGGAATCCACACAATCCGTCGTACTGTTACTGGGTGAACTACAAGATGAAATCACATACGTTTTCCTGCTCTTGTCAAGACCTTCGTTGGTTTGATTTGGATTTAAACAACGATTATTCGTGTTGATATGGTCCGATTGATCAGCCTTGTCAATGTTTGTTTTAGGGCTTCTTGCATTAAGTTCACTTCTGAAGTCATCCTCTAAGGCTGAACAATGAGACTCTGATGTTTGTTCTGAAGTCTCCAAATTTGCATCCTTCTCCAGAGTATGTTTGTTGCGGTGTTTTTTTGCCTTAGATTTTTCTTTTGCTGCTGCTTTCCTCTTTATAATTTTATCTGACCCTTCTTTTCTGTGTTTCTTAGCTTTGACAGGCAATAATGATTCAAATTCAGAAGCTTTCTGTACAAGACTGATATTAGCATCCTGTGAACACTCTGGATGATGGCTATTTGTTGCCAATGTCTTGGATGAAACATCCTCTGTTATGTTTTTAGAACAGCGAGTCGTTGGAGTTTCTGATGTCACTTCCTGTGAATCTCCTAGTCTGGGATCCTCCAGTGCATTGGTTATGTTTAAAATGTCAGTTGAGTCACTCCTGACAATCGTTTGACTTGCCTGAATCACAAATGTTCCTCTGTTTTTCAGCGAGTCGCATTTTTCTAATAGAGAATGTGGATGTGCTGGTCTTTTGTTTTTATGTTTTTTAACTTGAACTGTGGTCTCACTGCTGTGCATATCAGTACCCTGAGCCTCTGTGCACAAAATAGCAGCACATTCAAAATTTTCAGGCACATGCAATAATTCTTGATATGTAACAAGGTATGGGATTTTGGTCCTTTTGCTTGTGTGAGGTTTCAGCTTATCTTGATCTACATCTACAAATGTTCTCCTGGTCATCTCACTTTGACTGTTAGGTGCCTTGGTAGCATGAGCCTCCTTTAATTTATGTTTAATAGCTTTGCACAAAATATTTCCATCCCGAGGAAGTGAATTGCTTTGTTTGAAATTCTGAAGCTCCAAATCATTAAAACAGTCCTTTAAAATATCACTGGGAGGATCTTGAGAAACTAGGTACGTTTTCCTTGGATCTGTGTTCGGTTCTTTTTGTTTACATGTGCGCCGGCTACTTTTAGAGTAACGAGAGGTGATGTGAGTCTTCCTGCGTGCAGTTATTGATTCAGTTTCTACACACCGGCTTTCATTTGTTTCTTGTACAATTTCCACCTCTATCTGAACACCGGGCAAGCGATGCTGTGTAGAGGTTATCTCTTTTGGCACAGCTGCTGTACAATTTGTAGCAGATCCAACTGCTTCTTTTTTATCTGCAAATGTCCTCTTGCTAACTTCCCTGGTGTGTTTTGTTTCAGGATGTTCTTCTACAACTTTCGAGTTTCTTTTTACATTTGTTTCAACTGTCACTATTTCAGCAGCACTGTCAGTAATGGTCATGTCCATTTCAGAATCATACAGTGTATTCTGCTGTATTGGATTGTCTTGCTCTGGGCTGGGAGGTGTCTCGTTGGCTTTAAAACAACACTGGAGAGGTAGATCTGCATTGTCTGTGGCAGTTTTTACTGGTTCAGAGACATTATGCTGTGGTGGACAAAAGATTGGATTTCCTTTAGTATGTACATCTTGAGAACTCTCAACCTCTTTCCCCAAATCAGACATTTGGTCTGAAAAAAAGATTTTTGAAATTTAATACAACATAAAAATAATATTATTTTTGCTGTAACATATACACACGCGCACATTTTTAAACGAAACTAAATAGAAAATGAGTTCATAATTATTATTAAATTGCATACCATCAGTGGTATTGTGTTCCATGTCCACACTGTCTGGAGCCTATAAAAAAAGGGCATTAGTCATATCCACAAACAAGTTATGAAATTACTAATGCCTTTTCAAAACCACTTACATCTTCGTCAGAGAAAATATCCACTGCTTTTGTCATCCAGTTAAGGGAGGAGTCATAATACTCACGTATAATGGAAAACTAAAGAAAGAGAAAACATTTGCATTTATATTAAAAAGAGATGCATTGATATGTAAATTATGGCCGATAACAATAACTCTTGAACACTGGAAGCCGATAACCAATATATTGGCTGATATGTATCCACTGAAAATCATGTACCAAGCCTACTTTACATTACGCTTTCCAAATTACGCTTGTTTAGAAAAAGTCGGGGCAACCTTGTAGCCAATCAGCAGTAAGGTGTACAGTGCACAGGTCGGACATTAGTCAAGCCGAGCAATGATGAAAGCAAAAGATGGGGGTAGGGGTGTGTCTGTTTTTGGTGATTTGAACATCAACAATGGCTTAAGAGAAATAGGGTTTATTTAACAAACAAATTAAAGATGTTCTTCCAGAGCAACCAAGAAAGGTGTTATTAATAACCACAACTCTAACAGGTCTCAAGACAGAATAAGCATTCAGACAGCAGTTGGCTTCAAACAATATGCTTTTGTTCCTATTATTTCTGCATTCATAAATATCTACACTCTGTACTGGATTTCATCTGTGAGCAGTGTGCAAGTGAAGTGGTTCAACCAGAGGTAATGAATAATAATCTAACAGCTTTAATATATCGTCCTAAATTGTATTATCGGCTGATACCAATATGGCCATTAATTTATCGTGCATCCCTAATATTACATACTTCAGTGTAAAAATAAAAACGATATACTATTTTATATCAACCACAGCAAACAATTATGGAAACAGTCTCTCTTCACAGACTCACCAACTGTTTGTTTTTATGACGCTGAAAGGCAAGATCAAAAGTAAGTGCCTGCAGGTCTTTTCTCAGCCGTACAACCTCGGTCTCCATATCTCTGCTTCTCTGTTTCTGTGCCACCAGAGCCAGAGCAAGAGCCTTGTTGTTGGTTTTCAAAGACAGCTTGAAGAATGATGATGTATCTGAGAAATCACAAAATATCAAGTTGGTTCCAGATTTTAAACACGCATCGGAAAATGATAAAGCTTTCTTTCACCAACTTCACCAGTAATGTAAAGTTAACCAAGCTGAAATTTCTTACTGTGTATTTTCGTCTTTATCTTGGCTGCGTACATAGATGCCGTCTGTTTGCCCATCCTTGTGTTTTCCTTCTTTTCTTTTGAAGCAATTATCATAGTTTTATCACTGGGCGCTATAGTAAAGACAGAAAATAAGAGGTTTTGATAGAACCAAATAAAGGTACCATTAAGAATACGAAGCACCACTTTGACTACTCACCACTAATTAAAGTCGACGACATACTTATCTCTTGACAATGTTTATCCTTATACTTGTTATAATACATCTCCATTCTGATGACAAGCAAGGAACGTACAAATTAAACCCGTCTCACTTATTTAAATCCAAACAATGCCGCTGAAATCTCAAATTTCTTCTTCTATGGTGGATAAAGGGCGTTGGAAGAATCAAATCGGAAGTACCGCCACCTATAGGACAAATGGTAGTAGGGCTAACTAACGTTGACGGTTAAATTCAACGCTTTTCCTTGTTGCTTCATAAACATTTCATTTTCTTAAAAATAGCCATGCAAAGAGCTTCATAGCACTAAACCCGATGATGATGAATCCATCCCATTTAATAAAAGAAAGCAGGCGATGACTTTTATTTTGAATTACAGTGTATTCCTCTGGTTTATGTCAACACGGGTGAGTTCACACATTTACATGCCTATATTCTATTGAACTTCCTTTTCAGCTTTCAAGCGTTTGCACACCATTACTCGAAGGCTGTAATATCATACTTTTTATTTACGATATTAGTCGAAGCTCAGTCTGAAATGGAGGGACAGCGCTGGTTACCACTGGAAGCCAACCCTGAGGTATTCATTTCACCCTGCACCCCGCTCTTTTCCAGTTAACGTTAATTCAATATTATATGGTCCATCGATTCGTTTTCATAGGTAGCTTTTAGCAGGAACGGTAAGCTGCATGTCACGTAATGGTCCTCATCTTTTATATGACATGTTTTATGTTCTGTGTCTGCTTTTTCAGGTTATGAACCAAGTGAGTAGATGTCTCGGCTGTCTGGGTGTGTCTAGGAATCAAAACTAGTGCCAATGAATGATTCAGGTTTATTTTAGCAAGTCTGAGATCAAACCAATTGCACCTTTTTCTGTTATTTGATTTGTGACAAAAAAATTTTTTTTCTTGTTAATAACTTAAGTTCACATGTTTTAATATACATTATCTTTCCACATTAGTTTGCCATATATGCACTTTTATCTTGAAAAACATTGTGTGAACCTTGCATGTACTTTCTACCCTTTTTACAGTTACATTAATTGTTATTGATATGTATGTATGTGTGTGTGTTGTACCTGTAAAGTTTTTAAGACAGCTGGGCTTGGTACCTACCTGGCAGTTTGGGGATGTGTATGGCTTGGAACTTGAAGTTCTCAGTTTGGTGCCAAGACCAGTGTCTGCTGTTCTATTGCTCTTCCCTATAACCGAGAAGGTATGAAAGCAGTCACGCCCATACAAACTTTATGTTTCAATATATTCATCATATTCACCTGCAATAGGATATTATTGCTTCTGGTAGTTTTATTATAATCAATGTTCAATATATATTAAATTATACTTGTTTGTGATCACATTAATTATTTATCACTGATTTCTTTTTACAAGGAAACTAGGATTATATTTTGTAAAATAGTTGTTTTTCCCTATACAGTATGAAACTTTTAGACATGAAGAAGAGGCAAAAATTAAAGCACAAGGGCAAAAGGTGTCCCCTGGGGTCTACTTCATGAAACAGACCATTGGCAATGCTTGTGGTACAATAGGGTTGATCCATGCGGTTGCAAACAATCAAAGACATCTGGAATTTGGTAGGTGTCAGTGTTTGTATTTTTTATAATGGTTTTTACAACTGTATTACAATATGTTAGTTGGTTCGTTTACATGTTAAATTTATTTTTTGCTTGTTTGTGTGTTCTTTTGCAGAGCCTACTTCGCCACTAAAAGAATTTTTACTGCAAACTGGAAAGATGAGCCCAGAGGAAAAAGCAGCTTTCCTTGAAAAAGATGAGGTAGTAAAATAGCATGTCTTTGGTGTATCTGATTGGACGTAACTTCTATAGCAAATATATGCGAGTTTGCAGCTAGTCCAGCATCAGGCAACAGAATGAGCAATAATGTATCCTCTGTAAACAGTCCTTAAATCTACCTCAGACATTTTGCAGAATGGATTTTAGGACAGCCGACGCTAACTACATATATCTGTTTTCAATAAACCTTTGAAGGAAACTAAATTAAGCCTTTATTCACAGTACTGATGTTTGTATGATTTCAGAGTATTCGTGTAACACATGAGTCAAGTGCTCAGGAAGGACAAACAGAGGTTAGTATTTGCAAAATACAGAGAAGTAAAAATAACTTGTCATATATTACCATCATTGTTCACACATTTTTATTCCATTGAGGGATTTTTTCCAGGTAATTGAAATGGGGTGGTGCTTTAGAAAAAACATGTATTAATGTATTTAATGTATATAAATTTTAGGTTTACTGCATGTTGTAAAAAGTGTAATTGTAGGACATGATATTTAAATTCATGAAACATGCTAACTGTTTCTATACTCTTTTCACCCATACAGGCTCCAGGTTTAGATGAAAAAGTGGATTTGCATTTTATTGCTTTTGTAAATGTTGACGGACATTTATATGAACTGGGTAGGTACATGACGATGAATAATTATTCTGTTATTTGGAAGGGTTGAGTTTTGCCCATATTGCAAATACATGCAAGTGATGTTCTAAAATCTTTTTATAATATAATGCATTGCCTCAGCCAGAATCTTTGCCTCACCAACACACTACCATTTGATTCCCAAAGCTTGCCAAAAAACATTAGCTGCTATAACATGTTCCACTCTTCTGGTGAGGCTTTCTACTAGATGTTGGAACATGGATGCAGTAGATTTCTT
This sequence comes from Barbatula barbatula, assembly GCF_947034865.1. Lineage (NCBI taxonomy): Eukaryota > Metazoa > Chordata > Actinopteri > Cypriniformes > Nemacheilidae > Barbatula > Barbatula barbatula. The sequence goes on from NC_136772.1 coordinate 13,415,760, forward strand.
CCATTTAGAGGTCAGGCAGCAATGTTAGACAATCAGGCTCCCAGAAAGTGTTCCAATTTATCAATGTGTTGTGGTCTGGGCTTTGTGCAGGCCAGCCAAGTTCTTCCACGCCAGATTTAGTAAACCATTGCTCTATGGTACTCTGGCATTGTCATACTATAATAAAAAATGGACTTGACCCAAACCATAACCACAAGGTTGAAAGCACACAGTAAAATTAGGGCTGTCAACATTAACGCGTTAACGCGAGATGCTTAATTTCTATAATTAACGGCGAACATTTTTTTAACGCATTCTCGCCATGTTTTACCCACAATTCAACCCCCGCCACGTTCATTTCTCGTCGCGTAAACAGCATGGCTGACACGGGGGAGATGGAGGTGTCCAAAGAACCCGTTGGCCCTCTGGATGGACACTTTGAGTATAAAAAGAACAAAGATGGAACAGTAAACAAACATGTTGTGGTTTGCTCACACTGCAGGAAGGACTTTTCGTTTCACCGAAGCACCTCGAGCCTTAAGTATCATCTTAACGTCAAGCATTCATTTGTTGGGGCTTCAACTTCAGATGTTAAGCCTGGCATGCGTCAGACCACCCTCACCGAACGCAGGGGATTAAGTTAGTCTACGTCAGATAAGCTGACAGACACAATTGCCAAATGGATAGCCAAGGACTGTAGACCGATTAATATTGTCGAGGACACGGGCCTCGCAGAAGTTTTGAAAGTGGCAACTTTAGACGCATTCTACAAGCCACCGTCGAGAGGCACAGGGATGACTAAAATTAACAAACTTTATGATGCTAAAAAGAAAACGAAAATGTGGCTTCAGCGGAATATGTTGCTTTAACGGGAGACCACTGGACCTCCGTGAGTAACAATAATTATCTGGGTGTGACAGCGCATTACATCACTAAAACCTGGAAACTGAAGTCGTTTGCTTTAACAGTAATGGAAACAGAAGAGCGTCACTTTTCAGAGGTATGTGCTCAACAGTTTCAAACCGTGGCACACAAGTGGAAAATTGAAGGAAATATCACAACTATAGGGACTGACAGTGCACGAAATATTACCGCTGCGGCTAAACTTCTGCCATATGAGCACATGCCCTGCATCGCTCACATGCTACAGAGAAGCATCAACGTGAGCCTCTCTAATAGTGGATTTGCGAATGTGTTGGCCAAGTGTCGCAAAATTGTCGGTCACTTCAGACACAGCGCAGCAAACACCACGGAGCTTAAAGCACAGCAAGCGGCGCTGGGACAGCAGCAGGAGCCACTGATCCAAGACGTGCCAACGCGGTGGAATTCCATCAATTTAACTATTTGCCAGCATACCAACTAGTGTTCAAATACCTTGTGTGTGTGTGTGTGTTTGTGTGCGTGTGTGTGCGCGTTTTATTCTACTGCAGGTATGTAACTGAGATTCTGGGTGGAGAGGCCTATATCTCCTGCTCAGTGGTACTGCCTGCCCTCTGCCACCTGCGTCAAGTGATGAAGGTCTCTGAAGAAGACCCTGCATATGTGGGGAGATTTAAGACAATCTTCATGGAAGAACTAGCCTCCCGCCAAGAAAATACTAACAATGCATGGCTCAAGCTTGCAACGGCGCTGGATCCACGTTTCAAAGACTTGAAGAGTCTGCCCAAGAGTGAAAGGGAAGAGGTGTGGACCTCACTTGGAGGCATGCTTTATGAACAATCACCCAGAAGGTCTCTGCTGACTTCTCAAGATGGACCACCGAGGAAGAAAACTCACCTTCAACAGATGGGCTCAGAATCAGATGAAGAGGTACAACCTGATAGAGAGATACACAGGTACAGAGCAGAGCCAAGCATAAGTATGGAGGACTGCCCCATGCAGTGGTGGGCTGCTCATTCAGGAGCACATGACAAGCTGGCCCGGCTTGCCAGCAAATATCTAGCGACTCCTGCATCCACGGTTCCATGTGAACGACTCTTCTCAGTCGCGGGCCATATTGTTCAGAAGAAACGGTCCGCTTTACATTCAGAAAATGTTAACCAGTTAGTTTGCCTTAGCAACTGGCTAAAAGATGAATAAATAACAGATAAAAGAGCCACATGCAGATGTGTGAAAGTTAAGTTGTTTGTTCATAAAGAAAAACGTTCCATTCATCTATCCTGTATTTGCTAAGAGCAATGGCTAAGTTGCCAAAATTGTTTACAATTAAAATATTTTTTTGGATTTGTCATTAATAAAAAAGAGACAAATGTAATATGCGCTTCTTGTCATTTATCTTTCTGTTCTGAGAACAGTACACAGAAAATGTGAATTTTTCAGTCATATTTAGGATTGTGATTAATCTAAATTAATTCAAGAAACATTGTGATTAATTAGATTCAAAATTTTAATCTTTTGACAGCCCTAAGTAAAATATAAATGGTATTGCGGGGTGTGGGATCATGATTTGTCCCTACAGAATTGACTGAAATTACCAAAACTAATAAAAAACCTTTTACATTTTAAGCAGTGTCTTATTATGGTTATTTCATACATTTTCATGTGTTGCAGATGGACGCAAGCCTTTTCCAGTTGTACATGGGAAAACCACAGAGGACACATTTCTTGAGGTGGCTTTATGTTTCTAATGTGCAGACTCTTGGCAGTTTGTCTATTTTCAGTTTGATTTATTTGTTGCTATTTATTCCTATTTAACTATTTTATCTCTTCGGATTGGCAGAATATTTGTTTATTGTTTTGGCCACTCATTTTGTTTGATTTGCAGGATTCTGCAGAGGTCTGCAAGAAGTTCATGGCACGGGATCCCCAGGAGCTCCGCTTTACTGTGGTGGCTCTTTCGAAAGCATAAATATTCTTGATGTTTTACCCAAAACTGCCAATCGTTCAGAAGTGCTGTTTACTTTAGAACATTAGCATTTATACGGTATCAGTTCAACTTTGATAATGAATTTGTATAAAGTTTTGACTTCAACAGAGACATGCTGTTAAAAGATTATGAAAACACATGGTATCCCACAACTGTTTATATCCGAGTCATCTCCGATAAGTTTATATATAACATAAGTTCCTCCAAAAAAAATCTCAATTTACTTTGTCTATAAAAAAAACTGTTTGAAATTCAAGTTGAACTTTTGAGAATGTGAACATGCAGGTTTGGTATATTTTTGAAAGATATGCTTTGCTCGCAGGAGTGCTATACCTTATCTCCCAATGTGTTATTGTATATGGTGTTCCAAATAATGTTTTCAAGAAATCAGCAGAAATGCTTTATTTAATAAACAGCAGAGATTATTCCATTATTCATTGAGATCAGACCAAAACAAACAAAGAACAAACACCAACGTTTTTATCTTAAATTGAGCTTATTTTTTACAGAGTAGGGTAGGCCTACTTATCTGGTCACACTTTACAGTAAGATTCAATTTTTATTTTGGTTAATAATTGTACTGCATTACTTCTACAGTTTTTATTTATTGTAGTGCACATTAATTTAGACTTAATATGAATAAATAGGATGATCGCTTTGTTGTGACATATTTTGATTATTTAACTGTACAGTAGCCTATGTATATTCTTGTTGTGATATGTCTTCATTCGTTTAAAAATAACCTGCTCCCCTGACTCATCGGCGTTATTCCTCATATTTTCAGTCTGTTCGGATAATGCGAGCTAGTGATGGGAGGATCGGATCGTTTTACCGATTTGGGCATTTTTCTGAAAAGCACTTTTTGTAACGCAAGCTAGTAGGAGGTTAGGTGTAGCCTGTATCTGTCGCACTAGAGGGCGTATAACTCCCACAAAGCCAACTAAAGTTTCTCACGAGTAGCCAAAGACATACGTTTTTCGCCATTCGTGCGTTGGTTTACATTTCCCGTTAAGTTTTAAAATAACGCTTAGGGTGGTCGCATAGGAAAAGTGGGATTACTGCATTTCGCAGCTGAATGTTTTTTTATCTTCAGATTTGTTTTATTTTGCATTTGCAAGCGCGTGAAGCCCACCGTATGTCACTGCGGTCAAGCCAGCCGCCACTTCGAAAACGACAGTCAATTAGCTCACACGCAATTTTATATTCGCGCATATACTGCGCTTTACGGTAAACGCGTCTTTTTGGATTTCAGAACAAAAGCGACAAGCGCTCTAAGCATAATGTTTAACAGTCAGTAAATATTATATATGGTTAACATTTATAACTTTTTTTGTTTTGAAGGCAGAAACTGAGTTTTTCCAGATGGTTGCTAGGGCATTTTTCCCCCCAAAAAAGGGATTAAACAAGGACTACGAATTCTATAATTTCAGATGACTATTAAGAGAAAACTATCTGTTTGCACAGACTCATTCCACTATTAAATGACAGTACATCACATCAGTGTGTCACCTGTACAATATTAAGACTTTATAATGTGGAATTATAAAAGTACAGTCATCCAGAAATGCCCATAAGTATTATTATTTCTACACTCTAAATATTGCTGGGTTATTTCTGTAAACACATTTTTGGGTTAATTGAGCTGGGTCAAAATGTTGGGTTGTTTGAGGCACTGTATAAACACACAGTTGGGTTGCACATGCTGGGTCAAATGGCCTGCAGCCAGGTGTACTTGGTTATTTCACCACTTAACCGCATGGGTTGGGTTATTTTGACCCAAACGGTTTATTCATTTTTCCTCACCATCGAACTTTCTGGATTCTTCACTCGTCTCGTAGCTTGACGGCCACGCACGTCGCAGCAAGCAGCCAGATTATGAGGTAAATTAATAAATTTTACGGTTATTTTCCTCTCAATTATGGTAAATCAATTGTGGTAAAAGCACACGGATTTAACAGTTGAATGCAATATTTAACCTGTCGCTGTGCAGAGTTAGCGTTTTATTCAGCGAATGATTTACGTTAAGTGGAAGCCTACCCTGCTGAAAAATCCAGCTAAAACCAGCCTATGCTGGTTGGCTGGTTTAAGCTGGTCTCCCAGCCTAGACCAGCTGGTTTTAACAGGCTGGACTGGTCTCACAATCTGGCCAGGCTGGTTTATTTGGTCTCCCAGCCTGTCCAGGCTGGTTTTAGCTGCTATAAGCTGGAAGGTTAACTGGTCTCCCAGCCTGGCTAAAATGGTCAATGCGGTCTCTCAGGTGTTCCTTGGCCAAGATGGTATCTATCTGACCCAATAACAAATGATGTTTTATTAACAAAGTTCGGGAGGAACCTAAGCATATAAATCAGCCCGATGTTCCATCAGCAGTAATCACCTATCAGCCGAGCACGCTATCTCTACTTAATTATCTAGGCTGGTTCACCATCAGCAATCACCTATCAGCCGAGCACGTAATCTCTACTTAATGATCTAGGCTGGTTCACCATCAGCAATCACCGTATCTACCCTATCAGCTCCTGCAAGCTCTATCATAAATAGACAAACAATCTTACCTGTTGCATCTTGTCAGATAAGCATCGTCAAGTTTCGCCACTATGTCAGAGTCTCCCGTGGTCTCTAAAGTAGCAAACGTTCCAGATCCTTCGGTGCCATCATGCGCACCCCAGCTTTCCAGCTCAGGGTCGGATTATACGGACTATTTCCAAGCTTCGCCGCGGGGCCGCCATCCCCGCCGCTCTGAGCGGCGTGCATCTAAGAGGAAGGGTTCGTCATCGCTCCCACCGGCACGATCTCCACCTCATTCACCGGCGTCATCATACGCCTCTGCGCTCCCCAAGATATCTGCATGCAGCAAGTGGACGATCCAGAGCCTTCGTCTGGCCCTTGCCAACGCGGACGTCCCATTCAGCAGGCGGATGTCGAAACTAGAGCTCTACACCCTTTACGTGTCGTCCCAGGCTGACGTCCCCTCGATGAGGTTGGCACGATCGGCTGTCAATAACGAGCCAGGCTCGGCTCGGGGTCCCGTCTATTCCAGGCACGGGCAATCTACCTCCGCGGCTCGGCTAGGCCTCCCTCACTCGAGCCGACGCAGCAAGCCTTCGGCAAGTCTTGGAAGCGTTCAGGTCATGCTAGAAGCCACGGATATCCCGATCGAGCACCTCCGGCAGCCCGCGGCATATCAGCTCAACGCGTGGGACAGCACAGCGACTGTAGATGACCGCCCCGTACAGGCTGGCCGGCAACTCTCAGGAGCCCTGGCTCACCCATACGTCTCAGGCGTGAGGCTGCCTCCGGTGGGAATACAACCGCTGGTCTCTGGACCACTATTCTTTGGCGCCGTCGCTAGCGCAAGCTTGTCTCCGTTACACATACAAACGCCCGACATTAGATTCGCCTTGCCCGCCCCGGGCTCTTGGCTCCCCAGTGCGAGCCTGCCTCCGCTGGGGACACAAGCGCTGGTCTCCGGACCGCAGTTCTTCGCTTCCGCCGCTAGCGCGAGCATGTCTCCGTTAGATGCACAAGCGGACGCCATTAGATTCGCCTTGCCCGCCCCGGGCTCTTGGCTCCCTATGCGAGGCTGCCTCCGCTGGGGACACAAGCTCTGGTCTCCGGACCGCAGTTCTTCGCTTCCGCCGCTAGCGCGAGCATGTCTCCGTTAGATGCACAAGCGGACGCCATTAGATTCGCCTTGCCCGCCCCGGGCTCTTGGCTCCCCAGTGCGAGGCTGCCTCCGCTGGGGACACAAGCGCTGGTCTCCGTACCACAATTCCTTGACACCGCTACCACCGCTACCCCGAGCCTATCTCTGTTAGACGCACAAGCGGCCGCCATTAGATTCGCTTTTCCCGCCCCTGGATCTTGGCCCGCGGCGCCGGAATTGATTTCTGGGGTGAGGCTGCCTCCGTTAGAGTCACAGGCCTCAGTCCCTGGGCCTCATATCTCCTTCGCCGCTGCCAACGCTAGCACGAGCTTGTCGCCGCACAACGCGCAAACGACTGCCATTCTCTCTATTCAACAGGCACGCCCCACGTTTTCATTGGCCACAGCCGCTGCGATGCCAGCGCCTCCACACGTGCATGTGATGGAACCTCCACCAGTCTCCAGCAACATCAGAGCGCAGATTTTGGCAGAAGTCCAGGCTGCTGGCGCTCGAAGCGGACCCCAGGCCTATTCCTGTACAACCTTATCCGGAGTTGATCTTCCAGTGAATCACCCACTGCAAACGCTTCTCGATGCCTCTCTCAATTCTATAACTAAGGCAGTTTCCCCCAGGACCCTGCAATCATACCTCACGGCGTGGAGAAGCTTCAGATCATTTCACCAGGCTTTCAGCATTCCCTTCCCAGAATTTTCTCTCCTCACAATTACCTCATACATCTCATTTCTCAACACCGCAAAAAACCTTCAGGCCAGCTCCATCAGAGGTTACCTCAGCGGACTCCAGTTCTTCCATAAATTGATTTTCAACTCCCCGTCACCGGCCATAGCAAGCTCCCAAACATCAATGGTTATCCAAGGCATACGAAGATCCCAACCCGCCCGTCAGGACGCTAGGAGGCCCATTACCTTGGAGATTCTCACCAAATGCATCTCCACCCTCCGCAAGGGATATCACTCCACACATGTTGCCCGCACACTTGACGCCATGTTCACATTGGCGTTCTTCGGCTTTCTACGATGCTCAGAGATCACCACCACATCCAAATTCGACCCTTCAGTTCACCCCACCATGAATGACCTCCAGGTGCTGGATTCGGAGACGATTTCTTACTCGATTAAGCAAAGTAAGACTGACCAGACCAGGAGAGGTCATTTCGTCTACGTGTTCAACATCAATTCACCGATTCAGCCATATCGAACCCTCCTAGCCTACCTTCGCTACAGACAACCCCGGTCAGCGGCCTTATCGGATCCCCTCTTCGTCGACGACTCTAATCGCCCGGCCTCACGCTTCTGGTTTCAGAAGCACCTCAAAGCCGTCCTGCTCCAATCTGGCATCCCAGCAGACAACTTTTCCGGTCACTCCTTCCGCATAGGCGCAGCTACCACAGCCGCCCAAAAGGGCCTATCCCAGCCACAGATCCAAGCCCTAGGCCGTTGGTCATCAGAGGCTGTTAGAAGCTACATCCGGACAGACTTGTCGCTCCTCAGGGAAGCCCAGCAAACACTCCTTGCCCGTATCATCTGATAGTCTCGGATGTTAGTTCAAACCTCAGCCACTTTGACTCATGATTCCTTGAAGATCGCATCACCTTCGGACCAATCGACTCAAGCAGGCGTCGCATTCACAAGTTACCAGTTGTCCAGCTTTGACACCCGGGAACACCTTCGGAGGAGATGGTTCTCACATCTGGGGCTCGGCTGAGCCAGTCTTCTTTGCTGAAGGCGGCACCACAATACAGTTTGTTAACAAGGCAGCCAGCGCTTCCATCTCACGACGTTGTTCTCAAAGTCTCGAAGACTGCACCACTCGCCCAACCGGCCCCGCAGGGGTCCTAGCCTCCAACAAGTGCTCCGTAGCAGTAGGCACCACCAGCAATGAAGCCAGTATCGCAGCAGCGACCGCCCCCGCAGGGGCCCGAGCTTCCAACAAGTGGTCTGTAGCAGCAGGAACCACCAGCAATGAAGCCAGTATCGCAGCAGCGACCGCCCCCGCAGGGGCCCGAGCTTCCAACAAGTGGTCTGTAGCAGCAGGAACCACCAGCAATGAAGCCAGTATCGCAGCAGCGACCGCCCCCGCAGGGGCCCGAGCTTCCAACAAGTGCTCTGTAGCAGCAGGCACCACCATCAATGAAGCCAGTATCGCAGCAGCGACCGCCCCCGCAGGGGCCCGAGCTTCCAACAAGTGTTCTGTAGCAGCAGGCACCACCAGCAATGAAGCCAGTATCGCAGCAGCGACCGCCCCCGCAGGGGCCCGAGCTTCCAACAAGTGCTCTGTAGCAGCAGGCACCACCAGCAATGAAGCCAGTATCGCAGCAGCGACCGCCCCCGCAGGGGCCCGAGCTTCCAACAAGTGGTCTGTAGCAGCAGGAACCACCAGCAATGAAGCCAGTATCGCAGCAGCGACCGCCCCCGCAGGGGCCCGAGCTTCCAACAAGTGTTCTGTAGCAGCAGGCACCACCAGCAATGAAGCCAGTATCGCAGCAGCGACCGCCCCCGCAGGGGCCCGAGCTTCCAACAAGTGCTCTGTAGCAGCAGGCACCACCAGCAATGAAGCCAGTATCGCAGCAGCGACCGCCCCCGCAGGGGCCCGAGCTTCCAACAAGTGGTCTGTAGCAGCAGGCACCACCAGCAATGAAGCCAGTATCGCAGCAGCGACCGCCCCCGCAGCACTCGTGCATTGGTCACGCAACGCGCATTGGTCGCACAAGGGTCACACTCGTGCATTGGTCACGAAACGCGCATTGGTCGCACAAGGGTCACACTCGTGCATTGGTCACGCAACGCGCATTGGTCGCACAAGGGTCACACTCGTGCATTGGTCACGAAACGCGCATTGGTCGCACAAGGGTCACACTCGTGCATTGGTCACGCAACGCGCATTGGTCGCACAAGGGTCACACTCGTGCATTGGTCACGAAACGCGCATTGGTCGCACAAGGGTCACACTCGTGCATTGGTCACGAAACGCGCATTGGTCGCACAAGGGTCACACTCGTGCATTGGTCACGAAACGCGCATTGGTCGCACAAGGGTCACACTCGTGCATTGGTCACGAAACGCGCATTGGTCGCACAAGGGTCACACTCGTGCATTGGTCACGAAACGCGCATTGGTCGCACAAGGGTCACACTCGTGCATTGGTCACGAAACGCGCATTGGTCGCACAAGGGTCACACTCGTGAATTGGTCACGCAACGCGCATTGGTCGCACAAGGGTCACACTCGTGCATTGGTCACGAAACGCGCATTGGTCGCACAAGGGTCACACTCGTGCATTGGTCACGCAACGCGCATTGGTCGCACAAGGGTTCCCAGTCACACTCGTGCATTGGTCACGCAAGCGCATTGGTCGCACAAGGGTCGACCGCCCCCGCAGGGGCCCGAGCTTTCAACAAGTGCTCTGTAGCAGCAGACACTACTAGCAATGAGGTTAGTATCACAGCAGCAACTGCCCCCGCAGGGGCCCGAGCTTCCAACAAGTGCTCTGTAGCAGCAGACACTACTAGCAATGAGGTTAGTATCACAGCAGCAACTGCCCCCGCAGGGGCCCGAGCTTCCAACAAGTGCTCTGTAGCAGCAGACACTACTAGAAATGAGGTTAGTATCACAGCAGCAACTGCCCCCGCAGGGGCCCGAGCTTCCAACAAGCGCTCTGTAGCAGCAGACACTACTAGCAATGAGGTTAGTATCACAGCAGCAACTGCCCCCGCAGGGGCCCGAGCTTCCAACAAAGCTCTGTAGCAGCAGACACTACTAGCCATGAGGCCAGTATCGCAGCAGCGATAGCCCTAACAGGCCCTCATCCTTTCGTTTATTAAATTTCAGGTTGTACCTCCGTAACGCACAGCATGGCATTTTTTTGGGGGTGCATGCGTACTTCGGCGGTTGTCCAGCTTTATTTGCATTTGGGGGGTGTGTTCTGGGCTCGAGCCGGTTCCGAGCCCGGAGCACTTGCTCTGAGCAGGGTAGAGTGCTCCGGGTTCGGATAGATCCGGCGGGCTCGGAGCCCACTCCCTGCACAACACGCCAAATACGCATAACCTTCATTCCCATGCTTTACCATCTATCCCAACAAGGAGCTGTTTATTAGCGAGGGCGAACTCGTGAAATGATGTTTTATTAACAAAGTTCGGGAGGAACCTAAGCATATAAATCAGCCCGATGTTCCATCAGCAGTAATCACCTATCAGCCGAGCACGCTATCTCTACTTAATTATCTAGGCTGGTTCACCATCAGCAATCACCTATCAGCCGAGCACGTAATCTCTACTTAATGATCTAGGCTGGTTCACCATCAGCAATCACCGTATCTACCCTATCAGCTCCTGCAAGCTCTATCATAAATAGACAAACAATCTTACCTGTTGCATCTTGTCAGATAAGCATCCCTCCTCCACCCCAGCTCCTCTCATTTTTCTAAAGTCCCGCAGGACCCCCGGGGGGGTGTGTTCTGGGCTCGAGCCGGTTCCGAGCCCGGAGCACTTGCTCTGAGCAGGGTAGAGTGCTCCGGGTTCGGATAGATCCGGCGGGCTCGGAGCCCACTCCCTGCACAACACGCCAAATACGCATAACCTTCATTCCCATGCTTTACCATCTATCCCAACAAGGAGCTGTTTATTAGCGAGGGCGAACTCGTGAAATGATGTTTTATTAACAAAGTTCGGGAGGAACCTAAGCATATAAATCAGCCCGATGTTCCATCAGCAGTAATCACCTATCAGCCGAGCACGCTATCTCTACTTAATTATCTAGGCTGGTTCACCATCAGCAATCACCTATCAGCCGAGCACGTAATCTCTACTTAATGATCTAGGCTGGTTCACCATCAGCAATCACCGTATCTACCCTATCAGCTCCTGCAAGCTCTATCATAAATAGACAAACAATCTTACCTGTTGCATCTTGTCAGATAAGCATCCCTCCTCCACCCCAGCTCCTCTCATTTTTCTAAAGTCCCGCAGGACCCCCGGGGGGGTGTGTTCTGGGCTCGAGCCGGTTCCGAGCCCGGAGCACTTGCTCTGAGCAGGGTAGAGTGCTCCGGGTTCGGATAGATCCGGCGGGCTCGGAGCCCACTCCCTGCACAACACGCCAAATACGCATAACCTTCATTCCCATGCTTTACCATCTATCCCAACAAGGAGCTGTTTATTAGCGAGGGCGAACTCGTGAAAATCAGTTTGTTTTACTTTCTGACAAGGTTAAATAAAGTGGCTAAATAATAAAGATAAAATTATTGTAGATGTTTATGATAATAATCTATCTGAGAAGACCCTAAAACTAATATATTAAAGTGGTTTTAATAATAAATTATAGCATACATCTATAGCATATACTGAATCGAATCAGATTCAATTATTGTCTGAAAAAAACATTCACCATGGTTGTATGACAAAGTCAGCGGATTTATTTTTAGTGTTTCGGCATTGAATAATCTTTTACAGAAAAAATACTAAACATACAGTCTTTATTTATAATAAATAACCATTGTCATCTGCAATTAAAAAAATACAATATATTTGACATGAAATATCTAAATGAATCTAAACTTGTGTATCAGATTATGCTTTCAGTCAGAAAAGTTACAAATACATACATACATATCTTCAATTAGTCCCCAGTGACAAGTTATGTTTAGTATGTACAGATTTTCATTTTGTTTTACATTTTGTACTATTTTACATATACTTCAGTTATTTCCAAAGAGAAAATTACTTTAGAATTATAAATGCAAGCACCAAAAACTACTAAATCAATTGGGTTATGCAGAGGTTTCTAAAATAATTAGATAATAGACTGACAGAGAAACACAGCACCACTATATGATAAGAACTGCACTGTGAAACCCCTACATTAACAAAACACCCCCACCCCAGATGACTACATACACCTACACTTCCTCATAGACACCCCCCTCACCCAAACCTACCACAGCCATACATCCACAACCCGCATCCCACGAACCCACTTATGCCACCACACTTTCCTGACCCAACCCACAACTGTACACCTGTCCACACATCAACTACTTCTCACCCAACCCACTTCGCCCACATCTATATACCCAACCGGTACCCCACACTTTTTCTCACACCCACCAGCAATGTAAAACCCACCCATAACCTATACATATAAATATATGAGATTTTACAGGTGTGGGTTGGTTCAGGAAAGTGTGGTGGCATAAGTGGGTTCATGGGATGCGGGTTGTGGATGTATGGCTGTGGGAGGTTTGGGTGAGCGGGGTGTCGATGAAGAAGAGGTGTATTTAGTCATCTGGGGTGGGGGTGGATTTTAAATTTAGGTGTTTCACAGTTTAGATCTTATTATGCAGTGGTGCTGTGTTTCTTTCTCTCTCTGTCAGTCTATTATCTCACCCCAAATGTTTTGTTGCAAAGCATTCAAAGGCTTTATGCAGAAGAAACTTGTTGACAATCTGAACAGCAACACATTTGGTTCCATGGACCAACTTCAACAGACTGCCGTTAGCACTTTCAAAGACAAAAGCAGAGTGTGCCCACAACAGACCCCACATTGTTACCAATTTTGTTAGGTGAGTCAGAAGATGTACATTGAAAGTCATGGCTGTCTCTCCGTAAAGTAACTGAAATTTAACAACAAATTCAAGAAGCATGACGTCTGCTTTGTTAACTTCCTCATAGGTAATAGTCTACTGTAAAAGGAGGAATACAGCCGAGACTAGTAGACCGAGATGTTTCAAGTACCGAGAATCAAGAACACCTTCAAGACACGGTAAACAATAAAAAAGCAACCAAGCTCTCCATTCTGATGCCTTCCAGTATCTGAACTCCTCAATAGGCCTAGGCAAGCGGGTAATGAGATGTGGAGGTTTGATATTTTTAATGCGATTTTCTATTACCCTTAAAGTGTCTGGTCTACCAATGTAATAGGGCTGGTCACAACTCTGCAGTAAAAGCTCTGTGATCTGTCTGGTTACACCAAGAAGGACAGCATGCATATAATCAGGTACGAAGCCCCATACAATGTCAAAGTATGGCATGTTTATAAGTTGTGATGGACCTTTAACGCCTCTGACAGGCGTACCTTCAACTACGGCTACCTCCATATCTCTTATCATTGACTTTGAGTCTCTGTCATCATGTCCTGATGCTAACACAGTGTACTTAACCTGTCTTTCAACTAAAGTACCGGGATGGAGACAAAAGCCACACCCATTATATCCATTAAATTGAGTGGTGTTCTGCATTGCAGGTCTTGCTTTTGAGTCTACACAGCAGCAAATGCCAACTATTTTACTAGATATTTGAACACCATTTTTTCTCCACTACACACCCTTTGAGGTGAGTGACTTTGCTTGTTCTGTAAATGGCTTTAAGTAGACCTGCATAGACGGCTCATGATTCCCAAACCACAGACCAGCAAGGATTACATGCTTAAATCTCATTTTTGTGGGCAGTTAATTTAAGTGTAGCTGTATAGGCCATATAGAGAATTTAGAAGATTTGTAAACAGGGGACCCATCAGTATTAAAATTGTATGAAAAATTGTTAGGATTTGAAAGAATCCCACCAGGCTGTGACAACTTTTCATACATAACACCATCAAAGATGTCTGATATAACATTCGCAACACTGTGCGGTCTATCAAATCTATAGCTGAGGTGCTTCTGAATTTCTGGATTTTCCAGAAGGTTCTGAATCCGTGGTGCTACTGGCACATTTATAAAGAAGCTACCATTATTTAAAGAAGTGATCTCAACTGTTTCATTACAGGATGGACATTGTGTGATGTTTTGGTCAGTAACTAGTTTTTGTGTTCCAATGTGACATTTGCACGCTCGACAGTACATATGAAACTCAACTATCTCAGAGTTGTTCTTGAATACCCTATTAAACATATGTTTGGACCCTGGGATTACATCATTACCAAAAAGGAAATTAATCAGTTTCAGCAAGTCATCTAGTTGACAGCCAGTTATATTATGCACAGAAGCATGAGTCATTATCAGCAAAAGAGCCTCAGCCTTTGTTATGGATCCTGTTGATTTGAGAACTGTGTCCATCCCTATGCCGGTGCCAATTTTGTGAAGTGGATCATCTGTTGGAGTCTGAAACTCACTTTCACTATCCGTTGCATCTGTATCTTCAGAAGATGTGCTAAAAATGTTCTCATCCAATTCACCCTGACCAGATAAATCAGAGACGGCCTCACCCTAAAAAAAATAAATAAAAACATTTTAGTAAAGGGCAGAATAAGTTTATCAATTCTATGCTGAATCAAATAAAATTTCTTATACTTTTAAAATTTTGTCTATTTGATGATTTTTTTCATTAAACACACATAATTATTTGGCTGTGATAAAATTAGTTAAGAGATTTAACTCAGACTAAATGTCAAAAATTATTAAAGGTGACATTTATGCATTTATGAAAATCTAACATTTTCTGTGTTAAAGGGCTATAATTATAAACTCAGTTAATGTGGAAAAAGTACAACCAAGTGACTTTGCTTTATTACACCTTTCTCTGTAAGCAAGCATTGTAGGGGATATTACAGTAAAGACTCGTTGACCAGTTGTGATGAATGAAGACACAGAATCAGGAATATAATTAATAGAAGGAAATTTTCTGAAGAAGAATTGTTTGAAATTTTGCAAAAGGAATTCAGCTTCAGCACTCTCAAGGATCATTAATATTTATACTGACAGAGCCATCTAACCTACGGCATTACTTAGGTAAATAAAATCTCATGCTAGGTTAGACAATACATAAATTTAGCTTAGACGTCCAGTTCCAAGCATATATTCACTGATGATAAGTGTGACCCAGAAGCCCTAGTAACATACACATCTCTTTACAACTGGTCTACTAAATATGGTCCTTTTGCCAGCAATAACTAACTTGTGAAATAATACACACACACGCAAAAAAATCCCTAAGGCTGGAGTGCATGCTAGCAGATGTTTTAAACATGACAAAAAGATGAATTACTATGATAACTCATGAAACTATTTCAAATTATATCTGTGACTCTGTACCTTCTATTTCTTATTTAATATCCTGTTTATTGGCGTTGTTGTTGATATTTTTGTGGTTTGTTTTTTTCTTTTTTTTCTTGTGTGTACATGTCTTTGGTCAATTTGTCAAGACATGTCTCATTTTATAAAAAAATGAAATTTACATTTTTAAATCAAGATAAAACAATTCACATATTTAGAAATGTGTCATATTCTCCTGCATTGGCATAGTTTTATAAATTAAATTACATTTCATACCTAGTTTTCCCAAATAAATGTTAAGCTATCAAAACTGTCTGTCAAGCAAGCAACTGATGATAACAGTGCAACACAAAGATCGTCTGTCTATATATGCATTCCCAAATGTACGTGATTGGAAACCTAAACAAACAGCACATGGAATCAAACACAGAACATTAATGCAAGCACTACCAAAGGTTTAACAACAAACCTAAGTCTATAGTTGCACAAAGTCAACTTTATACCGACATTCCAAGACCGATTTTAACCCCAAGAAGTATCGTTACCTGCCAGCAAACCAACAACCTTCTGGTCACGAGTTTGACTCTCTAACCACTTACACAGATATACTGTTCAAACTTGATGTACCGCCCAGCCCTATTAGCAAGAGCAAAAACCTAAATCTTTTTAATAGTATATTTCAAATGAAGGATTAAAAACATAGGATCTTAAAATGTACGATTAGTACTATATGGTTATAACAAGCCCTTTCCTTCATGTAAAAATATAGGTAAGTAAAGAAAACCTTAAACCACATATATGTTTATGCAGGCTGTTACTGTTGAAAAAACTACCTCTGAGTCTGAAGAAGACCTCATCTGTGTCTGCATGGGTCTGTTCTGTGTCCACTGAGGTTTGGTCAACAGTGTGTCTGTTTTTCCTTGATTGGTCTCCCTCCTATGAAACCAAAGATTAGCCATTACCATTCTTTATTCATTTCTAGACTAATTCTAACTAATTATCCTGCGTGGATAAAATTACCCAATATTGTTCATTCAACAAAAATTACTCACATAGAGTTATTCCAAACCTGCTAAAGTTTCTGCTGAACATAAACTGAATTTCAAATTATAGAAATCAATGGGAAACAAGAACTTTTTGGTTATCCACATTCTTCAAAGTATCTTATTTTGTGTTCAGCACAAGAAAGACACTCATACAGGTTTGGAACAACTTTTAGATTACTAAATGTTGACAGATTTTAAATTTTGGGGTGAAAATAATGTTTCTTTTACTGTAAGATTGATTATATTAGCTTTAAAGCTACCCATAAGCTAGTATGGCAAAATAATAACAAAATTTGAATTTAAACTATGTAGTTTTTCTCCACCACCAATATGGATTAAAGGTACAATCTTTTGGCAGCTAAAACAGCTTGCTGTCAGTATATTACCACTAAAGAAAAACTAATTTAGAAAAAAAAAAGAAGGGTACCATACCATGTCAGCAGGGGTCTGGCATGAATATGAGGTTTTTGCCCATGATGGATCTCCTGCCTATAAAACAATAAAAGGGTTTTGTAATCATGTACTACTGTAACAGGTTATTAAATATCATGTTAATTTAACATTAAGTTGTTAATTGTATAATTAATAGAAACATGTATAGCTACCTCAAAACCAGCCTTCTTCTCAAGCCTTTGGCTGGTATGATGGACACACTGCCAGGCTCCAGGTATTTTTTATATTTTCGTTTCGGCATCTATGCCGAGATGCAGATTCTTTCCCTCCTTTTGTATTTAATTATGAGGTTCAATTACTTCATTTTGGTGACCTTTTATGCACTAATTTGTGCTGGATTAGCTTGTCTGCTGGTATTTTAACGAGCGCTTTTTGATGCACCTAAAAAATGTATTTCATTTTGTCAACAACGACGTCGGTCCGAATGGGAGACGGGCGCTCTAACGAGGAGGCTAAAGACCGCAGTCTCGAGCAGCTGTCATAACATACACAGTTCATAAGTTTAAAGACCACACTAACAACAGAATAGATTTAATGAACTTTACTGAAATATTAATAATTATTCTTCTCATCATCATTTCTTGACTCTCTGTTAATGCCTCTTTGCTATGTTTTATTATTATAATTACGCTATGTTTATATGGCTATTATATTGTAGACAATGGAGTGGATAAATCCTTTTAATAAAATTTTTTTCAAGCATGACACACACGCATAATAAAATGTAAATAAATAAAATCAGAGCGAGAGAGAGAGAGAGAGAGAGAATCAATAGGGTTGGCTCAACCGTGCGCGCGCTATCAACCTGAGTGTATAAAAGCTCTCGCCAGCGGGAATTTCAAAATAACGACATTTCACCTCAGACATGTATGCTTATGTGCGGTATTCGGACGGCCACAAACATATCGTTCCCACAAAAGACATTAAAAATTTCGACCCTAAAAATTATAAGCAAGATTTGTTGTATCTTGTTCGGTGGGAAAACACACACTATCAAGCTCAGGTTCTACTTAGAAAAGGTAAGGGTACTTTTCGAAGGTTTTGACTTTACGTAAAAATGTCTGTTTGACATCTACTTACGTTATTTGTGGATTAATTTACCAGAGACCCGTGAAGAAATCGAGGCCGAAATAGCCAATCCTTCCAAGCGGATACGAACGGCTAAAGTCCTAAACCAGGATGTCGAAAAGATCGAGACAACAACTGAAAAAGAAAAGGGAACACTGAAGAAGAAAAACGTAAAGTTATTTGTTTAAAGCTTTTTTGATTTTTTAAACCCAAGAATATGACTTACCTCATTTATGGATGTTATCCTTGTTGTGCCCTCCGTTTAGTAACTTCTGGTTCACAAATGAATCTCTTCTGAATGAATAGATTCATTTTGGCAGTCCATTTAGAAACTCAAAATGATTCACGTCGTAGCCGGCAAGAGTCATGTCGCAAATCGGTTCGATCGAACCCTTTAATGAACCGGGCTTATATATGCGCATCAAAGTTTGTTTTCTTATCAATAATCCTTTAATGCTATGTAGTCTTATATATACAAATTATATTTTTAATATTTTATATAATTCTAATACATTCCCAAGTTCTTTTAATTAAATTATCAAGAGTTTTGCATTCTGGATTTTAGACTTACTTATAAAAAAGTAAAATATAATAAAAATTAAAAAGTATTAAAACATTATCATCCAATATCATTAAGTTTGATATCTTATGTTTCAACCTTATAATGCATTTCAGACCAGAATAGCATATAGCAATATAATGCATTGTAACTTTTGATAAAAATAAATATAATTAAGAATATATAATACATTGTGTAATTTAAAACCCTTAGAGATTACAGTTTGTTAAATCTAGAAGAATAGCTCTAAAACAGGGGTGCCGAAACTCTGTCCTGAAGAACTGTCCTGCAGAGTTTAGATACTGCAAATACACCTAGGCCTACCTGAACCAGCTATTACTAGGCACACTAGAATCTTCTCAGTTTGGAGCTAAACTCTGCAGAACACCAAGGACCAATTTTACTAACTGGCATATTTCCAAACCTGCATGACTTATTTCGTTTCAGCCTCAGTCTATTTATTTTTATTATAATATTATAAGTCCATCAGTCTTTAACATCAATCCTTAAAGCGTCTGTTAAATATAAATGTAAATTATATTTGACAATGTAACATTCAGAAATAATAAAGCTTTTTATTTGCCTCTACCTTATATTATATTTGACAATGTAACATTTGTAGAAAGCTGATGACTTACTAGAAATTATACATCATATTTCATAAAATTTTTTATCGATAATTGTGCTTTTCAGAAAACACTTAAGACTGCTGAAGCAACAGAAAAAAGAAAAACCCTTCTGAAAATTTTGGAAGAAAGTAAAGCCAAAAAGAGAGAAGTCCCTCTTTTTGAAACATATCCCCCCAAAAAGAGAAAGGAGTTTTCTGACAGTGAAGATGAAAATGATGGAGGAGTTGTACCTGAGAAAACACATGAGGATTTGCAAAGAAAATACAGATACATAAAGAAACAGAGACAAGACTTGCAAGAAGAGCTGAAAGAATGCAAAATTAAGTAAGAGTTTATGAATAATTAATAGTCATCTCCATTTATTAACAAACTTATTCTGGTAAAACAACAAGTTTCATAAGTTAATGTTAGTTGCTATATTAACTTACATGAACAAACAATGAGCAATACATTATTACAGTATTTGTTTGTAAATGTCAGTTATGAAAAATACAGTTGTTCATTGTTAGTTAACAGTGCATTAACAAGCACAGCTTTAAAATTTAATTTTGCATTAGTAAAAATAACTAAGATTAATAAATGCTGTAAAAGTATTATTCATTCTTAGCACATGTTAACTAATGTAGTTAACTAATAAAACTTATTGTAAATTGATACCAAAATTCTTAATAATGAAAGTTTGTGATACATTTCAGAATCTAAGTATGAAAATCTGATAAGAAAACCTTACAGTTTTCTTTGTTTCTTCTCTTCTACAACATTAAAGATGTGCTGATTTGTGTTAAAGATGAGTGAGTTGCGCACTGCCACAGACCTCGCGCTACAGGCGACGAAGGCCACGGCGTGCGCCCTGGGTCGGACGATGTCCACAATGGTGGTCCAGGAAAGGCATCTGTGGCTTAATCTTGCGCAGATGAGCGACGCCCGGAAGGCCCGCCTTCTGGACGCGCCCATCTCGCAAGCCGGGCTGTTTGTTGATACCGTGGAGGACATAGCGCAGCAGTTCTCCGCGGTTCAGAAGCAGACCGAGGCGATCAAACAGATCCTGCTGCGCCGCGACGTGGCCACCAGCAGGTCGTCACGTTCTCGGCCGCAGTCTGCTTCCCAGCAGCCCCGCCCTCCCACGGTGGCACCTCCGGTTCCAGGACCCTCCCATAGGACGACCCACCAGAGACGTTGAGCCCCGCGGAAGAAGGCATCTGTCCCCCGTCAGCAGTCCGCCAAGAGTTCTGCTAAGCGGCCCTGACGGGACGAACCTGGGGGAAGTTTCATTGGGTCCGATCCCGGCCTTTCCAACGCCTTGGACAGACGCTGCCTGCCGTGTCTCCATCAAGTCCGGGCCCCTTTCAGGGCCCAGCACCCACATACTCACAAAGAGAGAAATTTCCCCTGGGTTTTCCTCCACAGCACTCTCGTCCAGATGGTGTCTTGGATGGATCGGGCCGCCGACCGCAATCTCCCTCGGACGTTGCGTTAGGCAGCCTGAAGCAGGTAAACATACAGAGCCGTCAGCCTCCCGGGGGTTCCCCCTGTGCAAGGTGACCGCACTGTCAGCCACGGAACCAGCCTCCCCCGCCACGGTGAAGCAGATTGTCCCTCTTGTCCCGTTGTCGCGGTTCTTGGGCGCTTGGCAGCGCACCAGCCCGTCACACTGGATAGAGAGGACAGTCCGTCTCGGTTACTCAATCCAATTCGCCAGGCGCCCCCCTAAGTTTCAGGGCATTCTGTACACCTCAGTGCGAGGAGAGAATGCTTCCGTACTTCGGCAGGAACCCGTCCCTATAACCGAGATGTCGTCCGGGTTTTACAGCCCGTACTTCATCGGTACAAACAGGTGGACCTGTTTGCCTGCCCATACTCCACCCATTGCCCGCTCTGGTACTCCCTGACCGAGGGTCCCCTCGGCACGGATGCCCTAGCACACAGCTGGCCGCGGGACAAGCGGAAGTACGCCTTCCCCCCAGTGAGCCTCCTTGCACAGGTTCTGGTAGTGGCCCCATACTGGCCCAACCAGACCTGGCTCTCGGATCTGGTAGATCTGACAACGGCCCCCCCCCCTGGCCCGTTCCCCTGATGAAGGACCTGTCGCAGGGGACGGGCACGGTTTGGCACCCCAACCCGGTCCTCTGGAATCTCCATGCCTGGCCCCTGGACGGGACGAAGAGATCCTAAGGGGCTTGTCGGTAGCGGTCCGGGGGACTGTTCTGCAGGCTAGAGCCCCTGCCACTAGGCGATTGTACGCTTATAAGTGGTGCCTCTTCTCGTCCTGGTGTTCTCCCCGGGAGGAGAACCCACGGAATCGCCCGATCGGGTCGGTGCTGGCCTTTTTAAAACAGAGACTTGAGAGTAATCTCTCCCCTTCCACTCTGAGAGTGTATGTTGCTGCCATTGCCGCACATCACGATCTCGTGGAGGGTAAGTCTCTCGGTCAGCACGACTTGGTCACCAGGTTCCTCAAGGGCGCGAGAAGGGTGAATCCACCTCGACTGCGCTCTGTACCCTCTTGGGACCTTAACGTGGTCCTACAGGGCCTTGGTACCAACTATAACCAGCCTGACCAGCCAACCTGACCAGCTAAAACCAGCATGTCCAGCTAAAACCAGCATGTCCAGCTAAAACCAGCCTGACCAGCTAAAACCAGCACGTCCAACTAAAACCAGGCCCGGAAAGTGGCCAAACCCCTCTAAAACCAGCCTGATAAACCAGCTATGACCAGGCAGGGAGACCAGCTAAAACCAGCCTGACCAGCTTAGGCTGTTTTTTTCAGCAGGGTAGCAAGATAAAACATGTTTTGACAAAAAAGGCCTTAACAATCGTATTATCGTTAAATAAATGTTATATAATATATATATATATATATATATATATATATATATAAAGTATATGTGTGTGTTACTTAAAACATTTAACGTTTCGTCCCTTACTTTAATGCCTCATAGAAAAAAACTAACCTTAGGTCAAAGGAAAGTTCAGTTACTGTGTGCATACTGTATGGCTCGTATTGTTTAGTCAGAATTAGACCATTTCATACTAAATTAGATTTAAGGGCATTTTTTTCAAGGTTGTGGGACATCCCAGATCCATCAACTACACAGATCCATAAATTGTATTTAAAAAAAAAAAAATTATTAAAAAAGTTTTGCATTTTCGCGCTTTTTCCCCCTCAGGTAATGATGGACATTTAAGCCATGTCCAGCGTGGTCAAAATTGAAGAGAGGCCAGTCAAAGTAAATTGAAGTTTATTGATCAGAAGATTTCAAAAATACAGCGCTGGGTTGTTTCAGACACAACGTCTTACAAGGGAACAACAACCAGTCTCACAGTTTCACAACATATTTATAGTATTTCACGCCGTCTCTCTTCTTTGCAGCTGGGTGCTGCGCAGCCTGGAATTTGTTGGAATTTCTGTAAAACATTACATGACACCCCACACACCCCAATTCTGCCCAACAACAACATATTTTAAGAAGTCCGGCAATGAAATGTGTGTGTGTGTGTGTTTGCATTCTTTCTCCTCTCGTTGCATGACATTTATCTCTTCTCTGCATACACATCCTCTATTCTTCGCACCTTCATACTCACACACACATACCATTTCCTCTAGAAAACACATTTAATATCAGCCCTTAGTTTCTTGGTTAACTCAACTCACACACTGGTTATATTTTATCATAACATTCAAAGTTAATGGTTAAAAGTTAATGGTTATTGTAAGCAAGCAATGAGATAGTAAAACACATCAAAAGGTAATAATATATGTGAAACACATTAATAAAAAACCCTCAGTAACTTAAGGTTAGCTCCAGCCTGCAATAGCTAAAAACGATGCCCCTTAACTTACCAGTAATATCGACGCGGTTTAACATTATTAAAGTATGTACTATTTGTTACTGAAATGTAATGGTGTCAGGGTAGGGCGATTTCGTATATTTTTTCGATTCATTCGAATTTATTTATTGATAAATCTCAATTTTAATAAAAAACGTTAGCAAACATTATCAGTCATGTTGACAGTAAATGACGGAATTTAAGTGAAGAAAGTCACCAGACCGCATGATGGCGCACGTAATTAACCACTCATGTATAAGTCGCAACTGGGCAAAATGGCTGATGCTGCAATCGTGCCTCAGAGAAAACACCCATGTAGGAGGGGACGTTCTCGCGACCTTGCGCAACGTTCCCTTAAAGTACTCTTAAGGTAACTAATGTCACGAACCTTTACATAACATTACGGACGTTCTTAAAACGTTTTATTTTGGTTATGAAAGTGTTGGAGTTCAATGTTCTTTATATGACTTTAGGGGGACGTTCTATATTGGTTATTCTATGGCCACAATAGAACGTTACAAAGAGGACATTTGTGACCATAACAGAACGTTCTCACATGGTCCTCTTTCAGTCATATAATAACGTTCCTGATATGACTTTAAGAGGACGTTCTATATTGGTTATTTAATGGTCACATTAGAACGTTACAAAGAGGACATTTGTGACCATAACAGAACGTTCTCACATGGTCCTCTTTCAGTCATATAATAACGTTCCCGATATGACTTTAAGAGGACGTTCTTTATTGGTTATTTTATGGTCACAATAGAACGTTACAAAGAGGACATGTGTGACCATAACAGAACGTTCTCACATGGTCCTCTTTCAGTCATATAATAATGTTCCCGATATGACTTTAAGAGGACGTTCTATATTGGTTATTTAATGGTCACATTAGAACGTTACAAAGAGGACATTTGTGACCATAACAGAACGTTCTCACATGGTGAGGAGAGAATCCGTGAGCGTGCCGGCGGTCCCCAAACGCCGCTGTTTGCAACAGTTTTCCCCCGCGATTGCGGGCGATTATTGCAATGTTGTTTGTGTGAATGCAATAAAAACACATACCTGTTCACAGGAGGAGCTCTTTCCCCCTCACCCACACAATGCTGCGTCCCTTGCCCTGCCACTGTGCAGCGCGAAGCCGCAGCTAGTCACAACTATAACCAGCATTCCCTCGTCCACGGACGCTCCCGCCAGTGCATTTAGCCTCGCTGGGCCAGCGCGCTCACCTAAACGGTCCGATGACGGTAACCCCCGATCAGATTCGGCCAATTTCGTCTGTTTCTTGACGCGTGGAAAATTCATCCCAGGCATCTCTCTTTGGCTGCTAAACGTGATAGAACACGGGTACTCCCTGCAGTTCAGGCGCAGACCTCCCCGCTTCGCGAAAGGAGCGATCGAGCGTGTCCCCCCGAACGAGCGGGAAAGCGGGTTTTACAGCCGGTATTTTGTAGTGCCCAAGAGAGATGGTGGTCTGCGTCCGATTCTGGACTTGAGACCCGTCAACCAAGCGCTTCACAAGCGAGCGTTCAGAATGACAACTCTAAAACAGATCCTGGCACAAGTGCGCCCCAAGGACTGGTTTGTTTCCGTAGATCTGAAGGATGCGTACTTTCATGTTCAGATATCCATGCGCCACCGAAGGTTCCTGCGATTCGCATTCTAGGATTCAGCGTACCAATTTGCTGTCCTCCCATTCGGGCTGGCATTAGCTCCGTGCACATTCTCGAAGTGCGTGGACGCGGCGCTTTCCCCTCTCAGAGCGAGCGGAATGCGCATTCTCAATTATCTGGACGATTGGCTGATTTTAGCCCACTCTCGGAAGGTGCTAATCGGTCACACGCGGATGCTGCTTTGTCACTTGACATCCCTGGGGCTGCGCGTGAACATGCAGAAGAGCAAACTCACGCCGAGTCAGTCCATAACGTATCTGGGGGTATGTTTCGACTCAGTGGAGATGCGCGCTCGCCTCTCCCCAGAGAGGACGGAGTCCATCTCTTCAGCTCTACATTTGCTCAGGCCGGGCCGGTCTGTTCCCCTGAGGGAGTTCCAGAGGCTTTTGGGTCTCATGGCATCGGCGGTCTGCCACCTAGGTCTTCTGCACATGCGACCACTTCAGTTCTGGCTGAAGGCTCGGGTTCCATGGAGAGCATGGTCCTCGGGTCGGGCGCGAGTCCCGGTTACACGCGGCTGCCTCGACGCCCTGAGTCCATGGCGCGACCCGAGCATGTTCAGTCGGGGAGTTCCCCTGGGGCTGGTGACGAGACGCACAGTTGTTGTGATGGATATATCGTCCTCGGGATGGGGCGCGATGTGCGAGGGCATGCCGGCATCCGGCCTTTGGTCACAGTCTCTGAGGAAATGGCACATAAATCGCCTGGAACTAAAGGCGGTGTCTCTAGCTCTTCATACTTTCCAGTCGAGGCTGGAGCAGAAACATGTTCTGATTCGCACCGACAACATGTCCGTGATTTCGTACATAAATCGCCTGGGAGGGATCCGTTCCTCACCACATACCCCCATCACCCCTTACAGGCCGGGGGGCACCACCGAGACTGTACCTACTCCCCCCCCGGGGAGCCAGTCTCGGAGTCCGTGGCGCCTGGGGGTATGCACCGGCGAGACGAAAGAACGGAGACGGGAGCCCCCGGAGTGACAGGGACGAGAGAGGGGAGAGAGGAAAAGAAAAAAAAAATTGTCCGGTTCCCTGACAAGCTGTCGCTCGGTCCTCAGCCAGCCGAGAAACTCTTCTTCGCGGTGCCATGCGATGGTACTGGACGTTCGGTGGACGGCTCGATCCTCCGCCCCCTGGCGGCCGGCGATGGCCCTCCAGCTGAGGGCAGCTTGTCCTCCGTTCCCTGCTCCTCCCCATCATGGCGGCTGGCAGCAGGCTCGGCCCACGGCGAACGGGCCTTGGCTCCCTCCTGGACGGCAGCCACCCCACCTCGACCCAGGAGCACGGCAGCGAGGTCCTCGTCCCCTCCGACTTCTCGATCCAGCACCACCGCCTCGGGCAGCCACTCGCGGACTTCCCTCGTCCACGCTGCCCGAACTCCTCAGCACCGCGATCACCCTCGGCAGCGAGGGCTCTTTGACAGCATGTCCCTCCTTCCCCCCGGGTTTCGGCACCAGTGTAATAAAGATCCATAGAAGGGAAGGAAGGAGGCGGGAACCGGCGAACATTCAAATACGAAAACTTTAATTAAATAAACAATAAACACTGAAGTAACTGACCGACAGCCACCTCACGGTAGACTGCCGGCCATAAAACATACACACACTAAACATATGTCCGGGCCCGGTCCTCTCTCGTCAACAGTCCTGTCGAACATCCTTTTAAGCTCCCAATCTCCTCCGTGATAAGATGCGGGACCGGTGCACGCACAGCTGCTTCCACTTATTACTCACGCCACCGGCCCCGCGTCATGGCTCTCGTCCTGCCTTCCTCACCACACCGGTGTAGTGTGTGAAAATGCATATCTTCCGTCAAAATGTAGATGACAGATTTTAACCTCTAATTCTTTTCTGTCTTCTTAAAAAAATTTTTTTTGTTACCTCACTATTCTTAGCTTTGTATACTGTGCTAGGCTTTAATGGACTGGATTTAATTAACTTATGCATTTTGTTGCCTATATTGCTATAATTGCTTCCAATGTTTCCTCGTATGTAAGTCGCTTTGGATAAAAACGTCTGCTAAATGACTAAATGTAAGTTTAATTGAAATGTGTAATGTCATGTGTAATGTGTAGTGTGTCGCCTTGAAATTTTAGCATGTCTACGTAATCATGAATAAATGCTTCTTGAGACACACAGTGTTGCTTCTTTGCATGCATCAAACACTTGGGTGAAACAAAACTGCCCCAAAAGTACCCCCACCCACTTTAAATACAGTTTTTTCTAAGTCAATTTGGTACATTTCTCAGATCCGATTTGAAATTATCAAAACTTCTTGTTCAATCCTTACATCCTTGTGTCACTTGTGCACATCAAACAAGCATTTTCTCATTTCTTTGAACAAGTTGCAAATGCTTTGGTACATCCATGCAAGTGAATATGACACAATTCTGTGCAGATTCCTAAATTATCAATTGCTTATGTCATGTTGATCAAAATGCATTATAATGGGTCTCTGTTGAATAGTATAATCCCCCATGACATTTAAGCACTAGTTTTACAATATACAGTAAGTATACTTTAAGTAAACAGTGGCATTTTATTTTACTCAATTTAGTGTTTTGCATTACTAAATTCTTTCCACATAGGATTGCAAGACAACTTCAATGTGTTGCAGACGGCCCCTTTTCACACCTAAACAGTCTTTTGGCGCTCTCTACAGGGATCTCATCAGGATTCCCTCCCTCCTGCTTTTCCTCTGCTGTCTTGTCTGCACTCCCCCCCTCTGAGGAGCTCTCTCTTTTGAATACCAACAGTGCCACAGACACTCTGTGTTCCACGCTTACATCCTGCTTGGACAACCTATGCCCTCCTACATCTGGACCAGCCCGTGCATCCCTGTCTGCCCCCTGGTTATCGGATGTACCACGTGAGCATCGCACCAGCCTCCAGTCAGCTGAGAGAAAATGGCCCAAGTCAAAAGACCATACTGACCTCTCTCCTGACTCTCACACACTCTTAAAAACCTTCTCTGCTCTCCTCTGTCCGCCTGCTCCCACACCTTCATCGGAGTTAACGGCTAATGATTTTGCATCGTTCTTCGTAAAGAAAACTACCGCCATCAACAGCCAGATTTCTACACCACTATCACCCGCCTTTTCTCCTCTGTCTGAAAATTATGTTTCCAAGGTCATTGGTTCCAACCACCCTACCACCTGCCCACTGGATTCCATCCCCACCCATCTCCTCCATGCCATCTCTCCAGCAGTTGTGCCTGGTCTGACCCACATCATCAACTCTTTGCTCACCACTGGGACATTTCCCACTGCCTTCAAAGAGGCCTGCATCACACCGCTACTGAAGAAACCCACTCTCAACCTTACACTGCTAGAACACTACAGGCAGGTGTAGTGTGTGAAAATGCATATTTTCTGTCAAAATGTAGATGACTGATTTTAACCTCTAATTCTTTTCTGTCTTCTTAAAAATATATTTTTTTTACTTACCTCACTATTCTTAGCTTTGTCTCCTGTGCTAGGCTTTAATGGACTGGATTTAATTAACTTATGCATTTTGTTGCCTATATTGTTATAACTGCTTCCAATGTTTCCTCGTCTGTAAGTCACTTTGGATAAAAACGTCTGCTAAATGACTAAATGTAAATTTTATGAAATGTGTAATGTCATGTGTAATGTGTAGTGTGTGGCCTTGAAATTTTAGCATGTCTACGTAATCATGAATAAATGCTTCTTGAGACACACAGTGTTGCTTCTTTGCATGCATCAAACAAATTGTTTCTGGCTATATGCATCCATGCATCAGTTTGAGAGGGGTGGAAATGGGACACTTGGGTGAAACAAAACTGCCCCAAAAGTACCCCCACCCACTTTAAATACAGTTTTTTCTAAGTCAATTTGGTACATTTCTCAGATCCGATTTGAAATTATCAAAACTTCTTGTTCAATCCTTACATCCTTGTGTCACTTGTGCACATCAAACAAGCATTTTCTCATTTCTTTGAACAAGTTGCAAATGCTTTGGTACATCCATGCAAGTGAATATGACACAATTATGTGCAGATTCCTACATTATCAATTGCTTATGTCATGTTGATCAAAATGCATTATAATGGGTCTCTGTTGAATAGTATAATCCCCCATGACATTTAATCCCTAGTTTTCCAATATACAGTAAGTATACTTTAAGTAAACAGTGGCATTTTATTTTACTCAATTTAGTGTTTTGCATTACTAAATTCTTTCCACATAGGATTGCAAGACAACTTCAATGTGTTGCAGACGGCCCCTTTTCACACCTAAACAGTCTTTTGGCACTCTCTACAGGGATCTCATCAGGATTCCCTCCCTCCTGCTTTTCCTCTGCTGTCTTGTCTGCACTCCCCCCCTCTGAGGAGCTCTCTCTTTTGAATACCAACAGTGCCACAGACACTCTGTGTTCCACGCTTACATCCTGCTCGGACAACCTATGCCCTCCTACATCTGGACCAGCCCGTTCATCCCTGTCTGCCCCCTGGTTATCGGATGTACCACGTGAGCATCGCACCAGCCTCCAGTCAGCTGAGAGAAAATGGCCCAAGTCAAAAGACCATACTGACCTCTCTCTCTACCGGTCTCTTCTCTCTACTTTCTCCGTTGACGTCACCTCTGCAAAAACTGATTATAACCACTCGAAGATCAGCAACTCTCCTGACTCTCACACTCTTAAAAACCTTCTCTGCTCTCCTCTGTCCGCCTGCTCCCACACCTTCATCGGAGTTAACGGCTAATGATTTTGCATCGTCCTTCGTAAAGAAAACTACCGCCATCAACAGCCAGATTTCTACACCACTATCACCCGCCTTTTCTCCTCTGTCTGAAAATGATGTTTCCAAGGTCATTGGTTCCAACCACCCTACCACCTGCCCACTGGATTCCATCCCCACCCATCTCCTCCATGCCATCTCTCCAGCAGTTGTGCCTGGTCTGACCCACATCATCAACTCTTGGCTCACCACTGGGACATTTCCCACTGCGTTCAAAGAGGCCTGCATCACACCGCTACTGAAGAAACCCACTCTCAACCTTACACTGCTAGAACACTACAGGCCGGTGTAGTGCGTGAAAATGCATATCTTCTGTCAAAATGTAGATGACTGATTTTAACCTCTAATTCTTTTCTGTCTTCTTAAAAAAATATTTATTTTACTTACCTCACTATTCTTAGCTTTGTATACTGTGCTAGGCTTTAATGGACTGGATTTAATTAACTTATGCATTTTGTTGCCTATATTGTTATAATTGCTTCCAATGTTTCCTCGTCTGTAAGTCGCTTTGTATAAAAACGTCTGCTAAATGACTAAATGTAAATTTTTTGTAATGTGTAGTGTGTGGCCTTGAAATTTTAGCATGTCTACGTAATCATGAAGAAATGCTTCTTGAGACACAGTGTTGCTTCTTTGCATGCATCAAACAAATTGTTTCTGGCTATATGCATCCATGCATCAGTTTGAGAGGGGTGGAAACTGGACACTTGGGTGAAACAAAACTGCCCCAAAAGTACCCCCACCCACTTTAAATACAGTTTTTTCTAAGTCAATTTGGTACATTTCTCAGATCCGATTTGAAATTATCAAAACTTCTTGTTCAATCCTTACATCCTTATGTCACTTGTGCACATCAAACAAAGATTTTCTCATTTCTTTGAACAAGTTGCAAATGCTTTGGTACATCCATGCAAGTGAATATGACACAATTCTGTGCAGATTCCTACATTATCAATTGCTTATGTCATGTTGATCAAAATGCATTATAATGGGTCTCTGTTCAATAGTATAATCCCCCATGACATTTAAGCACTAGTTTTACAATATACAGTAAGTATACTTTAAGTAAACAGTGGCATTTTATTTTACTCAATTTAGTGTTTTGCATTACTAAATTCTTTCCACATAGGATTGCAAGACAACTTCAATGTGTTGCAGACGGCCCCTTTTCACACCTAAACAGTCTTTTGGCACTCTCTACAGGGATCTCATCAGGATTCCCTCCCTCCTGCTTTTCCTCTGCTGTCTTGTCTGCACTCCCCCCCTCTGAGGAGCTGTCTCTTTTGAATACCAACAGTGCCACAGACACTCTGTGTTCCACGCTTACATCCTGCTTGGACAACCTATGCCCTCCTACATCTGGACCAGCCCATGCATCCCTGTCTGCCCCCTGGTTATCGGATGTACCACGTGAGCATCGCACCAGCCTCCAGTCAGCTGAGAGAAAATGGCCCAAGTCAAAAGACCATACTGACCTCTCTCTCTACCAGTCTCTTATCTCTACTTTCTCCGTTGACGTAACCTCTGCAAAAACTGATTATAACCACTTGAAGATCAGCAGCTCTCCTGACTCTCACACTCTTAAAAACCTTCTCTGCTCTCCTCTGTCCGCCTGCTCCCACACCTTCATCGGAGTAAACGGCTAATGATTTTGCATCGTTCTTCGTAAAGAAAACTACCGCCATCAACAGCCAGATTTCTACTTCACCATCACCCGCCTTTTCTCCTCTGTCTGAAAATTATGTTTCCAAGGTCATTGGTTCCGACCACCCTACCACCTGCCCACTGGATTCCATCCCCACCCATCTCCTCCATGCCATCTCTCCAGCAGTTGTGCCTGGTCTGACCCACATCATCAACTCTTTGTTCACCACTGGGACATTTCCCACTGCGTTCAAAGAGGCCTGCATCACACCGCTACTGAAGAAACCCACTCTCAACCTTACACTGCTAGAACACTACAGGCCGGTGTAGTGTGTGAAAATGCATATCTTCCGTCAAAATGTAGATGACCGATTTTAACCTCTAATTCTTTTCTGTCTTCTTAAAAAATTTTTTTTTAGTTACCTCACTATTCTTAGCTTTGTATACTGTGCTAGGCTTTAATGGACTGGATTTAATTAACTTATGCATTTTGTTGCCTATATTGTTATAATTGCTTCCAATGTTTCCTCGTCTGTAAGTCGCTTTGGATAAAAACGTCTGCTAGATGACTAAATGTAAATTTTGTTTAATGTGTAGTGTGTGGCCTTGAAATTTTAGCATGTCTACGTAATCATGAATAAATGCTTCTTGAGACACACAGTGTTGCTTCTTTGCATGCATCAAACAAATTGTTTCTGGCTATATGCATCCATGCATCAGTTTGAGAGGGGTGGAAATGGGACACTTGGGTGAAACAAAACTGCCCCAAAAGTACCCCCACCCACTTTAAATACAGTTTTTTCTAAGTCAATTTGGTACATTTCTCAGATCTGATTTGAAATTATCAAAACTTCTTGTTCAATCCTTACATCCTTGTGTCACTTGTGCACATCAAACAAGCATTTTCTCATTTCTTTGAACAAGTTGCAAATGCTTTGGTACATCCATGCAAGTGAATATGACACAATTCTGTGCAGATTCCTACATTATCAATTGCTTATGTCATGTTGATCAAAATGCATTATAATGGGTCTCTGTTGAATAGTATAATCCCCCATGACATTTAAGCACTAGTTTTACAATATACAGTAAGTATACTTTAAGTAAACAGTGGCATTTTATTTTACTCAATTTAGTGTTTTGCATTACTAAATTCTTTCCACATAGGATTGCAAGACAACTTCAATGTGTTGCAGACGGCCCCTTTTCACACCTAAACAGTCTTTTGGCACTCTCTACAGGGATCTCATCAGGATTCCCTCCCTCCTGCTTTTCCTCTGCTGTCTTGTCTGCACTCCCCCCCTCTGAGGAGCTCTCTCTTTTGAATACCAACAGTGCCACAGACACTCTGTGTTCCACGCTTACATCCTGCTCGGACAACCTATGCCCTCCTACATCTGGACCAGCCCGTGCATCCCTGTCTGCCCCCTGGTTATCGGATGTACCACGTGAGCATCGCACCAGCCTCCAGTCAGCTGAGAGAAAATGGCCCAAGTCAAAAGACCATACTGACCTCTCTCCTGACTCTCACACACTCTTAAAAACCTTCTCTGCTCTCCTCTGTCCGCCTACTCCCACACCTTCATCGGAGTTAACGGCTAATGATTTTGCATCGTACTTCGTAAAGAAAACTACCGCCATCAACAGCCAGATTTCTACACCACTATCACCCGCCTTTTCTCCTCTGTCTGAAAATGATGTTTCCAAGGTCATTGGTTCCAACCACCCTACCACCTGCCCACTGGATTCCATCCCCACCCATCTCCTCCATGCCATCTCTCCAGCAGTTGTGCCTGGTCTGACCCACATCATTAGCTCTTTGCTCACCACTGGGACATTTCCCACTGCGTTCAAAGAGGCCTGCATCACACCGCTACTGAAGAAACCCACTCTCAACCTTACACTGCTAGAACACTTCAGGCAGGTGTAGTGTGTGAAAATGCATATCTTCTGTCAAAATGTAGATGACTGATTTTAACCTCTAATTCTTTTCTGTCTTCTTAAAAAAATATTCTTTTTACTTACCTCACTATTCTTAGCTTTGTATACTGTGCTAGGCTTTAATGGACTGGATTTAATTAACTTATGCATTTTGTTGCCTATATTGTTATAATTGCTTCCAATGTTTCCTCGTCTGTAAGTCGCTTTGGATAAAAACGTCTGCTAAATGACTAAATGTAAATTTTATGAAATGTGTAATGTCATGTGTAATGTGTAATGTGTAGTGTGTGGCCTTGAAATTTTAGCATGTCTACGTAATCATGAATAAATGCTTCTTGAGACACACAGTGTTGCTTCTTTGCATGCATCAAACAAATTGTTTCTGGCTATATGCATCCATGCATCAGTTTGAGAGGGGTGGAAATGGGACACTTGGGTGAAACAAAACTGCCCCAAAAGTACCCCCACCCACTTTAAATACAGTTTTTTCTAAGTCAATTTGGTACATTTCTCAGATCCGATTTGAAATTATCAAAACTTCTTGTTCAATCCTTACATCCTTGTGTCACTTGTGCACATCAAACAAAGATTTTCTCATTTCTTTGAACAAGTTGCAAATGCTTTGGTACATCCATGCAAGTGAATATGACACAATTCTGTGCAGATTCCTACATTATCAATTGCTTATGTCATGTTGATCAAAATGCATTATAATGGGTCTCTGTTGAATAGTATAATCCCCCATGACATTTAAGCACTAGTTTTACAATATACAGTAAGTATACTTTAAGTAAACAGTGACATTTTATTTTACTCAATTTAGTGTTTTGCATTACTAAATTCTTTCCACATAGGATTGCAAGACAACTTCAATGTGTTGCAGACGGCCCCTTTTCACACCTAAACAGTCTTTTGGCACTCTCTACAGGGATCTCATCAGGATTCCCTCCCTCCTGCTTTTCCTCTGCTGTCTTGTCTGCACTCCCCCCATCTGAGGAGCTCTCTCTTTTGAATACCAACAGTGCCACAGACACTCTGTGTTCCACGTTACATCCTGCTTGGACAACCTATGCCCTCCTACATCTGGACCAGCCCGTGCATCCCTGTCTACCCCCTGGTTATCGGATGTACCACGTGAGCATCGCACCAGCCTCCAGTCAGCTGAGAGAAAATGGCCCAAGTCAAAAGACCATACTGACCTCTCTCCTGACTCTCACACACTCTTAAAAACCTTCTCTGCTCTCCTCTGTCCGCCTGCTCCCACACATCCATCGGAGTTAACGGCTGATGATTTTGCATCGTTCTTCGTAAAGAAAACTACCGCCATCAACATCCAGATTTCTACACCACCATCACCCGCCTTTTCTCCTCTGTCTGAAAATGATGTTTCCAAGGTCATTGGTTCCAACCACCCTACCACCTGCCCAATGGATTCCATCCCCACCCATCTCCTCCATGCCATCTCTCCAGCAGTTGTGCCTGGTCTGACCCATGTAGCGACAATGAGTCTTGGGGAAAAATCAAACTCAAATGGATTGAATATTCATTGATTTATGAATATAATCTGCTGGTCGTTCATATTAAATCTCAATTTTCCCGATAAGGAAAAATGGTTAATTTAGTACAAGTAACCTCTATAGAATTGTTTAAGTTATCTGACTATTTCGTTTGTCCTGCAAACTATAGTTATAGATTTCCCACTCAAAAAGGGATTACTGCCTTACGAACGTCTAAATAGTCTTAATTTTCTGATCAGGACAAATTAATACTTCCTAGGTTCGTACAGTTTATATCACTGAAATAGTAATATACTAAAGCGTAGGTAACGTCAATATCTTAGTTTTTTATTGACTTCGAGCATGTGGTGCAAATAACAGATTCGGTTCAAATGTACTTTTTGGGATTTTAATAAACACGAGACAAAGGGGAAATAAACCAACTAAATAAACAATGATGAACAATTAGACAAACACCCATGGAACGTAAAAGCAGTAAAGACTGAAAGTAATAGACAAAGAAGGAGTGGCAGTATTACCTCAGCAATTCACATCTGCATAAACCATCAAGGACAATCTCCATATTAAAGGGGTAAAACTTATGCGCAGCTATTTATAAATAGACCAGATACTTGCATTGGCTTTTAGATGTGCTGGGACATGTTCTGGTCTGCGCTGATGGAAGTCCTGATGCGTTTAAAGCGAGCGGTGAGTCCGTTGGGTTCTCCCTGAGAACCGGATTGGCTGCCGAAGGAAGTACGAACTTATCCGAAGCAAACTGCTGAAAAAGGGCTGTCTCCAGGGAGGAGACAGGTCTCGAGATATTGAAGGAACAGCAACGAGCGCATTTTCTTCCGTGCACAGATGTTTTAACCCTGAGGGCGTCACGCCCCTCCCGAGTGGGCGATCCAATGTAGTGAGCTGATTTTTGAGCGGGAAATGTTCCTTTGTCCGGCTCAACAGCTCATTTGCATTTATGGTCACCTGGGAGTTTTGGCGCTGTAATATTCTTAGATGAAAATAAAACGAGTATGGTATAAAATACATTACTGTGCTATACACCATCATCTAAAGAAGGAAAAGGGGAACCTTTATGTATGAAACATGATAGGGTTATTAGAACATTGACCCATAATTTGTACAAGAACACAATTATGAGCCTCGTTACGGTTTAACACCTATGCCTTTGATATTATGGTTAGTCTAGCATATCATGGGAACAAACATAAACGGTAGAAACAATTATTTACACTTTAAGCCTTTCTAAGGTGGCAAGAGGGGAGAAAGAGACATTCTTTGGTAGACTTTGAATCTCTCTCTGTTCCTGGTGCCACATGGCTTTTGTCACCTTAGGACGCATTCGGGACCCCCCCCCGAGAATGCCTTTGAAGCTCAGGGAGAGTGTCGGAATGTCCCCTGGTCAGTCCAGATAGGTGATAGCTCGGCCATTTACATTTTACGATCCCCTTGGTCCGACCAGACGCTACATATCCCCCCTTTCGGACGACAGGGTTCACGTAGAAGCTTAGTCGGGCGATGGTTGTTTGGATCGTAATGGCCGGGGTAATAGGTGGGTCTTGTAGGGGTTCTCCGGAGATGCTCCCATCCCTCAGTGGCATCTAGGGGCTCTTGGACGCTGGCGGACGATGCTTTAAACGGCAGGTTACCAGCTTCCTCTTTCTCTGATGATGCTTGGCTGGGAAGTCTGGTCCTGCTTGTCGGGGGAAGTTCAAAGGTGTCTTTTCCCCCCTTTTGTTCAGCCTGAAATAGATATGCATACTTTAGTTCTCTTTGCACCATATCGAATTCAGCTTTGAGATGATCTTGTTGCTGAGCCAAGGCTTGGGCTTCAACTTGGGCTGCTTGAAAGTGTCTTTTAGAGGCTTTTGCTTCTGCCTCTCTCTCTTTCAGTTCGGTTTCAGCCCGTTTTAAAAGCGTCTCTGCTTTTTGGAGCTTGCATTCCAGGTCTTTTCGGGCCTGGTTTTTCAACCATTCTCTATGCTCTGCATCTGTACGGAGGCATGTCAAGGTGTCCTGGAGCCTTTCAAACTCTTCCTGTAGCTCTGGGCACCGCTCATTCGTTGCCGGCTGCCGGGTTTGGGCTTCCAGGTTAAGTTGATCTAGTCTCTGGGCTTCCGCCTGGTTCTGGTGAGCCTCCTCAGCCTGAAGCCTTAGTGCTGCTGCCTCTTGTTCCAAGAGGGTGACGCTTCCATTTACATTACATTTACATTTAGTCATTTAGCAGACGCTTTTATCCAAAGCGACTTACAGATGAGGAAACATTGGAAGCAATTATAACAACATAGGCAACGAAAATACATAAGTGCATCAAACTAGTCCATTAAAGCCTAGCACAGTATAAAAGCTAAGAATAGTGAGGTTAGTAATTTTTTTTTTTTTTTTTTTTTTTTTAGAAGGAAAGGGAAGAGAATTAGGAAAAACTCAATCAGCAACGTGTTGACGGAAGAGATGCGTTTTTAGGTGTTTTTTAAAGATGGCAACCGAGTCTGCTGATCTTGTAGCAGCTGGTAGATCATTCCACCAATGTGGAACAGATCCAGTGAAGGTACGGGAGAGTGACTTTTTTCCTTTTTGGGATGGTACCACTAGTCGTTGTTCCTTTGCAGACCGCAGTGATCTGGCAGGAACATAGATCTGCATTAGCGAGTGGAGATACGATGGTGCAGATCCGGTGTTGGTCTTGTAGGCCAGGAGCAAAGCCTTGAACTTTATGCGGGCGGCAACAGGGAGCCAGTGTAACCTGATGAAGAGCGGAGTTACATGCGCTCTCTTCGGTTCATTGAAGACCACTCTTGCCGCCGCATTCTGGATCATCTGGAGAGGTTTGATTGTGCAAGCAGGAAGTCCAGCCAGAAGCGCATTGCAATAATCCAGTTTGGACAGGACAAGAGCCTGGACTAGGACTTGCGTAGAGTGCTCCGATAGGAATGGTCTAATTTTCCTAATGTTGTAGAGGATGAATCTACAGGACCGGGTGGTGCTGGCAACATGACTTGTGAGGTTAAGCCGATCATCGATTACCACTCCCAGGTTTCTGACTGTGCTGGACGGTGTAATCGTTGATGAGCCTAGTTGAATGGCAAGGTTGTGGTGAATCTTTGGGTTGCCCGGGATCACAAGCAGTTCTGTTTTTGCAAGGTTTAGCTGCAGGTGATGATCCTTCATCCAAAGCGAGATGTCACTAAGGCATGCCGCGATGCGAGCAGCGACCGTCGGATCGGACCGTCGAAGCTTCCGTCGCTCAGCTTCGACTGGATGATGAGGTTGTGGCCGAGGGCACCGATGATCCTGGCCAACTCCTTGTGGGTGTAGCTCTGTAATGGATCGTGGGCCATCAGCCGGTTCAAGTCATCATCCAGCTGCTCACGGTTCAGGTTCTGTAGGTGCTTGGCCGCCTCGGGCAGGAGGGCCCCCGCCATCACGCTCAGCCAGGTCTCTAGCTGGTCCCAGTGGGTGGCAGGGCTGGATGATCTGGACATTTTGGTGCACTGGGGGCGAGAGAGAAAAGCACACAAGACCAATGCAAGTCCCTACACTCTATAATACTTATGTATCATGTGTTGTGCGGTTAACTGGGTTGAACAGTCAGTGACGCGACCTAACACCTATTTATCCTGGCAGTGAATTGGCAGGGTGGATAGTAGGGGTGTGAGTGTGTGGGCACAGGGACAGAGTCTGGGTAAATGTGTTAATGGGTTGAACTTAAGGTGTCATTTTAACAACCAGGGAAGTTTACTTCATCAACATTTCACAGAGAATTCCCTGATGGTTCATGCAGATTCTGTCTTTTAGAAACTACAGGTAAAACACGACAGGATTAACCAAAACAATACCAAAACAAAATTATAGAGATATCATAGGGAAAAGAGAAAGTTTCATTACTTGGCTCAGCTGGTTGGCAACACTAGGGTTATGAAAGGGCCTACATGTAAAGGGCGCTATGGTTTCATATGGCCTAGGGAAACAGCTGAGCTCAAACAACAGGGACACTAAGCAGTTTAAAATAAAAATTAAAACTGATGGGGGAAGGGAGCGTTCCTTCTCTGTCTGCCTATAGCAACTCAGTGGGGCTGTACCTTGTTCAAATAGGCTTGGTAGTGAAGTGAGGACTCTCAAGTGGGTTCAAGTCATGCGGGTCCAACTCTCCAGCCTTTCTGGACACACAGCGGCAGACACCTCGGACCCCTTGCCCTACACGCCACTCAGGTGTGACCACTCAAACAGTTACAACTCTCAGCACACCTGGCCGTACCAAGTGGGTGACCGACTAGTGGGCACAGAGAAAATTGAGGTTTTACCCAGGGGTGCCACTCGCAACAGACATAGCCCGTAGGCTTTTCTTCCCGCTAAGTGGCACTTCCCGGCGTTATATACCCCAAGATTACTGCAGTGCACCAGCCAGTGCTATTGGTCCCCACTTACAGAGGAGTGCCAGTGGCTGGAGTCTCCCTGCGTGCCGTCACCTCGAGTCGGGGACAAAGGAATCCGGGGCCATCCACAGCCAGTGCCAGGCACGCCAGAACAGCCAAACCTGCAGACCAGATACCTTCGGGGAGAGAGTTGTCACTTCGCTACCCAGGCGCCCCAAGGGAAGTACTATCTATAAGGAAACACAAAGGCTGACCGGGGGTCAGAGTTAATGCAATAAACAGGGAGAGCAAACTAAGTTAAGCAAGAGCTAAGAAAGCAAACTCAATATGATTAACTGTGTTTTTAGATAGGGAGCAGTATAGGTAATAACTGAGGGAGGAAACATGCAAAAATTGCAATATTGAAATAAGGAAAATAGAAATTGAAACCAAGAAATCTGAAAACTAATTACCATTATAATAATTAATTACTGAAAGTAAAAATAAATGAAAATAAAGAAATCATAAAAACAAGTAAACAAATAAAATAAACGGCTATGAGGGAATTTAAAGACTGGAAGGGCTGACTGAGTGCGCCCACAAGTTGGCGTGGTCGAGCCACGCCCAAGGGAAGTCAGGTAGGAAGGGGTGGAGTTAGGAAAATGTTGGTCACTCATGACACACTGCCCTCTGGTGTTTTTAAGACATAACACCCTACCCTAGACTTCAACGTGATTACGTCTTAGGTTTAGAACTCGTTTTAAACAAAGACTTCAACAATCACTTAAATGTAAACACTCCAGCGGCAATTGCTGTTGAAAAGAATGCACATCAAAAATTACGTCAAAACGCATGTCACACAATGAACTCCAGAACCGGTTATTAGGAGAAATTTGACATTGAGCATTTGACGTCAATTCGATATCGATTCAACACAAATAGTCCGCTGGGGATCGTCACCGATGGTGACGCTCGGTGATTCAAAACATTACGCGTCAGTTCATTAGATGTCCTGACGCGCGGCAGGATCTCCTCGCTGCCCAAAACGTTGAGTTAAACACACAGTAACAAACAACATGAAACAACGGGATTTCTACGCCGTTGTAAAATTTACTCGATCAAGATTTCATAACACTCCCTTTTAACGATCGTCCTCTACGATTTTTTCCTGTATTAAAATACAATTAAAACCGTATCCTCACGCCTTCGTTTACCCAAAGAGAAAACGAAAAAGTCCACATTCATTTAGCTAAAATTAATGATTAACTTCGAGAGTGGTGCAGTGGTTGAGACACATTACAATGCATCGATCTAACTTACACAAAATTCGGCCGTATACACGAAATAGGAAGGAATTCGCTTCTTCTCTATTTCCTTCGCGCTAAAAAGATTTATTAACTTAATTTAGGGCGGCAGTATTGAGACTCACTATGAAAGATTTCTTCGTTTTATAGGGTCACAAAATGTGTCGGAGACAGGAATTATCGTCTGTCGATTTCACATTTACAAGAACTTAGGCCTATTATTGAAATAAAGGATTCTCGCTTTATTTCGATCTTCCGCGTGAACAAAGAAACTCGTTTGAATCAACGCGGGTAAAACAATATTAAGAATGTGCTGTTCAGAGATTTCGTTATCCCCGGGACATTTAATATCGCAACATAAGTCTAGTTATACTTTCATTAATATCAACTAGCTTTTCAAAGTTTACCGTTTATCTTAACGATATGATATTAGGCTCTTATTAGGCCTATTATTGAAATAAAGGAAACTCGCTTAATTTCAATCTTGCGCGTGAACAATCGTTTGAATCAGCGCGGGTAAAACAATATTAAGAATGTGCAGAGATTTCGTTATCCCCAGGACATTTAATATTGCAACATACGTGTAAGTTATTCTATATTTTCATTAATATAGGCTTACATATCAATACATTATTCGACATGTATCAGTATTCGTTCGATATGCTTGAGCTGAGCTCGCGGCTTGTGCCGGTCACTTTAGTGAGTTCGCTTTGCGCGATTGGTCTCACAATTCGAAAACGCGCGTGCGTGCTATTAATACCCAAACATACACATGCATCTGAATATGAATATTGCTCACATAGACAAACGTTTGAAACTTGCCTAAGGATTCTCCACCATTAATATGTAGCGACAATGAGTCTTGGGGAAAAATCAAACTCAAATGGATTGAATATTCATTGATTTATGAATATAATCTGCTGGTCGTTCATATTAAATCTCAATTTTCCCGATAAGGAAAAATGGTTAATTTAGTACAAGTAACCTCTATAGAATTGTTTAAGTTATCTGACTATTTCGTTTGTCCTGCAAACTATAGTTATAGATTTCCCACTCAATTCTCAAAAAGGCATTACTGCCTTACGAACGTCTAAATAGTCTTAATTTTCTGATCAGGACAAATTAATACTTCCTAGGTTCGTACAGTTTATATCACTGAAATAGTAATATACTAAAGCGTAGGTAACGTCAATATCTTAGTTTCATTGACTTCGAGCATGTGGTGCAAATAACAGATTCAGTTCAAATGTACTTTTTGGGATTTTAATAAACACGAGACAAAGGGGAAATAAACCAACTAACTAAACAATGATGAACAATTAGACAAAAACCCATGGAATGTAAAAGCAGTAAAGAATGAAAGTAATAGACAAAGAAGGAGTGGCAGTATTACCTCAGCAATTCACATCTGCATAAACCATCAAGGACAATCTCCTTATTAAAGGGGTAAAACTTATGCGCAGCTATTTATAAATAGACCAGATACTTGCATTGGCTTTTAGATGTGCTGGGACATGTTCTGGTCTGCGCTGATGGAAGTCCTGATAAGTTTAAAGCGAGCGGTGAGTCCGTTGGGTTCTCCCTGAGAACCGGATTGGCTGCCGAAGGAAGTACGAACTTAGCCGAAGCAAACTGCTGAAAAAGGGCTGTCTCCAGGGAGGAGACAGGTCTCGAGATATTGAAGGAACAGCAACGAGCGCATTTTCTTCCGTGCACAGATGTTTTAACCCTGAGGGCGTCACGCCCCTCCCGAGTGGGCGATCCAATGTAGTGAGCTGATTTTTGAGCGGGAAATGTTCCTTTGTCCGGCTCAACAGCTCATTTGCATTTATGGTCACCTGGGTGTTTTGGCGCTGTAATATTCTTGGATGAAAATAAAACGAGTGTGGTATAAAATACATTACTGTGCTATACACCATCATCTAAAGAAGGAAAAGGGGAACCTTTATGTATGAAACATGATAGGGTTATTAGAACATTGACCCATAATTTGTACAAGAACACAATTATGAGCCTCGTTACGGTTTAACACATATGCCTTTGATATTATGGTAAGGCTAGCATATCATGGGAACAAACATAAACGGTAGAAACAATTATTTACACTTTAAGCCTTTCTAAGGTGGCAAGAGGGGAGAAAGAGACATTCTTTGGTAGACTTTGAATCTCTCTCTGTTCCTGGTGCCACATGGCTTTTGTCACCTTAGGACGCATTCGGGACCCCCCCCGAGAATGCCTTTGAAGCTCAGGGAGAGTGTCGGAATGTCCCCTGGTCAGTCCAGATAGGTGATAGCTCGGCCATTTACATTTTACGATCCCCTTGGTCCGACCAGACGCTACACCCACATCATCAACTCTTTGCTCACCCCACTGCGTTCAAAGAGGCCTGCATCCAGGGTTCTAAATTAACTTTTTTGATCACCAGCCAATGTGGCTGGTAACTTTCTAAAGTTACCAGCCAATCAGAATTTCCACTAGCCAATTTTTTCGGGTGAAAATATGAGTAACACTGAATGCATTTGATAATTTTATTAACAATTTTGGCATGAAAAATACATATAAAGTACAATACATACAACAAAATATACACAGAAAGTGCATACATTTCAAGTTTGGGATTTATCTACAGTATCTATCTTTATATCTATCTACAGTATCTATCTTTCTATCTGTCTTTATATCTATCTACAGTATCTATCTTTATATCTTTCTATCTATCTTTCTGTCTTTATATCTGTCTATATCTATCTACAGTATCTATCTTTATATCTTTCTATCTATCTTTCTATCTGTCTTTATATCTATCTACAGTATCTATCTTTATATCTTTCTATCTGTCTTTATATCTGTCTTTATATCTATCTACAGTATCTATCTTTATATCTTTCTATCTATCTTTCTATCTGTCTTTATATCTATCTACAGTATCTATCTTTATATCTTTCTATCTGTCTTTATATCTGTCTTTATATCTATCTACAGTATCTATCTTTATATCTTTCTATCTATCTTTCTATCTATCTTTCTATCTGTCTTTATATATATCTGCAGTTTTAATCCTTAGGCTCTCCTGATGACTTCGGGCACTCTCATGGTCCTTTACTGCCTCGACTTTAAAATTAGTAGTTCTTACCACGAAATGGTTCGTTTTGTTTTTTTCTTTCGCGTACATGCGGCAATCCTGACAAAACATGACGACATTTTCGTGATCAAACACAAGCCATTCACGACCCGTCAGCCATTTGGCATTAAATTTTC
The DNA here is from genome assembly GCF_947034865.1 of Barbatula barbatula. Classification (NCBI taxonomy): domain Eukaryota; kingdom Metazoa; phylum Chordata; class Actinopteri; order Cypriniformes; family Nemacheilidae; genus Barbatula; species Barbatula barbatula. The sequence continues at coordinate 13,459,283 of NC_136772.1, forward strand.
TTTTCTTCGTTTCTCTGTTGATATCCTCATCCCCTGCCTCGTTCCTCTTCTCGCCCCCAGAAGTCTGTCCCAACCACCGCCTCATTTAGTTTAGCTAATCTTAACTTTATACTTTACTTTGCTAGCTAGCTAGCTAGCTATATAGCTAAACTCCGTCGTATTTCAGTCTGCTCCCTGCTCTGGCTCTGTTCGTTTCCATGGTTTCTCGCGCTGGTTTCACTACAAACTGCGCGCAGCCAATGGGCGTATGAAACGTCACCACGTAGCATTACGAAACAGTGTTCTTGGGAAATGTAGGAAGTACTGTCAGGTGGATAAATGCATAGGATAAATGACCGAGAACAGAGCCTTATGTATCATGCATGTAATGCCTCATGCATCACCGGCCAAACTGGCTAGTAAGTTTTTATTAACACCCGCCAAAATGAATTTTTACCCGCATTTGGCGGGTTGGCGGGTGTTAATTTAGAACCCTGCCTGCATCACACCGCTACTGAAGAAACCCACTCTCAACCTTACACTGTTAGAACACTACAGGCAGGTGTAGTGTGTGAAAATGCATATCTTCTGTCAAAATGTAGATGACTGATTTTAACCTCTAATTCTTTTCTATCTTCTTAAAAAAATATTTTTTTTACTTACCTCACTATTCTTAGCTTTGTATACTGTGCTAGGCTTTAATGGACTGGATTTAATTAACTTATGCATTTTGTTGCCTATATTGTTATAATTGCTTCCAATGTTTCCTCGTCTGTAAGTCGCTTTGGATAAAAACGTCTGCTAAATGACTAAATGTAAATTTTATGAAATGTGTAATGTCATGTGTAATGTGTAGTGTGTGGCCTTGAAATTTTAGCATGTCTACGTAATCATGAATAAAAACTTCTTGAGACACACAGTGTTGCTTCTTTGCATGCATCAAACAAATTGTTTCTGGCTATATGCATCCATGCATCAGTTTGAGAGGGGTGGAAATGGGACACTTGGGTGAAACAAAACTGCCCCAAAAGTACCCCCACCCACTTTAAATACAGTTTTTTCTAAGTCAATTTGGTACATTTCTCAGATCCGATTTGAAATTATCAAAACTTCTTGTTCAATACTTACATCCTTGTGTCACTTGTGCACATCAAACAAAGAATTTCTCATTTCTTTGAACAAGTTGCAAATGCTTTGGTACATCAATGCAAGGGAATATGACACAATTCTGTGCAGATTCCTACATTATCAATTGCTTATGTCATGTTGATCAAAATGCATTATAATGGGTCTCTGTTGAATAGTATAATCCCCCATGACATTTAAGCACTAGTTTTACAATATACAGTAAGTATACTTTAAGTAAACAGTGGCATTTTATTTTACTCAATTTAGTGTTTTGCATTACTAAATTCTTTCCACATAGGATTGCAAGACAACTTCAATGTGTTGCAGACGGCCCCTTTTCACACCTAAACAGTCTTTTGGCGCTCTCTACAGGGATCTCATCAGGATTCCCTCCCTCCTGCTCTTCCTCTGCTGTCTTGTCTGCACTCCCCCCCTCTGAGGAGCTCTCTCTTTTGAATACCAACAGTGCCACAGACACTCTGTGTTCCACGCTTACATCCTGCTTGGACAACCTATGCCCTCCTACATCTGGACCAGCCCGTGCATCCCTGTCTGCCCCCTGGTTATCGGATGTACCACGTGAGCATCGCATCAGCCTCCAGTCAGCTGAGAGAAAATGGCCCAAGTCAAAAGACCTTACTGACCTCTCTCTCTACCAGTCTCTTCTCTCTACTTTCTCCGTTGACGTCACCTCTGCAAAAACTGATTATAACTACTCGAAGATCAGCAACTCTCCTGACTCTCACACACTCTTAAAAACCTTCTCTGCTCTCCTCTGTCCGCCTGCTCCCACACCTTCATCGGAGTTAACGGCTAATGATTTTGCATCGTTCTTCGTAAAGAAAACTACCGCCATCAACAGCCAGATTTCTACACCACCATCACCCGCCTTTTCTCCTCTGTCTTAAAATGATGTTTCCAAGGTCATTGGCTCCAACCACCCTACCACCTGCCCACTGGATTCCATCCCCACCCATCTCCTCCATGCCATCTCTCCAGCAGTTGTGCCTGGTCTGACCCACATCATCAACTCTTTGCTCACCACTGGGACATTTCCCACTGCGTTCAAAGAGGCCTGCATCACACCGCTACTGAAGAAACCCACTCTCAACTTTACTCTGCTAGAACACTACAGGCAGGTGTGGTGTGTGAAAATGCATATCTTCTGTCAAAATGTAGATGACTGATTTTAACCTCTAATTCTTTTCTGTCTTCTTAAAAAAATATTTTTTTTACTTACCTCACTATTCTTAGCTTTTGTCTACTGTGCTAAGCTTTAATGGACTGGATTTAATTAACTTATGCATTTTGTTGCCTATATTGTTATAATTGCTTCCAATGTTTCCTCGTGTGTAAGTCGCTTTGGATAAAAACGTCTGCTAAATGACTAAATGTAAATTTTATGAAATGTGTAATGTCATGTGTAATGTGTAGTGTGTGGCCTTGCGTAATCATGAATAAATGCTTCTTGAGACACACAGTGTTGCTTCTTTGCATGCATCAAACAAATTGTTTCTGGCTATGTGCATCCATGCATCAGTTTGAGAGGGGTGGAAATGGGACACTTGGGTGAAACAAAACTGCCCCAAAAGTACCTCCACCCACTTTAAATACAGTTTTTTCTAAGTCAATTTGGTACATTTCTCAGATCCGATTTGAAATTATCAAAACTTCTTGTTCAATCCTTACATCCTTGTGTCACTTGTGCACATCAAACAAGCATTTTCTCATTGCTTTGAACAAGTTGCAAATGCTTTGGTACATACATGCAAGTGAATATGACACAATTCTGTGCAGAATCCTAAATTATCAATTGCTTATGTCATGTTGATCAAAATGCATTATAATGGGTCTCTGTTGAATAGTATAATCCCCCATGACATTTAAGCACTAGTTTTACAATATACACTAAGTATACTTTAAGTAAACAGTGGCATTTTATTTTACTCAATTTAGTGTTTTGCATTACTAAATTCTTTCCACATAGGATTGCAAGACAACTTCAATGTGTTGCAGACGGCCCCTTTTCACACCTAAACAGTCTTTTGGCGCTCTCTACAGGGATCTCATCAGGATTCCCTCCCTCCTGCTTTTCCTCTGCTGTCTTGTCTGCACTCCCCCCCTCTGAGGAGCTCTCTCTTTTGAATACCAACAGTGCCACAGACACTCTGTGTTCCACGCTTACATCCTGCTTGGACAACCTATGCCCTCCTACATCTGGACCAGCCCGTGCATCCCTGTCTGCCCCCTGGTTATCGGATGTACCACATGAGCATCGCACCAGCCTCCAGTCAGCTGAGAGAAAATGGCCCAAGTCAAAAGACCATACTGACCTCTCTCCTGACTCTCACACACTCTTAAAAACCTTCTCTGCTCTCCTCTGTCCGCCTGCTTCCACACCTTCATCGGAGTTAACGGCTAATGATTTTGCATCGTTCTTCGTAAAGAAAATACCGCCATCAACAGCCAGATTTCTACACCACCATCACCCGCCTTTTCTCCTCTGTCTGAAAATGATGTTTCCAAGGTCATTGGTTCCAACCACCCTACCACCTGCCCACTGGATCCCATCCCCACCCATCTCCTCCATGCCATCTCTCCAGCAGTTGTGCATGGTCTGACACACATCATAAACTCTTCGCTCACCACTGGGACATTTCACACTGCGTTCAAAGAGGCCTGCATCACACCGCTACTGAAGAAACCCACTCTCAACCTTACACTGCTAGAACACTACAGGCCGGTGTAGTGCGTGAAAATGCATATCTTCTGTCAAAATGTAGATGACTGATTTTAACCTCTAATTCTTTTCTGTCTTCTTAAAAAAATATTTTTTTAGTTACCTCACTATTCTTAGCTTTGTATACTGTGCTAGGCTTAAATGGACTGGATTCAATTAACTTATGCATTTTGTTGCCTCTATTGTTATAATTGCTTCCAATGTTTCCTCGTCTGTAAGGCGCTTTGGATAAAAACGTCTGCTAAATGACTAAATGTAAATTTTGTGTAATGTGTAGTGTGTGGCCTTGAAATTTTAGCATGTCTACGTAATCATGAATAAATGCTTCTTGAGACAGACAGTGTTGCTTCTTTGCATGCATCAAATTAATTGTTTCTGGCTATATGCATCCATGCATTAGTTTGAGAGGGGTGGAAATGGGACACTTGGGTGAAACAAAAGTACCCCCCCCACTTTAAATACAGTTTTTTCTAAGTCAATTTGGTACATTTCTCAGATCCGATTTGAAATTCTCAAAACTTCTTGTTCAATCCTTACATCCTTGTGTCACGTGTGCACATCAAACAAGTATTTTCTCATTTCTTTGAACAAGTTGCAAATGCTTTGGTACATCCATGCAAATGATTATGACAAAATTCTGTGCAGATTCCTACATTATCAATTGCTTATGTCATGTTGATCAAAATGCATTATAATGGGTCTCTGTAGAATAGTATAATCCCCACGACATTTAAGCACTAGTTTTACAATATACAGTAAGTATACTTTAAGTAAACAGTGGCATTTTATTTTACTCAATTTAGTGTTTTGCATTGCTATATTCTTTCCACATAGGACTGCAAGACAACTTCACTGTGTTGCAGACGGCCCCTTTTCACACCTAAACAGTATTTTGACACTCTCTACAAAGTACGTGTTAGTTTGGGACAATGTCAGTTTCCATCGCTCCAACATCATCAGGCAATGGTTTGCGGCCCACAACAGGATGCTGGTGGAGTTCCTCTCACCCTACTCAACCACGTTGAGGAATTTTTCTCAGCATGAAGATTAAAAGTATATGATCGCCAGCCGCATACACAGATGACCCTTCTGGCTGCCATGGATGTAACGTGTGATGACATCACAGCTGATGCCTGCAGAGGCTGGTTTAGACACTCTGAAAGATGATTTTCACGCTGCATCGCAAGAGAAGATATTTGTTGTGATGTGGATGAGAATCCGTTGCCCAAAAGACAGGAACGTCAGGAGGTGTAGGAAGACTGCACTGTAATTCCACTGCACTGCATGTACAGTTTTCCCTAAGGAGATTGTCTTATGTTCAGATTTCTACATTTGTTTGTGCTATGCAGTGCTGTCTTTTCCTGTCTGCATCACAATGACACTGTCTGTCAATAAATTATTGTACAAACAGTAAAAGCGTTAACGTGAATCATGTGCCGTCTCTTGCAATCAAACAATCAAAACCAGAAATGCACTTACTGTTTTGCAAATGACAAGGATGATTCGAGAAATGCTCCACTCATCACTCTCAGGTCACTCCGCTGCACACGTCTGATCACTTCTTTGTCACCCCCGACCTCACCGCTCCAGACAACGCAGATGTCTTACCGCTGGTCACTTTCCGGCGCTACCTACGGTCCCTCCCTCCTGCTTTTCCTCTGCTGTCTTGTCTGCACTCCCCCCCTCTGAGGAGCTCTCTCTTTTGAATGCCAACAGTGCCAAAGACACTCTGTGTTCCACGCTTACATCCTGCTTGGACAACATATGCCCTCTTACATCTGGACCAGCCCGTGCATCCCTGTCTGCCCCCTGGTTATCGGATGTACCACGTGAGCATCGCACCAGCCTCCGGTCAGCTGAGAGAAAATGACACAAGTCAAAAGACCATACTGACCTCTCTCTCTCTACTTTCTCCGTTGACGTCACCTCTGCAAAAACTGATTATAACCACTCGAAGATCAGCAACTCTCCTGACTCTCGCACACTCTTAAAAACCTTCTCTGCTCTCCTCTGTCCGCCTGCTCCCACACATTCATCGGAGTTAACGGCTGATGATTTTGCATCGTTCTTCGTAAAGAAAACTACCGCCATCAATAGCCAATTTTCTACACCACCATCACCCGCCTTTTCTCCTATGTCTGAAGATGATGTTTCCAAGGTCATTGGTTCCAACCACCCTACCACCTGCCCACTGGATCCCATCCCCACCCATCTCCTCCATGCCATCTCTCCAGCAGTTGTGCCTGGTCTGACCCGCATCATCAACTCTTTGCTCACCACTGGGACATTTCCCACTGCTTTCAAAGAGGAAATGTGTGAAAATGCATATCTTCCGTCAAAATGTAGATGACTGATTTTAACCTCTTATTATTTTCTGTCTTCTTAAAAAATTTTTTTTTTACTTACCTCACTATTCTTAGCTTTGTATACTGTGCTAGGCTTTAATGGACTGGATTTAATTAACTTATGCATTTTGTTGCCTATATTGTTATAATTGCTTCCAATGTTTCCTCGTCTGTAAGTCGCTTTGGATAAAAACGTCTGCTAAATGATGTTGTGGAATTTTCTTATTCCTTAATCAAGGTGAGTCAATTTTGACAAACGCAATATACAGAGACATCAAGTACTTTGCAAAGTATTTTATTGTCGTTTAATCTGCATCATGAGCAATGAGCATGGTGCAGAGCAAAGGCGCTCTTTCCTCCTGCACCCAGAGTATATATATGATTAAAAACGTGACACCCCCTCCCTTTGCCCCCTAACAAGAATCCCGAGCTGGTTTACGGGAAGTTCCGTTATTCCAAACAGAACATCTTGGCCTCTGCTCGAGGGCAAAGGCAGAGTGGTATGACGTGTTTAGAGAAAAACATGATAACATTAGAAAAGAAAACATAGATAAACACTTCGTAAACATATAGACAGACACATCAAGAAGCTAGACTAGAAAATTTCCATTACATTCCCCCCTTTTATCATATATGATAACCAAAATCTTTATACTTTGACCATGTAAGATGAGCAACGCCCTTTCTCTTACAGGTTTCATTCTTCTATCTAAACAGTTCTTAAAATCCCACTAGAATTGGTAACACCACCTGCTTCAGCCCCACTCCCCAACTTTAGCTATTCCACCTTTTCAACAGACTGTTAGTCATATCATCCGGTTCCCTGATAATTTAAATTTTTCTGAGTTAGAGCTAGTCTTTTTCCTTTTTATTTGGCCGTTCCAGGGGACATAATTGCCCACATTTTCAAATTTTGTTGCCTTATCCAGAACATCAACTGAGGTACACGTACCTCTACACAAATACATATTTGTTCCCCAGTACCTAGCAGAATTAGGGTAACACTGTCCCTCCCCATACCATTTTAATAAACTTGGAATATAGTGTTAGACAGAAACAAAATTCTATAATCTCTAATTTCTCAGGGTTCGATGTGTCCCCGACTCGAACAGTTGATTCCCTTTGCGAGCACCAATAGTGCCCCTCCTGTCGCTTCAGTCAGCACGACCATTGCGAAGAGCCATACGGTTGGAGTTGCCCCTCCTTGGACACCTTTTTGCTGTGGGAGGTGTGTCTTTCCCACGACTTCCTCCTGAAATCTTTGACTACTTGGAAGTCTCCTGGCTGGAAGCTGTGGAATGATTTGTCAGCTCCGTTTGCTACTGCTCCTTTGACCTGCACAAATATTTTGAGAGCAAAAACACAAAAACACATTGCTTGTAACATCCCCCCTTTTGACGCGTGGTCTAGGCCATGCGTCAAAATCGCAAAAGCAGGTAAAGAATGTTTTGGCAAACAGGTGAGGCCATTTGGGCCTCCCCAAACATTGTCAGTGTATTTACATGAGCACTCCTTCCAGAGTGCACGCTCAGCTGGTTCTGCAAAATGTTTGCATCTCTGCAAGAGAAAGAGTTTTGTTAGTGATTTCTGGAGAAAATCTGTCTGTCTCTGATGTTGCTTGCTTTGCTGCAAGGTCAGCCGTCGGCTTCCTGCAAAAAAATTGTTTCAGATACAAAAGTGTGTGCGTCACAGTTACACACAACAATGGCTGATGGGAGAAGAAGGGCAGATAGCATATCAGCAACCTATGTGTGATTAAGAATGTTTTTACCATCATCTTTTACAAAGTTTCTGTGTTTCCACAGTGTGCCAAAATCATGAGTTATACCAAATGTATATCTACTATCTGTGTGAATGTCTACATTTTTATTCTTCTCTAATTCCCATGCGCGTGTGAGTGCAATGAGCTCTGCTGTCTGAGCAGAGAAATGGTCCCTAAAAATGATATCAATTGCTTCTTTGCTTTTGGACTTGCGATGTCTGTAATTGCAGACACGCTTTGCGGACAGCTGTCTGCCGCGGTCAGTATTTTCGTGACCCAAAAAACAAACAACTTGTTTTGCCAGCTGGACTTTGGAGACATTTAGTTTGTGTTTTTTTTTTCTCTTATCTTTTAAACTGGAAACAAAGGCCTGCCCACCGGTAAATTTGGACATGGCACAACTATGCCTCTTTTTTCTTTTTTATTCTTTTTAAACTCAGTAAATATTAGCCTTATGCCATTGAGGTCTTCTGATTTGAGGCTTCTGTTTTGAGGGGGAATTGCTGTTTGCGTGGATGGAAATTACCCTTGGGCGTTATCACAACAGGTTCACAGTTCCTAATCAACCCAACATAATATTTTCCTGTTCCCCAAAGTTGTACGGGCACCTTCCCAAAATTTCTTCATTAATCTTTTTGTGTGTGAAAACACTTCAAGTCCCCTTGTTGCTGACAGACAGGCATGATTCTCACGATGGGCGTGCAACAAATTTGAATATTGCATGTCGTCCCTTTTAACCCATTCTATGGCATGCGCATATTTGGCAGCAAAACACCCACAGCTCCCCACACCATTGCAATCAACGTCATGAGGCTCTGTGAGGCAATACATTCTACATCATACTTACGTAATTCAATATTACATCGTACAGCTGTACGAGCGCTGCACACGGGTCGTGTTGGTATCATGCTCAATCTGTCATCATACACATTATGACTCTGCACAGCAAATCAATCGGGCAGCAGTCAGACATGAGAAACCTGTGTTGAAATTTGACACTCCCCAACTCGCATTGCACCCTTTTGACATAAATTATTCTACATTAGAGCCACTAGCATTTAGGGAAAACACAGCTAGTTTAGACTCTGGCAAATTTAAACACTTCTTGTGAATCACAGTAGGCTATTTGTTGCCCCTGAATCTATCAAAAAATCAAGCAGTTTGTTGCACACGAGCATTGTGCATTTTAGCAAAGTTCAGAAAGCGTTTTCATTCATCATGGAATGTGAGCTAAGCAGATCTTCATTGCATACAGTAGGAAAAAGCATTTCTTCATTGCATATTATTGAGATTATGATGTTTTATGTATTATAAATTCATGTTTACTGTCAAATATATGTCCATGCTGTGCTGGGTTTTTTGTCTTGAAAACTAGTTGGCAGAAGTGTGTAACACGAGCACTGAGGTATGCAGAAGCAGGGTCTCAGATAACAAGTGTGTGTGTGCGTCAATCGCATCTCTCGGCAGGACCGGCTATTTTCAAAATGTTTTGCAGGGGCCAATAGTTGGGGGAGAATGGAGTCAGATTAACATGTCCCGAGGTGATTGGTTCCGGAGGATTGAACGCCCGCCCGATGAAGGGGAGGAGCCCGAAGAGAGAATCGACGTCACATATTTTATAAATACTTGTAACCTGGAAGTGTGTATTCAGTTGTTCGGCTCATGTATATGTTTGAGAGACAACCCCAGCTGGAAGAAGCTTTTACATCTGATAATAAATTCTACTTAAACTTATTGGGAAAAACGATCTCTTTGACTTTTCTTCAAATTTTTGAACACGCAGGACTCGAGTTTCGAAAGTCCATTAATATGCTAAGGGAAATCATACTCACCCCCCTCGGAATGATGCCTCACCTCCTCACTTCCATCTACCTTTTCTCTTGACCTCCGCGATCTCAGAGGCTCAGGACAATCATTTCGCCAGTGCCCCGTCTTTCCGCAATTGAAACATTTCTCTGGATCATAGGTGCTAGAGGGTTTAAAACCTCCTCTTCCACGTCCACGCCACTGACCTCCTCTCCTCCCGTTTCCTCTTCCTCCATGCTCTACTCCGATATTCATTAGAGCCATGTGGAGTTCTTCATCTTGTGTGTTTTTCTTCTGAAGCTCTTTCTTGCCTGTTTGTCTTTCGGCGTGTACAGCATGACGGACGATCTCGCTTATTCTCGCACGATCTGGCTCGATGCACGATTTTTCCACTTCTCGTCTCAGCTCTTCTCTGAGATTCGTAGAAAAGTGGATCTGAGATGTCCTATGAACGGACCAATGTCCGGTCCGTCTGAATCAGGTTGAAGTCCAGAATGTTCTTTAAATACTTCCTCCACAGGCCATTTACCCTGTAACTTTCTTAGGTCAGATGGTTTCAGTTTGACTCAACAGTCTCTCTAATTTTTTCATTGAGGGTGAGAATTCTTTGCAAAATGTCAAAAGTTCTTTATACGTCGGTGCTGGTTGCGCTCTTTCCTGCTTTTGACACACCACGGGCTGTGGCATGTGTGGCACTGGTGCTGGTGGAGACACTGGTGGGGGCACGGGAGCTGCCTCAATCGGGTTCAGATGTCGGTGAGGAGGGACACAATCATCCTCCGGTTGGTGTTTGTAACAAGTCATAGATGGGGGTAAAGAAGACAGAGGGGTTAAATCATTATATTCAAGCAAAACAGGGTACAATGGAGTTTTCGGTGGTGGCAGTTCTTCCAATGCCTTTTCTTTAAAAACATAGTCACGTCTATTTGCTTCCCTCTCCCATAACTCTAAACATTTACACGCTTCATCATATTTTTCCCTTTCTTTTTTGGACATTTTAAATATGTCTTTTTTCCCCATATGTTCTCTTATTTTCTCTAATTTTGTGGTACTAAATGTACCGTTTTCTGGAAAGTTAGCTTTTTCTATTAAATAAGGTACACCTTGTAAACTTCCCGTTCCCCAATTTTTCCTCATTTCTCTGTATGTTGGTTTATCCATATCATTTCTTAGTAGTCCCCCAGACTGTTTAGAATCTCTCTCGATTCTGAGTAGTCTTCCCTCTTTAACCAGACTGTTTTAAGCAGTCCCCCAGACTGTTTAGAATCTCTCGATTCTGAGTAGTCTCCCCTCTTTAACCAGACTGTTTTAAGCAGTCCCCCAGACTGTTTAGCGCTAAGTAGTCTCCCCTTTTGTTCCAGACTGTTCAGAAATCTATCTGACTCACCACTTTTCCTTTTTGTGCCTTGCACTGAGTTCTTTTGGGATCACGTCAGCTTGGGGTCCGGAGTAGAGTTCTCTCGTCCCTGTATGGGGTTAGTATGGGGTTAGAGCTGGATTTGCTATGTCCAGGATGATCAGTCAACTCTAGTCCGTTCTCCGTCAGCCTTGTGATCCCATACTTCGTCGCCAAATTGTTGTGGAATTTTCTTATTCCTTAATCAAGGTGAGTCAATTTTGACAAACGCAATATACAGAGACATCAAGTACTTTGCAAAGTATTTTATTGTCGTTTAATCTGCATCATGAGCAATGAGCATGGTGCAGAGCAAAGGCGCTCTTTCCTCCTGCACCCAGAGTATATATATGATTAAAAACGTGACACCCCCTCCCTTTGCCCCCTAACAAGAATCCCGAGCTGGTTTACGGGAAGTTCCGTTATTCCAAACAGAACATCTTGGCCTCTGCTCGAGGGCAAAGGCAGAGTGGTATGACGTATTTAGAGAAAAACATGATAACATTAGAAAAGAAAACATAGATAAACACTTCGTAAACATATAGACAGACACATCAAGAAGCTAGACTAGAAAATTTCCATTACAATGACTAAATGTAAATTTTATGAAATGTGTAATGTCATGTGTAATGTGTAATGTGTAGTGTGTGGCCTTGAAATTTTAGCATGTCTACGTACCATGAATAAATGCTTCATGAGACACACAGTGTTGCTTCTTTGCATGCATCAAATGAATTGTTTCTGGCTATATGCATCCATGCATTAGTTTGAGAGGGGTGGAAATGGGACACTTGGGTGAAACAAAACTGCCCCAAAAGTAACCCCCCCACTTTAAATACAGTTTTTTCTAAGTCAATTTGGTACATTTCTCTGATCCGATTTGAAATTCTCAAAACTTCTTGTTCAATCCTTACATCCTTGTGTCACGTGTGCACATCAAACAAGCATTTTCTAATTTCTTTGAACAAGTTGCAAATGCTTTGGTACATCCATGCAAATGATTATGACAAAATTCTGTGCAGATTCCTACATTATCAATTGCTTATGTCATGTTGATCAAAATGCATTATAATGGGTCTCTGTAGAATAGTATAATCCCCACGACATTTAAGCACTAGTTTTACAATATACAGTAAGTATACTTTAAGTAAACGGTGGCATTTTATTTTACTCAATTTAGTGTTTTGCATTGCTATATTCTTTCCACATAGGACTGCAAGACAACTTCACTGTGTTGCAGACGGCCCCTTTTCACACCTAAACAGTCTTTTGACACTCTCTACAGGGATCTCATCCCTGAACAAGAGAGGGGGCAGATTGGAGATGACCTGCCAAAGTACGTGTTAGTTTGGGACAATGTCAGTTTCCATCGCTCCAACATCATCAGGCAATTGTTTGCGGCCCACAACAGGATGCTGGTGGAGTTCCTTTCACCCTACTCAACCACGTTGAGGAATTTTTCTCAGCATGAAGATTAAAAGTATATGATCGCCAGCCGCATACACAGATGACCCTTCTGGCTGCCATGGATGTAACGTGTGATGACATCACAGCTGATGCCTGCAGAGGCTGGATTAGACACTCTGAAAGATGATTTTCACGCTGTATCGCAAGAGAAGATATTTGTTGTGATGTGGATGAGAATCCGTTGCCCAAAAGACAGGAACGTCAGGAGGTGTAGGAAGACTGCACTGTAATTCCACTGCACTGCATGTACAGTTTTCCCTAAGGAGATTGTCTTATGTTCAGATTTCTACATTTGTTTGTGCTATGCAGTGCTGTCTTTTCCTGTCTGCATCACAATGACACTGTCTGTCAATAAATTATTGTACAAACAGTAAAAGCGTTAACGTGAATCATGTGCCGTCTCTTGCAATCAAACAATCAAAACCAGAAATGCACTTACTGTTTTGCAAATGACAAGGATGATTCGAGAAATGCTCCACTCATCACTCTCAGGTCACTCCGCTGCACACGTCTGATCACTTCTTTGTCACCCCCGACCTCACCGCTCCAGACAACGCAGATGTCTTACCGCTGGTCACTTTCTGGCGCTACCTACGGTCCCTCCCTCCTGCTTTTCCTCTGCTGTCTTGTCTGCACTCCCCCCGTCTGAGGAGCTCTCTCTTTTGAATACCAACAGTGCCACAGACACTCTGTGTTCCACGCTTACATCCTGCTTGGACAACATATGCCCTCTTACATCTGGACCAGCCCGTGCATCCCTGTCTGCTCCCTGGTTATCGGATGTACCACGTGAGCATCGCACCAGCCTCCGGTCAGCTGAGAGAAAATGGCACAAGTCAAAAGACCATACTGACCTCTCTCTCTCTACTTTCTCCGTTGACGTTACCTCTGCAAAAACTGATTATAACCACTCGAAGATCAGACCAGCCCGAAGAGAGAATCGACGTCACATATTTTATAAATACTTGTAACCTGGAAGTGTGTATTCAGTTGTTCGGCTCATGTATATGTTTGAGAGACAACCCCAGCTGGAAGAAGCTTTTACATCTGATAATAAATTCTACTTAAACTTATTGGGAAAAACGATCTCTTTGACTTTTCTTCAAATTTTTGAACACGCAGGACTCGAGTTTCGAAAGTCCATTAATATGCTAAGGGAAATCATACTCACCCCCCTCGGAATGATGCCTCACCTCCTCACTTCCATCTACCTTTTCTCTTGATCTCCGCGATCTCAGAGGCTCAGGACAATCATTTCGCCAGTGCCCCGTCTTTCCGCAATTGAAACATTTCTCTGGATCATAGGTGCTAGAGGGTTTAAAACCTCCTCTTCCACGTCCACGCCACTGACCTCCTCTCCTCCCGTTTCCTCTTCCTCCATGCTCTACTCCGATATTCATTAGAGCCATGTGGAGTTCTTTATCTTGTGTGTTTTTCTTCTGAAGCTCTTTCTTGCCTGTTTGTCTTTCGGCGTGTACAGCATGACGGACGATCTCGCTTATTCTCGCACGATCTGGCTCGATGCACGATTTTTCCACTTCTCGTCTCAGCTCTTCTCTGAGATTCGCAGAAAAGTGGATCTGAGATGTCCTATGAACGGACCAATGTCTGGTCCGTCTGAATCAGGTTGAAGTCCAGAATGTTCTTTAAATACTTCCTCCACAGGCCATTTACCCTGTAACTTTCTTAGGTCAGATGATTTCAGTTTGACTTTCAACAGTCTCTCTAATTTTTTCATTGAGGGTGAGAATTCTTTGCAAAATGTCAAAAGTTCTTTATACGTCGGTGCTGGTTGCGCTCTTTCCTGCTTTTGACACACCACGGGCTGTGGCATGTGTGGCACTGGTGCTGGTGGAGACACTGGTGGGGGCACGGGAGCTGCCTCAATCGGGTTCAGATGTCGGTGAGGAGGGACACAATCATCCTCCGGTTGGTGTTTGTAACAAGTCATAGATGGGGGTAAAGAAGACAGAGGGGTTAAATTCATTTATATTATATCATATTATATATAGTCATTATATTCAAGCAAAACAGGGTACAATGGAGTTTTCGGTGGTGGCAGTTCTTCCAATGCCTTTTCTTTAAAAACATAGTCACGTCTATTTGCTTCCCTCTCCCATAACTCTAAACATTTACACGCTTCATCATATTTTTCCCTTTCTTTTTTGGACATTTTAAATATGTCTTTTTTCCCCATATGTTCTCTTATTTTCTCTAATTTTGTGGTACTAAATGTACCGTTTTCTGGAAAGTTAGCTTTTTCTATTAAATAGGGTACACCTTGTAAACTTCCCGTTCCCCAATTTTTCCTCATTTCTCTGTATGTTGGTTTATCCATATCATTTCTTAGTAGTCCCCCAGACTGTTTAGAATCTCTCTCGATTCTGAGTAGTCTCCCCTCTTTAACCAGACATTTTTAAGCAGTCCCCCAGACTGTTTAGAATCTCTCGATTCTGAGTAGTCTCCCCTCTTTAACCAGACTGTTTTAAGCAGTCCCCCAGACTGTTTAGCGCTAAGTAGTCTCCCCTTTTGTTCCAGACTGTTCAGAAATCTATCTGACTCACCACTTTTCCTTTTTGTGCCTTGCACTGAGTTCTTTTGGGATCACGTCAGCTTGGGGTCCGGAGTAGAGTTCTCTCGTCCCTGTATGGGGTTAGAGCTGGATTTGCTATGTCCAGGATGATCAGTCAACTCTAGTCCGTTCTCCGTCAGCCTTGTGATCCCATACTTCGTCGCCAAATTGTTGTGGAATTTTCTTATTCCTTAATCAAGGTGAGTCAATTTTGACAAACGCAATATACAGAGACATCAAGTACTTTGCAAAGTATTTTATTGTCGTTTAATCTGCATCATGAGCAATGAGCATGGTGCAGAGCAAAGGCGCTCTTTCCTCCTGCACCCAGAGTATATATATATGATTAAAAACGTGACACCCCCTCCCTTTGCCCCCTAACAAGAATCCCGAGCTGGTTTACGGGAAGTTCCGTTATTCCAAACAGAACATCTTGGCCTCTGCTCGAGGGCAAAGGCAGAGTGGTATGACGTATTTAGAGAAAAACATGATAACATTAGAAAAGAAAACATAGAAAAACACTTCGTAAACATATAGACAGACACATCAAGAAGCTAGACTAGAAAATTTCCATTACAATGACTAAATGTAAATTTTATGAAATGTGTAATGTCATGTGTAATGTGTAATGTGTAGTGTGTGGCCTTGAAATTTTAGCATGTCTACGTAATCATGAATAAAAGACCAAGATGGCGGCGCGAGTACATCGCGAGGCTCAGCGTCTCTCCAGTTTTAGCTTTTATATAGTGTATTTCTTGCTCATCTCGGGTCTGTTCGTCCAGAACAGTTGTGCATTTACATCGTACACCCGACAGGAGCTTTTGGATATCAGTTTACGCATGTCCGGAAGTTGCATCAGCAACATTAAACTCGTCCCTGAGATCGTCAGAACATCCGATGCTGCGCACCTCACATGGCCGGGCGGAAGTGCTCGTCGGCGGCGTCGAGATCGTAAACAAAGGCGGGGGAAGCGCGGAGGGCTAAGAGCTAGGCTAAAGCTAACACCACACCGGCTCTCTTTACCCAGCATTTTCCTTGCTAATGTTCGATCATTAGTGAACAAAATGGACGAGATCAGACTCCGCATCATCAACAGCAAAAGACTTTTGAACTGCAATGTCATAATCTTCACGGAAACATGGCTTCACAGCGGTATACCGGACAACGCTATTGAGTTAGCGGGCTACAACACACACCGGGCGGATAGAACGGCAGAGGAATCCGGTAAGACAAGAGGAGGTGGATTGTGCATCTACATCAACAAAACTTGGTGCACGAACTCTGTTATTGTCGGGAGACACTGCTCGGCTAACCTTGAGTTTCTCATGGTTAAATGTAGACCGTTTTATCTGCCACGGGAATTCACTTCCACCATTATAACGGCAGCTTATATTCCACCGGATGCTGATGCCAAGCTTGCTATGAAAGAACTTCATGCAGCCATCAGTAAACAACAGACTGCTCACCCGGAGGCTGCATTTATTGTTGCGGGAGATTTTAATCACTCAAACTTAAAGACAGTGCTCCCTAAATTTCATCAGCATGTTTCCTGCCACACAAGAGGAAACAAAACTTTGGACCATGTCTACACAAACATGGCTAAAGCTTACGCCGCGACACCCCTCCCCCACCTGGGACAATCTGATCACCTTTCTTTGTTCCTCACCCCCAAGTACATTAACCTCATTAATCGTGTGAAGCCATCAGTGAAGACCATCAAGGTGTGGCCTGCGGGGGCAGACTTTACACTCCAGGAAAGGTTTCTACACACAGACTGGAGTCTGTTTGCTTCTCAGGCCACCAGTGGCTCTCACACGGACATCAACAGCTACACCTCTTCTGTTTTGGACTACATAAATTCCACCATTGATAGTGTCACAACCCAGAAGCAGATCACCACGTACCCTAATCAGAAGCCATGGATGAACAAGGAAGTGCGCCTCCTGTTGAAAGCACGTAACACTGCCTTCCGATCGGATGATGCACATGCCTATAGTACTTCTAGGGCAAACCTGAAGAGGGGCATCAAAAAGGCCAAGCACTGCTATAAGCTGAAGCTAGAGGAGCATTTTTCCAATTCTGACCCTCGACGCATGTGGCAGGGCATCCAGGCCATCAGTGATTACAAACCTAACCACTCCACCCCCATAGCCACAGATGCCGTCTTCCTGAACGAGCTTAATGACTTTTATGCTCGCTTTGAGAGAGACAACAAGGAAACAGCTACCAAGCTCACACCCTCTGCTGACCACCCAATCATCACACTTAACTCCACTGATGTTCACAATGCACTAAGTCGGATCAACGCGCGCAAGGCTGCTGGCCCAGATGGCATCCCTGGTCGCGTACTCCGGGCATGTTCAGAGCAGCTCGCTGGGGTCTTCACGGACATATTCAATATGTCCCTCGCCCAAGCAGTGGTTCCAGCATGTTTTAAATCCACCTCCATTGTGCCCATCCCAAAACATTCAAACCCGACGTGCCTGAACGACTACCGCCCGGTAGCACTCACACCAATTGTCATGAAGTGCTTTGAGCGGCTGGTCCTGGCACACCTAAAGGACTCTTTACCACCCACACTGGACCCATACCAATTTGCCTATCGCAACAATAGGAGCACAGATGATGCAGTGTCCATGGCGCTGCACTCCGTGCTCACACATCTGGACAACAAGGACACTTATGCACGTATGCTGTTCGTAGACTTCAGTTCTGCGTTCAATACCGTCATCCCTTCCAAGCTAATCGTCAAACTTGGAAACCTAGGCATCAACAACCCTACCTGCAATTGGATTATGGACTTCCTGACGAACAGGCCTCAGCTTGTTACGTTAGGCCCCATCTGCTCCACCACCACCACCCTCAACACTGGTGTACCACAGGGCTGCGTACTGAGCCCCTTCCTCTACTCCCTTTTCACACTCGACTGCAGGCCTGTGAACGGATCTAACTCCTTCATCAAGTTTGCAGACGATACAACAGTGATTGGTCTCATCAGCAACAACGATGAGACTGCGTACAGGGAGGAGGTCCGGCACCTGGCCACATGGTGCTCAGCCAACAATCTGCTCCTTAACACCTCCAAGACAAAGGAGATCATCGTGGACTTCAGGAAGGCGAAAGGAGACACACACGACCCCATCCACATTAATGGAATGGCTGTTGAACGTGTTTCCAGTTTTAAGTTCCTGGGGACCCACATTTCGGAGGATCTGTCCTGGACCACCAACACCTCATGCCTGGTCAAGAAGGCTCACCAGCGTCTCTTCTTTCTGAGGACACTGAAGAAGAACCAACTGTCTTCAACTATCCTGGTGAACTTCTATCGCTGCACGATAGAGAGCATCCTGACCAACTGTGTCACAGTCTGGTACGGGAACTGTTCTGTTGCTGAGCGCAAGGCATTGCAGCGGGTGGTGAAAACAGCCCAGCGCATCACAGGGACTACACTTTCTGCCATTGAGGACATCCAGAAGAAACGCTGTCTGCGTCGAGCTCGCAGCATTCTCAAGGACTCCTCTCACCCCGCTCATAGACTGTTTACTCTCCTGCCTTCTGGTAGGCGCTTCCGGTGCCTCCGGACAAGAACCAGCAGACTAAGAAACAGCTTTTTTCCCAGAGCTGTTTCATCATTGAACTCTGCCCCCCACTGATTCCACTACCTCTCATACCTTTAACTCCAATGCTGCTACAACATTGTTTACATTGCACTACAGGGCTGCATGCATGACTGAACTGTACACACCAGTACTTCATGTATCTGCTCTACCGGACTGTTTACACACACACAGCATCATTTGCACTCTATACTGCTCACTTGCACACCAGGAATATTTAACTGAATGCTCATTTGCACTAATGGACCACTTCCATAACTGCATTAACCTATATACTGCACTGTAATTCTATTAACTGCATCTAGTCATCTATTGCACTGTAACTTCAATAACTGCATTAACTAATCAACTGCACGGTAATTCTATTAACTGCATCTAGTCATCAATTGCACTGTAACTTCAATAACTGCATTAACTAATCAACTGCACGGTAATTCTATTAACTGCATCTAGTCATCAATTGCACTGTAACTTCAATAACTGCATTAACTAATCTACTGCTCTGTAACCTTATTAACTGCATTAACTCATCTTCTGGACTGCAACCTATTAACTACATTAATTCGTATATTGCACCGTAACTTTAATAACTGCATCAACTTCTACAACTGCATTAACTCACCTATTGCACTGCAACTTTAATAGCTAATGTCAATAATTTATGCATACCTAAGTCACTTGCACTATTTTAGTCTAAATTATTATCTGTTCATATCCACCTGTACATTAATGCTCATAGTATATAGTCATCTGTATATATTGTTCATAGTTACTGTCATATTTTCATAGAACACACCTACTGCAAAATATTTTTATAGTCCATGCCCACTGTATTATATTTTTCATATTGTATTCTGTATTTATTCTAACTGTATATCCTGCACTTGCTAACTGCACTTCTGGTTAGACCTAAACTACGTTTCGTTACACTGTACTTGTATATGTGTAATGACAATAAAGTTGAATCTAATCTAATCTAATCTAATCTTCTTGAGACACACAGTGTTGCTTCTTTGCATGCATCAAATGAATTGTTTCTGGCTATATGCATCCATGCATTAGTTTGAGAGGGGTGGAAATGGGACACTTGGGTGAAACAAAACTGCCCCAAAAGTACCCCCCCCCACTTTAAATACAGTTTTTTCTAGGTCAATTTGGTACATTTCTCAGATCCGATTTGAAATTCTCAAAACTTCTTGTTCAATCCTTACATCCTTGTGTCACGTGTGCACATCAAACAAGCATTTTCTCATTTCTATGAACAAGTTGCAAATGCTTTGGTACATCCATGCAAATGATTATGACAAAATTCTGTGCAGATTCCTACATTATCAATTGCTTATGTCATGTTGATCAAAATGCATTATAATGGGTCTCTGTAGAATAGTATAATCCCCACGACATTTAAGCACTAGTTTTACAATATACAGTAAGTATACTTTAAGTAAACGGTGGCATTTTATTTTACTCAATTGAGTGTTTTTTTTCATTGCTATATTCTTTCCACATAGGACTGCAAGACAACTTCACTGTGTTGCAGACAGCCCCTTTTCACACCTAAACAGTCTTTTGACACTCTCTACAAAGTTAGTGTTAGTTTGGGACAATGTCAGTTTCCATCGCTCCAACATCATCAGGCAATGGTTTGCGGCCCACAACAGGATGCTGGTGGAGTTCCTCTCACCCTACTCAACCACGTTGAGGAATTTTTCTCAGCATGAAGATTAAAAGTATATGATCGCCAGCCGCATACACAGATGACCCTTCTGGCTGCCATTGTGATGTGGATGAGAATCCGTTGCCCAAAAGACAGGAACGTCAGGAGGTGTAGGAAGACTGCACTGTAATTCCACTGCACTGCATGTACAGTTTTCCCAAAGGAGATTGTCTTATGTTCAGATTTCTACATTTGTTTGTGCTATGCAGTGCTGTCTTTTCCTGTCTGCATCACAATGACACTGTCTGTCAATAAATTATTGTACAAACAGTAAAAGCGTTAACGTGAATCATGTGCCGTCTCTTGCAATCAAACAATCAAAACCAGAAATGCACTTACTGTTTTGCAAATGACAAGGATGATTCGAGAAATGCTCCACTCATCACTCTCAGGTCACTCCGCTGCACACGTCTGATCACTTCTTTGTCACCCCCGACTTCACCGCTCCAGACAACGCAGCTGTCTTACCGCTGGTCACTTTCCGGCGCTACCTACGGTCCCTCCCTCCTGCTTTTCCTCTGCTGTCTTGTCTGCACTCCCCCCCTCTGAGGAGCTCTCTCTTTTGAAAACCAACAGTGCCACAGACACTCTGTGTTCCACGCTTACATCCTGCTTGGACAACATATGCCCTCTTACATCTGGACCAGCCCGTGCATCCCTGTCTGCCCCCTGGTTATCGGATGTACCACGTGAGCATCGCACCAGCCTCCGGTCAGCTGAGAGAAAATGGCACAAGTCAAAAGACCATACTGACCTCTCTCTCTCTACCAGTCTCTTCTCTCTACTTTCTCCGTTGACGTCACCTCTGCAAAAACTGATTATAACCACTGGAAGATCAGCAACTCTCCTGACTCTCGCACACTCTTAAAAACCTTCTCTGCTCTCCTCTGTCCGCCTGCTCCCACACCTTCATCGGAGTTAACGGCTGATGATTTTGCATCGTTCTTCGTAAAGAAAACTACCGCCATCAACAGCCAATTTTCTACGCCACCATCACCCGCCTTTTCTCCTATGTCTGAAGATGATGTTTCCAAGGTCATTGGTTCCAACCACCCTACCACCTGCCCACTGGATCCCAGCCCCACCCATCTCCTCCATGCCATCTCTCCAGCAGTTGTGCCTGGTCTGACCCGCATCATCAACTCTTTGCTCACCACTGGGACATTTCCGACTGCTTTCAAAGAGGCCTGCATCACACCGCTACTGAAGAAACTCACTCTCAACCTTACACTGCTAGAACACTACAGGCCGGTGTAGTGTGTGAAAATGCATATCTTCCGTCAAAATGTAGATGACTGATTTTAACCTCTTATTATTTTCTGTCTTCTTAAAAAATTATTTTTGTACTTACCTCACTATTCTTAGCTTTGTATACTGTGCTAGGCTTTAATGGACTGGATTTAATTAACTTATGCATTTTGTTGCCTATATTGTTATAATTGCTTCCAATGATTCCTCGTCTGTAAGTCGCTTTGGATAAAAACGTCTGCTAAATGACTAAATTTAATTTTTATGAAATGTGTAATGTCATGTGTAATGTGTAATGTGTAGTGTGTGGCCTTGAAATTTTAGCATGTCTACGTAATCATGAATAAATGCTTCTTGAGACACACAGTGTTGCTTCTTTGCATGCATCAAATGAATTGTTTCTGGCTATATGCATCCATGCATTAGTTTGAGAGGGGTGGAAATGGGACACTTGGGTGAAACAAAACTGCCCCAAAAGTACCCCCCACTTTAAATACAGTTTTTTCTAAGTCAATTTGGTACATTTCTCAGATCCGATTTGAAATTCTCAAAACTTCTTGTTCAATCCTTACATCCTTGTGTCACGTGTGCACATCAAACAAGCATTTTCTCATTTCTTTGAACAAGTTGCAAATGCTTTGGTACATCCATGCAAATGATTGTGACAAAATTCTGTGCAGATTCCTACATTATCAATTGCTTATGTCATGTTGATCAAAATGCATTATAATGGGTCTCTGTAGAATAGTATAATCCCCACGACATTTAAGCACTAGTTTTACAATATACAGTAAGTATACTTTAAGTAAACAGTGGCATTTTATTTTACTCAATTTAGTGTTTTGCATTGCTATATTCTTTCCACATAGGACTGCAAGACAACTTCACTGTGTTGCAGACGGCCCCTTTTCAAACCTAAACAGTCTTTTGACACTCTCTACAGAGATCTCATCCCTGAACAAGAGAGGGGGCAGATTGGAGATGACCTGCCAAAGTACGTGTAAGTTTGGGACAATGTCAGTTTCCATTGCTCCAACATCATCAGGCAATGGTTTGCGGCCCACAACAGGATGCTGGTGGAGTTCCTCTCACCCTACTCAACCCCGTTGAGGAATTTTTCTCAGCATGAAGATTAAAAGTATATGATGGCCAGCCGCATACACAGATGACCCTTCTGGCTGCCATGGATGTAACGTGTGATGACATCACAGCTGATGCCTGCAGAGGCTGGATTAGACACTCTGAAAGATGATTTTCACGCTGTATCGCAAGAGAAGATATTTGTTGTGATGTGGATGAGAATCCGTTGCCCAAAAGACAGGAACGTCAGGAGGTGTAGGAAGACTGCACTGTAATTCCACTGCACTGCATGTACAGTTTTCCCTAAGGAGATTGTCTTATGTTCAGATTTCTACATTTGTTTGTGCTATGCAGTGCTGTCTTTTCCTGTCTGCATCACAATGACACTGTCTGTCAATAAATTATTGAACAAACAGTCAAAAGCGTTAACGTGAATCATGTGCCGTCTCTTGCAATCAAACAATCAAAACCAGAAATGCACTTACTGTTTTGCAAATGACAAGGATGATTCGAGAAATGCTCCACTCATCACTCTCAGGTCACTCCGCTGCACACGTCTGATCACTTCTTTGTCACCCCCGACCTCACCGCTCCAGACAACGCAGATGTCTTACCGCTGGTCACTTTCCGGCGCTACCTACGGTCCCTCCCTCCTGCTTTTCCTCTGCTGTCTTGTCTGCACTCCCCCCCTCTGAGGAGCTCTCTCTTTTGAATACCAACAGTGCCACAGACACTCTGTGTTCCACGCTTACATCCTGCTTGGACAACATATGCCCTCTTACATCTGGACCAGCCCGTGCATCCCTGTCTGCTCCCTGGTTATCGGATGTACCACGTGAGCATCGCACCAGCCTCCGGTCAGCTGAGAGAAAATGGCACAAGTCAAAAGACCATACTGACCTCTCTCTCTCTACTTTCTCCGTTGACGTCACCTCTGCAAAAACTGATTATAACCACTCGAAGATCAGCAACTCTCCTGACTCTCGCACACTCTTAAAAACCTTCTCTGCTCTCCTCTGTTTGCCTGCTCCCACACCTTCATCGGAGTTAACGGCTGATGATTTTGCATCGTTCTTTGTAAAGAAAACTACCGCCATCAACAGCCAATTTTCTACACCACCATCACCCGCCTTTTCTCCTTTGTCTGAATATGATGTTTCCAAGGTCATTGGTTCCAACCACCCTACCACCTGCCCACTGGATCCCATCCCCACCCATCTCCTCCATGCCATCTCTCCAGCAGTTGTGCCTGGTTTGACCCGCATCATCAACTCTTTGCTCACCACTGGGACATTTCCCACTGCTTTTAAAGAGGCCTGCATCACACCGCTACTGAAGAAACTCACTCTGAACCTCACACTGCTAGAACACTACAGGCCGGTGTAGTTTGTGAAAATGCATATCTTCCGTCAAAATGTAGATGACTGATTTTAACCTCTTATTATTTTCTGTCTTCTTAAAAAATTATTTTTTTACTTACCTCACTATTCTTTGCTTTGTATACTGTGCTAGGCTTTAATGGACTGGATTTAATTAACTTATGCATTTTGTTGCCTATGTTGTTATAATTGCTTCCAATGTTTCCTCGTCTGTAAGTCGCTTTGGATAAAAACGTCTGCTAAATGACTAAATGTAAATTTTATGAAATGTGTAATGTCATGTGTAATGTGTAGTGTGTGGCCTTGAAATTTTAGCATGTCTACGTAATCATGAATAAATGCTTCTTGAGACACACAGTGTTGCTTCTTTGCATGCATCAAATGAATTGTTTCTGGCTATATGCATCCATGCATTAGTTTGAGAGGGGTGGAAATGGGACACTTGGGTGAAACAAAACTGCCCCAAAAGTACCCCCCCACTTTAAATACAGTTTTTTCTAAGTCAATTTGGTACATTTCTCAGATCCGATTTGAAATTCTCAAAACTTCTTGTTCAATCCTTACATCCTTGTGTCACGTGTGCACATCAAACAAGCATTTTCTCATTTCTTTGAACAAGTTGCAAATGCTTTGGTACATCCATGCAAATGATTATGACAAAATTCTGTGCAGATTCCTACATTATCAATTGCTGATGTCATGTTGATCAAAATGCATTATAATGGGTCTCTGTAGAATAGTATAATCCCCACGACATTTAAGCACTAGTTTTACAATATACAGTAAGTATACTTTAAGTAAACAGTGGCATTTTATTTTACTCAATTTAGTGTTTTGCATTGCTATATTCTTTCCACATAGGACTGCAAGACAACTTCACTGTGTTGCAGAATGCCCCTTTTCAAACCTAAACAGTCTTTTGACACTCTCTACAGAGATCTCATCCCTGAACAAGAGAGGGGGCAGATTGGAGATGACCTGCCAAAGTACGTGTAAGTTTGGGACAATGTCAGTTTCCATTGCTCCAACATCATCAGGCAATGGTTTGCGGCCCACAACAGGATGCTGGTGGAGTTCCTCTCACCCTACTCAACCCCGTTGAGGAATTTTTCTCAGCATGAAGATTAAAAGTATATGATGGCCAGCCGCATACACAGATGACCCTTCTGGCTGCCATGGATGTAACGTGTGATGACATCACAGCTGATGCCTGCAGAGGCTGGATTAGACACTCTGAAAGATGATTTTCACGCTGTATCGCAAGAGAAGATATTTGTTGTGATGTGGATGAGAATCCGTTGCCCAAAAGACAGGAACGTCAGGAGGTGTAGGAAGACTGCACTGTAATTCCACTGCACTGCATGTACAGTTTTCCCTAAGGAGATTGTCTTATGTTCAGATTTCTACATTTGTTTGTGCTATGCAGTGCTGTCTTTTCCTGTCTGCATCACAATGACACTGTCTGTCAATAAATTATTGAACAAACAGTAAAAGCGTTAACGTGAATCATGTGCCGTCTCTTGCAATCTAACAATCAAAACCAGAAATGCACTTACTGTTTTGCAAATGACAAGGATGATTCGAGAAATGCTCCACTCATCACTCTCAGGTCACTCCGCTGCACACGTCTGATCACTTCTTTGTCACCCCCGACCTCACCGCTCCAGACAACGCAGATGTCTTACCGCTGGTCACTTTCCGGCGCTACCTACGGTCCCTCCCTCCTGCTTTTCCTCTGCTGTCTTGTCTGCACTCCCCCCCTCTGAGGAGCTCTCTCTTTTGAATACCAACAGTGCCACAGACACTCTGTGTTCCACGCTTACATCCTGCTTGGACAACATATGCCCTCTTACATCTGGACCAGCCCGTGCATCCCTGTCTGCTCCCTGGTTATCGGATGTACCACGTGAGCATCGCACCAGCCTCCGGTCAGCTGAGAGAAAATGGCACAAGTCAAAAGACCATACTGACCTCTCTCTCTCTACTTTCTCCGTTGACGTCACCTCTGCAAAAACTGATTATAACCACTCGAAGATCAGCAACTCTCCTGACTCTCGCACACTCTTAAAAACCTTCTCTGCTCTCCTCTGTCCGCCTGCTCCCACACCTTCATCGGAGTTAACGGCTGATGATTTTGCATCATTCTTCGTAAAGAAAACTACCGCCATCAACAGCCAATTTTCTACGCCACCATCACCCGCCTTTTCTCCTATGTCTGAAGATGATGTTTCCAAGGTCATTGGTTCCAACCACCCTACCACCTGTCCACTGGATCCCATCCCCACCCATCTCCTCCATGCCATCTCTCCAGCAGTTGTGCCTGGTCTGACCCGCATCATCAACTCTTTGCTCACCACTGGGACATTTCCCACTGCTTTCAAAGAGGCCTGCATCACACCGCTACTGAAGAAACTCACTCTCAACCTTACACTGCTAGAACACTACAGGCCGGTGTAGTGTGTGAAAATGCATATCTTCCGTCAAAATGTAGATGACTGATTTTAACCTCTTATTATTTTCTGTCTTCTTAAAAAAATATTTTTTTACTTACCTCACTATTCTTAGCTTTGTATACTGTGCTAGGCTTTAATGGACTGGATTTAATTAACTTATGCATTTTGTTGCCTATATTGTTATAATTGCTTCCAATGTTTCCTCGTCTGTAAGTCGCTTTGGATAAAAACGTCTGCTAAATTACTAAATGTAAATTTTATGAAATGTGTAATGTCATGTGTAATGTGTAGTGTGTGGCCTTGAAATTTTAGCATGTCTACGTAATCATGAATAAATGCTTCTTGAGACACACAGTGTTGCTTCTTTGCATGCATCAAATGAATTGTTTCTGGCTATATGCATCCATGCATTAGTTTGAGAGGGGTGGAAATGGGACACTTGGGTGAAACAAAACTGCCCCAAAAAACCCCCCCCCACTTTAAATACAGTTTTTTCTAAGTCATTTCTCAGATCCGATTTGAAATTCTCAAAACTTCTTGTTCAATCCTTACATCCTTGTGTCACGTGTGCACATCAAACAAGCATTTTCTCATTTCTTTGAACAAGTTGCAAATGCTTTGGTACATCCATGCAAATGATTATGACAAAATTCTGTGCAGATTCCTACATTATCAATTGCTTATGTCATGTTGATCAAAATGCATTATAATGGGTCTCTGTAGAATAGTATAATCCCCACGACATTTAAGCACTAGTTTTACAATATACAGTAAGTATACTTTAAGTAAACAGTGGCATTTTATTTTACTCAATTTAGTGTTTTGCATTGCTATATTCTTTCCACATAGGACTGCAAGACAACTTCACTGTGTTGCAGACGGCCCCTTTTCACACCTAAACAGTCTTTTGACACTCTCTACAGGGATCTCATCCCTGAACAAGAGAGGGGGCAGATTGGAGATGACCTGCCAAAGTACGTGTTAGTTTGGGACAATGTCAGTTTCCATCGCTCCAACATCATCAGGCAATGGTTTGCGGCCCACAACAGGATGCTGGTGGAGTTCCTCTCACCCTACTCAACCACGTTGAGGAATTTTTCTCAGCATGAAGATTAAAAGTATATGATCGCCAGCCGCATACACAGATGACCCTTCTGGCTGCCATGGATGTAACGTGTGATGACATCACAGCTGATGCCTGCAGAGGCTTGATTAGACACTCTGAAAGATGATTTTCACGCTGTATCGCAAGAGAAGATATTTGTTGTGATGTGGATGAGAATCCGTTGCCCAAAAGACAGGAACGTCAGGAGGTGTAGGAAGACTGCACTGTAATTCCACTGCACTGCATGTACAGTTTTCCCTAAGGAGATTGTCTTATGTTCAGATTTCTACATTTGTTTGTGCTATGCAGTGCTGTCTTTTCCTGTCTGCATCACAATGACACTGTCTGTAAATAAATTATTGTAAAAACGTTAACGTGACTCATGTGCCGTCTCTTGCAATCAAACAATCAAAACCAGAAATGCACTTACTGTTTTGCAAATGACAAGGATGATTCGAGAAATGCTCCACTCATCACTCTCAGTTCACTCCGCTGCACACGTCTGATCACTTCTTTGTCACCCCCGAACTCACCGCTCCAGACAATGCAGATGTCTTACCGCTGGTCACTTTCCGGCGCTACCTACGGTCCCTCCCTCCTGCTTTTCCTCTGCTGTCTTGTCTGCACTCCCCCCCTCTGAGGAGCTCTCTCTTTTGAATACCAACAGTGCCACAGACACTCTGTGTTCCACGCTTACATCCTGCTTGGACAACATATGCCCTCTTACATCTGGACCAGCCCGTGCATCCCTGTCTGCCCCCTGGTTATCGGATGTACCACGTGAGCATCGCACCAGCCTCCGGTCAGCTGAGAGAAAATGGCACAAGTCAAAAGACCATACTGACCTCTCTCTCTCTACTTTCTCCGTTGACGTCACCTCTGCAAAAACTGATTATAACCACTCGAAGATCAGACCAGCCCGAAGAGAGAATCGACGTCACATATTTTATAAATACTTGTAACCTGGAAGTGTGTATTCAGTTGTTCGGCTCATGTATATGTTTGAGAGACAAACCCAGCTGGAAGAAGCTTTTACATCTGATAATAAATTCTACTTAAACTTATTGGGAAAAACGATCTCTTTGACTTTTCTTCAAATTTTTGAACACGCAGGACTCGAGTTTCGAAAGTCCATTAATATGCTAAGGGAAATCATACTCACCCCCCTCGGAATGATGCCTCACCTCCTCACTTCCATCTACCTTTTCTCTTGATCTCCGCGATCTCAGAGGCTCAGGACAATCATTTCGCCAGTGCCCCGTCTTTCCGCAATTGAAACATTTCTCTGGATCATAGGTGCTAGAGGGTTTAAAACCTCCTCTTCCACGTCCACGCCACTGACCTCCTCTCCTCCCGTTTCCTCTTCCTCCATGCTCTACTCCGATATTCATTAGAGCCATGTGGAGTTCTTTATCTTGTGTGTTTTTCTTCTGAAGCTCTTTCTTGCCTGTTTGTCTTTCGGTGTGTACAGCATGACGGACGATCTCGCTTATTCTCGCACGATCTGGCTCGATGCACGATTTTTCCACTTCTCGTCTCAGCTCTTCTCTGAGATTCGCAGAAAAGTGGATCTGAGATGTCCTATGAACGGACCAATGTCTGGTCCGTCTGAATCAGGTTGAAGTCCAGAATGTTCTTTAAATACTTCCTCCACAGGCCATTTACCCTGTAACTTTCTTAGGTCAGATGATTTCAGTTTGACTTTCAACAGTCTCTCTAATTTTTTCATTGAGGGTGAGAATTCTTTGCAAAATGTCAAAAGTTCTTTATACGTCGGTGCTGGTTGCGCTCTTTCCTGCTTTTGACACACCACGGGCTGTGGCATGTGTGGCACTGGTGCTGGTGGAGACACTGGTGGGGGCACGGGAGCTGCCTCAATCGGGTTCAGATGTCGGTGAGGAGGGACACAATCATCCTCCGGTTGGTGTTTGTAACAAGTCATAGATGGGGGTAAAGAAGACAGAGGGGTTAAATTCATTTATATTATATCATATTATATATAGTCATTATATTCAAGCAAAACAGGGTACAATGGAGTTTTCGGTGGTGGCAGTTCTTCCAATGCCTTTTCTTTAAAAACATAGTCACGTCTATTTGCTTCCCTCTCCCATAACTCTAAACATTTACACGCTTCATCATATTTTTCCCTTTCTTTTTTGGACATTTTAAATATGTCTTTTTTCCCCATATGTTCTCTTATTTTCTCTAATTTTGTGGTACTAAATGTACCGTTTTCTGGAAAGTTAGCTTTTTCTATTAAATAGGGTACACCTTGTAAACTTCCCGTTCCCCAATTTTTCCTCATTTCTCTGTATGTTGGTTTATCCATATCATTTCTTAGTAGTCCCCCAGACTGTTTAGAATCTCTCTCGATTCTGAGTAGTCTCCCCTCTTTAACCAGACATTTTTAAGCAGTCCCCCAGACTGTTTAGAATCTCTCGATTCTGAGTAGTCTCCCCTCTTTAACCAGACTGTTTTAAGCAGTCCCCCAGACTGTTTAGCGCTAAGTAGTCTCCCCTTTTGTTCCAGACTGTTCAGAAATCTATCTGACTCACCACTTTTCCTTTTTGTGCCTTGCACTGAGTTCTTTTGGGATCACGTCAGCTTGGGGTCCGGAGTAGAGTTCTCTCGTCCCTGTATGGGGTTAGAGCTGGATTTGCTATGTCCAGGATGATCAGTCAACTCTAGTCCGTTCTCCGTCAGCCTTGTGATCCCATACTTCGTCGCCAAATTGTTGTGGAATTTTCTTATTCCTTAATCAAGGTGAGTCAATTTTGACAAACGCAATATACAGAGACATCAAGTACTTTGCAAAGTATTTTATTGTCGTTTAATCTGCATCATGAGCAATGAGCATGGTGCAGAGCAAAGGCGCTCTTTCCTCCTGCACCCAGAGTATATATATATGATTAAAAACGTGACACCCCCTCCCTTTGCCCCCTAACAAGAATCCCGAGCTGGTTTACGGGAAGTTCCGTTATTCCAAAAAGAACATCTTGGCCTCTGCTCGAGGGCAAAGGCAGAGTGGTATGACGTATTTAGAGAAAAACATGATAACATTAGAAAAGAAAACATAGAAAAACACTTCGTAAACATATAGACAGACACATCAAGAAGCTAGACTAGAAAATTTCCATTACAATGACTAAATGTAAATTTTATGAAATGTGTAATGTCATGTGTAATGTGTAATGTGTAGTGTGTGGCCTTGAAATTTTAGCATGTCTACGTAATCATGAATAAATGCTTCTTGAGACACACAGTGTTGCTTCTTTGCATGCATCAAATGAATTGTTTCTGGCTATATGCATCCATGCATTAGTTTGAGAGGGGTGGAAATGGGACACTTGGGTGAAACAAAACTGCCCCAAAAGTACCCCCCCCCACTTTAAATACAGTTTTTTCTAGGTCAATTTGGTACATTTCTCAGATCCGATTTGAAATTCTCAAAACTTCTTGTTCAATCCTTACATCCTTGTGTCACGTGTGCACATCAAACAAGCATTTTCTCATTTCTATGAACAAGTTGCAAATGCTTTGGTACATCCATGTAAATGATTATGACAAAATTCTGTGCAGATTCCTACATTATCAATTGCTTATGTCATGTTGATCAAAATGCATTATAATGGGTCTCTGTAGAATAGTATAATCCCCACGACATTTAAGCACTAGTTTTACAATATACAGTAAGTATACTTTAAGTAAACGGTGGCATTTTATTTTACTCAATTGAGTGTTTTTTTTCATTGCTATATTCTTTCCACATAGGACTGCAAGACAACTTCACTGTGTTGCAGACAGCCCCTTTTCACACCTAAACAGTCTTTTGACACTCTCTACAAAGTTAGTGTTAGTTTGAGACAATGTCAGTTTCCATCGCTCCAACATCATCAGGCAATGGTTTGCGGCCCACAACAGGATGCTGGTGGAGTTCCTCTCACCCTACTCAACCACGTTGAGGAATTTTTCTCAGCATGAAGATTAAAAGTATATGATCGCCAGCCGCATACACAGATGACCCTTCTGGCTGCCATTGTGATGTGGATGAGAATCCGTTGCCCAAAAGACAGGAACGTCAGGAGGTGTAGGAAGACTGCACTGTAATTCCACTGCACTGCATGTACAGTTTTCCCAAAGGAGATTGTCTTATGTTCAGATTTCTACATTTGTTTGTGCTATGCAGTGCTGTCTTTTCCTGTCTGCATCACAATGACACTGTCTGTCAATAAATTATTGTACAAACAGTAAAAGCGTTAACGTGAATCATGTGCCGTCTCTTGCAATCAAACAATCAAAACCAGAAATGCACTTACTGTTTTGCAAATGACAAGGATGATTCGAGAAATGCTCCACTCATCACTCTCAGGTCACTCCGCTGCACACGTCTGATCACTTCTTTGTCACCCCCGACTTCACCGCTCCAGACAACGCAGCTGTCTTACCGCTGGTCACTTTCCGGCGCTACCTACGGTCCCTCCCTCCTGCTTTTCCTCTGCTGTCTTGTCTGCACTCCCCCCCTCTGAGGAGCTCTCTCTTTTGAAAACCAACAGTGCCACAGACACTCTGTGTTCCACGCTTACATCCTGCTTGGACAACATATGCCCTCTTACATCTGGACCAGCCCGTGCATCCCTGTCTGCCCCCTGGTTATCGGATGTACCACGTGAGCATCGCACCAGCCTCCGGTCAGCTGAGAGAAAATGACACAAGTCAAAAGACCATACTGACCTCTCTCTCTCTACCAGTCTCTTCTCTCTACTTTCTCCGTTGACGTCACCTCTGCAAAAACTGATTATAACCACTCGAAGATCAGCAACTCTCCTGACTCTCGCACACTCTTAAAAACCTTCTCTGCTCTCCTCTGTCCGCCTGCTCCCACACCTTCATCGGAGTTAACGGCTGATGATTTTGCATCGTTCTTCGTAAAGAAAACTACCGCCATCAACAGCCAATTTTCTACGCCACCATCACCCGCCTTTTCTCCTATGTCTGAAGATGATGTTTCCAAGGTCATTGGTTCCAACCACCCTACCACCTGCCCACTGGATCCCAGCCCCACCCATCTCCTCCATGCCATCTCTCCAGCAGTTGTGCCTGGTCTGACCCGCATCATCAACTCTT
The DNA here is from genome assembly GCF_947034865.1 of Barbatula barbatula. NCBI lineage: Eukaryota > Metazoa > Chordata > Actinopteri > Cypriniformes > Nemacheilidae > Barbatula > Barbatula barbatula. The sequence goes on from NC_136772.1 coordinate 13,492,201, forward strand.
TGCTCACCACTGGGACATTTCCGACTGCTTTCAAAGAGGCCTGCATCACACCGCTACTGAAGAAACTCACTCTCAACCTTACACTGCTAGAACACTACAGGCCGGTGTAGTGTGTGAAAATGCATATCTTCCGTCAAAATGTAGATGACTGATTTTAACCTCTTATTATTTTCTGTCTTCTTAAAAAATTATTTTTGTACTTACCTCACTATTCTTAGCTTTGTATACTGTGCTAGGCTTTAATGGACTGGATTTAATTAACTTATGCATTTTGTTGCCTATATTGTTATAATTGCTTCCAATGATTCCTCGTCTGTAAGTCGCTTTGGATAAAAACGTCTGCTAAATGACTAAATTTAATTTTTATGAAATGTGTAATGTCATGTGTAATGTGTAATGTGTAGTGTGTGGCCTTGAAATTTTAGCATGTCTACGTAATCATGAATAAATGCTTCTTGAGACACACAGTGTTGCTTCTTTGCATGCATCAAATGAATTGTTTCTGGCTATATGCATCCATGCATTAGTTTGAGAGGGGTGGAAATGGGACACTTGGGTGAAACAAAACTGCCCCAAAAGTACCCCCCACTTTAAATACAGTTTTTTCTAAGTCAATTTGGTACATTTCTCTCATCCGATTTGAAATTCTCAAAACTTCTTGTTCAATCCTTACATCCTTGTGTCACGTGTGCACATCAAACAAGCATTTTCTCATTTCTTTGAACAAGTTGCAAATGCTTTGGTACATCCATGCAAATGATTATGACAAAATTCTGTGCAGATTTCTTCATTATCAATTGCTTATGTCATGTTGATCAAAATGAATTATAAAGGGTCTCTGTAGAATAGTATAATCCCCACGACATTTAAGCACTTGTTTTACAATATACAGTAAGTATACTTTAAGTAAACAGTGGCATTTTATTTTACTCAATTTAGTGTTTTGCATTGCTATACTCTTTCCACATAGGACTGCAAGACAACTTCACTGTGTTGCAGACGGCCCCTTTTCACACCTAAACAGTCTTTTGACACTCTCTACAGGGATCTCATCCCTGAACAAGAGAGGGGGCAGATTGGAGATGACCTGCCAAAGTACGTGTTAGTTTGGGACAATGTCAGTTTCCATCGCTCCAACATTATCAGGCAATGGTTTGCGGCCCACAACAGGATGCTGGTGGAGTTCCTCTCACCCTACTCAACCACGTTGAGGAATTTTTCCCAGCATGAAGATTAAAAGTATATGATCGCTAGCCGCATACACAGATGACCCTTCTGGCTGCCATGGATGTAACGTGTGATGACATCACAGCTGATGCCTGCAGAGGCTGGATTAGACACTCTGAAAGATGATTTTCACGCTGTATCGCAAGAGAAGATATTTGTTGTGATGTGGATGACAATCCGTTGCCCAAAAGACAGGAACGTCAGGAGGTGTAGGAAGACTGCACTGTAATTCCACTGCACCGCATGTACAGTTTTCCCAAAGGAGATTGTCTTATGTTCAGATTTCTACATTTGTTTGTGCTATGCAGTGCTGTCTTTTCCTGTCTGCATCACAATGACACTGTCTGTCAATAAATTATTGTACAAACAGTAAAAGTGTTAACGTGAATCATGTGCCGTCTCTTGCAATCAAACAATCAAAACCAGAAATGCACTTACTGTTTTGCAAATGACAAGGATGATTCGAGAAATGCTCCACTCATCACTCTCAGGTCACTCCGCTGCACACGTCTGATCACTTCTTTGTCACCCCCGACCTCACCGCTCCAGACAACGCAGATGTCTTACCGCTGGTCACTTTCCGGCGCTACCTACGGTCCCTCCCTCCTGCTTTTCCTCTGCTGTCTTGTCTGCACTCCCCCCCTCTGAGGAGCTCTCTCTTTTGAATACCAACAGTGCCACAGACACTCTTTGTTCCACGCTTACATCCTGCTTGGACAACATATGCCCTCTTACATCTGGACCAGCCCGTGCATCCCTGTCTGCCCCCTGGTTATCGGATGTACCACGTGAGCATCGCACCAGCCTCCGGTCAGCTGAGAGAAAATGGCACAATTCAAAAGACCATACTGACCTCTCTCTCTCTACTTTCTCCGTTGACGTCACCTCTGCAAAAACTGATTATAACCACTCGAAGATCAGCAACTCTCCTGACTCTCGCACACTCTTAAAAACCTTCTCTGCTCTCCTCTGTCCGCCTGCTCCCACACCTTCATCGGAGTTAACGGCTGATGATTTTGCATCGTTCTTCGTAAAGAAAACTACCGCCATCAACAGCCAATTTTCTACACCACCATCACCCGCCTTTTCTCCTATGTCTGAAGATGATGTTTCCAAGGTCATTGGTTCCAACCACCCTACCACCTGCCCACTGGATCCCATCCCCACCCATCTCTTCCATGCCATCTCTCCAGCAGTTGTGCCTGGTCTGACCCGCATCATCAACTCTTTGCTCACCACTGGGACATTTCCCACTGCTTTCAAAGAGGCCTGCATCACACCGCTACTGAAGAAACTCACTCTCAACCTTACACTGCTAGAACACTACAGGCCGGTGTAGTGTGTGAAAATGCATATCTTCCGTCAAAATGTAGATGACTGATTTTAACCTCTTATTATTTTCTGTCTTCTTAAAAAATTATTTTTTTACTTACCTCACTATTCTTAGCTTTGTATACTGTGCTAGGCTTTAATGGACTGGATTTAATTAACTTATGCATTTTGTTGCCTATATTGTTATAATTGCTTCCAATGTTTCCTCGTCTGTAAGTCGCTTTGGATAAAAACGTCTGCTAAATTACTAAATGTAAATTTTATGAAATGTGTAATGTCATGTGTAATGTGTAGTGTGTGGCCTTGAAATTTTAGCATGTCTACGTAATCATGAATAAATGCTTCTTGAGACACACAGTGTTGCTTCTTTGCATGCATCAAATGAATTGTTTCTGGCTATATGCATCCATGCATTAGTTTGAGAGGGGTGGAAATGGGACACTTGGGTGAAACAAAACTGCCCCAAAAGTACCCCCCCACTTTAAATACAGTTTTTTCTAAGTCAATTTGGTACATTTCTCAGATCCGATTTGAAATTCTCAAAACTTCTTGTTCAATCCTTACATCCTTGTGTCACGTGTGCACATCAAACAAGCATTTTCTCATTTCTTTGAACAAGTTGCAAATGCTTTGGTACATCCATGCAAATGATTATGACAAAATTCTGTGCAGATTCCTACATTATCAATTGCTTATGTCATGTTGATCAAAATGCATTATAATGGGTCTCTGTAGAATAGTATAATCCCCACGACATTTAAGCACTAGTTTTACAATATACAGTAAGTATACTTTAAGTAAACAGTGGCATTTTATTTTACTCAATTTAGTGTTTTGCATTGCTATATTCTTTCCACATAGGACTGCAAGACAACTTCACTGTGTTGCAGACGGCCCCTTTTCAAACCTAAACAGTCTTTTGACACTCTCTACAGAGATCTCATCCCTGAACAAGAGAGGGGGCAGATTGGAGATGACCTGCCAAAGTACGTGTAAGTTTGGGACAATGTCAGTTTCCATTGCTCCAACATCATCAGGCAATGGTTTGCGGCCCACAACAGGATGCTGGTGGAGTTCCTCTCACCCTACTCAACCCCGTTGAGGAATTTTTCTCAGCATGAAGATTAAAAGTATATGATGGCCAGCCGCATACACAGATGACCCTTCTGGCTGCCATGGATGTAACGTGTGATGACATCACAGCTGATGCCTGCAGAGGCTGGATTAGACACTCTGAAAGATGATTTTCACGCTGTATCGCAAGAGAAGATATTTGTTGTGATGTGGATGAGAATCCGTTGCCCAAAAGACAGGAACGTCAGGAGGTGTAGGAAGACTGCACTGTAATTCCACTGCACTGCATGTACAGTTTTCCCTAAGGAGATTGTCTTATGTTCAGATTTCTACATTTGTTTGTGCTATGCAGTGCTGTCTTTTCCTGTCTGCATCACAATGACACTGTCTGTCAATAAATTATTGAACAAACAGTCAAAAGCGTTAACGTGAATCATGTGCCGTCTCTTGCAATCAAACAATCAAAACCAGAAATGCACTTACTGTTTTGCAAATGACAAGGATGATTCGAGAAATGCTCCACTCATCACTCTCAGGTCACTCCGCTGCACACGTCTGATCACTTCTTTGTCACCCCCGACCTCACCGCTCCAGACAACGCAGATGTCTTACCGCTGGTCACTTTCCGGCGCTACCTACGGTCCCTCCCTCCTGCTTTTCCTCTGCTGTCTTGTCTGCACTCCCCCCCTCTGAGGAGCTCTCTCTTTTGAATACCAACAGTGCCACAGACACTCTGTGTTCCACGCTTACATCCTGCTTGGACAACATATGCCCTCTTACATCTGGACCAGCCCGTGCATCCCTGTCTGCTCCCTGGTTATCGGATGTACCACGTGAGCATCGCACCAGCCTCCGGTCAGCTGAGAGAAAATGGCACAAGTCAAAAGACCATACTGACCTCTCTCTCTCTACTTTCTCCGTTGACGTCACCTCTGCAAAAACTGATTATAACCACTCGAAGATCAGCAACTCTCCTGACTCTCGCACACTCTTAAAAACCTTCTCTGCTCTCCTCTGTCCGCCTGCTCCCACACCTTCATCGGAGTTAACGGCTGATGATTTTGCATCGTTCTTCGTAAAGAAAACTACCGCCATCAACAGCCAATTTTCTACACCACCATCACCCGCCTTTTCTCCTATGTCTGAAGATGATGTTTCCAAGGTCATTGGTTCCAACCACCCTACCACCTGCCCACTGGATCCCATCCCCACCCATCTCTTCCATGCCATCTCTCCAGCAGTTGTGCCTGGTCTGACCCGCATCATCAACTCTTTGCTCACCACTGGGACATTTCCCACTGCTTTCAAAGAGGCCTGCATCACACCGCTACTGAAGAAACTCACTCTCAACCTTACACTGCTAGAACACTACAGGCCGGTGTAGTGTGTGAAAATGCATATCTTCCGTCAAAATGTAGATGACTGATTTTAACCTCTTATTATTTTCTGTCTTCTTAAAAAATTATTTTTTTACTTACCTCACTATTCTTAGCTTTGTATACTGTGCTAGGCTTTAATGGACTGGATTTAATTAACTTATGCATTTTGTTGCCTATATTGTTATAATTGCTTCCAATGTTTCCTCGTCTGTAAGTCGCTTTGGATAAAAACGTCTGCTAAATTACTAAATGTAAATTTTATGAAATGTGTAATGTCATGTGTAATGTGTAGTGTGTGGCCTTGAAATTTTAGCATGTCTACGTAATCATGAATAAATGCTTCTTGAGACACACAGTGTTGCTTCTTTGCATGCATCAAATGAATTGTTTCTGGCTATATGCATCCATGCATTAGTTTGAGAGGGGTGGAAATGGGACACTTGGGTGAAACAAAACTGCCCCAAAAGTACCCCCCCACTTTAAATACAGTTTTTTCTAAGTCAATTTGGTACATTTCTCAGATCCGATTTGAAATTCTCAAAACTTCTTGTTCAATCCTTACATCCTTGTGTCACGTGTGCACATCAAACAAGCATTTTCTCATTTCTTTGAACAAGTTGCAAATGCTTTGGTACATCCATGCAAATGATTATGACAAAATTCTGTGCAGATTCCTACATTATCAATTGCTTATGTCATGTTGATCAAAATGCATTATAATGGGTCTCTGTAGAATAGTATAATCCCCACGACATTTAAGCACTAGTTTTACAATATACAGTAAGTATACTTTAAGTAAACAGTGGCATTTTATTTTACTCAATTTAGTGTTTTGCATTGCTATATTCTTTCCACATAGGACTGCAAGACAACTTCACTGTGTTGCAGACGGCCCCTTTTCAAACCTAAACAGTCTTTTGACACTCTCTACAGAGATCTCATCCCTGAACAAGAGAGGGGGCAGATTGGAGATGACCTGCCAAAGTACGTGTAAGTTTGGGACAATGTCAGTTTCCATTGCTCCAACATCATCAGGCAATGGTTTGCGGCCCACAACAGGATGCTGGTGGAGTTCCTCTCACCCTACTCAACCCCGTTGAGGAATTTTTCTCAGCATGAAGATTAAAAGTATATGATGGCCAGCCGCATACACAGATGACCCTTCTGGCTGCCATGGATGTAACGTGTGATGACATCACAGCTGATGCCTGCAGAGGCTGGATTAGACACTCTGAAAGATGATTTTCACGCTGTATCGCAAGAGAAGATATTTGTTGTGATGTGGATGAGAATCCGTTGCCCAAAAGACAGGAACGTCAGGAGGTGTAGGAAGACTGCACTGTAATTCCACTGCACTGCATGTACAGTTTTCCCTAAGGAGATTGTCTTATGTTCAGATTTCTACATTTGTTTGTGCTATGCAGTGCTGTCTTTTCCTGTCTGCATCACAATGACACTGTCTGTCAATAAATTATTGAACAAACAGTCAAAAGCGTTAACGTGAATCATGTGCCGTCTCTTGCAATCAAACAATCAAAACCAGAAATGCACTTACTGTTTTGCAAATGACAAGGATGATTCGAGAAATGCTCCACTCATCACTCTCAGGTCACTCCGCTGCACACGTCTGATCACTTCTTTGTCACCCCCGACCTCACCGCTCCAGACAACGCAGATGTCTTACCGCTGGTCACTTTCCGGCGCTACCTACGGTCCCTCCCTCCTGCTTTTCCTCTGCTGTCTTGTCTGCACTCCCCCCCTCTGAGGAGCTCTCTCTTTTGAATACCAACAGTGCCACAGACACTCTGTGTTCCACGCTTACATCCTGCTTGGACAACATATGCCCTCTTACATCTGGACCAGCCCGTGCATCCCTGTCTGCTCCCTGGTTATCGGATGTACCACGTGAGCATCGCACCAGCCTCCGGTCAGCTGAGAGAAAATGGCACAAGTCAAAAGACCATACTGACCTCTCTCTCTCTACTTTCTCCGTTGACGTCACCTCTGCAAAAACTGATTATAACCACTCGAAGATCAGCAACTCTCCTGACTCTCGCACACTCTTAAAAACCTTCTCTGCTCTCCTCTGTCCGCCTGCTCCCACACCTTCATCGGAGTTAACGGCTGATGATTTTGCATCGTTCTTCGTAAAGAAAACTACCGCCATCAACAGCCAATTTTCTACGCCACCATCACCCGCCTTTTCTCCTATGTCTGAAGATGATGTTTCCAAGGTCATTGGTTCCAACCACCCTACCACCTGCCCACTGGATCCCATCCCCACCCATCTCCTCCATGCCATCTCTCCAGCAGTTGTGCCTGGTCTGACCCGCATCATCAACTCTTTGCTCACCACTGGGACATTTCCCACTGCTTTCAAAGAGGCCTGCATCACACCGCTACTGAAGAAACTCACTCTCAACCTTACACTGCTAGAACACTACAGGCCGGTGTAGTGTGTGAAAATGCATATCTTCCGTCAAAATGTAGATGACTGATTTTAACCTCTTTTTATTTTCTGTCTTCTTAAAAAATTATTTTTTTACTTACCTCACTATTCTTAGCTTTGTATACTGTGCTAGGCTTTAATGGACTGGATTTAATTAACTTATGTATTTTGTTGCCTATATTGTTATAATTGCTTCCAATGTTTCCTCGTCTGTAAGTCGCTTTGGATAAAAACGTCTGCTAAATGACTAAATGTAAATTTTATGAAATGTGTAATGTCATGTGTAATGTGTGGCCTTGAAATTTTAGCATGTCTACGTAATCATGAATAAATGCTTCTTGAGACACACAGTGTTGCTTCTTTGCATGCATCAAATGAATTGTTTCTGGCTATATGCATCCATGCATTAGTTTGAGAGGGGTGGAAATGGGACACTTGGGTGAAACAAAACTGCCCCAAAAGTACCCCCCCCACTTTAAATGCAGTTTTTTCTAAGTCAATTTGGTACATTTCTCAGATCCGATTTGAAATTCTCAAAACTTCTAGTTCAATCCTTACATCCTTGTGTCACGTGTGCACATCAAACAAGCATTTTCTCATTTCTTTGAACAAGTTGCAAATGCTTTGGTACATCCATGCAAATGATTATGACAAAATTCTGTGCAGATTCCTACATTATCAATTGCTTATGTCATGTTGATCAAAATGCATTATAATGGGTCTCTGTAGAATAGTATAATCCCCACGACATTTAAGCACTAGTTTTACAATATACAGTAAGTATACTTTAAGTAAACAGTGGCATTTTATTTTACTCAATTTAGTGTTTTGCATTGCTATATTCTTTCCACATAGGACTGCAAGACAACTTCACTGTGTTGCAGACGGCCCCTTTTCACACCTAAACAGTCTTTTGACACTCTCTACAGGGATCTCATCCCTGAACAAGAGAGGGGGCAGATTGGAGATGACCTGCCAAAGTACGTGTTAGTTTGGGACAATGTCAGTTTCCATCGCTCCAACATCATCAGGCAATGGTTTGCGGCCCACAACAGGATGCTGGTGGAGTTCCTCTCACCCTACTCAACCACGTTGAGGAATTTTTCTCAGCATGAAGATTAAAAGTATATGATCGCCAGCCGCATACACAGATGACCCTTCTGGCTGCCATGGATGTAACGTGTGATGACATCACAGCTGATGCCTGCAGAGGCTGGATTAGACACTCTGAAAGATGATTTTCACGCTGTATCGCAAGAGAAGATATTTGTTGTTATGTGGATGAGAATCAGTTGCCCAAAAGACAGGAACGTCAGGAGGTGTAGGAAGACTGCACTGTAATTCCACTGCACTGCATGTACAGTTTTCCCTAAGGAGATTGTCTTATGTTCAGATTTCTACATTTGTTTGTGCTATGCAGTGCTGTCTTTTCCTGTCTGCATCACAATGACACTGTCTGTAAATAAATTATTGTAAAAACAGTAAAAGCGTTAACGTGACTCATGTGCCGTCTCTTGCAATCAAACAATCAAAACCAGAAATGCACTTACTGTTTTGCAAATGACAAGGATGATTCGAGAAATGCTCCACTCATCACTCTCAGTTCACTCCGCTGCACACGTCTGATCACTTCTTTGTCACCCCCGAACTCACCGCTCCAGACAATGCAGATGTCTTACCGCTGGTCACTTTCCGGCGCTACCTACGGTCCCTCCCTCCTGCTTTTCCTCTGCTGTCTTGTCTGCACTCCCCCCCTCTGAGGAGCTCTCTCTTTTGAATACCAACAGTGCCACAGACACTCTGTGTTCCACGCTTACATCCTGCTTGGACAACATATGCCCTCTTACATCTGGACCAGCCCGTGCATCCCTGTCTGCCCCCTGGTTATCGGATGTACCACGTGAGCATCGCACCAGCCTCCGGTCAGCTGAGAGAAAATGGCACAAGTCAAAAGACCATACTTACCTCTCTCTCTCTACCAGTCTCTTCTCTCTACTTTCTCCGTTGACGTCACCTCTGCAAAAACTGATTATAACCACTCGAAGATCAGCAACTCCCCTGACTCTCGCACACTCTTAAAAACCTTCTCTGCTCTCCTCTGTCCGCCTGCTCCCACACCTTCATCGGAGTTAACGGCTGATGATTTTGCATCGTTCTTCGTAAAGAAAACTACCGCCATCAACAGCCAATTTTCTACGCCACCATCACCCGCCTTTTCTCCTATGTCTGAAGATGATGTTTCCAAGGTCATTGGTTCCAACCACCCTACCACCTGCCCACTGGATCCCATCCCCACCCATCTCTTCCATGCCATCTCTCCAGCAGTTGTGCCTGGTCTGACCCGCATCATCAACTCTTTGCTCACCACTGGGACATTTCCCACTGCTTTCAAAGAGGCCTGCATCACACCGCTACTGAAGAAACTCACTCTCAACCTTACACTGCTAGAACACTACAGGCCGGTGTAGTGTGTGAAAATGCATATCTTCCGTCAAAATGTAGATGACTGATTTTAACCTCTTATTATTTTCTGTCTTCTTAAAAAATTATTTTTTTACTTACCTCACTATTCTTAGCTTTGTATACTGTGCTAGGCTTTAATGGACTGGATTTAATTAACTTATGCATTTTGTTGCCTATATTGTTATAATTGCTTCCAATGTTTCCTCGTCTGTAAGTCGCTTTGGATAAAAACGTCTGCTAAATTACTAAATGTAAATTTTATGAAATGTGTAATGTCATGTGTAATGTGTAGTGTGTGGCCTTGAAATTTTAGCATGTCTACGTAATCATGAATAAATGCTTCTTGAGACACACAGTGTTGCTTCTTTGCATGCATCAAATGAATTGTTTCTGGCTATATGCATCCATGCATTAGTTTGAGAGGGGTGGAAATGGGACAATTGGGTGAAACAAAACTGCCCCAAAAGTACCCCCCCACTTTAAATACAGTTTTTTCTAAGTCAATTTGGTACATTTCTCAGATCCGATTTGAAATTCTCAAAACTTCTTGTTCAATCCTTACATCCTTGTGTCACGTGTGCACATCAAACAAGCATTTTCTCATTTCTTTGAACAAGTTGCAAATGCTTTGGTACATCCATGCAAATGATTATGACAAAATTCTGTGCAGATTCCTACATTATCAATTGCTTATGTCATGTTGATCAAAATGCATTATAATGGGTCTCTGTAGAATAGTATAATCCCCACGACATTTAAGCACTAGTTTTACAATATACAGTAAGTATACTTTAAGTAAACAGTGGCATTTTATTTTACTCAATTTAGTGTTTTGCATTGCTATATTCTTTCCACATAGGACTGCAAGACAACTTCACTGTGTTGCAGACGGCCCCTTTTCAAACCTAAACAGTCTTTTGACACTCTCTACAGAGATCTCATCCCTGAACAAGAGAGGGGGCAGATTGGAGATGACCTGCCAAAGTACGTGTAAGTTTGGGACAATGTCAGTTTCCATTGCTCCAACATCATCAGGCAATGGTTTGCGGCCCACAACAGGATGCTGGTGGAGTTCCTCTCACCCTACTCAACCCCGTTGAGGAATTTTTCTCAGCATGAAGATTAAAAGTATATGATGGCCAGCCGCATACACAGATGACCCTTCTGGCTGCCATGGATGTAACGTGTGATGACATCACAGCTGATGCCTGCAGAGGCTGGATTAGACACTCTGAAAGATGATTTTCACGCTGTATCGCAAGAGAAGATATTTGTTGTGATGTGGATGAGAATCCGTTGCCCAAAAGACAGGAACGTCAGGAGGTGTAGGAAGACTGCACTGTAATTCCACTGCACTGCATGTACAGTTTTCCCTAAGGAGATTGTCTTATGTTCAGATTTCTACATTTGTTTGTGCTATGCAGTGCTGTCTTTTCCTGTCTGCATCACAATGACACTGTCTGTCAATAAATTATTGAACAAACAGTCAAAAGCGTTAACGTGAATCATGTGCCGTCTCTTGCAATCAAACAATCAAAACCAGAAATGCACTTACTGTTTTGCAAATGACAAGGATGATTCGAGAAATGCTCCACTCATCACTCTCAGGTCACTCCGCTGCACACGTCTGATCACTTCTTTGTCACCCCCGACCTCACCGCTCCAGACAACGCAGATGTCTTACCGCTGGTCACTTTCCGGCGCTACCTACGGTCCCTCCCTCCTGCTTTTCCTCTGCTGTCTTGTCTGCACTCCCCCCCTCTGAGGAGCTCTCTCTTTTGAATACCAACAGTGCCACAGACACTCTGTGTTCCACGCTTACATCCTGCTTGGACAACATATGCCCTCTTACATCTGGACCAGCCCGTGCATCCCTGTCTGCTCCCTGGTTATCGGATGTACCACGTGAGCATCGCACCAGCCTCCGGTCAGCTGAGAGAAAATGGCACAAGTCAAAAGACCATACTGACCTCTCTCTCTCTACTTTCTCCGTTGACGTCACCTCTGCAAAAACTGATTATAACCACTCGAAGATCAGCAACTCTCCTGACTCTCGCACACTCTTAAAAACCTTCTCTGCTCTCCTCTGTCCGCCTGCTCCCACACCTTCATCGGAGTTAACGGCTGATGATTTTGCATCGTTCTTCGTAAAGAAAACTACCGCCATCAACAGCCAATTTTCTACGCCACCATCACCCGCCTTTTCTCCTATGTCTGAAGATGATGTTTCCAAGGTCATTGGTTCCAACCACCCTACCACCTGCCCACTGGATCCCATCCCCACCCATCTCCTCCATGCCATCTCTCCAGCAGTTGTGCCTGGTCTGACCCGCATCATCAACTCTTTGCTCACCACTGGGACATTTCCCACTGCTTTCAAAGAGGCCTGCATCACACCGCTACTGAAGAAACTCACTCTCAACCTTACACTGCTAGAACACTACAGGCCGGTGTAGTGTGTGAAAATGCATATCTTCCGTCAAAATGTAGATGACTGATTTTAACCTCTTTTTATTTTCTGTCTTCTTAAAAAATTATTTTTTTACTTACCTCACTATTCTTAGCTTTGTATACTGTGCTAGGCTTTAATGGACTGGATTTAATTAACTTATGCATTTTGTTGCCTATATTGTTATAATTGCTTCCAATGTTTCCTCGTCTGTAAGTCGCTTTGGATAAAAACGTCTGCTAAATGACTAAATGTAAATTTTATGAAATGTGTAATGTCATGTGTAATGTGTGGCCTTGAAATTTTAGCATGTCTACGTAATCATGAATAAATGCTTCTTGAGACACAGAGTGTTGCTTCTTTGCATGCATCAAATGAATTGTTTCTGGCTATATGCATCCATGCATTAGTTTGAGAGGGGTGGAAATGGGACACTTGGGTGAAACAAAACTGCCCCAAAAGTACCCCCCCCACTTTAAATGCAGTTTTTTCTAAGTCAATTTGGTACATTTCTCAGATCCGATTTGAAATTCTCAAAACTTCTAGTTCAATCCTTACATCCTTGTGTCACGTGTGCACATCAAACAAGCATTTTCTCATTTCTTTGAACAAGTTGCAAATGCTTTGGTACATCCATGCAAATGATTATGACAAAATTCTGTGCAGATTCCTACATTATCAATTGCTTATGTCATGTTGATCAAAATGCATTATAATGGGTCTCTGTAGAATAGTATAATCCCCACGACATTTAAGCACTAGTTTTACAATATACAGTAAGTATACTTTAAGTAAACAGTGGCATTTTATTTTACTCAATTTAGTGTTTTGCATTGCTATATTCTTTCCACATAGGACTGCAAGACAACTTCACTGTGTTGCAGACGGCCCCTTTTCACACCTAAACAGTCTTTTGACACTCTCTACAGGGATCTCATCCCTGAACAAGAGAGGGGGCAGATTGGAGATGACCTGCCAAAGTACGTGTTAGTTTGGGACAATGTCAGTTTCCATCGCTCCAACATCATCAGGCAATGGTTTGCGGCCCACAACAGGATGCTGGTGGAGTTCCTCTCACCCTACTCAACCACGTTGAGGAATTTTTCTCAGCATGAAGATTAAAAGTATATAATCGCCAGCCGCATACACAGATGACCCTTCTGGCTGCCATGGATGTAACGTGTGATGACATCACAGCTGATGCCTGCAGAGGCTGGATTAGACACTCTGAAAGATGATTTTCACGCTGTATCGCAAGAGAAGATATTTGTTGTTATGTGGATGAGAATCAGTTGCCCAAAAGACAGGAACGTCAGGAGGTGTAGGAAGACTGCACTGTAATTCCACTGCACTGCATGTACAGTTTTCCCTAAGGAGATTGTCTTATGTTCAGATTTCTACATTTGTTTGTGCTATGCAGTGCTGTCTTTTCCTGTCTGCATCACAATGACACTGTCTGTAAATAAATTATTGTAAAAACAGTAAAAGCGTTAACGTGACTCATGTGCCGTCTCTTGCAATCAAACAATCAAAACCAGAAATGCACTTACTGTTTTGCAAATGACAAGGATGATTCGAGAAATGCTCCACTCATCACTCTCAGTTCACTCGGCTGCACACGTCTGATCACTTCTTTGTCACCCCCGAACTCACCGCTCCAGACAATGCAGATGTCTTACCGCTGGTCACTTTCCGGCGCTACCTACGGTCCCTCCCTCCTGCTTTTCCTCTGCTGTCTTGTCTGCACTCCCCCCCTCTGAGGAGCTCTCTCTTTTGAATACCAACAGTGCCACAGACACTCTGTGTTCCACGCTTACATCCTGCTTGGACAACATATGCCCTCTTACATCTGGACCAGCCCGTGCATCCCTGTCTGCCCCCTGGTTATCGGATGTACCACGTGAGCATCGCACCAGCCTCCGGTCAGCTGAGAGAAAATGGCACAAGTCAAAAGACCATACTTACCTCTCTCTCTCTACCAGTCTCTTCTCTCTACTTTCTCCGTTGACGTCACCTCTGCAAAAACTGATTATAACCACTCGAAGATCAGCAACTCCCCTGACTCTCGCACACTCTTAAAAACCTTCTCTGCTCTCCTCTGTCCGCCTGCTCCCACACCTTCATCGGAGTTAACGGCTGATGATTTTGCATCGTTCTTCGTAAAGAAAACTACCGCCATCAACAGCCAATTTTCTACGCCACCATCACCCGCCTTTTCTCCTATGTCTGAAGATGATGTTTCCAAGGTCATTGGTTCCAACCACCCTACCACCTGCCCACTGGATCCCATCCCCACCCATCTCCTCCATGCCATCTCTCCAGCAGTTGTGCCTGGTCTGACCCGCATCATCAACTCTTTGCTCACCACTGGGACATTTCCCACTGCTTTCAAAGAGGCCTGCATCACACCGCAACTGAAGAAACTCACTCTCAACCTTACACTGCTAGAACACAACAGGCCGGTGTAGTGTGTGAAAATGCATATCTTCCGTCAAAATGTAGATGACTGATTTTAACCTCTTATTATTTTCTGTCTTCTTAAAAAATTATTTTTTTCTCACTATTCTTAGCTTTGTATACTGTGCTAGGCTTTAATGGACTGGATTTAATTAACTTATGCATTTTGTTGCCTATATTGTTATAATTGCTTCCAATGTTTCCTCGTCTGTAAGTCGCTTTGGATAAAAACGTCTGCTAAATGACTAAATGTAAATTTTATGAAATGTGTAATGTCATGTGTAATGTGTAATGTGTAATGTGTAGTGTGTGGCCTTGAAATTTTAGCATGTCTAAGTAATCATGAATAAATGCTTCTTGAGACACACAGTGTTGCTTCTTTGCATGCATCAAATGAATTGTTTCTGGCTATATGCATCCATGCATTAGTTTGAGAGGGGTGGAAATGGGACACTTGGGTGAAACAAAACTGCCCCAAAAGTACCCCCCCCACTTTAAATACAGTTTTTTCTAAGTCAATTTGGTACATTTCTCTGATCCGATTTGAAATTCTCAAAACTTCTTGTTCAATCCTTACATCCTTGTGTCACGTGTGCACATCAAACAAGCATTTTCTCATTTCTTTGAACAAGTTGCAAATGCTTTGGTACATCCATGCAAATGATTATGACAAAATTCTGTGCAGATTCCTACATTATCAATTGCTTATGTCATGTTGATCAAAATGCATTATAATGGGTCTCTGTAGAATAGTATAATCCCCACGACATTTAAGCACTACTTTTACAATATACAGTAAGTATACTTTAAGTAAACGGTGGCATTTTATTTTACTCAATTTAGTGTTTTGCATTGCTATATTCTTTCCACATAGGACTGCAAGACAACTTCACTGTGTTGCAGATGGCCCCTTTTCACACCTAAACAGTCTTTTGACACTCTCTACAGGGATCTCATCCCTGAACAAGAGAGGGGGCAGATTGGAGATGACCTGCCAAAGTACGTGTTAGTTTGGGACAATGTCAGTTTCCATCGCTCCAACATCATCAGGCAATGGTTTGCGTTCCACAACAGGATGCTGGTGGAGTTCCTCTCACCCTACTCAACCCCGTTGAGGAATTTTTCTCAGCATGAAGATTAAAAGTATATGATGGCCAGCCGCATACACAGATGACCCTTCTGGCTGCCTTGGATGTAACGTGTGATGACATCACAGCTGATGCCTGCAGAGGCTGGATTAGACACTCTGAAAGATGATTTTCACGCTGTATCGCAAGAGAAGATATTTGTTGTGATGTGGATGAGAATCCGTTGCCCAAAAGACAGGAACGTCAGGAGGTGTAGGAAGACTGCACTGTAATTCCACTGCACTGCATGTACAGTTTTCCCTAAGGAGATTGTCTTATGTTCAGATTTCTACATTTGTTTGTGCTATGCAGTGCTGTCTTTTCCTGTCTGCATCACAATGACACTGTCTGTCAATAAATTATTGTACAAACAGTAAAAGCGTTAACGTGAATCATGTGCCGTCTCTTGCAATCAAACAATCAAAACCAGAAATGCACTTACTGTTTTGCAAATGACAAGGATGATTCGAGAAATGCTCCACTCATCACTCTCAGGTCACTCCACTGCACACGTCTGATCACTTCTTTGTCACCCCCGACCTCACCGCTCCAGACAACGCAGATGTCTTACCGCTGGTCACTTTCCGGCGCTACCTACGGTCCCTCCCTCCTGCTTTTCCTCTGCTGTCTTGTCTGCACTCCCCCCCTCTGAGGAGCTCTCTCTTTTGAAAACCAACAGTGCCAAAGACACTCTGTGTTCCACGCTTACATCCTGCTTGGACAACATATGCCCTCTTACATCTGGACCAGCCCGTGCATCCCTGTCTGCCCCCTGGTTATCGGATGTACCACGTGAGCATCGCACCAGCCTCCGGTCAGCTGAGAGAAAATGGCACAAGTCAAAAGACCATACTGACCTCTCTCTCTCTACTTTCTCCGTTGACGTTACCTCTGCAAAAACTGATTATAACCACTCGAAGATCAGCAACTCTCCTGACTCTCGCACACTCTTAAAAACCTTCTCTGCTCTCCTCTGTCCGCCTGCTCCCACACCTTCATCGGAGTTAACGGCTGATGATTTTGCACCGTTCTTCGTAAAGAAAACTACCGCCATCAACAGCCAATTTTCTACGCCACCATCACCCGCCTTTTCTCCTATGTCTGAAGATGATGTTTCCAAGGTCATTGGTTCCAACCACCCTACCACCTGCCCACTGGATCCCATCCCCACCCATCTCCTCCATGCCATCTCTCCAGCAGTTGTGCCTGGTCTGACCCGCATCATCAACTCTTTGCTCACCACTGGGACATTTCCCACTGCTTTCAAAGAGGCCTGCATCACACCGCTACTGAAGAAACTCACTCTCAACCTTACACTGCTAGAACACTACAGGCCGGTGTAGTGTGTGAAAATGCATATCTTCCGTAAAAATGTAGATGACTGATTTTAACCTCTTATTATTTTCTGTCTTCTTAAAAAAATATTTTTTTACTTACCTCACTATTCTTAGCTTTGTATACTGTGCTAGGCTTTAATGGACTGGATTTAATTAACTTATGCATTTTGTTGCCTATATTGTTATAATTGCTTCCAATGTTTCCTCGTCTGTAAGTCGCTTTGGATAAAAACGTCTGCTAAATGACTAAATGTAAATTTTATGAAATGTGTAATGTCATGTGTAATGTGTAATGTGTAATGTGTAGTGTGTGGCCTTGAAATTTTAGCATGTCTAAGTAATCATGAATAAATGCTTCTTGAGACACACAGTGTTGCTTCTTTGCATGCATCAAATGAATTGTTTCTGGCTATATGCATTCATGCATTAGTTTGAGAGGGGTGGAAATGGGACACTTGGGTGAAACAAAACTGCCCCAAAAGTACCCCCCCCACTTTAAATACAGTTTTTTCTAAGTCAATTTGGTACATTTCTCTGATCCGATTTGAAATTCTCAAAACTTCTTGTTCAATCCTTACATCCTTGTGTCACGTGTGCACATCAAACAAGCATTTTCTCATTTCTTTGAACAAGTTGCAAATGCTTTGGTACATCCATGCAAATGATTATGACAAAATTCTGTGCAGATTCCTACATTATCAATTGCTTATGTCATGTTGATCAAAATGCATTATAATGGGTCTCTGTAGAATAGTATAATCCCCACGACATTTAAGCACTAGTTTTACAATATACAGTAAGTATACTTTAAGTAAACGGTGGCATTTTATTTTACTCAATTTAGTGTTTTGCATTGCTATATTCTTTCCACATAGGACTGCAAGACAACTTCACTGTGTTGCAGACGGCCCCTTTTCACACCTAAACAGTCTTTTGACACTCTCTACAGGGATCTCATCCCTGAACAAGAGAGGGGGCAGATTGGAGATGACCTGCCAAAGTACGTGTTAGTTTGGGACAATGTCAGTTTCCATCGCTCCAACATCATCAGGCAATGGTTTGCGGCCCACAACAGGATGCTGGTGGAGTTCCTCTCACCCTACTCAACCCCGTTGAGGAATTTTTCTCAGCATGAAGATTAAAAGTATATGATGGCCAGCCGCATACACAGATGACCCTTCTGGCTGCCATGGATGTAACGTGTGATGACATCACAGCTGATGCCTGCAGAGGCTGGATTAGACACTCTGAAAGATGATTTTCACGCTGTATCGCAAGAGAAGATATTTGTTGTGATGTGGATGAGAATCCGTTGCCCAAAAGACAGGAACGTCAGGAGGTGTAGGAAGACTGCACTGTAATTCCACTGCACTGCATGTACAGTTTTCCCAAAGGAGACTGTCTTATGTTCAGATTTCTACATTTGTTTGTGCTATGCAGTGCTGTCTTTTCCTGTCTGCATCACAATGACACTGTCTGTCAATAAATTATCGTACAAACAGTAAAAGCGTTAACGTGAATCATGTGCCGTCTCTTGCAATCAAACAATCAAAACCAGAAATGCACTTACTGTTTTGCAAATGACAAGGATGATTCGAGAAATGCTCCACTCATCACTCTCAGGTCACTCCGCTGCACACGTCTGATCACTTCTTTGTCACCCCCGACCTCACCGCTCCAGACAACGCAGATGTCTTACCGCTGGTCACTTTCCGGCACTACCTACGGTCCCTCCCTCCTGCTTTTCCTCTGCTGTCTTGTCTGCACTCCCCCCCTCTGAGGAGCTCTCTCTTTTGAATACCAACAGTGCCACAGACACTCTGTGTTCCACTCTTACATCCTGCTTGGACAACATATGCCCTCTTACATCTGGACCAGCCCGTGCATCCCTGTCTGCCCCCTGGTTATCGGATGTACCACGTGAGCATCGCACCAGCCTCCGGTCAGCTGAGAGAAAATGGCACAATTCAAAAGACCATACTGACCTCTCTCTCTCTACTTTCTCCGTTGACGTCACCTCTGCAAAAACTGATTATAACCACTCGAAGATCAGCAACTCTCCTGACTCTCTCACACTCTTAAAAACCTTCTCTGCTCTCCTCTGTCCGCCTGCTCCCACACCTTCATCGGAGTTAACGGCTGATGATTTTGCATCGTTCTTCGTAAAGAAAACTACCGCCATCAACAGCCAATTTTCTACACCACCATCACCCGCCTTTTCTCCTATGTCTGAAGATGATGTTTCCAAGGTCATTGGTTCCAACCACCCTACCACCTGCCCACTGGATCCCATCCCCACCCATCTCCTCCATGCCATCTCTCCAGCAGTTGTGCCTGGTCTGACCCGCATCATCAACTCTTTGCTCACCACTGGGACATTTCCCACTGCTTTCAAAGAGGCCTGCATCACACCGCTACTGAAGAAACTCACTCTCAACCTTACACTGCTAGAACACTACAGGCCGGTGTAGTGTGTGAAAATGCATATCTTCCGTCAAAATGTAGATGACTGATTTTAACCTCTTATTATTTTCTGTCTTCTTAAAAATTTTTTTTTTTTCTTACCTCACTATTCTTAGCTTTGTATACTGTGTTAGGCTTTAATGGACTGGATTTAATTAACTTATGCATTTTGTTGCCTATATTGTTATAATTGCTTCCAATGTTTCCTCGTCTGTAAGTCGCTTTGGATAAAAACGTCTGCTAAATGACTAAATGTAAATTTTATGAAATGTGTAATGTCATGTGTAATGTGTAATGTGTGGCCTTGAAATTTTAGCATGTCTACGTAATCATGAATAAATGCTTCTTGAGACACACAGTGTTGCTTCTTTGCATGCATCAAATGAATTGTTTCTGGCTATATGCATCCATGCATTAGTTTGAGAGGGGTGGAAATGGGACACTTGGGTGAAACAAAACTGCCCCAAAAGTACCCCCCCCCCACTTTAAATACAGCTTTTTCTAAGTCAATTTGGTACATTTCTCTGATCCGATTAGAAATTCTCAAAACTTCTTGTTCAATCCTTACATCATTGTGTCACGTGTGCACATCAAACAAGCATTTTTTCATTTCTTTGAACAAGTTGCAAATGCTTTGGTACATCCATGCAAATGATTATGACAAAATTCTGTGCAGATTCCTACATTATCAATTGCTTATGTCATGTTGATCAAAATGCATTATAATGGGTCTCTGTAGAATAGTATAATCCCCACGACATTTAAGCACTAGTTTTACAATATACAGTAAGTATACTTTAAGTAAACAGTGGCATTTTATTTTACTCAATTTAGTGTTTTGCATTGCTATATTCTTTCCACATAGGACTGCAAGACAACTTCACTGTGTTGCAGACGGCCCCTTTTCACACCTAAACAGTCTTTTGACACTCTCTACAGGGATCTCATCCCTGAACAAGAGAGGGGGCAGATTGGAGATGACCTGCCAAAGTACGTGTTAGTTTGGGACAATGTCAGTTTCCATCGCTCCAACATCATCAGGCAATGGTTTGCGGCCCAGAACAGGATGCTGGTGGAGTTCCTCTCACCCTACTCAACCCCGTTGAGGAATTTTTCTCAGCATGAAGATTAAAAGTATATGATCGCCAGCCGCATCCACAGATGACCCTTCTGGCTGCCATGGATGTAACGTGTGATGACATCACAGCTGATGCCTGCAGAGGCTGGATTAGACACTCTGAAAGATGATTTTCACGCTGTATCGCAAGAGAAGATATTTGTTGTGATGTGGATGAGAATCCGCTGCCCAAAAGACAGGAACGTCAGGAGGTGTAGGAAGACTGCACTGTAATTCCACTGCACTGCATGTACAGTTTTCCCTAAGGAGATTGTCTTATGTTCAGATTTCTACATTTGTTTGTGCTATGCAGTGCTGTCTTTTCCTGTCTGCATCACAATGACACTGTCTGTCAATAAATTATTGTACAAACAGTAAAAGCGTTAACGTGAATCATGTGCCGTCTCTTGCAATCAAACAATCAAAACCAGAAATGCACTTACTGTTTTGCAAATGACAAGGATGATTCGAGGAATGCTCCACTCATCACTCTCAGGTCACTCCGCTGCACACGTCTGATCACTTCTTTGTCACCCCCGACCTCACCGCTCCAGACAACGCAGATGTCTTACCGCTGGTCACTTTCCGGCGCTACCTACGGTCCCTCCCTCCTGCTTTTCCTCTGCTGTCTTGTCTGCACTCCCCCCCTCTGTGGAGATCTCTCTTTTGAATACCAACAGTGCCACAGACACTCTGTGTTCCACGCTTACATCCTGCTTGGACAACATATGCCCTCTTACATCTGGACCAGCCCGTGCATCCCTGTCTGCCCCCTGGTTATCGGATGTACCAAGTGAGCATCGCACCAGCCTCCGGTCAGCTGAGAGAAAATGGCACAAGTCAAAAGACCATACTGACCTCTCTCTCTCTACTTTCTCCGTTGACGTCACCTCTGCAAAAACTGATTATAACCACTCGAAGATCAGCAACTCTCCTGACTCTCGCACACTCTTAAAAACCTTCTCTGCTCTCCTCTGTCCGCCTGCTCCCACACCTTCATCGGAGTTAACGGCTGATGATTTTGCATCGTTCTTCGTAAAGAAAACTACCGCCATCAACAGCCAATTTTCTACGCCACCATCACTCGCCTTTTCTCCTATGTCTGAAGATGATGTTTCCAAGGTCATTGGTTCCAACCACCCTACCACCTGCCCACTGGATCCCATCCCCACCCATCTCCTCCATGCCATCTCTCCAGCAGTTGTGCCTGGTCTGACCCGCATCATCAACTCTTTGCTCACCACTGGGACATTTCCCACTGCTTTCAAAGAGGCCTGCATCACACCGCTACTGAAGAAACTCACTCTCAACCTTACACTGCTAGAACACTACAGGCCGGTGTAGTGTGTGAAAATGCATATCTTCCGTCAAAATGTAGATGACTGATTTTAACCTCTTATTATTTTCTGTCTTCTTAAAAAAATATTTTTTTTACTTACCTCACTATTCTTAGCTTTGTGTACTGTGCTAGGCTTTAATGGACTGGATTTAATTAACTTATGCATTTTGTTGCCTATATTGTTATAATTGCTTGCAATGTTTCCTCGTCTGTAAGTCGCTTTGGATAAAAACGTCTGCTAAATGACTAAATGTAAATTTTATGAAATGTGTAATGTCATGTGTAATGTGTAATGTGTAGTGTGTGGCCTTGAAATTTTAGCATGTCTACGTAATCATGAATAAATGCTTCTTGAGACACACAGTGTTGCTTCTTTGCATGCATCAAATGAATTGTTTCTGGCTATATGCATCCATGCATTAGTTTGAGAGGGGTGGAAATGGGACACTTGGGTGAAACAAAACTGCCCCAAAAGTACCCCCCCCCACTTTAAATACAGTTTTTTCTAAGTCAATTTGGTACATTTCTCAGATCCGATTTGAAATTCTCAAAACTTCTTGTTCAATCCTTACATCCTTGTGTCACGTGTGCACATCAAACAAGCATTTTCTCATTTCTTTGAACAAGTTGCAAATGCTTTGGTACATCCATGCAAATGATTATGACGAAAATCTGTGCAGATTCCTACATTATCAATTGCTTATGTCATGTTGATCAAAATGCATTATAATGGGTCTCTGTAGAATAGTATAATCCCCACGACATTTAAGCACTAGTTTTACAATATACAGTAAGTATACTTTAAGTAAACAGTGGCATTTTATTTTACTCAATTTAGTGTTTTGCATTGCTATATTCTTTCCACATAGGACTGCAAGACAACTTCACTGTGTTGCAGACGGCCCCTTTTCATACCTAAACAGTCTTTTGACACTCTCTACAGGGATCTCATCCCTGAACAAGAGAGGGGGCAGATTGGAGATGACCTGCCAAAGTACGTGTTAGTTTGGGACAATGTCAGTTTCCATCGCTCCAACATCATCAGGCAATGGTTTGCGGCCCACAACAGGATGCTGGTGGAGTTCCTCTCACCCTACTCAACCACGTTGAGGAATTTTTCTCAGCATGAAGATTAAAAGTATATGATCGCCAGCCGCATACACAGATGACCCTTCTGGCTGCCATGGATGTAACGTGTGATGACATCACAGCTGATGCCTGCAGAGGCTGGATTAGACACTCTGAAAGATGATTTTCACGCTGTATTGCAAGAGAAGATATTTGTTGTGATGTGGATGAGAATCCGCTGCCCAAAAGACAGGAACGTCAGGAGGTGTAGGAAGACTGCACTGTAATTCCACTGCACTGCATGTACAGTTTTCCCAAAGGAGATTGTCTTATGTTCAGATTTCTACATTTGTTTGTGCTATGCAGTGCTGTCTTTTCCTGTCTGCATCACATTGACACTGTCTGTCAATAAATTATTGTACAAACAGTAAAAGCGTTAACGTGAATCATGTGCCGTCTCTTGCAATCAAACAATCAAAACCAGAAATGCACTTACTGTTTTGCAAATGACAAGGATGATTCGAGAAATGCTCCACTCATCACTCTCAGGTCACTCCGCTGCACACGTCTGATCACTTCTTTGTCACCCCCGACCTCACCGCTCCAGACAACGCAGCTGTCTTACCGCTGGTCACTTTCCGGCGCTACCTACGGTCCCTCCCTCCTGCTTTTCCTCTGCTGTCTTGTCTGCACTCCCCCCCTCTGAGGAGCTCTCTCTTTTGAAAACCAACAGTGCCACAGACACTCTGTGTTCCACGCTTACATCCTGCTTGGACAACATATGCCCTCTTACATCTGGACCAGCCCGTGCATCCCTGTCTGCCCCCCGGTTATCGGATGTACCACGTGAGCATCGCACCAGCCTCCGGTCAGCTGAGAGAAAATGGCACAAGTCAAAAGACCATACTGACCTCTCTCTCTCTACTTTCTCCGTTGACATCACCTCTGTAAAAACTGATTATAACCACTCGAAGATCAGCAACTCTCCTGACTCTCGCACACTCTTAAAAACCTTCTCTGCTCTCCTCTGTCCGCCTGCTCCCACACCTTCATCGGAGTTAACGGCTGATGATTTTGCATCGTTCTTCGTAAAGAAAACTACCGCCATCAACAGCCAATTTTCTACGCCACCATCACCCGCCTTTTCTCCTATGTCTGAAGATGATGTTTCCAAGGTCATTGGTTCCAACCACCCTACCACCTGCCCACTGGATCCCATCCCCACCCATCTCCTCTATGCCATCTCTCCAGCAGTTGTGCCTGGTCCGACCCGCATCATCAACTCTTTGCTCACCACTGGGACATTTCCCACTGCTTTCAAAGAGGCCTGCATCACACCGCTACTGAAGAAACTCACTCTCAACCTTACACTGCTAGAACACTACAGGCCGGTGTAGTGTGTGAAAATGCATATCTTCCGTCAAAATGTAGATGACTGATTTTAACCTCTTATTATTTTCTGTCTTCTTAAAAATTTATTTTTTTACTTACCTCACTATTCTTAGCTTTGTATACTGTGCTAGGCTTTAATGGACTGGATTTAATTAACTTATGCATTTGTTGCCTATATTGTTATAATTGCTTCCAATGTTTCCTCGTCTGTAAGTCGCTTTGGATAAAAACGTCTGCTAAATGACTAAATGTAAATTTTATGAAATGTGTAATGTCATGTGTAATGTGTAATGTGTAGTGTGTGGCCTTGAAATTTTAGCATGTCTACGTAATCATGAATAAATGCTTCTTGAGACACACAGTGTTGCTTCTTTGCATGCATCAAATGAATTGTTTCTGGCTATATGCATCCATGCATTAGTTTGAGAGGGGTGGAAATGGGACACTTGGGTGAAACAAAACTGCCCCAAAAGTACCCCCCCCCCCACTTTAAATACAGTTTTTTCTAAGTCAATTTGGTACATTTCTCAGATCCGATTTGAAATTCTCAAAACTTCTTGTTCAATCCTTACATCCTTGTGTCACGTGTGCACATCAAACAAGCATTTTCTCATTTCTTTGAACAAGTTGCAAATGCTTTGGTACATCCATGCAAATGATTATGACAAAATTCTGTGCAGATTCCTACATTATCAATTGCTTATGTCATGTTGATCAAAATGAATTATAATGGGTCTCTGTAGAATAGTATAATCCCCACGACATTTAAGCACTAGTTTTTCAATATACAGTAAGTATACTTTAAGTAAACGGTGGCATTTTATTTTACTCAATTTAGTGTTTTGCATTGCTATATTCTTTCCACATAGGACTGCAAGACAACTTCACTGTGTTGCAGACGGCCCCTTTTCACACCTAAACAGTCTTTTGACACTCTCTACAGGGATCTCATCCCTGAACAAGAGAGGGGGCAGATTGGAGATGACCTGCCAAAGTATGTGTTAGTTTGGGACAATGTCAGTTTCCATCGCTCCAACATCATCAGGCAATGGTTTGCGCCCCACAACAGGATGCTGGTGGAGTTCCTCTCACCCTACTCAACCCCGTTGAGGAATTTTTCTCAGCATGAAGATTAAAAGTATATGATGGCCAGCCCCATACACAGATGACCCTTCTGGCTGCCATGGATGTAACGTGTGATGACATCACAGCTGATGCCTGCAGAGGCTGGATTAGACACTCTGAAAGATGATTTTCACGCTGTATCGCAAGAGAAGATATTTGTTGTGATGTGGATGAGAATCCGTTGCCCAAAAGACAGGAACGTCAGGAGGTGTAGGAAGACTGCACTGTAATTCCACTGCACTGCATGTACAGTTTTCCCAAAGGAGATTGTCTTATGTTCAGATTTCTACATTTGTTTGTGCTATGCAGTGCTGTCTTTTCCTGTCTGCATCACAATGACACTGTCTGTCAATAAATTATTGTACAAACAGTAAAAGCGTTAACGTGAATCATGTGCCGTCTCTTGCAATCAAACAATCAAAACCAGAAATGCACTTACTGTTTTGCAAATGACAAGGATGATTCGAGAAATGCTCCACTCATCACTCTCAAGTCACTCCGCTGCACACGTCTGATCACTTCTTTGTCACCCCCGACCTCACCGCTCCAGACAACGCAGCTGTCTTACCGCTGGTCACTTTCCAGCGCTACCTACGCTCCCTCCCTCCTGCTTTTCCTCTGCT
The DNA here is from genome assembly GCF_947034865.1 of Barbatula barbatula. Classification (NCBI taxonomy): domain Eukaryota; kingdom Metazoa; phylum Chordata; class Actinopteri; order Cypriniformes; family Nemacheilidae; genus Barbatula; species Barbatula barbatula. Next base: position 13,518,622 of record NC_136772.1, read on the forward strand.
GTCTTGTCTGCACTCCCCCCCCTCTGAGGAGCTCTCTCTTTTGAAAACCAACAGTGCCACAGACACTCTGTGTTCCACGCTTACATCCTGCTTGGACAACATATGCCCTCTTACATCTGGACCAGCCCGTGCATCCCTGTCTGCCCCCTGGTTATCGGATGTACCACGTGAGCATCGCACCAGCCTCCGGTCAGCTGAGAGAAAATGGCACAAGTCAAAAGACCATACTGACCTCTCTCTCTCTACTTTCTCCGTTGACGTCACCTCTGCAAAAACTGATTATAACCACTTGAAGATCAGCAACTCTCCTGACTCTCGCACACTCTTAAAAACCTTCTCTGCTCTCCTCTGTCCGCCTGCTCCCACACCTTCATCGGAGTTAACGGCTGATGATTTTGCATCGTTCTTCGTAAAGAAAACTACCGCCATCAACAGCCAATTTTCTACGCCACCACCACCCGCCTTTTCTCCTATGTCTGAAGATGATGTTTCCAAGGTCATTGGTTCCAACCACCCTACCACCTGCCCACTGGATCCCATCCCCACCCATCTCCTCTATGCCATCTCTCCAGCAGTTGTGCCTGGTCTGACCCGCATCATCAACTCTTTGCTCACCACTGGGACATTTCCCACTGCTTTCAAAGAGGCCTGCATCACACCGCTACTGAAGAAACTCACTCTCAACCTTACACTGCTAGAACACTACAGGCCGGTGTAGTGTGTGAAAATGCATATCTTCCGTCAAAATGTAGATGACTGATTTTAACCTCTTATTATTTTCTGTCTTCTTAAAAATTTATTTTTTTACTTACCTCACTATTCTTAGCTTTGTATACTGTGCTAGGCTTTAATGGACTGGATTTAATTAACTTATGCATTTGTTGCCTATATTGTTATAATTGCTTCCAATGTTTCCTCGTCTGTAAGTCGCTTTGGATAAAAACGTCTGCTAAATGACTAAATGTAAATTTTATGAAATGTGTAATGTCATGTGTAATGTGTAATGTGTAGTGTGTGGCCTTGAAATTTTAGCATGTCTACGTAATCATGAATAAATGCTTCTTGAGACACACAGTGTTGCTTCTTTGCATGCATCAAATGAATTGTTTCTGGCTATATGCATCCATGCATTAGTTTGAGAGGGGTGGAAATGGGACACTTGGGTGAAACAAAACTGCCCCAAAAGTACCCCCCCCCCCACTTTAAATACAGTTTTTTCTAAGTCAATTTGGTACATTTCTCAGATCCGATTTGAAATTCTCAAAACTTCTTGTTCAATCCTTACATCCTTGTGTCACGTGTGCACATCAAACAAGCATTTTCTCATTTCTTTGAACAAGTTGCAAATGCTTTGGTACATCCATGCAAATGATTATGACAAAATTCTGTGCAGATTCCTACATTATCAATTGCTTATGTCATGTTGATCAAAATGAATTATAATGGGTCTCTGTAGAATAGTATAATCCCCACGACATTTAAGCACTAGTTTTTCAATATACAGTAAGTATACTTTAAGTAAACGGTGGCATTTTATTTTACTCAATTTAGTGTTTTGCATTGCTATATTCTTTCCACATAGGACTGCAAGACAACTTCACTGTGTTGCAGACGGCCCCTTTTCACACCTAAACAGTCTTTTGACACTCTCTACAGGGATCTCATCCCTGAACAAGAGAGGGGGCAGATTGGAGATGACCTGCCAAAGTACGTGTTAGTTTGGGACAATGTCAGTTTCCATCGCTCCAACATCATCAGGCAATGGTTTGCGGCCCACAACAGGATGCTGGTGGAGTTCCTCTCACCCTACTCAACCACGTTGAGGAATTTTTCTCAGCATGAAGATTAAAAGTATATGATCGCCAGCCGCATACACAGATGACCCTTCTGGCTGCCATGGATGTAACGTGTGATGACATCACAGCTGATGCCTGCAGAGGCTGGATTAGACACTCTGAAAGATGATTTTCACGCTGTATCGCAAGAGAAGATATTTGTTGTGATGTGGATGGGGCCGTTGCCCAAAAGACAGGAACGTCAGGAGGTGTAGGAAGACTGCACTGTAATTCCACTGCACTGCATGTACAGTTTTCCCTAAGGAGATTGTCTTATGTTCAGATTTCTACATTTGTTTGTGCTATGCAGTGCTGTCTTTTCCTGTCTGCATCACAATGACACTGTCTGTCAATAAATTATTGTACAAACAGTAAAAGCGTTAACGTGAATCATGTGCCGTCTCTTACAATCAAACAATCAAAACCAGAAATGCACTTACTGTTTTGCAAATGACAAGGATGATTCCAGAAATGCTCCACTCATCACTCTCAGGTCACTCCGCTGCACACGTCTGATCACTTCTTTGTCACCCCCGACCTCACCGCTCCAGACAACGCAGATGTCTTACCGCTGGTCACTTTCCGGCGCTACCTACGGTCCCTCCCTCCTGCTTTTCCTCTGCTGTCTTGTCTGCACTCCCCCCCTCTGAGGAGCTCTCTCTTTTGAATACCAACAGTGCCACAGACACTCTGTGTTCCACGCTTACATCCTGCTTGGACAACATATGCCCTCTTACATCTGGACCAGCCCGTGCATCCCTGTCTGCCCCCTGGTTATCGGATGTACCACGTGAGCATCGCACCAGCCTCCGGTCAGCTGAGAGAAAATGGCACAAGTCAAAAGACCATACTGACCTCTCTCTCTCTACCAGTCTCTTCTCTCTACTTTCTCCGTTGACGTCACCTCTGCAAAAACTGATTATAACCACTCGAAGATCAGCAACTCTCCTGACTCTCTCACACACTTAAAAACCTTCTCTGCTCTCCTCTGTCCGCCTGCTCCCACACCTTCATCGGAGTTGACGGCTGATAATTTTGCATCGTTCTTCGTAAAGAAAACTACCGCCATCAACAGCCAATTTTCTACGCCACCATCACCCGCCTTTTCTCCTATGTCTGAAGATGATGTTTCCAAGGTCATTGGTTCCAACCACCCTACCACCTGCCCACTGGATCCCATCCCCACCCATCTCCTCCATGCCATCTCTCCAGCAGTTGTGCCTGGTCTGACCCGCATCATCAACTCTTTGCTCACCACTGGGACATTTCCCACTGCTTTCAAAGAGGCCTGCATCACACCGCTACTGAAGAAACTCACTCTCAACCTTATACTGCTAGAACACTACAGGCCGGTGTAGTGTGTGAAAATGCATATCTTCCGTCAAAATGTAGATGACTGATTTTAACCTCTTATTATTTTCTGTCTTCTTAAAAAATTATTTTTTTACTTACCTCACTATTCTTTGCTTTGTATACTGTGCTAGGCTTTAATGGACTGGATTTAATTAACTTATGCATTTTGTTGCCTATATTGTTATAATTGTTTCCAATGTTTCCTCGTCTGTAAGTCGCTTTGGATAAAAACGTCTGCTAAATGACTAATTGTAAATTTTATGAAATGTGTAATGTCATGTGTAATGTGTAATGTGTAGTGTGTGGCCTTGAAATTTTAGCATGTCTACGTAATCATGAATAAATGCTTCTTGAGACACACAGTGTTGCTTCTTTGCATGCATCAAATGAATTGTTTCTGGCTATATGCATCCATGCATTAGTTTGAGAGGGGTGGAAATGGGACACTTGGGTGAAACAAAACTGCCCAAAAGTTTGTTGCCTATATTGTTATAATTGCTTCCAATGTTTCCTCGTCTGTAAGTCGCTTTGGATAAAAACGTCTGCTAAATGATGTTGTGGAATTTTCTTATTCCTTAATCAAGGTGAGTCAATTTTGACAAACGCAATATACAGAGACATCAAGTACTTTGCAAAGTATTTTATTGTCATTTAATCTGCATCATGAGCAATGAGCATGGTGCAGAGCAAAGGCGCTCTTTCCTCCTGCACCCAGAGTATATATATGATTAAAAACGTGACACCCCCTCCCTTTGCCCCTAACAAGAATCCCGAGCTGGTTTACGGGAAGTTCCGTTATTCCAAACAGAACATCTTGGCCTCTGCTCGAGGGCAAAGGCAGAGTGGTATGACGTGTTTAGAGAAAAACATGATAACATTAGAAAAGAAAACATAGATAAACACTTCGTAAACATATAGACAGACACATCAAGAAGCTAGACTAGAAAATTTTCATTACATTCCCCCCTTTTATCATATATGATAACCAAAATCTTTATACTTTGACCATGTAAGATGAGCAACGCCCTTTCTCTTACAGGTTTCATTCTTCTATCTAAACAGTTCTTAAAATCCCACTAGAATTGGTAACACCACCTGCTTCAGCCCCACTCCCCAACTTTAGCTATTCCACCATTTCAACAGACTGTTAGTCATATCATCCGGTTCCCTGATAATTAAAATTTTTCTGAGTTAGAGCTAGTCTTTTTCCTTTTTATTTGGCCGTTCCAGGGGACATAATTGCCCACATTTTCAAATTTTGTTGCCTTATCCAGAACATCAACTGAGGTACACGTACCTCTACACAAATACATATTTGTTCCCCAGTACCTAGCAGAATTAGGGTAACACTGTCCCTCCCCATACCATTTTATTAAACTTGGAATATAGTGTTAGACAGAAACAAAATTCTATAATCTCTAATTTCTCAGGGTTCGATGTGTCCCCGACTCGAACAGTTGATTCCCTTTGCGAGCACCAATAGTGCCCCTCCTGTCGCTTCAGTCAGCACGACCATTGCGAAGAGCCATACGGTTGGAGTTGCCCCTCCTTGGACACCTTTTTGCTGTGGGAGGTGTGTCTTTCCCACGACTTCCTCCTGAAATCTTTGACTACTTGGAAGTCTCCTGCCTGGAAGCTGTGGAATGATTTGTCAGCTCCGTTTGCTACTGCTCCTTTGACCTGCACAAATATTTTGAGAGCAAAAACACAAAAACACATTGCTTGTAACATCCCCCCTTTTGAAGCGTGGTCTAGGCCATGCGTCAAAATCGCAAAAGCAGGGAAAGAATGTTTTGGCAAACAGGTGAGGCCATTTGGGCCTCCCCAAACATTGTCAGTGTATTTACATGAGCACTCCTTCCAGAGTGCACGCTCAGCTGGTTCTGCAAAATGTTTGCATCTCTGCAAGAGAAAGAGTTTTGTTAGTGATTTCTGGAGAAAATCTGTCTGTCTCTGATGTTGCTTGCTTTGCTGCAAGGTCAGCCGTCGGCTTACTGCAAAAAAATTGTTTCAGATACAAAAGTGTGTGCGTCACAGTTACACACAACAATGGCTGATGGGAGAAGAATGGCAGATAGCATATCAGCAACCTATGTGTGATTAAGAATGTTTTTACCATCATCTTTTACAAAGTTTCTGTGTTTCCACAGTGTGCCAAAATCATGAGTTACACCAAATGCATATCTACTATCTGTGTGAATGTCTACATTTGTATTCTTTGCTAATCCCCATGCGCGTGTGAGTGCAATGAGCTCTGCTGTCTGAGCAGAGAAATGGTCCCTAAAAATGATATCAATTGCTTCTTTGCTTTTGGACTTGCGATGTCTGTAAAAAGATGGCGCCGGTGCAGGCTTGCCGTCAATCACTTAATATTGTTGTGTGTGTTTTAATTTGTTTTATGCTATTTTTTATACGATGCGCATCCTCAGTTTTAACCTACGACCGACTTACTCTTTTAAACTTGAAAGATGCTTCAATTGCGCTATCAAACCAAGCAGTTTGTGTTGAACCCTGCACCCCCCCCACTACTGAAGTCGATACCTGCCCACCTTCGCCGCTGTCTGTACCTGTTACCGGTGAGAAAGCGCAGGAGGCGCCGTGGAAAGCAGGGCGGCCTAGCGATGAAGCTAAAAAACTTCATACGCTTACATCGGATGCCCGGAGTGCATCTGGCGTCTCTTGAGGATGGTATGGCTGGAGCTTTCCGTGTCCGCCGGCGCTCGCTGGAGCCAGTGTGCGGATCGATGGTTGCGGTTCTGCCTTCGTCGTTGACGCCACCCCCTGGCTTTCGCTCTCCTCGGTTTTTGCGTGGGGGAGTGTGCAAGAACCATCTCCGCTCCCTTCCTCGGGAAAAACAGGCAGCTTCTTCGGACTATCTACCGCGGGTTCGGATGGCCTTGGTCAACGCCAGATCGGTAGTAAACAAAACATTTATTTTAAACGATCTTTTCTCTGCTTGTGAACTGGATTTTCTTTTTCTGACTGAAACATGGGTCACCACTGGGGATCTTAGCTCCTTTTCCGAAATGACTCGTTTCTTTGTCATCTTGTGGCGTCAAACAAACAAAACAGCTTTGAACTGCAGTTATTTACTATTAAACTGGACAAGCCCTTGTTGGTTGCACTAATATATCGACCTCCGAAATATAATAAGGACTTTTTAAATGACTTCTCAACCCTTTTGGGAGATCTGTTACCCAAGTATGAACAACTATTAATTTTGGGAGATTTTAACATTCATGTCTGCTGTGCTGATGATTCTTTGGCAAAAGAATTTAAAAACCTTTTAAATGCCTTCGACTTAACCTCTCAGGTTAATATACCCACTCACCAGCATGGTCATACACTTGATCTGGTTTTAACTCATGGGGTTTCTTTCGGCGATCTTGATGTATGTGAAAATGGCTTCTCTGATCATAAGACTGTTTTGTTTTCCTTTTCATCTCAGTTAAATGTTGTCAGACAGGCATCTGCTGCTCGTCAGGCTCGGCTTATCACCTCAGCTACTAGAGAGGACTTTATGTCCACTTTTACTAAAGAAAGCCTACATATGGATGAGTGGAATGAAAATTTAAGTGTGGAGGAATTACTTCTCAGTTTTAATACCATTTGTGTTGGTGTTATGGATTTGGTGGCACCTTTTAAAACATTTTTTCATAAATCTGGACCGGAGCCATGGTTAACTGACTCTACACGTGCTCTTAGGCAGATGTGTAGGCGAGCAGAGCGAAAGTGGAAAAAGGACAAACTTAATGTCTCTCTTCAAATACTAAGAGAATCCCTATCACAATACCAGAAAGCCGTTAAATCAGCAAAATCTATATATTTCACTGAAATTATAAACAAGAACAGTCATAAACCCAAAACTCTTTTTAATATTATTAATGCTACTCTTAACCCCTCCTCTGGCTCATTGTTAGAAGGATCCTCACAACTTTGCGAGGACTTTCTATCATTTTTTATGAGTAAAATAAATGATTTTAGAACAGGGATAAATCATCTACAGCCTAATCCCGCGGAGTACCAAAGATGTCCTACTGTTCTGAGTGATTTTACCCCGGTCTCCGATGTCCATTTTACTACATTAGTGACTCAGCTCAAGCCTTCTGGCTCGGCTATTGATGTAATTCCCCCTAAGCTTTTAAAACAAGTTCTGGATGTGGTAGCTCCTTACCTTTTGTCTATAATAAACTGCAGTCTAGAAACTGGTATTATTCCAGATCTGCTAAAACATGCAACTGTGCGGCCACTACTGAAAAAAACAAGTCTAGATCCCACGATTTTAGCAAATTTTAGACCTATTTCAAATCTGTCCTTTATTACAAAAATTATGGAGAAAACTGTTCTTGAACAATTGCAAACTTATTTAGCTGATAATATGATCTTTGAAGTTTTTCAATCTGGGTTCAGAAAACATCATTCCACTGAGACTGCTCTTTTGAAGGTATTAAATGATTTGCTTGTCATATGTGACTCAGGTGACCATGTTGCGCTGGTGTTGTTAGATCTTACCGCCGCCTTTGATACGGTTGATCATGCTATTCTTGTCGGTCGTCTGGTGCAGGCATTACAGGCAAAGCTCTGAACTGGTTTAAATCGTACCTTACAAACAGAACTTTTTCTATCAATATAGGTGATCATTCATCTAAAAGTGCTGTCTTAACATGTGGGGTTCCCCAAGGATCGATTTTGGCTCCCATTTTATTTTCTTTATATATGCTCCCATTGGGTTCAATTTTTAGAAAATATGGACTCGATTTTCACTGTTATGCGGATGACACGCAAATTTATCTGCCTATTAAACGAAACTCTAATGGTGTCGATGCCCTTCTTGCCTGTCTGTGTGATGTAAGGGTATGGCCATCGATGAACTTTCTGAATTTTAATGAAGATAAGACCGAAATCACTATATTTGGACCGTCTGACTCTGTGGCTGCCCCCAATATAAATCTCGGTGGGCTGTCCACTTGTGTCAAGCACCATGTAAAAATCTGGGTGTTATCTTTGATGAACACTTGAAGTTTGATAGGCAGATAAATGTAGTGGTAAAATCATCATTTTTCCAGCTGAGACTCCTGTCAAAGGTAAAGACTTTTCTCTCGTTTAAAAACCTTGAGAAAGTCATTCATGCTTTTATTACGTCAAGACTGGACTATTGTAACTCACTATATTTTGGGATCAGTCAATCTTCTATGTCCCGGCTACAATTGGTCCAAAATGCAGCAGCTAGATTTTTAACTGGAACCCATAAACGTGCTCATATTACTCCTGTTTTAAGATCTCTGCATTGGTTGCCCGTGTGCCATAGAGTAGTTTTTAAACTCTTGCTTATTGTTTTTAAATCTTTAAATGGTCTGGGTCCCTCCTACATTGATGATCTACTGGTTGAGAGAAAGACTTGTAGATCTCTTCGGTCTTCCAACGATCAGACTCTGTCTGTTCCCAAGATGAAACGAAAGCGCAGGGGCTTCCGAGCCTTCTCATATGTTGCTCCTCAACTTTGGAACTCACTGCCAATGACAATAAAAAATGCTCCATCTGTGTCTTCTTTTAAGACTAGGCTAAAGACCTATCTCTTTGATAAGGCTTTTGATAGTTGATTTGTGTATCTTTATTATTATTTCTTTCTTATCACACTGTATAATATTGCCTCTTTTTTGTTAAAGCACATTGGTCAACCTTTGGTTGAAATTAATAGTGCTTTATAAATAAAATGCCATTGCCATTGCCATTGCCATTGCCATTGTAATTGCAGACACGCTTTGCGGACAGCTGTCTGCCGCGGTCAGTATTTTCGTGACCCAAAAAACGAACAACTTGTTTTGCCAGCTGGACTTTGGAGACATTTACTTTGTGTTTTTTTTTTTCTCTTATCTTTTAAACTGGAAACAAAGGCCTGCGCACCGGTAAATTTGGACATGGCACAACTATGCCTTTTTTTTCTTTTTTTATCTTTTTAAACTCATTAAATATTGGCCTTATGCCATTGAGGTCTTCTTATTTGAGGCTTCTGTTTTGAGGGGGAATTGCTGTTTGCGTGGATGGAAATTACCCTTGGGCGTTATCACAACAGGTTCACAGTTCCTAATCAACCCAACATAATATTTTCCTGTTCCCCAAAGTTGTACGGGCACCTTCCCAAAATTTCTTCATTAATCTTTTTGTGTGTGAAAACACTTCAAGTCCCCTTGTTGCTGACAGACAGGCATGATTCTCACGATGGGCGTGCAACAAATTTGAATATTGCACGTCGTCCCTTTTAAACCATTCTATGGCGTGCGCATATTTGGCAGCAAAACACCCACAGCTCCCCACACCATTGCAATCAACGTCATGAGGCTCTGTGAGGCAATACATTCTACATCATACTTACGTAATTCAATATTACATCGTACAGCTGTACGAGCGCTGCACACGGGTCGTGTTGGTATCATGCTCAATCTGTCATCATACACATTATGACACCCAACTCGCATTGCACCCTTTTGACATAAATTATTCTACATTAGAGCCACTAGCATTTAGGGAAAACACAGCTAGTTTAGACTCTGGCAAATTTAAACACTTCTTGTGAATCACAGTAGGCTATTTGTTGCCCCTGAATCTATCAAAAAATCAAGCAGTTTGTTGCACACGAGCATTGTGCATTTTAGCAAAGTTCAGAAAGCGTTTTCATTCATCATGGAATGTGAGCTAAGCAGATCTTCATTGCATACAGTAGGAAAAAGCATTTCTTCATTGCATATGCTAAGGGAAATCATACTCACCACCCTCGGAATGATGCCTCACCTCCTCACTTCCATCTACCTTTTCTCTTGACCTCCGCGATCTCAGAGGCTCAGGACAATCATTTCGCCAGTGCCCCGTCTTTCCGCAATTGAAACATTTCTCTGGATCATAGGTGCTAGAGGGTTTAAAACCTCCTCTTCCACGTCCACGCCACTGACCTCCTCTCCTCCCGTTTCCTCTTCCTCCATGCTCTACTCCGATATTCATTAGAGCCATGTGGAGTTCTTCATCTTGTGTGTTTTTCTTCTGAAGCTCTTTCTTGCCTGTTTGTCTTTCGGCGTGTACAGCATGACGGACGATCTCGCTCATTCTCGCACGATCTGGCTCGATGCATGATTTTTCCACTTCTCGTCTCAGCTCTTCTCTGAGATTAGCAGAAAAGTGGATCTGAGATGTCCTATGAACGGACCAATGTCCGGTCCGTCTGAATCAGGTTGAAGTCCAGAATGTTCTTTAAATACTTCCTCCACAGGCCATTTACCTTGTAACTTTCTTAGGTCCGATGGTTTCAGTTTGACTTTCAACAGTCTCTCTAATTCTTTCATTGAGGGTGAGAATTCTTTGCAAAATGTCAAAAGTTCTTTATACGTCGGTGCTGGTTGCGCTATTTCCTGCTTTTGACACACCACGGGCTGTGGCATGTGTGGCACTGGTGCTGGTGGAGACACTGGTGGGGGCACTGGAGCTGCCTCAATCGGGTTCAGATGTCGGTGAGGAGGGACACAATCATCCTCCGGTTGGTGTTTGTAACAAGTCATAGATGGGGGTAAAGAAGTGTGGGAATTAAGATCAATATATAGATCGATATAAAATTGGATGATTAATTTTGTTTAAATCAGATGTATTTTCGTACATGACATGATTGTGAACAAAAGCTTGAAGTTGAGAGTCCTACAGTTGCTAGATGTTGCCTGAGATCGGAATTTGGTCAGTAAGTGGGGGGTTGCATGTTCTGCTTATGTGTGTGTGTAATAAGAACTACATTTTCTTTTTGGGGAAGAAATGGGTACACTTAAGGATCTTATTGTGGTATTAAACGTGCCTTTACATTTAATATGCTTATGATTCCATTGTTGATTAAAACTATGCATAAAATGTTGAAAATATAACCAAGTGTGTTAGTTGGTGTTAACCTAGAATTCAGCGCTGATTCTGTGGGATACTGTGGGGTTTTTTCCACAGGAAATTGCTATGTGTGTGTGTAAAGATTAGATTACACGGGGAGCCCCATGGAATGGGTGAGGGTCTTGTGTGCAAATTTGTTACAGATGTCGGGGTTTGAAAAACAAGGCAGTGAGCTGGTTGGCTGAGACAGGACAAAGAAGGGAAAGCGGATTGGACCCAGGCTGAAGAAGAGATTCGGCGTGAAATATAAAACCATGTGTATGTGTTTTCTGGTGGTCGATCCTTTGTGAGACGTTTTTGTGTCTGAGGATCCACCGAAACAGCTGTTTGTTTGAGACTTCTGATCAATAAATTTCAACGTTTTCTGAACTGGCCTCTCTCCAATTTTTGAACGCGCAGAACATTGTTTTAATGTTCATCAGAAGACAGAGGGGTTAAATCATTATATTCAAGCAAAACAGGGTACAATGGAGTTTTCGGTGGTGGCAGTTCTTCCAATGCCTTTTCTTTAAAAACATAGTCACGTCTATTTGCTTCCCTCTCCCATAACTCTAAACATTTACACGCTTCATCATATTTTTCCCTTTCTTTTTTGGATATTTTAAATATGTCTTTTTTCCCCATATGTTCTCTTATTTTCTCTAATTTTGTGGTACTAAATGTACCGTTTTCTGGAAAGTTAGCTTTTTCTATTAAATAGGGTACACCTTGTAAACTTCCCGTTCCCCAATTTTTCCTCATTTCTCTGTATGTTGGTTTATCCATATCATTTCTTAGTAGTCCCCCAGACTGTTTAGAATCTCTCTCGATTCTGAGTAGTCTCCCCTCTTTAACCAGACTGTTTTAAGCAGTCCCCCAGACTGTTTAGAATCTCTCGATTCTAAGTAGTCTCCCCTCTTTAACCAGACTGTTTTAAGCAGTCCCCCAGACTGTTTAGCGCTAAGTAGTCTCCCCTTTTGTTCCAGACTGTTCAGAAATCTATCTGACTCACCACTTTTCCTTTTTGTGCCTTGCACTGAGTTCTTTTGGGATCACGTCAGCTTGGGGTCCGGAGTAGAGTTCTCTCGTCCCTGTATGGGGTTAGAGCTGGATTTGCTATGTCCAGGATGATCAGTCAACTCTAGTCCGTTCTCCGTCAGCCTTGTGATCCCATACTTCGTCGCCAAATTGTTGTGGAATTTTCTTATTCCTTAATCAAGGTGAGTCAATTTTGACAAACGCAATTTACATAGACATCAAGTACTTTGCAAAGTATTTTATTGTCGTTTAATCTGCATCATGAGCAATGAGCATGGTGCAGAGCAAAGGCGCTCTTTCCTCCTGCACCCAGAGTATATATATGATTAAAAACGTGACACCCCCTCCCTTTGCCCCCTAACAAGAATCCCGAGCTGGTTTACGGGAAGTTCCGTTATTCCAAACAGAACATCTTGGCCTCTGCTCGAGGGCAAAGGCAGAGTGGTATGACGTGTTTAGAGAAAAACATGATAACATTAGAAAAGAAAACATAGATAAACACTTCGTAAACATATAGACAGACACATCAAGAAGCTAGACTAGAAAATTTCCATTACAATGACTAAATGTAAATTTTATGAAATGTGTAATGTCATGTGTAATGTGTAATGTGTAGTGTGTGGCCTTGAAATTTTAGCATGTCTACGTAATCATGAATAAATGCTTCTTGAGACACACAGTGTTGCTTCTTTGCATGCATCAAATGAATTGTTTCTGGCTATATGCATCCATGCATTAGTTTGAGAGGGGTGGAAATGGGACACTTGGGTGAAACAAAACTGCCCCCCACTTTAAATACAGTTTTTTCTAAGTCAATTTGGTACATTTCTCTGATCCGATTTGAAATTCTCAAAACTTCTTGTTCAATCCTTACATCCTTGTGTCACGTGTGCACATCAAACAAGCATTTTCTAATTTCTTTGAACAAGTTGCAAATGCTTTGGTACATCCATGCAAATGATTATGACAAAATTCTGTGCAGATTCCTACATTATCAATTGCTTATGTCATGTTGATAAAAATGCATTATAATGGGTCTCTGTAGAATAGTATAATCCCAGCGACATTTAAGCACTAGTTTTACAATATACAGTAAGTATACTTTAAGTAAACAGTGGCATTTTATTTTACTCAATTTAGTGTTTTGCATTGCTATATTCTTTCCACATAGGACTGCAAGACAACTTCACTGTGTTGCAGACGGCCCCTTTTCAAACCTAAACAGTCTTTTGACACTCTCTACAGAGATCTCATCCCTGAACAAGAGAGGGGGCAGATTGGAGATGACCTGCCAAAGTACGTGTAAGTTTGGGACAATGTCAGTTTCCATTGCTCCAACATCATCAGGCAATGGTTTGCGGCCCACAACAGGATGCTGGTGGAGTTCCTCTCACCCTACTCAACCCCGTTGAGGAATTTTTCTCAGCATGAAGATTAAAAGTATATGATGGCCAGCCGCATACACAGATGACCCTTCTGGCTGCCATGGATGTAACGTGTGATGACATCACAGCTGATGCCTGCAGAGGCTGGATTAGACACTCTGAAAGATGATTTTCACGCTGTATCGCAAGAGAAGATATTTGTTGTGATGTGGATGAGAATCCGTTGCCCAAAAGACAGGAACGTCAGGAGGTGTAGGAAGACTGCACTGTAATTCCACTGCACTGCATGTACAGTTTTCCCTAAGGAGATTGTCTTATGTTCAGATTTCTACATTTGTTTGTGCTATGCAGTGCTGTCTTTTCCTGTCTGCATCACAATGACACTGTCTGTCAATAAATTATTGAACAAACAGTAAAAGCGTTAACGTGAATCATGTGCCGTCTCTTGCAATCAAACAATCAAAACCAGAAATGCACTTACTGTTTTGCAAATGACAAGGATGATTCGAGAAATGCTCCACTCATCACTCTCAGGTCACTCCGCTGCACACGTCTGATCACTTCTTTGTCACCCCCGACCTCACCGCTCCAGACAACGCAGATGTCTTACCGCTGGTCACTTTCCGGCGCTACCTACGGTCCCTCCCTCCTGCTTTTCCTCTGCTGTCTTGTCTGCACTCCCCCCCTCTGAGGAGCTCTCTCTTTTGAATACCAACAGTGCCACAGACACTCTGTGTTCCACGCTTACATCCTGCTTGGACAACATATGCCCTCTTACATCTGGACCAGCCCGTGCATCCCTGTCTGCTCCCTGGTTATCGGATGTACCACGTGAGCATCGCACCAGCCTCCGGTCAGCTGAGAGAAAATGGCACAAGTCAAAAGACCATACTGACCTCTCTCAATCTACTTTCTCCGTTGACGTCACCTCTGCAAAAACTGATTATAACCACTCGAAGATCAGCAACTCTCCTGACTCTCGTACACTCTTAAAAACCTTCTCTGCTCTCCTCTGTCCGCCTGCTCCCACACCTTCATCGGAGTTAACGGCTGATGATTTTGCATCGTTCTTCGTAAAGAAAACTACCGCCATCAACAGCCAATTTTCTACGCCACCATCACCCGCCTTTTCTCCTATGTCTGAAGATGATGTTTCCAAGGTCATTGGTTCCAACCACCCTACCACCTGCCCACTGGATCCCATCCCCACCCATCTCCTCCATGCCATCTCTCCAGCAGTTGTGCCTGGTCTGACCCGCATCATCAACTCTTTGCTCACCACTTGGACATTTCCCACTGCTTTCAAAGAGGCCTGCATCACACCGCTACTGAAGAAACTCACTCTCAACCTTACACTGCTAGAACACTACAGGCCGGTGTAGTGTGTGAAAATGCATATCTTCCGTCAAAATGTAGATGACTGATTTTAACCTCTTATTATTTTCTGTCTTCTTAAAAAAATATTTTTTTACTTACCTCACTATTCTTAGCTTTGTATACTGTGCTAGGCTTTAATGGACTGGATTTAATTAACTTATGCATTTTGTTGCCTATATTGTTATAATTGCTTCCAATGTTTCCTCGTCTGTAAGTCGCTTTGGATAAAAACGTCTGCTAAATGACTAAATGTAAATTTTATGAAATGTGTAATGTCATGTGTAATGTGTAATGTGTAGTGTGTGGCCTTGAAATTGTAGCATGTCTACGTAATCATGAATAAATGCTTCTTGAGACACACAGTGTTGCTTCTTTGCATGCATCAAATTAATTGTTTCTGGCTATATGCATCCATGCATTAGTTTGAGAGGGGTGGAAATGGGACACTTGGGTGAAACAAAACTGCCCCAAAAGTACCCCCCCCCACTTTAAATACAGTTTTTTCTAGGTCAATTTGGTACATTTCTCAGATCCGATTTGAAATTCTCAAAACTTCTTGTTCAATCCTTACATCCTTGTGTCACGTGTGCACATCAAACAAGCATTTTCTCATTTCTTTGAACAAGTTGAAAATGCTTTGGTACATCCATGCAAATGATTATGACAAAATTCTGTGCAGATTCCTACATTATCAATTGCTTATGTCATGTTGATCAAAATGCATTATAATGGGTCTCTGTAGAATAGTATAATCCCCACGACATTTAAGCACTAGTTTTACAATATACAGTAAGTATACTTTAAGTAAACAGTGGCATTTTATTTTACTCAATTGAGTGTTTTTTTTCATTGCTATATTCTTTCCACATAGGACTGCAAGACAACTTCACTGTGTTGCAGACAGCCCCTTTTCACACCTAAACAGTCTTTTGACACTCTCTACAAAGTTAGTGTTAGTTTGGGACAATGTCAGTTTCCATCGCTCCAACATCATCAGGCAATGGTTTGCGGCCCACAACAGGATGCTGGTGGAGTTCCTCTCACCCTACTCAACCACGTTGAGGAATTTTTCTCAGCATGAAGATTAAAAGTATATGATCGCCAGCCGCATACACAGATGACCCTTCTGGCTGCCATGGATGTAACGTGTGATGACATCACAGCTGATGCCTGCATAGGCTGGTTTAGACACTCTGAAAGATGATTTTCACGCTGCATCGCAAGAGAAGATATTTGTTGTGATGTGGATGAGAATCCGTTGCCCAAAAGACAGGAACGTCAGGAGGTGTAGGAAGACTGCACTGTAATTCCACTGCACTGCATGTACAGTTTTCCCTAAGGAGATTGTCTTATGTTCAGATTTCTACATTTGTTTGTGCTATGCAGTGCTGTCTTTTCCTGTCTGCATCACAATGACACTGTCTGTCAATAAATTATTGTACAAACAGTAAAAGCGTTAACGTGAATCATGTGCCGTCTCTTGCAATCAAACAATCAAAACCAGAAATGCACTTACTGTTTTGCAAATGACAAGGATGATTCAAGAAATGCTCCACTCATCACTCTCAGGTCACTCCGCTGCACACGTCTGATCACTTCTTTGTCACCCCCGACCTCACCGCT
Organism: Barbatula barbatula; assembly: GCF_947034865.1. Classification (NCBI taxonomy): domain Eukaryota; kingdom Metazoa; phylum Chordata; class Actinopteri; order Cypriniformes; family Nemacheilidae; genus Barbatula; species Barbatula barbatula. Next base: position 13,535,126 of record NC_136772.1, read on the forward strand.
CCAGACAACGCAGATGTCTTACCGCTGGTCACTTTCCGGCGCTACCTACGGTCCCTCCCTCCTGCTTTTCCTCTGCTGTCTTGTCTGCACTCCCCCCCTCTGAGGAGCTCTCTCTTTTGAATACCAACAGTGCCACAGACACTCTGTGTTCCACGCTTACATCCTGCTTGGACAACATATGCCCTCTTACATCTGGACCAGCCGGTGCATCCCTGTCTGCCCCCTGGTTATCGGATGTACCACGTGAGCATCGCACCAGCCTCCGGTCAGCTGAGAGAAAATGACACAAGTCAAAAGACCATACTGACCTCTCTCTCTCTACTTTCTCCGTTGACGTTACCTCTGCAAAAACTGATTATAACCACTCGAAGATCAGCAACTCTCCTGACTCTCGCACACTCTTAAAAACCTCCTCTGCTCTCCTCTGTCCGCCTGCTCCCACACCTTCATCTGAGTTAACGGCTGATGATTTTGCATCGTTCTTCGTAAAGAAAACTACCGCCATCAACAACCAATTTTCTACGCCACCATCACCCGCCTTTTCTCCTATGTCTGAAGATGATGTTTCCAAGGTCATTGGTTCCAACCACCCTACCACCTGCCCACTGGATCCCATCCCCACCCATCTCCTCCATGCCATCTCTCCAGCAGTTGTGCCTGGTCTGACCCGCATCATCAACTCTTTGCTCACCACTGGGACATTTCCCACTGCTTTCAAAGAGGCCTGCATCACACCGCTACTGAAGAAACTCACTCTCAACCTTACACTGCTAGAACACTACAGTCCGGTGTAGTGTGTGAAAATGCATATCTTCCGTCAAAATGTAGATGACTGATTTTAACCTCTTATTATTTTCTGTCTTCTTAAAAAATTATTTTTTCATTTACCTCACTATTGTTAGCTTTGTATACTGTGCTAGGCTTTAATGGACTGGATTTAATTAACTTATACATTTTGTTGCCTATATTGTTATAATTGCTTCCAATGTTTCCTCGTCTGTAAGTCGCTTTGGATAAAAACGTCTGCTAAATGACTAAATGTAAATTTTATGAAATGTGTAATGTCATGTGTAATGTGTAATGTGTAGTGTGTGGCCTTGAAATTTTAGCATGTCTACGTAATCATGAATAAATGCTTCTTGAGACACACAGTGTTGCATCTTTGCATGCATCAAATGAATTGTTTCTGGCTATATGCATCCATGCATTAGTTTGAGAGGGGTGGAAATGGGACACTTGGGTGAAACAAAACTGCCCCAAAAGTACCCCCCCCCCACTGTAAATACAGTTTTTTCTAAGTCAATTTGGTACATTTCTCTGATCCGATTTGAAATTCTCAAAACTTCATGTTCAATCCTTACATCCTTGTGTCACGTGTGCACATCAAACAAGCATTTTCTAATTTCTTTGAACAAGTTGCAAATGCTTTGGTACATCCATGCAAATGATTATGACAAAATTCTGTGCAGATTCCTACATTATCAATTGCTTATGTCATGTTGATCAAAATGCATTATAATGGGTCTCTGTAGAATAGTATAATCCCCACGACATTTAAGCACTAGTTTTACAATATACAGTAAGTATACTTTAAGTAAACGGTGGCATTTTATTTTACTCAATTTAGTGTTTTGCATTGCTATATTCTTTCCACATAGGACTGCAAGACAACTTCACTGTGTTGCAGACGGCCCCTTTTCACACCTAAACAGTCTTTTGACACTCTCTACAGGGATCTCATCCCTGAACAAGAGAGGGGGCAGATTGGAGATGACCTGCCAAAGTACGTGTTAGTTTGGGACAATGTCAGTTTCCATCGCTCCAACATCATCAGGCAATGGTTTGCGGCCCACAACAGGATGCTGGTGGAGTTCCTCTCACCCTACTCAACCCCGTTGAGGAATTTTTCTCAGCATGAAGATTAAAAGTATATGATGGCCAGCCGCATACACAGATGACCCTTCTGGCTGCCATGGATGTAACGTGTGATGACATCACAGCTGATGCCTGCAGAGGCTGGATTAGACACTCTGAAAGATGATTTTCACGCTGTATCGCAAGAGAAGATATTTGTTGTGATGTGGATGAGAATCTGTTGCCCAAAAGACAGGAACGTCAGGAGGTGTAGGAAGACTGCACTGTAATTCCACTGCACTGCATGTACAGTTTTCCCAAAGGAGATTGTCTTATGTTCAGATTTCTACATTTGTTTGTGCTATGCAGTGCTGTCTTTTCCTGTCTGCATCACAATGACACTGTCTGTCAATAAATTATTGTACAAACAGTAAAAGCGTTAACGTGAATCATGTGCCGTCTCCTGCAATCAAACAATCAAAACCAGAAATGCACTTACTGTTTTGCAAATGACAAGGATGATTCGAGAAATGCTCCACTCATCACTCTCAGGTCACTCCGCTGCACACGTCTGATCACTTCTTTGTCACCCCCCACCTCACCGCTCCAGACAACGCAGATGTCTTACCGCTGGTCACTTTCCGGCGCTACCTACGGTCCCTACCTCCTGCTTTTCCTCTGCTGTCTTGTCTGCACTCCCCCCCTCTGAGGAGCTCTCTCTTTTGAATACCAACAGTGCCACAGACACTCTGTGTTCCACGCTTACATCCTGCTTGGACAACATATGCCCTCTTACATCTGGACCAGCCCGTGCATCCCTGTCTGCCCCCTGGTTATCGGATGTACCACGTGAGCATCGCACCAGCCTCCGGTCAGCTGAGAGAAAATGGCACAAGTCAAAAGACCATACTGACCTCTCTCTCTCTACTTTCTCCGTTGACGTCACCTCTGCAAAAACTGATTATAACCACTCGAAGATCAGCAACTCTCCTGACTCTCGCACACTCTTAAAAACCTTCTCTGCTCTCCTCTGTCCGCCTGCTCCCACACCTTCATCGGAGTTAACGGCTGATGATTTTGCATCGTTCTTCGTAAAGAAAACTACCGCCATCAACAGCCAATTTTCTACGCCAACATCACCCGCCTTTTCTCCTATGTCTGAAGATGATGTTTCCAAGGTCATTGGTTCCAACCACCCTACCACCTGCCCACTGGATCCCATCCCCACCCATCTCCTCCATGCCATCTCTCCAGCAGTTGTGCCTGGTCTGACCCGCATCATCAACTCTTTGCTCACCACTGGGACATTTCCCACTGCTTTCAAAGAGGCCTGCATCACACCGCTACTGAAGAAACTCACTCTCAACCTTACACTGCTAGAACACTACAGGCCGGTGTAGCGTGTGAAAATGCATATCTTCCATCAAAATGTAGATGACTGATTTTAACCTCTTATTATTTTCTGTCTTCTTAAAAAATTATTTTTTTACTTACCTCACTATTCTTAGCTTTGTATACTGTGCTAGGCTTTAATGGACTGGATTTAATTAACTTATGCAATTTGTTGCCTATGTTGTTATAATTGCTTCCAATGTTTCCTCGTCTGTAAGTCGCTTTGGATAAAAATGTCTGCTAAATGACTAAATGTAAATTTTATGAAATGTGTAATGTCATGTGTAATGTGTAGTGTGTGGCCTTGAAATTTTAGCATGTCTACGTAATCATGAATAAATGCTTCTTGAGACACACAGTGTTGCTTCTTTGCATGCATCAAATGAATTGTTTCTGGCTATATGCATCCATGCATTAGTTTGAGAGGGGTGGAAATGGGACACTTGGGTGAAACAAAACTGCCCCAAAAGTACCCCCCCCACTTTAAATACAGTTTTTTCTAAGTCAATTTGGTACATTTCTCTGATCCGATTTGAAATTCTCAAAACTTCTTGTTCAATCCTTACATCCTTGTGTCACGTGTGCAAATCAAACAAGCATTTTCTCATTTCTTTGAACAAGTTGCAAATGCTTTGGTTCATCCATGCAAATGATTATGACAAAATTCTGTGCAGATTCCTACATTATCAATTGCTTATGTCAAGTTGATCAAAATGCATTATAATGGGTCTCTGTAGAATAGTATAATCCCCACGACATTTAAGCACTAGTTTAACAATATACAGTAAGTATACTTTAAGTAAACGGTGGCATTTTATTTTACTCAATTTAGTGTTTTGCATTGCTATATTCTTTCCACATAGGACTGCAAGACAACTTCACTGTGTTGCAGACGGCCCCTTTTCACACCTAAACAGTCTTTTGACACTCTCTACAGGGATCTCATCCCTGAACAAGAGAGGGGGCAGATTGGAGATGACCTGCCAAAGTACGTGTTAGTTTGGGAAAATGTAAGTTTCCATCGCTCCAACATCATCAGGCAATGGTTTGCGGCCCACAACAGGATGCTGGTGGAGTTCCTCTCACCCTACTCAACCACGTTGAGGAATTTTTCTCAGCATGAAGATTAAAAGTATATGATCGCCAGCCGCATACACAGATGACCCTTCTGGCTGCCATGGATGTAACGTGTTTATGACATCACAGCTGATGCCTGCAGAGGCTGGATTAGACACTCTGAAAGATGATTTTCACGCTGTATCGCAAGAGAAGATATTTGTTGTGATGTGGATGAGAATCCGTTGCCCAAAAGACAGGAACGTCAGGAGGTGTAGGAAGACTGCACTGTAATTCCACTGCACTGCATGTACAGTTTTCCCTAAGGAGATTGTCTTATGTTTAGATTTCTACATTTGTTTGTGCTATGCAGTGCTGTCTTTTCCTGTCTGCATCACAATGACACTGTCTGTCAATAAATTATTGTACAAACAGTAAAAGCGTTAACGTGAATCATGTGCCGTCTCTTGCAATCAAACAATCAAAACCAGAAATGTACTTACTGTTTTGCAAATGACAAGGATGATTCGAGAAATGCTCCACTCATCACTCTCAGGTCACTCCGCTGCACACGTCTGATCACTTCTTTGTCACCCCCGACCTCACCGCTCCAGACAACGCAGATGTCTTACCGCTGGTCACTTTCCGGCGCTACCTACGGTCCCTCCCTCCTGCTTTTCCTCTGCTGTCTTGTCTGCACTCCCCCCCTCTGAGGAGCTCTCTCTTTTGAATACCAACAGTGCCACAGACACTCTGTGTTCCACGCTTACATCCTGCTTGGACAACATAGGCCCTCTTACATCTGCACCAGCCCGTGCATCCCTGTCTGCCCCCTGGTTATCGGATGTACCACGTGAGCATCGCACCAGCCTCCGGTCAGCTGAGAGAAAATGGCACAAGTCAAAAGACCATACTGACCTCTCTCTCTCTACTTTCTCCGTTGACGTCACCTCTGCAAAAACTGATTATAACCACTCGAAGATCAGCAACTCTCCTGACTCTCGCACACTCTTAAAAACATTCTCTGCTCTCCTCTGTCCGCCTGCTCCCACACCTTCATCGGAGTTAACGGCTGATGATTTTGCATCGTTCTTCGTAAAGAAAACTACCGCCATCAACAGCCAATTTTCTACGCCACCATCACCCGCCTTTTCTCCTATGTCTGAAGATGATGTTTCCAAGGTCATTGGTTCCAACCACCCTACCACCTGCCCACTGGATCCCATCCCCACCCATCTCCTCCATGCCATCTCTCCAGCAGTTGTGCCTGGTCTGACCCGCATCATCAACTCTTTGCTCACCACTGGGACATTTCCCACTGCTTTCAAAGAGGCCTGCATCACACCGCTACTGAAGAAACTCACTCTTAACCTTACACTGCTAGAAGACTACAGGCCGGTGTAGCGTGTGAAAATGCATATCTTCCATCAAAATGTAGATGACTGATTTTAACCTCTTATTATTTTCTGTCTTCTTAAAAAAATATTTTTTTACTTACCTCACTATTCTTAGCTTTGTATACTGTGCTAGGCTTTAATGGACTGGATTTAATTAATTTATGCATTTTGTTGCCTATATTGTTATAATTGCTTCCAATGTTTCCTCGTCTGTAAGTCGCTTTGGATAAAAACGTCTGCTAAATGACTAAATGTAAATTTTATAAAATGTGTAATGTCATGTGTAATGTGTAATGTGTAGTGTGTGGCCTTGAAATTTTAGCATGTCTACGTAATCATGAATAAATGCTTCTTGAGACACACAGTGTTGCTTGTTTGCATGCATCAAATGAATTGTTTCTGGCTATATGCATCCATGCATTAGTTTGAGAGGGGTGGAAATGGGACACTTGGGTGAAACAAAACTGCCCCAAAAGTACCCCCCCCCACTGTAAATACAGTTTTTTCTAAGTCAATTTGGTACATTTCTCTGATCCGATTTGAAATTCTCAAAACTTCTTGTTCAATCCTTACATCCTTGTGTCACGTGTGCACATCAAACAAGCATTTTCTAATTTCTTTGAACAAGTTGCAAATGCTTTGGTACATCCAAGCAAATGATTATGATAAAATTCTGTGCAGATTCCTACATTATCAATTGCTTATGTCATGTTGATCAAAATGAATTATAATGGGTCTCTGTAGAATAGTATAATCCCCACGACATTTAAGCACTAGTTTTACAATATACAGTAAGTATACTTTAAGTAAACGGTGGCATTTTATTTTACTCAATTTAGTGTTTTGCATTGCTATATTCTTTCCACATAGGACTGCAAGACAACTTCACTGTGTTGCAGACGGCCCCTTTTCACACCTAAACAGTCTTTTGACACTCTCTACAGGGATCTCATCCCTGAACAAGAGAGGGGGCAGATTGGAGATGACCTGCCAAAGTACGTGTTAGTTTGGGACAATGTCAGTTTCCATCGCTCCAACATCATCAGGCAATGGTTTGCGGCCCACAACAGGATGCTGGTGGAGTTCCTCTCACCCTACTCAACCACGTTGAGGAATTTTTCTCAGCATGAAGATTAAAAGTATATGATCGCCAGCCGCATACACAGATGACCCTTCTGGCTGCCATGGATGTAACGTGTGATGACATCACAGCTGATGCCTGCAGAGGCTGGATTAGACACTCTGAAAGATGATTTTCACGCTGTATCGCAAGAGAAGATATTTGTTGTGATGTGGATGAGAATCCGCTGCCCAAAAGACAGGAACGTCAGGAGGTGTAGGAAGACTGCACTGTAATTCCACTGCACTGCATGTACAGTTTTCCCAAAGGAGATTGTCTTATGTTCAGATTTCTACATTTGTTTGTGCTATGCAGTGCTGTCTTTTCCTGTCTGCATCACATTGACACTGTCTGTCAATAAATTATTGTACAAACAGTAAAAGCGTTAACGTGAATCATGTGCCGTCTCTTGCAATCAAACAATCAAAACCAGAAATGCACTTACTGTTTTGCAAATGACAAGGATGATTCGAGAAATGCTCCACTCATCACTCTCAGGTCACTCCGCTGCACACGTCTGATCACTTCTTTGTCACCCCCGACCTCACCGCTCCAGACAACGCAGCTGTCTTACCGCTGGTCACTTTCCGGCGCTACCTACGGTCCCTCCCTCCTGCTTTTCCTCTGCTGTCTTGTCTGCACTCCCCCCCTCTGAGGAGCTCTCTCTTTTGAAAACCAACAGTGCCACAGACACTCTGTGTTCCACGCTTACATCCTGCTTGGACAACATATGCCCTCTTACATCTGGACCAGCCCGTGCATCCCTGTCTGCCCCCTGGTTATCGGATGTACCACGTGAGCATCGCACCAGCCTCCGGTCAGCTGAGAGAAAATGGCACAAGTCAAAAGACCATACTGACCTCTCTCTCTCTACTTTCTCCGTTGACGTCACATCTGCAAAAACTGATTATAACCACTCGAAGATCAGCAACTCTCCTGACTCTCGCACACTCTTAAAAACCTTCTCTGCTCTCCTCTGTCCGCCTGCTCCCACACCTTCATCGGAGTTAACGGCTGATGATTTTGCATCGTTCTTCGTAAAGAAAACTACCGCCATCAACAGCCAATTTTCTACGCCACCATCACCCGCCTTTTCTCCTATGTCTGAAGATGATGTTTCCAAGGTCATTGGTTCCAACCACCCTACCACCTGCCCACTGGATCCCATCCCCACCCATCTCCTCCATGCCATCTCTCCAGCAGTTGTGCCTGGTCTGACCCGCATCATCAACTCTTTGCTCACCACTGGGACATTTCCCACTGCTTTCAAAGAGGCCTGCATCACACCGCTACTGAAGAAACTCACTCTTAACCTTACACTGCTAGAAGACTACAGGCCGGTGTAGCGTGTGAAAATGCATATCTTCCATCAAAATGTAGATGACTGATTTTAACCTCTTATTATTTTCTGTCTTCTTAAAAAAATATTTTTTTACTTACCTCACTATTCTTAGCTTTGTATACTGTGCTAGGCTTTAATGGACTGGATTTAATTAATTTATGCATTTTGTTGCCTATATTGTTATAATTGCTTCCAATGTTTCCTCGTCTGTAAGTCGCTTTGGATAAAAACGTCTGCTAAATGACTAAATGTAAATTTTATAAAATGTGTAATGTCATGTGTAATGTGTAATGTGTAGTGTGTGGCCTTGAAATTTTAGCATGTCTACGTAATCATGAATAAATGCTTCTTGAGACACACAGTGTTGCTTGTTTGCATGCATCAAATGAATTGTTTCTGGCTATATGCATCCATGCATTAGTTTGAGAGGGGTGGAAATGGGACACTTGGGTTAAACAAAACTGCCTCAAAAGTACCCCCCCCCCACTTTAAATACAGTTTTTTCTAAGTCAATTTGGTACATTTCTCTGATCCGATTTGAAATTCTCAAAACTTCTTGTTCAATCCTTACATCCTTGTGTCACGTGTGCACATCAAACAAGCATTTTCTCATTTCTTTGAACAAGTTGCAAATGCTTTGGTACATCCATGCAAATGATTATGACAAAATTCTGTGCAGATTCCTACATTATCAATTGCTTATGTCAAGTTGATCAAAATGCATTATAATGGGTCTCTGTAGAATAGTATAATCCCCACGACATTTAAGCACTAGTTTTACAATATACAGTAAGTATACTTTAAGTAAACGATGGCATTTTATTTTACTCAATTTAGTGTTTTGCATTGCTATATTCTTTCCACATAGGACTGCAAGACAACTTCACTGTGTTGCAGACGGCCCCTTTTCACACCTAAACAGTCTTTTGACACTCTCTACAGGGATCTCATCCCTGAACAAGAGAGGGGGCAGATTGGAGATGACCTGCCAAAGTACGTGTTAGTTTGGGACAATGTCAGTTTCCATCGCTCCAACATCATCAGGCAATGGTTTGCGGCCCACAACAGGATGCTGGTGGAGTTCCTCTCACCCTACTCAACCCCGTTGAGGAATTTTTCTCAGCATGAAGATTAAAAGTATATGATGGCCAGCCGCATACACAGATGACCCTTCTGGCTGCCATGGATGTAACGTGTGATGACATCACAGCTGATGCCTGCAGAGGCTGGATTAGACACTCTGAAAGATGATTTTCACGCTGTATCGCAAGAGAAGATATTTGTTGTGATGTGGATGAGAATCCGTTGCCCAAAAGACAGGAACGTCAGGAGGTGTAGGAAGACTGCACTGTTATTCCACTGCACTGCATGTACAGTTTTCCCTAAGGAGATTGTCTTATGTTCAGATTTCTACATTTGTTTGTGCTATGCAGTGCTGTCTTTTCCTGTCTGCATCACAATGACACTGTCTGTCAATAAATTATTGTACAAACAGTAAAAGCGTTAACGTGAATCATGTGCCGTCTCTTGCAATCAAACAATCAAAACCAGAAATGCACTTACTGTTTTGCAAATGACAAGGATGATTCGAGAAATGCTCCACTCATCACTCTCAGGTCACTCCGCTGCACACGTCTGATCACTTCTTTGTCACCCCCGACCTCACTGCTCCAGACAACGCAGATGTCTTACCGCTGGTCACTTTCCGGCGCTACCTACGGTCCCTCCCTCCTGCTTTTCCTCTGCTGTCTTGTCTGCACCCCCCCCTCTGAGGAGCTCTCTCTTTTGAATACCAACAGTGCCACAGACACTCTGTGTTCCACGCTTACATCCTGCTTGGACAACATATGCCCTCTTACATCTGGACCAGCCCGTGCATCCCTGTCTGCCCCCTGGTTATCGGATGTACCACGTGAGCATCGCACCAGCCTCCGGTCAGCTGAGAGAAAATGGCACAAGTCAAAAGACCATACTGACCTCTCTCTCTCTACTTTCTCCGTTGACGTCACCTCTGCAAAAACTGATTATAACCACTCGAAGATCAGCAACTCTCCTGACTCTCGCACACTCTTAAAAACCTTCTCTGCTCTCCTCTGTCCGCCTGCTCCCACACCTTCATCGGAGTTAACGGCTGATGATTTTGCAATCGTTCTTCGTAAAGAAAACTACCGCCATCAACAGCCAATTTTCTACGCCACCATCACCCGCCTTTTCTCCTATGTCTGAAGATGATGTTTCCAAGGTCATTGGTTCCAACCACCCTACCACCTGCCCACTGGATCCCATCCCCACCCATCTCCTCCATGCCATCTCTCCAGCAGTTGTGCCTGGTCTGACCCGCATCATCAACTCTTTGCTCACCACTGGGACATTTCCCACTGCTTTCAAAGAGGCCTGCATCACACCGCTACTGAAGAAACTCACTCTCAACCTTACACTGCTAGAACACTACAGGCCGGTGTAGTGTGTGAAAATGCATATCTTCCGTCAAAATGTAGATGACTGATTTTAACCTCTTATTATTTTCTGTCTTCTTAAAAAATTATTTTTTTACCTACCTCACTATTCTTAGCTTTGTATACTGTGCTAGGCTTTAATGGACTGGATTTAATTAACTTATGCATTTTGTTGCCTATATTGTTATAATTGCTTCCAATGTTTCCTCGTCTGTAAGTCGCTTTGGATAAAAACGTCTGCTAAATGACTAAATGTAAATTTTATGAAATGTGTAATGTCATGTGTAATGTGTAGTGTGTGGCCTTGAAATTTTAGCATGTCTACGTAATCATGAATAAATGCTTCTTGAGACACACAGTGTTGCTTCTTTGCATGCATCAAATTAATTGTTTCTGGCTATATGCATCCATGCATTAGTTTGAGAGGGGTGGAAATGGGACACTTGGGTGAAACAAAACTGCCCCAAAAGTACCCCCCCACTTTAAATACAGTTTTTTCTAAGTCAATTTGGTCTATTTCTCAGATCCGATTTGAAATTCTCAAAACTTCTTGTTCAATCCTTACATCCTTGTGTCATGTGTGCACATCAAACAAGCATTTTCTCATTTCTTTGAACAAGTTGCAAATGCTTTGGTACATCCATGCAAATGATTATGACAAAATTCTGTGCAGATTCCTACATTATCAATTGCTTATGTCATGTTGATCAAAATGCATTATAATGAGTCTCTGTAGAATAGTATAATCCCCACGACATTTAAGCACTAGTTTTACAATATACAGTAAGTATACTTTAAGTAAACAGTGGCATTTTATTTTACTCAATTTAGTGTTTTGCATTGCTATATTCTTTCCACATAGGACTGCAAGAAAACTTCACTGTGTTGCAGACGGCCCCTTTTCACACCTAAACAGTCTTTTGACACTCTCTACAGGGATCTCATCCCTGAACAAGAGAGGGGGCAGATTGGAGATGACCTGCCAAAGTACGTGTTAGTTTGGGACAATGTCAGTTTCCATCGCTCCAACATCATCAGGCAATGGTTTGCGGCCCACAACAGGATGCTGGTGGAGTTCCTCTCACCTTACTCAACCACGTTGAGGAATTTTTCTCAGCATGAAGATTAAAAGTATATGATGGCCAGCCGCATACACAGATGACCCTTCTGGCTGCCTTGGATGTAACGTGTGATGACATCACAGCTGATGCCTGCAGAGGCTGGATTAGACACTCTGAAAGATGATTTTCACGCTGTATCGCAAGAGAAGATATTTGTTGTGATGTGGATGAGAATCCGTTGCCCAAAAGACAGGAACGTCAGGAGGTGTAGGAAGACTGCACTGTAATTCCACTGCACTGCATGTACAGTTTTCCCTAAGGAGATTGTCTTATGTTCAGATTTCTACATTTGTTTGTGCTATGCAGTGCTGTCTTTTCCTGTCTGCATCACAATGACACTGTCTGTCAATAAATTATTGTACAAACAGTAAAAGCGTTAACGTGAATCATGTGCCGTCTCTTACAATCAAACAATCAAAACCAGAAATGCACTTACTGTTTTGCAAATGACAAGGATGATTCCAGAAATAATCCACTCATCACTCTCAGGTCACTCCGCTGCACACGTCTGATCACCTCTTTGTCACCCCCGACCTCACCGCTCCAGACAACGCAGATGTCTTACCGCTGGTCACTTTCCGGCGCTACCTACGGTCCCTCCCTCCTGCTTTTCCTCTGCTGTCTTGTCTGCACTCCCCCCCTCTGTGGAGCTCTCTCTTTTGAATACCAACAGTGCCACAGACACTCTGTGTTCCACGCTTACATCCTGCTTGGACAACATATGCCCTCTTACATCTGGACCAGCCCGTGCATCCCTGTCTGCCCCCTGGTTATCGGATGTACCACGTGAGCATCGCACCAGCCTCCGGTCAGCTGAGAGAAAATGGCACAAGTCAAAAGACCATACTGACCTCTCTCTCTCTCTACTTTCTCCGTTGACGTCACCTCTGCAAAAACTGATTATAACCACTCGAAGATCAGCAACTCTCCTGACTCTCGCACACTCTTAAAAACCTTCTCTGCTCTCCTCTGTCCGCCTGCTCCCACACCTTCATCGGAGTTAACGGCTGATGATTTTGCATCGTTCTTCGCAAAGAAAACTACCGCCATCAACAGCCAATTTTCTACGCCACCATCACCCGCCTTTTCTACTATGTCTGAAGATGATGTTTCCAAGGTCATTGGTTCCAACCACCCTACCACCTGCCCACTGGATCCCATCCCCACCCATCTCCTCCATGCCATCTCTCCAGCAGTTGTGCCTGGTCTGACCCGCATCATCAACTCTTTGCTCACCACTGGGACATTTCCCACTGCTTTCAAAGAGGCCTGCATCACACCGCTACTGAAGAAACTCACTCTCAACCTTACACTGCTAGAACACTACAGGCCGGTGTAGTGTGTGAAAATGCATATCTTCCGTCAAAATGTAGATGACTGATTTTAACCTCTTATTATTTTCTGTCTTCTTAAAAAAATATTTTTTTTACTTACCTCACTATTCTTAGCTTTGTATACTGTGCTAGGCTTTAATGGACTGGATTTAATTAACTTATGCGTTTTGTTGCCTATATTGTTATAATTGCTTCCAATGTTTCCTCGTCTGTAAGTCGCTTTGGATAAAAACGTCTGCTAAATGATTAAATGTAAATTTTATGAAATGTGTAATGTCATGTGTAATGTGTAATGTGTAGTGTGTGGCCTTGAAATTTTAGCATGTCTACGTAATCATGAATAAATGCTTCTTGAGACACACAGTGTTGCTTCTTTGCATGCATCAAATTAATTGTTTCTGGCTATATGCATCCATGCATTAGTTTGAGAGGGGTGAAAATGGGACACTTGGGTGAAACAAAACTGCCCCAAAAGTACCCCCCCACTTTAAATACAGTTTTTTCTAAGTCAATTTGGTACATTTCTCTGATCCGATTTGAAATTCTCAAAACTTCTTGTTCAATCCTTACATCATTGTGTCACGTGTGCACATCAAACAAGCATTTTCTCATTTCTTTGAACAAGTTGCAAATGCTTTGGTACATCCATGCAAATGATTATGACAAAATTCTGTGCAGATTCCTACATTATCAATTGCTTATGTCATGTTGATCAAAATGCATTATAATGGGTCTCTGTAGAATAGTATAATCCCCACGACATTTAAGCACTAGTTTTACAATATACAGTAAGTATACTTTAAGTAAACGGTGGCATTTTATTTTACTCAATTTAGTGTTTTGCATTGCTATATTCTTTCCACATAGGACTGCAAGACAACTTCACTGTGTTGCAGACGGCCCCTTTTCACACCTAAACAGTCTTTTGACACTCTCTACAAGGATCTCATCCCTGAACAAGAGAGGGGGCAGATTGGAGATGACCTGCCAAAGTACGTGTTAGTTTGGGACAATGTCAGTTTCCATCGCTCCAACATCATCAGGCAATGGTTTGCGGCCCACAACAGGATGCTGGTGGAGTTCCTCTCACCCTACTCAACCCCGTTGAGGAATTTTTCTCAGCATGAAGATTAAAAGTATATGATGGCCAGCCGCATACACAGATGACCCTTCTGGCTGCCTTGGATGTAACGTGTGATGACATCACAGCTGATGCCTGCAGAGGCTGGATTAGACACTCTGAAAGATGATTTTCACGCTGTATCGCAAGAGAAGATATTTGTTGTGATGTGGATGAGAATCCGCTGCCCAAAAGACAGGAACGTCAGGAGGTGTAGGAAGACTGCACTGTAATTCCACTGCACTGCATGTACAGTTTTCCCAAAGGAGATTGTCTTATGTTCAGATTTCTACATTTGTTTGTGCTATGCAGTGCTGTATTTTCCTGTCTGCATCACATTGACACTGTCTGTCAATAAATTATTGTACAAACAGTAAAAGCGTTAACGTGAATCATGTGCCGTCTCTTGCAATCAAACAATCAAAACCAGAAATGCACTTACTGTTTTGCAAATGACAAGGATGATTCGAGAAATGCTCCACTCATCACTCTCAGGTCACTCCGCTGCACACGTCTGATCACTTCTTTGTCACCCCCGACCTCACCGCTCCAGACAACGCAGCTGTCTTACCGCTGGTCACTTTCCGGCGCTACCTACGGTCCCTCCCTCCTGCTTTTCCTCTGCTGTCTTGTCTGCACTCCCCCCCTCTGAGGAGCTCTCACTTTTGAATACCAACAGTGCCACAGACACTCTGTGTTCCACGCTTACATCCTGCTTGGACAACATATGCCCTCTTGCATCTGGACCAGCCCGTGCATCCCTGTCTGCCCCCTGGTTATCGGATGTACCACGTGAGCATCGCATCAGCCTCCGGTCAGCTGAGAGAAAATGGCACAAGTCAAAAGACCATACTGACATCTCTCTCTCTACTTTCTCCGTTGACGTCACCTCTGCAAAAACTGATTATAACCACTCGAAGATCAGCAACTCTCCTGACTCTCGCACACTCTTAAAAACCTTCTCTGCTCTCCTCTGTCCGCCTGCTCCAACACCTTCATCGGAGTTAACGGCTGATGATTTTGCATCGTTCTTCGTAAAGAAAACTACCGCCATCAACAGCCAATTTTCTACGCCACCATCACCCGCCTTTTCTCCTATGTCTGAAGATGATGTTTCCAAGGTCATTGGTTCCAACCACCCTACCACCTGCCCACTGGATCCCATCCCCACCCATCTCCTCCATGCCATCTCTCCAGCAGTTGTGCCTGGTCTGACCCGCATCATCAACTCTTTGCTCACCACTGGGACATTTCCCACTGCTTTCAAAGAGGCCTGCATCACACCGCTACTGAAGAAACTCACTCTCAACCTTACACTGCTAGAACACTACAGGCCGGTGTAGTGTGTGAAAATGCATATCTTCCGTCAAAATGTAGATGACTGATTTTAACCTCTTATTATTTTCTGTCTTCTTAAAAAATTATGTTTTTACTTACCTCACTATTCTTAGCTTTGTATACTGTGCTAGGCTTTAATGGACTGGATTTAATTAACTTATGCATTTTGTTGCCTATATTGTTATAATTGCTTCCAATGTTTCCTCGTCTGTAAGTCGCTTTGGATAAAAACGTCTGCTAAATGACTAAATGTAAATTTTATGAAATGTGTAATGTCATGTGTAATGTGTAGTGTGTGGCCTTGAAATTTTAGCATGTCTACGTAATCATGAATAAATGCTTCTTGAGACACACAGTGTTGCTTCTTTGCATGCATCAAATGAATTGTTTCTGGCTATATGCATCCATGCATTAGTTTGAGAGGGGTGGAAATGGGACACTTGGGTGAAACAAAACTGCCCCAAAAGTACCCCCCCCCACTTTAAATACAGTTTTTTCTAAGTCAATAAATTGGGTACATTTCTCTGATCCGATTTGAAATTCTCAAAACTTCTTGTTCAATCCTTACATCCTTGTGTCACGTGTGCACATCAAACAAGCATTTTCTAATTTCTTTGAACAAGTTGCAAATGCTTTGGTACATCCAAGCAAATGATTATGATAAAATTCTGTGCAGATTCCTACATTATCAATTGCTTATGTCATGTTGATCAAAATGAATTATAATGGGTCTCTGTAGAATAGTATAATCCCCACGACATTTAAGCACTAGTTTTACAATATACAGTAAGTATACTTTAAGTAAACGGTGGCATTTTATTTTACTCAATTTAGTGTTTTGCATTGCTATATTCTTTCCACATAGGACTGCAAGACAACTTCACTGTGTTGCAGACGGCCCCTTTTCACACCTAAACAGTCTTTTGACACTCTCTACAGGGATCTCATCCCTGAACAAGAGAGGGGGCAGATTGGAGATGACCTGCCAAAGTACGTGTTAGTTTGGGACAATGTCAGTTTCCATCGCTCCAACATCATCAGGCAATGGTTTGCGGCCCACAACAGGATGCTGGTGGAGTTCCTCTCACCCTACTCAACCACGTTGAGGAATTTTTCTCAGCATGAAGATTAAAAGTATATGATCGCCAGCCGCATACACAGATGACCCTTCTGGCTGCCATGGATGTAACGTGTGATGACATCACAGCTGATGCCTGCAGAGGCTGGATTAGACACTCTGAAAGATGATTTTCACGCTGTATCGCAAGAGAAGATATTTGTTGTGATGTGGATGAGAATCCGCTGCCCAAAAGACAGGAACGTCAGGAGGTGTAGGAAGACTGCACTGTAATTCCACTGCACTGCATGTACAGTTTTCCCAAAGGAGATTGTCTTATGTTCAGATTTCTACATTTGTTTGTGCTATGCAGTGCTGTCTTTTCCTGTCTGCATCACATTGACACTGTCTGTCAATAAATTATTGTACAAACAGTAAAAGCGTTAACGTGAATCATGTGCCGTCTCTTGCAATCAAACAATCAAAACCAGAAATGCACTTACTGTTTTGCAAATGACAAGGATGATTCGAGAAATGCTCCACTCATCACTCTCAGGTCACTCCGCTGCACACGTCTGATCACTTCTTTGTCACCCCCGACCTCACCGCTCCAGACAACGCAGCTGTCTTACCGCTGGTCACTTTCCGGCGCTACCTACGGTCCCTCCCTCCTGCTTTTCCTCTGCTGTCTTGTCTGCACTCCCCCCCTCTGAGGAGCTCTCTCTTTTGAAAACCAACAGTGCCATAGACACTCTGTGTTCCACGCTTACATCCTGCTTGGACAACATATGCCCTCTTACATCTGGACCAGCCCGTGCATCCCTGTCTGCCCCCTGGTCATCGGATGTACCACGTGAGCATCGCACCAGCCTCCGGTCAGCTGAGAGAAAATGGCACAAGTCAAAAGACCATACTGACCTCTCTCTCTCTACTTTCTCCGTTGACGTCACCTCTGCAAAAACTGATTATAACCACTCGAAGATCAGCAACTCTCCTGACTCTCGCACACTCTTAAAAACCTTCTCTGCTCTCCTCTGTCCGCCTGCTCCCACACCTTCATCGGAGTTAACGGCTGATGATTTTGCATCGTTCTTCGTAAAGAAAACTACCGCCATCAACAGCCAATTTTCTACGCCACCATCACCCCCCTTTTCTCCTATGTCTGAAGATGATGTTTCCAAGGTCATTGGTTCCAACCACCCTACCACCTGCCCACTGGATCCCATCCCCACCCATCTCCTCCATGCCATCTCTCCAGCAGTTGTGCCTGGTCTGACCCGCATCATCAACTCTTTGCTCACCACTGGGACATTTCCCACTGCTTTCAAAGAGGCCTGCATCACACCGCTACTGAAGAAACTCACTCTCAACCTTACACTGCTAGAACACTACAGGCCGGTGTAGTGTGTGAAAATGCATATCTTCCGTCAAAATGTAGATGACTGATTTTAACCTCTTATTATTTTCTGTCTTCTTAAAAAATTATTTTTTTACTTACCTCACTATTCTTAGCTTTGTATACTGTGCTAGGCTTTAATGGACTGGATTTAATTAACTTATGCATTTTGTTGCCTATATTGTTATAATTGCTTCCAATGTTTCCTCGTCTGTAAGTCGCTTTGGATAAAAACGTCTGCTAAATGACTAAATGTAAATTTTATGAAATGTGTAATGTCATGTGTAATGTGTAATGTGTAGTGTGTGGCCTTGAAATTTTAGCATGTCTACGTAATCATGAATAAATGCTTCTTCAGACACACAGTGTTGCTTCTTTGCATGCATCAAATGAATTGTTTCTGGCTATATGCATCCATGTATTAGTTTGAGAGGGGTGGAAATGGGACACTTGGGTGAAACAAAACTGCCCCAAAAGTACCCCCCCCACTGTAAATACAGTTTTTTCTAAGTCAATTTGGTACATTTCTCTGATCCGATTTGAAATTCTCAAAACTTCTTGTTCAATCCTTACATCCTTGTGTCACGTGTGCACATCAAACAAGCATTTTCTAATTTCTTTGAACAAGTTGCAAATGCTTTGGTACATCCAAGCAAATGATTATGACAAAATTCTGTGCAGATTCCTACATTATCAATTGCTTATGTCATGTTGATCAAAATGCATAAATGCATTATAATGGGTCTCTGTAGAATAGTATAATCCCCACGACATTTAAGCACTAGTTTTACAATATACAGTAAGTATACTTTAAGTAAACAGTGGCATTTTATTTTACTCAATTTAGTGTTTTGCATTGCTATATTCTTTCCACATAGGACTGCAAGACAACTTCACTGTGTTGCAGACGGCCCCTTTTCACACCTAAACAGTCTTTTGACAATCTCTACAGGGATCTCATCCCTGAACAAGAGAGGGGGCAGATTGGAGATGACCTGCCAAAGTACGTGTTAGTTTGGGACAATGTCAGTTTCCATCGCTCCAACATCATCAGGCAATGGTTTGCGGCCCACAACAGGATGCTGGTGGAGTTCCTCTCACCCTACTCAACCACGTTGAGGAATTTTTCTCAGCATGAAGATTAAAAGTGTATGATCGCCAGCCGCATACACAGATGACCCTTCTGGCTGCCATGGATGTAACGTGTGATGACATCACAGCTGATGCCTGCAGAGGCTGGATTAGACACTCTGAAAGATGATTTTCACGCTGTATCGCAAGAGAAGATATTTGTTGTGATGTGGATGAGAATCCGTTGCCCAAAAGACAGGAACGTCAGGAGGTGTAGGAAGACTGCACTGTAATTCCACTGCACTGCATGTACAGTTTTCCCTAAGGAGATTGTCTTATGTTCAGATTTCTACATTTGTTTGTGCTATGCAGTGCTGTCTTTTCCTGTCTGCATCACAATGACACTGTCTGTCAATAAATTATTGTACAAACAGTAAAAGCGTTAACGTGAATCATGTGCCGTCTCTTACAATCAAACAATCAAAACCAGAAATGCACTTACTGTTTTGCAAATGACAAGGATGATTCCAGAAATGCTCCACTCATCACTCTCAGGTCACTCCGCTGCACACGTCTGATCACTTCTTTGTCACCCCCGACCTCACCGCTCCAGACAACGCAGATGTCTTACCGCTGGTCACTTTCCGGCGCTACCTACGGTCCCTCCCTCCTGCTTTTCCTCTGCTGTCTTGTCTGCACTCCCCCCCTCTGTGGAGCTCTCTCTTTTGAATACCAACAGTGCCACAGACACTCTGTGTTCCACGCTTACATCCTGCTTGGACAACATATGCCCTCTTACATCTGGACCAGCCCGTGCATCCCTGTCTGCCCCCTGGTTATCGGATGTACCACGTGAGCATCGCACCAGCCTCCGGTCAGCTGAGAGAAAATGGCACAAGTCAAAAGACCATACTGACCTCTCTCTCTCTACTTTCTCTGTTGACGTCACCTCTGCAAAAACTGATTATAACCACTCGAAGATCAGCAACTCTCCTGACTCTCGCACACTCTTAAAAACCTTCTCTGCTCTCCTCTGTCCGCCTGCTCCCACACCTTCATCGGAGTTAACGGCTGATGATTTTGCATCGTTCTTCGCAAAGAAAACTACCGCCATCAACAGCCAATTTTCTAAGCCACCATCACCCGCCTTTTCTCCTATGTCTGAAGATGATGTTTCCAAGGTCATTGGTTCCAACCACCCTACCACCTGCCCACTGGATCCCATCCCCACCCATCTCCTCCATGCCATCTCTCCAGCAGTTGTGCCTGGTCTGACCCGCATCATCAACTCTTTGCTCACCACTGGGACATTTCCCACTGCTTTCAAAGAGGCCTGCATCACACCGCTACTGAAGAAACTCACTCTCAACCTTACACTGCTAGAACACTACAGGCCGGTGTAGTGTGTGAAAATGCATATCTTCCGTCAAAATGTAGATGACTGATTTTAACCTCTTATTATTTTCTGTCTTCTTAAAAAAATATTTTTTTTACTTACCTCACTATTCTTAGCTTTGTATACTGTGCTAGGCTTTAATGGACTGGATTTAATTAACTTATGCATTTTGTTGCCTATATTGTTATAATTGCTTCCAATGTTTCCTCGTCTGTAAGTCGCTTTGGATAAAAACGTCTGCTAAATGACTAAATGTAAATTTTATGAAATGTGTAATGTCATGTGTAATGTGTAATGTGTAGTGTGTGGCCTTGAAATTGTAGCATGTCTACGTAATCATGAATAAATGCTTCTTGAGACACACAGTGTTGCTTCTTTGCATGCATCAAATGAATTGTTTCTGGCTATATGCATCCATGCATTAGTTTGAGAGGGGTGGAAATGGGACACTTGGGTGAAACAAAACTGCCCCAAAAGTACCCCCCCCACTTTAAATACAGTTTTTTCTAAGTCAATTTGGTACATTTCTCTGATCCGATTTGAAATTCTCAAAACTTCTTGTTCAATCCTTACATCCTTGTGTCACGTGTGCACATCAAACAAGCATTTTCTCATTTCTTTGAACAAGTTGCAAATGCTTTGGTACATCCATGCAAATGATTATGACAAAATTCTGTGCAGATTCCTACATTATCAATTGCTTATGTCATGTTGATCAAAATGCATTATAGTGGGTCTCTGTAGAATAGTATAATCCCCACGACATTTAAGCACTAGTTTTACAATATACAGTAAGTATACTTTAAGTAAACGGTGGCATTTTATTTTACTCAATTTAGTGTTTTGCATTGCTATATTCTTTCCACATAGGACTGCAAGACAACTTCACTGTGTTGCAGACGGCCCCTTTTCACACCTAAACAGTCTTTTGACACTCTCTACAGGGATCTCATCCCTGAACAAGAGAGGGGGCAGATTAGAGATGACCTGCCAAAGTACGTGTTAGTTTGGGACAATGTCAGTTTCCATCGCTCCAACATCATCAGGCAATGGTTTGCGGCCCACAACAGGATGCTGGTGTAGTTCCTCTCACCCTACTCAACCCCGTTGAGGAATTTTTCTCAGCATGAAGATTAAAAGTATATGATGGCCAGCCGCATACACAGATGACCCTTCTGGCTGCCATGGATGTAACGTGTGATGACATCACAGCTGATGCCTGCAGAGGCTGGATTAGACACTCTGAAAGATGATTTTCACGCTGTATCGCAAGAGAAGATATTTGTTGTGATGTGGATGAGAATCCGTTGCCCAAAAGACAGGAACGTCAGGAGGTGTAGGAAGACTGCACTGTAATTCCACTGCACTGCATGTACAGTTTTCCCAAAGGAGATTGTCTTATGTTCAGATTTCTACATTTGTTTGTGCTATGCAGTGCTGTCTTTTCCTGTCTGCATCACAATGACACTGTCTGTCAATAAATTATTGTACAAACAGTAAAAGCGTTAACGTGAATCATGTGCCGTCTCTTGCAATCAAACAATCAAAACCAGAAATGCACTTACTGTTTTGCAAATGACAAGGATGATTCGAGAAATGCTCCACTCATCACTCTCAGGTCACTCCGCTGCACACGTCTGATCACTTCTTTGTCACCCCCGACCTCACCGCTCCAGACAACGCAGATGTCTTACCGCTGGTCACTTTCCGGCGCTACCTACGGTCCCTACCTCCTGCTTTTCCTCTGCTGTCTTGTCTGCACTCCCCCCCTCTGAGGAGCTCTCTCTTTTGAATACCAACAGTGCCACAGACACTCTGTGTTCCACGCTTACATCCTGCTTGGACAACATATGCCCTCTTACATCTGGACCAGCCCGTGCATCCCTGTCTGCCCCCTGGTTATCGGATGTACCACGTGAGCATCGCACCAGCCTCCGGTCAGCTGAGAGAAAATGGCACAAGTCAAAAGACCATACTGACCTCTCTCTCTCTACTTTCTCCGTTGACGTCACCTCTGCAAAAACTGATTATAACCACTCGAAGATCAGCAACTCTCCTATATCTCGCACACTCTTAAAAACCTTCTATGCTCTCCTCTGTCCGCCTGCTCCCACACCTTCATCGGAGTTAACGGCTGATGATTTTGCATCGTTCTTCGTAAAGAAAACTACCGCCATCAACAGCCAATTTTCTACGCCACCATCACCCGCCTTTTCTCCTATGTCTGAAGATGATGTTTCCAAGGTCATTGGTTCCAACCACCCTACCACCTGCCCACTGGATCCCATCCCCACCCACCTCCTCCATGCCATCTCTCCAGCAGTTGTGCCTGGTCTGACCCGCATCATCAACTCTTTGCTCACCACTGGGACATTTCCCACTGCTTTCAAAGAGGCCTGCATCACACCGCTACTGAAGAAACTCACTCTCAACCTTACACTGCTAGAACACTACAGGCCGGTGTAGTGTGTGAAAATGCATATCTTCCGTCAAAATGTAGATGACTGATTTTAACCTCTTATTATTTTCTGTCTTCTTAAAAAATTATTTTTTTACTTACCTCACTATTCTTAGCTTTGTATACTGTGCTAGGCTTTAATGGACTGGATTTAATTAACTTATGCATTTTGTTGCCTATATTGATATAATTGCTTCCAATGTTTCCTCGTCTGTAAGTCGCTTTGGATAAAAACGTCTGCTAAATGACTAAATGTAAATTTTATGAAGTGTGTAATGTCATGTGTAATGTGTAATGTGTAGTGTGTGGCCTTGAAATTTTAGCATGTCTACGTAATCATGAATAAATGCTTCTTCAGACACACAGTGTTGCTTCTTTGCATGCATCAAATGAATTGTTTCTGGCTATATGCATCCATGCATTAGTTTGAGAGGGGTGGAAATGGGACACTTGGGTGAAACAAAACTGCCCCAAAAGTACCCCCCCCACTGTAAATACAGTTTTTTCTAGGTCAATTTGGTACATTTCTCTGATCCGATTTGAAATTCTCAAAACTTCTTGTTCAATCCTTACATCCTTGTGTCACGTGTGCACATCAAACAAGCATTTTCTAATTTCTTTGAACAAGTTGCAAATGCTTTGGTACATCCATGCAAATGATTATGACAAAATTCTGTGCAGATTCCTACATTATCAATTGCTTATGTCATGTTGATCAAAATGAATTATAATGGGTCTCTGTAGAATAGTATAATCCCCACGACATTTAAGCACTAGTTTTACAATATACAGTAAGTATACTTTAAGTAAACGGTGGCATTTTATTTTACTCAATTTAGTGTTTTGCATTGCTATATTCTTTCCACATAGGACTGCAAGACAACTTCACTGTGTTGCAGACGGCCCCTTTTCACACCTAAACAGTCTTTTGACACTCTCTACAGGGATCTCATCCCTGAACAAGAGAGGGGGCAGATTGGAGATGACCTGCCAAAGTACGTGTTAGTTTGGGACAATGTCAGTTTCCATCGCTCCAACATCATCAGGCAATGGTTTGCGGCCCACAACAGGATGCTGGTGGAGTTCCTCTCACCCTACTCAACCACGTTGAGGAATTTTTCTCAGCATGAAGATTAAAAGTATATGATCGCCAGCCGCATACACAGATGACCCTTCTGGCTGCCATGGATGTAACGTGTGATGACATCACAGCTGATGCCTGCAGAGGCTGGATTAGACACTCTGAAAGATGATTTTCACGCTGTATCGCAAGAGAAGATATTTGTTGTGATGTGGATGAGAATCCGTTGCCCAAAAGACAGGAACGTCAGGAGGTGTAGGAAGACTGCACTGTAATTCCACTGCACTGCATGTACAGTTTTCCCTAAGGAGATTGTCTTATGTTCAGATTTCTACATTTGTTTGTGCTATGCAGTGCTGTCTTTTCCTGTCTGCATCACAATGACACTGTCTGTAAATAAATTATTGTAAAAACAGTAAAAGCGTTAACGTGACTCATGTGCCGTCTCTTGCAATCAAACAATCAAAACCAGAAATGCACTTACTGTTTTGCAAATGACAAGGATGATTCGAGAAATGCTCCACTCATCACTCTCAGTTCACTCCGCTGCACACGTCTGATCACTTCTTTGTCACCCCCGAACTCACCGCTCCAGACAATGCAGATGTCTTACCGCTGGTCACTTTCCGGCGCTACCTACGGTCCCTCCCTCCTGCTTTTCCTCTGCTGTCTTGTCTGCACTCCCCCCCTCTGAGGAGCTCTCTCTTTTGAATACCAACAGTGCCACAGACACTCTGTGTTCCACGCTTACATCCTGCTTGGACAACATATGCCCTCTTACATCTGGACCAGCCCGTGCATCCCTGTCTGCCCCCTGGTTATCGGATGTACCACGTGAGCATCGCACCAGCCTCCGGTCAGCTGAGAGAAAATGGCACAAGTCAAAAGACCATACTGACCTCTCTCTCTCTACTTTCTCCGTTGACGTCACCTCTGCAAAAACTGATTATAACCACTCGAAGATCAGCAACTCTCCTGACTCTCGCACACTCTTAAAAACCTTCTCTGCTCTCCTCTGTTTGCCTGCTCCCACACCTTCATCGGAGTTAACGGCTGATGATTTTGCATCGTTCTTTGTAAAGAAAACTACCGCCATCAACAGCCAATTTTCTACACCACCATCACCCGCCTTTTCTCCTATGTCTGAATATGATGTTTCCAAGGTCATTGGTTCCAACCACCCTACCACCTGCCCACTGGATCCCATCCCCACCCACCTCCTCCATGCCATCTCTCCAGCAGTTGTGCCTGGTCTGACCCGCATCATCAACTCTTTGCTCACCACTGGGACATTTCCCACTGCTTTCAAAGAGGCCTGCATCACACCGCTACTGAAGAAACTCACTCTCAACCTTACACTGCTAGAACACTACAGGCCGGTGTAGTGTGTGAAAATGCATATCTTCCGTCAAAATGTAGATGACTGATTTTAACCTCTTATTATTTTCTGTCTTCTTAAAAAAATATTTTTTTACTTACCTCACTATTCTTAGCTTTGTATACTGTGCTAGGCTTTAATGGACTGGATTTAATTAACTTATGCATTTTGTTGCCTATATTGTTATAATTGCTTCCAATGTTTCCTCGTCTGTAAGTCGCTTTGGATAAAAACGTCTGCTAAATGACTAAATGTAAATTTTATGAAATGTGTAATGTCATGTGTAATGTGTAATGTGTAGTGTGTGGCCTTGAAATTTTAGCATGTCTACGTAATCATGAATAAATGCTTCTTGAGACACACAGTGTTGCTTCTTTGCATGCATCAAATGAATTGTTTCTGGCTATATGCATCCATGCATTAGTTTGAGAGGGGTGGAAATGGGACACTTGGGTGAAACAAAACTGCCCCAAAAGTACCCCCCCCCACTTTAAATGCAGTTTTTTCTAAGTCAATTTGGTACATTTCTCTGATCCGATTTGAAATTCTCAAAACTTCTTGTTCAATCCTTACATCCTTGTGTCACATGTGCACATCAAACAAGCATTTTCTCATTTCTTTGAACAAGTTGCAAATGCTTTGGTACATCCATGCAAATGATTATGACAAAATTCTGTGCAGATTCCTACATTATCAATTGCTTATGTCATGTTGATCAAAATGAATTATAATGGGTCTCTGTAGAATAGTATAATCCCCACGACATTTAAGCACTAGTTTTACAATATACAGTAAGTATACTTTAAGTAAACGGTGGCATTTTATTTTACTCAATTTAGTGTTTTGCATTGCTATATTCTTTCCACATAGGACTGCAAGACAACTTCACTGTGTTGCAGACGGCCCCTTTTCACACCTAAACAGTCTTTTGACACTCTCTACAGGGATCTCATCCCTGAACAAGAGAGGGGGCAGATTGGAGATGACCTGCCAAAGTACGTGTTAGTTTGGGACAATGTCAGTTTCCATCGCTCCAACATCATCAGGCAATGGTTTGCGGCCCACAACAGGATGCTGGTGGAGTTCCTCTCACCCTACTCAACCCCGTTGAGGAATTATTCTCAGCATGAAGATTAAAAGTATATGATGGCCAGCCGCATACACAGATGACCCTTCTGGCTGCCATGGATGTAACGTGTGATGACATCACAGCTGATGCCTGCAGAGGCTGGATTAGACACTCTGAAAGATGATTTTCACGCTGTATCGCAAGAGAAGATATTTGTTGTGATGTGGATGAGAATCCGTTGCCCAAAAGACAGGAACGTCAGGTGGTGTAGGAAGACTGCACTGTAATTCCACTGCACTGCATGTACAGTTTTCCCTGAGGAGATTGTCTTATGTTCAGATTTCTACATTTGTTTGTGCTATGCAGTGCTGTCTTTTCCTGTCTGCATCACAATGACACTGTCTGTCAATAAATTATTGTACAAACAGTAAAAGCGTTAACGTGAATCATGTGCCGTCTCTTGCAATCAAACAATCAAAACCAGAAATGCACTTACTGTTCTGCAAATGACAAGGATGATTCGAGAAATGCTCCACTCATCACTCTCAGGTCACTCCGCTGCACACGTCTGATCACTTCTTTGTCACCCCCGACCTCACCGCTCCAGACAACGCAGATGTCTTACCGCTGGTCACTTTCCGGCGCTACCTACGGTCCCTCCCTCCTGCTTTTCCTCTGCTGTCTTGTCTGCACCCCCCCCTCTGAGGAGCTCTCTCTTTTGAATACCAACAGTGCCACAGACACTCTGTGTTCCACGCTTACATCCTGCTTGGACAACATATGCCCTCTTACATCTGGACCAGCCCGTGCATCCCTGTCTGCCCCCTGGTTATCGGATGTACCACGTGAGCATCGCACCAGCCTCCGGTCAGCTGAGAGAAAATGGCACAAGTCAAAAGACCATACTTACCTCTCTCTCTCTACCAGTCTCTTCTCTCTACTTTCTCCGTTGACGTCACCTCTGCAAAAACTGATTATAACCACTCGAAGATCAGCAACTCTCCTGACTCTCGCACACTCTTAAAAACCTTCTCTGCTCTCCTCTGTCCGCCTGCTCCCACACCTTCATCGGAGTTAACGGCTGATGATTTTGCATCGTTCTTCGTAAAGAAAACTACCGCCATCAACAGCCAATTTTCTACGCCACCATCACCCGCCTTTTCTCCTATGTCTGAAGATGATGTTTCCAAGGTCATTGGTTCCAACCACCCTACCACCTGCCCACTGGATCCCATCCCCACCCATCTCCTCCATGCCATCTCTCCAGCAGTTGTGCCTGGTCTGACCCGCATCATCAACTCTTTGCTCACCACTGGGACATTTCCCACTGCTTTCAAAGAGGCCTGCATCACACCGCTACTGAAGAAACTCACTGTCAACCTTACACTGCTAGAACACTACAGGCCGGTGTAGTGTGTGAAAATGCATATCTTCCGTCAAAATGTAGATGACTGATTTTAACCTCTTATTATTTTCTGTCTTCTTAAAAAATTATTTTTTTACTTACCTCACTATTCTTAGCTTTGTATACTGTGCTAGGCTTTAATGGACTGGATTTAATTAACTTATGCATTTTGTTGCCTATATTGTTATAATTGCTTCCAATGTTTCCTCGTCTGTAAGTCGCTTTGGATAAAAACGTCTGCTAAATGACTAAATGTAAATTTTATGAAATGTGTAATGTCATGTGTAATGTGTGGCCTTGAAATTTTAGCATGTCTACGTAATCATGAATAAATGCTTCTTGAGACACACAGTGTTGCTTCTTTGCATGCATCAAATGAATTGTTTCTGGCTATATGCATCCATGCATTAGTTTGAGAGGGGTGGAAATGGGACACTTGGGTGAAACAAAACTGCCCCAAAAGTACCCCCCCCACTTTAAATACAGTTTTTTCTAAGTCAATTTGGTACATTTCTCTGATCCGATTTGAAATTCTCAAAACTTCTTGTTCAATCCTTACATCCTTGTGTCACGTGTGCACATCAAACAAGCATTTTCTCATTTCTTTGAACAAGTTGCAAATGCTTTGGTACATCCATGCAAATGATTATGACAAAATTCTGTGCAGATTCCTACATTATCAATTGCTTATGTCATGTTGATCAAAATGCATTATAATGGGTCTCTGTAGAATAGTATAATCCCCACGACATTTAAGCACTACTTTTACAATATACAGTAAGTATACTTTAAGTAAACGGTGGCATTTTATTTTACTCAATTTAGTGTTTTGCATTGCTATATTCTTTCCACATAGGACTGCAAGACAACTTCACTGTGTTGCAGACGGCCCCTTTTCACACCTAAACAGTCTTTTGACACTCTCTACAGGGATCTCATCCCTGAACAAGAGAGGGGGCAGATTGGAGATGACCTGCCAAAGTACGTGTTAGTTTGGGACAATGTCAGTTTCCATCGCTCCAACATCATCAGGCAATGGTTTGCGGCCCACAACAGGATGCTGGTGGAGTTCCTCTCACCCTACTCAACCCCGTTGAGGAATTTTTCTCAGCATGAAGATTAAAAGTATATGATGGCCAGCCGCATACACAGATGACCCTTCTGGCTGCCATGGATGTAACGTGTGATGACATCACAGCTGATGCCTGCAGAGGCTGGATTAGACACTCTGAAAGATGATTTTCACGCTGTATCGCAAGAGAAGATATTTGTTGTGATGTGGATGAGAATCCGTTGCCCAAAAGACAGGAACGTCAGGAGGTGTAGGAAGACTGCACTGTAATTCCACTGCACTGCATGTACAGTTTTCCCTAAGGAGATTGTCTTATGTTCAGATTTCTACATTTGTTTGTGCTATGCAGTGCTGTCTTTTCCTGTCTGCATCACAATGACACTGTCTGTCAATAAATTATCGTACAAACAGTAAAAGCGTTAACGTGAATCATGTGCCGTCTCTTGCAATCAAACAATCAAAACCAGAAATGCACTTACTGTTTTGCAAATGACAAGGATGATTCGAGAAATGCTCCACTCATCACTCTCAGGTCACTCCGCTGCACACGTCTGATCACTTCTTTGTCACCCCCGACCTCACCGCTCCAGACAACGCAGATGTCTTACCGCTGGTCACTTTCCGGCACTACCTACGGTCCCTCCCTCCTGCTTTTCCTCTGCTGTCTTGTCTGCACTCCCCCCCTCTGAGGAGCTCTCTCTTTTGAATACCAACAGTGCCACAGACACTCTGTGTTCCACTCTTACATCCTGCTTGGACAACATATGCCCTCTTACATCTGGACCAGCCCGTGCATCCCTGTCTGCCCCCTGGTTATCGGATGTACCACGTGAGCATCGCACCAGCCTCCGGTCAGCTGAGAGAAAATGGCACAATTCAAAAGACCATACTGACCTCTCTCTCTCTACTTTCTCCGTTGACGTCACCTCTGCAAAAACTGATTATAACCACTCGAAGATCAGCAACTCTCCTGACTCTCTCACACTCTTAAAAACCTTCTCTGCTCTCCTCTGTCCGCCTGCTCCCACACCTTCATCGGAGTTAACGGCTGATGATTTTGCATCGTTCTTCGTAAAGAAAACTACCGCCATCAACAGCCAATTTTCTACACCACCATCACCCGCCTTTTCTCCTATGTCTGAAGATGATGTTTCCAAGGTCATTGGTTCCAACCACCCTACCACCTGCCCACTGGATCCCATCCCCACCCATCTCCTCCATGCCATCTCTCCAGCAGTTGTGCCTGGTCTGACCCGCATCATCAACTCTTTGCTCACCACTGGGACATTTCCCACTGCTTTCAAAGAGGCCTGCATCACACCGCTACTGAAGAAACTCACTCTCAACCTTACACTGCTAGAACACTACAGGCCGGTGTAGTGTGTGAAAATGCATATCTTCCGTCAAAATGTAGATGACTGATTTTAACCTCTTATTATTTTCTGTCTTCTTAAAAAAATTTTTTTTTACTTACCTCACTATTCTTAGCTTTGTATACTGTGTTAGGCTTTAATGGACTGGATTTAATTAACTTATGCATTTTGTTGCCTATATTGTTATAATTGCTTCCAATGTTTCCTCGTCTGTAAGTCGCTTTGGATAAAAACGTCTGCTAAATGACTAAATGTAATTTTTATGAAATGTGTAATGTCATGTGTAATGTGTAATGTGTGGCCTTGAAATTTTAGCATGTCTACGTAATCATGAATAAATGCTTCTTGAGACACACAGTGTTGCTTCTTTGCATGCATCAAATGAATTGTTTCTGGCTATATGCATCCATGCATTAGTTTGAGAGGGGTGGAAATGGGACACTTGGGTGAAACAAAACTGCCCCAAAAGTACCCCCCCCCCACACTTTAAATACAGCTTTTTCTAAGTCAATTTGGTACATTTCTCTGATCCGATTAGAAATTCTCAAAACTTCTTGTTCAATCCTTACATCATTGTGTCACGTGTGCACATCAAACAAGCATTTTCTCATTTCTTTGAACAAGTTGCAAATGCTTTGGTACATCCATGCAAATGATTATGACAAAATTCTGTGCAGATTCCTACATTATCAATTGCTTATGTCATGTTGATCAAAATGCATTATAATGGGTCTCTGTAGAATAGTATAATCCCCACGACATTTAAGCACTAGTTTTACAATATACAGTAAGTATACTTTAAGTAAACAGTGGCATTTTATTTTACTCAATTTAGTGTTTTGCATTGCTATATTCTTTCCACATAGGACTGCAAGACAACTTCACTGTGTTGCAGACGGCCCCTTTTCACACCTAAACAGTCTTTTGACACTCTCTACAGGGATCTCATCCCTGAACAAGAGAGGGGGCAGATTGGAGATGACCTGCCAAAGTACGTGTTAGTTTGGGACAATGTCAGTTTCCATCGCTCCAACATCATCAGGCAATGGTTTGCGGCCCAGAACAGGATGCTGGTGGAGTTCCTCTCACCCTACTCAACCCCGTTGAGGAATTTTTCTCAGCATGAAGATTAAAAGTATATGATCGCCAGCCGCATCCACAGATGACCCTTCTGGCTGCCATGGATGTAACGTGTGATGACATCACAGCTGATGCCTGCAGAGGCTGGATTAGACACTCTGAAAGATGATTTTCACGCTGTATCGCAAGAGAAGATATTTGTTGTGATGTGGATGAGAATCCGTTGCCCAAAAGACAGGAACGTCAGGAGGTGTAGGAAGACTGCACTGTAATTCCACTGCACTGCATGTACAGTTTTCCCTAAGGAGATTGTCTTATGTTTAGATTTCTACATTTGTTTGTGCTATGCAGTGCTGTCTTTTCCTGTCTGCATCACAATGACACTGTCTGTCAATAAATTATTGTACAAACAGTAAAAGCGTTAACGTGAATCATGTGCCGTCTCTTGCAATCAAACAATCAAAACCAGAAATGCACTTACTGTTTTGCAAATGACAAGGATGATTCGAGGAATGCTCCACTCATCACTCTCAGGTCACTCCGCTGCACACGTCTGATCACTTCTTTGTCACCCCCGACCTCACCGCTCCAGACAACGCAGATGTCTTACCGCTGGTCACTTTCCGGCGCTACCTACGGTCCCTCCCTCCTGCTTTTCCTCTGCTGTCTTGTCTGCACTCCCCCCCTCTGTGGAGATCTCTCTTTTGAATACCAACAGTGCCACAGACACTCTGTGTTCCACGCTTACATCCTGCTTGGACAACAAATGCCCTCTTACATCTGGACCAGCCCGTGCATCCCTGTCTGCCCCCTGGTTATCGGATGTACCAAGTGAGCATCGCACCAGCCTCCGGTCAGCTGAGAGAAAATGGCACAAGTCAAAAGACCATACTGACCTCTCTCTCTCTACTTTCTCCGTTGACGTCACCTCTGCAAAAACTGATTATAACCACTCGAAGATCAGCAACTCTCCTGACTCTCGCACACTCTTAAAAACCTTCTCTGCTCTCCTCTGTCCGCCTGCTCCCACACCTTCATCGGAGTTAACGGCTGATGATTTTGCATCGTTCTTCGTAAAGAAAACTACCGCCATCAACAGCCAATTTTCTACGCCACCATCACTCGCCTTTTCTCCTATGTCTGAAGATGATGTTTCCAAGGTCATTGGTTCCAACCACCCTACCACCTGCCCACTGGATCCCATCCCCACCCATCTCCTCCATGCCATCTCTCCAGCAGTTGTGCCTGGTCTGACCCGCATCATCAACTCTTTGCTCACCACTGGGACATTTCCCACTGCTTTCAAAGAGGCCTGCATCACACCGCTACTGAAGAAACTCACTCTCAACCTTACACTGCTAGAACACTACAGGCCGGTGTAGTGTGTGAAAATGCATATCTTCCGTCAAAATGTAGATGACTGATTTTAACCTCTTATTATTTTCTGTCTTCTTAAAAAAATATTTTTTTTACTTACCTCACTATTCTTAGCTTTGTGTACTGTGCTAGGCTTTAATGGACTGGATTTAATTAACTTATGCATTTTGTTGCCTATATTGTTATAATTGCTTGCAATGTTTCCTCGTCTGTAAGTCGCTTTGGATAAAAACGTCTGCTAAATGACTAAATGTAAATTTTATGAAATGTGTAATGTCATGTGTAATGTGTAATGTGTAGTGTGTGGCCTTGAAATTTTAGTATGTCTACGTAATCATGAATAAATGCTTCTTGAGACACACAGTGTTGCTTCTTTGCATGCATCAAATGAATTGTTTCTGGCTATATGCATCCATGCATTAGTTTGAGAGGGGTGGAAATGGGACACTTGGGTGAAACAAAACTGCCCCAAAAGTACCCCCCCCCCACTTTAAATACAGTTTTTTCTAAGTCAATTTGGTACATTTCTCAGATCCGATTTGAAATTCTCAAAACTTCTTGTTCAATCCTTACATCATTGTGTCACGTGTGCACATCAAACAAGCATTTTCTCATTTCTTTGAACAAGTTGCAAATGCTTTGGTACATCCATGCAAATGATTATGACAAAATTCTGTGCAGATTCCTACATTATCAATTGCTTATGTCATGTTGATCAAAATGCATTATAATGGGTCTCTGTAGAATAGTATAATCCCCACGACATTTAAGCACTAGTTTTACAATATACAGTAAGTATACTTTAAGTAAACGGTGGCATTTTATTTTACTCAATTTAGTGTTTTGCATTGCTATATTCTTTCCACATAGGACTGCAAGACAACTTCACTGTGTTGCAGACGGCCCCTTTTCACACCTAAACAGTCTTTTGACACTCTCTACAAGGATCTCATCCCTGAACAAGAGAGGGGGCAGATTGGAGATGACCTGCCAAAGTACGTGTTAGTTTGGGACAATGTCAGTTTCCATCGCTCCAACATCATCAGGCAATGGTTTGCGGCCCACAACAGGATGCTGGTGGAGTTCCTCTCACCCTACTCAACCCCGTTGAGGAATTTTTCTCAGCATGAAGATTAAAAGTATATGATGGCCAGCCGCATACACAGATGACCCTTCTGGCTGCCTTGGGTGTAACGTGTGATGACATCACAGCTGATGCCTGCAGAGGCTGGATTAGACACTCTGAAAGATGATTTTCACGCTGTATCGCAAGAGAAGATATTTGTTGTGATGTGGATGAGAATCCGCTGCCCAAAAGACAGGAACGTCAGGAGGTGTAGGAAGACTGCACTGTAATTCCACTGCACTGCATGTACAGTTTTCCCAAAGGAGATTGTCTTATGTTCAGATTTCTACATTTGTTTGTGCTATGCAGTGCTGTCTTTTCCTGTCTGCATCACATTGACACTGTCTGTCAATAAATTATTGTACAAACAGTAAAAGCGTTAACGTGAATCATGTGCCGTCTCTTGCAATCAAACAATCAAAACCAGAAATGCACTTACTGTTTTGCAAATGACAAGGATGATTCGAGAAATGCTCCACTCATCACTCTCAGGTCACTCCGCTGCACACGTCTGATCACTTCTTTGTCACCCCCGACCTCACCGCTCCAGACAACGCAGCTGTCTTACCGCTGGTCACTTTCCGGCGCTACCTACGGTCCCTCCCTCCTGCTTTTCCTCTGCTGTCTTGTCTGCACTCCCCCCCTCTGAGGAGCTCTCACTTTTGAATACCAACAGTGCCACAGACACTCTGTGTTCCACGCTTACATCCTGCTTGGACAACATATGCCCTCTTGCATCTGGACCAGCCCGTGCATCCCTGTCTGCCCCCTGGTTATCGGATGTACCACGTGAGCATCGCATCAGCCTCCGGTCAGCTGAGAGAAAATGGCACAAGTCAAAAGACCATACTGACATCTCTCTCTCTACTTTCTCCGTTGACGTCACCTCTGCAAAAACTGATTATAACCACTCGAAGATCAGCAACTCTCCTGACTCTCGCACACTCTTAAAAACCTTCTCTGCTCTCCTCTGTCCGCCTGCTCCAACACCTTCATCGGAGTTAACGGCTGATGATTTTGCATCGTTCTTCGTAAAGAAAACTACCGCCATCAACAGCCAATTTTCTACGCCACCATCACCCGCCTTTTCTCCTATGTCTGAAGATGATGTTTCCAAGGTCATTGGTTCCAACCACCCTACCACCTGCCCACTGGATCCCATCCCCACCCATCTCCTCCATGCCATCTCTCCAGCAGTTGTGCCTGGTCTGACCCGCATCATCAACTCTTTGCTCACCACTGGGACATTTCCCACTGCTTTCAAAGAGGCCTGCATCACACCGCTACTGAAGAAACTCACTCTCAACCTTACACTGCTAGAACACTACAGGCCGGTGTAGTGTGTGAAAATGCATATCTTCCGTCAAAATGTAGATGACTGATTTTAACCTCTTATTATTTTCTGTCTTCTTAAAAAATTATGTTTTTACTTACCTCACTATTCTTAGCTTTGTATACTGTGCTAGGCTTTAATGGACTGGATTTAATTAACTTATGCATTTTGTTGCCTATATTGTTATAATTGCTTCCAATGTTTCCTCGTCTGTAAGTCGCTTTGGATAAAAACGTCTGCTAAATGACTAAATGTAAATTTTATGAAATGTGTAATGTCATGTGTAATGTGTAGTGTGTGGCCTTGAAATTTTAGCATGTCTACGTAATCATGAATAAATGCTTCTTGAGACACACAGTGTTGCTTCTTTGCATGCATCAAATGAATTGTTTCTGGCTATATGCATCCATGCATTAGTTTGAGAGGGGTGGAAATGGGACACTTGGGTGAAACAAAACTGCCCCAAAAGTACCCCCCCCCACTTTAAATACAGTTTTTTCTAAGTCAATAAATTGGGTACATTTCTCTGATCCGATTTGAAATTCTCAAAACTTCTTGTTCAATCCTTACATCCTTGTGTCACGTGTGCACATCAAACAAGCATTTTCTAATTTCTTTGAACAAGTTGCAAATGCTTTGGTACATCCAAGCAAATGATTATGATAAAATTCTGTGCAGATTCCTACATTATCAATTGCTTATGTCATGTTGATCAAAATGAATTATAATGGGTCTCTGTAGAATAGTATAATCCCCACGACATTTAAGCACTAGTTTTACAATATACAGTAAGTATACTTTAAGTAAACGGTGGCATTTTATTTTACTCAATTTAGTGTTTTGCATTGCTATATTCTTTCCACATAGGACTGCAAGACAACTTCACTGTGTTGCAGACGGCCCCTTTTCACACCTAAACAGTCTTTTGACACTCTCTACAGGGATCTCATCCCTGAACAAGAGAGGGGGCAGATTGGAGATGACCTGCCAAAGTACGTGTTAGTTTGGGACAATGTCAGTTTCCATCGCTCCAACATCATCAGGCAATGGTTTGCGGCCCACAACAGGATGCTGGTGGAGTTCCTCTCACCCTACTCAACCACGTTGAGGAATTTTTCTCAGCATGAAGATTAAAAGTATATGATCGCCAGCCGCATACACAGATGACCCTTCTGGCTGCCATGGATGTAATGTGTGATGACATCACAGCTGATGCCTGCAGAGGCTGGATTAGACACTCTGAAAGATGATTTTCACGCTGTATCGCAAGAGAAGATATTTGTTGTGATGTGGATGAGAATCCGTTGCCCAAAAGACAGGAACGTCAGGAGGTGTAGGAAGACTGCACTGTAATTCCACTGCACTGCATGTACAGTTTTCCCAAAGGAGATTGTCTTATGTTCAGATTTCTACATTTGTTTGTGCTATGCAGTGCTGTCTTTTCCTGTCTGCATCACAATGACACTGTCTGTCAATAAATTATTGTACAAACAGTAAAAGCGTTAACGTGAATCATGTGCCGTCTCTTGCAATCAAACAATCAAAACCAGAAATGCACTTACTGTTTTGCAAATGACAAGGATGATTCGAGAAATGCTCCACTCATCACTCTCAGGTCACTCCGCTGCACACGTCTGATCACTTCTTTGTCACCCCCGACCTCACCGCTCCAGACAACGCAGATGTCTTACCGCTGGTCACTTTCCGGCGCTACCTACGGTCCCTACCTCCTGCTTTTCCTCTGCTGTCTTGTCTGCACTCCCCCCCTCTGAGGAGCTCTCTCTTTTGAATACCAACAGTGCCACAGACACTCTGTGTTCCACGCTTACATCCTGCTTGGACAACATATGCCCTCTTACATCTGGACCAGCCCGTGCATCCCTGTCTGCCCCCTGGTTATCGGATGTACCACGTGAGCATCGCACCAGCCTCCGGTCAGCTGAGAGAAAATGGCACAAGTCAAAAGACCATACTGACCTCTCTCTCTCTACTTTCTCCGTTGACGTCACCTCTGCAAAAACTGATTATAACCACTCGAAGATCAGCAACTCTCCTGACTCTCGCACACTCTTAAAAACCTTCTCTGCTCTCCTCTGTCCGCCTGCTCCCACACCTTCATCGGAGTTAACGGCTGATGATTTTGCATCGTTCTTCGTAAAGAAAACTACCGCCATCAACAGCCAATTTTCTACGCCACCATCACCCGCCTTTTCTCCTATGTCTGAAGATGATGTTTCCAAGGTCATTGGTTCCAACCACCCTACCACCTGCCCACTGGATCCCATCCCCACCCACCTCCTCCATGCCATCTCTCCAGCAGTTGTGCCTGGTCTGACCCGCATCATCAACTCTTTGCTCACCACTGGGACATTTCCCACTGCTTTCAAAGAGGCCTGCATCACACCGCTACTGAAGAAACTCACTCTCAACCTTACACTGCTAGAACACTACAGGCCGGTGTAGTGTGTGAAAATGCATATCTTCCGTCAAAATGTAGATGACTGATTTTAACCTCTTATTATTTTCTGTCTTCTTAAAAAAATATTTTTTTACTTACCTCACTATTCTTAGCTTTGTATACTGTGCTAGGCTTTAATGGACTGGATTTAATTAACTTATGCATTTTGTTGCCTATATTGTTATAATTGCTTCCAATGTTTCCTCGTCTGTAAGTCGCTTTGGATAAAAACGTCTGCTAAATGACTAAATGTAAATTTTATGAAATGTGTAATGTCATGTGTAATGTGTAATGTGTAGTGTGTGGCCTTGAAATTTTAGCATGTCTACGTAATCATGAATAAATGCTTCTTGAGACACACAGTGTTGCTTCTTTGCATGCATCAAATGAATTGTTTCTGGCTATATGCATCCATGCATTAGTTTGAGAGGGGTGGAAATGGGACACTTGGGTGAAACAAAACTGCCCCAAAAGTACCCCCCCCCACTTTAAATGCAGTTTTTTCTAAGTCAATTTGGTACATTTCTCTGATCCGATTTGAAATTCTCAAAACTTCTTGTTCAATCCTTACATCCTTGTGTCACATGTGCACATCAAACAAGCATTTTCTCATTTCTTTGAACAAGTTGCAAATGCTTTGGTACATCCATGCAAATGATTATGACAAAATTCTGTGCAGATTCCTACATTATCAATTGCTTATGTCATGTTGATCAAAATGAATTATAATGGGTCTCTGTAGAATAGTATAATCCCCACGACATTTAAGCACTAGTTTTACAATATACAGTAAGTATACTTTAAGTAAACGGTGGCATTTTATTTTACTCAATTTAGTGTTTTGCATTGCTATATTCTTTCCACATAGGACTGCAAGACAACTTCACTGTGTTGCAGACGGCCCCTTTTCACACCTAAACAGTCTTTTGACACTCTCTACAGGGATCTCATCCCTGAACAAGAGAGGGGGCAGATTGGAGATGACCTGCCAAAGTACGTGTTAGTTTGGGACAATGTCAGTTTCCATCGCTCCAACATCATCAGGCAATGGTTTGCGGCCCACAACAGGATGCTGGTGGAGTTCCTCTCACCCTACTCAACCCCGTTGAGGAATTATTCTCAGCATGAAGATTAAAAGTATATGATGGCCAGCCGCATACACAGATGACCCTTCTGGCTGCCATGGATGTAACGTGTGATGACATCACAGCTGATGCCTGCAGAGGCTGGATTAGACACTCTGAAAGATGATTTTCACGCTGTATCGCAAGAGAAGATATTTGTTGTGATGTGGATGAGAATCCGTTGCCCAAAAGACAGGAACGTCAGGAGGTGTAGGAAGACTGCACTGTAATTCCACTGCACTGCATGTACAGTTTTCCCTAAGGAGATTGTCTTATGTTCAGATTTCTACATTTGTTTGTGCTATGCAGTGCTGTCTTTTCCTGTCTGCATCACAATGACACTGTCTGTCAATAAATTATTGTACAAACAGTAAAAGCGTTAACGTGAATCATGTGCCGTCTCTTGCAATCAAACAATCAAAACCAGAAATGCACTTACTGTTCTGCAAATGACAAGGATGATTCGAGAAATGCTCCACTCATCACTCTCAGGTCACTCCGCTGCACACGTCTGATCACTTCTTTGTCACCCCCGACCTCACCGCTCCAGACAACGCAGATGTCTTACCGCTGGTCACTTTCCGGCGCTACCTACGGTCCCTCCCTCCTGCTTTTCCTCTGCTGTCTTGTCTGCACCCCCCCCTCTGAGGAGCTCTCTCTTTTGAATACCAACAGTGCCACAGACACTCTGTGTTCCACGCTTACATCCTGCTTGGACAACATATGCCCTCTTACATCTGGACCAGCCCGTGCATCCCTGTCTGCCCCCTGGTTATCGGATGTACCACGTGAGCATCGCACCAGCCTCCGGTCAGCTGAGAGAAAATGGCACAAGTCAAAAGACCATACTTACCTCTCTCTCTCTACCAGTCTCTTCTCTCTACTTTCTCCGTTGACGTCACCTCTGCAAAAACTGATTATAACCACTCGAAGATCAGCAACTCTCCTGACTCTCGCACACTCTTAAAAACCTTCTCTGCTCTCCTCTGTCCGCCTGCTCCCACACCTTCATCGGAGTTAACGGCTGATGATTTTGCATCGTTCTTCGTAAAGAAAACTACCGCCATCAACAGCCAATTTTCTACGCCACCATCACCCGCCTTTTCTCCTATGTCTGAAGATGATGTTTCCAAGGTCATTGGTTCCAACCACCCTACCACCTGCCCACTGGATCCCATCCCCACCCACCTCCTCCATGCCATCTCTCCAGCAGTTGTGCCTGGTCTGACCCGCATCATCAACTCTTTGCTCACCACTGGGACATTTCCCACTGCTTTCAAAGAGGCCTGCATCACACCGCTACTGAAGAAACTCACTCTCAACCTTACACTGCTAGAACACTACAGGCCGGTGTAGTGTGTGAAAATGCATATCTTCCGTCAAAATGTAGATGACTGATTTTAACCTCTTATTATTTTCTGTCTTCTTAAAAAAATATTTTTTTACTTACCTCACTATTCTTAGCTTTGTATACTGTGCTAGGCTTTAATGGACTGGATTTAATTAACTTATGCATTTTGTTGCCTATATTGTTATAATTGCTTCCAATGTTTCCTCGTCTGTAAGTCGCTTTGGATAAAAACGTCTGCTAAATGACTAAATGTAAATTTTATGAAATGTGTAATGTCATGTGTAATGTGTAATGTGTAGTGTGTGGCCTTGAAATTTTAGCATGTCTACGTAATCATGAATAAATGCTTCTTGAGACACACAGTGTTGCTTCTTTGCATGCATCAAATGAATTGTTTCTGGCTATATGCATCCATGCATTAGTTTGAGAGGGGTGGAAATGGGACACTTGGGTGAAACAAAACTGCCCCAAAAGTACCCCCCCCCACTTTAAATGCAGTTTTTTCTAAGTCAATTTGGTACATTTCTCTGATCCGATTTGAAATTCTCAAAACTTCTTGTTCAATCCTTACATCCTTGTGTCACATGTGCACATCAAACAAGCATTTTCTCATTTCTTTGAACAAGTTGCAAATGCTTTGGTACATCCATGCAAATGATTATGACAAAATTCTGTGCAGATTCCTACATTATCAATTGCTTATGTCATGTTGATCAAAATGAATTATAATGGGTCTCTGTAGAATAGTATAATCCCCACGACATTTAAGCACTAGTTTTACAATATACAGTAAGTATACTTTAAGTAAACGGTGGCATTTTATTTTACTCAATTTAGTGTTTTGCATTGCTATATTCTTTCCACATAGGACTGCAAGACAACTTCACTGTGTTGCAGACGGCCCCTTTTCACACCTAAACAGTCTTTTGACACTCTCTACAGGGATCTCATCCCTGAACAAGAGAGGGGGCAGATTGGAGATGACCTGCCAAAGTACGTGTTAGTTTGGGACAATGTCAGTTTCCATCGCTCCAACATCATCAGGCAATGGTTTGCGGCCCACAACAGGATGCTGGTGGAGTTCCTCTCACCCTACTCAACCCCGTTGAGGAATTATTCTCAGCATGAAGATTAAAAGTATATGATGGCCAGCCGCATACACAGATGACCCTTCTGGCTGCCATGGATGTAACGTGTGATGACATCACAGCTGATGCCTGCAGAGGCTGGATTAGACACTCTGAAAGATGATTTTCACGCTGTATCGCAAGAGAAGATATTTGTTGTGATGTGGATGAGAATCCGTTGCCCAAAAGACAGGAACGTCAGGAGGTGTAGGAAGACTGCACTGTAATTCCACTGCACTGCATGTACAGTTTTCCCTAAGGAGATTGTCTTATGTTCAGATTTCTACATTTGTTTGTGCTATGCAGTGCTGTCTTTTCCTGTCTGCATCACAATGACACTGTCTGTCAATAAATTATTGTACAAACAGTAAAAGCGTTAACGTGAATCATGTGCCGTCTCTTGCAATCAAACAATCAAAACCAGAAATGCACTTACTGTTCTGCAAATGACAAGGATGATTCGAGAAATGCTCCACTCATCACTCTCAGGTCACTCCGCTGCACACGTCTGATCACTTCTTTGTCACCCCCGACCTCACCGCTCCAGACAACGCAGATGTCTTACCGCTGGTCACTTTCCGGCGCTACCTACGGTCCCTCCCTCCTGCTTTTCCTCTGCTGTCTTGTCTGCACCCCCCCCTCTGAGGAGCTCTCTCTTTTGAATACCAACAGTGCCACAGACACTCTGTGTTCCACGCTTACATCCTGCTTGGACAACATATGCCCTCTTACATCTGGACCAGCCCGTGCATCCCTGTCTGCCCCCTGGTTATCGGATGTACCACGTGAGCATCGCACCAGCCTCCGGTCAGCTGAGAGAAAATGGCACAAGTCAAAAGACCATACTTACCTCTCTCTCTCTACCAGTCTCTTCTCTCTACTTTCTCCGTTGACGTCACCTCTGCAAAAACTGATTATAACCACTCGAAGATCAGCAACTCTCCTGACTCTCGCACACTCTTAAAAACCTTCTCTGCTCTCCTCTGTCCGCCTGCTCCCACACCTTCATCGGAGTTAACGGCTGATGATTTTGCATCGTTCTTCGTAAAGAAAACTACCGCCATCAACAGCCAATTTTCTACGCCACCATCACCCGCCTTTTCTCCTATGTCTGAAGATGATGTTTCCAAGGTCATTGGTTCCAACCACCCTACCACCTGCCCACTGGATCCCATCCCCACCCATCTCCTCCATGCCATCTCTCCAGCAGTTGTGCCTGGTCTGACCCGCATCATCAACTCTTTGCTCACCACTGGGACATTTCCCACTGCTTTCAAAGAGGCCTGCATCACACCGCTACTGAAGAAACTCACTGTCAACCTTACACTGCTAGAACACTACAGGCCGGTGTAGTGTGTGAAAATGCATATCTTCCGTCAAAATGTAGATGACTGATTTTAACCTCTTATTATTTTCTGTCTTCTTAAAAAATTATTTTTTTACTTACCTCACTATTCTTAGCTTTGTATACTGTGCTAGGCTTTAATGGACTGGATTTAATTAACTTATGCATTTTGTTGCCTATATTGTTATAATTGCTTCCAATGTTTCCTCGTCTGTAAGTCGCTTTGGATAAAAACGTCTGCTAAATGACTAAATGTAAATTTTATGAAATGTGTAATGTCATGTGTAATGTGTGGCCTTGAAATTTTAGCATGTCTACGTAATCATGAATAAATGCTTCTTGAGACACACAGTGTTGCTTCTTTGCATGCATCAAATGAATTGTTTCTGGCTATATGCATCCATGCATTAGTTTGAGAGGGGTGGAAATGGGACACTTGGGTGAAACAAAACTGCCCCAAAAGTACCCCCCCCCACTTTAAATACAGTTTTTTCTAAGTCAATTTGGTACATTTCTCTGATCCGATTTGAAATTCTCAAAACTTCTTGTTCAATCCTTACATCCTTGTGTCACGTGTGCACATCAAACAAGCATTTTCTCATTTCTTTGAACAAGTTGCAAATGCTTTGGTACATCCATGCAAATGATTATGACAAAATTCTGTGCAGATTCCTACATTATCAATTGCTTATGTCATGTTGATCAAAATGCATTATAGTGGGTCTCTGTAGAATAGTATAATCCCCACGACATTTAAGCACTAGTTTTACAATATACAGTAAGTATACTTTAAGTAAACGGTGGCATTTTATTTTACTCAATTTAGTGTTTTGCATTGCTATATTCTTTCCACATAGGACTGCAAGACAACTTCACTGTGTTGCAGACGGCCCCTTTTCACACCTAAACAGTCTTTTGACACTCTCTACAGGGATCTCATCCCTGAACAAGAGAGGGGGCAGATTGGAGATGACCTGCCAAAGTACGTGTTAGTTTGGGACAATGTCAGTTTCCATCGCTCCAACATCATCAGGCAATGGTTTGCGGCCCACAACAGGATGCTGGTGTAGTTCCTCTCACCCTACTCAACCCCGTTGAGGAATTTTTCTCAGCATGAAGATTAAAAGTATATGATGGTCACAATGTATCACTGCTAGCAATTGCCCCTTCTACTTTCCCAATAGGATTGTGGAACTGCCAATCTGCTGTGAACAAAGCTGATTTCATTACAGCTTTCCTTAAACATTCTGGTCTTTCCATTGTAGCACTTACAGAAACATGGATCAAACCAGAGGACTCTGCCACTCCCGCTGCCCTCTCCCATAACCACACTTTCTCTCACAGCCCTCGCATCACAGGAAGGGGTGGAGGCACCGGTCTACTCATCCCCAAAGACTGGAAATTCAATCAGCTAACACCCTTGTGTGACAACAGCTCCTTCGAGTTTCATGCTGTTACTATCACCCACCCTGTTAAAAGTCATTTTGTAGTTATATATCGTCCCCCAGGTCAGCTTGGACATTTCTTGGAGGAGCTGGATGTGCTTCTTTCATCCTTCCCTGAGGATGGTACTCCCCTGGTGGTACTAGGCGACTTCAACATCCACATTGGAAAGCCACAGGCTGCTGACTTCGTCAACCTGACCGCATCATTTCTCCTCGAGCAGGTTTCCACATCAGCAACCCACAAGTCTGGAAACCATCTAGATTTGATCTTCACAAGGTACTGCTCCACTCATCACCCTCAGGTCACCCCGCTGCACACGTCTGATCACTTCTTCGTCACCCTTGACCTCGACCTCACTGCTCCAGATATCGCAGATGTCTCAGCGATGGTCACCTTCCGGCGCAACCTGCGGTCTCTCCCTCCCTCTTGTTTTTCCTCTGCTGTCCTCTGTCAGGGTTTAGTCAGGGCAGAAAAATACACGGATTCAATTGCAGGGGTAACAGGGGTATTTATTGAACTATGACAGAGAGAAACTGGGAGAGACCAACAGAGTTGGAGATGACTAATGGTCCGGACGTTGGGGCTGACTGCAAGGCCAACTGGGAGACCCAGTGTACGGCAGCGCCAGCCGATGGAAAAGCAAACGTCCGTCCAGTTCGAAGGACCACCCAGTGATAGCAGGCAACAGCAGCAGCGAAGACAGAGCCACCAGCCAACGACGTTGGAAGTCTTGTGTGCAGTCTGTTCTCCCGAGTGAAGCAGCTGGGGGACAACAGTGGGCGGCGTAGACCCACGTAGGAAGCGCTCGT
Organism: Barbatula barbatula; assembly: GCF_947034865.1. NCBI lineage: Eukaryota > Metazoa > Chordata > Actinopteri > Cypriniformes > Nemacheilidae > Barbatula > Barbatula barbatula. Next base: position 13,579,988 of record NC_136772.1, read on the forward strand.
CCAAGCAGCCTCAACGAGACCCCGTGTGTGCCAAAGACGGCAGTAGCGAGTGGGGAGACAGCTGAGCGCAGCGTCGGCAATCCTCTCGGAGGCGGCGATGTCCACTATGGGTGACGCAGGGGTGGCAGGAGTAAATCCAGTAGATTTGGGGAAGACTGAGCTAACAAGGGAAAATGAAGATTAAAGTAATCCACAACACGACACGCACACAGTCGACAAGGTATCCAGCACTTCGGGCTTGACGCGATAATCCGAATAGACAGGACAGGAAAAGACAAGAATACATTTAACTGGACTACGGAATCAGGGTTTGTGAACTGAGTACAACGATCGCACAAAGGGAGTGTGAATAGGTGAGGATTAAATAGGGCAGACTAAATGAACACCAGGTGCGAACAATGAACTAAATGCATGCAGTAATGAGGCGGCAGGTGTGGCACATAACACGCAGATAGAATGCGCGGCTGTCAAAGCAATCCTAACAAACATGAACATTCATTCACACACACACCACTAGACAAAACAGACAAGTGCTAGTCCCGAGGCCTGACAGTACCCCCCCCTCCACGAACGCCCCCAGGCGGTCTAGGAGGGGGCTCACCTCGTCTCCGATGGAGATCCACGATCAATGAGCGATCCAGAATATCCCGGGACGGCACCCAGCTCCTCTCCTCTGCACCATATCCCTCCCAGTCCACTAGATATTGAAACCCCCTGCCCCGCCGACGCACGTCGAGGAGTCTCCGTACCGAGTAAGAGGGAGCACCATCAACAAGACGTGGTGGCGGTGGAGGGGGTCGGCTGCAGGCAGGATTAATAGGTGAAGAAAACACAGGTTTAACCCGGGATACATGAAAAACTGGGTGGACCCGACCAAGGGAAGGGGGGAGTCTGAGCCTGATGGCCACCGGATTAACCACCTTGGTGATGCGGAATGGCCCTATGAACCTGGGTGCCAGCTTACGAGAAGGCGCTCGGAGAGGTAGGTCCTTAGTAGCGAGCCAAACCCGTTGACCACACACATAGGTAGGGGGAGAAGATCGGTGACGATCGGCTGCTGTCTTCGTGCGTCTTGAAGTCCGGGCCAGGACCTCTCTGGCCCTCCGCCAGGTGCGTCGACAGCGCTGGATGAAGGCCAGAGCAGACGGCACGGCAGCGTCGGGTTCCTGTGAGGGAAACAGAGGAGGGTTATAACCAATAGAACACTCGAAGGGGGACAAACCTGAGGCAGCCGATGGAAGAGAGTTATGAGCATATTCCACCCATGAGAGTTGTTGGCTCCAAGAACTCGGAAGTGACGATGTCAGACAGCGGAGCATTCTGCCGAGATCCTGGTTGGCCCGCTCGCACTGCCCGTTGGTCTGAGGGTGGAAACCGGAAGACAGACTCGCAGAGGCCCCGATCTGTCTACAAAACTCCTTCCAGAATCGGGAGGTAAACTGTGGCCCCCTATCCGAGACCACGTCCACCGGCAAACCATGGAGCCGGAAAATGTGGTCAATGACCAGTTGTGCAGTCTCCCGTGAGGAGGGAAGCTTGGGAAGGGGGATGAAATGAACCGCCTTGGAAAAGCGATCCACCACAGTGAGAACCACCGTGTTACCGCTAGAGGGAGGAAGTCCAGTAACGAAATCAAGGGCTATATGTGACCAGGGGCGGGAGGGGATGGGGAGAGGACGAAGCAGACCAACGGCAGGACGATTACTAGGTTTAGATTGCGCGCACGTCGGGCAGGCCAACACGAACTGTCTGACATCGGTGGACCATGACGGCCACCAGAAACGCTGTCGAACCGACGCCAGCGTTCCCCGAATCCCTGGATGGCAAACCAGCCTGGACGAATGTCCCCACTGAAGGACCGCAGACCGCAACGCAGCCGGCACAAACAATCGACCCGCCGGACACTCAATCGGTACTTGCACCCCTCGGCCGGCCTCCTTCACCCGCTGCTCGACTCCCCAGGAAACAGCCCCGACCACCACTCCTGTGGGAAGGATGGCGTCGGTTGACCGGCTGTCCTCAGAGACCTCGAACAGGCGGGAGAGGGCATCGGGTTTCGTGTTCTTTGAGCCAGGCCGGAACGAGAGGGTGAAGTTGAATCGACCAAAAAAGAGTGCCCAACGGGCCTGACGGGAGCTTAACCTCTTGGCCGAACGGATGTACTCTAAATTCTTGTGGTCCGTCCAGACCAGGAAGGGCTGCGCCGCGCCCTCCAACCAGTGACGCCACTCGCCCAGGGCTAGCTTGACCGCCAGCAACTCTCTGTTGCCGATGTCGTAGTTACATTCTGCCGGGCTGAGCCGATGGGAGAAATAGGCACAGGGGTGAACCTTCCCATCGTGAGCGGACCGCTGAGACAAGACCGCGCCTACTCCGACGTCTGAAGCATCAACCTCAACGATAAACTGCCCCGCAGGATCTGGAAGAGACAAGACAGGAGCAGAGATAAAACGGGACTTTAAATTATCAAAGGCCTCCTGAGCCTGCTGATTCCACCTGAAGGGAGTCTTTGTGGAAGTCAATGCAGTAAGGGGTGCAGCTGTCTGACCAAAGTTTCTGATGAAACGGCGATAAAAATTTGCGAATCCCAGAAACCGCTGCACGTCCTTACGAGAGTCGGGTATTGGCCACTTGGCGACAGCCTTTATCTTGCCGGGATCAGCCTGGATACCCGTAGTGGATATTATGTGGCCAAGAAATGTCACGGACTCGGCATGGAACTCGCACTTCTCTGCTTTGACAAAAAGTCTATTCTCTAGCAGGCGCTGGAGAACCCGTCTAACGTGCTGGGTGTGTACCTGGAGGGAAGGGGAGAAGATTAAAATATCGTCCAGATACACAAAGACAAACTGATTGATCATGTCACCCAGAACGCTGTTGACAAGGCCCTGAAAGACAGCTGGAGCATTGGTGAGTCCGAAGGGAAGCACCAAATACTCGTAGTGTCCCGTGGGTGTATTAAATGCTGTCTTCCACTCATCTCCTTCCCGCATGCGAACGAGGTGGTAAGCGTTGCGGAGGTCTAACTTAGTGAAGACCTTGGCTCCCTGCAATAATTCAAAGGCAGAAGACATGAGAGGTAGGGGGTACCTGTTCTTAATGGTAATGTCGTTCAAACCTCGATAATCGATACAAGGACGCAGAGAGCCATCCTTCTTTTTTACAAAAAAGAAGCCCGCGCCCGCGGGGGAGGAGGATCGGCGGATGAGTCCAGACTGCAGAGAATCGCGGATGTATTGGTCCATGGCCTCTCTCTCAGGACCGGACAGGGATAGCAGGCAACAGCAGCAGCGAAGACAGAGCCACCAGCCAACGACGTTGGAAGTCTTGTGTGCAGTCTGTTCTCCCGAGTGAAGCAGCTGGGGGACAACAGTGGGCGGCGTAGACCCACGTAGGAAGCGCTCGTCCAAGCAGCCTCAACGAGACCCCGTGTGTGCCGAAGACGGCAGTAGCGAGTGGGGAGACAGCTGAGCGCAGCGTCGGCAATCCTCTCGGAGGCGGCGATGTCCACTATGGGTGACGCAGGGGTGGCAGGAGTAAATCCAGTAGATTTGGGGAAGACTGAGCTAACAAGGGAAAATGAAGATTAAAGTAATCCACAACACGACACGCACACAGTCGACAAGGTATCCAGCACTTCGGGCTTGACGCGATAATCCGAATAGACAGGACAGGAAAAGACAAGAATACATTTAACTGGACTACAGAATCAGGGTTTGTGAACTGAGTACAACGATCGCACAAAGGGAGTGTGAATAGGTGAGGATTAAATAGGGCAGACTAAATGAACACCAGGTGCGAACAATGAACTAAATGCATGCAGTAATGAGGCGGCAGGTGTGGCACATAACACGCAGATAGAATGCGCGGCTGTCAAAGCAATCCTAACAAACATGAACATTCATTCACACACACACCACTAGACAAAACAGACAAGTGCTAGTCCCGAGGCCTGACATCCTCTCTGCACTCCCCCCCTCTGAGGAGCTCTCTCTTTTGAATACCAACAGTGCCACAGACACTCTGTGTTCCACGCTTACATCCTGCTTGGACAACATATGCCCTCTTACATCTGGACCAGCCCGTGCATCCCTGTCTGCTCCCTGGTTATCGGATGTACCACGTGAGCATCGCACCAGCCTCCGGTCAGCTGAGAGAAAATGGCACAAGTCAAAAGACCATACTGACCTCTCTCAATCTACTTTCTCCGTTGACGTCACCTCTGCAAAAACTGATTATAACCACTCGAAGATCAGCAACTCTCCTGACTCTCGCACACTCTTAAAAACCTTCTCTGCTCTCCTCTGTCCGCCTGCTCCCACACCTTCATCGGAGTTAACGGCTGATGATTTTGCATCGTTCTTCGTAAAGAAAACTACCGCCATCAACAGCCAATTTTCTACGCCACCATCACCCGCCTTTTCTCCTATGTCTGAAGATGATGTTTCCAAGGTCATTGGTTCCAACCACCCTACCACCTGCCCACTGGATCCCATCCCCACCCATCTCCTCCATGCCATCTCTCCAGCAGTTGTGCCTGGTCTGACCCGCATCATCAACTCTTTGCTCACCACTTGGACATTTCCCACTGCTTTCAAAGAGGCCTTTATCACACCGCTACTGAAGAAACTCACTCTCAACCTTACACTGCTAGAACACTACAGGCCGGTGTAGTGTGTGAAAATGCATATCTTCCGTCAAAATGTAGATGACTGATTTTAACCTCTTATTATTTTCTCTCTTCTTAAAAAATATTTTTTTTACTTACCTCACTATTCTTAGCTTTGTATACTGTGCTAGGCTTTAATGGACTGGATTTAATTAACTTATGCATTTTGTTGCCTATATTGTTATAATTGCTTCCAATATTTCCTCGTCTGTAAGTCGCTTTGGATAAAAACGTCTGCTAAATGACTAAATGTAAATTTTATGAAATGTGTAATGTCATGTGTAATGTGTAATGTGTAGTGTGTGGCCTTGAAATTTTAGCATGTCTACGTAATCATGAATAAATGCTTCTTGAGACATACAGTGTTGCTTCTTTACATGCATCAAATGAATTGTTTCTGGCTATATGCATCAATGCATTAGTTTGAGAGGGGTGGAAATGGGACACTTGGGTGAAACAAAACTGCCCCAAAAGTACCCCCCCCACTTTAAATACAGTTTTTTCTAAGTCAATTTGGTACATTTCTCTGATCCGATTTGAAATTCTCAAAACTTCTTGTTCAATCCTTACATCCTTGTGTCACGTGTGCACATCAAACAAGCATTTTCTCATTTCTTTGAACAAGTTGCAAATGCTTTGGTACATCCATGCAAATGATTATGACAAAATTCTGTGCAGATTCCTACATTATCAATTGCTTATGTCATGTTGATCAAAATGCATTATAATGGGTCTCTGTAGAATAGTATAATCCCCACGACATTTAAGCACTAGTTTTACAATATACAGTAAGTATACTTTAAGTAAACGGTGGCATTTTATTTTACTCAATTTAGTGTTTTGCATTGGTATATTCTTTCCACATAGGACTGCAAGACAACTTCACTGTGTTAGAGACGGCCCCTTTTCACACCTAAACAGTCTTTTGACACTCTCTACAGGGATCTCATCCCTGAACAAGAGAGGGGGCAGATTGGAGATGACCTGCCAAAGTACGTGTTAGTTTGGGACAATGTCAGTTTCCATCGCTCCAACATCATCAGGCAATGGTTTGCGGCCCACAACAGGATGCTGGTGGAGTTCCTCTCACCCTACTCAACCCCGTTGAGGAATTTTTCTCAGCATGAAGATTAAAAGTATATGATGGCCAGCCGCATACACAGATGACCCTTCTGGCTGCCTTGGATGTAACGTGTGATGACATCACAGCTGATGCCTGCAGAGGCTGGATTAGACACTCTGAAAGATGATTTTCACGCTGTATCGCAAGAGAAGATATTTGTTGTGATGTGGATGAGAATCCGTTGCCCAAAAGACAGGAACCTCAGGAGGTGTAGGAAGACTGCACTGTAATTCCACTGCACTGCATATACAGTTTTCCCTAAGGAGATTGTCTTATGTTCAGATTTCTACATTTGTTTGTGCTATGCAGTGCTGTCTTTTCCTGTCTGCATCACAATGACACTGTCTGTCAATAAATTATTGTACAAACAGTAAAGTCACTTTCCGGCGCTACCTACGGTCCCTCCCTCCTGCTTTTCCTCTCCTGTCTTGTCTGCACTCCCCCCCTCTGAGGAGCTCTCTCTTTTGAATACCAACAGTGCCACAGACACTCTGTGTTCCACGCTTACATCCTGCTTGGACAACATATGCCCTCTTACATCTGGACCAGCCCGTGCATCCCTGTCTGCCCCCTGGTTATCGGATGTACCACGTGAGCATCGCACCAGCCTCCGGTCAGCTGAGAGAAAATGGCACAAGTCAAAAGACCATACTGACCTCTCTCTCTCTACTTTCTCCGTTGACGTTACCTCTGCAAAAACTGATTATAACCACTCGAAGATCAGCAACTCTCCTGACTCTCGCACACTGCGAGTAATGTGTAATGTGTAGTGTGTGGCCTTGAAATTTTAGCATGTCTACGTAATCATGAATAAATGCTTCTTCAGACACACAGTGTTGCTTCTTTGCATGCATCAAATGAATTGTTTCTGGCTATATGCATCCATGCATTAGTTTGAGAGGGGTGGAAATGGGACACTTGGGTGAAACAAAACTGCCCCAAAAGTACCCCCCCCCACTTTAAATACAGTTTTTTCTAAGTCAATTTGGTACATTTCTCTGATCCGATTTGAAATTCTCAAAACTTCTTGTTCAATCCTTACATCCTTGTGTCACGTGTGCACATCAAACAAGCATTTTCTAATTTCTTTGAACAAGTTGCAAATGCTTTGGTACATCCATGCAAATGATTATGACAAAATTCTGTGCAGATTCCTACATTATCAATTGCTTATGTAATGTTGATCAAAATGCATTATAATGGGTCTCTGTAGAATAGTATAATCCCCACGACATTTAAGCACTAGTTTTACAATATACAGTAAGTATACTTTAAGTAAACGGTGGCATTTTATTTTACTCAATTTAGTGTTTTGCATTGCTATATTCTTTCCACATAGGACTGCAAGACAACTTCACTGTGTTGCAGACGGCCCCTTTTCACACCTAAACAGTCTTTTGACACTCTCTACAGGGATCTCATCCCTGAACAAGAGAGGGGGCAGATTGGAGATGACCTGCCAAAGTACGTGTTAGTTTGGGACAATGTCAGTTTCCATCGCTCCAACATCATCAGGCAATGGTTTGCGGCCCACAACAGGATGCTGGTGGAGTTCCTCTCACCCTACTCAACCCCGTTGAGGAATTTTTCTCAGCATGAAGATTAAAAGTATATGATGGCCAGCCGCATACACAGATGACCCTTCTGGCTGCCATGGATGTAACGTGTGATGACATCACAGCTGATGCCTGCAGAGGCTGGATTAGACACTCTGAAAGATGATTTTCACGCTGTATCGCAAGAGAAGATATTTGTTGTGATGTGGATGAGAATCCGTTGCCCAAAAGACAGGAACGTCAGGAGGTGTAGGAAGACTGCACTGTAATTCCACTGCACTGCATGTACAGTTTTCCCAAAGGAGATTGTCTTATGTTCAGATTTCTACATTTGTTTGTGCTATGCAGTGCTGTCTTTTCCTGTCTGCATCACAATGACACTGTCTGTCAATAAATTATTGTACAAACAGTAAAAGCGTTAACGTGAATCATGTGCCGTCTCTTGCAATCAAACAATCAAAACCAGAAATGCACTTACTGTTTTGCAAATGACAAGGATGATTCGAGAAATGCTCCACTCATCACTCTCAGGTCACTCCGCTGCACACGTCTGATCACTTCTTTGTCACCCCCGACCTCACCGCTCCAGACAACGCAGATGTCTTACCGCTGGTCACTTTCCGGCGCTACCTACGGTCCCTCCCTCCTGCTTTTCCTCTGCTGTCTTGTCTGCACTCCCCCCCTCTGAGGAGCTCTCTCTTTTGAATACCAACAGTGCCACAGACACTCTGTGTTCCACGCTTACATCCTGCTTGGACAACATATGCCCTCTTACATCTGGACCAGCCCGTGCATCCCTGTCTGCCCCCTGGTTATCGGATGTACCACGTGAGCATCGCACCAGCCTCCGGTCAGCTGAGAGAAAATGGCACAAGTCAAAAGACCATACTGACCTCTCTCTCTCTACTTTCTCCGTTGACGTCACCTCTGCAAAAACTGATTATAACCACTCGAAGATCAGCAACTCTCCTGACTCTCGCACACTCTTAAAAACCTTCTCTGCTCTCCTCTGTCCGCCTGCTCCCACACCTTCATCGGAGTTAGCGGCTGATGATTTTGCATCGTTCTTCGTAAAGAAAACTACCGCCATCAATAGCCAATTTTCTACGCCACCATCACCCGCCTTTTCTCCTATGTCTGAAGATGATGTTTCCAAGGTCATTGGTTCCAACCACCCTACCACCTGCCCACTGGATCCCATCCCCACCCACCTCCTCCATGCCATCTCTCCAGCAGTTGTGCCTGGTCTGACCCGCATCATCAACTCTTTGCTCACCACTGGGACATTTCCCACTGCTTTCAAAGAGGCCTGCATCACACCGCTACTGAAGAAACTCACTCTCAACCTCACACTGCTAGAACACTACAGGCCGGTGTAGTGTGTGAAAATGCATATCTTCCGTCAAAATGTAGATGACTGATTTTAACCTCTTATTATTTTCTGTCTTCTTAAAAAATCATTTTTTTACTTACCTCACCATTCTTAGCTTTGTATACTGTGCTAGGCTTTAATGGACTGGATTTAATTAACTTATGCATTTTGTTGCCTATATTGTTATAATTGCTTCCAATGTTTCCTCGTCTGTAAGTCGCTTTGGATAAAAATGTCTGCTAAATGACTAAATGTAAATTTTATGAAATGTGTAATGTCATGTGTAATGTGTAATGTGTAGTGTGTGGCCTTGAAATTTTAGCATGTCTACGTAATCATGAATAAATGCTTCTTGAGACACACAGTGTTGCTTCTTTGCATGCATCAAATGAATTGTTTCTGGCTATATGCATCCATGCATTAGTTTGAGAGGGGTGGAAATGGGACACTTGGGTGAAACAAAACTGCCCCAAAAGTACCCCCCCCCCACTTTAAATACAGTTTTTTCTAAGTCAATTTGGTACATTTCTCTGATCCGATTTGAAATTCTCAAAACTTCTTGTTCAATCCTTACATCCTTGTGTCACGTGTGCACATCAAACAAGCATTTTCTCATTTCTTTGAACAAGTTGCAAATGCTTTGGTACATCCATGCAAATGATTATGACAAAATTCTGTGCAGATTCCTACATTATCAATTGCTTATGTAATGTTGATCAAAATGCATTATAATGGGTCTCTGTAGAATAGTATAATCCCCACGACATTTAAGCACTAGTTTTACAATATACAGTAAGTATACTTTAAGTAAACGGTGGCATTTTATTTTACTCAATTTAGTGTTTTGCATTGCTATATTCTTTCCACATAGGACTGCAAGACAACTTCACTGTGTTGCAGACGGCCCCTTTTCACACCTAAACAGTCTTTTGACACTCTCTACAGGGATCTCATCCCTGAACAAGAGAGGGGGCAGATTGGAGATGACCTGCCAAAGTACGTGTTAGTTTGGGACAATGTCAGTTTCCATCGCTCCAACATCATCAGGCAATGGTTTGCGGCCCACAACAGGATGCTGGTGGAGTTCCTCTCACCCTACTCAACCCCGTTGAGGAATTTTTCTCAGCATGAAGATTAAAAGTATATGATGGCCAGCCGCATACACAGATGACCCTTCTGGCTGCCATGGATGTAACGTGTGATGACATCACAGCTGATGCCTGCAGAGGCTGGATTAGACACTCTGAAAGATGATTTTCACGCTGTATCGCAAGAGAAGATATTTGTTGTGATGTGGATGAGAATCCGTTGCCCAAAAGACAGGAACGTCAGGAGGTGTAGGAAGACTGCACTGTAATTCCACTGCACTGCATGTACAGTTTTCCCAAAGAAGATTGTCTTATGTTCAGATTTCTACATTTGTTTGTGCTATGCAGTGCTGTCTTTTCCTGTCTGCATCACAATGACACTGTCTGTCAATAAATTATTGTACAAACAGTAAAAGCGTTAACGTGACTCATGTGCCGTCTCTTGCAATCAAACAATCAAAACCAGAAATGCACTTACTGTTTTGCAAATGACAAGGATGATTCGAGAAATGCTCCACTCATCACTCTCAGGTCACTCCGCTGCACACGTCTGATCACTTCTTTGTCACCCCCGACCTCACCGCTCCAGACAACGCAGATGTCTTACCGCTGGTCACTTTCCGGCACTACCTACGGTCCCTCCCTCCTGCTTTTCCTCTGCTGTCTTGTCTGCACTCCCCCCCTCTGAGGAGCTCTCTCTTTTGAATACCAACAGTGCCACAGACACTCTGTGTTCCACTCTTACATCCTGCTTGGACAACATATGCCCTCTTAATTCTGGACCAGCCCGTGCATCCCTGTCTGCCCCCTGGTTATCGGATGTACCACGTGAGCATCGCACCAGCCTCCGGTCAGCTGAGAGAAAATGGCACAAGTCAAAAGACCATACTGACCTCTCTCTCTCTACTTTCTCCGTTGACGTCACCTCTGCAAAAACTGATTATAACCACTCGAAGATCAGCAACTCTCCTGACTTTCGCACACTCTTAAAAACCTTCTCTGCTCTCCTCTGTCCGCCTGCTCCCACACCTTCATCGGAGTTAACGGCTGATGATTTTGCATCGTTCTTCGTAAAGAAAACTACCGCCATCAACAGCCAATTTTCTACGCCACCATCACCCGCCTTTTCTCCTATGTCTGAAGATGATGTTTCCAAGGTCATTGGTTCCAACCACCCTACCACCTGCCCACTGGATCCCATCCCCACCCATCTCCTCCATGCCATCTCTCCAGCAGTTGTGCCTGGTCTGACCCGCATCATCAACTCTTTGCTCACCACTGGGACATTTCCCACTGCTTTCAAAGAGGCCTGCATCACACCGCTACTGAAGAAACTCACTCTCAACCTTACACTGCTAGAACACTACAGGCCGGTGTAGTGTGTGAAAATGCATATCTTCCGTCAAAATGTAGATGACTGATTTTAACCTCTTATTATTTTCTGTCTTCTTAAAAAAATATTTTTTTACTTACCTCACTATTCTTAGCTTTGTATACTGTGCTAGGCTTTAATGGACTGGATTTAATTAACTTATGCATTTTGTTGCCTATATTGTTATAATTGCTTCCAATGTTTCCTCGTCTGTAAGTCGCTTTGGATAAAAACGTCTGCTAAATGACTAAATGTAAATTTTATGAAATGTGTAATGTCATGTGTAATGTGTAATGTGTAGTGTGTGGCCTTGAAATTTTAGCATTTAGTTTTTTCTAAGTCAATTTGGTACATTTCTCTGATCCGATTTGAAATTCTCAAAACTTCTTGTTCAATCCTTACATCCTTGTGTCACGTGTGCACATCAAACAAGCATTTTCTCATTTCTTTGAACAAGTTGCAAATGCTTTGGTACATCCATGCAAATGATTATGACAAAATTCTGTGCAGATTCCTACATTATCAATTGCTTATGTCATGTTGATCAAAATGAATTATAATAGGTCTCTGTAGAATAGTATAATCCCCACGACATTTAAGCACTAGTTTTACAATATACAGTAAGTATACTTTAAGTAAACGGTGGCATTTTATTTTACTCAATTTAGTGTTTTGCATTGCTATATTCTTTCCACATAGGACTGCAAGACAACTTCACTGTGTTGCAGACGGCCCCTTTTCACACCTAAACAGTCTTTTGACACTCTCTACAGGGATCTCATCCCTGAACAAGAGAGGGGGCAGATTGGAGATGACCTGCCAAAGTACGTGTTAGTTTGGGACAATGTCAGTTTCCATCGCTCCAACATCATCAGGCAATGGTTTGCGGCCCACAACAGGATGCTGGTGGAGTTCCTCTCACCCTACTCAACCCCGTTGAGGAATTTTTCTCAGCATGAAGATTAAAAGTATATGATGGCCAGCCGCATACACAGATGACCCTTCTGGCTGCCATGGATGTAACGTGTGATGACATCACAGCTGATGCCTGCAGAGGCTGGATTAGACACTCTGAAAGATGATTTTCACGCTGTATCGCAAGAGAAGATATTTGTTGTGATGTGGATGAGAATCTGTTGCCCAAAAGACAGGAACGTCAGGAGGTGTAGGAAGACTGCACTGTAATTCCACTGCACTGCATGTACAGTTTTCCCAAAGGAGATTGTCTTATGTTCAGATTTCTACATTTGTTTGTGCTATGCAGTGCTGTCTTTTCCTGTCTGCATCACAATGACACTGTCTGTCAATAAATTATTGTACAAACAGTAAAAGCGTTAACGTGAATCATGTGCCGTCTCTTGCAATCAAACAATCAAAACCAGAAATGCACTTACTGTTTTGCAAATGACAAGGATGATTCGAGAAATGCTCCACTCATCACTCTCAGGTCACTCCGCTGCACACGTCTGATCACTTCTTTGTCACCCCCCACCTCACCGCTACAGACAACGCAGCTGTCTTACCGCTGGTCACTTTCCGGCGCTACCTACGGTCCCTCCCTCCTGCTTTTCCTCTGCTGTCTTGTCTGCACTCCCCCCCTCTGAGGAGCTCTCTCTTTTGAAAACCAACAGTGCCACAGACACTCTGTGTTCCACGCTTACATCCTGCTTGGACAACATATGCCCTTTTACATCTGGACCAGCCCGTGCATCCCTGTCTGCCCCCTGGTTATCGGATGTACCACGTGAGCATCGCACCAGCCTCCGGTCAGCTGAGAGAAAATGGCACAAGTCAAAAGACCATACTGACCTCTCTCTCTACTTTCTCCGTTGACGTCACCTCTGCAAAAACTGATTATAACCACTCGAAGATCAGCAACTCTCCTGACTCTCGCACACTCTTAAAAACCTTCTCTGCTCTCCTCTGTCCGCCTGCTCCCACACCTTCATCGGAGTTAACGGCTGATGATTTTGCATCGTTCTTCGTAAAGAAAACTACCGCCATCAACAGCCAATTTTCTACGCCAACATCACCCGCCTTTTCTCCTATGTCTGAAGATGATGTTTCCAAGGTCATTGGTTCCAACCACCCTACCACCTGCCCACTGGATCCCATCCCCACCCATCTCCTCTATGCCATCTCTCCAGCAGTTGTGCCTGGTCTGACCCGCATCATCAACTCTTTGCTCACCACTGGGAAATTTCCCACTGCTTTCAGAGAGGCCTGCATCACACCGCTACTGAAGAAACTCACTCTCAACCTTACACTGCTAGAACACTACAGGCCGGTGTAGTGTGTGAAAATGCATATCTTCCGTCAAAATGTAGATGACTGATTTTAACCTCTTATTATTTTCTGTCTTCTTAAAAAATTATTTTTTTACTTACCTCACTATTCTTAGCTTTGTATACTGTGCTAGGCTTTAATGGACTGGATTTAATTAACTTATGCATTTTGTTGCCTATATTGTTATAATTGCTTCCAATGTTTCCTCGTCTGTAAGTCGCTTTGGATAAAAACGTCTGCTAAATGACTAAATGTAAATTTTATGAAATGTGTAATGTCATGTGTAATGTGTAATGTGTAGTGTGTGGCCTTGAAATTTTAGCATGTCTACGTAATCATGAATAAATGCTTCTTCAGACACACAGTGTTGCTTCTTTGCATGCATCAAATGAATTGTTTCTGGCTATATGCATCCATGCATTAGTTTGAGAGGGGTGGAAATGGGACACTTGGGTGAAACAAAACTGCCCCAAAAGTACCCCCCCCCACTTTAAATACAGTTTTTTCTAAGTCAATTTGGTACATTTCTCTGATCCGATTTGAAATTCTCAAAACTTCTTGTTCAATCCTTACATCCTTGTGTCACGTGTGCACATCAAACAAGCATTTTCTAATTTCTTTGAACAAGTTGCAAATGCTTTGGTACATCCATGCAAATGATTATGACAAAATTCTGTGCAGATTCCTACATTATCAATTGCTTATGTAATGTTGATCAAAATGCATTATAATGGGTCTCTGTAGAATAGTATAATCCCCACGACATTTAAGCACTAGTTTTACAATATACAGTAAGTATACTTTAAGTAAACGGTGGCATTTTATTTTACTCAATTTAGTGTTTTGCATTGCTATATTCTTTCCACATAGGACTGCAAGACAACTTCACTGTGTTGCAGACGGCCCCTTTTCACACCTAAACAGTCTTTTGACACTCTCTACAGGGATCTCATCCCTGAACAAGAGAGGGGGCAGATTGGAGATGACCTGCCAAAGTACGTGTTAGTTTGGGACAATGTCAGTTTCCATCGCTCCAACATCATCAGGCAATGGTTTGCGGCCCACAACAGGATGCTGGTGGAGTTCCTCTCACCCTACTCAACCCCGTTGAGGAATTTTTCTCAGCATGAAGATTAAAAGTATATGATGGCCAGCCGCATACACAGATGACCCTTCTGGCTGCCATGGATGTAACGTGTGATGACATCACAGCTGATGCCTGCAGAGGCTGGATTAGACACTCTGAAAGATGATTTTCACGCTGTATCGCAAGAGAAGATATTTGTTGTGATGTGGATGAGAATCCGTTGCCCAAAAGACAGGAACGTCAGGAGGTGTAGGAAGACTGCACTGTAATTCCACTGCACTGCATGTACAGTTTTCCCAAAGGAGATTGTCTTATGTTCAGATTTCTACATTTGTTTGTGCTATGCAGTGCTGTCTTTTCCTGTCTGCATCACAATGACACTGTCTGTCAATAAATTATTGTACAAACAGTAAAAGCGTTAACGTGAATCATGTGCCGTCTCTTGCAATCAAACAATCAAAACCAGAAATGCACTTACTGTTTTGCAAATGACAAGGATGATTCGAGAAATGCTCCACTCATCACTCTCAGGTCACTCCGCTGCACACGTCTGATCACTTCTTTGTCACCCCCGACCTCACCGCTCCAGACAACGCAGATGTCTTACCGCTGGTCACTTTCCGGCGCTACCTACGGTCCCTCCCTCCTGCTTTTCCTCTGCTGTCTTGTCTGCACTCCCCCCCTCTGAGGAGCTCTCTCTTTTGAATACCAACAGTGCCACAGACACTCTGTGTTCCACGCTTACATCCTGCTTGGACAACATATGCCCTCTTACATCTGGACCAGCCCGTGCATCCCTGTCTGCCCCCTGGTTATCGGATGTACCACGTGAGCATCGCACCAGCCTCCGGTCAGCTGAGAGAAAATGGCACAAGTCAAAAGACCATACTGACCTCTCTCTCTCTACTTTCTCCGTTGACGTCACCTCTGCAAAAACTGATTATAACCACTCGAAGATCAGCAACTCTCCTGACTCTCGCACACTCTTAAAAACCTTCTCTGCTCTCCTCTGTCCGCCTGCTCCCACACCTTCATCGGAGTTAGCGGCTGATGATTTTGCATCGTTCTTCGTAAAGAAAACTACCGCCATCAATAGCCAATTTTCTACGCCACCATCACCCGCCTTTTCTCCTATGTCTGAAGATGATGTTTCCAAGGTCATTGGTTCCAACCACCCTACCACCTGCCCACTGGATCCCATCCCCACCCACCTCCTCCATGCCATCTCTCCAGCAGTTGTGCCTGGTCTGACCCGCATCATCAACTCTTTGCTCACCACTGGGACATTTCCCACTGCTTTCAAAGAGGCCTGCATCACACCGCTACTGAAGAAACTCACTCTCAACCTCACACTGCTAGAACACTACAGGCCGGTGTAGTGTGTGAAAATGCATATCTTCCGTCAAAATGTAGATGACTGATTTTAACCTCTTATTATTTTCTGTCTTCTTAAAAAATCATTTTTTTACTTACCTCACCATTCTTAGCTTTGTATACTGTGCTAGGCTTTAATGGACTGGATTTAATTAACTTATGCATTTTGTTGCCTATATTGTTATAATTGCTTCCAATGTTTCCTCGTCTGTAAGTCGCTTTGGATAAAAATGTCTGCTAAATGACTAAATGTAAATTTTATGAAATGTGTAATGTCATGTGTAATGTGTAATGTGTAGTGTGTGGCCTTGAAATTTTAGCATGTCTACGTAATCATGAATAAATGCTTCTTGAGACACACAGTGTTGCTTCTTTGCATGCATCAAATGAATTGTTTCTGGCTATATGCATCCATGCATTAGTTTGAGAGGGGTGGAAATGGGACACTTGGGTGAAACAAAACTGCCCCAAAAGTACCCCCCCCCCACTTTAAATACAGTTTTTTCTAAGTCAATTTGGTACATTTCTCTGATCCGATTTGAAATTCTCAAAACTTCTTGTTCAATCCTTACATCCTTGTGTCACGTGTGCACATCAAACAAGCATTTTCTCATTTCTTTGAACAAGTTGCAAATGCTTTGGTACATCCATGCAAATGATTATGACAAAATTCTGTGCAGATTCCTACATTATCAATTGCTTATGTAATGTTGATCAAAATGCATTATAATGGGTCTCTGTAGAATAGTATAATCCCCACGACATTTAAGCACTAGTTTTACAATATACAGTAAGTATACTTTAAGTAAACGGTGGCATTTTATTTTACTCAATTTAGTGTTTTGCATTGCTATATTCTTTCCACATAGGACTGCAAGACAACTTCACTGTGTTGCAGACGGCCCCTTTTCACACCTAAACAGTCTTTTGACACTCTCTACAGGGATCTCATCCCTGAACAAGAGAGGGGGCAGATTGGAGATGACCTGCCAAAGTACGTGTTAGTTTGGGACAATGTCAGTTTCCATCGCTCCAACATCATCAGGCAATGGTTTGCGGCCCACAACAGGATGCTGGTGGAGTTCCTCTCACCCTACTCAACCCCGTTGAGGAATTTTTCTCAGCATGAAGATTAAAAGTATATGATGGCCAGCCGCATACACAGATGACCCTTCTGGCTGCCATGGATGTAACGTGTGATGACATCACAGCTGATGCCTGCAGAGGCTGGATTAGACACTCTGAAAGATGATTTTCACGCTGTATCGCAAGAGAAGATATTTGTTGTGATGTGGATGAGAATCCGTTGCCCAAAAGACAGGAACGTCAGGAGGTGTAGGAAGACTGCACTGTAATTCCACTGCACTGCATGTACAGTTTTCCCAAAGAAGATTGTCTTATGTTCAGATTTCTACATTTGTTTGTGCTATGCAGTGCTGTCTTTTCCTGTCTGCATCACAATGACACTGTCTGTCAATAAATTATTGTACAAACAGTAAAAGCGTTAACGTGACTCATGTGCCGTCTCTTGCAATCAAACAATCAAAACCAGAAATGCACTTACTGTTTTGCAAATGACAAGGATGATTCGAGAAATGCTCCACTCATCACTCTCAGGTCACTCCGCTGCACACGTCTGATCACTTCTTTGTCACCCCCGACCTCACCGCTCCAGACAACGCAGATGTCTTACCGCTGGTCACTTTCCGGCACTACCTACGGTCCCTCCCTCCTGCTTTTCCTCTGCTGTCTTGTCTGCACTCCCCCCCTCTGAGGAGCTCTCTCTTTTGAATACCAACAGTGCCACAGACACTCTGTGTTCCACTCTTACATCCTGCTTGGACAACATATGCCCTCTTAATTCTGGACCAGCCCGTGCATCCCTGTCTGCCCCCTGGTTATCGGATGTACCACGTGAGCATCGCACCAGCCTCCGGTCAGCTGAGAGAAAATGGCACAAGTCAAAAGACCATACTGACCTCTCTCTCTCTACTTTCTCCGTTGACGTCACCTCTGCAAAAACTGATTATAACCACTCGAAGATCAGCAACTCTCCTGACTTTCGCACACTCTTAAAAACCTTCTCTGCTCTCCTCTGTCCGCCTGCTCCCACACCTTCATCGGAGTTAACGGCTGATGATTTTGCATCGTTCTTCGTAAAGAAAACTACCGCCATCAACAGCCAATTTTCTACGCCACCATCACCCGCCTTTTCTCCTATGTCTGAAGATGATGTTTCCAAGGTCATTGGTTCCAACCACCCTACCACCTGCCCACTGGATCCCATCCCCACCCATCTCCTCCATGCCATCTCTCCAGCAGTTGTGCCTGGTCTGACCCGCATCATCAACTCTTTGCTCACCACTGGGACATTTCCCACTGCTTTCAAAGAGGCCTGCATCACACCGCTACTGAAGAAACTCACTCTCAACCTTACACTGCTAGAACACTACAGGCCGGTGTAGTGTGTGAAAATGCATATCTTCCGTCAAAATGTAGATGACTGATTTTAACCTCTTATTATTTTCTGTCTTCTTAAAAAAATATTTTTTTACTTACCTCACTATTCTTAGCTTTGTATACTGTGCTAGGCTTTAATGGACTGGATTTAATTAACTTATGCATTTTGTTGCCTATATTGTTATAATTGCTTCCAATGTTTCCTCGTCTGTAAGTCGCTTTGGATAAAAACGTCTGCTAAATGACTAAATGTAAATTTTATGAAATGTGTAATGTCATGTGTAATGTGTAATGTGTAGTGTGTGGCCTTGAAATTTTAGCATTTAGTTTTTTCTAAGTCAATTTGGTACATTTCTCTGATCCGATTTGAAATTCTCAAAACTTCTTGTTCAATCCTTACATCCTTGTGTCACGTGTGCACATCAAACAAGCATTTTCTCATTTCTTTGAACAAGTTGCAAATGCTTTGGTACATCCATGCAAATGATTATGACAAAATTCTGTGCAGATTCCTACATTATCAATTGCTTATGTCATGTTGATCAAAATGAATTATAATAGGTCTCTGTAGAATAGTATAATCCCCACGACATTTAAGCACTAGTTTTACAATATACAGTAAGTATACTTTAAGTAAACGGTGGCATTTTATTTTACTCAATTTAGTGTTTTGCATTGCTATATTCTTTCCACATAGGACTGCAAGACAACTTCACTGTGTTGCAGACGGCCCCTTTTCACACCTAAACAGTCTTTTGACACTCTCTACAGGGATCTCATCCCTGAACAAGAGAGGGGGCAGATTGGAGATGACCTGCCAAAGTACGTGTTAGTTTGGGACAATGTCAGTTTCCATCGCTCCAACATCATCAGGCAATGGTTTGCGGCCCACAACAGGATGCTGGTGGAGTTCCTCTCACCCTACTCAACCCCGTTGAGGAATTTTTCTCAGCATGAAGATTAAAAGTATATGATGGCCAGCCGCATACACAGATGACCCTTCTGGCTGCCATGGATGTAACGTGTGATGACATCACAGCTGATGCCTGCAGAGGCTGGATTAGACACTCTGAAAGATGATTTTCACGCTGTATCGCAAGAGAAGATATTTGTTGTGATGTGGATGAGAATCTGTTGCCCAAAAGACAGGAACGTCAGGAGGTGTAGGAAGACTGCACTGTAATTCCACTGCACTGCATGTACAGTTTTCCCAAAGGAGATTGTCTTATGTTCAGATTTCTACATTTGTTTGTGCTATGCAGTGCTGTCTTTTCCTGTCTGCATCACAATGACACTGTCTGTCAATAAATTATTGTACAAACAGTAAAAGCGTTAACGTGAATCATGTGCCGTCTCTTGCAATCAAACAATCAAAACCAGAAATGCACTTACTGTTTTGCAAATGACAAGGATGATTCGAGAAATGCTCCACTCATCACTCTCAGGTCACTCCGCTGCACACGTCTGATCACTTCTTTGTCACCCCCCACCTCACCGCTACAGACAACGCAGCTGTCTTACCGCTGGTCACTTTCCGGCGCTACCTACGGTCCCTCCCTCCTGCTTTTCCTCTGCTGTCTTGTCTGCACTCCCCCCCTCTGAGGAGCTCTCTCTTTTGAAAACCAACAGTGCCACAGACACTCTGTGTTCCACGCTTACATCCTGCTTGGACAACATATGCCCTTTTACATCTGGACCAGCCCGTGCATCCCTGTCTGCCCCCTGGTTATCGGATGTACCACGTGAGCATCGCACCAGCCTCCGGTCAGCTGAGAGAAAATGGCACAAGTCAAAAGACCATACTGACCTCTCTCTCTCTACTTTCTCCGTTGACGTCACCTCTGCAAAAACTGATTATAACCACTCGAAGATCAGCAACTCTCCTGACTCTCGCACACTCTTAAAAACCTTCTCTGCTCTCCTCTGTCCGCCTGCTCCCACACCTTCATCGGAGTTAACGGCTGATGATTTTGCATCGTTCTTCGTAAAGAAAACTACCGCCATCAACAGCCAATTTTCTACGCCAACATCACCCGCCTTTTCTCCTATGTCTGAAGATGATGTTTCCAAGGTCATTGGTTCCAACCACCCTACCACCTGCCCACTGGATCCCATCCCCACCCATCTCCTCTATGCCATCTCTCCAGCAGTTGTGCCTGGTCTGACCCGCATCATCAACTCTTTGCTCACCACTGGGAAATTTCCCACTGCTTTCAGAGAGGCCTGCATCACACCGCTACTGAAGAAACTCACTCTCAACCTTACACTGCTAGAACACTACAGGCCGGTGTAGTGTGTGAAAATGCATATCTTCCGTCAAAATGTAGATGACTGATTTTAACCTCTTATTATTTTCTGTCTTCTTAAAAAATTATTTTTTTACTTACCTCACTATTCTTAGCTTTGTATACTGTGCTAGGCTTTAATGGACTGGATTTAATTAACTTATGCATTTTGTTGCCTATATTGTTATAATTGCTTCCAATGTTTCCTCGTCTGTAAGTCGCTTTGGATAAAAACGTCTGCTAAATGACTAAATGTAAATTTTATGAAATGTGTAATGTCATGTGTAATGTGTAATGTGTAGTGTGTGGCCTTGAAATTTTAGCATGTCTACGTAATCATGAATAAATGCTTCTTGAGACACACAGTGTTGCTTCTTTGCATGCATCAAATGAATTGTTTCTGGCTATATGCATCCATGCATTAGTTTGAGAGGGGTGGAAATGGGACACTTGGGTGAAACAAAACTGCCCCAAAAGTACCCCCCCCCACTTTAAATACAGTTTTTTCTAAGTCAATTTGGTACATTTCTCTGATCCGATTTGAAATTCTCAAAACTTCTTGTTAAATCCTTACATCCTTGTGTCACGTGTGCACATCAAACAAGCATTTTCTAATTTCTTTGAACAAGTTGCAAATGCTTTGGTACATACATGCAAATGATTATGACAAAATTCTGTGCAGATTCCTACATTATCAATTGCTTATGTCATGTTGATCAAAATGCATTATAATGGGTCTCTGTAGAATAGTATAATCCCCACGACATTTAAGCACTAGTTTTACAATATACAGTAAGTATACTTTAAGTAAACGGTGGCATTTTATTTTATTCAATTTAGTGTTTTGCATTGCTATATTCTTTCCACATAGGACTGCAAGACAACTTCACTGTGTTGCAGACGGCCCCTTTTCACACCTAAACAGTCTTTTGACACTCTCTACAGGGATCTCATCCCTGAACAAGAGAGGGGGCAGATTGGAGATGACCTGCCAAAGTACGTGTTAGTTTGGGACAATGTCAGTTTCCATCGCTCCAACATCATCAGGCAATGGTTTGCGGCCCACAACAGGATGCTGGTGGAGTTCCTCTCACCCTACTCAACCCCGTTGAGGAATTTTTCTCAGCATGAAGATTAAAAGTATATGATGGCCAGCCGCATACACAGATGACCCTTCTGGCTGCCATGGATGTAACGTGTGATGACATCACAGCTGATGCCTGCAGAGGCTGGATTAGACACTCTGAAAGATGATTTTCACGCTGTATCGCAAGAGAAGATATTTGTTGTGATGTGGATGAGAATCCGTTGCCCAAAAGACAGGAACGTCAGGAGGTGTAGGAAGACTGCACTGTAATTCCACTGCACTGCATGTACAGTTTTCCCAAAGGAGATTGTCTTATGTTCAGATTTCTACATTTGTTTGTGCTATGCAGTGCTGTCTTTTCCTGTCTGCATCACAATGACACTGTCTGTCAATAAATTATTGTACAAACAGTAAAAGCGTTAACGTGAATCATGTGCCGTCTCTTGCAATCAAACAATCAAAACCAGAAATGCACTTACTGTTTTGCAAATGACAAGGATGATTCGAGAAATGCTCCACTCATCACTCTCAGGTCACTCCGCTGCACACGTCTGATCACTTCTTTGTCACCCCCGACCTCACCGCTCCAGACAATGCAGATGTCTTACCGCTGGTCACTTTCCGGCACTACCTACGGTCCCTCCCTCCTGCTTTTCCTCTGCTGTCTTGTCTGCACTCCCCCCCTCTGAGGAGCTCTCTCTTTTGAATACCAACAGTGCCACAGACACTCTGTGTTCCACGCTTACATCCTGCTTGGACAACATATGCCCTTTTACATCTGGACCAGCCCGTGCATCCCTGTCTGCCCCCTGGTTATCGGATGTACCACGTGAGCATCGCACCAGCCTCCGGTCAGCTGAGAGAAAATGGCACAAGTCAAAAGACCATACTGACCTCTCTCTCTCTACTTTCTCCGTTGACGTCACCTCTGCAAAAACTGATTATAACCACTCGAAGATCAGCAACTCTCCTGACTCTCGCACACTCTTAAAAACCTTCTCTGCTCTCCTCTGTCCGCCTGCTCCCACACCTTCATCGGAGTTAACGGCTGATGATTTTGCATCGTTCTTCGTAAAGAAAACTACCGCCATCAACAGCCAATTTTCTACGCCAACATCACCCGCCTTTTCTCCTATGTCTGAAGATGATGTTTCCAAGGTCATTGGTTCCAACCACCCTACCACCTGCCCACTGGATCCCATCCCCACCCATCTCCTCTATGCCATCTCTCCAGCAGTTGTGCCTGGTCTGACCCGCATCATCAACTCTTTGCTCACCACTGGGAAATTTCCCACTGCTTTCAAAGAGGCCTGCATCACACCGCTACTGAAGAAACTCACTCTCAACCTTACACTGCTAGAACACTACAGGCCGGTGTAGTGTGTGAAAATGCATATCTTCCGTCAAAATGTAGATGACTGATTTTAACCTCTTATTATTTTCTGTCTTCTTAAAAATTTATTTTTTTACTTACCTCACTATTCTTAGCTTTGTATACTGTGCTAGGCTTTAATGGACTGGATTTAATTAACTTGTGCATTTTGTTGCCTATATTGTTATAATTGCTTCCAATGTTTCCTCGTCTGTAAGTCGCTTTGGAGAAAAAGGTCTGCTAAATGACTAAATGTAAATTTTATGAAATGTGTAATGTCATGTGTAATGTGTAATGTGTAGTGTGTGGCCTTGAAATTTTAGCATGTCTACGTAATCATGAATAAATGCTTCTTGAGACACACAGTGTTGCTTCTTTGCATGCATCAAATGAATTGTTTCTGGCTATATGCATCCATGCATTAGTTTGAGAGGGGTGGAAATGGGACACTTGGGTGAAACAAAACTGCCCCAAAAGTACCCCCCCCACTTTAAATACAGTTTTTTCTAAGTCAATTTGGTACATTTCTCAGATCCGATTTGAAATTCTCAAAACTTCTTGTTCAATCCTTACATCCTTGTGTCACGTGTGCACATCAAACAAGCATTTTCTCATTTCTTTGAACAAGTTGCAAATGCTTTGGTACATCCATGCAAATGATTATGACAAAATTCTGTGCAGATTCCTACATTATCAATTGCTTATGTCATGTTGATCAAAATGCATTATAATGGGTCTCTGTAGAATAGTATAATCCCCACGACATTTAAGCACTAGTTTTACAATATACAGTAAGTATACTTTAAGTAAACGGTGGCATTTTATTTTACTCAATTTAGTGTTTTGCATTGCTATATTCTTTCCACATAGGACTGCAAGACAACTTCACTGTGTTGCAGACGGCCCCTTTTCACACCTAAACAGTCTTTTGACACTCTCTACAGGGATCTCATCCCTGAACAAGAGAGGGGGCAGATTGGAGATGACCTGCCAAAGTACGTGTTAGTTTGGGACAATGTCAGTTTCCATCGCTCCAACATCATCAGGCAATGGTTTGCGGCCCACAACAGGATGCTGGTGGAGTTCCTCTCACCCTACTCAACCCCGTTGAGGAATTTTTCTCAGCATGAAGATTAAAAGTATATGATGGCCAGCCGCATACACAGATGACCCTTCTGGCTGCCATGGATGTAACGTGTGATGACATCACAGCTGATGCCTGCAGAGGCTGGATTAGACACTCTGAAAGATGATTTTCACGCTGTATCGCAAGAGAAGATATTTGTTGTGATGTGGATGAGAATCTGTTGCCCAAAAGACAGGAACGTCAGGAGGTGTAGGAAGACTGCACTGTAATTCCACTGCACTGCATGTACAGTTTTCCCAAAGGAGATTGTCTTATGTTCAGATTTCTACATTTGTTTGTGCTATGCAGTGCTGTCTTTTCCTGTCTGCATCACAATGACACTGTCTGTCAATAAATTATTGTACAAACAGTAAAAGCGTTAACGTGAATCATGTGCCGTCTCTTGCAATCAAACAATCAAAACCAGAAATGCACTTACTGTTTTGCAAATGACAAGGATGATTCGAGAAATGCTCCACTCATCACTCTCAGGTCACTCCGCTGCACACGTCTGATCACTTCTTTGTCACCCCCCACCTCACCGCTACAGACAACGCAGCTGTCTTACCGCTGGTCACTTTCCGGCGCTACCTACGGTCCCTCCCTCCTGCTTTTCCTCTGCTGTCTTGTCTGCACTCCCCCCCTCTGAGGAGCTCTCTCTTTTGAAAACCAACAGTGCCACAGACACTCTGTGTTCCACGCTTACATCCTGCTTGGACAACATATGCCCTTTTACATCTGGACCAGCCCGTGCATCCCTGTCTGCCCCCTGGTTATCGGATGTACCACGTGAGCATCGCACCAGCCTCCGGTCAGCTGAGAGAAAATGGCACAAGTCAAAAGACCATACTGACCTCTCTCTCTCTACTTTCTCCGTTGACGTCACCTCTGCAAAAACTGATTATAACCACTCGAAGATCAGCAACTCTCCTGACTCTCGCACACTCTTAAAAACCTTCTCTGCTCTCCTCTGTCCGCCTGCTCCCACACCTTCATCGGAGTTAACGGCTGATGATTTTGCATCGTTCTTCGTAAAGAAAACTACCGCCATCAACAGCCAATTTTCTACGCCAACATCACCCGCCTTTTCTCCTATGTCTGAAGATGATGTTTCCAAGGTCATTGGTTCCAACCACCCTACCACCTGCCCACTGGATCCCATCCCCACCCATCTCCTCTATGCCATCTCTCCAGCAGTTGTGCCTGGTCTGACCCGCATCATCAACTCTTTGCTCACCACTGGGAAATTTCCCACTGCTTTCAGAGAGGCCTGCATCACACCGCTACTGAAGAAACTCACTCTCAACCTTACACTGCTAGAACACTACAGGCCGGTGTAGTGTGTGAAAATGCATATCTTCCGTCAAAATGTAGATGACTGATTTTAACCTCTTATTATTTTCTGTCTTCTTAAAAAATTATTTTTTTACTTACCTCACTATTCTTAGCTTTGTATACTGTGCTAGGCTTTAATGGACTGGATTTAATTAACTTATGCATTTTGTTGCCTATATTGTTATAATTGCTTCCAATGTTTCCTCGTCTGTAAGTCGCTTTGGATAAAAACGTCTGCTAAATGACTAAATGTAAATTTTATGAAATGTGTAATGTCATGTGTAATGTGTAATGTGTAGTGTGTGGCCTTGAAATTTTAGCATGTCTACGTAATCATGAATAAATGCTTCTTGAGACACACAGTGTTGCTTCTTTGCATGCATCAAATGAATTGTTTCTGGCTATATGCATCCATGCATTAGTTTGAGAGGGGTGGAAATGGGACACTTGGGTGAAACAAAACTGCCCCAAAAGTACCCCCCCCCACTTTAAATACAGTTTTTTCTAAGTCAATTTGGTACATTTCTCTGATCCGATTTGAAATTCTCAAAACTTCTTGTTAAATCCTTACATCCTTGTGTCACGTGTGCACATCAAACAAGCATTTTCTAATTTCTTTGAACAAGTTGCAAATGCTTTGGTACATACATGCAAATGATTATGACAAAATTCTGTGCAGATTCCTACATTATCAATTGCTTATGTCATGTTGATCAAAATGCATTATAATGGGTCTCTGTAGAATAGTATAATCCCCACGACATTTAAGCACTAGTTTTACAATATACAGTAAGTATACTTTAAGTAAACGGTGGCATTTTATTTTATTCAATTTAGTGTTTTGCATTGCTATATTCTTTCCACATAGGACTGCAAGACAACTTCACTGTGTTGCAGACGGCCCCTTTTCACACCTAAACAGTCTTTTGACACTCTCTACAGGGATCTCATCCCTGAACAAGAGAGGGGGCAGATTGGAGATGACCTGCCAAAGTACGTGTTAGTTTGGGACAATGTCAGTTTCCATCGCTCCAACATCATCAGGCAATGGTTTGCGGCCCACAACAGGATGCTGGTGGAGTTCCTCTCACCCTACTCAACCCCGTTGAGGAATTTTTCTCAGCATGAAGATTAAAAGTATATGATGGCCAGCCGCATACACAGATGACCCTTCTGGCTGCCATGGATGTAACGTGTGATGACATCACAGCTGATGCCTGCAGAGGCTGGATTAGACACTCTGAAAGATGATTTTCACGCTGTATCGCAAGAGAAGATATTTGTTGTGATGTGGATGAGAATCCGTTGCCCAAAAGACAGGAACGTCAGGAGGTGTAGGAAGACTGCACTGTAATTCCACTGCACTGCATGTACAGTTTTCCCAAAGGAGATTGTCTTATGTTCAGATTTCTACATTTGTTTGTGCTATGCAGTGCTGTCTTTTCCTGTCTGCATCACAATGACACTGTCTGTCAATAAATTATTGTACAAACAGTAAAAGCGTTAACGTGAATCATGTGCCGTCTCTTGCAATCAAACAATCAAAACCAGAAATGCACTTACTGTTTTGCAAATGACAAGGATGATTCGAGAAATGCTCCACTCATCACTCTCAGGTCACTCCGCTGCACACGTCTGATCACTTCTTTGTCACCCCCGACCTCACCGCTCCAGACAATGCAGATGTCTTACCGCTGGTCACTTTCCGGCACTACCTACGGTCCCTCTCTCCTGCTTTTCCTCTGCTGTCTTGTCTGCACTCCCCCCCTCTGAGGAGCTCTCTCTTTTGAATACCAACAGTGCCACAGACATTCTGTGTTCCACGCTTACATCCTGCTTGGACAACATATGCCCTTTTACATCTGGACCAGCCCGTGCATCCCTGTCTGCCCCCTGGTTATCGGATGTACCACGTGAGCATCGCACCAGCCTCCGGTCAGCTGAGAGAAAATGGCACAAGTCAAAAGACCATACTGACCTCTCTCTCTCTACTTTCTCCGTTGACGTCACCTCTGCAAAAACTGATTATAACCACTCGAAGATCAGCAACTCTCCTGACTCTCGCACACTCTTAAAAACCTTCTCTGCTCTCCTCTGTCCGCCTGCTCCCACACCTTCATCGGAGTTAACAGCTGATGATTTTGCATCGTTCTTCGTAAAGAAAACTACCGCCATCAACAGCCAATTTTCTACGCCAACATCACCCGCCTTTTCTCCTATGTCTGAAGATGATGTTTCCAAGGTCATTGGTTCCAACCACCCTACCACCTGCCCACTGGATCCCATCCCCACCCATCTCCTCTATGCCATCTCTCCAGCAGTTGTGCCTGGTCTGACCCGCATCATCAACTCTTTGCTCACCACTGGGAAATTTCCCACTGCTTTCAGAGAGGCCTGCATCACACCGCTACTGAAGAAACTCACTCTCAACCTTACACTGCTAGAACACTACAGGCCGGTGTAGTGTGTGAAAATGCATATCTTCCGTCAAAATGTAGATGACTGATTTTAACCTCTTATTATTTTCTGTCTTCTTAAAAAATTATTTTTTTACTTACCTCACTATTCTTAGCTTTGTATACTGTGCTAGGCTTTAATGGACTGGATTTAATTAACTTATGCATTTTGTTGCCTATATTGTTATAATTGCTTCCAATGTTTCCTCGTCTGTAAGTCGCTTTGGATAAAAACGTCTGCTAAATGACTAAATGTAAATTTTATGAAATGTGTAATGTCATGTGTAATGTGTAATGTGTAGTGTGTGGCCTTGAAATTTTAGCATGTCTACGTAATCATGAATAAATGCTTCTTGAGACACACAGTGTTGCTTCTTTGCATGCATCAAATGAATTGTTTCTGGCTATATGCATCCATGCATTAGTTTGAGAGGGGTGGAAATGGGACACTTGGGTGAAACAAAACTGCCCCAAAAGTACCCCCCCCCACTTTAAATACAGTTTTTTCTAAGTCAATTTGGTACATTTCTCTGATCCGATTTGAAATTCTCAAAACTTCTTGTTAAATCCTTACATCCTTGTGTCACGTGTGCACATCAAACAAGCATTTTCTAATTTCTTTGAACAAGTTGCAAATGCTTTGGTACATACATGCAAATGATTATGACAAAATTCTGTGCAGATTCCTACATTATCAATTGCTTATGTCATGTTGATCAAAATGCATTATAATGGGTCTCTGTAGAATAGTATAATCCCCACGACATTTAAGCACTAGTTTTACAATATACAGTAAGTATACTTTAAGTAAACGGTGGCATTTTATTTTATTCAATTTAGTGTTTTGCATTGCTATATTCTTTCCACATAGGACTGCAAGACAACTTCACTGTGTTGCAGACGGCCCCTTTTCACACCTAAACAGTCTTTTGACACTCTCTACAGGAATCTCATCCCTGAACAAGAGAGGGGGCAGATTGGAGATGACCTGCCAAAGTACGTGTTAGTTTGGGACAATGTCAGTTTCCATCGCTCCAACATCATCAGGCAATGGTTTGCGGCCCACAACAGGATGCTGGTGGAGTTCCTCTCACCCTACTCAACCCCGTTGAGGAATTTTTCTCAGCATGAAGATTAAAAGTATATGATGGCCAGCCGCATACACAGATGACCCTTCTGGCTGCCATGGATGTAACGTGTGATGACATCACAGCTGATGCCTGCAGAGGCTGGATTAGACACTCTGAAAGATGATTTTCACGCTGTATCGCAAGAGAAGATATTTGTTGTGATGTGAATGAGAATCCGTTGCCCAAAAGACAGGAACGTCAGGAGGTGTAGGAAGACTGCACTGTAATTCCACTGCACTGCATGTACAGTTTTCCCAAAGGAGATTGTCTTATGTTCAGATTTCTACATTTGTTTGTGCTATGCAGTGCTGTCTTTTCCTGTCTGCATCACAATGACACTGTCTGTCAATAAATTATTGTACAAACAGTAAAAGCGTTAACGTGAATCATGTGCCGTCTCTTGCAATCAAACAATCAAAACCAGAAATGCACTTACTGTTTTGCAAATGACAAGGATGATTCGAGAAATGCTCCACTCATCACTCTCAGGTCACTCCGCTGCACACGTCTGATCACTTCTTTGTCACCCCCGACCTCACCGCTCCAGACAATGCAGATGTCTTACCGCTGGTCACTTTCCGGCACTACCTACGGTCCCTCCCTCCTGCTTTTCCTCTGCTGTCTTGTCTGCACTCCCCCCCTCTGAGGAGCTCTCTCTTTTGAATACCAACAGTGCCACAGACACTCTGTGTTCCACGCTTACATCCTGCTTGGACAACATATGCCCTCTTACATCTGGACCAGCCCGTGCATCCCTGTCTGCCCCCTGGTTATCGGATGTACCACGTGAGCATCGCACCAGCCTCCGGTCAGCTGAGAGAAAATGGCACAAGTCAAAAGACCATACTGACCTCTCTCTCTCTACTTTCTCCGTTGACGTCACATCTGCAAAAACTGATTATAGCCACTCGAAGATCAGCAACTCTCCTGACTCTCGCACACTCTTAAAAACCTTCTCTGCTCTCCTCTGTCCGCCTGCTCCCACACCTTCATCGGAGTTAACGGCTGATGATTTTGCATCGTTCTTCGTAAAGAAAACTACCGCCATCAACAGCCAATTTTCTACGCCACCATCACCCGCCTTTTCTCCTATGTCTGAAGATGATGTTTCCAAGGTCATTGGTTCCAACCACCCTACCACCTGCCCACTGGATCCCATCCCCACCCACCTCCTCCATGCCATCTCTCCAGCAGTTGTGCCTGGTCTGACCCGCATCATCAACTCTTTGCTCACCACTGGGACATTTCCCACTGCTTTCAAAGAGGCCTGCATCACACCGCTACTGAAGAAACTCACTCTCAACCTTACACTGCTAGAACACTACAGGCCGGTGTAGTGTGTGAAAATGCATATCTTCCGTCAAAATGTAGATGACTGATTTTAACCTCTTATTATTTTCTGTCTTCTTAAAAAATTCTTTTTTTACTTACCTCACTATTCTTAGCTTTGTATACTGTGCTAGGCTTTAATGGACTGGATTTAATTAACTTATGCATTTTGTTGCCTATATTGATATAATTGCTTCCAATGTTTCCTCGTCTGTAAGTCGCTTTGGATAAAAACGTCTGCTAAATGACTAAATGTAAATTTTATGAAGTGTGTAATGTCATGTGTAATGTGTAATGTGTAGTGTGTGGCCTTGAAATTTTAGCATGTCTACGTAATCATGAATAAATGCTTCTTCAGACACACAGTGTTGCTTCTTTGCATGCATCAAATGAATTGTTTCTGGCTATATGCATCCATGCATTAGTTTGAGAGGGGTGGAAATGGGACACTTGGGTGAAACAAAACTGCCCCAAAAGTACCCCCCCCCACTGTAAATACAGTTTTTTCTAGGTCAATTTGGTACATTTCTCTGATCCGATTTGAAATTCTCAAAACTTCTTGTTCAATCCTTACATCCTTGTGTCACGTGTGCACATCAAACAAGCATTTTCTAATTTCTTTGAACAAGTTGCAAATGCTTTGGTACATCCATGCAAATGATTACGACAAAATTCTGTGCAGATTCCTACATTATCAATTGCTTATGTCATGTTGATCAAAATGAATTATAATGGGTCTCTGTAGAATAGTATAATCCCCACGACATTTAAGCACTAGTTTTACAATATACAGTAAGTATACTTTAAGTAAACGATGGCATTTTATTTTACTCAATTTAGTGTTTTGCATTGCTATATTCTTTCCACATAGGACTGCAAGACAACTTCACTGTGTTGCAGACGGCCCCTTTTCACACCTAAACAGTCTTTTGACACTCTCTACAGGGATCTCATCCCTGAACAAGAGAGGGGGCAGATTGGAGATGACCTGCCAAAGTACGTGTTAGTTTGGGACAATGTCAGTTTCCATCGCTCCAACATCATCAGGCAATGGTTTGCGGCCCACAACAGGATGCTGGTGGAGTTCCTCTCACCCTACTCAACCACGTTGAGGAATTTTTCTCAGCATGAAGATTAAAAGTATATGATCGCCAGCCGCATACACAGATGACCCTTCTGGCTGCCATGGATGTAACGTGTGATGACATCACAGCTGATGCCTGCAGAGGCTGGATTAGACACTCTGAAAGATGATTTTCACGCTGTATCGCAAGAGAAGATATTTGTTGTGATGTGGATGAGAATCCGTTGCCCAAAAGACAGGAACGTCAGGAGGTGTAGGAAGACTGCACTGTAATTCCACTGCACTGCATGTACAGTTTTCCCTAAGGAGATTGTCTTATGTTCAGATTTCTACATTTGTTTGTGCTATGCAGTGCTGTCTTTTCCTGTCTGCATCACAATGACACTGTCTGTCAATAAATTATTGTGAAAACAGTAAAAGCGTTAACGTGAATCATGTGCCGTCTCTTGCAATCAAACAATCAAAACCAGAAATGCACTTACTGTTTTGCAAATGACAAGGATGATTCGAGAAATGCTCCACTCATCACTCTCAGGTCACTCCGCTGCACACGTCTGATCACTTCTTTGTCACCCCCGACCTCACCGCTCCAGACAACGCAGATGTCTTACCGCTGGTCACTTTCCGGCGCTACCTACGGTCCCTCCCTCCTGCTTTTCCTCTGCTGTCTTGTCTGCACCCCCCCCTCTGAGGAGCTCTCTCTTTTGAATACCAACAGTGCCACAGACACTCTGTGTTCCACGCTTACATCCTGCTTGGACAACATATGCCCTCTTACATCTGGACCAGCCCGTGCATCCCTGTCTGCCCCCTGGTTGTCGGATGTACCACGTGAGCATCGCACCAGCCTCCGGTCAGCTGAGAGAAAATGGCACAAGTCAAAAGACCATACTGACCTCTCTCTCTCTACTTTCTCCGTTGACGTCACCTCTGCAAAAACTGATTATAACCACTCGAAGATCAGCAACTCTCCTGACTCTCGCACACTCTTAAAAACCTTCTCTGCTCTCCTCTGTCCGCCTGCTCCCACACCTTCATCGGAGTTAACGGCTGATGATTTTGCATCGTTCTTCGTAAAGAAAACTACCGCCATCAACAGCCAATTTTCTACGCCACCATCACCCGCCTTTTCTCCTATGTCTGAAGATGATGTTTCCAAGGTCATTGGTTCTTACCACCCTTACACCTGCCCACTGGATCCCATCCCCACCCATCTCCTCCATGCCATCTCACCAGCAGTTGTGCCTGGTCTGACCCGCATCATCAACTCTTTGCTCACCACTGGGACATTTCCCACTGCTTTCAAAGAGGCCTGCATCACACCGCTACTGAAGAAACTCACTCTCAACCTTACACTGCTAGAACACTACAGGCCGGTGTAGTGTGTGAAAATGCATATCTTCCGTCAAAATGTAGATGACTGATTTTAACCTCTTATTATTTTCTGTCTTCTAAAAAAATTATTTTTTTACTTACCTCACTATTCTTAGCTTTGTATACTGTGCTAGGCTTTAATGGACTGGATTTAATTAACTTATGCATTTTGTTGCCTATATTGTTATAATTGCTTCCAATGTTTCCTCGTCTGTAAGTCGCTTTGGATAAAAACGTCTGCTAAATGACTAAATGTAAATTTTATGAAATGTGTAATGTCATGTGTAATGTGTAGTGTGTGGCCTTGAAATTTTAGCATGTCTACGTAATCATGAATAAATGCTTCTTCAGACACACAGTGTTGCTTCTTTGCATGCATCAAATGAATTGTTTCTGGCTATATGCATCCATGCATTAGTTTGAGAGGGGTGGAAATGGGACACTTGGGTGAAACAAAACTGCCCCAAAAGTACCCCCCCACTGTAAATACAGTTTTTTCTAAGTCAATTTGGTACATTTCTCTGATCCGATTTGAAATTCTCAAAACTTCTTGTTCAATCCTTACATCCTTGTGTCACGTGTGCACATCAAACAAGCATTTTCTAATTTCTTTGAACAAGTTGCAAATGCTTTGGTACATCCATGCAAATGATTATGACAAAATTCTGTGCAGATTCCTACATTATCAATTGCTTATGTCAAGTTGATCAAAATGCATTATAATGGGTCTCTGTAGAATAGTATAATCCCCACGACATTTAAGCACTAGTTTTACAATATACAGTAAGTATACTTTAAGTAAACGATGGCATTTTATTTTACTCAATTTAGTGTTTTGCATTGCTATATTCTTTCCACATAGGACTGCAAGACAACTTCACTGTGTTGCAGACGGCCCCTTTTCACACCTAAACAGTCTTTTGACACTCTCTACAGGGATCTCATCCCTGAACAAGAGAGGGGGCAGATTGGAGATGACCTGCCAAAGTACGTGTTAGTTTGGGACAATGTCAGTTTCCATCGCTCCAACATCATCAGGCAATGGTTTGCGGCCCACAACAGGATGCTGGTTGAGTTCCTCTCACCCTACTCAACCCCGTTGAGGAATTTTTCTCAGCATGAAGATTAAAAGTATATGATCGCCAGCCGCATACACAGATGACCCTTCTGGCTGCCATGGATGTAACGTGTGATGACATCACAGCTGATGCCTGCAGAGGCTGGATTAGACACTCTGAAAGATGATTTTCACGCTGTATCGCAAGAGAAGATATTTGTTGTGATGTGGATGAGAATCCGTTGCCCAAAAGACAGGAACGTCAGGAGGTGTAGGAAGACTGCACTGTTATTCCACTGCACTGCATGTACAGTTTTCCCTAAGGAGATTGTCTTATGTTCAGATTTCTACATTTGTTTGTGCTATGCAGTGCTGTCTTTTCCTGTCTGCATCACAATGACACTGTCTGTCAATAAATTATTGTACAAACAGTAAAAGCGTTAACGTGAATCATGTGCCGTCTCTTGCAATCAAACAATCAAAACCAGAAATGCACTTACTGTTTTGCAAATGACAAGGATGATTCGAGAAATGCTCCACTCATCACTCTCAGGTCACTCCGCTGCACACGTCTGATCACTTCTTTGTCACCCCCGACCTCACCGCTCCAGACAACGCAGATGTCTTACCGCTGGTCACTTTCCGGCGCTACCTACGGTCCCTCCCTCCTGCTTTTCCTCTGCTGTCTTGTCTGCACTCCCCCCCTCTGAGGAGCTCTCTCTTTTGAATACCAACAGTGCCACAGACACTCTGTGTTCCACGCTTACATCCTGCTTAGACAACATATGCCCTCTTACATCTGGACCAGCCCGTGCATCCCTGTCTGCCCCCTGGTTATCGGATGTACCACGTGAGCATCGCACCAGCCTCCGGTCAGCTGAGAGAAAATGGCACAAGTCAAAAGACCATACTGACCTCTCTCTCTCTACTTTCTCCGTTGACGTCACCTCTGCAAAAACTGATTATAACCACTCGAAGATCAGCAACTCTCCTGACTCTCGCACACTCTTAAAAACCTTCTCTGCTCTCCTCTGTCCGCCTGCTCCCACACCTTCATCGGAGTTAACGGCTGATGATTTTGCATCGTTCTTCGTAAAGAAAACTACCGCCATCAACAGCCAATTTTCTACGCCACCATCACCCGCCTTTTCTCCTATGTCTGAAGATGATGTTTCCAAGGTCATTGGTTCCAACCACCCTACCACCTGCCCACTGGATCCCATCCCCACCCATCTCCTCCATGCCATCTCTCCAGCAGTTGTGCCTGGTCTGACCCGTATCATCAACTCTTTGCTCACCACTGGGACATTTCCCACTGCTTTCAAAGAGGCCTGCATCACACCGCTACTGAAGAAACTCACTCTCAACCTTACACTGCTAGAACACTACAGGCCGGTGTAGTGTGTGAAAATGCATATCTTCCGTCAAAATGTAGATGACTGATTTTAACCTCTTATTATTTTCTGTCTTCTTAAAAAATTATTTTTTTACTTACCTCACTATTCTTAGCTTTGTATACTGTGCTAGGCTTTAATGGACTGGATTTAATTAACTTATGCATTTTGTTGCCTATATTGTTATAATTGCTTCCAATGTTTCCTCGTCTGTAAGTCGCTTTGGATAAAAACGTCTGCTAAATGACTAAATGTAAATTTTATGAAATGTGTAATGTCATGTGTAATGTGTAGTGTGTGGCCTTGAAATTTTAGCATGTCTACGTAATCATGAATAAATGCTTCTTCAGACACACAGTGTTGCTTGTTTGCATGCATCAAATGAATTGTTTCTGGCTATATGCATCCATGCATTAGTTTGAGAGGGGTGGAAATGGGACACTTGGGTGAAACAAAACTGCCCCAAAAGTACCCTCCCACTGTAAATACAGTTTTTTCTAAGTCAATTTGGTACATTTCTCTGATCCGATTTGAAATTCTCAAAACTTCTTGTTCAATCCTTACATCCTTGTGTCACGTGTGCACATCAAACAAGCATTTTCTCATTTCTTTGAACAAGTTGCAAATGCTTTGGTACATCCATGCAAATGATTATGACAAAATTCTGTGCAGATTCCTACATTATCAATTGCTTATGTCATGTTGATCAAAATGAATTATAATGGGTCTCTGTAGAATAGTATAATCCCCACGACATTTAAGCACTAGTTTTACAATATACAGTAAGTATACTTTAAGGAAACGGTGGCATTTTATTTTACTCAATTTAGTGTTTTGCATTGCTATATTCTTTCCACATAGGCCTGCAAGACAACTTCACTGTGTTGCAGACGGCCCCTTTTCACACCTAAACAGTCTTTTGACACTCTCTACAGGGATCTCATCCCTGAACAAGAGAGGGGGGAGATTGGAGATGACCTGCCAAAGTACGTGTTAGTTTGGGACAATGTCAGTTTCCATCGCTCCAACATCATCAGGCAATGGTTTGCGGCCCACAACAGGATGCTGTTTGAGTTCCTCTCACCCTACTCAACCCCGTTGAGGAATTTTTCTCAGCATGAAGATTAAAAGTATATGATCGCCAGCCGCATACACAGATGACCCTTCTGGCTGCCATGGATGTAACGTGTGATGACATCACAGCTGATGCTTGCAGAGGCTGGATTAGACACTCTGAAAGATGATTTTCACGCTGTATCGCAAGAGAAGATATTTGTTGTGATTTGAATGAGAATCCGCTGCCTAAAAGACAGGAACGTCAGGAGGTGTAGGAAGACTGCACTGTAATTCCACTGCACTGCATGTACAGTTTTCCCAAAGGAGATTGTCTTATGTTCAGATTTCTACATTTGTTTGTGCTATGCAGTGCTGTCTTTTCCTGTCTGCATCACAATGACACTGTCTGTCAATAAATTATTGTACAAACAGTAAAAGCGTTAACGTGAATCATGTGCCGTCTCTTGCAATCAAACAATCAAAACCAGAAATGCACTTACTGTTTTGCAAATGACAAGGATGATTCGAGAAATGCTCCACTCATCACTCTCAGGTCACTCCGCTGCACACGTCTGATCACTTCTTTGTCACCCCCGACCTCACCGCTCCAGACAACGCAGCTGTCTTACCGCTGGTCACTTTCCGGCGCTACCTACGGTCCCTCCCTCCTGCTTTTCCTCTGCTGTCTTGTCTGCACTCCCCCCCTCTGAGGAGCTCTCTCTTTTGAAAACCAACAGTGCCACAGACACTCTGTGTTCCACGCTTACATCCTGCTTGGACAACATATGCCCTCTTACATCTGGACCAGCCCGTGCATCCATGTCTGCCCCCTGGTTATCGGATGTACCACGTGAGCATCGCACCAGCCTCCGGTCAGCTGAGAGAAAATGGCACAAGTCAAAAGACCATACTGACCTCTCTCTCTCTACTTTCTCCGTTGACGTCACCTCTGCAAAAACTGATTATAACCACTCGAAGATCAGCAACTCTCCTGACTCTCGCACACTCTTAAAAACCTTCTCTGCTCTCCTCTGTCCGCCTGCTCCCACACCTTCATCGGAGTTAACGGCTGATGATTTTGCATCGTTCTTCGTAAAGAAAACTACCGCCATCAACAGCCAATTTTCTACGCCACCATCACCCGCCTTTTCTCCTATGTCTGAAGATGATGTTTCCAAGGTCATTGGTTCCAACCACCCTACCACCTGCCCACTGGATCCCATCCCCACCCATCTCCTCCATGCCATCTCTCCAGCAGTTGTGCCTGGTCTGACCCGCATCATCAACTCTTTGCTCACCACTGGGACATTTCCCACTGCTTTCAAAGAGGCCTGCATCACACCGCTACTGAAGAAACTCACTCTCAACTTTACACTGCTAGAACACTACAGGCCGGTGTAGTGTGTGAAAATGCATATCTTCCGTCAAAATGTAGATGACTGATTTTAACCTCTTATTATTTTCTGTCTTCTTAAAAATTTATTTTTTACTTACCTCACTATTCTTAGCTTTGTATACTGTGCTAGGCTTTAATGGACTGGATTTAATTAACTTATGCATTTTGTTGCCTATATTGTTATAATTGCTTCCAATGTTTCCTCGTCTGTAAGTCGCTTTGGATAAAAACGTCTGCTAAATGACTAAATGTAAATTTTATGAAATGTGTAATGTCATGTGTAATGTGTAATGTGTAGTGTGTGGCCTTGAAATTTTAGCATGTCTACGTAATCATGAATAAATGCTTCTTCAGACACACAGTGTTGCTTCTTTGCATGCATCAAATGAATTGTTTCTGGCTATATGCATCCATGCATTAGTTTGAGAGGGGTGGAAATGGGACACTTGGGTGAAACAAAACTGCCCCAAAAGTACCCCCCCCACTGTAAATACAGTTTTTTCTAAGTCAATTTGGTACATTTCTCTGATCCGATTTGAAATTCTCAAAACTTCTTGTTCAATCCTTACATCCTTGTGTCACGTGTGCACATCAAACAAGCATTTTCTCATTTCTTTGAACAAGTTGCAAATGCTTTGGTACATCCATGCAAATGATTATGACAAAATTCTGTGCAGATTCCTACATTATCAATTGCTTATGTCATGTTGATCAAAATGAATTATAATGGGTCTCTGTAGAATAGTATAATCCCCACGACATTTAAGCACTAGTTTTACAATATACAGTAAGTATACTTTAAGTAAACGGTGGCATTTTATTTTACTCAATTTAGTGTTTTGCATTGCTATATTCTTTCCACATAGGACTGCAAGACAACTTCACTGTGTTGCAGACGGCCCCTTTTCACACCTAAACAGTCTTTTGACACTCTCTACAGGGATCTCATCCCTGAACAAGAGAGGGGGCAGATTGGAGATGACCTGCCAAAGTACGTGTTAGTTTGGGACAATGTCAGTTTCCATCGCTCCAACATCATCAGGCAATGGTTTGCGGCCCACAACAGGATGCTGGTGGAGTTCCTCTCACCCTACTCAACCACGTTGAGGAATTTTTCTCAGCATGAAGATTAAAAGTATATGATCGCCAGCCGCATACACAGATGACCCTTCTGGCTGCCATGGATGTAACGTGTGATGACATCACAGCTGATGCCTGCAGAGGCTGGATTAGACACTCTGAAAGATGATTTTCACGCTGTATCGCAAGAGAAGATATTTGTTGTGATGTGGATGAGAATCCGCTGCCTAAAAGACAGGAACGTCAGGAGGTGTAGGAAGACTGCACTGTAATTCCACTGCACTGCATGTACAGTTTTCCCAAAGGAGATTGTCTTATGTTCAGATTTCTACATTTGTTTGTGCTATGCAGTGCTGTCTTTTCCTGTCTGCATCACATTGACACTGTCTGTCAATAAATTATTGTACAAACAGTAAAAGCGTTAACGTGAATCATGTGCCGTCTCTTGCAATCAAACAATCAAAACCAGAAATGCACTTACTGTTTTGCAAATGACAAGGATGATTCGAGAAATGCTCCACTCATCACTCTCAGGTCACTCCGCTGCACACGTCTGATCACTTCTTTGTCACCCCCGACCTCACCGCTCCAGACAACGCAGATGTCTTACCGCTGGTCACTTTCCGGCGCTACCTACGGTCCCTCCCTCCTGCTTTTCCTCTGCTGTCTTGTCTGCACTCCCCCCCTCTGAGGAGCTCTCTCTTTTGAATACCAACAGTGCCACAGACACTCTGTGTTCCACGCTTACATCCTGCTTAGACAACATATGCCCTCTTACATCTGGACCAGCCCGTGCATCCCTGTCTGCCCCCTGGTTATCGGATGTACCACGTGAGCATCGCACCAGCCTCCGGTCAGCTGAGAGAAAATGGCACAAGTCAAAAGACCATACTGACCTCTCTCTCTCTACTTTCTCCGTTGACGTCACCTCTGCAAAAACTGATTATAACCACTCGAAGATCAGCAACTCTCCTGACTCTCGCACACTCTTAAAAACCTTCTCTGCTCTCCTCTGTCCGCCTGCTCCCACACCTTCATCGGAGTTAACGGCTGATGATTTTGCATCGTTCTTCGTAAAGAAAACTACCGCCATCAACAGCCAATTTTCTACGCCACCATCACCCGCCTTTTCTCCTATGTCTGAAGATGATGTTTCCAAGGTCATTGGTTCCAACCACCCTACCACCTGCCCACTGGATCCCATCCCCACCCATCTCCTCCATGCCATCTCTCCAGCAGTTGTGCCTGGTCTGACCCGTATCATCAACTCTTTGCTCACCACTGGGACATTTCCCACTGCTTTCAAAGAGGCCTGCATCACACCGCTACTGAAGAAACTCACTCTCAACCTTACACTGCTAGAACACTACAGGCCGGTGTAGTGTGTGAAAATGCATATCTTCCGTCAAAATGTAGATGACTGATTTTAACCTCTTATTATTTTCTGTCTTCTTAAAAAATTATTTTTTTACTTACCTCACTATTCTTAGCTTTGTATACTGTGCTAGGCTTTAATGGACTGGATTTAATTAACTTATGCATTTTGTTGCCTATATTGTTATAATTGCTTCCAATGTTTCCTCGTCTGTAAGTCGCTTTGGATAAAAACGTCTGCTAAATGACTAAATGTAAATTTTATGAAATGTGTAATGTCATGTGTAATGTGTAGTGTGTGGCCTTGAAATTTTAGCATGTCTACGTAATCATGAATAAATGCTTCTTCAGACACACAGTGTTGCTTGTTTGCATGCATCAAATGAATTGTTTCTGGCTATATGCATCCATGCATTAGTTTGAGAGGGGTGGAAATGGGACACTTGGGTGAAACAAAACTGCCCCAAAAGTACCCTCCCACTGTAAATACAGTTTTTTCTAAGTCAATTTGGTACATTTCTCTGATCCGATTTGAAATTCTCAAAACTTCTTGTTCAATCCTTACATCCTTGTGTCACGTGTGCACATCAAACAAGCATTTTCTCATTTCTTTGAACAAGTTGCAAATGCTTTGGTACATCCATGCAAATGATTATGACAAAATTCTGTGCAGATTCCTACATTATCAATTGCTTATGTCATGTTGATCAAAATGAATTATAATGGGTCTCTGTAGAATAGTATAATCCCCACGACATTTAAGCACTAGTTTTACAATATACAGTAAGTATACTTTAAGGAAACGGTGGCATTTTATTTTACTCAATTTAGTGTTTTGCATTGCTATATTCTTTCCACATAGGCCTGCAAGACAACTTCACTGTGTTGCAGACGGCCCCTTTTCACACCTAAACAGTCTTTTGACACTCTCTACAGGGATCTCATCCCTGAACAAGAGAGGGGGGAGATTGGAGATGACCTGCCAAAGTACGTGTTAGTTTGGGACAATGTCAGTTTCCATCGCTCCAACATCATCAGGCAATGGTTTGCGGCCCACAACAGGATGCTGTTTGAGTTCCTCTCACCCTACTCAACCCCGTTGAGGAATTTTTCTCAGCATGAAGATTAAAAGTATATGATCGCCAGCCGCATACACAGATGACCCTTCTGGCTGCCATGGATGTAACGTGTGATGACATCACAGCTGATGCTTGCAGAGGCTGGATTAGACACTCTGAAAGATGATTTTCACGCTGTATCGCAAGAGAAGATATTTGTTGTGATTTGAATGAGAATCCGCTGCCTAAAAGACAGGAACGTCAGGAGGTGTAGGAAGACTGCACTGTAATTCCACTGCACTGCATGTACAGTTTTCCCAAAGGAGATTGTCTTATGTTCAGATTTCTACATTTGTTTGTGCTATGCAGTGCTGTCTTTTCCTGTCTGCATCACAATGACACTGTCTGTCAATAAATTATTGTACAAACAGTAAAAGCGTTAACGTGAATCATGTGCCGTCTCTTGCAATCAAACAATCAAAACCAGAAATGCACTTACTGTTTTGCAAATGACAAGGATGATTCGAGAAATGCTCCACTCATCACTCTCAGGTCACTCCGCTGCACACGTCTGATCACTTCTTTGTCACCCCCGACCTCACCGCTCCAGACAACGCAGCTGTCTTACCGCTGGTCACTTTCCGGCGCTA
Source organism: Barbatula barbatula (assembly GCF_947034865.1). Lineage (NCBI taxonomy): Eukaryota > Metazoa > Chordata > Actinopteri > Cypriniformes > Nemacheilidae > Barbatula > Barbatula barbatula. The sequence goes on from NC_136772.1 coordinate 13,622,018, forward strand.
CCTACGGTCCCTCCCTCCTGCTTTTCCTCTGCTGTCTTGTCTGCACTCCCCCCCTCTGAGGAGCTCTCTCTTTTGAAAACCAACAGTGCCACAGACACTCTGTGTTCCACGCTTACATCCTGCTTGGACAACATATGCCCTCTTACATCTGGACCAGCCCGTGCATCCATGTCTGCCCCCTGGTTATCGGATGTACCACGTGAGCATCGCACCAGCCTCCGGTCAGCTGAGAGAAAATGGCACAAGTCAAAAGACCATACTGACCTCTCTCTCTCTACTTTCTCCGTTGACGTCACCTCTGCAAAAACTGATTATAACCACTCGAAGATCAGCAACTCTCCTGACTCTCGCACACTCTTAAAAACCTTCTCTGCTCTCCTCTGTCCGCCTGCTCCCACACCTTCATCGGAGTTAACGGCTGATGATTTTGCATCGTTCTTCGTAAAGAAAACTACCGCCATCAACAGCCAATTTTCTACGCCACCATCACCCGCCTTTTCTCCTATGTCTGAAGATGATGTTTCCAAGGTCATTGGTTCCAACCACCCTACCACCTGCCCACTGGATCCCATCCCCACCCATCTCCTCCATGCCATCTCTCCAGCAGTTGTGCCTGGTCTGACCCGCATCATCAACTCTTTGCTCACCACTGGGACATTTCCCACTGCTTTCAAAGAGGCCTGCATCACACCGCTACTGAAGAAACTCACTCTCAACTTTACACTGCTAGAACACTACAGGCCGGTGTAGTGTGTGAAAATGCATATCTTCCGTCAAAATGTAGATGACTGATTTTAACCTCTTATTATTTTCTGTCTTCTTAAAAATTTATTTTTTACTTACCTCACTATTCTTAGCTTTGTATACTGTGCTAGGCTTTAATGGACTGGATTTAATTAACTTATGCATTTTGTTGCCTATATTGTTATAATTGCTTCCAATGTTTCCTCGTCTGTAAGTCGCTTTGGATAAAAACGTCTGCTAAATGACTAAATGTAAATTTTATGAAATGTGTAATGTCATGTGTAATGTGTAATGTGTAGTGTGTGGCCTTGAAATTTTAGCATGTCTACGTAATCATGAATAAATGCTTCTTCAGACACACAGTGTTGCTTCTTTGCATGCATCAAATGAATTGTTTCTGGCTATATGCATCCATGCATTAGTTTGAGAGGGGTGGAAATGGGACACTTGGGTGAAACAAAACTGCCCCAAAAGTACCCCCCCCACTGTAAATACAGTTTTTTCTAAGTCAATTTGGTACATTTCTCTGATCCGATTTGAAATTCTCAAAACTTCTTGTTCAATCCTTACATCCTTGTGTCACGTGTGCACATCAAACAAGCATTTTCTCATTTCTTTGAACAAGTTGCAAATGCTTTGGTACATCCATGCAAATGATTATGACAAAATTCTGTGCAGATTCCTACATTATCAATTGCTTATGTCATGTTGATCAAAATGAATTATAATGGGTCTCTGTAGAATAGTATAATCCCCACGACATTTAAGCACTAGTTTTACAATATACAGTAAGTATACTTTAAGTAAACGGTGGCATTTTATTTTACTCAATTTAGTGTTTTGCATTGCTATATTCTTTCCACATAGGACTGCAAGACAACTTCACTGTGTTGCAGACGGCCCCTTTTCACACCTAAACAGTCTTTTGACACTCTCTACAGGGATCTCATCCCTGAACAAGAGAGGGGGCAGATTGGAGATGACCTGCCAAAGTACGTGTTAGTTTGGGACAATGTCAGTTTCCATCGCTCCAACATCATCAGGCAATGGTTTGCGGCCCACAACAGGATGCTGGTGGAGTTCCTCTCACCCTACTCAACCACGTTGAGGAATTTTTCTCAGCATGAAGATTAAAAGTATATGATCGCCAGCCGCATACACAGATGACCCTTCTGGCTGCCATGGATGTAACGTGTGATGACATCACAGCTGATGCCTGCAGAGGCTGGATTAGACACTCTGAAAGATGATTTTCACGCTGTATCGCAAGAGAAGATATTTGTTGTGATGTGGATGAGAATCCGCTGCCTAAAAGACAGGAACGTCAGGAGGTGTAGGAAGACTGCACTGTAATTCCACTGCACTGCATGTACAGTTTTCCCAAAGGAGATTGTCTTATGTTCAGATTTCTACATTTGTTTGTGCTATGCAGTGCTGTCTTTTCCTGTCTGCATCACATTGACACTGTCTGTCAATAAATTATTGTACAAACAGTAAAAGCGTTAACGTGAATCATGTGCCGTCTCTTGCAATCAAACAATCAAAACCAGAAATGCACTTACTGTTTTGCAAATGACAAGGATGATTCGAGAAATGCTCCACTCATCACTCTCAGGTCACTCCGCTGCACACGTCTGATCACTTCTTTGTCACCCCCGACCTCACCGCTCCAGACAACGCAGATGTCTTACCGCTGGTCACTTTCCGGCGCTACCTACGGTCCCTCCCTCCTGCTTTTCCTCTGCTGTCTTGTCTGCACTCCCCCCCTCTGAGGAGCTCTCTCTTTTGAATACCAACAGTGCCACAGACACTCTGTGTTCCACGCTTACATCCTGCTTGGACAACATAGGCCCTCTTACATCTGCACCAGCCCGTGCATCCCTGTCTGCCCCCTGGTTATCGGATGTACCACGTGAGCATCGCACCAGCCTCCGGTCAGCTGAGAGAAAATGGCACAAGTCAAAAGACCATACTGACCTCTCTCTCTCTACTTTCTCCGTTGACGTCACCTCTGCAAAAACTGATTATAACCACTCGAAGATCAGCAACTCTCCTGACTCTCGCACACTCTTAAAAACATTCTCTGCTCTCCTCTGTCCGCCTGCTCCCACACCTTCATCGGAGTTAACGGCTGATGATTTTGCATCGTTCTTCGTAAAGAAAACTACCGCCATCAACAGCCAATTTTCTACGCCACCATCACCCGCCTTTTCTCCTATGTCTGAAGATGATGTTTCCAAGGTCATTGGTTCCAACCACCCTACCACCTGCCCACTGGATCCCATCCCCACCCATCTCCTCCATGCCATCTCTCCAGCAGTTGTGCCTGGTCTGACCCGCATCATCAACTCTTTGCTCACCACTGGGACATTTCCCACTGCTTTCAAAGAGGCCTGCATCACACCGCTACTGAAGAAACTCACTCTCAACCTTACACTGCTAGAACACTACAGGCCGGTGTAGTGTGTGAAAATGCATATCTTCCGTCAAAATGTAGATGACTGATTTTAACCTCTTATTATTTTCTGTCTTCTTAAAAAATTATTTTTTTACTTACCTCACTATTCTTAGCTTTGTATACTGTGCTAGGCTTTAATGGACTGGATTTAATTAACTTATGCAATTTGTTGCCTATGTTGTTATAATTGCTTCCAATGTTTCCTCGTCTGTAAGTCGCTTTGGATAAAAATGTCTGCTAAATGACTAAATGTAAATTTTATGAAATGTGTAATGTCATGTGTAATGTGTAGTGTGTGGCCTTGAAATTTTAGCATGTCTACGTAATCATGAATAAATGCTTCTTGAGACACACAGTGTTGCTTCTTTGCATGCATCAAATGAATTGTTTCTGGCTATATGCATCCATGCATTAGTTTGAGAGGGGTGGAAATGGGACACTTGGGTGAAACAAAACTGCCCCAAAAGTACCCCCCCACTTTAAATACAGTTTTTTCTAAGTCAATTTGGTACATTTCTCAGATCCGATTTGAAATTCTCAAAACTTCTTGTTCAATCCTTACATCCTTGTGTCACGTGTGCACATCAAACAAGCATTTTCTCATTTCTTTGAACAAGTTGCAAATGCTTTGGTACATCCATGCAAATGATTATGACAAAATTCTACATTATCAATTGCTTATGTCATGTTGATCAAAATGAATTATAATGGGTCTCTGTAGAATAGTATAATCCCCACGACATTTAAGCACTAGTTTTACAATATACAGTAAGTATACTTTAAGTAAACGGTGGCATTTTATTTTACTCAATTTAGTGTTTTGCATTGCTATATTCTTTCCACATAGGACTGCAAGACAACTTCACTGTGTTGCAGACGGCCCCTTTTAACACCTAAACAGTCTTTTGACACTCTCTACAGGGATCTCATCCCTGAACAAGAGAGGGGGCAGATTGGAGATGACCTGCCAAAGTACGTGTTAGTTTGGGACAATGTCAGTTTCCATCGCTCCAACATCATCAGGCAATGGTTTGCGGCCCACAACAGGATGCTGGTGGAGTTCCTCTCACCCTACTCAACCCCGTTGAGGAATTTTTCTCAGCATGAAGATTAAAAGTATATGATGGCCAGCCGCATACACAGATGACCCTTCTGGCTGCCATGGATGTAACGTGTGATGACATCACAGCTGATGCCTGCAGAGGCTGGATAAGACACTCTGAAAGATGATTTTCACGCTGTATCGCAAGAGAAGATATTTGTTGTGATGTGGATGAGAATCCGTTGCCCAAAAGACAGGAACGTCAGGAGGTGTAGGAAGACTGCACTGTAATTCCACTGCACTGCATGTACAGTTTTCCCAAAGGAGATGGTCTTATGTTCAGATTTCTACAGTTGTTTGTGCTATGCAGTGCTGTCTTTTCCTGTCTGCATCACAATGACACTGTCTGTCAATAAATTATTGTAATTATTGTAAAATTATTTTTTTACTTACCTCACTATTCTTAGCTTTGTATACTGTGCTAGGCTTTAATGGACTGGATTTAATTAACTTATGCAATTTGTTGCCTATGTTGTTATAATTGCTTCCAATGTTTCCTCGTCTGTAAGTCGCTTTGGATAAAAATGTCTTCTAAATGACTAAATGTAAATTTTATGAAATGTGTAATGTCATGTGTAATGTGTAGTGTGTGGCCTTGAAATTTTAGCATGTCTACGTAATCATGAATAAATGCTTCTTGAGACACACAGTGTTGCTTCTTTGCATGCATCAAATGAATTGTTTCTGGCTATATGCATCCATGCATTAGTTTGAGAGGGGTGGAAATGGGACACTTGGGTGAAACAAAACTGCCCCAAAAGTACCCCCCCCCCCACTTTAAATACAGTTTTTTCTAAGTCAATTTGGTACATTTCTCAGATCCGATTTGAAATTCTCAAAACTTCTTGTTCAATCCTTATATCCTTGTGTCACGTGTGCACATCAAACAAGCATTTTCTCATTTCTTTGAACAAGTTGCAAATGCTTTGGTACATCCATGCAAATGATTATGACAAAATTCTGTGCAGATTCCTACATTATCAATTGCTTATGTCATGTTGATCAAAATGCATTATAATGGGTCTCTGTAGAATAGTATAATCCCCACGACATTTAAGCACTAGTTTTACAATATACAGTAAGTATACTTTAAGTAAACAGTGGCATTTTATTTTACTCAATTTAGTGTTTTGCATTGCTATATTCTTTCCACATAGGACTGCAAGACAACTTCACTGTGTTGCAGACGGCCCCTTTTCAAACCTAAACAGTCTTTTGACACTCTCTACAGAGATCTCATCCCTGAACAAGAGAGGGGGCAGATTGGAGATGACCTGCCAAAGTACGTGTAAGTTTGGGACAATGTCAGTTTCCATTGCTCCAACATCATCAGGCAATGGTTTGCGGCCCACAACAGGATGCTGGTGGAGTTCCTCTCACCCTACTCAACCCCGTTGAGGAATTTTTCTCAGCATGAAGATTAAAAGTATATGATGGCCAGCCGCATACACAGATGACCCTTCTGGCTGCCATGGATGTAACGTGTGATGACATCACAGCTGATGCCTGCAGAGGCTGGATTAGACACTCTGAAAGATGATTTTCACGCTGTATCGCAAGAGAAGATATTTGTTGTGATGTGGATGAGAATCCGTTGCCCAAAAGACAGGAACGTCAGGAGGTGTAGGAAGACTGCACTGTAATTCCACTGCACTGCATGTACAGTTTTCCCTAAGGAGATTGTCTTATGTTCAGATTTCTACATTTGTTTGTGCTATGCAGTGCTGTCTTTTCCTGTCTGCATCACAATGACACTGTCTGTCAATAAATTATTGAACAAACAGTCAAAAGCGTTAACGTGAATCATGTGCCGTCTCTTGCAATCAAACAATCAAAACCAGAAATGCACTTACTGTTTTGCAAATGACAAGGATGATTCGAGAAATGCTCCACTCATCACTCTCAGGTCACTCCGCTGCACACGTCTGATCACTTCTTTGTCACCCCCGACCTCACCGCTCCAGACAACGCAGCTGTCTTACCGCTGGTCACTTTCCGGCGCTACCTACGGTCCCTCCCTCCTGCTTTTCCTCTGCTGTCTTGTCTGCACTCCCCCCCTCTGAGGAGCTCTCTCTTTTGAATACCAACAGTGCCACAGACACTCTGTGTTCCACGCTTACATCCTGCTTGGACAACATATGCCCTCTTACATCTGGACCAGCCCGTGCATCCCTGTCTGCTCCCTGGTTATCGGATGTACCACGTGAGCATCGCACCAGCCTCCGGTCAGCTGAGAGAAAATGGCACAAGTCAAAAGACCATACTGACCTCTCTCTCTCTACTTTCTCCGTTGACGTCACCTCTGCAAAAACTGATTATAACCACTCGAAGATCAGCAACTCTCCTGACTCTCGCACACTCTTAAAAACCTTCTCTGCTCTCCTCTGTTTGCCTGCTCCCACACCTTCATCGGAGTTAACGGCTGATGATTTTGCATCGTTCTTTGTAAAGAAAACTACCGCCATCAACAGCCAATTTTCTACACCACCATCACCCGCCTTTTCTCCTTTGTCTGAATATGATGTTTCCAAGGTCATTGGTTCCAACCACCCTACCACCTGCCCACTGGATCCCATCCCCACCCATCTCCTCCATGCCATCTCTCCAGCAGTTGTGCCTGGTCTGACCCGCATCATCAACTCTTTGCTCACCACTGGGACATTTCCCACTGCTTTTAAAGAGGCCTGCATCACACCGCTACTGAAGAAACTCACTCTGAACCTCACACTGCTAGAACACTACAGGCCGGTGTAGTTTGTGAAAATGCATATCTTCCGTCAAAATGTAGATGACTGATTTTAACCTCTTATTATTTTCTGTCTTCTTAAAAAATTATTTTTTTACTTACCTCACTATTCTTAGCTTTGTATACTGTGCTAGGCTTTAATGGACTGGATTTAATTAACTTATGCATTTTGTTGCCTATGTTGTTATAATTGCTTCCAATGTTTCCTCGTCTGTAAGTCGCTTTGGATAAAAACGTCTGCTAAATGACTAAATGTAAATTTTATGAAATGTGTAATGTCATGTGTAATGTGTAGTGTGTGGCCTTGAAATTTTAGCATGTCTACGTAATCATGAATAAATGCTTCTTGAGACACACAGTGTTGCTTCTTTGCATGCATCAAATGAATTGTTTCTGGCTATATGCATCCATGCATTAGTTTGAGAGGGGTGGAAATGGAACACTTGGGTGAAACAAAACTGCCCCAAAAGTACCCCCCCCACTTTAAATACAGTTTTTTCTAAGTCAATTTGGTACATTTCTCAGATCCGATTTGAAATTCTCAAAACTTCTTGTTCAATCCTTACATCCTTGTGTCACGTGTGCACATCAAACAAGCATTTTCTCATTTCTTTGAACAAGTTGCAAATGCTTTGGTACATCCATGCAAATGATTATGACAAAATTCTGTGCAGATTCCTACATTATCAATTGCTAATGTCATGTTGATCAAAATGCATTATAATGGGTCTCTGTAGAATAGTATAATCCCCACGACATTTAAGCACTAGTTTTACAATATACAGTAAGTATACTTTAAGTAAACAGTGGCATTTTATTTTACTCAATTTAGTGTTTTGCATTGCTATATTCTTTCCACATAGGACTGCAAGACAACTTCACTGTGTTGCAGAATGCCCCTTTTCAAACCTAAACAGTCTTTTGACACTCTCTACAGAGATCTCATCCCTGAACAAGAGAGGGGGCAGATTGGAGATGACCTGCCAAAGTACGTGTAAGTTTGGGACAATGTCAGTTTCCATTGCTCCAACATCATCAGGCAATGGTTTGCGGCCCACAACAGGATGCTGGTGGAGTTCCTCTCACCCTACTCAACCCCGTTGAGGAATTTTTCTCAGCATGAAGATTAAAAGTATATGATGGCCAGCCGCATACACAAATGACCCTTCTGGCTGCCATGGATGTAACGTGTGATGACATCACAGCTGATGCCTGCAGAGGCTGGATTAGACACTCTGAAAGATGATTTTCACGCTGTATCGCAAGAGAAGATATTTGTTGTGATGTGGATGAGAATCCGTTGCCCAAAAGACAGGAACGTCAGGAGGTGTAGGAAGACTGCACTGTAATTCCACTGCACTGCATGTACAGTTTTCCCTAAGGAGATTGTCTTATGTTCAGATTTCTACATTTGTTTGTGCTATGCAGTGCTGTCTTTTCCTGTCTGCATCACAATGACACTGTCTGTCAATAAATTATTGAACAAACAGTAAAAGCGTTAACGTGAATCATGTGCCGTCTCTTGCAATCTAACAATCAAAACCAGAAATGCACTTACTGTTTTGCAAATGACAAGGATGATTCGAGAAATGCTCCACTCATCACTCTCAGGTCACTCCGCTGCACACGTCTGATCACTTCTTTGTCACCCCCGACCTCACCGCTCCAGACAACGCAGATGTCTTACCGCTGGTCACTTTCCGGCGCTACCTACGGTCCCTCCCTCCTGCTTTTCCTCTGCTGTCTTGTCTGCACTCCCCCCCTCTGAGGAGCTCTCTCTTTTGAATACCAACAGTGCCACAGACACTCTGTGTTCCACGCTTACATCCTGCTTGGACAACATATGCCCTCTTACATCTGGACCAGCCCGTGCATCCCTGTCTGCTCCCTGGTTATCGGATGTACCACGTGAGCATCGCACCAGCCTCCGGTCAGCTGAGAGAAAATGGCACAAGTCAAAAGACCATACTGACCTCTCTCTCTCTACTTTCTCCGTTGACGTCACCTCTGCAAAAACTGATTATAACCACTCGAAGATCAGCAACTCTCCTGACTCTCGCACACTCTTAAAAACCTTCTCTGCTCTCCTCTGTCCGCCTGCTCCCACACCTTCATCGGAGTTAACGGCTGATGATTTTGCATCATTCTTCGTAAAGAAAACTACCGCCATCAACAGCCAATTTTCTACGCCACCATCACCCGCCTTTTCTCCTATGTCTGAAGATGATGTTTCCAAGGTCATTGGTTCCAACCACCCTACCACCTGTCCACTGGATCCCATCCCCACCCATCTCCTCCATGCCATCTCTCCAGCAGTTGTGCCTGGTCTGACCCGCATCATCAACTCTTTGCTCACCACTGGGACATTTCCCACTGCTTTCAAAGAGGCCTGCATCACACCGCTACTGAAGAAACTCACTCTCAACCTTACACTGCTAGAACACTACAGGCCGGTGTAGTGTGTGAAAATGCATATCTTCCGTCAAAATGTAGATGATTGATTTTAACCTCTTATTATTTTCTGTCTTCTTAAAAAAATATTTTTTTACTTACCTCACTATTCTTAGCTTTGTATACTGTGCTAGGCTTTAATGGACTGGATTTAATTAACTTATGCATTTTGTTGCCTATATTGTTATAATTGCTTCCAATGTTTCCTCGTCTGTAAGTCGCTTTGGATAAAAACGTCTGCTAAATTACTAAATGTAAATTTTATGAAATGTGTAATGTCATGTGTAATGTGTAGTGTGTGGCCTTGAAATTTTAGCATGTCTACGTAATCATGAATAAATGCTTCTTGAGACACACAGTGTTGCTTCTTTGCATGCATCAAATGAATTGTTTCTGGCTATATGCATCCATGCATTAGTTTGAGAGGGGTGGAAATGGGACACTTGGGTGAAACAAAACTGCCCCAAAAGTACCCCCCCACTTTAAATACAGTTTTTTCTAAGTCATTTCTCAGATCCGATTTGAAATTCTCAAAACTTCTTGTTCAATCCTTACATCCTTGTGTCACGTGTGCACATCAAACAAGCATTTTCTCATTTCTTTGAACAAGTTGCAAATGCTTTGGTACATCCATGCAAATGATTATGACAAAATTCTGTGCAGATTCCTACATTATCAATTGCTTATGTCATGTTGATCAAAATGCATTATAATGGGTCTCTGTAGAATAGTATAATCCCCACGACATTTAAGCACTAGTTTTACAATATACAGTAAGTATACTTTAAGTAAACAGTGGCATTTTATTTTACTCAATTTAGTGTTTTGCATTGCTATATTCTTTCCACATAGGACTGCAAGACAACTTCACTGTGTTGCAGACGGCCCCTTTTCACACCTAAACAGTCTTTTGACACTCTCTACAGGGATCTCATCCCTGAACAAGAGAGGGGGCAGATTGGAGATGACCTGCCAAAGTACGTGTTAGTTTGGGACAATGTCAGTTTCCATCGCTCCAACATCATCAGGCAATGGTTTGCGGCCCACAACAGGATGCTGGTGGAGTTCCTCTCACCCTACTCAACCACGTTGAGGAATTTTTCTCAGCATGAAGATTAAAAGTATATGATCGCCAGCCGCATACACAGATGACCCTTCTGGCTGCCATGGATGTAACGTGTGATGACATCACAGCTGATGCCTGCAGAGGCTGGATTAGACACTCTGAAAGATGATTTTCACGCTGTATCGCAAGAGAAGATATTTGTTGTGATGTGGATGAGAATCCGTTGCCCAAAAGACAGGAACGTCAGGAGGTGTAGGAAGACTGCACTGTAATTCCACTGCACTGCATGTACAGTTTTCCCTAAGGAGATTGTCTTATGTTCAGATTTCTACATTTGTTTGTGCTATGCAGTGCTGTCTTTTCCTGTCTGCATCACAATGACACTGTCTGTAAATAAATTATTGTAAAAACAGTAAAAGCGTTAACGTGACTCATGTGCCGTCTCTTGCAATCAAACAATCAAAACCAGAAATGCACTTACTGTTTTGCAAATGACAAGGATGATTCGAGAAATGCTCCACTCATCACTCTCAGTTCACTCCGCTGCACACGTCTGATCACTTCTTTGTCACCCCCGAACTCACCGCTCCAGACAATGCAGATGTCTTACCGCTGGTCACTTTCCGGCGCTACCTACGGTCCCTCCCTCCTGCTTTTTCTCTGCTGTCTTGTCTGCACTCCCCCCCTCTGAGGAGCTCTCTCTTTTGAATACCAACAGTGCCACAGACACTCTGTGTTCCACGCTTACATCCTGCTTGGACAACATATGCCCTCTTACATCTGGACCAGCCCGTGCATCCCTGTCTGCCCCCTGGTTATCGGATGTACCACGTGAGCATCGCACCAGCCTCCGGTCAGCTGAGAGAAAATGGCACAAGTCAAAAGACCATACTGACCTCTCTCTCTCTACTTTCTCCGTTGACGTCACCTCTGCAAAAACTGATTATAACCACTCGAAGATCAGCAACTCTCCTGACTCTCGCACACTCTTAAAAACCTTCTCTGCTCTCCTCTGTTTGCCTGCTCCCACACCTTCATCGGAGTTAACGGCTGATGATTTTGCATCGTTCTTTGTAAAGAAAACTACCGCCATCAACAGCCAATTTTCTACACCACCATCACCCGCCTTTTCTCCTATGTCTGAATATGATGTTTCCAAGGTCATTGGTTCCAACCACCCTACCACCTGCCCACTGGATCCCATCCCCACCCATCTCCTCCATGCCATCTCTCCAGCAGTTGTGCCTGGTCTGACCCGCATCATCAACTCTTTGCTCACCACTGGGACATTTCCCACTGCTTTCAAAGAGGCCTGCATCACACCGCTACTGAAGAAACTCACTCTGAACCTCACACTGCTAGAACACTACAGGCCGGTGTAGTTTGTGAAAATGCATATCTTCCGTCAAAATGTAGATGACTGATTTTAACCTCTTATTATTTTCTGTCTTCTTAAAAAATTATTTTTTTACTTACCTCACTATTCTTAGCTTTGTATACTGTGCTAGGCTTTAATGGACTGGATTTAATTAACTTATGCATTTTGTTGCCTATGTTGTTATAATTGCTTCCAATGTTTCCTCGTCTGTAAGTCGCTTTGGATAAAAACGTCTGCTAAATGACTAAATGTAAATTTTATGAAATGTGTAATGTCATGTGTAATGTGTAGTGTGTGGCCTTGAAATTTTAGCATGTCTACGTAATCATGAATAAATGCTTCTTGAGACACACAGTGTTGCTTCTTTGCATGCATCAAATGAATTGTTTCTGGCTATATGCATCCATGCATTAGTTTGAGAGGGGTGGAAATGGGACACTTGGGTGAAACAAAACTGCCCCAAAAGTACCCCCCCCACTTTAAATGCAGTTTTTTCTAAGTCAATTTGGTACATTTCTCAGATCCGATTTGAAATTCTCAGAACTTCTTGTTCAATCCTTACATCCTTGTGTCACGTGTGCACATCAAACAAGCATTTTCTCATTTCTTTGAACAAGTTGCAAATGCTTTGGTACATCCATGCAAATGATTATGACAAAATTCTGTGCAGATTCCTACATTATCAATTGCTTATGTCATGTTGATCAAAATGAATTATAATGGGTCTCTGTAGAATAGTATAATCCCCACGACATTTAAGCACTAGTTTTACAATATACAGTAAGTATACTTTAAGTAAACGGTGGCATTTTATTTTACTCAATTTAGTGTTTTGCATTGCTATATTCTTTCCACGTGTTAGTTTGGGACAATGTCAGTTTCCATCGCTCCAACATCATCAGGCAATGGTTTGCGGCCCACAACAGGATGCTGGTGGAGTTCCTCTCACCCTACTCAACCCCGTTGAGGAATTTTTCTCAGCATGAAGATTAAAAGTATATGATGGCCAGCCGCATACACAGATGACCCTTCTGGCTGCCATGGATGTAACGTGTGATGACATCACAGCTGATGCCTGCAGAGGCTGGATTAGACACTCTGAAAGATGATTTTCACGCTGTATCGCAAGAGAAGATATTTGTTGTGATGTGGATGAGAATCCGTTGCCCAAAAGACAGGAACGTCAGGAGGTGTAGGAAGACTGCACTGTAATTCCACTGCACTGCATGTACAGTTTTCCCTAAGGAGATTGTCTTATGTTCAGATTTCTACATTTGTTTGTGCTATGCAGTGCTGTCTTTTCCTGTCTGCATCACAATGACACTGTCTGTCAATAAATTATTGTACAAACAGTAAAAGCGTTAACGTGAATCATGTGCCGTCTCTTGCAATCAAACAATCAAAACCAGAAATGCACTTACTGTTCTGCAAATGACCAGGATGATTCGAGAAATGCTCCACTCATCACTCTCAGGTCACTCCGCTGCACACGTCTGATCACTTCTTTGTCACCCCCGACCTCACCGCTCCAGACAACGCAGATGTCTTACTGCTGGTCACTTTCCGGCGCTACCTACGGTCCCTCCCTCCTGCTTTTCCTCTGCTGTCTTGTCTGCACCCCCCCCTCTGAGGAGCTCTCTCTTTTGAATACCAACAGTGCCACAGACACTCTGTGTTCCACGCTTACATCCTGCTTGGACAACATATGCCCTCTTACATCTGGACCAGCCCGTGCATCCCTGTCTGCCCCCTGGTTATCGGATGTACCACGTGAGCATCGCACCAGCCTCCGGTCAGCTGAGAGAAAATGGCACAAGTCAAAAGACCATACTTACCTCTCTCTCTCTACCAGTCTCTTCTCTCTACTTTCTCCGTTGACGTCACCTCTGCAAAAACTGATTATAACCACTCGAAGATCAGCAACTCTCCTGACTCTCGCACACTCTTAAAAACCTTCTCTGCTCTCCTCTGTCCGCCTGCTCCCACACCTTCATCGGAGTTAACGGCTGATGATTTTGCATCGTTCTTCGTAAAGAAAACTACCGCCATCAACAGCCAATTTTCTACGCCACCATCACCCGCCTTTTCTCCTATGTCTGAAGATGATGTTTCCAAGGTCATTGGTTCCAACCACCCTACCACCTGCCCACTGGATCCCATCCCCATCCATCTCCTCCATGCCATCTCTCCAGCAGTTGTGCCTGGTCTGACCCGCATCATCAACTCTTTGCTCACCACTGGGACATTTCCCACTGCTTTCAAAGAGGCCTGCATCACACCGCTACTGAAGAAACTCACTCTCAACCTTACACTGCTAGAACACTACAGGCCGGTGTAGTGTGTGAAAATGCATATCTTCCGTCAAAATGTAGATGACTGATTTTAACCTCTTATTATTTTCTGTCTTCTTAAAAAATTATTTTTTTACTTACCTCACTATTCTTAGCTTTGTATACTGTGCTAGGCTTTAATGGACTGGATTTAATTAACTTATGCATTTTGTTGCCTATATTGTTATAATTGCTTCCAATGTTTCCTCGTCTGTAAGTCGCTTTGGATAAAAACGTCTGCTAAATGACTAAATGTAAATTTTATGAAATGTGTAATGTCATGTGTAATGTGTGGCCTTGAAATTTTAGCATGTCTACGTAATCATGAATAAATGCTTCTTGAGACACACAGTGTTGCTTCTTTGCATGCATCAAATGAATTGTTTCTGGCTATATGCATCCATGCATTAGTTTGAGAGGGGTGGAAATGGGACACTTGGGTGAAACAAAACTGCCCCAAAAGTACCCCCCCCCCACTTTAAATACAGCTTTTTCTAAGTCAATTTGGTACATTTCTCTGATCCGATTTGAAATTCTCAAAACTTATTGTTCAATCCTTACATCATTGTGTCACGTGTGCACATCAAACAAGCATTTTCTCATTTCTTTGAACAAGTTGCAAATGCTTTGGTACATCCATGCAAATGATTATGACAAAATTCTGTGCAGATTCCTACATTATCAATTGCTTATGTCATGTTGATCAAAATGCATTATAATGGGTCTCTGTAGAATAGTATAATCCCCACGACATTTAAGCACTAGTTTTACAATATACAGTAAGTATACTTTAAGTAAACAGTGGCATTTTATTTTACTCAATTTAGTGTTTTGCATTGCTATATTCTTTCCACATAGGACTGCAAGACAACTTCACTGTGTTGCAGACGGCCCCTTTTCACACCTAAACAGTCTTTTGACACTCCCTACAGGGATCTCATCCCTGAACAAGAGAGGGGGCAGATTGGAGATGACCTGCCAAAGTACGTGTTAGTTTGGGACAATGTCAGTTTCCATCGCTCCAACATCATCAGGCAATGGTTTGCGGCCCACAACAGGATGCTGGTGGAGTTCCTCTCACCCTACTCAACCACGTTGAGGAATTTTTCTCAGCATGAAGATTAAAAGTATATGATCGCCAGCCGCATCCACAGATGACCCTTCTGGCTGCCATGGATGTAACGTGTGATGACATCACAGCTGATGCCTGCAGAGGCTGGATTAGACACTCTGAAAGATGATTTTCACGCTGTATCGCAAGAGAAGATATTTGTTGTGATGTGGATGAGAATACGTTGCCCAAAAGACAGGAACGTCAGGAGGTGTAGGAAGACTGCACTGTAATTCCACTGCACTGCATGTACAGTTTTCCCTAAGGAGATTGTCTTATGTTTAGATTTCTACATTTGTTTGTGCTATGCAGTGCTGTCTTTTCCTGTCTGCATCACAATGACACTGTCTGTCAATAAATTATTGTACAAACAGTAAAAGCGTTAACGTGAATCATGTGCCGTCTCTTGCAATCAAACAATCAAAACCAGAAATGCACTTACTGTTTTGCAAATGACAAGGATGATTCGAGGAATGCTCCACTCATCACTCTCAGGTCACTCCGCTGCACACGTCTGATCACTTCTTTGTCACCCCCGACCTCACCGCTCCAGACAACGCAGATGTCTTACCGCTGGTCACTTTCCGGCGCTACCTACGGTCCCTCCCTCCTGCTTTTCCTCTGCTGTCTTGCCTGCACTCCCCCCCTCTGTGGAGATCTCTCTTTTGAATACCAACAGTGCCACAGACACTCTGTGGTCCACGCTTACATCCTGCTTGGACAACATATGCCCTCTTACATCTGGACCAGCCCGTGCATCCCTGTCTGCCCCCTGGTTATCGGATGTACCAAGTGAGCATCGCACCAGCCTCCGGTCAGCTGAGAGAAAATGGCACAAGTCAAAAGACCATACTGACCTCTCTCTCTCTACTTTCTCCGTTGACGTCACCTCTGCAAAAACTGATTATAACCACTCGAAGATCAGCAACTCTCCTGACTCTCGCACACTCTTAAAAACCTTCTCTGCTCTCCTCTGTCCGCCTGCTCCCACACCTTCATCGGAGTTAACGGCTGATGATTTTGCATCGTTCTTCGTAAAGAAAACTACCGCCATCAACAGCCAATTTTCTACGCCACCATCACCCGCCTTTTCTCCTATGTCTGAAGATGATGTTTCCAAGGTCATTGGTTCCAACCACCCTACCGACTGCCCACTGGATCCCATCCCCACCCACCTCCTCCATGCCATCTCTCCAGCAGTTGTGCCTGGTCTGACCCGCATCATCAACTCTTTGCTCACCACTGGGACATTTCCCACTGCTTTCAAAGAGGCCTGCATCACACCGCTACTGAAGAAACTCACTCTCAACCTTACACTGCTAGAACACTACAGGCCGGTGTAGTGTGTGAAAATGCATATCTTCCGTCAAAATGTAGATGACTGATTTTAACCTATTATTATTTTCTGTCTTCTTAAAAAAATATTTTTTTACTTACCTCACTATTCTTAGCTTTGTATACTGTGCTAGGCTTTAATGGACTGGATTTAATTAACTTATGCATTTTGTTGCCTATATTGTTATAATTGCTTCCAATGTTTCCTCGTCTGTAAGTCGCTTTGGATAAAAACGTCTGCTAAATGACTAAATGTAAATTTTATGAAATGTGTAATGTCATGTGTAATGTGTAATGTGTAGTGTGTGGCCTTGAAATTTTAGCATGTCTACGTAATCATGAATAAATGCTTCTTGAGACACACAGTGTTGCTTCTTTGCATGCATCAAATGAATTGTTTCTGGCTATATGCATCCATGCATTAGTTTGAGAGGGGTGGAAATGGGACACTTGGGTGAAACAAAACTGCCCCAAAAGTACCCCCCCCACTTTAAATGCAGTTTTTTCTAAGTCAATTTGGTACATTTCTCAGATCCGATTTGAAATTCTCAAAACTTCTTGTTCAATCCTTACATCCTTGTGTCACGTGTGCACATCAAACAAGCATTTTCTCATTTCTTTGAACAAGTTGCAAATGCTTTGGTACATCCATGCAAATGATTATGACAAAATTCTGTGCAGATTCCTACATTATCAATTGCTTATGTCATGTTGATCAAAATGAATTATAATGGGTCTCTGTAGAATAGTATAATCCCCACGACATTTAAGCACTAGTTTTACAATATACAGTAAGTATACTTTAAGTAAACGGTGGCATTTTATTTTACTCAATTTAGTGTTTTGCATTGCTATATTCTTTCCACATAGGACTGCAAGACAACTTCACTGTGTTTCCGGCGCTACCTACGGTCCCTTCCTCCTGCTTTTCCTCTGCTGTCTTGTCTGCACCCCCCCCCCATCTGAGGAGCTCTCTCTTTTGAATACCAACAGTGCCACAGACACTCTGTGTTCCACGCATACATCCTGCTTGGACAACATATGCCCTCTTACATCTGGACCAGCCCGTGCATCCCTGTCTGCCCCCTGGTTATCGGATGTACCACGTGAGCATCGCACCAGCCTCCGGTCAGCTGAGAGAAAATGGCACAAGTCAAAAGACCATACTTACCTCTCTCTCTCTACCAGTCTCTTCTCTCTACTTTCTCCGTTGACGTCACCTCTGCAAAAACTGATTATAACCACTCGAAGATCAGCAACTCTCCTGACTCTCGCACACTCTTAAAAACCTTCTCTGCTCTCCTCTGTCCGCCTGCTCCCACACCTTCATCGGAGTTAACGGCTGATGATTTTGCATCGTTCTTCGTAAAGAAAACTACCGCCATCAACAGCCAATTTTCTACGCCACCATCACCCGCCTTTTCTCCTATGTCTGAAGATGATGTTTCCAAGGTCATTGGTTCCAACCACCCTACCACCTGCCCACTGGATCCCATCCCCACCCATCTCCTCTATGCCATCTCTCCAGCAGTTGTGCCTGGTCTGACCCGCATCATCAACTCTTTGCTCACCACTGGGACATTTCCCACTGCTTTCAAAGAGGCCTGCATCACACCGCTACTGAAGAAACTCACTCTCAACCTTACACTGCTAGAACACTACAGGCCGGTGTAGTGTGTGAAAATGCATATCTTCCGTCAAAATGTAGATGACTGATTTTAACCTCTTATTATTTTCTGTCTTCTTAAAAAAATATTTTTTTACTTACCTCACTATTCTTAGCTTTGTATACTGTGCTAGGCTTTAATGGACTGGATTTAATTAACTTATGCATTTTGTTGCCTATATTGTTATAATTGCTTCCAATGTTTCCTCGTCTGTAAGTCGCTTTGGATAAAAACGTCTGCTAAATGACTAAATGTAAATTTTATGAAATGTGTAATGTCATGTGTAATGTGTAATGTGTAGTGTGTGGCCTTGAAATTTTAGCATGTCTACGTAATCATGAATAAATGCTTCTTCAGACACACAGTGTTGCTTCTTTGCATGCATCAAATGAATTGTTTCTGGCTATATGCATCCATGCATTAGTTTGAGAGGGGTGGAAATGGGACACTTGGGTGAAACAAAACTGCCCCAAAAGTACCCCCCCCACTTTAAATACAGTTTTTTCTAAGTCAATTTGGTACATTTCTCAGATCCGATTTGAAATTCTCAAAACTTCTTGTTCAATCCTTACATCCTTGTGTCACGTGTGCACATCAAACAAGCATTTTCTCATTTCTTTGAACAAGTTGCAAATGCTTTGGTACATCCATGCAAATGATTATGACAAAATTCTGTGCAGATTCCTACATTATCAATTG
This sequence comes from Barbatula barbatula, assembly GCF_947034865.1. Classification (NCBI taxonomy): domain Eukaryota; kingdom Metazoa; phylum Chordata; class Actinopteri; order Cypriniformes; family Nemacheilidae; genus Barbatula; species Barbatula barbatula. The sequence continues at coordinate 13,641,105 of NC_136772.1, forward strand.
CTTATGTCATGTTGATCAAAATGAATTATAATGGGTCTCTGTAGAATAGTATAATCCCCACGACATTTAAGCACTAATTTAACAATATACAGTAAGTATACTTTAAGTAAATGGTGGCATTTTATTTTACTCAATTTAGTGTTTTGCATTGCTATATTCTTTCCACATAGGACTGCAAGACAACTTCACTGTGTTGCAGACGGCCCCTTTTCACACCTAAACAGTCTTTTGACACTCTCTACAGGGATCTCATCCCTGAACAAGAGAGGGGGCAGATTGGAGATGACCTGCCAAAGTACGTGTTAGTTTGGGACAATGTCAGTTTCCATCGCTCCAACATCATCAGGCAATGGTTTGCGGCCCACAACAGGATGCTGGTGGAGTTCCTCTCACCCTACTCAACCCCGTTGAGGAATTTTTCTCAGCATGAAGATTAAAAGTATATGATGGCCAGCCGCATACACAGATGACCCTTCTGGCTGCCATGGATGTAACGTGTGATGACATCACAGCTGATGCCTGCAGAGGCTGGATTAGACACTCTGAAAGATGATTTTCACGCTGTATCGCAAGAGAAGATATTTGTTGTGATGTGGATGAGAATCCGTTGCCCAAAAGACAGGAACGTCAGGAGGTGTAGGAAGACTGCACTGTAATTCCACTGCACTGCATGTACAGTTTTCCCTAAGGAGATTGTCTTATGTTCAGATTTCTACATTTGTTTGTGCTATGCAGTGCTGTCTTTTCCTGTCTGCATCACAATGACACTGTCTGTCAATAAATTATTGTACAAACAGTAAAAGCGTTAACGTGAATCATGTGCCGTCTCTTGCAATCAAACAATCAAAACCAGAAATGCACTTACTGTTCTGCAAATGACAAGGATGATTCGAGAAATGCTCCACTCATCACTCTCAGGTCACTCCGCTGCACACGTCTGATCACTTCTTTGTCACCCCCGACCTCACCGCTCCAGACAACGCAGATGTCTTACCGCTGGTCACTTTCCGGCGCTACCTACGGTCCCTTCCTCCTGCTTTTCCTCTGCTGTCTTGTCTGCACCCCCCCCTCTGAGGAGCTCTCTCTTTTGAATACCAACAGTGCCACAGACACTCTGTGTTCCACGCATACATCCTGCTTGGACAACATATGCCCTCTTACATCTGGACCAGCCAGTGCATCCCTGTCTGCCCCCTGGTTATCGGATGTACCACGTGAGCATCGCACCAGCCTCCGGTCAGCTGAGAGAAAATGGCACAAGTCAAAAGACCATACTTACCTCTCTCTCTCTACCAGTCTCTTCTCTCTACTTTCTCCGTTGACGTCACCTCTGCAAAAACTGATTATAACCACTCGAAGATCAGCAACTCTCCTGACTCTCGCACACTCTTAAAAACCTTCTCTGCTCTCCTCTGTCCGCCTGCTCCCACACCTTCATCGGAGTTAACGGCTGATGATTTTGCATCGTTCTTCGTAAAGAAAACTACCGCCATCAACAGCCAATTTTCTACGCCACCATCACCCGCCTTTTCTCCTATGTCTGAAGATGATGTTTCCAAGGTCATTGGTTCCAACCCACCTGCCCACTGGATCCCATCCCCACCCATCTCCTCCATGCCATCTCTCCAGCAGTTGTGCCTGGTCTGACCCGCATCATCAACTCTTTGCTCACCACTGGGACATTTCCCACTGCTTTCAAAGAGGCCTGCATCACACCGCAACTGAAGAAACTCACTCTCAACCTTACACTGCTAGAACACAACAGGCCGGTGTAGTGTGTGAAAATGCATATCTTCCGTCAAAATGTAGATGACTGATTTTAACCTCTTATTATTTTCTGTCTTCTTAAAAAATTATTTTTTTACTTACCTCACTATTCTTAGCTTTGTATACTGTGCTAGGCTTTAATGGACTGGATTTAATTAACTTATGCATTTTGTTGCCTATATTGTTATAATTGCTTCCAATGTTTCCTCGTCTGTAAGTCGCTTTGGATAAAAACGTCTGCTAAATGACTAAATGTAAATTTTATGAAATGTGTAATGTCATGTGTAATGTGTAATGTGTAGTGTGTGGCCTTGAAATTTTAGCATGTCTACGTAATCATGAATAAATGCTTCTTCAGACACACAGTGTTGCTTCTTTGCATGCATCAAATGAATTGTTTCTGGCTATATGCATCCATGCATTAGTTTGAGAGGGGTGGAAATGGGACACTTGGGTGAAACAAAACTGCCCCAAAAGTACCCCCCCACTTTAAATACAGTTTTTTCTAAGTCATTTCTCAGATCCGATTTGAAATTCTCAAAACTTCTTGTTCAATCCTTACATCCTTGTGTCACGTGTGCACATCAAACAAGCATTTTCTCATTTCTTTGAACAAGTTGCAAATGCTTTGGTACATCCATGCAAATGATTATGACAAAATTCTGTGCAGATTCCTACATTATCAATTGCTTATGTCATGTTGATCAAAATGCATTATAATGGGTCTCTGTAGAATAGTATAATCCCCACGACATTTAAGCACTAGTTTTACAATATACAGTAAGTATACTTTAAGTAAACAGTGGCATTTTATTTTACTCAATTTAGTGTTTTGCATTGCTATATTCTTTCCACATAGGACTGCAAGACAACTTCACTGTGTTGCAGACGGCCCCTTTTCACACCTAAACAGTCTTTTGACACTCTCTACAGGGATCTCATCCCTGAACAAGAGAGGGGGCAGATTGGAGATGACCTGCCAAAGTACGTGTTAGTTTGGGACAATGTCAGTTTCCATCGCTCCAACATCATCAGGCAATGGTTTGCGGCCCACAACAGGATGCTGGTGGAGTTCCTCTCACCCTACTCAACCACGTTGAGGAATTTTTCTCAGCATGAAGATTAAAAGTATATGATCGCCAGCCGCATACACAGATGACCCTTCTGGCTGCCATGCATGTAACGTGTGATGACATCACAGCTGATGCCTGCAGAGGCTGGATTAGACACTCTGAAAGATGATTTTCACGCTGTATCGCAAGAGAAGATATTTGTTGTTATGTGGATGAGAATCCGTTGCCCAAAAGACAGGAACGTCAGGAGGTGTAGGAAGACTGCACTGTAATTCCACTGCACTGCATGTACAGTTTTCCCTAAGGAGATTGTCTTATGTTCAGATTTCTACATTTGTTTGTGCTATGCAGTGCTGTCTTTTCCTGTCTGCATCACAATGACACTGTCTGTAAATAAATTATTGTAAAAACAGTAAAAGCGTTAACGTGACTCATGTGCCGTCTCTTGCAATCAAACAATCAAAACCAGAAATGCACTTACTGTTTTGCAAATGACAAGGATGATTCGAGAAATGCTCCACTCATCACTCTCAGTTCACTCCGCTGCACACGTCTGATCACTTCTTTGTCACCCCCGAACTCACCGCTCCAGACAATGCAGATGTCTTACCGCTGGTCACTTTCCGGCGCTACCTACGGTCCCTCCCTCCTGCTTTTCCTCTGCTGTCTTGTCTGCACTCCCCCCCTCTGAGGAGCTCTCTCTTTTGAATACCAATAGTGCCACAGACACTCTGTGTTCCACGCTTACATCCTGCTTGGACAACATATGCCCTCTTACATCTGGACCAGCCCGTGCATCCCTGTCTGCCCCCTGGTTATCGGATGTACCAAGTGAGCATCGCACCAGCCTCCGGTCAGCTGAGAGAAAATGGCACAAGTCAAAAGACCATACTGACCTCTCTCTCTCTACTTTCTCCGTTGACGTCACCTCTGCAAAAACTGATTATAACCACTCGAAGATCAGCAACTTTCCTGACTCTCGCACACTCTTAAAAACCTTCTCTGCTCTCCTCTGTCCGCCTGCTCCCACACCTTCATCGCAGTTAACGGCTGATGATTTTGCATCGTTCTTCGTAAAGAAAACTACCGCCATCAACAGCCAATTTTCTACACCACCATCACCCGCCTTTTCTCCTATGTCTGAAGATGATGTTTCCAAGGTCATTGGTTCCAACCACCCTACCACCTGCCCACTGGATCCCATCCCCACCCATCTCCTCCATGCCATCTCTCCAGCAGTTGTGCCTGGTCTGACCCGCATCATCAACTCTTTGCTCACCACTGGGACATTTCCCACTGCTTTCAAAGAGGCCTGCATCACACCGCTACTGAAGAAACTCACTCTCAACCTTATACTGCTAGAACACTACAGGCCGGTGTAGTGTGTGAAAATGCACATCTTCCGTCAAAATGTAGATGACTGATTTTAACCTCTTATTATTTTCTGTCTTCTTAAAAAATTATTTTTTTACTTACCTCACTATTCTTAGCTTTGTATACTGTGCTAGGCTTTAATGGACTGGATTTAATTAACTTATGCATTTTGTTGCCTATATTGTTATAATTGCTTCCAATGTTTCCTCGTCTGTAAGTCGCTTTGGATAAAAACGTCTGCTAAATGACTAAATGTAAATTTTATGAAATGTGTAATGTCATGTGTAATGTGTAGTGTGTGGCCTTGAAATTTTAGCATATCTACGTAATCATGAATAAATGCTTCTTGAGACACACAGTGTTGCTTCTTTGCATGCATCAAATGAATTGTTTCTGGCTATATGCATCAATGCATTAGTTTGAGAGGGGTGGAAATGGGACACTTGGGTGAAACAAAACTGCCCCAAAAGTACCCCCCCCCACTTTAAATACAGTTTTTTCTAAGTCAATTTGGTACATTTCTCAGATCCGATTTGAAATTCTCAAAACTTCTTGTTCAATCCTTACATCCTTGTGTCACGTGTGCACATCAAACAAGCATTTTCTCATTTCTTTGAACAAGTTGCAAATGCTTTGGTACATCCATGCAAATGATTATGACGAAATTCTGTGCAGATTCCTACATTATCAATTGCTTATGTCATGTTGATCAAAATGCATTATAATGGGTCTCTGTAGAATAGTATAATCCCCACGACATTTAAGCACTAGTTTTACAATATACAGTAAGTATACTTTAAGTAAACAGTGGCATTTTATTTTACTCAATTTAGTGTTTTGCATTGCTATATTCTTTCCACATAGGACTGCAAGACAACTTCACTGTGTTGCAGACGGCCCCTTTTCACACCTAAACAGTCTTTTGACAATCTCTACAGGGATCTCATCCCTGAACAAGGGAGGGGGCAGATTGGAGATGACCTGCCAAAGTACGTGTTAGTTTGGGACAATGTCAGTTTCCATTGCTCCAACATCATCAGGCAATGGTTTGCGGCCCACAACAGGATGCTGGTGGAGTTCCTCTCACCCTACTCAACCCCGTTGAGGAATTTTTCTCAGCATGAAGATTAAAAGTATATGATGGCCAGCCGCATACACAGATGACCCTTCTGGCTGCCATGGATGTAACGTGTGATGACATCACAGCTGATGCCTGCAGAGGCTGGATTAGACACTCTGAAAGATGATTTTCACGCTGTATCGCAAGAGAAGATATTTGTTGTGATGTGGATGAGAATCCGTTGCCCAAAAGACAGGAACGTCAGGAGGTGTAGGAAGACTGCACTGTAATTCCACTGCACTGCATGTACAGTTTTCCCAAAGGAGATTGTCTTATGTTCAGATTTCTACATTTGTTTGTGCTATGCAGTGCTGTCTTTTCCTGTCTGCATCACAATGACACTGTCTGTCAATAAATTATTGTACAAACAGTAAAAGCGTTAACGTGAATCATGTGCCGTCTCTTGCAATCAAACAATCAAAACCAGAAATGCACTTACTGTTTTGCAAATGACAAGGATGATTCGAGAAATGCTCCACTCATCACTCTCAGGTCACTCCGCTGCACACGTCTGATCACTTCTTTGTCACCCCCGACCTCACCGCTCCAGACAACGCAGATGTCTTACCGCTGGTCACTTTCCGGCGCTACCTACGGTCCCTCCCTCCTGCTTTTCCTCTGCTGTCTTGTCTGCACTCCCCCCCTCTGAGGAGCTCTCTTTTGAATACCAACAGTGCCACAGACACTCTGTGTTCCACGCTTACATCCTGCTTGGACAACATATGCCCTCTTACATCTGGACCAGCCCGTGCATCCCTGTCTGCCCCCTGGTTATCGGATGTACCACGTGAGCATCGCACCAGCCTCCGGTCAGCTGAGAGAAAATGGCACAAGTCAAAAGACCATACTGACCTCTCTCTCTCTACTTTCTCCGTTGACATCACCTCTGCAAAAACTGATTATAACCACTCGAAGATCAGCAACTCTCCTGACTCTCGCACACTCTTAAAAACCTTCTCTGCTCTCCTCTGTCCGCCTGCTCCCACACCTTCATCGGAGTTAACGGCTGATGATTTTGCATCGTTCTTCGTAAAGAAAACTACCGCCATCAACAGCCAATTTTCTACGCCACCATCACCCGCCTTTTCTCCTATGTCTGAAGATGATGTTTCCAAGGTCATTGGTTCCAACCACCCTACCACCTGCCCACTGGATCCCATCCCCACCCACCTCCTCCATGCCATCTCTCCAGCAGTTGTGCCTGGTCTGACCCGCATCATCAACTCTTTGCTCACCACTGGGACATTTCCCACTGCTTTCAAAGAGGCCTGCATCACACCGCTACTGAAGAAACTCACTCTCAACCTTACACTGCTAGAACACTACAGGCCGGTGTAGTGTGTGAAAATGCATATCTTCCGTCAAAATGTAGATGACTGATTTTAACCTCTTATTATTTTCTGTCTTCTTAAAAAAATATTTTTTTACTTACCTCACTATTCTTAGCTTTGTATACTGTGCTAGGCTTTAATGGACTGGATTTAATTAACTTATGCATTTTGTTGCCTATATTGTTATAATTGCTTCCAATGTTTCCTCGTCTGTAAGTCGCTTTGGATAAAAACGTCTGCTAAATGACTAAATGTAAATTTTATGAAATGTGTAATGTCATGTGTAATGTGTAATGTGTAGTGTGTGGCCTTGAAATTTTAGCATGTCTACGTAATCATGAATAAATGCTTCTTGAGACACACAGTGTTGCTTCTTTGCATGCATCAAATGAATTGTTTCTGGCTATATGCATCCATGCATTAGTTTGAGAGGGGTGGAAATGGGACACTTGGGTGAAACAAAACTGCCCCAAAAGTACCCCCCCCCACTTTAAATGCAGTTTTTTCTAAGTCAATTTGGTACATTTCTCAGATCCGATTTGAAATTCTCAAAACTTCTTGTTCAATCCTTACATCCTTGTGTCACGTGTGCACATCAAACAAGCATTTTCTCATTTCTTTGAACAAGTTGCAAATGCTTTGGTACATCCATGCAAATGATTATGACAAAATTCTGTGCAGATTCCTACATTATCAATTGCTTATGTCATGTTGATCAAAATGAATTATAATGGGTCTCTGTAGAATAGTATAATCCCCACGACATTTAAGCACTAGTTTTACAATATACAGTAAGTATACTTTAAGTAAACGGTGGCATTTTATTTTACTCAATTTAGTGTTTTGCATTGCTATATTCTTTCCACATAGGACTGCAAGACAACTTCACTGTGTTGCAGACGGCCCCTTTTCACACCTAAACAGTCTTTTGACACTCTCTACAGGGATCTCATCCCTGAACAAGAGAGGGGGCAGATTGGAGATGACCTGCCAAAGTACGTGTTAGTTTGGGACAATGTCAGTTTCCATCGCTCCAACATCATCAGGCAATGGTTTGCGGCCCACAACAGGATGCTGGTGGAGTTCCTCTCACCCTACTCAACCCCGTTGAGGAATTTTTCTCAGCATGAAGATTAAAAGTATATGATGGCCAGCCGCATACACAGATGACCCTTCTGGCTGCCATGGATGTAACGTGTGATGACATCACAGCTGATGCCTGCAGAGGCTGGATTAGACACTCTGAAAGATGATTTTCACGCTGTATCGCAAGAGAAGATATTTGTTGTGATGTGGATGAGAATCCGTTGCCCAAAAGACTGGAACGTCAGGAGGTGTAGGAAGACTGCACTGTAATTCCACTGCACTGCATGTACAGTTTTCCCTAAGGAGATTGTCTTATGTTCAGATTTCTACATTTGTTTGTGCTATGCAGTGCTGTCTTTTCCTGTCTGCATCACAATGACACTGTCTGTCAATAAATTATTGTACAAACAGTAAAAGCGTTAACGTGAATCATGTGCCGTCTCTTGCAATCAAACAATCAAAACCAGAAATGCACTTACTGTTCTGCAAATGACAAGGATGATTCGAGAAATGCTCCACTCATCACTCTCAGGTCACTCCGCTGCACACGTCTGATCACTTCTTTGTCACCCCCGACCTCACCGCTCCAGACAACGCAGATGTCTTACCGCTGGTCACTTTCCGGCGCTACCTACGGTCCCTCCCTCCTGCTTTTCCTCTGCTGTCTTGCCTGCACTCCCCCCCTCTGTGGAGATCTCTCTTTTGAATACCAACAGTGCCACAGACACTCTGTGTTCCACGCTTACATCCTGCTTGGACAACATATGCCCTCTTACATCTGGACCAGCCCGTGCATCCCTGTCTGCCCCCTGGTTATCGGATGTACCAAGTGAGCATCGCACCAGCCTCCGGTCAGCTGAGAGAAAATGGCACAAGTCAAAAGACCATACTGACCTCTCTCTCTCTACTTTCTCCGTTGACGTCACCTCTGCAAAAACTGATTATAACCACTCGAAGATCAGCAACTCTCCTGACTCTCGCACACTCTTAAAAACCTTCTCTGCTCTCCTCTGTCCGCCTGCTCCCACACCTTCATCGGAGTTAACGGCTGATGATTTTGCATCGTTCTTCGTAAAGAAAACTACCGCCATCAACAGCCAATTTTCTACGCCACCATCACCCGCCTTTTCTCCTATGTCTGAAGATGATGTTTCCAAGGTCATTGGTTCCAACCACCCTACCACCTGCCCACTGGATCCCATCCCCACCCACCTCCTACATGCCATCTCTCCAGCAGTTGTGCCTGGTCTGACCCACATCATCAACTCTTTGCTCACCACTGGGACATTTCCCACTGCTTTCAAAGAGCCCTGCATCACACCGCTACTGAAGAAACTCACTCTCAACCTTACACTGCTAGAACACTACAGGCCGGTGTAGTGTGTGAAAATGCATATCTTCCGTCAAAATGTAGATGACTGATTTTAACCTCTTATTATTTTCTGTCTTCTTAAAAAAATATTTTTTTACTTACCTCACTATTCTTAGCTTTGTATACTGTGCTATGCTTTAATGGACTGGATTTAATTAACTTATGCATTTTGTTGCCTATATTGTTATAATTGCTTCCAATGTTTCCTCGTCTGTAAGTCGCTTTGGATAAAAACGTCTGCTAAATGACTAAATGTAAATTTTATGAAATGTGTAATGTCATGTGTAATGTGTAATGTGTAGTGTGTGGCCTTGAAATTTTAGCATGTCTACGTAATCATGAATAAATGCTTCTTGAGACACACAGTGTTGCTTCTTTGCATGCATCAAATTAATTGTTTCTGGCTATATGCATCCATGCATTAGTTTGAGAGGGGTGGAAATGGGACACTTGGGTGAAACAAAACTGCCCCAAAAGTACCCCCCCCACTTTAAATGCAGTTTTTTCTAAGTCAATTTGGTACATTTCTCAGATCCGATTTGAAATTCTCAAAACTTCTTGTTCAATCCTTACATCCTTGTGTCACGTGTGCACATCAAACAAGCATTTTCTCATTTCTTTGAACAAGTTGCAAATGCTTTGGTACATCCATGCAAATGATTATGACAAAATTCTGTGCAGATTCCTACATTATCAATTGCTTATGTCATGTTGATCAAAATGAATTATAATGGGTCTCTGTAGAATAGTATAATCCCCACGACATTTAAGCACTAGTTTTACAATATACAGTAAGTATACTTTAAGTAAACGGTGGCATTTTATTTTACTCAATTTAGTGTTTTGCATTGCTATATTCTTTCCACATAGGACTGCAAGACAACTTCACTGTGTTTCCGGCGCTACCTACGGTCCCTTCCTCCTGCTTTTCCTCTGCTGTCTTGTCTGCACCCCCCCCTCTGAGGAGCTCTCTCTTTTGAATACCAACAGTGCCACAGACACTCTGTGTTCCACGCATACATCCTGCTTGGACAACATATGCCCTCTTACATCTGGACCAGCCCGTGCATCCCTGTCTGCCCCCTGGTTATCGGATGTACCACGTGAGCATCGCACCAGCCTCCGGTCAGCTGAGAGAAAATGGCACAAGTCAAAAGACCATACTTACCTCTCTCTCTCTACCAGTCTCTTCTCTCTACTTTCTCCGTTGACGTCACCTCTGCAAAAACTGATTATAACCACTCGAAGATCAGCAACTCTCCTGACTCTCGCACACTCTTAAAAACCTTCTCTGCTCTCCTCTGTCCGCCTGCTCCCACACCTTCATCGGAGTTAACGGCTGATGATTTTGCATCGTTCTTCGTAAAGAAAACTACCGCCATCAACAGCCAATTTTCTACGCCACCATCACCCGCCTTTTCTCCTATGTCTGAAGATGATGTTTCCAAGGTCATTGGTTCCAACCACCCTACCACCTGCCCACTGGATCCCATCCCCACCCATCTCCTCTATGCCATCTCTCCAGCAGTTGTGCCTGGTCTGACTTTTTTTTATTACTGAACTCGGACAAAACTGAAGTGTTACTTATCGGACCGAAAACCGCCCTACGTAACAACCAAGAATACTGTTTAACTATTGATGGATGTTCCATAAAACCCTCATCTTCAACTAAGAATCTTGGCTTTATATTCGATAGTACTCTGTCATTTGAGAACCAGGTCGCCAACACCTGTAAGATTGCGTTTTTTCCATCTTAAAAATATATCTAAATTACGTCATATGCTGTCATCATCAGATGCGGAGAAGCTTATACATGCCTTTATGACATCAAGACTAGATTACTGTAATGCACTATTAGGTGGTTGCCCTGCAGGCCTATTACAAAAACTCCAACTGGTCCAAAATGCGGCAGCTCGAGTTCTTACACGTACAAAAAAGTATGAGCATATTAGCCCGGTTCTGTCAACCTTGCACTGGTTACCTATAAAGCATCGCATAAATTTTAAAATCTTGCTTATTACCTATAAAGCCTTGCATGGTTTAGCTCCTCACTACTTGAGAGAACTTCTTACGTATTATAGTCCATCACGTGCACTACGCTCTCAGGCGTCAGGTCAGTTGGTAATACCTAGAATTTCAAAATCAAGTGCAGGCGGCAGATCCTTTTCCTATCTAGCGCCTAAACTTTGGAACCGTCTTCCCTGCAATGTCCGGGAGGCGGACACACTCTGTCAGTTTAAATCTAGACTAAAGACGCATCTTTTTAATCTTGCATACACTAGATTATCATAATATATGTATTTCAAACATCTAGGCTGCACTAGTTAGATCAACCGGAACCAGGGACACTTCCAATAACAACTGATGCATTTGTTGCATCAAAGAGTGCAGAACAGTACTCTACTCTCAGCCAGTCTTGTCTCATTGTTCCAAGGTTACAAGAGCGGAGCGGGCAGGGCGCAATCCATTCCTAGACCTGACAAATGCTGGACGAAGGAAGTGACGTCCCTACAAAACTTCAGTCGCTATTAGATTATTAATGATAATTTTAAATCTAATTTATTTTTTATTTTCGCCTTGTTGTGCAAGCACTGTTGAGCTTGTGCAGAGGCTGCAGTTTTTGCCAGAGGGGAACTGGAATCCCCTGGTTAGGCCTGGTTTCCCTCCGAGGTTTTTTTTCTCCTCCAATGGAGTTTTCGGTTCCTCGCCACCGTTTGCATACTGTTTTGCACTGTTTTGCCTGGCCGGGGGGGCTGCTAGAATTTGGTAGTCTTATTTAATTAACACTGCATATAGGAATTTATTGTGTGTCTGATATTTGACCTGTGTTTTGAATTTAACCTTTTATGTTTTACTTATAGTAATTTTTTCTTGTACAGCTGCTTTGTAACAATGAAAATTGTAAAAAGCGCTATATAAATAAAGCTGACTTGACTTGACTTGACTTGACCCGCATCATCAACTCTTTGCTCACCACTGGGACATTTCCCACTGCTTTCAAAGAGGCCTGCATCACACCGCTACTGAAGAAACTCACTCTCAACCTTACACTGCTAGAACACTACAGGCCAGTGTAGTGTGTGAAAATGCATATCTTCCGTCAAAATGTAGATGACTGATTTTAACCTCTTATTATTTTCTGTCTTCTTAAAAAAATATTTTTTTACTTACCTCACTATTCTTAGCTTTGTATACTGTGCTAGGCTTTAATGGACTGGATTTAATTAACTTATGCATTTTGTTGCCTATATTGTTATAATTGCTTCCAATGTTTCCTCGTCTGTAAGTCGCTTTGGATAAAAACGTCTGCTAAATGACTAAATGTAAATTTTATGAAATGTGTAATGTCATGTGTAATGTGTAATGTGTAGTGTGTGGCCTTGAAATTTTAGCATGTCTACGTAATCATGAATAAATGCTTCTTGAGACACACAGTGTTGCTTCTTTGCATGCATCAAATGAATTGTTTCTGGCTATATGCATCCATGCATTAGTTTGAGAGGGGTGGAAATGGGACACTTGGGTGAAACAAAACTGCCCCAAAAGTACCCCCCCCACTTTAAATGCAGTTTTTTCTAAGTCAATTTGGTACATTTCTCAGATCCGATTTGAAATTCTCAAAACTTCTTGTTCAATCCTTACATCCTTGTGTCACGTGTGCACATCAAACAAGCATTTTCTCATTTCTTTGAACAAGTTGCAAATGCTTTGGTACATCCATGCAAATGATTATGACAAAATTCTGTGCAGATTCCTACATTATCAATTGCTTATGTCATGTTGATCAAAATGAATTATAATGGGTCTCTGTAGAATAGTATAATCCCCACGACATTTAAGCACTAGTTTTACAATATACAGTAAGTATACTTTAAGTAAACGGTGGCATTTTATTTTACTCAATTTAGTGTTTTGCATTGCTATATTCTTTCCACATAGGACTGCAAGACAACTTCACTGTGTTGCAGACGGCCCCTTTTCACACCTAAACAGTCTTTTGACACTCTCTACAGGGATCTCATCCCTGAACAAGAGAGGGGGCAGATTGGAGATGACCTGCCAAAGTACGTGTTAGTTTGGGACAATGTCAGTTTCCATCGCTCCAACATCATCAGGCAATGGTTTGCGGCCCACAACAGGATGCTGGTGGAGTTCCTCTCACCCTACTCAACCCCGTTGAGGAATTTTTCTCAGCATGAAGATTAAAAGTATATGATGGCCAGCCGCATACACAGATGACCCTTCTGGCTGCCATGGATGTAACGTGTGATGACATCACAGCTGATGCCTGCAGAGGCTGGATTAGACACTCTGAAAGATGATTTTCACGCTGTATCGCAAGAGAAGATATTTGTTGTGATGTGGATGAGAATCCGTTGCCCAAAAGACAGGAACGTCAGGAGGTGTAGGAAGACTGCACTGTAATTCCACTGCACTGCATGTACAGTTTTCCCTAAGGAGATTGTCTTATGTTCAGATTTCTACATTTGTTTGTGCTATGCAGTGCTGTCTTTTCCTGTCTGCATCACAATGACACTGTCTGTCAATAAATTATTGTACAAACAGTAAAAGCGTTAACGTGAATCATGTGCCGTCTCTTGCAATCAAACAATCAAAACCAGAAATGCACTTACTGTTCTGCAAATGACAAGGATGATTCGAGAAATGCTCCACTCATCACTCTCAGGTCACTCCGCTGCACACGTCTGATCACTTCTTTGTCACCCCCGACCTCACCGCTCCAGACAACGCAGATGTCTTACCGCTGGTCACTTTCCGGCGCTACCTACGGTCCCTTCCTCCTGCTTTTCCTCTGCTGTCTTGTCTGCACCCCCCCCTCTGAGGAGCTCTCTCTTTTGAATACCAACAGTGCCACAGACACTCTGTGTTCCACGCATACATCCTGCTTGGACAACATATGCCCTCTTACATCTGGACCAGCCCGTGCATCCCTGTCTGCCCCCTGGTTATCGGATGTACCACGTGAGCATCGCACCAGCCTCCGGTCAGCTGAGAGAAAATGGCACAAGTCAAAAGACCATACTTACCTCTCTCTCTCTACCAGTCTCTTCTCTCTACTTTCTCCGTTGACGTCACCTCTGCAAAAACTGATTATAACCACTCGAAGATCAGCAACTCTCCTGACTCTCGCACACATTTAAAAACCTTCTCTGCTCTCCTCTGTCCGCCTGCTCCCACACCTTCATCGGAGTTAACGGCTGATGATTTTGCATCGTTCTTCGTAAAGAAAACTACCGCCATCAACAGCCAATTTTCTACGCCACCATCACCCGCCTTTTCTCCTATGTCTGAAGATGATGTTTCCAAGGTCATTGGTTCCAACCACCCTACCACCTGCCCACTGGATCCCATCCCCACCCATCTCCTCCATGCCATCTCTCCAGCAGTTGTGCCTGGTCTGACCCGCATCATCAACTCTTTGCTCACCACTGGGACATTTCCCACTGCTTTCAAAGAGGCCTGCATCACACCGCAACTGAAGAAACTCACTCTCAACCTTACACTGCTAGAACACAACAGGCCGGTGTAGTGTGTGAAAATGCATATCTTCCGTCAAAATGTAGATGACTGATTTTAACCTCTTATTATTTTCTGTCTTCTTAAAAAATTATTTTTTTACTTACCTCACTATTCTTAGCTTTGTATACTGTGCTAGGCTTTAATGGACTGGATTTAATTAACTTATGCATTTTGTTGCCTATATTGTTATAATTGCTTCCAATGTTTCCTCGTCTGTAAGTCGCTTTGGATAAAAAGGTCTGCTAAATGACTAAATGTAAATTTTATGAAATGTGTAATGTCATGTGTAATGTGTAATGTGTAGTGTGTGGCCTTGAAATTTTAGCATGTCTACGTAATCATGAATAAATGCTTCTTCAGACACACAGTGTTGCTTCTTTGCATGCATCAAATGAATTGTTTCTGGCTATATGCATCCATGCATTAGTTTGAGAGGGGTGGAAATGGGACACTTGGGTGAAACAAAACTGCCCCAAAAGTACCCCCCCCCCCCACTTTAACTACAGTTTTTTCTAAGTCAATTTGGTACATTTCTCAGATCCGATTTGAAATTCTCAAAACTTCTTGTTCAATCCTTACATCATTGTGTCACGTGTGCACATCAAACAAGCATTTTCTAATTTCTTTGAACAAGTTGCAAATGCTTTGGTACATCCATGCAAATGATTATGACAAAATTCTGTGCAGATTCCTACATTATCAATTGCTTATGTCATGTTGATCAAAATGAATTATAATGGGTCTCTGTAGAATAGTATAATCCCCACGACATTTAAGCACTACTTTTACAATATACAGTAAGTATACTTTAAGTAAACGGTGGCATTTTATTTTACTCAATTTAGTGTTTTGCATTGCTATATTCTTTCCACATAGGACTGCAAGACAACTTCACTGTGTTGCAGATGGCCCCTTTTCACACCTAAACAGTCTTTTGACACTCTCTACAGGGATCTCATCCCTGAACAAGAGAGGGGGCAGATTGGAGATGACCTGCCAAAGTACGTGTTAGTTTGGGACAATGTCAGTTTCCATCGCTCCAACATCATCAGGCAATGGTTTGCGGCCCACAACAGGATGCTGGTGGAGTTCCTCTCACCCTACTCAACCCCGTTGAGGAATTTTTCTCAGCATGAAGATTAAAAGTATATGATGGCCAGCCGCATACACAGATGACCCTTCTGGCTGCCTTGGATGTAACGTGTGATGACATCACAGCTGATGCCTGCAGAGGCTGGATTAGACACTCTGAAAGATGATTTTCACGCTGTATCGCAAGAGAAGATATTTGTTGTGATGTGGATGAGAATCCGTTGCCCAAAAGACAGGAACGTCAGGAGGTGTAGGAAGACTGCACTGTAATTCCACTGCACTGCATGTACAGTTTTCCCTAAGGAGATTGTCTTATGTTCAGATTTCTACATTTGTTTGTGCTATGCAGTGCTGTCTTTTCCTGTCTGCATCACAATGACACTGTCTGTCAATAAATTATCGTACAAACAGTAAAAGCGTTAACGTGAATCATGTGCCGTCTCTTGCAATCAAACAATCAAAACCAGAAATGCACTTACTGTTTTGCAAATGACAAGGATGATTCGAGAAATGCTCCACTCATCACTCTCAGGTCACTCCGCTGCACACGTCTGATCACTTCTTTGTCACCCCCGACCTCACCGCTCCAGACAACGCAGATGTCTTACCGCTGGTCACTTTCCGGCACTACCTACGGTCCCTCCCTCCTGCTTTTCCTCTGCTGTCTTGTCTGCACTCCCCCCCTCTGAGGAGCTCTCTCTTTTGAATACCAACAGTGCCAGAGACACTCTGTGTTCCACTCTTACATCCTGCTTGGACAACATATGCCCTCTTACATCTGGACCAGCCCGTGCATCCCTGTCTGCCCCCTGGTTATCGGATGTACCACGTGAGCATCGCACCAGCCTCCGGTCAGCTGAGAGAAAATGGCACAAGTCAAAAGACCATACTGACCTCTCTCTCTCTACTTTCTCCGTTGACGTCACCTCTGCAAAAACTGATTATAACCACTCGAAGATCAGCAACTCTCCTGACTTTCGCACACTCTTAAAAACCTTCTCTGCTCTCCTCTGTCCGCCTGCTCCCACACCTTCATCGGAGTTAACGGCTGATGATTTTGCATCGTTCTTCGTAAAGAAAACTACCGCCATCAACAGCCAATTTTCTACGCCACCATCACCCGCCTTTTCTCCTATGTCTGAAGATGATGTTTCCAAGGTCATTGGTTCCAACCACCCTACCACCTGCCCACTGGATCCCATCCCCACCCATCTCCTCTATGCCATCTCTCCAGCAGTTGTGCCTGGTCTGACCCGCATCATCAACTCTTTGCTCACCACTGGGACATTTCCCACTGCTTTCAAAGAGGCCTGCATCACACCGCTACTGAAGAAACTCACTCTCAACCTTACACTGCTAGAACACTACAGGCCGGTGTAGTGTGTGAAAATGCATATCTTCCGTCAAAATGTAGATGACTGATTTTAACCTCTTATTATTTTCTGTCTTCTTAAAAAATTATTTTTTTACTTACCTCACTATTCTTAGCTTTGTATACTGTGCTAGGCTTTAATGGACTGGATTTAATTAACTTATGCATTTTGTTGCCTATATTGTTATAATTGCTTCCAATGTTTCCTCGTCTGTAAGTCGCTTTGGATAAAAACGTCTGCTAAATGACTAAATGTAAATTTTATGAAATGTGTAATGTCATGTGTAATGTGTAATGTGTAATGTGTAGTGTGTGGCCTTGAAATTTTAGCATGTCTACGTAATCATGAATAAATGCTTCTTGAGACACACAGTGTTGCTTCTTTGCTTGCATCAAATGAATTGTTTCTGGCTATATGCATCCATGCCTTAGTTTGAGAGGGGTGGAAATGGGACACTTGGGTTAAACAAAACTGCCCCAAAAGTACCCCCCCCCACTTTAAATACAGTTTTTTCTAAGTCAATTTGGTACATTTCTCTGATCCGATTTGAAATTCTCAAAACTTCTTGTTCAATCCTTACATCCTTGTGTCACGTGTGCACATCAAACAAGCATTTTCTCATTTCTTTGAACAAGTTGCAAATGCTTTGGTACATCCATGCAAATGATTATGACAAAATTCTGTGCAGATTCCTACATTATCAATTGCTTATGTCAAGTTGATCAAAATGCATTATAATGGGTCTCTGTAGAATAGTATAATCCCCACGACATTTAAGCACTAGTTTTACAATATACAGTAAGTATACTTTAAGTAAACGGTGGCATTTTATTTTACTCAATTTAGTGTTTTGCATTGCTATATTCTTTCCACATAGGACTGCAAGACAACTTCACTGTGTTGCAGACGGCCCCTTTTCACACCTAAACAGTCTTTTGACACTCTCTACAGGGATCTCATCCCTGAACAAGAGAGGGGGCAGATTGGAGATAACCTGCCAAAGTACGTGTTAGTTTGGGACAATGTCAGTTTCCATCGCTCCAACATCATCAGGCAATGGTTTGCGGCCCACAACAGGATGCTGGTGGAGTTCCTCTCACCCTACTCAACCCCGTTGAGGAATTTTTCTCAGCATGAAGATTGAAAGTATATGATGGCCAGCCGCATACACAGATGACCCTTCTGGCTGCCATGGATGTAACGTGTGATGACATCACAGCTGATGCCTGCAGAGGCTGGATTAGACACTCTGAAAGATGATTTTCACGCTGTATCGCAAGAGAAGATATTTGTTGTGATGTGGATGAGAATCCGTTGCCCAAAAGACAGGAACGTCAGGAGGTGTAGGAAGACTGCACTGTAATTCCACTGCACTGCATGTACAGTTTTCCCTGAGGAGATTGTCTTATGTTCAGATTTCTACATTTGTTTGTGCTATGCAGTGCTGTCTTTTCCTGTCTGCATCACAATGACACTGTCTGTCAATAAATTATTGTACAAACAGTAAAAGCGTTAACGTGAATCATGTGCCGTCTCTTGCAATCAAACAATCAAAACCAGAAATGCACTTACTGTTCTGCAAATGACAAGGATGATTCGAGAAATGCTCCACTCATCACTCTCAGGTCACTCCGCTGCACACGTCTGATCACTTCTTTGTCACCCCCGACCTCACCGCTCCAGACAACGCAGATGTCTTACCGCTGGTCACTTTCCGGCGCTACCTACGTCCCTCCCTCCCTCCTGCTTTTCCTCTGCTGTCTTGTCTGCACCCCCCCCTCTGAGGAGCTCTCTCTTTTGAATACCAACAGTGCCACAGACACTCTGTGTTCCACGCTTACATCCTGCTTGGACAACATATGCCCTCTTACATCTGGACCAGCCCGTGCATCCCTGTCTGCCCCCTGGTTATCGGATGTACCACGTGAGCATCGCACCAGCCTCCGGTCAGCTGAGAGAAAATGGCACAAGTCAAAAGACCATACTGACCTCTCTCTCTCTACTTTCTCCGTTGACGTCACCTCTGCAAAAACTGATTATAACCACTCGAAGATCAGCAACTCTCCTGACTCTCGCACACTCTTAAAAACCTTCTCTGCTCTCCTCTGTCCGCCTGCTCCCACACCTTCATCGGAGTTAACGGCTGATGATTTTGCATCGTTCTTCGTAAAGAAAACTACCGCCATCAACAGCCAATTTTCTACGCCACCATCACCCGCCTTTTCTCCTATGTCTGAAGATGATGTTTCCAAGGTCATTGGTTCCAACCACCCTACCACCTGCCCACTGGATCCCATCCCCACCCATCTCCTCCATGCCATCTCTCCAGCAGTTGTGCCTGGTCTGACCCGCATCATCAACTCTTTGCTCACCACTGGGACATTTCCCACTGCTTTCAAAGAGGCCTGCATCACACCGCTACTGAAGAAACTCACTCTCAACCTTACACTGCTAGAACACTACAGGCCGGTGTAGTGTGTGAAAATGCATATCTTCCGTCAAAATGTAGATGACTGATTTTAACCTCTTATTATTTTCTGTCTTCTTAAAAAATTATTTTTTACTTACCTCACTATTCTTAGCTTTGTATACTGTGCTAGGCTTTAATGGACTGGATTTAATTAACTTATGCATTTCGTTGCCTATATTGTTATAATTGCTTCCAATGTTTCCTCGTCTGTAAGTCGCTTTGGATAAAAACGTCTGCTAAATGACTAAATGTAAATTTTATGAAATGTGTAATGTCATGTGTAATGTGTAATGTGTAGTGTGTGGCCTTGAAATTTTAGCATGTCTACGTAATCATGAATAAATGCTTCTTCAGACACACAGTGTTGCTTCTTTGCATGCATCAAATGAATTGTTTCTGGCTATATGCATCCATGCATTAGTTTGAGAGGGGTGGAAATGGGACACTTGGGTGAAACAAAACTGCCCCAAAAGTACCCCCCCACTGTAAATACAGTTTTTTCTAAGTCAATTTGGTACATTTCTCTGATCCGATTTGAAATTCTCAAAACTTCTTGTTCAATCCTTACATCCTTGTGTCACGTGTGCACATCAAACAAGCATTTTCTAATTTCTTTGAACAAGTTGCAAATGCTTTGGTACATCCATGCAAATGAGTATGACAAAATTCTGTGCAGATTCCTACATTATCAATTGCTTATGTCATGTTGATCAAAATGAATTATAATGGGTCTCTGTAGAATAGTATAATCCCCACGACATTTAAGCACTAGTTTTACAATATACAGTAAGTATACTTTAAGTAAACGGTGGCATTTTATTTTACTCAATTTAGTGTTTTGCATTGCTATATTCTTTCCACATAGGACTGCAAGACAACTTCACTGTGTTGCAGATGGCCCCTTTTCACACCTAAACAGTCTTTTGACACTCTCTACAGGGATCTCATCCCTGAACAAGAGAGGGGGCAGATTGGAGATGACCTGCCAAAGTACGTGTTAGTTTGGGACAATGTCAGTTTCCATCGCTCCAACATCATCAGGCAATGGTTTGCGGCCCACAACAGGATGCTGGTGCAGTTCCTCTCACCCTACTCAACCACGTTGAGGAATTTTTCTCAGCATGAAGATTAAAAGTATATGATCGCCAGCCGCATACACAGATGACCCTTCTGGCTGCCATGGATGTAACGTGTGATGACATCACAGCTGATGCCTGCAGAGGCTGGATTAGACACTCTGAAAGATGATTTTCACGCTGTATCGCAAGAGAAGATATTTGTTGTGATGTGGATGAGAATCCGTTGCCCAAAAGACAGGAACGTCAGGAGGTGTAGGAAGACTGCACTGTAATTCCACTGCACTGCATGTACAGTTTTCCCTAAGGAGATTGTCTTATGTTCAGATTTCTACATTTCTTTGTGCTATGCAGTGCTGTCTTTTCCTGTCTGCATTACAATGACACTGTCTGTCAATAAATTATTGTAAAAACAGTAAAAGCGTTAACGTGACTCATGTGCCGTCTCTTGCAATCAAACAATCAAAACCAGAAATGCACTTACTGTTTTGCAAATGACAAGGATGATTCGAGAAATGCTCCACTCATCACTCTCAGTTCACTCCGCTGCACACGACTGATCACTTCTTTGTCACCCCCGAACTCACCGCTCCAGACAATGCAGATGTCTTACCGCTGGTCACTTTCCGGCGCTACCTACGGTCCCTCCCTCCTGCTTTTCCTCTGCTGTCTTGTCTGCACTCCCCCCCTCTGAGGAGCTCTCTCTTTTGAATACCAACAGTGCCACAGACACTCTGTGTTCCACGCTTACATCCTGCTTGGACAACATATGCCCTCTTACATCTGGACCAGCCCGTGCATCCCTGTCTGCCCCCTGGTTATCGGATGTACCACGTGAGCATCGCACCAGCCTCCGGTCAGCTGAGAGAAAATGGCACAAGTCAAAAGACCATACTGACCTCTCTCTCTCTACTTTCTCCGTTGACGTCACCTCTGCAAAAACTGATTATAACCACTCGAAGATCAGCAACTCTCCTGACTCTCGCACACTCTTAAAAACCTTCTCTGCTCTCCTCTGTCCGCCTGCTCCCACACCTTCATCGGAGTTAACGGCTGATGATTTTGCATCGTTCTTCGTAAAGAAAACTACCGCCATCAACAGCCAATTTTCTACGCCACCATCACCCGCCTTTTCTCCTATGTCTGAAGATGATGTTTCCAAGGTCATTGGTTCCAACCACCCTACCACCTGCCCACTGGATCCCATCCCCACCCATCTCCTCTATGCCATCTCTCCAGCAGTTGTGCCTGGTCCGACCCGCATCATCAACTCTTTGCTCACCACTGGGACATTTCCCACTGCTTTCAAAGAGGCCTGCATCACACCGCTACTGAAGAAACTCACTCTCAACCTTACACTGCTAGAACACTACAGGCCGGTGTAGTGTGTGAAAATGCATATCTTCCGTCAAAATGTAGATGACTGATTTTAACCTCTTATTATTTTCTGTCTTCTTAAAAATTTATTTTTTTACTTACCTCACTATTCTTAGCTTTGTATACTGTGCTAGGCTTTAATGGACTGGATTTAATTAACTTATGCATTTGTTGCCTATATTGTTATAATTGCTTCCAATGTTTCCTCGTCTGTAAGTCGCTTTGGATAAAAACGTCTGCTAAATGACTAAATGTAAATTTTATGAAATGTGTAATGTCATGTGTAATGTGTAATGTGTAGTGTGTGGCCTTGAAATTTTAGCATGTCTACGCAATCATGAATAAATGCTTCTTGAGACACACAGTGTTGCTTCTTTGCATGCATCAAATGAATTGTTTCTGGCTATATGCATCCATGCATTAGTTTGAGAGGGGTGGAAATGGGACACTTGGGTGAAACAAAACTGCCCCAAAAGTACCCCCCCCACTGTAAATACAGTTTTTTCTAAGTCAATTTGGTACATTTCTCTGATCCGATTTGAAATTCTCAAAACTTCTTGTGCAATCCTTACATCCTTGTGTCACGTGTGCACATCAAACAAGCATTTTCTAATTTCTTTGAACAAGTTGCAAATGCTTTGGTACATCCATGCAAATGATTATGACAAAATTCTGTGCAGATTCCTATATTATCAATTGCTTATGTCATGTTGATCAAAATGAAATATAATGGGTCTCTGTAGAATAGTATAATCCCCACGACATTTAAGCACTAGTTTTACAATATACAGTAAGTATACTTTAAGTAAACGGTGGCATTTTATTTTACTCAATTTAGTGTTTTGCATTGCTATATTCTTTCCACATAGGACTGCAAGACAAATTCACTGTGTTGCAGACGGCCCCTTTTCATACCTAAACAGTCTTTTGACACTCTCTACAGGGATCTCATCCCTGAACAAGAGAGGGGGCAGATTGGAGATGACCTGCCAAAGTACGTGTTAGTTTGGGACAATGTCAGTTTCCATCGCTCCAACATCATCAGGCAATGGTTTGCGGCCCACAACAGGATGCTGGTGGAGTTCCTCTCACCCTACTCAACCACGTTGAGGAATTTTTCTCAGCATGAAGATTAAAAGTATATGATCGCCAGCCGCATACACAGATGACCCTTCTGGCTGCCATGGATGTAACGTGTGATGACATCACAGCTGATGCCTGCAGAGGCTGGATTAGACACTCTGAAAGATGATTTTCACGCTGTATTGCAAGAGAAGATATTTGTTGTGATGTGGATGAGAATCCGCTGCCCAAAAGACAGGAACGTCAGGAGGTGTAGGAAGACTGCACTGTAATTCCACTGCACTGCATGTACAGTTTTCCCTAAGGAGATTGTCTTATGTTCAGATTTCTACATTTGTTTGTGCTATGCAGTGCTGTCTTTTCCTGTCTGCATCACATTGACACTGTCTGTCAATAAATTATTGTACAAACAGTAAAAGCGTTAACGTGAATCATGTGCCGTCTCTTGCAATCAAACAATCAAAACCAGAAATGCACTTACTGTTTTGCAAATGACAAGGATGATTCGAGAAATGCTCCACTCATCACTCTCAGGTCACTCCGCTGCACACGTCTGATCACTTCTTTGTCACCCCCGACCTCACCGCTCCAGACAGCGCAGCTGTCTTACCGCTGGTCACTTTCCGGCGCTACCTACGGTCCCTCCCTCCTGCTTTTCCTCTGCTGTCTTGTCTGCACTCCCCCCCTCTGAGGAGCTCTCTCTTTTGAAAACTAACAGTGCCACAGACACTCTGTGTTCCACGCTTACATCCTGCTTGGACAACATATGCCCTCTTACATCTGGACCAGCCCGTGCATCCCTGTCTGCCCCCTGGTTATCGGATGTACCACGTGAGCATCGCACCAGCCTCCGGTCAGCTGAGAGAAAATGGCACAAGTCAAAAGACCATACTGACCTCTCTCTCTCTACTTTCTCCGTTGACGTCACCTCTGCAAAAACTGATTATAACCACTCGAAGATCAGCAACTCTCCTGACTCTCACACACTCTTAAAAACCTTCTCTGCTCTCCTCTGTCCGCCTGCTCCCACACCTTCATCGGAGTTAACGGCTGATGATTTTGCATCGTTCTTCGTAAAGAAAACTACCGCCATCAACAGCCAATTTTCTACGCCACCATCACCCGCCTTTTCTCCTATGTCTGAAGATGATGTTTCCAAGGTCATTGGTTCCAACCACCCTACCACCTGCCCACTGGATCCCATCCCCACCCACCTCCTCCATGCCATCTCTCCAGCAGTTGTGCCTGGTCTGACCCGCATTATCAACTCTTTGCTCACCACTGGGACATTTCCCACTGCTTTCAAAGAGGCCTGCATCACACCGCTACTGAAGAAACTCACTCTCAACCTCACACTGCTAGAACACTACAGGCCGGTGTAGTGTGTGAAAATGCATATCTTCCGTCAAAATGTAGATGACTGATTTTAACCTCTTATTATTTTCTGTCTTCTTAAAAAATTATTTTTTTACTTACCTCACCATTCTTAGCTTTGTATACTGTGCTAGGCTTTAATGGACTGGATTTAATTAACTTATGCATTTTGTTGCCTATATTGTTATAATTGCTTCCAATGTTTCCTCGTCTGTAAGTCGCTTTGGATAAAAACGTCTGCTAAATGACTAAATGTAAATTTTATGAAATGTTTAATGTCATGTGTAATGTGTAATGTGTAATGTGTAGTGTGTGGCCTTGAAATTTTAGCATGTCTACGTAATCATGAATAAATGCTTCTTGAGACACACAGTGTTGCTTCTTTGCATGCATCAAATGAATTGTTTCTGGCTATATGCATCCATGCATTAGTTTGAGAGGGGTGGAAATGGGACACTTGGGTGAAACAAAACTGCCCCAAAAGTACCCCCCCCCCACTTTAAATACAGTTTTTTCTAAGTCAATTTGGTACATTCTCTGATCCGATTTGAAATTCTCAAAACTTCTTGTTCAATCCTTACATCCTTGTGTCACGTGTGCACATCAAACAAGCATTTTCTCATTTCTTTGAACAAGTTGCAAATGCTTTGGTACATCCATGCAAATGATTATGACAAAATTCTGTGCAGATTCCTACATTATCAATTGCTTATGTCATGTTGATCAAAATGCATAAATGGATTATAATGGGTCTCTGTAGAATAGTATAATCCCCACGACATTTAAGCACTAGTTTTACAATATACAGTAAGTATACTTTAAGTAAACAGTGGCATTTTATTTTACTCAATTTAGTGTTTTGCATTGCTATATTCTTTCCACATAGGACTGCAAGACAACTTCACTGTGTTGCAGACGGCCCCTTTTCACACCTAAACAGTCTTTTGACACTCTCTACAGGGATCTCATCCCTGAACAAGAGAGGGGGCAGATTGGAGATGACCTGCCAAAGTACGTGTTAGTTTGGGACAATGTCAGTTTCCATCGCTCCAACATCATCAGGCAATGGTTTGCGGCCCACAACAGGATGCTGGTGGAGTTCCTCTCACGCTACTCAACCACGTTGAGGAATTTTTCTCAGCATGAAGATTAAAAGTATATGATCGCCAGCCGCATACACAGATGACCCTTCTGGCTGCCATGGATGTAACGTGTGATGACATCACAGCTGATGCCTGCAGAGGCTGGATTAGACACTCTGAAAGATGATTTTCACGCTGTATCGCAAGAGAAGATATTTGTTGTGATGTGGATGAGAATCCGTTGCCCAAAAGACAGGAACGTCAGGAGGTGTAGGAAGACTGCACTGTAATTCCACTGCACTGCATGTACAGTTTTCCCTAAGGAGATTGTCTTATGTTCAGATTTCTACATTTCTTTGTGCTATGCAGTGCTGTCTTTTCCTGTCTGCATTACAATGACACTGTCTGTCAATAAATTATTGTAAAAACAGTAAAAGCGTTAACGTGACTCATGTGCCGTCTCTTGCAATCAAACAATCAAAACCAGAAATGCACTTACTGTTTTGCAAATGACAAGGATGATTCGAGAAATGCTCCACTCATCACTCTCAGTTCACTCCGCTGCACACGACTGATCACTTCTTTGTCACCCCCGAACTCACCGCTCCAGACAATGCAGATGTCTTACCGCTGGTCACTTTCCGGCGCTACCTACGGTCCCTCCCTCCTGCTTTTCCTCTGCTGTCTTGTCTGCACTCCCCCCCTCTGAGGAGCTCTCTCTTTTGAATACCAACAGTGCCACAGACACTCTGTGTTCCACGCTTACATCCTGCTTGGACAACATATGCCCTCTTACATCTGGACCAGCCCGTGCATCCCTGTCTGCCCCCTGGTTATCGGATGTACCACGTGAGCATCGCACCAGCCTCCGGTCAGCTGAGAGAAAATGGCACAAGTCAAAAGACCATACTGACCTCTCTCTCTCTACTTTCTCCGTTGACGTCACCTCTGCAAAAACTGATTATAACCACTCGAAGATCAGCAACTCTCCTGACTCTCGCACACTCTTAAAAACCTTCTCTGCTCTCCTCTGTCCGCCTGCTCCCACACCTTCATCGGAGTTAACGGCTGATGATTTTGCATCGTTCTTCGTAAAGAAAACTACCGCCATCAACAGCCAATTTTCTACGCCACCATCACCCGCCTTTTCTCCTATGTCTGAAGATGATGTTTCCAAGGTCATTGGTTCCAACCACCCTACCACCTGCCCACTGGATCCCATCCCCACCCATCTCCTCTATGCCATCTCTCCAGCAGTTGTGCCTGGTCCGACCCGCATCATCAACTCTTTGCTCACCACTGGGACATTTCCCACTGCTTTCAAAGAGGCCTGCATCACACCGCTACTGAAGAAACTCACTCTCAACCTTACACTGCTAGAACACTACAGGCCGGTGTAGTGTGTGAAAATGCATATCTTCCGTCAAAATGTAGATGACTGATTTTAACCTCTTATTATTTTCTGTCTTCTTAAAAATTTATTTTTTTACTTACCTCACTATTCTTAGCTTTGTATACTGTGCTAGGCTTTAATGGACTGGATTTAATTAACTTATGCATTTGTTGCCTATATTGTTATAATTGCTTCCAATGTTTCCTCGTCTGTAAGTCGCTTTGGATAAAAACGTCTGCTAAATGACTAAATGTAAATTTTATGAAATGTGTAATGTCATGTGTAATGTGTAATGTGTAGTGTGTGGCCTTGAAATTTTAGCATGTCTACGCAATCATGAATAAATGCTTCTTGAGACACACAGTGTTGCTTCTTTGCATGCATCAAATGAATTGTTTCTGGCTATATGCATCCATGCATTAGTTTGAGAGGGGTGGAAATGGGACACTTGGGTGAAACAAAACTGCCCCAAAAGTACCCCCCCCACTGTAAATACAGTTTTTTCTAAGTCAATTTGGTACATTTCTCTGATCCGATTTGAAATTCTCAAAACTTCTTGTGCAATCCTTACATCCTTGTGTCACGTGTGCACATCAAACAAGCATTTTCTAATTTCTTTGAACAAGTTGCAAATGCTTTGGTACATCCATGCAAATGATTATGACAAAATTCTGTGCAGATTCCTATATTATCAATTGCTTATGTCATGTTGATCAAAATGAAATATAATGGGTCTCTGTAGAATAGTATAATCCCCACGACATTTAAGCACTAGTTTTACAATATACAGTAAGTATACTTTAAGTAAACGGTGGCATTTTATTTTACTCAATTTAGTGTTTTGCATTGCTATATTCTTTCCACATAGGACTGCAAGACAACTTCACTGTGTTGCAGACGGCCCCTTTTCATACCTAAACAGTCTTTTGACACTCTCTACAGGGATCTCATCCCTGAACAAGAGAGGGGGCAGATTGGAGATGACCTGCCAAAGTACGTGTTAGTTTGGGACAATGTCAGTTTCCATCGCTCCAACATCATCAGGCAATGGTTTGCGGCCCACAACAGGATGCTGGTGGAGTTCCTCTCACCCTACTCAACCACGTTGAGGAATTTTTCTCAGCATGAAGATTAAAAGTATATGATCGCCAGCCGCATACACAGATGACCCTTCTGGCTGCCATGGATGTAACGTGTGATGACATCACAGCTGATGCCTGCAGAGGCTGGATTAGACACTCTGAAAGATGATTTTCACGCTGTATTGCAAGAGAAGATATTTGTTGTGATGTGGATGAGAATCCGCTGCCCAAAAGACAGGAACGTCAGGAGGTGTAGGAAGACTGCACTGTAATTCCACTGCACTGCATGTACAGTTTTCCCAAAGGAGATTGTCTTATGTTCAGATTTCTACATTTGTTTGTGCTATGCAGTGCTGTCTTTTCCTGTCTGCATCACATTGACACTGTCTGTCAATAAATTATTGTACAAACAGTAAAAGCGTTAACGTGAATCATGTGCCGTCTCTTGCAATCAAACAATCAAAACCAGAAATGCACTTACTGTTTTGCAAATGACAAGGATGATTCGAGAAATGCTCCACTCATCACTCTCAGGTCACTCCGCTGCACACGTCTGATCACTTCTTTGTCACCCCCGACCTCACCGCTCCAGACAACGCAGCTGTCTTACCGCTGGTCACTTTCCGGCGCTACCTACGGTCCCTCCCTCCTGCTTTTCCTCTGCTGTCTTGTCTGCACTCCCCCCCTCTGAGGAGCTCTCTCTTTTGAAAACCAACAGTGCCACAGACACTCTGTGTTCCACGCTTACATCCTGCTTGGACAACATATGCCCTCTTACATCTGGACCAGCCCGTGCATCCCTGTCTGCCCCCCGGTTATCGGATGTACCACGTGAGCATCGCACCAGCCTCCGGTCAGCTGAGAGAAAATGGCACAAGTCAAAAGACCATACTGACCTCTCTCTCTCTACTTTCTCCGTTGACGTCACCTCTGTAAAAACTGATTATAACCACTCGAAGATCAGCAACTCTCCTGACTCTCGCACACTCTTAAAAACCTTCTCTGCTCTCCTCTGTCCGCCTGCTCCCACACCTTCATCGGAGTTAACGGCTGATGATTTTGCATCGTTCTTCGTAAAGAAAACTACCGCCATCAACAGCCAATTTTCTACGCCACCATCACCCGCCTTTTCTCCTATGTCTGAAGATGATGTTTCCAAGGTCATTGGTTCCAACCACCCTACCACCTGCCCACTGGATCCCATCCCCACCCATCTCCTCTATGCCATCTCTCCAGCAGTTGTGCCTGGTCCGACCCGCATCATCAACTCTTTGCTCACCACTGGGACATTTCCCACTGCTTTCAAAGAGGCCTGCATCACACCGCTACTGAAGAAACTCACTCTCAACCTTACACTGCTAGAACACTACAGGCCGGTGTAGTGTGTGAAAATGCATATCTTCCGTCAAAATGTAGATGACTGATTTTAACCTCTTATTATTTTCTGTCTTCTTAAAAATTTATTTTTTTACTTACCTCACTATTCTTAGCTTTGTATACTGTGCTAGGCTTTAATGGACTGGATTTAATTAACTTATGCATTTGTTGCCTATATTGTTATAATTGCTTCCAATGTTTCCTCGTCTGTAAGTCGCTTTGGATAAAAACGTCTGCTAAATGACTAAATGTAAATTTTATGAAATGTGTAATGTCATGTGTAATGTGTAATGTGTAGTGTGTGGCCTTGAAATTTTAGCATGTCTACGTAATCATGAATAAATGCTTCTTGAGACACACAGTGTTGCTTCTTTGCATGCATCAAATGAATTGTTTCTGGCTATATGCATCCATGCATTAGTTTGAGAGGGGTGGAAATGGGACACTTGGGTGAAACAAAACTGCCCCAAAAGTACCCCCCCCCCACTTTAAATACAGTTTTTTCTAAGTCAATTTGGTACATTTCTCAGATCCGATTTGAAATTCTCAAAACTTCTTGTTCAATCCTTACATCCTTGTGTCACGTGTGCACATCAAACAAGCATTTTCTCATTTCTTTGAACAAGTTGCAAATGCTTTGGTACATCCATGCAAATGATTATGACAAAATTCTGTGCAGATTCCTACATTATCAATTGCTTATGTCATGTTGATCAAAATGAATTATAATGGGTCTCTGTAGAATAGTATAATCCCCACGACATTTAAGCACTAGTTTTTCAATATACAGTAAGTATACTTTAAGTAAACGGTGGCATTTTATTTTACTCAATTTAGTGTTTTGCATTGCTATATTCTTTCCACATAGGACTGCAAGACAACTTCACTGTGTTGCAGACGGCCCCTTTTCACACCTAAACAGTCTTTTGACACTCTCTACAGGGATCTCATCCCTGAACAAGAGAGGGGGCAGATTGGAGATGACCTGCCAAAGTATGTGTTAGTTTGGGACAATGTCAGTTTCCATCGCTCCAACATCATCAGGCAATGGTTTGCGGCCCACAACAGGATGCTGGTGGAGTTCCTCTCACCCTACTCAACCCCGTTGAGGAATTTTTCTCAGCATGAAGATTAAACGTATATGATGGCCAGCCCCATACACAGATGACCCTTCTGGCTGCCATGGATGTAACGTGTGATGACATCACAGCTGATGCCTGCAGAGGCTGGATTAGACACTCTGAAAGATGATTTTCACGCTGTATCGCAAGAGAAGATATTTGTTGTGATGTGGATGAGAATCCGTTGCCCAAAAGACAGGAACGTCAGGAGGTGTAGGAAGACTGCACTGTAATTCCACTGCACTGCATGTACAGTTTTCCCAAAGGAGATTGTCTTATGTTCAGATTTCTACATTTGTTTGTGCTATGCAGTGCTGTCTTTTCCTGTCTGCATCACAATGACACTGTCTGTCAATAAATTATTGTACAAACAGTAAAAGCGTTAACGTGAATCATGTGCCGTCTCTTGCAATCAAACAATCAAAACCAGAAATGCACTTACTGTTTTGCAAATGACAAGGATGATTCGAGAAATTCTCCACTCATCACTCTCAGGTCACTCCGCTGCACACGTCTGATCACTTCTTTGTCACCCCCGACCTCACCGCTCCAGACAACGCAGCTGTCTTACCGCTGGTCACTTTCCAGCGCTACCTACGCTCCCTCCCTCCTGCTTTTCCTCTGCTGTCTTGTCTGCACTCCCCCCCTCT
Source organism: Barbatula barbatula (assembly GCF_947034865.1). Classification (NCBI taxonomy): domain Eukaryota; kingdom Metazoa; phylum Chordata; class Actinopteri; order Cypriniformes; family Nemacheilidae; genus Barbatula; species Barbatula barbatula. The sequence goes on from NC_136772.1 coordinate 13,672,319, forward strand.
GAGGAGCTCTCTCTTTTGAAAACCAACAGTGCCACAGACACTCTGTGTTCCACGCTTACATCCTGCTTGGACAACATATGCCCTCTTACATCTGGACCAGCCCGTGCATCCCTGTCTGCCCCCTGGTTATCGGATGTACCACGTGAGCATCGCACCAGCCTCCGGTCAGCTGAGAGAAAATGGCACAAGTCAAAAGACCATTCTGACCTCTCTCTCTCTACTTTCTCCGTTGACGTCACCTCTGCAAAAACTGATTATAACCACTCGAAGATCAGCAACTCTCCTGACTCTCGCACACTCTTAAATACCTTCTCTGCTCTCCTCTGTCCGCCTGCTCCCACACCTTCATCGGAGTTAACGGCTGATGATTTTGCATCGTTCTTCGTAAAGAAAACTACCGCCATCAACAGCCAATTTTCTACGCCACCACCACCCGCCTTTTCTCCTATGTCTGAAGATGATGTTTCCAAGGTCATTGGTTCCAACCACCCTACCACCTGCCCACTGGATCCCATCCCCACCCATCTCCTCTATGCCATCTCTCCAGCAGTTGTGCCTGGTCTGACCCGCATCATCAACTCTTTGCTCACCACTGGGACATTTCCCACTGCTTTCAAAGAGGCCTGCATCACACCGCTACTGAAGAAACTCACTCTCAACCTTACACTGCTAGAACACTACAGGCCGGTGTAGTGTGTGAAAATGCATATCTTCCGTCAAAATGTAGATGACTGATTTTAACCTCTTATTATTTTCTGTCTTCTTAAAAATTTATTTTTTTACTTACCTCACTATTCTTAGCTTTGTATACTGTGCTAGGCTTTAATGGACTGGATTTAATTAACTTATGCATTTGTTGCCTATATTGTTATAATTGCTTCCAATGTTTCCTCGTCTGTAAGTCGCTTTGGATAAAAACGTCTGCTAAATGACTAAATGTAAATTTTATGAAATGTGTAATGTCATGTGTAATGTGTAATGTGTAGTGTGTGGCCTTGAAATTTTAGCATGTCTACGTAATCATGAATAAATGCTTCTTGAGACACACAGTGTTGCTTCTTTGCATGCATCAAATGAATTGTTTCTGGCTATATGCATCCATGCATTAGTTTGAGAGGGGTGGAAATGGGACACTTGGGTGAAACAAAACTGCCCCAAAAGTACCCCCCCCCCACTTTAAATACAGTTTTTTCTAAGTCAATTTGGTACATTTCTCAGATCCGATTTGAAATTCTCAAAACTTCTTGTTCAATCCTTACATCCTTGTGTCACGTGTGCACATCAAACAAGCATTTTCTCATTTCTTTGAACAAGTTGCAAATGCTTTGGTACATCCATGCAAATGATTATGACAAAATTCTGTGCAGATTCCTACATTATCAATTGCTTATGTCATGTTGATCAAAATGAATTATAATGGGTCTCTGTAGAATAGTATAATCCCCACGACATTTAAGCACTAGTTTTTCAATATACAGTAAGTATACTTTAAGTAAACGGTGGCATTTTATTTTACTCAATTTAGTGTTTTGCATTGCTATATTCTTTCCACATAGGACTGCAAGACAACTTCACTGTGTTGCAGACGGCCCCTTTTCACACCTAAACAGTCTTTTGACACTCTCTACAGGGATCTCATCCCTGAACAAGAGAGGGGGCAGATTGGAGATGACCTGCCAAAGTATGTGTTAGTTTGGGACAATGTCAGTTTCCATCGCTCCAACATCATCAGGCAATGGTTTGCGGCCCACAACAGGATGCTGGTGGAGTTCCTCTCACCCTACTCAACCCCGTTGAGGAATTTTTCTCAGCATGAAGATTAAACGTATATGATGGCCAGCCCCATACACAGATGACCCTTCTGGCTGCCATGGATGTAACGTGTGATGACATCACAGCTGATGCCTGCAGAGGCTGGATTAGACACTCTGAAAGATGATTTTCACGCTGTATCGCAAGAGAAGATATTTGTTGTGATGTGGATGAGAATCCGTTGCCCAAAAGACAGGAACGTCAGGAGGTGTAGGAAGACTGCACTGTAATTCCACTGCACTGCATGTACAGTTTTCCCAAAGGAGATTGTCTTATGTTCAGATTTCTACATTTGTTTGTGCTATGCAGTGCTGTCTTTTCCTGTCTGCATCACAATGACACTGTCTGTCAATAAATTATTGTACAAACAGTAAAAGCGTTAACGTGAATCATGTGCCGTCTCTTGCAATCAAACAATCAAAACCAGAAATGCACTTACTGTTTTGCAAATGACAAGGATGATTCGAGAAATTCTCCACTCATCACTCTCAGGTCACTCCGCTGCACACGTCTGATCACTTCTTTGTCACCCCCGACCTCACCGCTCCAGACAACGCAGCTGTCTTACCGCTGGTCACTTTCCAGCGCTACCTACGCTCCCTCCCTCCTGCTTTTCCTCTGCTGTCTTGTCTGCACTCCCCCCCTCTGAGGAGCTCTCTCTTTTGAAAACCAACAGTGCCACAGACACTCTGTGTTCCACGCTTACATCCTGCTTGGACAACATATGCCCTCTTACATCTGGACCAGCCCGTGCATCCCTGTCTGCCCCCTGGTTATCGGATGTACCACGTGAGCATCGCACCAGCCTCCGGTCAGCTGAGAGAAAATGGCACAAGTCAAAAGACCATTCTGACCTCTCTCTCTCTACTTTCTCCGTTGACGTCACCTCTGCAAAAACTGATTATAACCACTCGAAGATCAGCAACTCTCCTGACTCTCGCACACTCTTAAATACCTTCTCTGCTCTCCTCTGTCCGCCTGCTCCCACACCTTCATCGGAGTTAACGGCTGATGATTTTGCATCGTTCTTCGTAAAGAAAACTACCGCCATCAACAGCCAATTTTCTACGCCACCACCACCCGCCTTTTCTCCTATGTCTGAAGATGATGTTTCCAAGGTCATTGGTTCCAACCACCCTACCACCTGCCCACTGGATCCCATCCCCACCCATCTCCTCTATGCCATCTCTCCAGCAGTTGTGCCTGGTCTGACCCGCATCATCAACTCTTTGCTCACCACTGGGACATTTCCCACTGCTTTCAAAGAGGCCTGCATCACACCGCTACTGAAGAAACTCACTCTCAACCTTACACTGCTAGAACACTACAGGCCGGTGTAGTGTGTGAAAATGCATATCTTCCGTCAAAATGTAGATGACTGATTTTAACCTCTTATTATTTTCTGTCTTCTTAAAAATTTATTTTTTTACTTACCTCACTATTCTTAGCTTTGTATACTGTGCTAGGCTTTAATGGACTGGATTTAATTAACTTATGCATTTGTTGCCTATATTGTTATAATTGCTTCCAATGTTTCCTCGTCTGTAAGTCGCTTTGGATAAAAACGTCTGCTAAATGACTAAATGTAAATTTTATGAAATGTGTAATGTCATGTGTAATGTGTAATGTGTAGTGTATGGCCTTGAAATTTTAGCATGTCTACGTAATCATGAATAAATGCTTCTTGAGACACACAGTGTTGCTTCTTTGCATGCATCAAATGAATTGTTTCTGGCAATATGCATCCATGCATTAGTTTGAGAGGGGTGGAAATGGGACACTTGGGTGAAACAAAACTGCCCCAAAAGTACCCCCCCCCAGTTTAAATACAGTTTTTTCTAAGTCAATTTGGTACATTTCTCAGATCCGATTTGAAATTCTCAAAACTTCTTGTTCAATCCTTACATCCTTGTGTCACGTGTGCACATCAAACAAGGATTTTCTAATTTCTTTGAACAAGTTGAAAAATGCTTTGGTACATCCATGCAAATGATTATGACAAAATTCTGTGCAGATTCCTATATTATCAATTGCTTATGTCATGTTGATCAAAATGAAATATAATGGGTCTCTGTAGAATAGTATAATCCCCACGACATTTAAGCACTAGTTTTACAATATACAGTAAGTATACTTTAAGTAAAAGGTGGCATTTTATTTTACTCAATTTAGTGTTTTGCATTGCTATATTCTTTCCACATAGGACTGCAAGACAACTTCACTGTGTTGCAGACGGCCCCTTTTCACACCTAAACAGTCTTTTGACACTCTCTACAGGGATCTCATCCCTGAACAAGAGAGGGGGCAGATTGGAGATGACCTGCCAAAGTACGTGTTAGTTTGGGACAATGTCAGTTTCCATCGCTCCAACATCATCACAAAAGACAGGAACGTCAGGAGGTGTAGGAAGACTGCACTGTAATTCCACTGCACTGCATGTACAGTTTTCCCAAAGGAGATTGTCTTATGTTCAGATTTCTACATTTGTTTGTGCTATGCAGTGCTGTCTTTTCCTGTCTGCATCACATTGACACTGTCTGTCAATAAATTATTGTACAAACAGTAAAAGCGTTAACGTGAATCATGTGCCGTCTCTTGCAATCAAACAATCAAAACCAGAAATGCACTTACTGTTTTGCAAATGACAAGGATGATTCGAGAAATGCTCCACTCATCACTCTCAGGTCACTCCGCTGCACACGTCTGATCACTTCTTTGTCACCCCCGACCTCACCGCTCCAGACAACGCAGCTGTCTTACCGCTGGTCACTTTCCGGCGCTACCTACGGTCCCTCCCTCCTGCTTTTCCTCTGCTGTCTTGTCTGCACTCCCCCCCTCTGAGGAGCTCTCTCTTTTGAAAACCAACAGTGCCACAGACACTCTGTGTTCCACGCTTACATCCTGCTTGGACAACATATGCCCTCTTACATCTGGACCAGCCCGTGCATCCCTGTCTGCCCCCCGGTTATCGGATGTACCACGTGAGCATCGCAAAAGCCTCCGGTCAGCTGAGAGAAAATGGCACAAGTCAAAAGACCATACTGACCTCTCTCTCTCTACTTTCTCCGTTGACGTCACCTCTGCAAAAACTGATTATAACTACTCGAAGATCAGCAACTCTCCTGACTCTCGCACACTCTTAAAAACCTTCTCTGCTCTCCTCTGTCCGCCTGCTCCCACACCTTCATCGGAGTTAACGGCTGATGATTTTGCATCGTTCTTCGTAAAGAAAACTACCGCCATCAACAGCCAATTTTCTACGCCACCATCACCCGCCTTTTCTCCTATGTCTGAAGATGATGTTTCCAAGGTCATTGGTTCCAACCACCCTACCACCTGCCCACTGGATCCCATCCCCACCCATCTCCTCCATGCCATCTCTCCAGCAGTTGTGCCTGGTCTGACCCGCATCATCAACTCTTTGCTCACCACTGGGACATTTCCCACTGCTTTCAAAGAGGCCTGCATCACACCGCTACTGAAGAATCTCACTCTCAACCTTACACTGCTAGAACACTACAGGCCGGTGTAGTGTGTGAAAATGCATATCTTCCGTCAAAATGTAGATGACTGATTTTAACCTCTTATTATTTTCTGTCTTCTTAAAAAATTATTTTTTTACTTACCTCACTATTCTTAGCTTTGTATACTGTGCTAGGCTTTAATGGACTGGATTTAATTAACTTATGCATTTTGTTGCCTATATTGTTATAATTGCTTCCAATGTTTCCTCGTCTGTAAGTCGCTTTGGATAAAAACGTCTGCTAAATGACTAAATGTAAATTTTATGAAATGTGTAATGTCATGTGTAATGTGTAATGTGTAGTGTGTGGCCTTGAAATTTTAGCATGTCTACGTAATCATGAATAAATGCTTCTTCAGACACACAGTGTTGCTTCTTTGCATGCATCAAATGAATTGTTTCTGGCTATATGCATCCATGCATTAGTTTGAGAGGGGTGGAAATGGGACACTTGGGTGAAACAAAACTGCCCCAAAAGTACCCCCCCCACTGTAAATACAGTTTTTTCTAAGTCAATTTGGTACATTTCTCTGATCCGATTTGAAATTCTCAAAACTTCTTGTTCAATCCTTACATCCTTGTGTCACGTGTGCACATCAAACAAGCATTTTCTCATTTCTTTGAACAAGTTGCAAATGCTTTGGTACATCCATGCAAATGATTATGACAAAATTCTGTGCAGATTCCTACATTATCAATTGCTTATGTCATGTTGATCAAAATGAATTATAATGGGTCTCTGTAGAATAGTATAATCCCCACGACATTTAAGCACTAGTTTTACAATATACAGTAAGTATACTTTAAGTAAACGGTGGCATTTTATTTTACTCAATTTAGTGTTTTGCATTGCTATATTCTTTCCACATAGGACTGCAAGACAACTTCACTGTGTTGCAGACGGCCCCTTTTCACACCTAAACAGTCTTTTGACACTCTCTACAGGGATCTCATCCCTGAACAAGAGAGGGGGCAGATTGGAGATGACCTGCCAAAGTACGTGTTAGTTTGGGACAATGTCAGTTTCCATCGCTCCAACATCATCAGGCAATGGTTTGCGGCCCACAACAGGATGCTGGTGGAGTTCCTCTCACCCTACTCAACCACGTTGAGGAATTTTTCTCAGCATGAAGATTAAAAGTATATGATCGCCAGCCGCATACACAGATGACCCTTCTGGCTGCCATGGATGTAACGTGTGATGACATCACAGCTGATGCCTGCAGAGGCTGGATTAGACACTCTGAAAGATGATTTTCACGCTGTATCGCAAGAGAAGATATTTGTTGTGATGTGGATGAGAATCCGCTGCCTAAAAGACAGGAACGTCAGGAGGTGTAGGAAGACTGCACTGTAATTCCACTGCACTGCATGTACAGTTTTCCCAAAGGAGATTGTCTTATGTTCAGATTTCTACATTTGTTTGTGCTATGCAGTGCTGTCTTTTCCTGTCTGCATCACATTGACACTGTCTGTCAATAAATTATTGTACAAACAGTAAAAGCGTTAACGTGAATCATGTGCCGTCTCTTGCAATCAAACAATCAAAACCAGAAATGCACTTACTGTTTTGCAAATGACAAGGATGATTCGAGAAATGCTCCACTCATCACTCTCAGGTCACTCCGCTGCACACGTCTGATCACTTCTTTGTCACCCCCGACCTCACCGCTCCAGACAACGCAGCTGTCTTACCGCTGGTCACTTTCCGGCGCTACCTACGGTCCCTCCCTCCTGCTTTTCCTCTGCTGTCTTGTCTGCACTCCCCCCCTCTGAGGAGCTCTCTCTTTTGAAAACCAACAGTGCCACAGACACTCTGTGTTCCACGCTTACATCCTGCTTGGACAACATATGCCCTCTTACATCTGGACCAGCCCGTGCATCCCTGTCTGCCCCCTGGTTATCGGATGTACCACGTGAGCATCGCACCAGCCTCCGGTCAGCTGAGAGAAAATGGCACAAGTCAAAAGACCATACTGACCTCTCTCTCTCTACTTTCTCCGTTGACGTCACCTCTGCAAAAACTGATTATAACCACTTGAAGATCAGCAACTCTCCTGACTCTCGCACACTCTTAAAAACCTTCTCTGCTCTCCTCTGTCCGCCTGCTCCCACACCTTCATCGGAGTTAACGGCTGATGATTTTGCATCGTTCTTCGTAAAGAAAACTACCGCCATCAACAGCCAATTTTGTACGCCACCATCACCCGCCTTTTCTCCTATGTCTGAAGATGATGTTTCCAAGGTCATTGGTTCCAACCACCCTACCACCTGCCCACTGGATCCCATCCCCACCCATCTCCTCTATGCCATCTCTCCAGCAGTTGTGCCTGGTCTGACCCGCATCATCAACTCTTTGCTCACCACTGGGACATTTCCCACTGCTTTCAAAGAGGCCTGCATCACACCGCTACTGAAGAAACTCACTCTCAACCTTACACTGCTAGAACACTACAGGCCGGTGTAGTGTGTGAAAATGCATATCTTCCGTCAAAATGTAGATGACTGATTTTAACCTCTTATTATTTTCTGTCTTCTTAAAAATTTATTTTTTTACTTACCTCACTATTCTTAGCTTTGTATACTGTGCTAGGCTTTAATGGACTGGATTTAATTAACTTATGCATTTGTTGCCTATATTGTTATAATTGCTTCCAATGTTTCATCGCCTGTAAGTCGCTTTGGATAAAAACGTCTGCTAAATGACTAAATGTAAATTTTATGAAATGTGTAATGTCATGTGTAATGTGTAATGTGTAGTGTGTGGCCTTGAAATTTTAGCATGTCTACGTAATCATGAATAAATGCTTCTTGAGACACACAGTGTTGCTTCTTTGCATGCATCAAATAAATTGTTTCTGGCTATATGCATCCGTGCATTAGTTTGAGAGGGGTGGAAATGGGACACTTGGGTGAAACAAAACTGCCCCAAAAGTTCCCCCCCCACTTTAAATACAGTTTTTTCTAAGTCAATTTGGTACATTTCTCAGATCCGATTTGAAATTCTCAAAACTTCTTGTTCAATCCTTACATCCTTGTGTCACGTGTGCACATCAAACAAGCATTTTCTCATTTCTTTGAACAAGTTGCAAATGCTTTGGTACATCCATGCAAATGATTATGACAAAATTCTGTGCAGATTCCTACATTATCAATTGCTTATGTCATGTTGATCAAAATGAATTATAATGGGTCTCTGTAGAATAGTATAATCCCCACGACATTTAAGCACTAGTTTTACAATATACAGTAAGTATACTTTAAGTAAACGGTGGCATTTTATTTTACTCAATTTAGTGTTTTGCATTGCTATATTATTTCCACATAGGACTGCAAGACAACTTCACTGTGTTGCAGACGGCCCCTTTTCACACCTTAACAGTCTTTTGACAATCTCTACAGGGATCTCATCCCTGAACAAGAGAGGGGGCAGATTGGAGATGACCTGCCAAAGTACGTGTTAGTTTGGGACAATGTCAGTTTCCATCGCTCCAACATCATCAGGCAATGGTTTGCGGCCCACAACAGGATGCTGGTGGAGTTCCTCTCACCCTACTCAACCACGTTGAGGAATTTTTCTCAGCATGAAGATTAAAAGTATATGATGGCCAGCCGCATACACAGATGACCCTTCTGGCTGCCATGGATGTAACGTGTGATGACATCACAGCTGATGCCTGCAGAGGCTGGATTAGACACTCTGAAAGATGATTTTCACGCTGTATCGCAAGAGAAGATATTTGTTGTGATGTGGATGAGAATCCGTTGCCCAAAAGACAGGAACGTCAGGAGGTGTAGGAAGACTGCACTGTAATTCCACTGCACTGCATGTACAGTTTTCCCAAAGGAGATTGTCTTATGTTCAGATTTCTACATTTGTTTGTGCTATGCAGTGCTGTCTTTTCCTGTCTGCATCACAATGACACTGTCTGTCAATAAATTATTGTACAAACAGTAAAAGCGTTAACGTGAATCATGTGCCGTCTCTTGCAATCAAACAATCAAAACCAGAAATGCACTTACTGTTTTGCAAATGACAAGGATGATTCGAGAAATGCTCCACTCATCACTCTCAGGTCACTCCGCTGCACACGTCTGATCACTTCTTTGTCACCCCCGACCTCACCGCTCCAGACAACGCAGATGTCTTACCGCTGGTCACTTTCCGGCGCTACCTACGGTCCCTCCCTCCTGCTTTTCCTCTGCTGTCTTGTCTGCACTCCCCCCCTCTGAGGAGCTCTCTCTTTTGAATACCAACAGTGCCACAGACACTCTGTGTTCCACGCTTACATCCTGCTTGGACAACATATGCCCTCTTACATCTGGACCAGCCCGTGCATCCCTGTCTGCCCCCTGGTTATCGGATGTACCACGTGAGCATCGCACCAGCCTCCGGTCAGCTGAGAGAAAATGGCACAAGTCAAAAGACCATACTTACCTCTCTCTCTCTACCAGTCTCTTCTCTTTACTTTCTCCGTTGACGTCACCTCTGCAAAAACTGATTATAACCACTCGAAGATCAGCAACTCTCCTGACTCTCGCACACTCTTAAAAACCTTCTCTGCTCTCCTCTGTCCGCCTGCTCCCACACCTTCATCGGAGTTAACGGCTGATGATTTTGCATCGTTCTTCGTAAAGAAAACTACCGCCATCAACAGCCAATTTTCTACGCCACCATCACCCGCCTTTTCTCCTATGTCTGAAGATGATGTTTCCAAGGTCATTGGTTCCAACCACCCTACCACCTGCCCACTGGATCCCATCCCCACCCATCTCCTCCATGCCATCTCTCCAGCAGTTGTGCCTGGTCTGACCCGCATCATCAACTCTTTGCTCACCACTGGGACATTTCCCACTGCTTTCAAAGAGGCCTGCATCACACCGCTACTGAAGAAACTCACTCTCAACCTTACACTGCTAGAACACTACAGGCCGGTGTTGTGTGTGAAAATGCATATCTTCCGTCAAAATGTAGATGACTGATTTTAACCTCTTATTATTTTCTGTCTTCTTAAAAAAATATTTTTTTACTTACCTCACTATTCTTAGCTTTGTATACTGTGCTAGGCTTTAATGGACTGGATTTAATTAACTTATGCATTTGTTGCCTATATTGTTATAATTGCTTCCAATGATTCCTCGTCTGTAAGTCGCTTTGGATAAAAACGTCTGCTAAATGACTAAATTGAATTTTTATGAAATGTGTAATGTCATGTGTAATGTGTAATGTGTAGTGTGTGGCCTTGAAATTTTAGCATGTCTACGTAATCATGAATAAATGCTTCTTGAGACACACAGTGTTGCTTCTTTGCATGCATCAAATGAATTGTTTCTGGCTATATGCATCCATGCATTAGTTTGAGAGGGTTGGAAATGGGACACTTGGGTGAAACAAAACTGCCCCAAAAGTACCCCCCCCACTTTAAATACAGTTTTTTCTAAGTCAATTTGGTACATTTCTCAGATCCGATTTGAAATTCTCAAAACTTCTTGTTCAATCCTTACATCCTTGTGTCACGTGTGCACATCAAACAAGCATTTTCTCATTTCTTTGAACAAGTTGCAAATGCTTCGGTACATCCATGCAAATGATTATGACAAAATTCTGTGCAGATTCCTACATTATCAATTGCTTATGTCATGTTGATCAAAATGAATTATAATGGGTCTCTGTAGAATAGTATAATCCCCACGACATTTAAGCACTAGTTTTACAATATACAGTAAGTATACTTTAAGTAAACGGTGGCATTTTATTTTACTCAATTTAGTGTTTTGCATTGCTATATTCTTTCCACATAGGACTGCAAGACAACTTCAATGTGTTGCAGACGGCCCCTTTTCACACCTAAACAGTCTTTTGACACTCTCTACAGGGATCTCATCCCTGAACAAGAGAGGGGGCAGATTGGAGATGACCTGCCAAAGTACGTGTTAGTTTGGGACAATGTCAGTTTCCATCGCTCCAACATCATCAGGCAATGGTTTGCGGCCCACAACAGGATGCTGGTGGAGTTCCTCTCACCCTACTCAACCCCGTTGAGGAATTTTTCTCAGCATGAAGATTAAAAGTATATGATGGCCAGCCGCATACACAGATGACCCTTCTGGCTGCCATGGATGTAACGTGTGATGACATCACAGCTGATGCCTGCAGAGGCTGGATTAGACACTCTGAAAGATGATTTTCACGCTGTATCGCAAGAGAAGATATTTGTTGTGATGTGGATGAGAATCCGTTGCCCAAAAGACAGGAACGTCAGGAGGTGTAGGAAGACTGCACTGTAATTCCACTGCACTGCATGTACAGTTTTCCCTGAGGAGATTGTCTTATGTTCAGATTTCTACATTTGTTTGTGCTATGCAGTGCTGTCTTTTCCTGTCTGCATCACAATGACACTGTCTGTCAATAAATTATTGTACAAACAGTAAAAGCGTTAACGTGAATCATGTGCCGTCTCTTGCAATCAAACAATCAAAACCAGAAATGCACTTACTGTTCTGCAAATGACAAGGATGATTCGAGAAATGCTCCACTCATCACTCTCAGGTCACTCCGCTGCACACGTCTGATCACTTCTTTGTCACCCCCGACCTCACCGCTCCAGACAACGCAGATGTCTTACCGCTGGTCACTTTCCGGCGCTACCTACGGTCCCTCCCTCCTGCTTTTCCTCTGCTGTCTTGTCTGCACCCCCCCCTCTGAGGAGCTCTCTCTTTTGAATACCAACAGTGCCACAGACACTCTGTGTTCCACGCTTACATCCTGCTTGGACAACATATGCCCTCTTACATCTGGACCAGCCCGTGCATCCCTGTCTGCCCCCTGGTTATCGGATGTACCACGTGAGCATCGCACCAGCCTCCGGTCAGCTGAGAGAAAATGGCACAATTCAAAAGACCATACTGACCTCTCTCGCTCTACTTTCTCCGTTGACGTCACCTCTGCAAAAACTGATTATAACCACTCGAAGATCAGCAACTCTCCTGACTCTCGCACACTCTTAAAAACCTTCTCTGCTCTCCTCTGTCCGCCTGCTCCCACACCTTCATCGGAGTTAACGGCTGATGATTTTGCATCGTTCTTTGTAAAGAAAACTACCGCCATCAACAGCCAATTTTCTACGCCACCATCACCCGCCTTTTCTCCTATGTCTGAAGATGATGTTTCCAAGGTCATTGGTTCCAACCACCCTACCACCTGCCCACTGGATCCCATCCCCACCCATCTCCTCCATGCCATCTCTCCAGCAGTTGTGCCTGGTCTGACCCGCATCATCAACTCTTTGCTCACCACTGGGACATTTCCCACTGCTTTCAAAGAGGCCTGCATCACACCACTACTGAAGAAACTCACTCTCAACCTTACACTGCTAGAACACTACAGGCCGGTGTAGTGTGTGAAAATGCATATCTTCAGTCAAAATGTAGATGACTGATTTTAACCTCTTATTATTTTCTGTCTTCTTAAAAAAAATTTTTTTTTACTTACCTCACTATTCTTAGCTTTGTATACTGTGCTAGGCTTAAATGGACTGGATTTAATTAACTTATGCATTTTGTTGCCTATATTGTTATAATTGCTTCCAATGTTTCCTCGTCTGTAAGTCGCTTTGGATAAAAACGTCTGCTAAATGACTATATGTAAATTTTATGAAATGTGTAATGTCATGTGTAATGTGTAATGTGTAGTGTGTGGCCTTGAAATTTTAGCATGTCTACGTAATCATGAATAAATGCTTCTTGAGACACACAGTGTTGCTTCTTTGCATGCATCAAATTAATTGTTTCTGGCTATATGCATCCATGCATTAGTTTGAGAGGGGTGGAAATGGGACACTTGGGTGAAACAAAACTGCCCCAAAAGTACCCCCCCCACTTTAAATACAGTTTTTTCTAAGTCAATTTGGTACATTTCTCTGATCCGATTTGAAATTCTCAAAACTTCTTGTTCAATCCTTACATCCTTGTGTCACGTGTGCACATCAAACAAGCATTTTCTCATTTCTTTGAACAAGTTGCAAATGCTTTGGTACATCCATGCAAATGATTATGACAAAATTCTGTGCAGATTCCTACATTATCAATTGCTTATGTCATGTTGATCAAAATGCATTATAATGGGTCTCTGTAGAATAGTATAATCCCCACGACATTTAAGCACTAGTTTTACAATATACAGTAAGTATACTTTAAGTAAACGGTGGCATTTTATTTTACTCAATTTAGTGTTTTGCATTGCTATATTCTTTCCACATAGGACTGCAAGACAACTTCACTGTGTTGCAGACGGCCCCTTTTCACACCTAAACAGTCTTTTGACACTCTCTACAAGGATCTCATCCCTGAACAAGAGAGGGGGCACATTGGAGATGACCTGCCAAAGTACGTGTTAGTTTGGGACAATGTCAGTTTCCATCGCTCCAACATCATCAGGCAATGGTTTGCGGCCCACAACAGGATGCTGGTGGAGTTCCTCTCACCCTACTCAACCCCGTTGAGGAATTTTTCTCAGCATGAAGATTAAAAGTATATGATCGCCAGCCGCAAACACAGATGACCCTTCTGGCTGCCTTGGATGTAACGTGTGATGACATCACAGCTGATGCCTGCAGAGGCTGGATTAGACACTCTGAAAGATGATTTTCACGCTGTATCGCAAGAGAAGATATTTATTGTGATGTGGATGAGAATCCGTTGCCCAAAAGACAGGAACGTCAGGAGGTGTAGGAAGACTGCACTGTAATTCCACTGCACTGCATGTACAGTTTTCCCTAAGGAGATTGTCTTATGTTCAGATTTCTACATTTGTTTGTGCTATGCAGTGCTGTCTTTTCCTGTCTGCATCACAATGACACTGTCTGTCAATAAATTATTGTACAAACAGTAAAAGCGTTAACGTGAATCATGTGCCGTCTCTTGCAATCAAACAATCAAAACCAGAAATGCACTTACTGTTTTGCAAATGACAAGGATGATTCGAGAAATGCTCCACTCATCACTCTCAGGTCACTACGCTGCACACGTCTGATCACTTCTTTGTCACCCCCGACCTCACTGCTCCAGACAACGCAGATGTCTTACCGCTGGTCACTTTCCGGCGCTACCTACGGTCCCTCCCTCCTGCTTTTCCTCTGCTGTCTTGTCTGCACTCCCCCCCTCTGAGGAGCTCTCTCTTTTGAATACCAACAGTGCCACAGACACTCTGTGTTCCACGTTTACATCCTGCTTGGACAACATATGCCCTCTTACATCTGGACCAGCCCGTGCATCCCTGTCTGCCCCCTGGTTATCGGATGTACCACGTGAGCATCGCACCAGCCTCTGGTCAGCTGAGAGAAAATGGCACAAGTCAAAAGACCATACTGACCTCTCTCTCTCTACTTTCTCCGTTGACGTCACCTCTGCAAAAACTGATTATAACCACTCGAAGATCAGCAACTCTCCTGACTCTCGCACACTCTTAAAAACCTTCTCTGCTCTCCTCTGTCCGCCTGCTCCCACACCTTCATCGGAGTTAACGGCTGATGATTTTGCATCGTTCTTCGTAAAGAAAACTACCGCCATCAATAGCCAATTTTCTACGCCACCATCACCCGCCTTTTCTCCTATGTCTGAAGATGATGTTTCCAAGGTCATTGGTTCCAACCACCCTACCACCTGCCCACTGGATCCCATCCCCACCCATCTCCTCCATGCCATCTCTCAAGCAGTTGTGCCTGGTCTGACCCGCATCATCAACTCTTTGCTCACCACTGGGACATTTCCCACTGCTTTCAAAGAGGCCTGCATCACACCGCTACTGAAGAAACTCACTCTCAACCTTACACTGCTAGAACACTACAGGCCGGTGTAGTGTGTGAAAATGCATATCTTCCGTCAAAATGTAGATGACTGATTTTAACCTCTTATTATTTTCTGTCTTCTTAAAAAATTATTTTTTTACTTACCTCACTATTCTTAGCTTTGTATACTGTGCTAGGCTTTAATGGACTGGATTTAATTAACTTATGCATTTTGTTGCCTATATTGTTATAATTGCTTCCAATGTTTCCTCGTCTGTAAGTCGCTTTGGATAAAAACGTCTGCTAAATGACTAAATGTAAATTTTATGAAATGTGTAATGTCATGTGTAATGTGTAATGTGTAGTGTGTGGCCTTGAAATTTTAGCATGTCTACGTAATCATGAATAAATGCTTCTTCAGACACACAGTGTTGCTTCTTTGCATGCATCAAATGAATTGTTTCTGGCTATATGCATCCATGCATTAGTTTGAGAGGGCTGGAAATGGGACACTTGGGTGAAACAAAACTGCCCCAAAAGTACCCCCCCACTGTAAATACAGTTTTTTCTAAGTCAATTTGGTACATTTCTCTGATCCGATTTGAAATTCTCAAAACTTCTTGTTCAATCCTTACATCCTTGTGTCACGTGTGCACATCAAACAAGCATTTTCTAATTTCTTTGAACAAGTTGCAAATGCTTTGGTACATCCATGCAAATGAGTATGACAAAATTCTGTGCAGATTCCTACATTATCAATTGCTTATGTCATGTTGATCAAAATGAATTATAATGGGTCTCTGTAGAATAGTATAATCCCCACGACATTTAAGCACTAGTTTTACAATATACAGTAAGTATACTTTAAGTAAACGGTGGCATTTTATTTTACTCAATTTAGTGTTTTGCATTGCTATATTCTTTCCACATAGGACTGCAAGACAACTTCACTGTGTTGCAGACGGCCCCTTTTCACACCTAAACAGTCTTTTGACACTCTCTACAGGGATCTCATCCCTGAACAAGAGAGGGGGCAGATTGGAGATGACCTGCCAAAGTACGTGTTAGTTTGGGACAATGTCAGTTTCCATCGCTCCAACATCATCAGGCAATGGTTTGCGGCCCACAACAGGATGCTGGTGGAGTTCCTCTCACCCTACTCAACCACGTTGAGGAATTTTTCTCAGCATGAAGATTAAAAGTATATGATCGCCAGCCGCATACACAGATGACCCTTCTGGCTGCCATGGATGTAACGTGTGATGACATCACAGCTGATGCCTGCAGAGGCTGGATTAGACACTCTGAAAGATGATTTTCACGCTGTATCGCAAGAGAAGATATTTGTTGTGATGTGGATGAGAATCCGCTGCCCAAAAGACAGGAACGTCAGGAGGTGTAGGAAGACTGCACTGTAATTCCACTGCACTGCATGTACAGTTTTCCCAAAGGAGATTGTCTTATGTTCAGATTTCTACATTTGTTTGTGCTATGCAGTGCTGTCTTTTCCTGTCTGCATCACATTGACACTGTCTGTCAATAAATTATTGTACAAACAGTAAAAGCGTTAACGTGAATCATGTGCCGTCTCTTGCAATCAAACAATCAAAACCAGAAATGCACTTACTGTTTTGCAAATGACAAGGATGATTCGAGAAATGCTCCACTCATCACTCTCAGTTCACTCCGCTGCACACGTCTGATCACTTCTTTGTCACCCCCGAACTCACCGCTCCAGACAACGAAGATTTCTTACCGCTGGTCACTTTCCGGCGCTACCTACGGTCCCTCCCTCCTGCTTTTCCTCTGCTGTCTTGTCTGCACTCCCCCCCTCTGAGGAGCTCTCTCTTTTGAATACCAACAGTGCCACAGACACTCTGTGTTCCACGCTTACATCCTGCTTGGACAACATATGCCCTCTTACATCTGGACCAGCCCGTGCATCCCTGTCTGCCCCCTGGTTATCGGATGTACCACGTGAGCATCGCACCAGCCTCCGGTCAGCTGAGAGAAAATGGCACAAGTCAAAAGACCATACTGACCTCTCTCTCTCTACTTTCTCCGTTGACGTCACCTCTGCAAAAACTGATTATAACCACTCGAAGATCAGCAACTCTCGCACACTCTTAAAAACCTTCTCTGCTCTCCTCTGTCCGCCTGCTCCCACACCTTCATCGGAGTTAACGGCTGATGATTTTGCATCGTTCTTCGTAAAGAAAACTACCGCCATCAACAGCCAATGTTCTACGCCACCATCACCTGCCTTTTCTCCTATGTCTGAAGATGATGTTTCCAAGGTCATTGGTTCCAACCACCCTACCAACTGCCCACTGGATCCCATCCCCACCCATCTCTCCAGCAGTTGTGCCTGGTCTGACCCGCATCATCAACTCTTTGCTCACCACTGGGACATTTCCCACTGCTTTCAAAGAGGCCTGCATCACACCGCTACTGAAGAAACTCACTCTCAACCTTACACTGCTAGAACACTACAGGCCGGTGTAGTGTGTGAAAATGCATATCTTCCGTCAAAATGTAGATGACTGATTTTAACCTCTTATTATTTTCTGTCTTCTTAAAAAATTATTTTTTTACTTACCTCACTATTCTTAGCTTTGTATACTGTGCTAGGCTTTAATGGACTGGATTTATTTAACTTATGCATTTTGTTGCCTATATTGTTATAATTGCTTCCAATGTTTCCTCGTCTGTAAGTCGCTTTGGATAAAAACGTCTGCTAAATGACTAAATGTAAATTTTATGTAATGTGTAATGTCATGTGTAATGTGTAGTGTGTGGCCTTGAAATTTTAGCATGTCTACGTAATCATGAATAAATGCTTCTTGAGACACACAGTGTTGCTTCTTTCCATTCATCAAATGAATTGTTTCTGGCTATATGCATCCATGCATTAGTTTGAGAGGGGTGGAAATGGGACACTTGGGTGAAACAAAACTGCCCCAAAAGTACCCCCCCACTTTAAATACAGTTTTTTCTAAGTCAATTTGGTACATTTCTCAGATCCGATTTGAAATTCTCAAAACTTCTTGTTCAATCCTTACATCCTTGTGTCACGTGTGCACATCAAACAAGCATTTTCTCATTTCTTTGAACAAGTTGCAAATGCTTTGGTACATCAATGCAAATGATTATGACAAAATTCTGTGCAGATTCCTACATTATCAATTGCTTATGTCATGTTGATCAAAATGCATTATAATGGGTCTCTGTAGAATAGTATAATCCCCACGACATTTAAGCACTAGTTTTACAATATACAGTAAGTATACTTTAAGTAAACAGTGGCATTTTATTTTACTCAATTTAGTGTTTTGCATTGCTATATTCTTTCCACATAGGACTGCAAGACAACTTCACTGTGTGCAGACGGCCCCTTTTCACACCTAAACAGTCTTTTGACACTCTCTACAGGGATCTCATCCCTGAACAAGAGAGGGGGCAGATTGGAGATGACCTGCCAAAGTACGTGTTAGTTTGGGACAATGTCAGTTTCCATCGCTCCAACATCATCAGGCAATGGTTTGCGGCCCACAACAGGATGCTGGTGGAGTTCCTCTCACCCAACTCAACCACGTTGAGGAATTTTTCTCAGCATGAAGATTAAAAGTATATGATCGCCAGCCGCATACACAGATGACCCTTCTGGCTGCCATGGATGTAACGTGTGATGACATCACAGCTGATGCGTGCAGAGGCTGGATTAGACACTCTGAAAGATGATTTTCACGCTGTATCGCAAGAGAAGATATTTGTTGTGATGTGGATGGGGCCGTTGCCCAAAAGACAGGAACGTCAGGAGGTGTAGGAAGACTGCACTGTAATTCCACTGCACTGCATGTAAAGTTTCCCCTAAGGAGATTGTCTTATGTTCAGATTTCTACATTTGTTTGTGCTATGCAGTGCTGTCTTTTCCTGTCTGCATCACAATGACACTGTCTGTCAATAAATTATTGTACAAACAGTAAAAGCGTTAACGTGAATCATGTGCCGTCTCTTACAATCAAACAATCAAAACCAGAAATGCACTTACTGTTTTGCAAATGACAAGGATGATTCCAGAAATGCTCCACTCATCACTCTCAGGTCACTCCGCTGCACACGTCTGATCACTTCTTTGTCACCCCCGACCTCACCGCTCCAGACAACGCAGATGTCTTACCGCTGGTCACTTTCCGGCGCTACCTACGGTCCCTCCCTCCTGCTTTTCCTCTGCTGTCTTGTCTGCACTCCCCCCCTCTGAGGAGCTCTCTCTTTTGAATACCAACAGTGCCACAGACACTCTGTGTTCCACGCTTACATCCTGCTTGGACAACATATGCCCTCTTACATCTGGACCAGCCCGTGCATCCCTGTCTGCCCCCTGGTTATCGGATGTACCACGTGAGCATCGCACCAGCCTCCGGTCAGCTGAGAGAAAATGACACAAGTCAAAAGACCATACTGACCTCTCTCTCTCTACTTTCTCCGTTGACGTCACCTCTGCAAAAACTGATTATAACCACTCGAAGATCAGCAACTCTCCTGACTCTCGCACACTCTTAAAAACCTTCTCTGCTCTCCTCTGTTTGCCTGCTCCCACACCTTCATCGGAGTTAACGGCTGATGATTTTGCATCGTTCTTTGTAAAGAAAACTACCGCCATCAACAGCCAATTTTCTACACCACCATCACCCGCCTTTTCTCCTATGTCTGAAGATGATGTTTCCAAGGTCATTGGTTCCAACCACCCTACCACCTGCCCACTGGATCCCATCCCCACCCATCTCCTCCATGCCATCTCTCCAGCAGTTGTGCCTGGTCTGACCCGCATCATCAACTCTTTGCTCACCACTGGGACATTTCCCACTGCTTTCAAAGAGGCCTGCATCACACCGCTACTGAAGAAACTCACTCTCAACCTTACACTGCTAGAACACTACAGGCCGGTGTAGTTTGTGAAAATGCATATCTTCCGTCAAAATGTAGATGACTGATTTTAACCTCTTATTATTTTCTGTCTTCTTAAAAAATTATTTTTTTACTTACCTCACTATTCTTAGCTTTGTATACTGTGCTAGGCTTTAATGGACTGGATTTAATTAACTTATGCATTTTGTTGCCTATGTTGTTATAATTGCTTCCAATGTTTCCTCGTCTGTAAGTCGCTTTGGATAAAAACGTCTGCTAAATGACTAAATGTAAATTTTATGAAATGTGTAATGTCATGTGTAATGTGTAGTGTGTGGCCTTGAAATTTTAGCATGTCTACGTAATCATGAATAAATGCTTCTTGAGACACACAGTGTTGCTTCTTTGCATGCATCAAATGAATTGTTTCTGGCTATATGCATCCATGCATTAGTTTGAGAGGGGTGGAAATGGGACACTTGGGTGAAACAAAACTGCCCCAAAAGTACCCCCCCCACTTTAAATACAGTTTTTTCTAAGTCAATTTGGTACATTTCTCAGATCCGATTTGAAATTCTCAAAACTTCTTGTTCAATCCTTACATCCTTGTGTCACGTGTGCACATCAAACAAGCATTTTCTCATTTCTTTGAACAAGTTGCAAATGCTTTGGTACATCCATGCAAATGATTATGACTAAATTCTGTGCAGATTCCTACATTATCAATTGCTTATGTCATGTTGATCAAAATGCATTATAATGGGTCTCTGTAGAATAGTATAATCCCCACGACATTTAAGCACTAGTTTTACAATATACAGTAAGTATACTTTAAGTAAACGGTGGCATTTTATTTTACTCAATTTAGTGTTTTGCATTGCTATATTCTTTCCACATAGGACTGCAAGACAACTTCACTGTGTTGCAGACGGCCCCTTTTCACACCTAAACAGTCTTTTGACACTCTCTACAGGGATCTCATCCCTGAACAAGAGAGGGGGCAGATTGGAGATGACCTGCCAAAGTACGTGTTAGTTTGGGACAATGTCAGTTTCCATCGCTCCAACATCATCAGGCAATGGTTTGCGGCCCACAACAGGATGCTGGTGGAGTTCCTCTCACCCTACTCAACCACGTTGAGGAATTTTTCTCAGCATGAAGATTAAAAGTATATGATCGCCAGCCGCATACACAGATGACCCTTCTGGCTGCCATGGATGTAACGTGTGATGACATCACAGCTGATGCCTGCAGAGGCTGGATTAGACACTCTGAAAGATGATTTTCACGCTGTATCGCAAGAGAAGATATTTGTTGTGATGTGGATGAGAATCCGTTGCCCAAAAGACAGGAACGTCAGGAGGTGTAGGAAGACTGCACTGTAATTCCACTGCACTGCATGTACAGTTTTCCCTAAGGAGATTGTCTTATGTTCAGATTTCTACATTTGTTTGTGCTATGCAGTGCTGTCTTTTCCTGTCTGCATCACAATGACACTGTCTGTCAATAAATTATTGTACAAACAGTAAAAGCGTTAACGTGAATCATGTGCCGTCTCTAACAATCAAAAATCAAAACCAGAAATGCACTTACTGTTTTGCAAATGACAAGGATGATTCCAGAAATGCTCCACTCATCACTCTCAGGTCACTCCGCTGCACACGTCTGATCACTTCTTTGTCACCCCCGACCTCACCGCTCCAGACAACGCAGATGTCTTACCGCTGGTCACTTTCCGGCGCTACCTACGGTCCCTCCCTCCTGCTTTTCCTCTGCTGTCTTGTCTGCACTCCCCCCCTCTGAGGAGCTCTCTCTTTTGAATACCAACAGTGCCACAGACACTCTGTGTTCCACGCTTACATCCTGCTTGGACAACATATGCCCTCTTACATCTGGACCAGCCCGTGCATCCCTGTCTGCCCCCTGGTTATCGGATGTACCACGTGAGCATCGCACCAGCCTCCGGTCAGCTGAGAGAAAATGGCACAAGTCAAAAGACCATACTGACCTCTCTCTCTCTACCAGTCTCTTCTCTCTACTTTCTCCGTTGACGTCACCTCTGCAAAAACTGATTATAACCACTCGAAGATCAGCAACTCTCCTGACTCTCTCACACACTTAAAAACCTTCTCTGCTCTCCTCTGTCCGCCTGCTCCCACACCTTCATCGGAGTTGACGGCTGATAATTTTGCATCGTTCTTCGTAAAGAAAACTACCGCCATCAACAGCCAATTTTCTACGCCACCATCACCCGCCTTTTCTCCTATGTCTGAAGATGATGTTTCCAAGGTCATTGGTTCCAACCACCCTACCACCTGCCCACTGGATCCCATCCCCACCCATCTCCTCCATGCCATCTCTCCAGCAGTTGTGCCTGGTCTGACCCGCATCATCAACTCTTTGCTCACCACTGGGACATTTCCCACTGCTTTCAAAGAGGCCTGCATCACACCGCTACTGAAGAAACTCACTCTCAACCTTATACTGCTAGAACACTACAGGCCGGTGTAGTGTGTGAAAATGCATATCTTCCGTCAAAATGTAGATGACTGATTTTAACCTCTTATTATTTTCTGTCTTCTTAAAAAATTATTTTTTTACTTACCTCACTATTCTTTGCTTTGTATACTGTGCTAGGCTTTAATGGACTGGATTTAATTAACTTATGCATTTTGTTGCCTATATTGTTATAATTGTTTCCAATGTTTCCTCGTCTGTAAGTCGCTTTGGATAAAAACGTCTGCTAAATGACTAATTGTAAATTTTATGAAATGTGTAATGTCATGTGTAATGTGTAATGTGTAGTGTGTGGCCTTGAAATTTTAGCATGTCTACGTAATCATGAATAAATGCTTCTTGAGACACACAGTGTTGCTTCTTTGCATGCATCAAATGAATTGTTTCTGGCTATATGCATCCATGCATTAGTTTGAGAGGGGTGGAAATGGGACACTTGGGTGAAACAAAACTGCCCAAAAGTTTGTTGCCTATATTGTTATAATTGCTTCCAATGTTTCCTCGTCTGTAAGTCGCTTTGGATAAAAACGTCTGCTAAATGATGTTGTGGAATTTTCTTATTCCTTAATCAAGGTGAGTCAATTTTGACAAACGCAATATACAGAGACATCAAGTACTTTGCAAAGTATTTTATTGTCATTTAATCTGCATCATGAGCAATGAGCATGGTGCAGAGCAAAGGCGCTCTTTCCTCCTGCACCCAGAGTATATATATGATTAAAAACGTGACACCCCCTCCCTTTGCCCCTAACAAGAATCCCGAGCTGGTTTACGGGAAGTTCCGTTATTCCAAACAGAACATCTTGGCCTCTGCTCGAGGGCAAAGGCAGAGTGGTATGACGTGTTTAGAGAAAAACATGATAACATTAGAAAAGAAAACATAGATAAACACTTCGTAAACATATAGACAGACACATCAAGAAGCTAGACTAGAAAATTTTCATTACATTCCCCCCTTTTATCATATATGATAACCAAAATCTTTATACTTTGACCATGTAAGATGAGCAACGCCCTTTCTCTTACAGGTTTCATTCTTCTATCTAAACAGTTCTTAAAATCCCACTAGAATTGGTAACACCACCTGCTTCAGCCCCACTCCCCAACTTTAGCTATTCCACCATTTCAACAGACTGTTAGTCATATCATCCGGTTCCCTGATAATTAAAATTTTTCTGAGTTAGAGCTAGTCTTTTTCCTTTTTATTTGGCCGTTCCAGGGGACATAATTGCCCACATTTTCAAATTTTGTTGCCTTATCCAGAACATCAACTGAGGTACACGTACCTCTACACAAATACATATTTGTTCCCCAGTACCTAGCAGAATTAGGGTAACACTGTCCCTCCCCATACCATTTTATTAAACTTGGAATATAGTGTTAGACAGAAACAAAATTCTATAATCTCTAATTTCTCAGGGTTCGATGTGTCCCCGACTCGAACAGTTGATTCCCTTTGCGAGCACCAATAGTGCCCCTCCTGTCGCTTCAGTCAGCACGACCATTGCGAAGAGCCATACGGTTGGAGTTGCCCCTCCTTGGACACCTTTTTGCTGTGGGAGGTGTGTCTTTCCCACGACTTCCTCCTGAAATCTTTGACTACTTGGAAGTCTCCTGCCTGGAAGCTGTGGAATGATTTGTCAGCTCCGTTTGCTACTGCTCCTTTGACCTGCACAAATATTTTGAGAGCAAAAACACAAAAACACATTGCTTGTAACATCCCCCCTTTTGAAGCGTGGTCTAGGCCATGCGTCAAAATCGCAAAAGCAGGGAAAGAATGTTTTGGCAAACAGGTGAGGCCATTTGGGCCTCCCCAAACATTGTCAGTGTATTTACATGAGCACTCCTTCCAGAGTGCACGCTCAGCTGGTTCTGCAAAATGTTTGCATCTCTGCAAGAGAAAGAGTTTTGTTAGTGATTTCTGGAGAAAATCTGTCTGTCTCTGATGTTGCTTGCTTTGCTGCAAGGTCAGCCGTCGGCTTACTGCAAAAAAATTGTTTCAGATACAAAAGTGTGTGCGTCACAGTTACACACAACAATGGCTGATGGGAGAAGAATGGCAGATAGCATATCAGCAACCTATGTGTGATTAAGAATGTTTTTACCATCATCTTTTACAAAGTTTCTGTGTTTCCACAGTGTGCCAAAATCATGAGTTACACCAAATGCATATCTACTATCTGTGTGAATGTCTACATTTTTATTCTTTGCTAATCCCCATGCGCGTGTGAGTGCAATGAGCTCTGCTGTCTGAGCAGAGAAATGGTCCCTAAAAATGATATCAATTGCTTCTTTGCTTTTGGACTTGCGATGTCTGTAAAAAGATGGCGCCGGTGCAGGCTTGCCGTCAATCACTTAATATTGTTGTGTGTGTTTTAATTTGTTTTATGCTATTTTTTATACGATGCGCATCCTCAGTTTTAACCTACGACCGACTTACTCTTTTAAACTTGAAAGATGCTTCAATTGCGCTATCAAACCAAGCAGTTTGTGTTGAACCCTGCACCCCCCCCACTACTGAAGTCGATACCTGCCCACCTTCGCCGCTGTCTGTACCTGTTACCGGTGAGAAAGCGCAGGAGGCGCCGTGGAAAGCAGGGCGGCCTAGCGATGAAGCTAAAAAACTTCATACGCTTACATCGGATGCCCGGAGTGCATCTGGCGTCTCTTGAGGATGGTATGGCTGGAGCTTTCCGTGTCCGCCGGCGCTCGCTGGAGCCAGTGTGCGGATCGATGGTTGCGGTTCTGCCTTCGTCGTTGACGCCACCCCCTGGCTTTCGCTCTCCTCGGTTTTTGCGTGGGGGAGTGTGCAAGAACCATCTCCGCTCCCTTCCTCGGGAAAAACAGGCAGCTTCTTCGGACTATCTACCGCGGGTTCGGATGGCCTTGGTCAACGCCAGATCGGTAGTAAACAAAACATTTATTTTAAACGATCTTTTCTCTGCTTGTGAACTGGATTTTCTTTTTCTGACTGAAACATGGGTCACCACTGGGGATCTTAGCTCCTTTTCCGAAATGACTCGTTTCTTTGTCATCTTGTGGCGTCAAACAAACAAAACAGCTTTGAACTGCAGTTATTTACTATTAAACTGGACAAGCCCTTGTTGGTTGCACTAATATATCGACCTCCGAAATATAATAAGGACTTTTTAAATGACTTCTCAACCCTTTTGGGAGATCTGTTACCCAAGTATGAACAACTATTAATTTTGGGAGATTTTAACATTCATGTCTGCTGTGCTGATGATTCTTTGGCAAAAGAATTTAAAAACCTTTTAAATGCCTTCGACTTAACCTCTCAGGTTAATATACCCACTCACCAGCATGGTCATACACTTGATCTGGTTTTAACTCATGGGGTTTCTTTCGGCGATCTTGATGTATGTGAAAATGGCTTCTCTGATCATAAGACTGTTTTGTTTTCCTTTTCATCTCAGTTAAATGTTGTCAGACAGGCATCTGCTGCTCGTCAGGCTCGGCTTATCACCTCAGCTACTAGAGAGGACTTTATGTCCACTTTTACTAAAGAAAGCCTACATATGGATGAGTGGAATGAAAATTTAAGTGTGGAGGAATTACTTCTCAGTTTTAATACCATTTGTGTTGGTGTTATGGATTTGGTGGCACCTTTTAAAACATTTTTTCATAAATCTGGACCGGAGCCATGGTTAACTGACTCTACACGTGCTCTTAGGCAGATGTGTAGGCGAGCAGAGCGAAAGTGGAAAAAGGACAAACTTAATGTCTCTCTTCAAATACTAAGAGAATCCCTATCACAATACCAGAAAGCCGTTAAATCAGCAAAATCTATATATTTCACTGAAATTATAAACAAGAACAGTCATAAACCCAAAACTCTTTTTAATATTATTAATGCTACTCTTAACCCCTCCTCTGGCTCATTGTTAGAAGGATCCTCACAACTTTGCGAGGACTTTCTATCATTTTTTATGAGTAAAATAAATGATTTTAGAACAGGGATAAATCATCTACAGCCTAATCCCGCGGAGTACCAAAGATGTCCTACTGTTCTGAGTGATTTTACCCCGGTCTCCGATGTCCATTTTACTACATTAGTGACTCAGCTCAAGCCTTCTGGCTCGGCTATTGATGTAATTCCCCCTAAGCTTTTAAAACAAGTTCTGGATGTGGTAGCTCCTTACCTTTTGTCTATAATAAACTGCAGTCTAGAAACTGGTATTATTCCAGATCTGCTAAAACATGCAACTGTGCGGCCACTACTGAAAAAAACAAGTCTAGATCCCACGATTTTAGCAAATTTTAGACCTATTTCAAATCTGTCCTTTATTACAAAAATTATGGAGAAAACTGTTCTTGAACAATTGCAAACTTATTTAGCTGATAATATGATCTTTGAAGTTTTTCAATCTGGGTTCAGAAAACATCATTCCACTGAGACTGCTCTTTTGAAGGTATTAAATGATTTGCTTGTCATATGTGACTCAGGTGACCATGTTGCGCTGGTGTTGTTAGATCTTACCGCCGCCTTTGATACGGTTGATCATGCTATTCTTGTCGGTCGTCTGGTGCAGGCATTACAGGCAAAGCTCTGAACTGGTTTAAATCGTACCTTACAAACAGAACTTTTTCTATCAATATAGGTGATCATTCATCTAAAAGTGCTGTCTTAACATGTGGGGTTCCCCAAGGATCGATTTTGGCTCCCATTTTATTTTCTTTATATATGCTCCCATTGGGTTCAATTTTTAGAAAATATGGACTCGATTTTCACTGTTATGCGGATGACACGCAAATTTATCTGCCTATTAAACGAAACTCTAATGGTGTCGATGCCCTTCTTGCCTGTCTGTGTGATGTAAGGGTATGGCCATCGATGAACTTTCTGAATTTTAATGAAGATAAGACCGAAATCACTATATTTGGACCGTCTGACTCTGTGGCTGCCCCCAATATAAATCTCGGTGGGCTGTCCACTTGTGTCAAGCACCATGTAAAAATCTGGGTGTTATCTTTGATGAACACTTGAAGTTTGATAGGCAGATAAATGTAGTGGTAAAATCATCATTTTTCCAGCTGAGACTCCTGTCAAAGGTAAAGACTTTTCTCTCGTTTAAAAACCTTGAGAAAGTCATTCATGCTTTTATTACGTCAAGACTGGACTATTGTAACTCACTATATTTTGGGATCAGTCAATCTTCTATGTCCCGGCTACAATTGGTCCAAAATGCAGCAGCTAGATTTTTAACTGGAACCCATAAACGTGCTCATATTACTCCTGTTTTAAGATCTCTGCATTGGTTGCCCGTGTGCCATAGAGTAGTTTTTAAACTCTTGCTTATTGTTTTTAAATCTTTAAATGGTCTGGGTCCCTCCTACATTGATGATCTACTGGTTGAGAGAAAGACTTGTAGATCTCTTCGGTCTTCCAACGATCAGACTCTGTCTGTTCCCAAGATGAAACGAAAGCGCAGGGGCTTCCGAGCCTTCTCATATGTTGCTCCTCAACTTTGGAACTCACTGCCAATGACAATAAAAAATGCTCCATCTGTGTCTTCTTTTAAGACTAGGCTAAAGACCTATCTCTTTGATAAGGCTTTTGATAGTTGATTTGTGTATCTTTATTATTATTTCTTTCTTATCACACTGTATAATATTGCCTCTTTTTTGTTAAAGCACATTGGTCAACCTTTGGTTGAAATTAATAGTGCTTTATAAATAAAATGCCATTGCCATTGCCATTGCCATTGCCATTGCCATTGTAATTGCAGACACGCTTTGCGGACAGCTGTCTGCCGCGGTCAGTATTTTCGTGACCCAAAAAACGAACAACTTGTTTTGCCAGCTGGACTTTGGAGACATTTACTTTGTGTTTTTTTTTTTCTCTTATCTTTTAAACTGGAAACAAAGGCCTGCGCACCGGTAAATTTGGACATGGCACAACTATGCCTTTTTTTTCTTTTTTTATCTTTTTAAACTCATTAAATATTGGCCTTATGCCATTGAGGTCTTCTTATTTGAGGCTTCTGTTTTGAGGGGGAATTGCTGTTTGCGTGGATGGAAATTACCCTTGGGCGTTATCACAACAGGTTCACAGTTCCTAATCAACCCAACATAATATTTTCCTGTTCCCCAAAGTTGTACGGGCACCTTCCCAAAATTTCTTCATTAATCTTTTTGTGTGTGAAAACACTTCAAGTCCCCTTGTTGCTGACAGACAGGCATGATTCTCACGATGGGCGTGCAACAAATTTGAATATTGCACGTCGTCCCTTTTAACCCATTCTATGGCGTGCGCATATTTGGCAGCAAAACACCCACAGCTCCCCACACCATTGCAATCAACGTCATGAGGCTCTGTGAGGCAATACATTCTACATCATACTTACGTAATTCAATATTACATCGTACAGCTGTACGAGCGCTGCACACGGGTCGTGTTGGTATCATGCTCAATCTGTCATCATACACATTATGACACCCAACTCGCATTGCACCCTTTTGACATAAATTATTCTACATTAGAGCCACTAGCATTTAGGGAAAACACAGCTAGTTTAGACTCTGGCAAATTTAAACACTTCTTGTGAATCACAGTAGGCTATTTGTTGCCCCTGAATCTATCAAAAAATCAAGCAGTTTGTTGCACACGAGCATTGTGCATTTTAGCAAAGTTCAGAAAGCGTTTTCATTCATCATGGAATGTGAGCTAAGCAGATCTTCATTGCATACAGTAGGAAAAAGCATTTCTTCATTGCATATGCTAAGGGAAATCATACTCACCACCCTCGGAATGATGCCTCACCTCCTCACTTCCATCTACCTTTTCTCTTGACCTCCGCGATCTCAGAGGCTCAGGACAATCATTTCGCCAGTGCCCCGTCTTTCCGCAATTGAAACATTTCTCTGGATCATAGGTGCTAGAGGGTTTAAAACCTCCTCTTCCACGTCCACGCCACTGACCTCCTCTCCTCCCGTTTCCTCTTCCTCCATGCTCTACTCCGATATTCATTAGAGCCATGTGGAGTTCTTCATCTTGTGTGTTTTTCTTCTGAAGCTCTTTCTTGCCTGTTTGTCTTTCGGCGTGTACAGCATGACGGACGATCTCGCTCATTCTCGCACGATCTGGCTCGATGCATGATTTTTCCACTTCTCGTCTCAGCTCTTCTCTGAGATTAGCAGAAAAGTGGATCTGAGATGTCCTATGAACGGACCAATGTCCGGTCCGTCTGAATCAGGTTGAAGTCCAGAATGTTCTTTAAATACTTCCTCCACAGGCCATTTACCCTGTAACTTTCTTAGGTCCGATGGTTTCAGTTTGACTTTCAACAGTCTCTCTAATTCTTTCATTGAGGGTGAGAATTCTTTGCAAAATGTCAAAAGTTCTTTATACGTCGGTGCTGGTTGCGCTCTTTCCTGCTTTTGACACACCACGGGCTGTGGCATGTGTGGCACTGGTGCTGGTGGAGACACTGGTGGGGGCACTGGAGCTGCCTCAATCGGGTTCAGATGTCGGTGAGGAGGGACACAATCATCCTCCGGTTGGTGTTTGTAACAAGTCATAGATGGGGGTAAAGAAGTGTGGGAATTAAGATCAATATATAGATCGATATAAAATTGGATGATTAATTTTGTTTAAATCAGATGTATTTTCGTACATGACATGATTGTGAACAAAAGCTTGAAGTTGAGAGTCCTACAGTTGCTAGATGTTGCCTGAGATCGGAATTTGGTCAGTAAGTGGGGGGTTGCATGTTCTGCTTATGTGTGTGTGTAATAAGAACTACATTTTCTTTTTGGGGAAGAAATGGGTACACTTAAGGATCTTATTGTGGTATTAAACGTGCCTTTACATTTAATATGCTTATGATTCCATTGTTGATTAAAACTATGCATAAAATGTTGAAAATATAACCAAGTGTGTTAGTTGGTGTTAACCTAGAATTCAGCGCTGATTCTGTGGGATACTGTGGGGTTTTTTCCACAGGAAATTGCTATGTGTGTGTGTAAAGATTAGATTACACGGGGAGCCCCATGGAATGGGTGAGGGTCTTGTGTGCAAATTTGTTACAGATGTCGGGTTTGAAAAACAAGGCAGTGAGCTGGTTGGCTGAGACAGGACAAAGAAGGGAAAGCGGATTGGACCCAGGCTGAAGAAGAGATTCGGCGTGAAATATAAAACCATGTGTATGTGTTTTCTGGTGGTCGATCCTTTGTGAGACGTTTTTGTGTCTGAGGATCCACCGAAACAGCTGTTTGTTTGAGACTTCTGATCAATAAATTTCAACGTTTTCTGAACTGGCCTCTCTCCAATTTTTGAACGCGCAGAACATTGTTTTAATGTTCATCAGAAGACAGAGGGGTTAAATCATTATATTCAAGCAAAACAGGGTACAATGGAGTTTTCGGTGGTGGCAGTTCTTCCAATGCCTTTTCTTTAAAAACATAGTCACGTCTATTTGCTTCCCTCTCCCATAACTCTAAACATTTACACGCTTCATCATATTTTTCCCTTTCTTTTTTGGATATTTTAAATATGTCTTTTTTCCACATATGTTCTCTTATTTTCTCTAATTTTGTGGTACTAAATGTACCGTTTTCTGGAAAGTTAGCTTTTTCTATTAAATAGGGTACACCTTGTAAACTTCCCGTTCCCCAATTTTTCCTCATTTCTCTGTATGTTGGTTTATCCATATCATTTCTTAGTAGTCCCCCAGACTGTTTAGAATCTCTCTCGATTCTGAGTAGTCTCCCCTCTTTAACCAGACTGTTTTAAGCAGTCCCCCAGACTGTTTAGAATCTCTCGATTCTAAGTAGTCTCCCCTCTTTAACCAGACTGTTTTAAGCAGTCCCCCAGACTGTTTAGCGCTAAGTAGTCTCCCCTTTTGTTCCAGACTGTTCAGAAATCTATCTGACTCACCACTTTTCCTTTTTGTGCCTTGCACTGAGTTCTTTTGGGATCACGTCAGCTTGGGGTCCGGAGTAGAGTTCTCTCGTCCCTGTATGGGGTTAGAGATGGATTTGCTATGTCCAGGATGATCAGTCAACTCTAGTCCGTTCTCCGTCAGCCTTGTGATCCCATACTTCGTCGCCAAATTGTTGTGGAATTTTCTTATTCCTTAATCAAGGTGAGTCAATTTTGACAAACGCAATTTACATAGACATCAAGTACTTTGCAAAGTATTTTATTGTCGTTTAATCTGCATCATGAGCAATGAGCATGGTGCAGAGCAAAGGCGCTCTTTCCTCCTGCACCCAGAGTATATATATGATTAAAAACGTGACACCCCCTCCCTTTGCCCCCTAACAAGAATCCCGAGCTGGTTTACGGGAAGTTCCGTTATTCCAAACAGAACATCTTGGCCTCTGCTCGAGGGCAAAGGCAGAGTGGTATGACGTGTTTAGAGAAAAACATGATAACATTAGAAAAGAAAACATAGATAAACACTTCGTAAACATATAGACAGACACATCAAGAAGCTAGACTAGAAAATTTCCATTACAATGACTAAATGTAAATTTTATGAAATGTGTAATGTCATGTGTAATGTGTAATGTGTAGTGTGTGGCCTTGAAATTTTAGCATGTCTACGTAATCATGAATAAATGCTTCTTGAGACACACAGTGTTGCTTCTTTGCATGCATCAAATGAATTGTTTCTGGCTATATGCATCCATGCATTAGTTTGAGAGGGGTGGAAATGGGACACTTGGGTGAAACAAAACTGCCCCCCACTTTAAATACAGTTTTTTCTAAGTCAATTTGGTACATTTCTCTGATCCGATTTGAAATTCTCAAAACTTCTTGTTCAATCCTTACATCCTTGTGTCACGTGTGCACATCAAACAAGCATTTTCTAATTTCTTTGAACAAGTTGCAAATGCTTTGGTACATCCATGCAAATGATTATGACAAAATTCTGTGCAGATTCCTACATTATCAATTGCTTATGTCATGTTGATAAAAATGCATTATAATGGGTCTCTGTAGAATAGTATAATCCCAGCGACATTTAAGCACTACATTTACATTTACATTTATTCATTTGGCAGACGCTTTTATCCAAAGCGACTTACAAGTAGTTTTATACAGTGGCACATTACTGCAGAGCAATCAGGGGTAAGGTGCCTTGCTCAAGGGCCCTTCAGTCATGACCTGCTGGCACTGAGATTAGAACCGGCAACCTTCTGATCACAAGCCCAACACTCTAACCATTAGGCCATTTTACTCTTTTACTTTTATTTTACTCAATTTAGTGTTTTGCATTGCTATATTCTTTCCACATAGGACTGCAAGACAACTTCACTGTGTTGCAGACGGCCCCTTTTCAAACCTAAACAGTCTTTTGACACTCTCTACAGAGATCTCATCCCTGAACAAGAGAGGGGGCAGATTGGAGATGACCTGCCAAAGTACGTGTAAGTTTGGGACAATGTCAGTTTCCATTGCTCCAACATCATCAGGCAATGGTTTGCGGCCCACAACAGGATGCTGGTGGAGTTCCTCTCACCCTACTCAACCCCGTTGAGGAATTTTTCTCAGCATGAAGATTAAAAGTATATGATGGCCAGCCGCATACACAGATGACCCTTCTGGCTGCCATGGATGTAACGTGTGATGACATCACAGCTGATGCCTGCAGAGGCTGGATTAGACACTCTGAAAGATGATTTTCACGCTGTATCGCAAGAGAAGATATTTGTTGTGATGTGGATGAGAATCCGTTGCCCAAAAGACAGGAACGTCAGGAGGTGTAGGAAGACTGCACTGTAATTCCACTGCACTGCATGTACAGTTTTCCCTAAGGAGATTGTCTTATGTTCAGATTTCTACATTTGTTTGTGCTATGCAGTGCTGTCTTTTCCTGTCTGCATCACAATGATACTGTCTGTCAATAAATTATTGAACAAACAGTAAAAGCGTTAACGTGAATCATGTGCCGTCTCTTGCAATCAAACAATCAAAACCAGAAATGCACTACTGTTTTGCAAATGACAAGGATGATTCGAGAAATGCTCCACTCATCACTCTCAGGTCACTCCGCTGCACACGTCTGATCACTTCTTTGTCACCCCCGACCTCACCGCTCCAGACAACGCAGATGTCTTACCGCTGGTCACTTTCCGGCGCTACCTACGGTCCCTCCCTCCTGCTTTTCCTCTGCTGTCTTGTCTGCACTCCCCCCCTCTGAGGAGCTCTCTCTTTTGAATACCAACAGTGCCACAGACACTCTGTGTTCCACGCTTACATCCTGCTTGGACAACATATGCCCTCTTACATCTGGACCAGCCCGTGCATCCCTGTCTGCTCCCTGGTTATCGGATGTACCACGTGAGCATCGCACCAGCCTCCGGTCAGCTGAGAGAAAATGGCACAAGTCAAAAGACCATACTGACCTCTCTCAATCTACTTTCTCCGTTGACGTCACCTCTGCAAAAACTGATTATAACCACTCGAAGATCAGCAACTCTCCTGACTCTCGCACACTCTTAAAAACCTTCTCTGCTCTCCTCTGTCCGCCTGCTCCCACACCTTCATCGGAGTTAACGGCTGATGATTTTGCATCGTTCTTCGTAAAGAAAACTACCGCCATCAACAGCCAATTTTCTACGCCACCATCACCCGCCTTTTCTCCTATGTCTGAAGATGATGTTTCCAAGGTCATTGGTTCCAACCACCCTACCACCTGCCCACTGGATCCCATCCCCACCCATCTCCTCCATGCCATCTCTCCAGCAGTTGTGCCTGGTCTGACCCGCATCATCAACTCTTTGCTCACCACTTGGACATTTCCCACTGCTTTCAAAGAGGCCTGCATCACACCGCTACTGAAGAAACTCACTCTCAACCTTACACTGCTAGAACACTACAGGCCGGTGTAGTGTGTGAAAATGCATATCTTCCGTCAAAATGTAGATGACTGATTTTAACCTCTTATTATTTTCTGTCTTCTTAAAAAATTATTTTTTACTTACCTCACTATTCTTAGCTTTGTATACTGTGCTAGGCTTTAATGGACTGGATTTAATTAACTTATGCATTTTGTTGCCTATATTGTTATAATTGCTTCCAATGTTTCCTCGTCTGTAAGTCGCTTTGGATAAAAACGTCTGCTAAATGACTAAATGTAAATTTTATGAAATGTGTAATGTCATGTGTAATGTGTAATGTGTAGTGTGTGGCCTTGAAATTGTAGCATGTCTACGTAATCATGAATAAATGCTTCTTGAGACACACAGTGTTGCTTCTTTGCATGCATCAAATTAATTGTTTCTGGCTATATGCATCCATGCATTAGTTTGAGAGGGGTGGAAATGGGACACTTGGGCGAAACAAAACTGCCCCAAAAGTACCCCCCCCCACTTTAAATACAGTTTTTTCTAGGTCAATTTGGTACATTTCTCAGATCCGATTTGAAATTCTCAAAACTTCTTGTTCAATCCTTACATCCTTGTGTCACGTGTGCACATCAAACAAGCATTTTCTCATTTCTTTGAACAAGTTGCAAATGCTTTGGTACATCCATGCAAATGATTATGACAAAATTCTGTGCAGATTCCTACATTATCAATTGCTTATGTCATGTTGATCAAAATGCATTATAATGGGTCTCTGTAGAATAGTATAATCCCCACGACATTTAAGCACTAGTTTTACAATATACAGTAAGTATACTTTAAGTAAACAGTGGCATTTTATTTTACTCAATTGAGTTTTTTTTTTCATTGCTATATTCTTTCCACATAGGACTGCAAGACAACTTCACTGTGTTGCAGACAGCCCCTTTTCACACCTAAACAGTCTTTTGACACTCTCTACAAAGTTAGTGTTAGTTTGGGACAATGTCAGTTTCCATCGCTCCAACATCATCAGGCAATGGTTTGCGGCCCACAACAGGATGCTGGTGGAGTTCCTCTCACCCTACTCAACCACGTTGAGGAATTTTTCTCAGCATGAAGATTAAAAGTATATGATCGCCAGCCGCATACACAGATGACCCTTCTGGCTGCCATGGATGTAACGTGTGATGACATCACAGCTGATGCCTGCATAGGCTGGTTTAGACACTCTGAAAGATGATTTTCACGCTGCATCGCAAGAGAAGATATTTGTTGTGATGTGGATGAGAATCCGTTGCCCAAAAGACAGGAACGTCAGGAGGTGTAGGAAGACTGCACTGTAATTCCACTGCACTGCATGTACAGTTTTCCCTAAGGAGATTGTCTTATGTTCAGATTTCTACATTTGTTTGTGCTATGCAGTGCTGTCTTTTCCTGTCTGCATCACAATGACACTGTCCGTCAATAAATTATTGTACAAACAGTAAAAGCGTTAACGTGAATCATGTGCCGTCTCTTGCAATCAAACAATCAAAACCAGAAATGCACTTACTGTTTTGCAAATGACAAGGATGATTCAAGAAATGCTCCACTCATCACTCTCAGGTCACTCCGCTGCACACGTCTGATCACTTCTTTGTCACCCCCGACCTCACCGCTCCAGACAACGCAGATGTCTTACCGCTGGTCACTTTCCGGCGCTACCTACGGTCCCTCCCTCCTGCTTTTCCTCTGCTGTCTTGTCTGCACTCCCCCCCTCTGAGGAGCTCTCTCTTTTGAATACCAACAGTGCCACAGACACTCTGTGTTCCACGCTTACATCCTGTTTGGACAACATATGCCCTCTTACATCTGGACCAGCCGGTGCATCCCTGTCTGCCCCCTGGTTATCGGATGTACCACGTGAGCATCGCACCAGCCTCCGGTCAGCTGAGAGAAAATGACACAAGTCAAAAGACCATACTGACCTCTCTCTCTCTACATTCTCCGTTGACGTTACCTCTGCAAAAACTGATTATAACCACTCGAAGATCAGCAACTCTCCTGACTCTCGCACACTCTTAAAAACCTCCTCTGCTCTCCTCTGTCCGCCTGCTCCCACACCTTCATCGGAGTTAACGGCTGATGATTTTGCATCGTTCTTCGTAAAGAAAACTACCGCCATCAACAGCCAATTTTCTACGCCACCATCACCCGCCTTTTCTCCTATGTCTGAAGATGATGTTTCCAAGGTCATTGGTTCCAACCACCCTACCACCTGCCCACTGGATCCCATCCCCACCCATCTCCTCCATGCCATCTCTCCAGCAGTTGTGCCTGGTCTGACCCGCATCATCAACTCTTTGCTCACCACTGGGACATTTCCCACTGCTTTCAAAGAGGCCTGCATCACACCGCTACTGAAGAAACTCACTCTCAACCTTACACTGCTAGAACACTACAGGCCGGTGTAGTGTGTGAAAATGCATATCTTCCGTCAAAATGTAGATGACTGATTTTAACCTCTTATTATTTTCTGTCTTCTTAAAAATTTATTTTTTTACTTACCTCACTATTCTTAGCTTTGTATACTGTGCTAGGCTTTAATGGACTGGATTTAATTAACTTATACATTTTGTTGCCTATATTGTTATAATTGCTTCCAATGTTTCCTCGTCTGTAAGTCGCTTTGGATAAAAACGTCTGCTAAATGACTAAATGTAAATTTTATGAAATGTGTAATGTCATGTGTAATGTGTAATGTGTAGTGTGTGGCCTTGAAATTTTAGCATGTCTACGTAATCATGAATAAATGCTTCTTGAGACACACAGTGTTGCATCTTTGCATGCATCAAATGAATTGTTTCTGGCTATATGCATCCATGCATTAGTTTGAGAGGGGTGGAAATGGGACACTTGGGTGAAACAAAACTGCCCCAAAAGTACCCCCCCCCCACTGTAAATACAGTTTTTTCTAAGTCAATTTGGTACATTTCTCTGATCCGATTTGAAATTCTCAAAACTTCTTGTTCAATCCTTACATCCTTGTGTCACGTGTGCACATCAAACAAGCATTTTCTAATTTCTTTGAACAAGTTGCAAATGCTTTGGTACATCCATGCAAATGATTATGACAAAATTCTGTGCAGATTCCTATATTATCAATTGCTTATGTCATGTTGATCAAAATGAAATATAATGGGTGTCTGTAGAATAGTATAATCCCCACGACATTTAAGCAGTAGTTTTACAATATACAGTAAGTATACTTTAAGTAAACGGTGGCATTTTATTTTACTAAATTTAATGTTTTGCATTGCTATATTCTTTCCACATAGGACTGCAAGACAACTTCACTGTGTTGCAGACGGCCCCTTTTCACACCTAAACAGTCTTTTGACACTCTCTACAGGGATCTCATCCCTGAACAAGAGAGGGGGCAGATTGGAGATGACCTGCCAAAGTACGTGTTAGTTTGGGACAATGTCAGTTTCCATCGCTCCAACATCATCAGGCAATGGTTTGCGGCCCACAACAGGATGCTGGTGGAGTTCCTCTCACCCTACTCAACCCCGTTGAGGAATTTTTCTCAGCATGAAGATTAAAAGTATATGATGGCCAGCCCCATACACAGATGACCCTTCTGGCTGCCATGGATGTAACGTGTGATGACATCACAGCTGATGCCTGCAGAGGCTGGATTAGACACTCTGAAAGATGATTTTTACGCTGTTTCGCAAGAGAAGATATTTGTTGTGATGTGGATGAGAATCCGTTGCCCAAAAGACAGGAACGTCAGGAGGTGTAGGAAGACTGCACTGTAATTCCACTGCACTGCATGTACAGTTTTCCCAAAGGAGATTGTCTTATGTTCAGATTTCTACATTTGTTTGTGCTATGCAGTGCTGTCTTTTCCTGTCTGCATCACAATGACACTGTCTGTCAATAAATTATTGTACAAACAGTAAAAGCGTTAACGTGAATCATGTGCCGTCTCTTGCAATCAAACAATCAAAACCAGAAATGCACTTACTGTTTTGCAAATAACAAGGATGATTCGAGAAATGCTCCACTCATCACTCTCAGGTCACTCCGCTGCACACGTCTGATCACTTCTTTGTCACCCCCGACCTCACCGCTCCAGACAACGCAGATGTCTTACCGCTGGTCACTTTCCGGCGCTACCTACGGTCCCTCCCTCCTGCTTTTCCTCTGCTGTCTTGTCTGCACTCCCCCCCTCTGAGGAGCTCTCTCTTTTGAATACCAACAATGCCACAGACACTCTGTGTTCCACGCTTACATCCTGCTTGGACAACATATGCCCTCTTACATCTGGACCAGCCCGTGCATCCCTGTCTGCCCCCTGGTTATCGGATGTACCACGTGAGCATCGCACCAGCCTCCGGTCAGCTGAGAGAAAATGGCACAAGTCAAAAGACCATACTGACCTCTCTCTCTCTACTTTCTCCGTTGACGTCACCTCTGCAAAAACTGATTATAACCACTCGAAGATCAGCAACTCTCCTGACTCTCGCACACTCTTAAAAACCTTCTCTGCTCTCCTCTGTCCGCCTGCTCCCACACCTTCATCGGAGTTAACGGCTGATGATTTTGCATCGTTCTTCGTAAAGAAAACTACCGCCATCAACAGCCAATTTTCTAAGCCACCATCACCCGCCATTTCTCCTATGTCTGAAGATGATGTTTCCAAGGTCATTGGTTCCAACCACCCTACCACCTGCCCACTGGATCCCATCCCCACCCACCTCCTCCATGCCATCTCTCCAGCAGTTGTGCCTGGTCTGACCCGCATCATCAACTCTTTGCTCACCACTGGGACATTTCCCACTGCTTTCAAAGAGGCCTGCATCACACCGCTACTGAAGAAACTCACTCTCAACCTTACACTGCTAGAACACTACAGGCCGGTGTAGTGTGTGAAAATGCATATCTTCCGTCAAAATGTAGATGACTGATTTTAACCTCTTATTATTTTCTGTCTTCTTAAAAAATTATTCTTTTACTTACCTCACCATTCTTAGCTTTGTATACTGTGCTAGGCTTTAATGGACTGGATTTAATTAACTTATGCATTTTGTTGCCTATATTGTTATAATTGCTTCCAATGTTTCCTCGTCTGTAAGTCGCTTTGGATAAAAACGTCTGCTAAATGACTAAATGTAAATTTTATGAAATGTGTAATGTCATGTGTAATGTGTAATGTGTAGTGTGTGGCCTTGAAATTTTAGCATGTCTACGTAATCATGAATAAATGCTTCTTGAGACACACAGTGTTGCTTCTTTGCATGCATCAAATGAATTGTTTCTGGCTATATGCATCCATGCATTAGTTTGAGAGGGGTGGAAATGGGACACTTGGGTGAAACAAAACTGCCCCAAAAGTACCCCCCCCACTGTAAATACAGTTTTTTCTAAGTCAATTTGGTACATTTCTCTGATCCGATTTGAAATTCTCAAAACTTCTTGTTCAATCCTTACATCCTTGTGTCACGTGTGCACATCAAACAAGCATTTTCTAATTTCTTTGAACAAGTTGCAAATGCTTTGGTACATCCATGCAAATGATTATGACAAAATTCTGTGCAGATTCCTATATTATCAATTGCTTATGTCATGTTGATCAAAATGAAATATAATGGGTCTCTGTAGAATAGTATAATCCCCACGACATTTAAGCACTAGTTTTACAATATACAGTAAGTATACTTTAAGTAAACGGTGGCATTTTATTTTACTCAATTTAGTGTTTTGCATTGCTATATTCTTTCCACATAGGACTGCAAGACAACTTCACTGTGTTGCAGACGGCCCCTTTTCACACCTAAACAGTCTTTTGACACTCTCTACAGGGATCTCATCCCTGAACAAGAGAGGGGGCAGATTGGAGATGACCTGCCAAAGTACGTGTTAGTTTGGGACAATGTCAGTTTCCATCGCTCCAACATCATCAGGCAATGGTTTGCGGCCCACAACAGGATGCTGGTGGAGTTCCTCTCACCCTACTCAACCACGTTGAGGAATTTTTCTCAGCATGAAGATTAAAAGTATATGATCGCCAGCCGCATACACAGATGACCCTTCTGGCTGCCATGGATGTAAGGTGTGATGACATCACAGCTGATGCCTGCAGAGGCTGGATTAGACACTCTGAAAGATGATTTTTACGCTGTATCGCAAGAGAAGATATTTGTTGTGATGTGGATGAGAATCCGCTGCCCAAAAGACAGGAACGTCAGGAGGTGTAGGAAGACTGCACTGTAATTCCACTGCACTGCATGTACAGTTTTCCCAAAGGAGATTGTCTTATGTTCAGATTTCTACATTTGTTTGTGCTATGCAGTGCTGTCTTTTCCTGTCTGCATCACATTGACACTGTCTGTCAATAAATTATTGTACAAACAGTAAAAGCGTTAACGTGAATCATGTACCGTCTCTTGCAATCAAACAATCAAAACCAGAAATGCACTTACTGTTTTGCAAATGACAAGGATGATTCGAGAAATGCTCCACTCATCACTCTCAGGTCACTCCGCTGCACACGTCTGATCACTTCTTTGTCACCCCCGACCTCACCGCTCCAGACAACGCAGCTGTCTTACCGCTGGTCACCCTCCTGCTTTTCCTCTGCTGTCTTGTCTGCACTCCCCCCCTCTGAGGAGCTCTCTCTTTTGAAAACCAACAGTGCCACAGACACTCTGTGTTCCACGCTTACATCCTGCTTGGACAACATATGCCCTCTTACATCTGGACCA
Source organism: Barbatula barbatula (assembly GCF_947034865.1). NCBI lineage: Eukaryota > Metazoa > Chordata > Actinopteri > Cypriniformes > Nemacheilidae > Barbatula > Barbatula barbatula. The sequence continues at coordinate 13,713,436 of NC_136772.1, forward strand.
GCCCGTGCATCCCTGTCTGCCCCCTGGTTATCGGATGTACCACGTGAGCATCGCACCAGCCTCCGGTCAGCTGAGAGAAAATGGCACCAGTCAAAAGACCATACTGACCTCTCTCTCTCTACTTTCTCCGTTGACGTCACCTCTGCAAAAACTGATTATAACCACTCGAAGATCAGCAACTCTCCTGACTCTCGCACACTCTTAAAAACCTTCTCTGCTCTCCTCTGTCCGCCTGCTCCCACACCTTCATCGGAGTTAACGGCTGATGATTTTGCATCGTTCTTCGTAAAGAAAACTACCGCCATCAACAGCCAATTTTCTACGCCACCATCACCCGCCTTTTCTCCTATGTCTGAAGATGATGTTTCCAAGGTCATTGGTTCCAACCACCCTACCACCTGCCCACTGGATCCCATCCCCACCCATCTCCTCCATGCCATCTCTCCAGCAGTTGTGCCTGGTCTGACCCGCATCATCAACTCTTTGCTCACCACTGGGACATTTCCCACTGCTTTCAAAGAGGCCTGCATCACACCGCTACTGAAGAAACTCACTCTCAACCTTACACTGCTAGAACACTACAGGCCGGTGTAGTGTGTGAAAATGCATATCTTCCGTCAAAATGTAGATGACTGATTTTAACCTCTTATTATTTTCTGTCTTCTTAAAAAATTATTTTTTTACTTACCTCACTATTCTTAGCTTTGTATACTGTGCTAGGCTTTAATGGACTGGATTTAATTAACTTATGCATTTGTTGCCTATATTGTTATAATTGCTTCCAATGTTTCCTCGTCTGTAAGTCGCTTTGGATAAAAACGTCTGCTAAATGACTAAATGTAAATTTTATGAAATGTGTAATGTCATGTGTAATGTGTAATGTGTAGTGTGTGGCCTTGAAATTTTAGCATGTCTACGTAATCATGAATAAATGCTTCTTCAGACACACAGTGTTGCTTCTTTGCATGCATCAAATGAATTGTTTCTGGCTATATGCATCCATGCATTAGTTTGAGAGGGGTGGAAATGGGACACTTGGGTGAAACAAAACTGCCCCAAAAGTACCCCCCCCACTGTAAATACAGTTTTTTCTAAGTCAATTTGGTACATTTCTCTGATCCGATTTGAAATTCTCAAAACTTCTTGTTCAATCCTTACATCCTTGTGTCACGTGTGCACATCAAACAAGCATTTTCTCATTTCTTTGAACAAGTTGCAAATGCTTTGGTACATCCATGCAAATGATTATGACAAAATTCTGTGCAGATTCCTACATTATCAATTGCTTATGTCATGTTGATCAAAATGAATTATAATGGGTCTCTGTAGAATAGTATAATCCCCACGACATTTAAGCACTAGTTTTACAATATACAGTAAGTATACTTTAAGTAAACGGTGGCATTTTATTTTACTCAATTTAGTGTTTTGCATTGCTATATTCTTTCCACATAGGACTGCAAGACAACTTCACTGTGTTGCAGACGGCCCCTTTTCACACCTAAACAGTCTTTTGACACTCTCTACAGGGATCTCATCCCTGAACAAGAGAGGGGGCAGATTGGAGATGACCTGCCAAAGTACGTGTTAGTTTGGGACAATGTCAGTTTCCATCGCTCCAACATCATCAGGCAATGGTTTGCGGCCCACAACAGGATGCTGGTGGAGTTCCTCTCACCCTACTCAACCACGTTGAGGAATTTTTCTCAGCATGAAGATTAAAAGTATATGATCGCCAGCCGCATACACAGATGACCCTTCTGGCTGCCATGGATGTAACGTGTGATGACATCACAGCTGATGCCTGCAGAGGCTGGATTAGACACTCTGAAAGATGATTTTCACGCTGTATCGCAAGAGAAGATATTTGTTGTGATGTGGATGAGAATCCGCTGCCTAAAAGACAGGAACGTCAGGAGGTGTAGGAAGACTGCACTGTAATTCCACTGCACTGCATGTACAGTTTTCCCAAAGGAGATTGTCTTATGTTCAGATTTCTACATTTGTTTGTGCTATGCAGTGCTGTCTTTTCCTGTCTGCATCACATTGACACTGTCTGTCAATAAATTATTGTACAAACAGTAAAAGCGTTAACGTGAATCATGTGCCGTCTCTTGCAATCAAACAATCAAAACCAGAAATGCACTTACTGTTTTGCAAATGACAAGGATGATTCGAGAAATGCTCCACTCATCACTCTCAGGTCACTCCGCTGCACACGTCTGATCACTTCTTTGTCACCCCCGACCTCACCGCTCCAGACAACGCAGCTGTCTTACCGCTGGTCACTTTCCGGCGCTACCTACGGTCCCTCCCTCCTGCTTTTCCTCTGCTGTCTTGTCTGCACTCCCCCCCTCTGAGGAGCTCTCTCTTTTGAAAACCAACAGTGCCACAGACACTCTGTGTTCCACGCTTACATCCTGCTTGGACAACATATGCCCTCTTACATCTGGACCAGCCCGTGCATCCCTGTCTGCCCCCTGGTTATCCCTGCACTCCCTGGGGGAGTGCAGACAAGACAACGTAAATCATCTGCCGCATGCCGAAGGCGACGCAATGCTAATAATCTTCACAATGTATCACTGCTAGCAACTGCCCCTTCTACTTTCCCAATAGGATTGTGGAACTGCCAATCTGGTGTGAACAAAGCTGATTTCATTACAGCTTTCGTTAAACATTCTGGTCTTTCCATTGTAGCACTTACAGAAACATGGATCAAACCAGAGGACTCTGCCACTCCCGCTGCCCTCTCCCATAACCACACTTTCTCTCACAGCCCTCGCATCACAGGAAGGGGTGGAGGCACCGGTCTACTCATCCCCAAAGACTGGAAATTCAATCAGCTAACACCCTTGTGTGACAACAGCTCCTTCGAGTTTCATGCTGTTACTATCACCCACCCTGTTAAAAGTCATTTTGTAGTTATATATCGTCCCCCAGGTCAGCTTGGACATTTCTTGGAGGAGCTGGATGTGCTTCTTTCATCCTTCCCTGAGGATGGTACTCCCCTGGTGGTACTAGGCGACTTCAACATCCACATTGGAAAGCCACAGGCTGCTGACTTCGTCAACCTGACCGCATCATTTCTCCTCGAGCAGGTTTCCACATCAGCAACCCACAAGTCTGGAAACCATCTAGATTTGATCTTCACAAGGTACTGCTCCACTCATCACCCTCAGGTCACCCCGCTGCACACGTCTGATCACTTCTTCGTCACCCTTGACCTCGACCTCACTGCTCCGGATATCGCAGATGTCTCAGCGATGGTCACCTTCCGGCGCAACCTGCGGTCTCTCCCTCCCTCTTGTTTTTCCTCTGCTGTCCTCTCTGCACTCCCCCCTCTGAGGAGCTCTCTCTTTTGAATACCAACAGTGCCACAGACACTCTGTGTTCCACGCTTACATCCTGCTTGGACAACATATGCCCTCTTACATCTGGACCAGCCCGTGCATTCCTGTCTGCCCCCTGGTTATCGGATGTACCACGTGAGCATCGCACCAGCCTCCTGTCAGCTGAGAGAAAATGGCACAAGTCAAAAGACCATACTGACCTCTCTCTCTCTACTTTCTCCGTTGACGTCACCTCTGCAAAAACTGATTATAACCACTCGAAGATCAGCAACTCTCCTGACTCTCGCACACTCTTAAAAACCTTCTCTGCTCTCCTCTGTCCGCTTGCTCCCACACCTTCATCGGAGTTAACGGCTGATGATTTTGCATCGTTCTTCGTAAAGAAAACTACCGCCATCAACAGCCAATTTTCTACGCCACCATCACCCGCCTTTTCTCCTATAACTGAAGATGATGTTTCCAAGGTCATTGGTTCCAACCACCCTACCACCTGCCCACTGGATCCCATCCCCACCCATCTCCTCTATGCCATCTCTCCAGCAGTTGTGCCTGGTCTGACCCGCATCATCAACTCTTTGCTCACCACTGGGACATTTCCCACTGCTTTCAAAGAGGCCTGCATCACACCGCTACTGAAGAAACTCACTCTCAACCTTACACTGCTAGAACACTACAGGCCGGTGTAGTGTGTGAAAATGCATATCTTCCGTCAAAATGTAGATGACTGATTTTAACCTCTTATTATTTTCTGTCTTCTTAAAAATTTATTTTTTTACTTACCTCACTATTCTTAGCTTTGTATACTGTGCTAGGCTTTAATGGACTGGATTTAATTAACTTATGCATTTGTTGCCTATATTGTTATAATTGCTTCCAATGTTTCCTCGTCTGTAAGTCGCTTTGGATAAAAACGTCTGCTAAATGACTAAATGTAAATTTTATGAAATGTGTAATGTCATGTGTAATGTGTAATGTGTAGTGTGTGGCCTTGAAATTTTAGCATGTCTACGTAATCATGAATAAATGCTTCTTGAGACACACAGTGTTGCTTCTTTGCATGCATCAAATGAATTGTTTCCGGCTATATGCATCCATGCATTAGTTTGAGAGGGGTGGAAATGGGATACTTGGGTGAAACAAAACTGCCCCAAAAGTACCCCCCCCACTTTAAATACAGTTTTTTCTAAGTCAATTTGGTACATTTCTCTGATCCGATTTGAAATTCTCAAAACTTCTTGTTCAATCCTTACATCCTTGTGTCACGTGTGCACATCAAACAAGCATTTTCTCATTTCTTTGAACAAGTTGCAAATGCTTTGGTACATCCATGCAAATGATTATGACAAAATTCTGTGCAGATTCCTACATTATCAATTGCTTATGTCAAGTTGATCAAAATGCATTATAATGGGTCTCTGTAGAATAGTATAATCCCCACGACATTTAAGCACTAGTTTTACAATATACAGTAAGTATACTTTAAGTAAACGGTGGCATTTTATTTTACTCAATTTAGTGTTTTGCATTGCTATATTCTTTCCACATAGGACTGCAAGACAACTTCACTGTGTTGCAGACGGCCCCTTTTCACACCTAAACAGTCTTTTGACACTCTCTACAGGGATCTCATCCCTGAACAAGAGAGGGGGCAGATTGGAGATGACCTGCCAAAGTACGTGTTAGTTTGGGACAATGTCAGTTTCCATCGCTCCAACATCATCAGGCAATGGTTTGCGGCCCACAACAGGATGCTGGTGGAGTTCCTCTCACGCTACTAAACCCGTTGAGGAATTTTTCTCAGCATGAAGATTAAAAGTATATGATGGCCAGCCGCATACATAGATGACCCTTCTGGCTGCCATGGATGTAACGTGTGATGACATCACAGCTGATGCCTGCAGAGGCTGGATTAGACACTCTGAAAGATGATTTTCACGCTGTATCGCAAGAGAAGATATTTGTTGTGATGTGGATGAGAATCCGTTGCCCAAAAGACAGGAACGTCAGGAGGTGTAGGAAGACTGCACTGTAATTCCACTGCACTGCATGTACAGTTTTCCCTAAGGAGATTGTCTTATGTTCAGATTTCTACATTTGTTTGTGCTATGCAGTGCTGTCTTTTCCTGTCTGCATCACAATGACACTGTCTGTCAATAAATTATTGTACAAACAGTAAAAGCGTTAACGTGAATCATGTGCCGTCTCTTGCAATCAAACAATCAAAACCAGAAATGCACTTACTGTTTTGCAAATGACAAGGATGATTCGAGAAATGCTCCACTCATCACTCTCAGGTCACTCCGCTGCACACGTCTGATCACTTCTTTGTCACCCCCGACCTCACCGCTCCAGACAACGCAGATGTCTTACCGCTGGTCACTTTCCGGCGCTACCTACGGTCCCTCCCTCCTGCTTTTCCTCTGCTGTCTTGTCTGCACCCCCCCCCCTCTGAGGAGCTCTCTCTTTTGAATACCAACAGTGCCACAGACACTCTGTGTTCCACGCTTACATCCTGCTTGGACAACATATGCCCTCTTACATCTGGACCAGCCCGTGCATCCCTGTCTGCCCCCTGGTTATCCCTGCACTCCCTGGGGGAGTGCAGACAAGACAACGTAAATCATCTGCCGCATGCCGAAGGCGACGCAATGCTAATAATCTTCACAATGTATCACTGCTAGCAACTGCCCCTTCTACTTTCCCAATAGGATTGTGGAACTGCCAATCTGGTGTGAACAAAGCTGATTTCATTACAGCTTTCGTTAAACATTCTGGTCTTTCCATTGTAGCACTTACAGAAACATGGATCAAACCAGAGGACTCTGCCACTCCCGCTGCCCTCTCCCATAACCACACTTTCTCTCACAGCCCTCGCATCACAGGAAGGGGTGGAGGCACCGGTCTACTCATCCCCAAAGACTGGAAATTCAATCAGCTAACACCCTTGTGTGACAACAGCTCCTTCGAGTTTCATGCTGTTACTATCACCCACCCTGTTAAAAGTCATTTTGTAGTTATATATCGTCCCCCAGGTCAGCTTGGACATTTCTTGGAGGAGCTGGATGTGCTTCTTTCATCCTTCCCTGAGGATGGTACTCCCCTGGTGGTACTAGGCGACTTCAACATCCACATTGGAAAGCCACAGGCTGCTGACTTCGTCAACCTGACCGCATCATTTCTCCTCGAGCAGGTTTCCACATCAGCAACCCACAAGTCTGGAAACCATCTAGATTTGATCTTCACAAGGTACTGCTCCACTCATCACCCTCAGGTCACCCCGCTGCACACGTCTGATCACTTCTTCGTCACCCTTGACCTCGACCTCACTGCTCCGGTTATCGCAGATGTCTCAGCGATGGTCACCTTCCGGCGCAACCTGCGGTCTCTCCCTCCCTCTTGTTTTTCCTCTGCTGTCCTCTCTGCACTCCCCCCTCTGAGGAGCTCTCTCTTTTGAATACCAACAGTGCCACAGACACTCTGTGTTCCACGCTTACATCCTGCTTGGACAACATATGCCCTCTTACATCTGGACCAGCCCGTGCATTCCTGTCTGCCCCCTGGTTATCGGATGTACCACGTGAGCATCGCACCAGCCTCCTGTCAGCTGAGAGAAAATGGCACAAGTCAAAAGACCATACTGACCTCTCTCTCTCTACTTTCTCCGTTGACGTCACCTCTGCAAAAACTGATTATAACCACTCGAAGATCAGCAACTCTCCTGACTCTCGCACACTCTTAAAAACCTTCTCTGCTCTCCTCTGTCCGCCTGCTCCCACACCTTCATCGGAGTTAACGGCTGATGATTTTGTATCGTTCTTCGTAAAGAAAACTACTGCCATCAACAGCCAATTTTCTACGCCACCATCACCCGCCTTTTCTCCTATGTCTGAAGATGATGTTTCCAAGGTCATTGGTTCCAACCACCCTACCACCTGCCCACTGGATCCCATCCCCACCCATCTCCTCCATGCCATCTCTCCAGCAGTTGTGCCTGGTCTGACCCGCATCATCAACTCTTTGCTCACCACTGGGACATTTCCCACTGCTTTCAAAGAGGCCTGCATCACACCGCTACTGAAGAAACTCACTCTCAACCTTACACTGCTAGAACACTACAGGCCGGTGTAGTGTGTGAAAATGCATATCTTCCGTCAAAATGTAGATGACTGATTTTAACCTCTTATTATTTTCTGTCTTCTTAAAAAATTATTTTTTTACTTACCTCACTATTCTTAGCTTTGTATACTGTGCTAGGCTTTAATGGACTGGATTTAATTAACTTATGCATTTTGTTGCCTATATTGTTATAATTGCTTCCAATGTTTGATCGTCTGTAAGTCGCTTTGGATAAAAACGTCTGCTAAATGACTAAATGTAAATTTTATGAAATGTGTAATGTCATGTGTAATGTGTAATGTGTAGTGTGTGGCCTTGAAATTTTAGCATGTCTACGTAATCATGAATAAATGCTTCTTGAGACACACAGTGTGCTTCTTTGCATGCATCAAATGAATTGTTTCTGGCTATATGCATCCATGCATTAGTTTGAGAGGGGTGGAAATGGGACACTTGGGTGAAACAAAACTGCCCCAAAAGTACCCCCCACTTTAAATACAATTTTTTCTAAGTCAATTTGGTACATTTCTCTGATCCGATTTGAAATTCTCAAAACTTCTTGTTCAATCCTTACATCCTTGTGTCACGTGTGCACATCAAACAAGCATTTTCTCATTTCTTTGAACAAGTTGCAAATGCTTTGGTACATCCATGCAAATGATTATGACAAAATTCTGTGCAGATTCCTACATTATCAATTGCTTATGTCATGTTGATCAAAATGCATTATAATGGGTCTCTGTAGAAAAGTATAATCCCCACGACATTTAAGCACTAGTTTTACAATATACAGTAAGTATACTTTAAGTAAACAGTGGCATTTTATTTTACTCAATTTAGTGTTTTGCATTGCTATATTCTTTCCACATAGGACTGCAAGACAACTTTACTGTGTTGCAGACGGCCCCTTTTCACACCTAAACAGTCTTTTGACACTCTCTACAGGGATCTCATCCCTGAACAAGAGAGGGGGCAGATTGGAGATGACCTGCCAAAGTACGTGTTAGTTTGGGACAATGTCAGTTTCCATCGCTCCAACATCATCAGGCAATGGTTTGCGGCCCACAACAGGATGCTGGTGGAGTTCCTCTCACCCTACTCAACCACGTTGAGGAATTTTTCTCAGCATGAAGATTAAAAGTATATGATCGCCAGCCGCATACACAGATGACCCTTCTGGCTGCCATGGATGTAACGTGTGATGACATCACAGCTGATGCCTGCAGAGGCTGGATTAGACACTCTGAAAGATGATTTTCACGCTGTATCGCAAGAGAAGATATTTGTTGTGATGTGGATGACAATCCGTTGCCCAAATGACAGGAACGTCAGGAGGTGTAGGAAGACTGCACTGTAATTCCACTGCACTGCATGTACAGTTTTCCCTAAGGAGATTGTCTTATGTTCAGATTTCTACATTTGTTTGTGCTATGCAGTGCTGTCTTTTCCTGTCTGCATCACAATGACACTGTCTGTCAATAAATTATTGTAAAAACAGTAAAAGCGTTAACGTGACTCATGTGCCGTCTCTTGCAATCAAACAATCAAAACCAGAAATGCACTTACTGTTTTGCAAATGACAAGGATGATTCGAGAAATGCTCCACTCATCACTCTCAGTTCACTCCGCTGCACACGTCTGATCACTTCTTTATCACCCCCGACCTCACCGCTCCAGACAGCGCAGATGTCTTACCGCTGGTCACTTTCCGGCGCTACCTACGGTCCCTCCCTCCTGCTTTTCCTCTGCTGTCTTGTCTGCACTCCCCCCCTCTGAGGAGCTCTCTCTTTTGAATACCAACAGTGCCACAGACACTCTGTGTTCCACGCTTACATCCTGCTTGGACAACATATGCCCTCTTACATCTGGACCAGCCTGTGCATCCCTGTCTGCCCCCTGGTTATCGGATGTACCACGTGAGCATCGCACCAGCCTCCGGTCAGCTGAGAGAAAATGGCACAAGTCAAAAGACCATACTGACCTCTCTCTCTCTACCAGTCTCTTCTCTCTACTTTCTCCGTTGACGTCACCTCTGCAAAAACTGATTATAACCACTCGAAGATCAGCAACTCTCCTGACTCTCTCACACACTTAAAAACCTTCTCTGCTCTCCTCTGTCCGCCTGCTCCCACACCTTCATCGGAGTTAACGGCTGATAATTTTGCATCGTTCTTCGTAAAGAAAACTACAGCCATCAACAGCCAATTTTCTACGCCACCATCACCCGCCTTTTCTCCTATGTCTGAAGATGATGTTTCCAAGGTCATTGGTTCCAACCACCCTACCACCTGCCCACTGGATCCCATCCCCACCCATCTCCTCCATGCCATCTCTCCAGCAGTTGTGCCTGGTCTGACCCGCATCATCAACTCTTTGCTCACCACTGGGACATTTCCCACTGCTTTCAAAGAGGCCTGCATCACACCGCTACTGAAGAAACTCACTCTCAACCTTATACTGCTAGAACACTACAGGCCGGTGTAGTGTGTGAAAATGCATATCTTCCGTCAAAATGTAGATGACTGATTTTAACCTCTTATTATTTTCTGTCTTCTTAAAAAAATATTTTTTTACTTACCTCACTATTCTTAGCTTTGTATACTGTGCTAGGCTTTAATGGACTGGATTTAATTAACTTATGCATTTTGTTGCTTATATTGTTATAATTGTTTCCAATGTTTCCTCGTCTGTAGGTCGCTTTGGATAAAAACGTCTGCTAAATGACTAATTGTAAATTTTATGAAATGTGTAATGTCATGTGTAATGTGTAATGTGTAGTGTGTGGCCTTGAAATTTTAGCATGTCTACGTAATCATGAATAAATGCTTCTTGAGACACACAGTGTTGCTTCTTTGCATGCATCAAATGAATTGTTTCTGGCTATATGCATCCATGCATTAGTTTGAGAGGGGTGGAAATGGGACACTTGGGTGAAACAAAACTGCCCAAAAGTTTGTTGCCTATATTGTTATAATTGCTTCCAATGTTTCCTCGTCTGTAAGTCGCTTTGGATAAAAACGTCTGCTAAATGATGTTGTGGAATTTTCTTATTCCTTAATCAAGGTGAGTCAATTTTGACAAACGCAATATAGAGAGACATCAAGTACTTTGCAAAGTATTTTATTGTCGTTTAATCTGCATCATGAGCAATGAGCATGGTGCAGAGCAAAGGCGCTCTTTCCTCCTGCACCCAGAGTATATATATTTTATTAAAAACGTGACACCCCCTCCCTTTGCCCCTAACAAGAATCCCGAGCTGGTTTACGGGAAGTTCCGTTATTCCAAACAGAACATCTTGGCCTCTGCTCGAGGGCAAAGGCAGAGTGGTATGACGTGTTTAGAGAAAAACATGATAACATTAGAAAAGAAAACATAGATAAACACTTCGTAAACATATAGACAGACACATCAAGAAGCTAGACTAGAAAATTTTCATTACATTCCCCCCTTTTATCATATATGATAACCAAAATCTTTATACTTTGACCATGTAAGATGAGCAACGCCCTTTCTCTTACAGGTTTCATTCTTCTATCTAAACAGTTCTTAAAATCCCACTAGAATTGGTAACACCACCTGCTTCAGCCCCACTTCCCAACTTTAGCTATTCCACCATTTCAACAGACTGTTAGTCATATCATCCGGTTCCCTGATAATTAAATTTTTTCTGAGTTAGAGCTAGTCTTTTTCCTTTTTATTTGGCCGTTCCAGGGGACATAATTGCCCACATTTTCAAATTTTGTTGCCTTATCCAGAACATCAACTGAGGTACACGTACCTCTACACAAATACATATTTGTTCCCCAGTACCTAGCAGAATTAGGGTAACACTGTCCCTCCCCATACCATTTTATTAAGCTTGGAATATAGTCTTAGACAGAAACAAAATTCTATAATCTCTAATTTCTCAGGGTTCGATGTGTCCCCGACTCGAACAGTTGATTCCCTTTGCGAGCACCAATAGTGCCCCTCCTGTCGCTTCAGTCAGCACGACCATTGCGAAGAGCCATACGGTTGGAGTTGCCCCTCCTTGGACACCTTTTTGCTGTGGGAGGTGTGTCTTTCCCACGACTTCCTCCTGAAATCTTTGACTACTTGGAAGTCTCCTGGCTGGAAGCTGTGGAATGATTTGTCAGCTCCGTTTGCTACTGCTCCTTTGACCTGCACAAATATTTTGAGAGCAAAAACACAAAAACACATTGCTTGTAACATCCCCCCTTTTGAAGCGTGGTCTAGGCCATGCGTCAAAATCGCAAAAGCAGGGAAAGAATGTTTTGGCAAACAGGTGAGGCCATTTGGGCCTCCCCAAACATTGTCAGTGTATTTACATGAGCACTCCTTCCAGAGTGCACGCTCAGCTGGTTCTGCAAAATGTTTGCATCTCTGCAAGAGAAAGAGTTTTGTTAGTGATTTCTGGAGAAAATCTGTCTGTCTCTGATGTTGCTTGCTTTGCTGCAAGGTCAGCCGTCGGCTTCCTGCAAAAAAATTGTTTCAGATACAAAAGTGTGTGCGTCACAGTTACACACAACAATGGCTGATGGGAGAAGAATGGCAGATAGCATATCAGCAACCTATGTGTGATTAAGAATGTTTTTACCATCATCTTTTACAAAGTTTCTGTGTTTCCACAGTGTGCCAAAATCATGAGTTACACCAAATGCATATCTACTATCTGTGTGAATGTCTACATTTTTATTCTTTGCTAATCCCCATGCGCGTGTGAGTGCAATGAGCTCTGCTGTCTGAGCAGAGAAATGGTCCCTAAAAATGATATCAATTGCTTCTTTGCTTTTGGACTTGCGATGTCTGTAAAAAGATGGCGCCGGTGCAGGCTTGCCGTCAATCACTTAATATTGTTGTGTGTGTTTTAATTTGTTTTATGCTATTTTTTATACGATGCGCATCCTCAGTTTTAACCTACGACCGACTTACTCTTTTAAACTTGAAAGATGCTTCAATTGCGCTATCAAACCAAGCAGTTTGTGTTGAACCCTGCACCCCCCCCCCACTACTGAAGTCGATACCTGCCCACCTTCGCCGCTGTCTGTACCTGTTACCGGTGAGAAAGCGCAGGAGGCGCCGTGGAAAGCGGGGCGGCCTAGCGATGAAGCTAAAAAACTTCATACGCTTACATCGGATGCCCGGAGTGCATCTGGCGTCTCTTGAGGATGGTATGGCTGGAGCTTTCCGTGTCCGCCGGCGCTCGCTGGAGCCAGTGTGCGGATGGATGGTTGCGGTTCTGCCTTCGTCGTTGACGCCGCCCCCTGGCTTTCGCTCGGTTTTTGCGTGGGGGAGTGTGCAAGAACCATCTCCGCTCCCTTCCTCGGGAAAAACAGGCAGCTTCTTCGGACTATCTACCGCTGGTTCGGATGGCCTTGGTCAACGCCAGATCGGTAGTAAACAAAACATTTATTTTAAACGATCTTTTTTCTGCTTGTGAACTGGATTTTCTTTTTCTGACTTAAACATGGGTCACCACTGGGGATCTTAGCTCCTTTTCCGAAATGCTGCCAAAAAATTGCTTATTTTTAAATTCTCCCCGGATCTCGGGGCGAGGGGGAGGCCTGGCATCCATCTACAAAGACTCGTTTCTTTGTCATCTTGTGGCGTCAAACAAACAAAACAGCTTTGAACTGCAGTTATTTACTATTAAACTGGACAAGCCCTTGTTGGTTGCACTAATATATCGACCTCCGAAATATAACAAGGACTTTTTAAATGACTTCTCAACCCTTTTGGGAGATCTGTTACCCAAGTATGAACAACTATTAATTTTGGGAGATTTTAACATTCATGTCTGCTGTGCTGATGATTCTTTGGCAAAAGAATTTAAAAACCTTTTAAATGCCTTCGACTTAACCTCTCAGGTTAATATACCCACTCACCAGCATGGTCATACACTTGATCTGGTTTTAACTCATGGGGTTTCTTTCGGCGATCTTGATGTATGTGAAAATGGCTTCTCTGATCATAAGACTGTTTTGTTTTCCTTTTCATCTCAGTTAAATGTTGTCAGACAGGCATCTGCTGCTCGTCAGGCTCGGCTTATCACCTCAGCTACTAGAGAGGACTTTATGTCCACTTTTACTAAAGAAAGCCTACATATGGATGAGTGGAATGAAAATTTAAGTGTGGAGGAATTACTTCTCAGTTTTAATACCATTTGTGTTGGTGTTATGGATTTGGTGGCACCTTTTAAAACATTTTTTCATAAATCTGGACCGGAGCCATGGTTAACTGACTCTACACGTGCTCTTAGGCAGATGTGTAGGCGAGCAGAGCGAAAGTGGAAAAAGGACAAACTTAATGTCTCTCTTCAAATACTAAGAGAATCCCTATCACAATACCAGAAAGCCGTTAAATCAGCAAAATCTATATATTTCACTGAAATTATAAACAAGAACAGTCATAAACCCAAAACTCTTTTTAATATTATTAATGCTACTCTTAACCCCTCCTCTGGCTCATTGTTAGAAGGATCCTCACAACTTTGCGAGGACTTTCTATCATTTTTTATGAGTAAAATAAATGATCTTAGAACAGGGATAAATCATCTACAGCCTAATCCCGCGGAGTACCAAAGATGTCCTACTGTTCTGAGTGATTTTACCCCGGTCTCCGATGTCCATTTTACTACATTAGTGACTCAGCTCAAGCCTTCTGGCTCGGCTATTGATGTAATTCCCCCTAAGCTTTTAAAACAAGTTCTGGATGTGGTAGCTCCTTACCTTTTGTCTATAATAAACTGCAGTCTAGAAACTGGTATTATTCCAGATCTGCTAAAACATGCAACTGTGCAATCATGCTATTCTTGTCGGTCGTCTGGTGCAGGCATTACAGGCAAAGCTCTGAACTGGTTTAAATCGTACCTTACAAACAGAACTTTTTCTATCAATATAGGTGATCATTCATCTAAAAGTTCTGTCTTAACATGTGGGGTTTCCCAAGGATCGATTTTGGCTCCCATTTTATTTTATTTATATATGCCCCCATTGGGTTCAATTTTTAGAAAATATGGACTGGATTTTCACTGTTATGCGGATGACACGCAAATTTATCTGCCTATTAAACGAAACTCTAATGGTGTCGATGCCCTTCTTGCCTGTCTGTGTGATGTAAGGGTATGGCTATCGATGAACTTTCTGAATTTTAATGAAGATAAGACCGAAATCACTATATTTGGACCGTCTGACTCTGTGGCTGCCCCCAATATAAATCTCGGTGGGCTGTCCACTTGTGTCAAGCACCATGTAAAAAATCTGGGTGTTATCTTTGATGAACACTTGAAGTTTGATAGGCAGATAAATGTAGTGGTAAAATCATCATTTTTCCAGCTGAGACTCCTGTCAAAGGTAAAGACTTTTCTCTCGTTTAAAAACCTTGAGAAAGTCATTCATGCTTTTATTACGTCAAGACTGGACTATTGTAACTCACTATATTTTGGGATCAGTCAATCTTCTATGTCCCGGCTACAATTGGTCCAAAATGCAGCAGCTAGATTTTTAACTGGAACCCATAAACATGCTCATATTACTCCTGTTTTAAGATCTCTGCATTGGTTGCCCGTGTGCCATAGAGTAGTTTTTAAACTCTTGCTTATTGTTTTTAAATCTTTAAATGGTCTGGGTCCCTCCTACATTGATGATCTACTGGTTGAGAGAAAGACTTGTAGATCTCTTCGGTCTTCCAACGATCAGACTCTGTCTGTTCCCAAGATGAAACGAAAGCGCAGGGGCTTCCGAGCCTTCTCATATGTTGCTCCTCAACTTTGGAACTCACTGCCAATGACAATAAAAAATGCTCCATCTGTGTCTTCTTTTAAGACTAGGCTAAATACCTATCTCTTTGATAAGGCTTTTGATAGTTGATTTGTGTATCTTTATTATTATTTCTTTCTTATCACACTGTATAATATTGCCTCTTTTTTGTTAAAGCACATTGGTCAACCTTTGATTGAAATTAATAGTGCTATATAAATAAAATTCCATTGCCATTGCCATTGCCATTGCCATTGTAATTGCAGACACGCTTTGCGGACAGCTGTCTGCCGCGGTCAGTATTTTCGTGACCCAAAAAACGAACAACTTGTTTTGCCAGCTGGACTTTGGAGACATTTACTTTGTGTTTTTTTTTTCTCTTATCTTTTAAACTGGAAACAAAGGCCTGCGCACCGGTAAATTTGGACATGGCACAACTATGCCTCTTTTTTCTTTTTTTATCTTTTTAAACTCATTAAATATTGGCCTTATGCCATTGAGGTCTTCTGATTTGAGGCTTCTGTTTTGAGGGGGAATTGCTGTTTGCGTGGATGGAAATTACCCTTGGGCGTTATCACAACAGGTTCACAGTTCCTAATCAACCCAACATAATATTTTCCTGTTCCCCAAAGTTGTACGGGCACCTTCCCAAAATTTCTTCATTAATCTTTTTGTGTGTGAAAACACTTCAAGTCCCCTTGTTGCTGACAGACAGGCATGATTCTCACGATGGGCGTGCAACAAATTTGAATATTGCACGTCGTCCCTTTTAACCCATTCTATGGCGTGCGCATATTTGGCAGCAAAACACCCACAGCTCCCCACACCATTGCAATCAACGTCATGAGGCTCTGTGAGGCAATACATTCTACATCATACTTACGTAATTCAATATTACATCGTACAGCTGTACGAGCGCTGCACACGGGTCGTGTTGGTATCATGCTCAATCTGTCATCATACACATTATGACTCTGCACAGCAAATCAATCGGGCAGCAGTCAGACATGAGATACCTGTGTTGAAATTTGACACTCCCCAACTCGCATTGCACCCTTTTGACATAAATTATTCTACATTAGAGCCACTAGCATTTAGGGAAAACACAGCTAGTTTAGACTCTGGCAAATTTAAACACTTCTTGTGAATCACAGTAGGCTATTTGTTGCCCCTGAATCTATCAAAAAATCAAGCAGTTTGTTGCACACGAGCATTGTGCATTTTAGCAAAGTTCAGAAAGCGTTTTCATTCATCATGGAATGTGAGCTAAGCAGATCTTCATTGCATACAGTAGGAAAAAGCATTTCTTCATTGCATATGCTAAGGGAAATCATACTCACCACCCTCGGAATGATGCCTCACCTCCTCACTTCCATCTACCTTTTCTCTTGACCTCCGCGATCTCAGAGGCTCAGGACAATCATTTCGCCAGTGCCCCGTCTTTCCGCAATTGAAACATTTCTCTGGATCATAGGTGCTAGAGGGTTTAAAACCTCCTCTTCCACGTCCACGCCACTGACCTCCTCTCCTCCCGTTTCCTCTTCCTCCATGCTCTACTCCGATATTCATTAGAGCCATGTGGAGTTCTTCATCTTGTGTGTTTTTCTTCTGAAGCTCTTTCTTGCCTGTTTGTCTTTCGGCGTGTACAGCATGACGGATGATCTCGCTCATTCTCGCACGATCTGGCTCGATGCACGATTTTTCCACTTCTCGTCTCAGCTCTTCTCTGAGATTCGCAGAAAAGTGGATCTGAGATGTCCTATGAACGGACCAATGTCCGGTCCGTCTGAATCAGGTTGAAGTCCAGAATGTTCTTTAAATACTTCCTCCACAGGCCATTTACCCTGTAACTTTCTTAGGTCAGATGGTTTCAGTTTGACTTTCAACAGTCTCTCTAATTCTTTCATTGAGGGTGAGAATTCTTTGCAAAATGTCAAAAGTTCTTTATACGTCGGTGCTGGTTGCGCTCTTTCCTGCTTTTGACACACCACGGGCTGTGGCATGTGTGGCACTGGTGCTGGTGGAGACACTGGTGGGGGCACTGGAGCTGCCTCAATCGGGTTCAGATGTCGGTGAGGAGGGACACAATCATCCTCCGGTTGGTGTTTGTAACAAGTCATAGATGGGGGTAAAGAAGTGTGGGAATTAAGATCAATATATAGATCGATATAAAATTGGATGATTAATTTTGTTTAAATCAGATGTATTTTCGTACATGACATGATTGTGAACAAAAGCTTGAAGTTGAGAGTCCTACAGTTGCTAGATGTTGCCTGAGATCGGAATTTGGTCAGTAAGTGGGGGGTTGCATGTTCTGCTTATGTGTGTGTGTAATAAGAACTACATTTTCTTTTTGGGGAAGAAATGGGTACACTTAAGGATCTTATTGTGGTATTAAACGTGCCTTTACATTTAATATGCTTATGATTCCATTGTTGATTAAAACTATGCATAAAATGTTGAAAATATAACCAAGTGTGTTAGTTGGTGTTAACCTAGAATTCAGCGCTGATTCTGTGGGATACTGTGGGGTTTTTTCCACAGGAAATTGCTATGTGTGTGTGTAAAGATTAGATTACACGGGGAGCCCCATGGAATGGGTGAGGGTCTTGTGTGCAAATTTGTTACAGATGTCGGGTTTGAAAAACAAGGCAGTGAGCTGGTTGGCTGAGACAGGACAAAGAAGGGAAAGCGGATTGGACCCAGGCTGAAGAAGAGATTCGGCGTGAAATATAAAACCATGTGTATGTGTTTTCTGGTGGTCGATCCTTTGTGAGACGTTTTTGTGTCTGAGGATCCACCGAAACAGCTGTTTGTTTGAGACTTCTGATCAATAAATTTCAACGTTTTCTGAACTGGCCTCTCTCCAATTTTTGAACGCGCAGAACATTGTTTTAATGTTCATCAGAAGACAGAGGGGTTAAATCATTATATTCAAGCAAAACAGGGTACAATGGAGTTTTTTTAGGTGGTGGCAGTTCTTCCAATGCCTTTTCTTTAAAAACATAGTCACGTCTATTTGCTTCCCTCTCCCATAACTCTAAACATTTACACGCTTCATCGTATTTTTCCCTTTCTTTTTTGGACATTTTAAATATGTCTTTTTTCCCCATATGTTCTCTTATTTTCTCTAATTTTGTGGTACTAAATGTACCGTTTTCTGGAAAGTTAGCTTTTTCTATTAAATAGGGTACACCTTGTAAACTTCCCGTTCCCCAATTTTTCCTCATTTCTCTGTATGTTGGTTTATCCATATCATTTCTTAGTAGTCCCCCAGACTGTTTAGAATCTCTCTCGATTCTGAGTAGTCTCCCCTCTTTAACCAGACTGTTTTAAGCAGTCCCCCAGACTGTTTAGAATCTCTCGATTCTAAGTAGTCTCCCCTCTTTAACCAGACTGTTTTAAGCAGTCCCCCAGACTGTTTAGCGCTAAGTAGTCTCCCCTTTTGTTCCAGACTGTTCAGAAATCTATCTGACTCACCACTTTTCCTTTTTGTGCCTTGCACTGAGTTCTTTTGGGATCACGTCAGCTTGGGGTCCGGAGTAGAGTTCTCTCGTCCCTGTATGGGGTTAGAGCTGGATTTGCTATGTCCAGGATGATCAGTCAACTTTAGTCCGTTCTCCGTCAGCCTTGTGATCCCATACTTCGTCGCCAAATTGTTGTGGAATTTTCTTATTCCTTAATCAAGGTGAGTCAATTTTGACAAACGCAATATACATAGACATCAAGTACTTTGCAAAGTATTTTATTGTCGTTTAATCTGCATCATGAGCAATGAGCATGGTGCAGAGCAAAGGCGCTCTTTCCTCCTGCACCCAGAGTATATATATGATTAAAAACGTGACACCCCCTCCCTTTGCCCCCTAACAAGAATCCCGAGCTGGTTTACGGGAAGTTCCGTTATTCCAAACAGAACATCTTGGCCTCTGCTCGAGGGCAAAGGCAGAGTGGTTTGACGTGTTTAGAGAAAAACATGATAACATTAGAAAAGAAAACATAGATAAACACTTCGTAAACATATAGACAGACACATCAAGAAGCTAGACTAGAAAATTTCCATTACAATGACTAAATGTAAATTTTATGAAATGTGTAATGTCATGTGTAATGTGTAATGTGTAGTGTGTGGCCTTGAAATTTTAGCATGTCTACGTAATCATGAATAAATGCTTCTTGAGACACACAGTGTTGCTTCTTTGCATGCATCAAATGAATTGTTTCTGGCTATATGCATCCATGCATTAGTTTGAGAGGGGTGGAAATGGGACACTTGGGTGAAACAAAACTGCCCCCCACTTTAAATACAGTTTTTTGTCAATTTGGTACATTTCTCTGATCCGATTTGAAATTCTCAAAACTTCTTGTTCAATCCTTACATCCTTGTGTCACGTGTGCACATCAAACAAGCATTTTCTAATTTCTTTGAACAAGTTGCAAATGCTTTGGTACATCCTATCGGACTTTTGAATCTGGAGTCCTGCGTGTTCAAAATTTGAAGAAAAGTCAAAGAGATCGTTTTCCCAATAAGTTTAAGTAGAATTTATTATCAGATGTAAAAGCTTCTTCCAGCTGGGGCTGTCACTCAAACATATATAATGAGCCGAACAACTGAACAAACACTTTCGGGTTATAAGTATTTATAAAGTATGTGACGTCGATTCTGTCTTCGGGCTCCTCCCCTTCATCGGGCGGGCGTTGAATCCTCCGGAACCAATCACCTCGGGACATGTAAATCTGACTCCATTCTCCCCCAACTATTGGCTCCTGCAAAACATTTTGAAAATAGCCGGTCCTGCCGGGAGATGCGATTGACGCACACACACATACACTCACACACTTGTTTTCTGAGACCCTGCTCCTGCATTCCTCAGAGCTCATGTTACACACTTCTGCCAACTAGCTTTCAAGACAAAGAACCCAGCACAGCATGGACATACTCATATCATTATATTTAACAGTAAAACAACAGTAAACATGAATTTATAATACATAAAACATCATAATCCCAATAATCCATGCAAATGATTATGACAAAATTCTGTGCAGATTCCTACATTATAAATTGCTTATGTCATGTTGATAAAAATGCATTATAATGGGTCTCTGTAGAATAGTATAATCCCCACGACATTTAAGCACTAGTTTTACAATATACAGTAAGTATACTTTAAGTAAACGGTGGCATTTTATTTTACTAAATTTAGTGTTTTGCATTGCTATATTCTTTCCACATAGGACTGCAAGACAACTTCACTGTGTTGCAGACGGCCCCTTTTCAAACCTAAACAGTCTTTGACACTCTCTACAGAGATCTCATCCCTGAACAAGAGAGGGGGCAGATTGGAGATGACCTGCCAAAGTACGTGTTAGTTTGGGACAATGTCAGTTTCCATCGCTCCAACATCATCAGGCAATGGTTTGCGGCCCACAACAGGATGCTGGTGGAGTTCCTCTCACCCTACTCAACCCCGTTGAGGAATTTTTCTCAGCATGAAGATTAAAAGTATATGATGGCCAGCCGCATACACAGATGACCCTTCTGGCTGCCTTGGATGTAACGTGTGATGACATCACAGCTGATGCCTGCAGAGGCTGGATTAGACACTCTGAAAGATGATTTTCACGCTGTATCGCAAGAGAAGATATTTGTTGTGATGTGGATGAGAATCCGTTGCCCAAAAGACAGGAACGTCAGGAGGTGTAGGAAGACTGCACTGTAATTCCACTGCACTGCATGTACAGTTTTCCCTAAGGAGATTGTCTTATGTTCAGATTTCTACATTTGTTTGTGCTATGCAGTGCTGTCTTTTCCTGTCTGTATCACAATGACACTGTCTGTCAATAAATTGACAATCTCCGTTGACGTTACCTCTGCAAAAACTGATTATAACCACTCGAAGATCAGCAACTCTCCTGACTCTCGCACACTCTTAAAAACCTTCTCTGCTCTCCTCTGTCCGCCTGCTCCCACACCTTCATCGGAGTTAACGGCTGATGATTTTGCATCGTTCTTCGTAAAGAAAACTACCGCCATCAACAGCCAATTTTCTACGCCACCATCACCCGCCTTTTCTCCTATGTCTGAAGATGATGTTTCCAAGGTCATTGGTTCCAACCACCCTACCACCTGCCCACTGGATCCCATCCCCACCCATCTCCTCCATGCCATCTCTCCAGCAGTTGTGCCTGGTCTGACCCGCATCATCAACTCTTTGCTCACCACTGGGACATTTCCCACTGCTTTCAAAGAGGCCTGCATCACACCGCTACTGAAGAAACTCACTCTCAACCTTACACTGCTAGAACACTACAGGCCGGTGTAGTGTGTGAAAATGCATATCTTCCGTCAAAATGTAGATGACTGATTTTAACCTCTTATTATTTTCTCTCTTCTTAAAAAATATTTTTTTTACTTACCTCACTATTCTTAGCTTTGTATACTGTGCTAGGCTTTAATGGACTGGATTTAATTAACTTATGCATTTTGTTGCCTATATTGTTATAATTGCTTCCAATGTTTCCTCGTCTGTAAGTCGCTTTGGATAAAAACGTCTGCTAAATGACTAAATGTAAATTTTATGAAATGTGTAATGTCATGTGTAATGTGTAATGTGTAGTGTGTGGCCTTGAAATTTTAGCATGTCTACGTAATCATGAATAAATGCTTCTTCAGACACACAGTGTTGCTTCTTTGCATGCATCAAATGAATTGTTTCTGGCTATATGCATCCATGCATTAGTTTGAGAGGGGTGGAAATGGGACACTTGGGTGAAACAAAACTGCCCCAAAAGTACCCCCCCCCACTTTAAATACAGTTTTTTCTAAGTCAATTTGGTACATTTCTCTGATCCGATTTGAAATTCTCAAAACTTCTTGTTCAATCCTTACATCATTGTGTCACGTGTGCACATCAAACAAGCATTTTCTAATTTCTTTGAACAAGTTGCAAATGCTTTGGTACATCCATGCAAATGATTATGACAAAATTCTGTGCAGATTCCTACATTATCAATTGCTTATGTCATGTTGATCAAAATGAATTATAATGGGTCTCTGTAGAATAGTATAATCCCCACGACATTTAAGCACTACTTTTACAATATACAGTAAGTATACTTTAAGTAAACGGTGGCATTTTATTTTACTCAATTTAGTGTTTTGCATTGCTATATTCTTTCCACATAGGACTGCAAGACAACTTCACAGTGTTGCAGACGGCCCCTTTTCACACCTAAACAGTCTTTTGACACTCTCTACAGGGATCTCATCCCTGAACAAGAGAGGGGGCAGATTGGAGATGACCTGCCAAAGTACGTGTTAGTTTGGGACAATGTCAGTTTCCATCGCTCCAACATCATCAGGCAATGGTTTGCGGCCCACAACAGGATGCTGGTGGAGTTCCTCTCACCCTACTCAACCCCGTTGAGGAATTTTTCTCAGCATGAAGATTAAAAGTATATGATGGCCAGCCGCATACACAGATGACCCTTCTGGCTGCCTTGGATGTAACGTGTGATGACATCACAGCTGATGCCTGCAGAGGCTGGATTAGACACTCTGAAAGATGATTTTCACGCTGTATCGCAAGAGAAGATATTTGTTGTGATGTGGATGAGAATCCGTTGCCCAAAAGACAGGAACGTCAGGAGGTGTAGGAAGACTGCACTGTAATTCCACTGCACTGCATGTACAGTTTTCCCAAAGGAGATTGTCTTATGTTCAGATTTCTACATTTGTTTGTGCTATGCAGTGCTGTCTTTTCCTGTCTGCATCACAATGACACTGTCTGTCAATAAATTATTGTACAAACAGTAAAAGCGTTAACGTGAATCATGTGCCGTCTCTTGCAATCAAACAATCAAAACCAGAAATGCACTTACTGTTTTGCAAATGACAAGGATGATTCGAGAAATGCTCCACTCATCACTCTCAGGTCACTCCGCTGCACACGTCTGATCACTTCTTTGTCACCCCCGACCTCACCGCTCCAGACAACGCAGATGTCTTACCGCTGGTCACTTTCCGGCACTACCTACGGTCCCTCCCTCCTGCTTTTCCTCTGCTGTCTTGTCTGAACTCCCCCCCTCTGAGGAGCTCTCTCTTTTGAAAACCAACAGTGCCACAGACACTCTGTGTTCCACGCTTACATCCTGCTTGGACAACATATGCCCTCTTACATCTGGACCAGCCCGTGCATCCCTGTCTGCCCCCTGGTTATCGGATGTACCACGTGAGCATCGCACCAGCCTCCGGTCAGCTGAGAGAAAATGGCACAAGTCAAAAGACCATACTGACCTCTCTCTCTCTACTTTCTCCGTTGACGTTACCTCTGCAAAAACTGATTATAACCACTCGAAGATCAGCAACTCTCCTGACTCTCGCACACTCTTAAAAACCTTCTCTGCTCTCCTCTGTCCGCCTGCTCCCACACCTTCATCAGAGTTAACGGCTGATGATTTTGCATCGTTCTTCGTAAAGAAAACTACCGCCATCAATAGCCAATTTTCTACGCCACCATCACCCGCCTTTTCTCCTATGTCTGAAGATGATGTTTCCAAGGTCATTGGTTCCAACCACCCTACCACCTGCCCACTGGATCCCATCCCCACCCATCTCCTCCATGCCATCTCTCCAGCAGTTGTGCCTGGTCTGACCCGCATCATCAACTCTTTGCTCACCACTGGGACATTTCCCACTGCTTTCAAAGAGGCCTGCATCACACCGCTACTGAAGAAACTCACTCTCAACCTTACACTGCTAGAACACTACAGGCCGGTGTAGTGTGTGAAAATGCATATCTTCCTTCAAAATGTAGATGACTGATTTTAACCTCTTATTATTTGCTGTCTTCTTAAAAAATTATTTTTTTACTTACCTCACTATTCTTAGCTTTGTATACTGTGCTAGGCTTTAATGGACTGGATTTAATTAACTTATGCATTTTGTTGCCTATATTGTTATAATTGCTTCCAATGTTTCCTCGTCTGTAAGTCGCTTTGGATAAAAATGTCTGCTAAATGACTAAATGTAAATTTTATGAAATGTGTAATGTCATGTGTAATGTGTAATGTGTAGTGTGTGGCCTTGAAATTTTAGCATGTCTACGTAATCATGAATAAATGCTTCTTGAGACACACAGTGTTGCTTCTTTGCATGCATCAAATGAATTGTTTCTGGCTATATGCATCCATGCATTAGTTTGAGAGGGGTGGAAATGGGACACTTGGGTGAAACAAAACTGCCCCAAAAGTACCCCCCCCCACTTTAAATACAGTTTTTTCTAAGTCAATTTGGTACATTTCTCTGATCCGATTTGAAATTCTCAAAACTTCTTGTTCAATCCTTACATCCTTGTGTCACGTGTGCACATCAAACAAGCATTTTCTCATTTCTTTGAACAAGTTGCAAATGCTTTGGTACATCCATGCAAATGATTATGACAAAATTCTGTGCAGATTCCTACATTATCAATTGCTTATGTAATGTTGATCAAAATGCATTATAATGGGTCTCTGTAGAATAGTATAATCCCCACGACATTTAAGCACTAGTTTTACAATATACAGTAAGTATACTTTAAGTAAACGGTGGCATTTTATTTTACTCAATTTAGTGTTTTGCATTGCTATATTCTTTCCACATAGGACTGCAAGACAACTTCACTGTGTTGCAGACGGCCCCTTTTCACACCTAAACAGTCTTTTGACACTCTCTACAGGGATCTCATCCCTGAACAAGAGAGGGGGCAGATTGGAGATGACCTGCCAAAGTACGTGTTAGTTTGGGACAATGTCAGTTTCCATCGCTCCAACATCATCAGGCAATGGTTTGCGGCCCACAACAGGATGCTGGTGGAGTTCCTCTCACCCTACTCAACCCCGTTGAGGAATTTTTCTCAGCATGAAGATTAAAAGTATATGATGGCCAGCCGCATACACAGATGACCCTTCTGGCTGCCATGGATGTAACGTGTGATGACATCACAGCTGATGCCTGCAGAGGCTGGATTAGACACTCTGAAAGATGATTTTCACGCTGTATCGCAAGAGAAGATATTTGTTGTGATGTGGATGAGAATCCGTTGCCCAAAAGACAGGAACGTCAGGAGGTGTAGGAAGACTGCACTGTAATTCCACTGCACTGCATGTACAGTTTTTCCAAAGGAGATTGTCTTATGTTCAGATTTCTACATTTGTTTGTGCTATGCAGTGCTGTCTTTTCCTGTCTGCATCACAATGACACTGTCTGTCAATAAATTATTGTACAAACAGTAAAAGCGTTAACGTGAATCATGTGCCGTCTCTTGCAATCAAACAATCAAAACCAGAAATGCACTTACTGTTTTGCAAATGACAAGGATGATTCGAGAAATGCTCCACTCATCACTCTCAGGTCACTCCGCTGCACACGTCTGATCACTTCTTTGTCACCCCCGACCTCACCGCTCCAGACAACGCAGATGTCTTACCGCTGGTCACTTTCCGGCGCTACCTACGGTCCCTCCCTCCTGCTTTTCCTCTGCTGTCTTGTCTGCACTCCCCCCCTCTGAGGAGCTCTCTCTTTTGAATACCAACAGTGCCACAGACACTCTGTGTTCCACGCTTACATCCTGCTTGGACAACATATGCCCTCTTACATCTGGACCAGCCCGTGCATCCCTGTCTGCCCCCTGGTTATCGGATGTACCACGTGAGCATCGCACCAGCCTCCGGTCAGCTGAGAGAAAATGGCACAAGTCAAAAGACCATACTGACCTCTCTCTCTCTACTTTCTCCGTTGACGTCACCTCTGCAAAAACTGATTATAACCACTCGAAGATCAGCAACTCTCCTGACTCTCGCACACTCTTAAAAACCTTCTCTAATCTCCTCTGTCCGCCTGCTCCCACACCTTCATCGGAGTTAGCGGCTGATGATTTTGCATCGTTCTTCGTAAAGAAAACTACCGCCATCAATAGCCAATTTTCTACGCCACCATCACCCGCCTTTTCTCCTATGTCTGAAGATGATGTTTCCAAGGTCATTGGTTCCAACCACCCTACCACCTGCCCACTGGATCCCATCCCCACCCACCTCCTCCATGCCATCTCTCCAGCAGTTGTGCCTGGTCTGACCCGCATCATCAACTCTTTGCTCACCACTGGGACATTTCCCACTGCTTTCAAAGAGGCCTGCATCACACCGCTACTGAAGAAACTCACTCTCAACCTCACACTGCTAGAACACTACAGGCCGGTGTAGTGTGTGAAAATGCATATCTTCCGTCAAAATGTAGATGACTGATTTTAACCTCTTATTATTTTCTGTTTTCTTAAAAAATCATTTTTTTACTTACCTCACCATTCTTAGCTTTGTATACTGTGCTAGGCTTTAATGGACTGGATTTAATTAACTTATGCATTTTGTTGCCTATATTGTTATAATTGCTTCCAATGTTTCCTCGTCTGTAAGTCGCTTTGGATAAAAATGTCTGCTAAATGACTAAATGTAAATTTTATGAAATGTGTAATGTCATGTGTAATGTGTAATGTGTAGTGTGTGGCCTTGAAATTTTAGCATGTCTACGTAATCATGAATAAATGCTTCTTGAGACACACAGTGTTGCTTCTTTGCATGCATCAAATGAATTGTTTCTGGCTATATGCATCCATGCATTAGTTTGAGAGGGGTGGAAATGGGACACTTGGGTGAAACAAAACTGCCCCAAAAGTACCCCCCCCCCACTTTAAATACAGTTTTTTCTAAGTCAATTTGGTACATTTCTCTGATCCGATTTGAAATTCTCAAAACTTCTTGTTCAATCCTTACATCCTTGTGTCACGTGTGCACATCAAACAAGCATTTTCTCATTTCTTTGAACAAGTTGCAAATGCTTTGGTACATCCATGCAAATGATTATGACAAAATTCTGTGCAGATTCCTACATTATCAATTGCTTATGTAATGTTGATCAAAATGCATTATAATGGGTCTCTGTAGAATAGTATAATCCCCACGACATTTAAGCACTAGTTTTACAATATACAGTAAGTATACTTTAAGTAAACGGTGGCATTTTATTTTACTCAATTTAGTGTTTTGCATTGCTATATTCTTTCCACATAGGACTGCAAGACAACTTCACTGTGTTGCAGACGGCCCCTTTTCACACCTAAACAGTCTTTTGACACTCTCTACAGGGATCTCATCCCTGAACAAGAGAGGGGGCAGATTGGAGATGACCTGCCAAAGTACGTGTTAGTTTGGGACAATGTCAGTTTCCATCGCTCCAACATCATCAGGCAATGGTTTGCGGCCCACAACAGGATGCTGGTGGAGTTCCTCTCACCCTACTCAACCCCGTTGAGGAATTTTTCTCAGCATGAAGATTAAAAGTATATGATGGCCAGCCGCATACACAGATGACCCTTCTGGCTGCCATGGATGTAACGTGTGATGACATCACAGCTGATGCCTGCAGAGGCTGGATTAGACACTCTGAAAGATGATTTTCACGCTGTATCGCAAGAGAAGATATTTGTTGTGATGTGGATGAGAATCCGTTGCCCAAAAGACAGGAACGTCAGGAGGTGTAGGAAGACTGCACTGTAATTCCACTGCACTGCATGTACAGTTTTTCCAAAGGAGATTGTCTTATGTTCAGATTTCTACATTTGTTTGTGCTATGCAGTGCTGTCTTTTCCTGTCTGCATCACAATGACACTGTCTGTCAATAAATTATTGTACAAACAGTAAAAGCGTTAACGTGAATCATGTGCCGTCTCTTGCAATCAAACAATCAAAACCAGAAATGCACTTACTGTTTTGCAAATGACAAGGATGATTCGAGAAATGCTCCACTCATCACTCTCAGGTCACTCCGCTGCACACGTCTGATCACTTCTTTGTCACCCCCGACCTCACCGCTCCAGACAACGCAGATGTCTTACCGCTGGTCACTTTCCGGCGCTACCTACGGTCCCTCCCTCCTGCTTTTCCTCTGCTGTCTTGTCTGCACTCCCCCCCTCTGAGGAGCTCTCTCTTTTGAATACCAACAGTGCCACAGACACTCTGTGTTCCACGCTTACATCCTGCTTGGACAACATATGCCCTCTTACATCTGGACCAGCCCGTGCATCCCTGTCTGCCCCCTGGTTATCGGATGTACCACGTGAGCATCGCACCAGCCTCCGGTCAGCTGAGAGAAAATGGCACAAGTCAAAAGACCATACTGACCTCTCTCTCTCTACTTTCTCCGTTGACGTCACCTCTGCAAAAACTGATTATAACCACTCGAAGATCAGCAACTCTCCTGACTCTCGCACACTCTTAAAAACCTTCTCTAATCTCCTCTGTCCGCCTGCTCCCACACCTTCATCGGAGTTAGCGGCTGATGATTTTGCATCGTTCTTCGTAAAGAAAACTACCGCCATCAATAGCCAATTTTCTACGCCACCATCACCCGCCTTTTCTCCTATGTCTGAAGATGATGTTTCCAAGGTCATTGGTTCCAACCACCCTACCACCTGCCCACTGGATCCCATCCCCACCCACCTCCTCCATGCCATCTCTCCAGCAGTTGTGCCTGGTCTGACCCGCATCATCAACTCTTTGCTCACCACTGGGACATTTCCCACTGCTTTCAAAGAGGCCTGCATCACACCGCTACTGAAGAAACTCACTCTCAACCTCACACTGCTAGAACACTACAGGCCGGTGTAGTGTGTGAAAATGCATATCTTCCGTCAAAATGTAGATGACTGATTTTAACCTCTTATTATTTTCTGTTTTCTTAAAAAATCATTTTTTTACTTACCTCACCATTCTTAGCTTTGTATACTGTGCTAGGCTTTAATGGACTGGATTTAATTAACTTATGCATTTTGTTGCCTATATTGTTATAATTGCTTCCAATGTTTCCTCGTCTGTAAGTCGCTTTGGATAAAAATGTCTGCTAAATGACTAAATGTAAATTTTATGAAATGTGTAATGTCATGTGTAATGTGTAATGTGTAGTGTGTGGCCTTGAAATTTTAGCATGTCTACGTAATCATGAATAAATGCTTCTTGAGACACACAGTGTTGCTTCTTTGCATGCATCAAATGAATTGTTTCTGGCTATATGCATCCATGCATTAGTTTGAGAGGGGTGGAAATGGGACACTTGGGTGAAACAAAACTGCCCCAAAAGTACCCCCCCCCCACTTTAAATACAGTTTTTTCTAAGTCAATTTGGTACATTTCTCTGATCCGATTTGAAATTCTCAAAACTTCTTGTTCAATCCTTACATCCTTGTGTCACGTGTGCACATCAAACAAGCATTTTCTCATTTCTTTGAACAAGTTGCAAATGCTTTGGTACATCCATGCAAATGATTATGACAAAATTCTGTGCAGATTCCTACATTATCAATTGCTTATGTAATGTTGATCAAAATGCATTATAATGGGTCTCTGTAGAATAGTATAATCCCCACGACATTTAAGCACTAGTTTTACAATATACAGTAAGTATACTTTAAGTAAACGGTGGCATTTTATTTTACTCAATTTAGTGTTTTGCATTGCTATATTCTTTCCACATAGGACTGCAAGACAACTTCACTGTGTTGCAGACGGCCCCTTTTCACACCTAAACAGTCTTTTGACACTCTCTACAGGGATCTCATCCCTGAACAAGAGAGGGGGCAGATTGGAGATGACCTGCCAAAGTACGTGTTAGTTTGGGACAATGTCAGTTTCCATCGCTCCAACATCATCAGGCAATGGTTTGCGGCCCACAACAGGATGCTGGTGGAGTTCCTCTCACCCTACTCAACCCCGTTGAGGAATTTTTCTCAGCATGAAGATTAAAAGTATATGATGGCCAGCCGCATACACAGATGACCCTTCTGGCTGCCATGGATGTAACGTGTGATGACATCACAGCTGATGCCTGCAGAGGCTGGATTAGACACTCTGAAAGATGATTTTCACGCTGTATCGCAAGAGAAGATATTTGTTGTGATGTGGATGAGAATCCGTTGCCCAAAAGACAGGAACGTCAGGAGGTGTAGGAAGACTGCACTGTAATTCCACTGCACTGCATGTACAGTTTTCCCAAAGGAGATTGTCTTATGTTCAGATTTCTACATTTGTTTGTGCTATGCAGTAGTGTCTTTTCCTGTCTGCATCACAATGACACTGTCTGTCAATAAATTATTGTACAAACAGTAAAAGCGTTAACGTGAATCATGTGCCGTCTCTTGCAATCAAACAATCAAAACCAGAAATGCACTTACTGTTTTGCAAATGACAAGGATGATTCGAGAAATGCTCCACTCATCACTCTCAGGTCACTCCGCTGCACACGTCTGATCACTTCTTTGTCACCCCCGACCTCACCGCTCCAGACAACGCAGATGTCTTACCGCTGGTCACTTTCCGGCACTACCTACGGTCCCTCCCTCCTGCTTTTCCTCTGCTGTCTTGTCTGCACTCCCCCCCTCTGAGGAGCTCTCTCTTTTGAATACCAACAGTGCCACAGACACTCTGTGTTCCACTCTTACATCCTGCTTGGACAACATATGCCCTCTTACATCTGGACCAGCCCGTGCATCCCTGTCTGCCCCCTGGTTATCGGATGTACCACGTGAGCATCGCACCAGCCTCCGGTCAGCTGAGAGAAAATGGCACAAGTCAAAAGACCATACTGACCTCTCTCTCTCTACTTTCTCCGTTGACGTCACCTCTGCAAAAACTGATTATAACCACTCGAAGATCAGCAACTCTCCTGACTTTCGCACACTCTTAAAAACCTTCTCTGCTCTCCTCTGTCCGCCTGCTCCCACACCTTCATCGGAGTTAACGGCTGATGATTTTGCATCGTTCTTCGTAAAGAAAACTACCGCCATCAACAGCCAATTTTCTACGCCACCATCACCCGCCTTTTCTCCTATGTCTGAAGATGATGTTTCCAAGGTCATTGGTTCCAACCACCCTACCACCTGCCCACTGGATCCCATCCCCACCCATCTCCTCCATGCCATCTCTCCAGCAGTTGTGCCTGGTCTGACCCGCATCATCAACTCTTTGCTCACCACTGGGACATTTCCCACTGCTTTCAAAGAGGCCTGCATCACACCGCTACTGAAGAAACTCACTCTCAACCTTACACTGCTAGAACACTACAGGCCGGTGTAGTGTGTGAAAATGCATATCTTCCGTCAAAATGTAGATGACTGATTTTAACCTCTTATTATTTTCTGTCTTCTTAAAAAAATATTTTTTTACTTACCTCACTATTCTTAGCTTTGTATACTGTGCTAGGCTTTAATGGACTGGATTTAATTAACTTATGCATTTTGTTGCCTATATTGTTATAATTGCTTCCAATGTTTCCTCGTCTGTAAGTCGCTTTGGATAAAAACGTCTGCTAAATGACTAAATGTAAATTTTATGAAATGTGTAATGTCATGTGTAATGTGTAGTGTGTGGCCTTGAAATTTTAGCATGTCTACGTAATCATGAATAAATGCTTCTTGAGACACACAGTGTTGCTTCTTTGCATGCATCAAATGAATTGTTTCTGGCTATATGCATCCATGCATTAGTTTGAGAGGGGTGGAAATGGGACACTTGGGTGAAACAAAACTGCCCCAAAAGTACCCCCCCCACTTTAAAAACAGTTTTTTCTAAGTCAATTTGGTACATTTCTCAGATCCGATTTGAAATTCTCAAAACTTCTTGTTCAATCCTTACATCCTTGTGTCACGTGTGCACATCAAACAAGCATTTTCTCATTTCTTTGAACAAGTTGCAAATGCTTTGGTACATCCATGCAAATGATTATGACAAAATTCTGTGCAGATTCCTACATTATCAATTGCTTATGTCATGTTGATCAAAATGCATTATAATGGGTCTCTGTAGAATAGTATAATCCCCACGACATTTAAGCACTAGTTTTACAATATACAGTAAGTATACTTTAAGTAAACGGTGGCATTTTATTTTACTCAATTTAGTGTTTTGCATTGCTATATTCTTTCCACATAGGACTGCAAGACAACTTCACTGTGTTGCAGACGGCCCCTTTTCACACCTAAACAGTCTTTTGACACTCTCTACAGGGATCTCATCCCTGAACAAGAGAGGGGGCAGATTGGAGATGACCTGCCAAAGTACGTGTTAGTTTGGGACAATGTCAGTTTCCATCGCTCCAACATCATCAGGCAATGGTTTGCGGCCCACAACAGGATGCTGGTGGAGTTCCTCTCACCCTACTCAACCCCGTTGAGGAATTTTTCTCAGCATGAAGATTAAAAGTATATGATGGCCAGCCGCATACACAGATGACCCTTCTGGCTGCCATGGATGTAACGTGTGATGACATCACAGCTGATGCCTGCAGAGGCTGGATTAGACACTCTGAAAGATGATTTTCACGCTGTATCGCAAGAGAAGATATTTGTTGTGATGTGGATGAGAATCCGTTGCCCAAAAGACAGGAACGTCAGGAGGTGTAGGAAGACTGCACTGTAATTCCACTGCACTGCATGTACAGTTTCCCCAAAGGAGATTGTCTTATGTTCAGATTTCTACATTTGTTTGTGCTATGCAGTGCTGTCTTTTCCTGTCTGCATCACAATGACACTGTCTGTCAATAAATTATTGTACAAACAGTAAAAGCGTTAACGTGAATCATGTGCCGTCTCTTGCAATCAAACAATCAAAACCAGAAATGCACTTACTGTTTTGCAAATGACAAGGATGATTCGAGAAATGCTCCACTCATCACTCTCAGGTCACTCCGCTGCACACGTCTGATCACTTCTTTGTCACCCCCGACCTCACCGCTCCAGACAATGCAGATGTCTTACCGCTGGTCACTTTCCGGCACTACCTACGGTCCCTCCCTCCTGCTTTTCCTCTGCTGTCTTGTCTGCACTCCCCCCCTCTGAGGAGCTCTCTCTTTTGAATACCAACAGTGCCACAGACACTCTGTGTTCCACGCTTACATCCTGCTTGGACAACATATGCCCTCTTACATCTGGACCAGCCCGTGCATCCCTGTCTGCCCCCTGGTTATCGGATGTACCACTTGAGCATCGCACCAGCCTCCGGTCAGCTGAGAGAAAATGGCACAAGTCAAAAGACCATACTGACCTCTCTCTCTCTACTTTCTCCGTTGACGTCACCTCTGCAAAAACTGATTATAACCACTCGAAGATCAGCAACTCTCCTGACTCTCGCACACTCTTAAAAACCTTCTCTGCTCTCCTCTGTCCGCCTGCTCCCACACCTTCATCGGAGTTAACGGCTGATGATTTTGCATCGTTCTTCGTAAAGAAAACTACCGCCATCAACAGCCAATTTTCTACGCCACCATCACCCGCCTTTTCTCCTATGTCTGAAGATGATGTTTCCAAGGTCATTGGTTCCAACCACCCTACCACCTGCCCACTGGATCCCATCCCCACCCATCTCCTCCATGCCATCTCTCCAGCAGTTGTGCCTGGTCTGACCCGCATCATCAACTCTTTGCTCACCACTGGGACATTTCCCACTGCTTTCAAAGAGGCCTGCATCACACCGCTACTGAAGAAACTCACTCTCAACCTTACACTGCTAGAAGACTACAGGCCAGTGTAGCGTGTGAAAATGCATATCTTCCATCAAAATGTAGATGACTGATTTTAACCTCTTATTATTTTCTGTCTTCTTAAAAAAATATTTTTTTACTTACCTCACTATTCTTAGCTTTGTATACTGTGCTAGGCTTTAATGGACTGGATTTAATTAACTTATGCATTTTGTTGCCTATATTGTTATAATTGCTTCCAATGTTTCCTCGTCTGTAAGTCGCTTTGGATAAAAACGTCTGCTAAATGACTAAATGTAAATTTTATAAAATGTGTAATGTCATGTGTAATGTGTAATGTGTAGTGTGTGGCCTTGAAATTTTAGCATGTCTACGTAATCATGAATAAATGCTTCTTGAGACACACAGTGTTGCTTGTTTGCATGCATCAAATGAATTGTTTCTGGCTATATGCATCCATGCATTAGTTTGAGAGGGGTGGAAATGGGACACTTGGGTTAAACAAAACTGCCTCAAAAGTACCCCCCCCCACTTTAAATACAGTTTTTTCTAAGTCAATTTGGTACATTTCTCTGATCCGATTTGAAATTCTCAAAACTTCTTGTTCAATCCTTACATCCTTGTGTCACGTGTGCACATCAAACAAGCATTTTCTCATTTCTTTGAACAAGTTGCAAATGCTTTGGTACATCCATGCAAATGATTATGACAAAATTCTGTGCAGATTCCTACATTATCAATTGCTTATGTCAAGTTGATCAAAATGCATTATAATGGGTCTCTGTAGAATAGTATAATCCCCACGACATTTAAGCACTAGTTTTACAATATACAGTAAGTATACTTTAAGTAAACGATGGCATTTTATTTTACTCAATTTAGTGTTTTGCATTGCTATATTCTTTCCACATAGGACTGCAAGACAACTTCACTGTGTTGCAGACGGCCCCTTTTCACACCTAAACAGTCTTTTGACACTCTCTACAGGGATCTCATCCCTGAACAAGAGAGGGGGCAGATTGGAGATGACCTGCCAAAGTACGTGTTAGTTTGGGACAATGTCAGTTTCCATCGCTCCAACATCATCAGGCAATGGTTTGCGGCCCACAACAGGATGCTGGTGGAGTTCCTCTCACCCTACTCAACCCCGTTGAGGAATTTTTCTCAGCATGAAGATTAAAAGTATATGATGGCCAGCCGCATACACAGATGACCCTTCTGGCTGCCATGGATGTAACGTGTGATGACATCACAGCTGATGCCTGCAGAGGCTGGATTAGACACTCTGAAAGATGATTTTCACGCTGTATCGCAAGAGAAGATATTTGTTGTGATGTGGATGAGAATCCGTTGCCCAAAAGACAGGAACGTCAGGAGGTGTAGGAAGACTGCACTGTTATTCCACTGCACTGCATGTACAGTTTTCCCTAAGGAGATTGTCTTATGTTCAGATTTCTACATTTGTTTGTGCTATGCAGTGCTGTCTTTTCCTGTCTGCATCACAATGACACTGTCTGTCAATAAATTATTGTACAAACAGTAAAAGCGTTAACGTGAATCATGTGCCGTCTCTTGCAATCAAACAATCAAAACCAGAAATGCACTTACTGTTTTGCAAATGACAAGGATGATTCGAGAAATGCTCCACTCATCACTCTCAGGTCACTCCGCTGCACACGTCTGATCACTTCTTTGTCACCCCCGACCTCACTGCTCCAGACAACGCAGATGTCTTACCGCTGGTCACTTTCCGGCGCTACCTACGGTCCCTCCCTCCTGCTTTTCCTCTGCTGTCTTGTCTGCACCCCCCCCTCTGAGGAGCTCTCTCTTTTGAATACCAACAGTGCCACAGACACTCTGTGTTCCACGCTTACATCCTGCTTGGACAACATATGCCCTCTTACATCTGGACCAGCCCGTGCATCCCTGTCTGCCCCCTGGTTATCGGATGTACCACGTGAGCATCGCACCAGCCTCCGGTCAGCTGAGAGAAAATGGCACAAGTCAAAAGACCATACTGACCTCTCTCTCTCTACTTTCTCCGTTGACGTCACCTCTGCAAAAACTGATTATAACCACTCGAAGATCAGCAACTCTCCTGACTCTCGCACACTCTTAAAAACCTTCTCTGCTCTCCTCTGTCCGCCTGCTCCCACACCTTCATCGGAGTTAACGGCTGATGATTTTGCAATCGTTCTTCGTAAAGAAAACTACCGCCATCAACAGCCAATTTTCTACGCCACCATCACCCGCCTTTTCTCCTATGTCTGAAGATGATGTTTCCAAGGTCATTGGTTCCAACCACCCTACCACCTGCCCACTGGATCCCATCCCCACCCATCTCCTCCATGCCATCTCTCCAGCAGTTGTGCCTGGTCTGACCCGCATCATCAACTCTTTGCTCACCACTGGGACATTTCCCACTGCTTTCAAAGAGGCCTGCATCACACCGCTACTGAAGAAACTCACTCTCAACCTTACACTGCTAGAAGACTACAGGCCGGTGTAGCGTGTGAAAATGCATATCTTCCATCAAAATGTAGATGACTGATTTTAACCTCTTATTATTTTCTGTCTTCTTAAAAAAATATTTTTTTACTTACCTCACTATTCTTAGCTTTGTATACTGTGCTAGGCTTTAATGGACTGGATTTAATTAACTTATGCATTTTGTTGCCTATATTGTTATAATTGCTTCCAATGTTTCCTCGTCTGTAAGTCGCTTTGGATAAAAACGTCTGCTAAATGACTAAATGTAAATTTTATGAAATGTGTAATGTCATGTGTAATGTGTAATGTGTAGTGTGTGGCCTTGAAATTTTAGCATGTCTACGTAATCATGAATAAATGCTTCTTGAGACACACAGTGTTGCTTCTTTGCATGCATCAAATGAATTGTTTCTGGCTATATGCATTCATGCATTAGTTTGAGAGGGGTGGAAATGGGACACTTGGGTGAAACAAAACTGCCCCAAAAGTACCCCCCCCACTTTAAATACAGTTTTTTCTAAGTCAATTTGGTACATTTCTCTGATCCGATTTGAAATTCTCAAAACTTCTTGTTCAATCCTTACATCCTTGTGTCACGTGTGCACATCAAACAAGCATTTTCTCATTTCTTTGAACAAGTTGCAAATGCTTTGGTACATCCATGCAAATGATTATGACAAAATTCTGTGCAGATTCCTACATTATCAATTGCTTATGTCATGTTGATCAAAATGCATAAATGCATTATAATGGGTCTCTGTAGAATAGTATAATCCCCACGACATTTAAGCACTAGTTTTACAATATACAGTAAGTATACTTTAAGTAAACAGTGGCATTTTATTTTACTCAATTTAGTGTTTTGCATTGCTATATTCTTTCCACATAGGACTGCAAGACAACTTCACTGTGTTGCAGACGGCCCCTTTTCACACCTAAACAGTCTTTTGACACTCTCTACAGGGATCTCATCCCTGAACAAGAGAGGGGGCAGATTGGAGATGACCTGCCAAAGTACGTGTTAGTTTGGGACAATGTCAGTTCCCTTTCTGTCGGTCTCTCGACGTTGTGTCGACAGAATGGGGTTTGACTTGAGAACCTACCTTCTCTGACTGACTTGAACAGGCCAATGAAAATTGGCGAATGAAATTTGCATGCCGGACTCCGCCCCCGGATATCCGGGTATAAAAGGGAGCCGGCGTGCCGCATTCATTCACCTTTTGTTCTTCAGAGCCTTCGCATCCTGATGCTGACAACTCTGCAGATACTATCTACGTGTTGCTGGTCTTACGACGTGGTGCAGCGGACTGTCCCTTTTCCTGTGACTTCCCCTGGGCGTCTCGGCAACTTCCAAGGCATCTCTCTAAAGAGCGAGCCCTTTTCAGGGCTCAATATTTCTTCAGCGCGGCATGTCCCGCTGTGCTCGTGGGTGCGGCGCACTCATCGAGGAAGGGGACGGACACGATGTCTGCCTCGTGTGTCTGGGACTCCAGCACGCTGAGGCAGCGTTTGTGGATACATCTTGCCCGCACTGCGGGCGGATGGTAATTCAGATGTTGCGTTCACGGGTAACTGCGTTCTTCCGAGAATCAGCCGCCACCTCGAGTGCTTCCCGTTCTGCGGCAGCAGTGGCATCAGCCCTGCCGTCCGCTTCGGCGAGCACCGAGGGTGATCGGGGAATTACCGTGAGCCTCAATCCGTCAGCCACCGGCTCGCGGACCGTTCACGCCCCGCCTCGCTCGTCTGGCCGTCCCGGAGTAGGCGGTACGCCGCCTTGTTCCCCCGTCACGTACTCGGACTCGGGGCGTGACGACGATGAGATGTCGCTCGCAGCATCGGAGGGCGACCTCCTGGCATCCGACATCGACGATTCCTTGGAGCTTCCTCCCCCGGGGGGTCGAGCTCAGGATGAAGCGGACGTCGAGATGTCAGCCATGCTTTCCCGGGCCGCCGCGAGTATTGGGCTGCAGTGCACCGCACTGCCAGGTAAGTCCGCCCAACGCTCGCGGTTGGACACGTGGTATCTGGGGACCGGCCGTGACTCTAAGCCACGGTCGGCACCGGTACCATTCTTCCCGGAAGTGCATGAGGAGCTCAGTCGGACCTGGAACGCCCCCTTCTCGGCGCGTGCACGTCAGACTAGCTCGGTCGCCCTGACTTCCCTCGATGACGGGGCAGCTGAGGGCTACGTCGACATCCCTCAGGTGGAACGTGCAGTCGCGGTGCACCTGTGCCCGCAGACAGCTGCCACCTGGAGAGATCGACCAAGGCTCCCTTCCAAGGCTTGTAAGTTTTCGGCATCGCTGGTGTCGAGGGCTTACAACGCTGCGGGTCAAGCTGCCTCGACTCTTCGCACCATGGCCATCCTGCAGGAGGCCAGGGCGTTGGAGGAGTTGCACGAGGGAAAGTCCGACCCTGGGCTACTGCCGCACTGCCACTGACCTCGCTCTTCGGGCGACAAAGGTGGCGGCGCGAGCCCTGGGGTCGTACGATGTCCACACTGGTGGTCCAGGAGAGACACCTTTGGCTGAACCTTGCACAGATGCGGGACGCTGAGAAGGTTCGCTTTCTCGACGCTCCCATCGCGCAGGGTGGGCTGTTTGGTGATACGGTCGAGGGCAGCAGTTCTCAACTGTACAGAAGCAGACGGAGGCGATTCTGCCCCGCCGCGACCCGGCCGCCTATCGTCCGTCGAGGTCCCGCGCGGCGTCTGCTTCCCAGCAGCCCCGCCCCTCTCCGACTCAGACTCCGGCCCCAGCGCCCCCTGCACAGGCGGCCTCC
The DNA here is from genome assembly GCF_947034865.1 of Barbatula barbatula. Lineage (NCBI taxonomy): Eukaryota > Metazoa > Chordata > Actinopteri > Cypriniformes > Nemacheilidae > Barbatula > Barbatula barbatula. The sequence goes on from NC_136772.1 coordinate 13,752,492, forward strand.
CGGAGAAGGACGTCGAAGAGGAGAGCACCATCCCGTCACCAACCTCCGCGGAAGCAGAAGCGTTCCTGACGGGGTGAACCCAGGGAGATCGAGTCCACCGGGCCCGACCCAGGCAACTACATCACTGGAGGGTCGGATTGGGACGGTGCCTGCCCCGTCCCAGCAACACCAGCCGGGCCCTTTTCAGGGCCTGGTGCCCACATTCTCACGAAAAGAGCTGTCTCTCCCCCTGGGTCTTTCTCACAGCCGCTCTCACCCTCCGCAGGACGGTGCTCGGCTACCCCACGTTGTGTTTCGGCGAGACACACGGTTGGGTATAACTCTCAGTGGCCACCAGCACCCTCAGTCAGACGGTGCGGTATGCCACGATATCGCCCGACAGGCACCTCGGCAGAGCCGCTCTCCTCCCCGGGGTCCCCCCCGCGTCGAGGGAGCCGTACTGCCAGCCATCGAACCATCCCCCACGGGGGCAATGACTCAGATCGAACCTCTGGTCCCCCTGTCTCGGTACCTGGGAGCCTGGTTGGCTCTTCCCAGACCAGCACGGTGGCTAGAGAGAACGATCCGTCTCGGCTATGCGATTCAGTTCGCCAAGCGCCCACCCAAGTTTCGGGGCATTCTCTTCACATCAGTGGGAGTAGATGCTCCCGTGCTTCGGGCCGAGGTCGCTACCCTTCTGGCGAAGGGGGCGGTCGAGCTCGTCCCTCTGGCCGAGATGTACTCCGGGTTTTACAGCCCGTATTTCATTGTCCCCAAGAAAAGTGGCGGGTTGCGCCCCATCTTGGACCTGCGTACCCTGAACAAGCACCTACACAAGCTGCCGTTCAGGATGCTAACGCAGAAGCGCATTCTGACGTCCGTCAGGCGTCAGGATTGGTTCATGGCGATCGACCTGAAGGACGCGTACTTCCATGTGTCCATCCTCCCTCGTCACCGGCCGTTCCTACGGTTCGCTTTCGAGGGACAGGCATATCAGTACCGCGTCCTCCCATTTGGTCTGTCCCTGTCTCCTCGAGTCTTTACGAAGGTCGTGGAGGCCGCCCTCACTCCCCTCAGGGAGCAGGGGGTGCGCATACTCAACTATCTCGACGACTGGCTCATCTTGGCGCACTCGCGAGATCTGTTGTGTACACACAGGGACCTGGTGCTCCGGCACCTAGACCATTTGGGGTTACAGGTCAACCGAGAGAAGAGCAAGCTCTCCCCTGTGCAGAGCATCCTTTTCCTCGGTATGGAACTCGACTCTGTCTCCATGATGGCACGTCTTTCTTCCGAGCGTGCCCAGTCGGTGCTGACCTGCCTGAGGAGCTTCAGGCAGCAGCCAGCGGTCCCCCTGAAACATTTTCAGAGGCTCCTGGGACACATGGCGTCCTCGGCGGGGGTGGTCCCCCTCGGGTTGATGCACATGAGACCGCTACAGCACTGGCTACAGAGCAGAGTTCCTTGGAGTGCGTGGCACTCCGGCAGCAGGCGCGTCCCGATCACGCCCTTCTGCCGGCGCACCCTAACCCCATGGTCTTCAATGACCTTTTTGCGGACAGGGGTCCCTCTTGGGCAGGTTTCGAGGCGCGTCGTGGTGACGACCGACGCCTCCCTGCAGGGTTGGGGTGCTGTGTGCAACGGGCACGCAGTGTCGGGTCTCTGGACGGGCCCCCGCCTGCGCTGGCATATCAATCGCCTAGAGTTGTTGGCGGTGCTGCTTGCACTGAGGAGGTTCCGCCCCCTCGTGCAGGACAAGCATGTGCTGGTCCGGTCGGACAGCACGACTGCGGTGGCGTATATCAACCGACAGGGTGGTATTCGTTCACGGCAGCTATCGCAACTCGCCCGACGCCTCCTCCTGTGGAGCCAGCAGGTGACGAAGTCCCTGTTAGCCACTCACATCCCGGGCGAACTGAACCAGACAGCCGATGCGCTCTCTCGTCAGTCGACGCCCCGTGGAGAGTGGCGGCTCCACCCCCGCGCAGTCCAGCTCATTTGGGTGCAGTTCGGGCGGGCACAGGTGGACCTGTTCGCCTCCCTGGACACCACCCATTGCCCGCTTTGGTACTCCCTGACCGAGGGCCCCCTCGGCACGGATGCCTTGGCGCACAGCTGGCCGCGGGACAAGCGGAAGTACGCCTTCCCCCCAGTGAGCCTCATTGCACACCTCCTGTGCAAAGTCAGGGAAGAGGAGCATCAAGTGCTACTAGTTGCGCCTTACTGGCCCAACCGGACTTGGTTCTCGGAGCTAATGCTCCTGACGACAACTCCCCCCTGGCCGATTCCCCTGACGAAGGACCTTCTTTCTCAGGGGAAGGGCACGTTGTGGCATCCGAGACCAGACCTCTGGAACCTCCATGTCTGGCCCCTGGACGGGACGAGGAGATCCTGAGTGGTCTACCCCCAGCGGTGGTAGAGACCATTGTTCAGGCAAGGGCCCCGGCCACGAGGCGGTTATACGCTTTTAAGTGGCGCCTCTTCTCGTCCTGGTGTTCTTCTCGTGGAGAAGACCCACGGATATGCTCGATCGGGAGCGTGCTGTCCTTCCTGCAGTCGAGACTCGAGAACAATCTCTCCCCTTCCACGCTGAAAGTGTATGTAGCCGCAATTGCCGCTCATCACGAACCAGTTAGTGGGAAGTCTCTGGGACAGCACGACCTGGTCATTAAGTTCCTGAGGGGCGCGAGAAGGCTGAATCCGGCCCGTCCGCGCTCCGTTCCCTCTTGGGACCTCAATGTGGTCCTGGCGGGCCTCCAGAGGCCCCCCTTCGAGCCCCTCGGAGTTGCCGCTCTTTCTCATCTCTCGATGAAGACGGCTCTCCTAGTGGCGCTCGCTTCCATCAAGAGGGTAGGGGACCTACAAGCATTTTCCGTGGCCACGGATTGCCTAGAGTTCGGGCCTGGTCAATCTCACGTTATCCTGAGACCCCGGCCTGGCTACGTGCCCAAAGTTCCCACCACTCCCTTCCGGGACCAGGTGGTGAACCTGCAGGCGCTCCCTTCTGGGGAGGAAGACCCAACCCCTTCCGTGTTGTGTCCAGTACGCGCGCTGCGCCTCTACTTGGACCGCACGCAGAGCTTCAGGAGCTCTGACCAGCTCTTTGTCTGTTTTGGAGGTCAGCACAAGGGGAGGGCTGTCTCCAAACAGAGGTTGGCGCACTGGATCGTGGACGCCATCACTATGGCTTACCGATCACAGGATCTCCCGTGCCCGCTTGCAGTGAGGGCACACTCCACCAGGGGTGTGGCCTCCTCGTAGGCACTGGCGCAGGGCGCCCCTCTGGCAGACATATGTAGAGCTGCGGGTTGGGCTACGCCCAGCACCTTCGCGAGGTTCTACAGCCTCCGCGTGGAACCGGGTTCAGCCGGAGTCTTACGAGACACCGCCAGGTAAGTCCGGCAGCCGGTGGGCGTACGCCTGCGATAGCACTCCTCCATAGGTGAGACGTGGTGCTATCCAGCCTCCCCTCTTCCCCCCACGTGGGCGAAGAGTAGGCATTTCCTCCATCACTAAGCACTCCTTGGCGGCGGGCTCGGCGGAGCAGCCCTGCCCCCCTTGGCCTGTTTCTGAGCCCTAGCAGTGACTCAAACAAGGCCTAGTGCTCCACACGTAGTAACCCCCCCACAGGGCGGTTCCGTCTGTTGTCCTCTCATGAATGGCTCTCAATCGATGGCCCATGACCTCTCCCAGGTGTACTTCACCTGCTCGCGAACACCATCTCGTGTCTGCATTTCTCCCATGTGCTCTCCCCTATCCGGTGAGACCGTGTGTGAATCTCCACTAAAGCTCCTCCCTGCGGTAGGAAGTGGTCTCCGTAGCGCGTTCCCTCAGGGGGGAATGACGCTTCCCAGTGGCCTTACGGTGCCGGGCGGCTTCTCGCTGTTAAGAGAACTAGGCCGCCGTCCGTGACGGCCGGTGGAAGGGGCTCCCATCTTTTTAGAAAGCTCTGGACTCCTTCCCTTCCGCTGGAAGGTTGCAATTCATGCTAAGCGCTCACGTCTGACACGCCCAGGCCAGTCAGCGTCGCTTCGCGAGGAATTGTGACGCGGCACAGCGCTGTGGCGTTTTCCGAGGAACCCCATTCTGTCGACACAACGTCGAGAGACCGACAGAAAGGGAACGTCTCGGTTACGTATGTAACCTCCGTTCCCTGATGGAGGGAACGAGACGTTGTGTCCTTCATGCCACAACACTGGCCGCCCGCTGCAGCAGTCGGGGCAAGATCCTCAGGCTCCTCAGCACAAAAGGTGAATGAATGCGGCACGCCGGCTCCCTTTTATACCCGGATATCCGGGGGCGGAGTCCGGCATGCAAATTTCATTCGCCAATTTTCATTGGCCTGTTCAAGTCAGTCAGAGAAGGTAGGTTCTCAAGTCAAACCCCATTCTGTCGACACAACGTCTCGTTCCCTCCATCAGGGAACGGAGGTTACATACGTAACCGAGACGTTTCCATCGCTCCAACATCATCAGGCAATGGTTTGCGGCCCACAACAGGATGCTGGTGGAGTTCCTCTCACCCTACTCAACCACGTTGAGGAATTTTTCTCAGCATGAAGATTAAAAGTGTATGATCGCCAGCCGCATACACAGATGACCCTTCTGGCTGCCATGGATGTAACGTGTGATGACATCACAGCTGATGCCTGCAGAGGCTGGATTAGACACTCTGAAAGATGATTTTCACGCTGTATCGCAAGAGAAGATATTTGTTGTGATGTGGATGAGAATCCGTTGCCCAAAAGACAGGAACGTCAGGAGGTGTAGGAAGACTGCACTGTAATTCCACTGCACTGCATGTACAGTTTTCCCTAAGGAGATTGTCTTATGTTCAGATTTCTACCTTTGTTTGTGCTATGCAGTGCTGTCTTTTCCTCTCTTTATCACAATGACACTGTCTGTCAATAAATTATTGTACAAACAGTAAAAGCGTTAACGTGAATCATGTGCCGTCTCTTACAATCAAACAATCAAAACCAGAAATGCACTTACTGTTTTGCAAATGACAAGGATGATTCCAGAAATGCTCCACTCATCACTCTCAGGTCACTCCGCTGCACACGTCTGATCACTTCTTTGTCACCCCCGACCTCACCGCTCCAGACAACGCAGATGTCTTACCGCTGGTCACTTTCCGGCGCTACCTACGGTCCCTCCCTCCTGCTTTTCCTCTGCTGTCTTGTCTGCACTCCCCCCCTCTGTGGAGCTCTCTCTTTTGAATACCAACAGTGCCACAGACACTCTGTGTTCCACGCTTACATCCTGCTTGGACAACATATGCCCTCTTACATCTGGACCAGCCCGTGCATCCCTGTCTGCCCCCTGGTTATCGGATGTACCACGTGAGCATCGCACCAGCCTCCGGTCAGCTGAGAGAAAATGGCACAAGTCAAAAGACCATACTGACCTCTCTCTCTCTACTTTCTCCGTTGACGTCACCTCTGCAAAAACTGATTATAACCACTCGAAGATCAGCAACTCTCCTGACTCTCGCACACTCTTAAAAACCTTCTCTGCTCTCCTCTGTCCGCCTGCTCCCACACCTTCATCGGAGTTAACGGCTGATGATTTTGCATCGTTCTTCGCAAAGAAAACTACCGCCATCAACAGCCAATTTTCTAAGCCACCATCACCCGCCTTTTCTCCTATGTCTGAAGATGATGTTTCCAAGGTCATTGGTTCCAACCACCCTACCACCTGCCCACTGGATCCCATCCCCACCCATCTCCTCCATGCCATCTCTCCAGCAGTTGTGCCTGGTCTGACCCGCATCATCAACTCTTTGCTCACCACTGGGACATTTCCCACTGCTTTCAAAGAGGCCTGCATCACACCGCTACTGAAGAAACTCACTCTCAACCTTACACTGCTAGAACACTACAGGCCGGTGTAGTGTGTGAAAATGCATATCTTCCGTCAAAATGTAGATGACTGATTTTAACCTCTTATTATTTTCTGTCTTCTTAAAAAAATATTTTTTTTACTTACCTCACTATTCTTAGCTTTGTATACTGTGCTAGGCTTTAATGGACTGGATTTAATTAACTTATGCATTTTGTTGCCTATATTGTTATAATTGCTTCCAATGTTTCCTCGTCTGTAAGTCGCTTTGGATAAAAACGTCTGCTAAATGACTAAATGTAAATTTTATGAAATGTGTAATGTCATGTGTAATGTGTAATGTGTAGTGTGTGGCCTTGAAATTGTAGCATGTCTACGTAATCATGAATAAATGCTTCTTGAGACACACAGTGTTGCTTCTTTGCATGCATCAAATGAATTGTTTCTGGCTATATGCATCCATGCATTAGTTTGAGAGGGGTGGAAATGGGACACTTGGGTGAAACAAAACTGCCCCAAAAGTACCCCCCCCCACTTTAAATACAGTTTTTTCTAAGTCAATTTGGTACATTTCTCTGATCCGATTTGAAATTCTCAAAACTTCTTGTTCAATCCTTACATCCTTGTGTCACGTGTGCACATCAAACAAGCATTTTCTCATTTCTTTGAACAAGTTGCAAATGCTTTGGTACATCCATGCAAATGATTATGACAAAATTCTGTGCAGATTCCTACATTATCAATTGCTTATGTCATGTTGATCAAAATGCATTATAGTGGGTCTCTGTAGAATAGTATAATCCCCACGACATTTAAGCACTAGTTTTACAATATACAGTAAGTATACTTTAAGTAAACGGTGGCATTTTATTTTACTCAATTTAGTGTTTTGCATTGCTATATTCTTTCCACATAGGACTGCAAGACAACTTCACTGTGTTGCAGACGGCCCCTTTTCACACCTAAACAGTCTTTTGACACTCTCTACAGGGATCTCATCCCTGAACAAGAGAGGGGGCAGATTAGAGATGACCTGCCAAAGTACGTGTTAGTTTGGGACAATGTCAGTTTCCATCGCTCCAACATCATCAGGCAATGGTTTGCGGCCCACAACAGGATGCTGGTGTAGTTCCTCTCACCCTACTCAACCCCGTTGAGGAATTTTTCTCAGCATGAAGATTAAAAGTATATGATGGCCAGCCGCATACACAGATGACCCTTCTGGCTGCCATGGATGTAACGTGTGATGACATCACAGCTGATGCCTGCAGAGGCTGGATTAGACACTCTGAAAGATGATTTTCACGCTGTATCGCAAGAGAAGATATTTGTTGTGATGTGGATGAGAATCCGTTGCCCAAAAGACAGGAACGTCAGGAGGTGTAGGAAGACTGCACTGTAATTCCACTGCACTGCATGTACAGTTTTCCCAAAGGAGATTGTCTTATGTTCAGATTTCTACATTTGTTTGTGCTATGCAGTGCTGTCTTTTCCTGTCTGCATCACAATGACACTGTCTGTCAATAAATTATTGTACAAACAGTAAAAGCGTTAACGTGAATCATGTGCCGTCTCTTGCAATCAAACAATCAAAACCAGAAATGCACTTACTGTTTTGCAAATGACAAGGATGATTCGAGAAATGCTCCACTCATCACTCTCAGGTCACTCCGCTGCACACGTCTGATCACTTCTTTGTCACCCCCGACCTCACCGCTCCAGACAACGCAGATGTCTTACCGCTGGTCACTTTCCGGCGCTACCTACGGTCCCTACCTCCTGCTTTTCCTCTGCTGTCTTGTCTGCACTCCCCCCCTCTGAGGAGCTCTCTCTTTTGAATACCAACAGTGCCACAGACACTCTGTGTTCCACGCTTACATCCTGCTTGGACAACATATGCCCTCTTACATCTGGACCAGCCCGTGCATCCCTGTCTGCCCCCTGGTTATCGGATGTACCACGTGAGCATCACACCAGCCTCCGGTCAGCTGAGAGAAAATGGCACAAGTCAAAAGACCATACTGACCTCTCTCTCTCTACTTTCTCCGTTGACGTCACCTCTGCAAAAACTGATTATAACCACTCGAAGATCAGCAACTCTCCTATATCTCGCACACTCTTAAAAACCTTCTATGCTCTCCTCTGTCCGCCTGCTCCCACACCTTCATCGGAGTTAACGGCTGATGATTTTGCATCGTTCTTCGTAAAGAAAACTACCGCCATCAACAGCCAATTTTCTACGCCACCATCACCCGCCTTTTCTCCTATGTCTGAAGATGATGTTTCCAAGGTCATTGGTTCCAACCACCCTACCACCTGCCCACTGGATCCCATCCCCACCCACCTCCTCCATGCCATCTCTCCAGCAGTTGTGCCTGGTCTGACCCGCATCATCAACTCTTTGCTCACCACTGGGACATTTCCCACTGCTTTCAAAGAGGCCTGCATCACACCGCTACTGAAGAAACTCACTCTCAACCTTACACTGCTAGAACACTACAGGCGGGTGTAGTGTGTGAAAATGCATATCTTCCGTCAAAATGTAGATGACTGATTTTAACCTCTTATTATTTTCTGTCTTCTTAAAAAATTCTTTTTTTACTTACCTCACTATTCTTAGCTTTGTATACTGTGCTAGGCTTTAATGGACTGGATTTAATTAACTTATGCATTTTGTTGCCTATATTGATATAATTGCTTCCAATGTTTCCTCGTCTGTAAGTCGCTTTGGATAAAAACGTCTGCTAAATGACTAAATGTAAATTTTATGAAGTGTGTAATGTCATGTGTAATGTGTAATGTGTAGTGTGTGGCCTTGAAATTTTAGCATGTCTACGTAATCATGAATAAATGCTTCTTCAGACACACAGTGTTGCTTCTTTGCATGCATCAAATGAATTGTTTATGGCTATATGCATCCATGCATTAGTTTGAGAGGGGTGGAAATGGGACACTTGGGTGAAACAAAACTGCCCCAAAAGTACCCCCCCCACTGTAAATACAGTTTTTTCTAGGTCAATTTGGTACATTTCTCTGATCCGATTTGAAATTCTCAAAACTTCTTGTTCAATCCTTACATCCTTGTGTCACGTGTGCACATCAAACAAGCATTTTCTCATTTCTTTGAACAAGTTGCAAATGCTTTGGTACATCCATGCAAATGATTATGACAAAATTCTGTGCAGATTCCTACATTATCAATTGCTTATGTCATGTTGATCAAAATGCATTATAATGGGTCTCTGTAGAATAGTATAATCCCCACGACATTTAAGCACTAGTTTACAATATACAGTAAGTATACTTTAAGTAAACGGTGGCATTTTATTTTACTCAATTTAGTGTTTTGCATTGCTATATTCTTTCCACATAGGACTGCAAGACAACTTCACTGTGTTGCAGACGGCCCCTTTTCACACCTAAACAGTCTTTTGACACTCTCTACAGGGATCTCATCCCTGAACAAGAGAGGGGGCAGATTGGAGATGACCTGCCAAAGTACGTGTTAGTTTGGGACATTGTCAGTTTCCATCGCTCCAACATCATCAGGCAATGGTTTGCGGCCCACAACAGGATGCTGGTGGAGTTCCTCTCACCCTACTCAACCACGTTGAGGAATTTTTCTCAGCATGAAGATTAAAAGTATATGATTGCCAGCTGCATACACAGATGACCCTTCTGGCTGCCATGGATGTAACGTGTGATGACATCACAGCTGATGCCTGCAGAGGCTGGATTAGACACTCTGAAAGATGATTTTCACGCTGTATCGCAAGAGAAGATATTTGTTGTGATGTGGATGAGAATCCGTTGCCCAAAAGACAGGAACGTCAGGAGGTGTAGGAAGACTGCACTGTAATTCCACTGCACTGCATGTACAGTTTTCCCTAAGGAGATTGTCTTATGTTCAGATTTCTACATTTGTTTGTGCTATGCAGTGCTGTCTTTTCCTGTCTGCATCACAATGACACTGTCTGTCAATAAATTATTGTAAAAACAGTAAAAGCGTTAACGTGACTCATGTGCCGTCTCTTGCAATCAAACAATCAAAACCAGAAATGCACTTACTGTTTTGCAAATGACAAGGATGATTCGAGAAATGCTCCACTCATCACTCTCAGTTCACTCCGCTGCACACGTCTGATCACTTCTTTGTCACCCCCGAACTCACCGCTCCAGACAACGAAGATGTCTTACCGCTGGTCACTTTCCGGCGCTACCTACGGTCCCTCCCTCCTGCTTTTCCTCTGCTGTCTTGTCTGCACTCCCCCCCTCTGAGGAGCTCTCTCTTTTGAATACCAACAGTGCCACAGACACTCTGTGTTCCACGCTTACATCCTGCTTGGACAACATATGCCCTCTTACATCTGGACCAGCCCGTGCATCCCTGTCTGCCCCCTGGTTATCGGATGTACCACGTGAGCATCGCACCAGCCTCCGGTCAGCTGAGAGAAAATGGCACAAGTCAAAAGACCATACTGACCTCTCTCTCTCTACTTTCTCCGTTGACGTCACCTCTGCAAAAACTGATTATAACCACTCGAAGATCAGCAACTCTCGCACACTCTTAAAAACCTTCTCTGCTCTCCTCTGTCCGCCTGCTCCCACACCTTCATCGGAGTTAACGGCTGATGATTTTGCATCGTTCTTCGTAAAGAAAACTACCGCCATCAACAGCCAATGTTCTACGCCACCATCACCTGCCTTTTCTCCTATGTCTGAAGATGATGTTTCCAAGGTCATTGGTTCCAACCACCCTACCAACTGCCCACTGGATCCCATCCCCACCCATCTCTCCAGCAGTTGTGCCTGGTCTGACCCGCATCATCAACTCTTTGCTTACCACTGGGACATTTCCCACTGCTTTCAAAGAGGCCTGCATCACACCGCTACTGAAGACACTCACTCTCAACCTTACACTGCTAGAACACTACAGGCCGGTGTAGTGTGTGAAAATGCATATCTTCCGTCAAAATGTAGATGACTGATTTTAACCTCTTATTATTTTCTGTCTTCTTAAAAAATTATTTTTTTACTTACCTCACTATTCTTAGCTTTGTATACTGTGCTAGGCTTTAATGGACTGGATTTAATTAACTTATGCATTTTGTTGCCTATATTGTTATAATTGCTTCCAATGTTTCCTCGTAAGTAAGTCGCTTTGGATAAAAACGTCTGCTAAATTACTAAATGTAAATTTTATGAAATGTGTAATGTCATGTGTAATGTGTAGTGTGTGGCCTTGAAATTTTAGCATGTCTACGTAATCATGAATAAATGCTTCTTGAGACACACAGTGTTGCTTCTTTGCATGCATCAAATGAATTGTTTCTGGCTATATGCATCCATGCATTAGTTTGAGAGGGGTGGAAATGGGACACTTGGGTGAAACAAAACTGCCCCAAAAGTACCCCCCCCACTTTAAATACAGTTTTTTCTAAGTCAATTTGGTACATTTCTCAGATCCGATTTGAAATTCTCAAAACTTCTTGTTCAATCCTTACATCCTTGTGTCACGTGTGCACATCAAACAAGCATTTTCTCATTTCTTTGAACAAGTTGCAAATGCTTTGGTACATCCATGCAAATGATTATGACAAAATTCTGTGCAGATTCCTACATTATCAATTGCTTATGTCATGTTGATCAAAATGCATTATAATGGGTCTCTGTAGAATAGTATAATCCCCACGACATTTAAGCACTAGTTTTACAATATACAGTAAGTATACTTTAAGTAAACAGTGGCATTTTATTTTACTCAATTTAGTGTTTTGCATTGCTATATTCTTTCCACATAGGACTGCAAGACAACTTCACTGTGTTGCAGACGGCCCCTTTTCACACCTAAACAGTCTTTTGACACTCTCTACAAAGTACGTGTTAGTTTGGGACAATGTCAGTTTTCATCGCTCCAACAACATCAGGCAATGGTTTGCGGCCCACAACAGGATGCTGGTGGAGTTCCTCTCACCCTACTCAACCACGTTGAGGAATTTTTCTCAGCATGAAGATTAAAAGTATATGATTGCCAGCCGCATACACAGATGACCCTTCTGGCTGCCATGGATGTAACGTGTGATGACATCACAGCTGATGCCTGCAGAGGCTGGATTAGACACTCTGAAAGATGATTTTCACGCTGTATCGCAAGAGAAGATATTTGTTGTGATGTGGATGAGAATCCGTTGCCCAAAAGACAGGAACGTCAGGAGGTGTAGGAAGACTGCACTGTAATTCCACTGCACTGCATGTACAGTTTTCCCTAAGGAGATTGTCTTATGTTCAGATTTCTACATTTGTTTGTGCTATGCAGTGCTGTCTTTTCCTGTCTGCATCACAATGACACTGTCTGTCAATAAATTATTGTACAAACAGTAAAAGCGTTAACGTGAATCATGTGCCGTCTCTTGCAATCAAACAATCAAAACCAGAAATGCACTTACTGTTTTGCAAATGACAAGGATGATTCGAGAAATGCTCCACTCACCTTCTCAGGTCACTCCGCTGCACACGTCTGATCACTTCTTTGTCACTCCCGACCTCACCGCTCCAGACAACGCAGATGTCTTACCGCTGGTCACTTTCCGGCGCTACCTACGGTCCCTCCCTCCTGCTTTTCCTCTGCTGTCTTGTCTGCACTCCCCCCCTCTGAGGAGCTCTCTCTTTTGAATACCAACAGTGCCACAGACACTCTGTGTTCCACGCTTACATCCTGCTTGGACAACATATGCCCTCTTACATCTGGACCAGCCCGTGCATCCCTGTCTGCCCCCTGGTTATCGGATGTACCACGTGAGCATCGCACCAGCCTCCGGTCAGCTGAGAGAAAATGGCACAAGTCAAAAGACCATACTGACCTCTCTCTCTCTACTTTCTCCGTTGACGTCACCTCTGCAAAAACTGATTATAACCACTCGAAGATCAGCAACTCTCCTGACTCTCGCACACTCTTAAAAACCTTCTCTGCTCTCCTCTGTCCGCCTGCTCCCACACCTTCATCGGAGTTAACGGCTGATGATTTTGCATCGTTCTTCGTAAAGAAAACTACCGCCATCAACAGCCAATTTTCTACGCCACCATCACCCGCCTTTTCTCCTATGTCTGAAGATGATGTTTCCAAGGTCATTGGTTCCAACCACCCTACCACCTGCCCACTGGATCCCATCCCCACCCATCTCCTCCATGCCATCTCTCCAGCAGTTGTGCCTGGTCTGACCCGCATCATCAACTATTTGCTCACCACTGGGACATTTCCCACTGCTTTCAAAGAGGCCTGCATCACACCGCTACTGAAGAAACTCACTCTCAACCTTACACTGCTAGAACACTACAGGCCGGTGTAGTGTGTGAAAATGCATATCTTCCGTCAAAATGTAGATGACTGATTTTAACCTCTTATTATTTTCTGTCTTCTTAAAAAATTATTTTTTTACTTACCTCACTATTCTTAGCTTTGTATACTGTGCTAGGCTTTAATGGACTGGATTTAATTAACTTATGCATTTTGTTGCCTATATTGTTATAATTGCTTCCAATGTTTCCTCGTCTGTAAGTCGCTTTGGATAAAAACGTCTGCTAAATGACTAAATGTAAATTTTAAGAAATGTGTAATGTCATGTGTAATGTGTAATGTGTAGTGTGTGGCCTTGAAATTTTAGCGTGTCTACGTAATCATGAATAAATGCTTCTTGAGACACACAGTGTTGCTTCTTTGCATGCATCAAATGAATTGTTTCTGGCTATATGCATCCATGCATTAGTTTGAGAGGGGTGGAAATGGGACACTTGGGTGAAACAAAACTGCCCCAAAAGTACCCCCCCCCCACTTTAAATACAGTTTTTTCTAAGTCAATTTGGTACATTTCTCAGATCCGATTTGAAATTCTCAAAACTTCTTGTTCAATCCCTACATCCTTGTGTCACGTGTGCACATCAAACAAGCATTTTCTCATTTCTTTGAACAAGTTGCAAATGCTTTGGTACATCCATGCAAATGATTATGACTAAATTCTGTGCAGATTCCTACATTATCAATTGTTTATGTCATGTTGATCAAAATGCATTATAATGGGTCTCTGTAGAATAGTATAATCCCCACGATATTTAAGCACTAGTTTTACAATATACAGTAAGTATACTTTAAGTAAACGGTGGCATTTTATTTTACTCAATTTAGTGTTTTGCATTGCTATATTCTTTCCACATAGGACTGTAAGACAACTTCACTGTGTTGCAGACGGCCCCTTTTCACACCTAAACAGTCTTTTGACACTCTCTACAGGGATCTCATCCCTGAACAAGAGAGGGGGCAGATTGGAGATGACCTGCCAGAGTACGTGTTAGTTTGGGACAATGTCAGTTTCCATCGCTCCAACATCATCAGGCAATGGTTTGCGGCCCACAACAGGATGCTGGTGGAGTTCCTCTCACCCTACTCAACCCCGTTGAGGAATTTTTCTCAGCATGAAGATTAAAAGTATATGATGGCCAGCCGCATACACAGATGACCCTTCTGGCTGCCTTGGATGTAACATGTGATGACATCACAGCTGATGCCTGCAGAGGCTGGATTAGACACTCTGAAAGATGATTTTCACGCTGTATCGCAAGAGAAGATATTTGTTGTGATGTGGATGAGAATCCGTTGCCCAAAAGACAGGAACGTCAGGAGGTGTAGGAAGACTGCACTGTAATTCCACTGCACTGCATGTACAGTTTTCCCTAAGGAGATTGTCTTATGTTCAGATTTCTACATTTGTTTGTGCTATGCAGTGCTGTCTTTTCCTGTCTGCATCACAATGACACTGTCTGTCAATAAATTATTGTACAAACAGTAAAAGTGTTAACGTGAATCATGTGCCGTCTCTTGCAATCAAACAATCAAAACCAGAAATGCACTTACTGTTTTGCAAATGACAAGGATGATTCGAGAAATGCTCCACTCATCACTCTCAGGTCACTCCGCTGCACACGTCTGATCACTTCTTTGTCACCCCCGACCTCACTGCTCCAGACAACGCAGATGTCTTACCGCTGGTCACTTTCCGGCGCTACCTACGGTCCCTCCCTCCTGCTTTTCCTCTGCTGTCTTGTCTGCACTCCCCCCCTCTGAGGAGCTCTCTCTTTTGAATACCAACAGTGCCACAGACACTCTGTGTTCCACGCTTACATCCTGCTTGGACAACATATGCCCTCTTACATCTGGACCAGCCCGTGCATCCCTGTCTGCCCCCTGGTTATCGGATGTACCACGTGAGCATCGCACCAGCCTCCGGTCAGCTGAGAGAAAATGACACAATTCAAAAGACCATACTGACCTCTCTCTCTCTACTTTCTCCGTTGACGTCACCTCTGCAAAAACTGATTATAACCACTCGAAGATCAGCAACTCTCCTGACTCTCGCACACTCTTAAAAACCTTCTCTGCTCTCCTCTGTTTGCCTGCTCCCACACCTTCATCGGAGTTAACGGCTGATGATTTTGCATCGTTCTTTGTAAAGAAAACTACCGCCATCAACAGCCAATTTTCTACACCACCATCACCCGCCTTTTCTCCTATGTCTGAAGATGATGTTTCCAAGGTCATTGGTTCCAACCACCCTACCACCTGCCCACTGGATCCCATCCCCACCCATCTCCTCCATGCCATCTCTCCAGCAGTTGTGCCTGGTCTGACCCGCATCATCAACTCTTTGCTCACCACTGGGACATTTCCCACTGCTTTCAAAGAGGCCTGCATCACACCGCTACTGAAGAAACTCACTCTCAACCTTACACTGCTAGAACACTACAGGCCGGTGTAGTTTGTGAAAATGCATATCTTCCGTCAAAATGTAGATGACTGATTTTAACCTCTTATTATTTTCTGTCTTCTTAAAAAAATATTTTTTTACTTACCTCACTATTCTTAGCTTTGTATACTGTGCTAGGCTTTAATGGACTGGATTTAATTAACTTATGCATTTTGTTGCCTATGTTGTTATAATTGCTTCCAATGTTTCCTCGTCTGTAAGTCGCTTTGGATAAAAACGTCTGCTAAATGACTAAATGTAAATTTTATGAAATGTGTAATGTCATGTGTAATGTGTAGTGTGTGGCCTTGAAATTTTAGCATGTCTACGTAATCATGAATAAATGCTTCTTGAGACACACAGTGTTGCTTCTTTGCATGCATCAAATGAATTGTTTCTGGCTATATGCATCCATGCATTAGTTTGAGAGGGGTGGAAATGGGACACTTGGGTGAAACAAAACTGCCCCAAAAGTACCCCCCCCACTTTAAATACAGTTTTTTCTAAGTCAATTTGGTATATTTCTCAGATCCGATTTGAAATTCTCAAAACTTCTTGTTCAATCCTTACATCCTTGTGTCACGTGTGCACATCAAACAAGCATTTTCTCATTTCTTTGAACAAGTTGCAAATGCTTTGGTACATCCATGCAAATGATTATGACTAAATTCTGTGCAGATTCCTACATTATCAATTGCTTATGTCATGTTGATCAAAATGCATTATAATGGGTCTCTGTAGAATAGTATAATCCCCACGACATTTAAGCACTAGTTTTACAATATACAGTAAGTATACTTTAAGTAAACGGTGGCATTTTATTTTACTCAATTTAGTGTTTTGCATTGCTATATTCTTTCCACATAGGACTGCAAGACAACTTCACTGTGTTGCAGACGGCCCCTTTTCACACCTAAACAGTCTTTTGACACTCTCTACAGGGATCTCATCCCTGAACAAGAGAGGGGGCAGATTGGAGATGACCTGCCAAAGTACGTGTTAGTTTGGGACAATGTCAGTTTCCATCGCTCCAACATCATCAGGCAATGGTTTGCGGCCCACAACAGGATGCTGGTGGAGTTCCTCTCACCCTACTCAACCACGTTGAGGATTTTTTCTTAGCATGAAGATTAAAAGTATATGATCGCCAGCCGCATACACAGATGACCCTTCTGGCTGCCATGGATGTAACGTGTGATGACATCACAGCTGATGCCTGCAGAGGCTGGATTAGACACTCTGAAAGATGATTTTCACGCTGTATCGCAAGAGAAGATATTTGTTGTGATGTGGATGGGGCCGTTGCCCAAAAGACAGGAACGTCAGGAGGTGTAGGAAGACTGCACTGTAATTCCACTGCACTGCATGTACAGTTTTCCCTAAGGAGATTGTCTTATGTTCAGATTTCTACATTTGTTTGTGCTATGCAGTGCTGTCTTTTCCTGTCTGCATCACAATGACACTGTCTGTCAATAAATTATTGTACAAACAGTAAAAGCGTTAACGTGAATCATGTGCCGTCTCTTACAATCAAACAATCAAAACCAGAAATGCACTTACTGTTTTGCAAATGACAAGGATGATTCCAGAAATGCTCCACTCATCACTCTCAGGTCACTCCGCTGCACACGTCTGATCACTTCTTTGTCACCCCCGACCTCACCGCTCCAGACAACGCAGATGTCTTACCGCTGGTCACTTTCCGGCGCTACCTACGGTCCCTCCCTCCTGCTTTTCCTCTGCTGTCTTGTCTGCACTCCCCCCCTCTGAGGAGCTCTCTCTTTTGAATACCAACAGTGCCACAGACACTCTGTGTTCCACGCTTACATCCTGCTTGGACAACATATGCCCTCTTACATCTGGACCAGCCCGTGCATCCCTGTCTGCCCCCTGGTTATCGGATGTACCACGTGAGCATCGCACCAGCCTCCGGTCAGCTGAGAGAAAATGGCACAAGTCAAAAGACCATACTGACCTCTCTCTCTCTACCAGTCTCTTCTCTCTACTTTCTCCGTTGACGTCACCTCTGCAAAAACTGATTATAACCACTCGAAGATCAGCAACTCTCCTGACTCTCTCACACACTTAAAAACCTTCTCTGCTCTCCTCTGTCCGCCTGCTCCCACACCTTCATCGGAGTTGACGGCTGATAATTTTGCATCGTTCTTCGTAAAGAAAACTACCGCCATCAACAGCCAATTTTCTACGCCACCATCACCCGCCTTTTCTCCTATGTCTGAAGATGATGTTTCCAAGGTCATTGGTTCCAACCACCCTACCACCTGCCCACTGGATCCCATCCCCACCCATCTCCTCCATGCCATCTCTCCAGCAGTTGTGCCTGGTCTGACCCGCATCATCAACTCTTTGCTCACCACTGGGACATTTCCCACTGCTTTCAAAGAGGCCTGCATCACACCGCTACTGAAGAAACTCACTCTCAACCTTATACTGCTAGAACACTACAGGCCGGTGTAGTGTGTGAAAATGCATATCTTCCGTCAAAATGTAGATGACTGATTTTAACCTCTTATTATTTTCTGTCTTCTTAAAAAATTATTTTTTTACTTACCTCACTATTCTTTGCTTTGTATACTGTGCTAGGCTTTAATGGACTGGATTTAATTAACTTATGCATTTTGTTGCCTATATTGTTATAATTGTTTCCAATGTTTCCTCGTCTGTAAGTCGCTTTGGATAAAAACGTCTGCTAAATGACTAATTGTAAGTTTTATGAAATGTGTAATGTCATGTGTAATGTGTAATGTGTAGTGTGTGGCCTTGAAATTTTAGCATGTCTACGTAATCATGAATAAATGCTTCTTGAGACACACAGTGTTGCTTCTTTGCATGCATCAAATGAATTGTTTCTGGCTATATGCATCCATGCATTAGTTTGAGAGGGGTGGAAATGGGACACTTGGGTGAAACAAAACTGCCCCAAAAGTACCCCCCCCACTTTAAATACAGTTTTTTCTAAGTCAATTTGGTATATTTCTCAGATCCGATTTGAAATTCTCAAAACTTCTTGTTCAATCCTTACATCCTTGTGTCACGTGTGCACATCAAACAAGCATTTTCTCATTTCTTTGAACAAGTTGCAAATGCTTTGGTACATCCATGCAAATGATTATGACTAAATTCTGTGCAGATTCCTACATTATCAATTGCTTATGTCATGTTGATCAAAATGCATTATAATGGGTCTCTGTAGAATAGTATAATCCCCACGACATTTAAGCACTAGTTTTACAATATACAGTAAGTATACTTTAAGTAAACGGTGGCATTTTATTTTACTCAATTTAGTGTTTTGCATTGCTATATTCTTTCCACATAGGACTGCAAGACAACTTCACTGTGTTGCAGACGGCCCCTTTTCACACCTAAACAGTCTTTTGACACTCTCTACAGGGATCTCATCCCTGAACAAGAGAGGGGGCAGATTGGAGATGACCTGCCAAAGTACGTGTTAGTTTGGGACAATGTCAGTTTCCATCGCTCCAACATCATCAGGCAATGGTTTGCGGCCCACAACAGGATGCTGGTGGAGTTCCTCTCACCCTACTCAACCACGTTGAGGAATTTTTCTTAGCATGAAGATTAAAAGTATATGATCGCCAGCCGCATACACAGATGACCCTTCTGGCTGCCATGGATGTAACGTGTGATGACATCACAGCTGATGCCTGCAGAGGCTGGATTAGACACTCTGAAAGATGATTTTCACGCTGTATCGCAAGAGAAGATATTTGTTGTGATGTGGATGGGGCCGTTGCCCAAAAGACAGGAACGTCAGGAGGTGTAGGAAGACTGCACTGTAATTCCACTGCACTGCATGTACAGTTTTCCCTAAGGAGATTGTCTTATGTTCAGATTTCTACATTTGTTTGTGCTATGCAGTGCTGTCTTTTCCTGTCTGCATCACAATGACACTGTCTGTCAATAAATTATTGTACAAACAGTAAAAGCGTTAACGTGAATCATGTGCCGTCTCTTACAATCAAACAATCAAAACCAGAAATGCACTTACTGTTTTGCAAATGACAAGGATGATTCCAGAAATGCTCCACTCATCACTCTCAGGTCACTCCGCTGCACACGTCTGATCACTTCTTTGTCACCCCCGACCTCACCGCTCCAGACAACGCAGATGTCTTACCGCTGGTCACTTTCCGGCGCTACCTACGGTCCCTCCCTCCTGCTTTTCCTCTGCTGTCTTGTCTGCACTCCCCCCCTCTGAGGAGCTCTCTCTTTTGAATACCAACAGTGCCACAGACACTCTGTGTTCCACGCTTACATCCTGCTTGGACAACATATGCCCTCTTACATCTGGACCAGCCCGTGCATCCCTGTCTGCCCCCTGGTTATCGGATGTACCACGTGAGCATCGCACCAGCCTCCGGTCAGCTGAGAGAAAATGGCACAAGTCAAAAGACCATACTGACCTCTCTCTCTCTACCAGTCTCTTCTCTCTACTTTCTCCGTTGACGTCACCTCTGCAAAAACTGATTATAACCACTCGAAGATCAGCAACTCTCCTGACTCTCTCACACACTTAAAAACCTTCTCTGCTCTCCTCTGTCCGCCTGCTCCCACACCTTCATCGGAGTTGACGGCTGATAATTTTGCATCGTTCTTCGTAAAGAAAACTACCGCCATCAACAGCCAATTTTCTACGCCACCATCACCCGCCTTTTCTCCTATGTCTGAAGATGATGTTTCCAAGGTCATTGGTTCCAACCACCCTACCACCTGCCCACTGGATCCCATCCCCACCCATCTCCTCCATGCCATCTCTCCAGCAGTTGTGCCTGGTCTGACCCGCATCATCAACTCTTTGCTCACCACTGGGACATTTCCCACTGCTTTCAAAGAGGCCTGCATCACACCGCTACTGAAGAAACTCACTCTCAACCTTATACTGCTAGAACACTACAGGCCGGTGTAGTGTGTGAAAATGCATATCTTCCGTCAAAATGTAGATGACTGATTTTAACCTCTTATTATTTTCTGTCTTCTTAAAAAATTATTTTTTTACTTACCTCACTATTCTTTGCTTTGTATACTGTGCTAGGCTTTAATGGACTGGATTTAATTAACTTATGCATTTTGTTGCCTATATTGTTATAATTGTTTCCAATGTTTCCTCGTCTGTAAGTCGCTTTGGATAAAAACGTCTGCTAAATGACTAATTGTAAGTTTTATGAAATGTGTAATGTCATGTGTAATGTGTAATGTGTAGTGTGTGGCCTTGAAATTTTAGCATGTCTACGTAATCATGAATAAATGCTTCTTGAGACACACAGTGTTGCTTCTTTGCATGCATCAAATGAATTGTTTCTGGCTTTATGCATCCATGCATTAGTTTGAGAGGGGTGGAAATGGGACACTTGGGTGAAACAAAACTGCCCAAAAGTTTGTTGCCTATATTGTTATAATTGCTTCCAATGTTTCCTCGTCTGTAAGTCGCTTTGGATAAAAACGTCTGCTAAATGATGTTGTGGAATTTTCTTATTCCTTAATCAAGGTGAGTCAATTTTGACAAACGCAATATACAGAGACATCAAGTACTTTGCAAAGTATTTTATTGTCATTTAATCTGCATCATGAGCAATGAGCATGGTGCAGAGCAAAGGCGCTCTTTCCTCCTGCACCCAGAGTATATATATGATTAAAAACGTGACACCCCCTCCCTTTGCCCCTAACAAGAATCCCGAGCTGGTTTACGGGAAGTTCCGTTATTCCAAACAGAACATCTTGGCCTCTGCTCGAGGGCAAAGGCAGAGTGGTATGACGTGTTTAGAGAAAAACATGATAACATTAGAAAAGAAAACATAGATAAACACTTCGTAAACATATAGACAGACACATCAAGAAGCTAGACTAGAAAATTTTCATTACATTCCCCCCTTTTATCATATATGATAACCAAAATCTTTATACTTTGACCATGTAAGATGAGCAACGCCCTTTCTCTTACAGGTTTCATTCTTCTATCTAAACAGTTCTTAAAATCCCACTAGAATTGGTAACACCACCTGCTTCAGCCCCACTCCCCAACTTTAGCTATTCCACCATTTCAACAGACTGTTAGTCATATCATCCGGTTCCCTGATAATTAAATTTTTTCTGAGTTAGAGCTAGTCTTTTTCCTTTTTATTTGGCCGTTCCAGGGGACATAATTGCCCACATTTTCAAATTTTGTTGCCTTATCCAGAACATCAACTGAGGTACACGTACCTCTACACAAATACATATTTGTTCCCCAGTACCTAGCAGAATTAGGGTAACACTGTCCCTCCCCATACCATTTTATTAAACTTGGAATATAGTGTTAGACAGAAACAAAATTCTATAATCTCTAATTTCTCAGGGTTCGATGTGTCCCCGACTCGAACAGTTGATTCCCTTTGCGAGCACCAATAGTGCCCCTCCTGTCGCTTCAGTCAGCACGACCATTGCGAAGAGCCATACGGTTGGAGTTGCCCCTCCTTGGACACCTTTTTGCTGTGGGAGGTGTGTCTTTCCCACGACTTCCTCCTGAAATCTTTGACTACTTGGAAGTCTCCTGGCTGGAAGCTGTGGAATGATTTGTCAGCTCCGTTTGCTACTGCTCCTTTGACCTGCACAAATATTTTGAGAGCAAAAACACAAAAACACATTGCTTGTAACATCCCCCCTTTTGAAGCGTGGTCTAGGCCATGCGTCAAAATCGCAAAAGCAGGGAAAGAATGTTTTGGCAAACAGGTGAGGCCATTTGGGCCTCCCCAAACATTGTCAGTGTATTTACATGAGCACTCCTTCCAGAGTGCACGCTCAGCTGGTTCTGCAAAATGTTTGCATCTCTGCAAGAGAAAGAGTTTTGTTAGTGATTTCTGGAGAAAATCTGTCTGTCTCTGATGTTGCTTGCTTTGCTGCAAGGTCAGCCGTCGGCTTCCTGCAAAAAAATTGTTTCAGATACAAAAGTGTGTGCGTCACAGTTACACACAACAATGGCTGATGGGAGAAGAATGGCAGATAGCATATCAGCAACCTATGTGTGATTAAGAATGTTTTTACCATCATCTTTTACAAAGTTTCTGTGTTTCCACAGTGTGCCAAAATCATGAGTTACACCAAATGCATATCTACTATCTGTGTGAATGTCTACATTTTTATTCTTTGCTAATCCCCATGCGCGTGTGAGTGCAATGAGCTCTGCTGTCTGAGCAGAGAAATGGTCCCTAAAAATCAGGCTCGGCTTATCACCTCAGCTACTAGAGAGGACTTTATGTCCACTTTTACTAAAGAAAGCCTACATATGGATGAGTGGAATGAAAATTTAAGTGTGGAGGAATTACTTCTCAGTTTTAATACCATTTGTGTTGGTGTTATGGATTTGGTGGCACCTTTTAAAACATTTTTTCATAAATCTGGACCGGAGCCATGGTTAACTGACTCTACACGTGCTCTTAGGCAGATGTGTAGGCGAGCAGAGCGAAAGTGGAAAAAGGACAAACTTAATGTCTCTCTTCAAATACTAAGAGAATCCCTATCACAATACCAGAAAGCCGTTAAATCAGCAAAATCTATATATTTCACTGAAATTATAAACAAGAACAGTCATAAACCCAAAACTCTTTTTAATATAATTAATGCTACTCTTAACCCCTCCTCTGGCTCATTGTTAGAAGGATCCTCACAACTTTGCGAGGACTTTCTATCATTTTTTATGAGTAAAATAAATGATTTTAGAACAGGGATAAATCATCTACAGCCTAATCCCGCGGAGTACCAAAGATGTCCTACTGTTCTGAGTGATTTTACCCCGGTCTCCGATGTCCATTTTACTACATTAGTGACTCAGCTCAAGCCTTCTGGCTCGGCTATTGATGTAATTCCCCCTAAGCTTTTAAAACAAGTTCTGGATGTGGTAGCTCCTTACCTTTTGTCTATAATAAACTGCAGTCTAGAAACTGGTATTATTCCAGATCTGCTAAAACATGCAACTGTGCGGCCACTACTGAAAAAAACAAGTCTAGATCCCACGATTTTAGCAAATTTTAGACCTATTTCAAATCTGTCCTTTATTACAAAAATTATGGAGAAAACTGTTCTTGAACAATTGCAAACTTATTTAGCTGATAATATGATCTTTGAAGTTTTTCAATCTGGGTTCAGAAAACATCATTCCACTGAGACTGCTCTTTTGAAGGTATTAAATGATTTGCTTGTCATATGTGACTCAGGTGACCATGTTGCGCTGGTGTTGTTAGATCTTACCGCCGCCTTTGATACGGTTGATCATGCTATTATTGTCGGTCGTCTGGTGCAGGCATTACAGGCAAAGCTCTGAACTGGTTTAAATCGTACCTTACAAACAGAACTTTTTCTATCAATATAGGTGATCATTCATCTAAAAGTGCTGTCTTAACATGTGGGGTTCCCCAAGGATCGATTTTGGCTCCCATTTTATTTTCTTTATATATGCTCCCATTGGGTTCAATTTTTAGAAAATATGGACTGGATTTTCACTGTTATGCGGATGACACGCAAATTTATCTGCCTATTAAACGAAACTCTAATGGTGTCGATGCCCTTCTTGCCTGTCTGTGTGATGTAAGGGTATGGCTATCGATGAACTTTCTGAATTTTAATGAAGATAAGACCGAAATCACTATATTTGGACCGTCTGACTCTGTGGCTGCCCCCAATATAAATCTCGGTGGGCTGTCCACTTGTGTCAAGCACCATGTAAAAATCTGGGTGTTATCTTTGATGAACACTTGAAGTTTGATAGGCAGATAAATGTAGTGGTAAAATCATAATTTTTCCAGCTGAGACTCCTGTCAAAGGTAAAGACTTTTCTCTCGTTTAAAAACCTTGAGAAAGTCATTCATGCTTTTATTACGTCAAGACTGGACTATTGTAACTCACTATATTTTGGGATCAGTCAATCTTCTATGTCCCGGCTACAATTGGTCCAAAATGCAGCAGCTAGATTTTTAACTGGAACCCATAAACGTGCTCATATTACTCCTGTTTTAAGATCTCTGCATTGGTTGCCCGTGTGCCATAGAGTAGTTTTTAAACTCTTGCTTATTGTTTTTAAATCTTTAAATGGTCTGGGTCCCTCCTACATTGATGATCTACTGGTTGAGAGAAAGACTTGTAGATCTCTTCGGTCTTCCAACGATCAGACTCTGTCTGTTCCCAAGATGAAACGAAAGCGCAGGGGCTTCCGAGCCTTCTCATATGTTGCTCCTCAACTTTGGAACTCACTGCCAATGACAATAAAAAATGCTCCATCTGTGTCTTCTTTTAAGACTAGGCTAAAGACCTATCTCTTTGATAAGGCTTTTGATAGTTGATTTGTGTATCTTTATTATTATTTCTTTCTTATCACACTGTATAATATTGCCTCTTTTTTGTTAAAGCACATTGGTCAACCTTTGGTTGAAATTAATAGTGCTTTATAAATAAAATGCCATTGCCATTGCCATTGCCATTGCCATTGTAATTGCAGACACGCTTTGCGGACAGCTGTCTGCCGCGGTCAGTATTTTCGTGACCCAAAAAACGAACAACTTGTTTTGCCAGCTGGACTTTGGAGACATTTACTTTGTGTTTTTTTTTTTCTCTTATCTTTTAAACTGGAAACAAAGGCCTGCGCACCGGTAAATTTGGACATGGCACAACTATGCCTTTTTTTTCTTTTTTTATCTTTTTAAACTCATTAAATATTGGCCTTATGCCATTGAGGTCTTCTTATTTGAGGCTTCTGTTTTGAGGGGGAATTGCTGTTTGCGTGTGTGATGGAAATTTTCCTGACGTGGGTTTCTTCATGCTAATCTATGTAAGAATTGATTCAAGACTGTCTATCTTGTTGTTCTTAAATTCCTGTGAAATGTTTTGCTACGTGGCAGACCACTCAGCTCCTTTGCCCTTGAGCAAAGACCAAGAGGTTCTGGTAAAGATAAGGGATGGCGACACATTTGTGTTACCAAAGATACGTTCTTGCTCAAGGGGGGGGGGGGGGGAGAAGTTTGGATCATATAAAAGCCCCTGTAAATGAACAGGGAGTCACCTTCATTCTGCATATGTCTTTTGATGCAGACTGAATGTCAATAAAACTACTTTGCAAAGTAACTCATGCTCTCTGTGTGTTGCATTTGTCTAAAGTGTTTATAAAACTCACCTTGATTAAGGAATAAGAAAATTCCACAACAATTTGGCGACGAGGTATGGGATCACAAGGCTGACGGAGAACGGACTTTGGTTGACTGATCATCCAGGACATAGCAAATCCAGCTCTAACCCCCATACAGGGACGAGAGAACTTTACTCCGGACCCCAGGCTTACGTGATCCCAAAAGAACTCAGTGCAAGGCACAAAAGTAGAAGACGGTGAGTTGAAAATATTCTGAACAGTCTGGGAGAAAAAGGGGAGACTACTTAGCGCTAAACAGTCTGGGGGACTGCTTAAAAACAGTCTGGTTAAAGAGGGGAGACTACTCAGAATCGAGAGATTCTAAACAGTCTGGGGGACTGCTTAAAAAACAGTCTGGTTAAAGAGGGGAGACTACTCAGAATCGAGATAGATTCTAAACAGTCTGGGGGACTATTCAGAATTAAAAATGGGGCAGGGAAGTTCCCATATGGATATGGATAAACCAACATACAGAGAAATGAGGAAAAGGTGGGGAACGGGAAGTTTACAAGGTGTACCCTATTTAATAGAAAAAGCTAACTTTCCAGAAAACGGTACATTTAGTACCACAAAATTAGGGAAAATAAGAGAACACATGGGGAAAAAAGACATATTTAAAATGTCTACAAAAGAAAGGGAAAAATATGACGAAGCGTGTAAATGTTTAGAATTGTGGGAAAAGGAAGCAAATAGACGTGACCATGTTTTTAAAGAAAAGGCATTGGAAGAACTTCCACCGCCGTGTCATACACCCCCACCGCCGCATGCTCCATTGTACCCTGTTTTACCTGAGTATATTGATTTAACCCCTCTGTCTCCTTTACCCCCATCTATGACTTGCTACAAACACCAACCGGAGGATGATTGTGTCCCTCCTCACCGACATCTGAACCCGATCGAGGCAGCGCCAGTGCCCCCACCAGCACCAATGCCGCACATGCCACAGCCCGTGGTAACCCCAAAGCAGGATAAAGACCATCCAGCCCCTCCGGTCGCCAGAGTTCCCGTGACGAGAGGAGCGGTGAAAAGACAGACACAGATGGATACTTCACCCGCATGGCAGGATACGTCAAACGACCTTTATCGCAAAGAATCTTTTGATGAAGATGGACAACAGTTCCCTATGGTCGAGGTGGCAGGTCCAGAGGGACCCGAACTGGTTTTTAGACCCTGGACCAAAGCCGAAATGAAAGAGGCAGCGGAACATCTAAGTTCAGCAGAGAAAGGGGGAGTTTTGATGGCTGACGAACTGTTGACATTTTGCAAGGAATTCTCCCCCTCAACGAGAGAATTAGAGAGACTGTTGAAAGTCAAACTAAAACCATCTGACTTAAGAAAGCTACAGGGTAAATGGCCTGTGGAGGATAAGAGAAGGGAACATGTCGATTGGTCGCACGCAAGCAATGCTGAGTACAGGAGGATTCTGGAAGAATTCTTAGAAGGACTAAAATCTACTTTTCCCAAAGCTCTGAATCTGGATAAGATCGCTGCTTGTGTGCAAAAGACTGATGAAAGAGTGGAGGATTTCTTGGCCAGACTGGAGGAAGTATTTAAAGAACATTCTGGACTTCAACCTGATTCAGACGGACCGGACATTGGTCCGTTCGAAGGACATCTCAGATCCACTTTTCTGCGAAACCTAAGAGGAGAGCTGAGACGAGAAGTGGAAAAATCGTGCATCGAGCCAGATCGCGCGAGAATGAGCGAGATCGTCCGTCACGCTGTGCACGCCGAAAGACAAACGGACAAGAAACAGTTTCAAAAGAAAAGCACCCAAGACAAAGAACTCCACATGGCTCTAATGAACATCGGAGTAGGGCATGGAGGAAGAGGAAATGGGAGGAGAGGAGGTCAGTGGCGTGGACGTGCTCAAGGGAGAGGAGGTTTTAAACCCTCTAGCACCTATGATCCAGAGAAATGTTTCAATTGCGGAAAGACGGGGCACTGGCGAAATGATTGTCCTGAGCCTCTGAGACCACTGAGGTCAAAACAAAAGGGGGATTGAAGTGAGGAGGTGAGGCATCATTCCGAGGGCGGTGAGTATGATTTCCCTAGCATATGCAATGAAGAAATGCTTTTTCCTACTGTATGCAACGAAGATCTGCTTAGCTCACATTCTATGATGAATGAAACCGCTTTCCGAACTTTGCCAAAATGCACAATGCTCGTGTGCAACAAACTGCTTGAATTTTTGATAGATTCAGGGGCAACAAATACTGTGATTCACAAGAAATGTTTAAATTTGCCAGAATCAACATTAGCCGTGTATTCCTTAAATGCTAGTGGCTCTACTGTAAAAGAATTTATGTCTGAAAGGGTGCAATGCGAGTTGGGGGGTGTCAAATTTCACCATAGGTTTCTAATGTCTGATTGCTGCCCGATTAATTTGCTGGGTAGAGACATAATGTGTAAAACTAAGATGTCACTAAACTGTGATCCCTCGGGCATTGAAGTGAAATGTTGGACAATGTTTATGACCCAAAAAGATGTTCGCCCCGAACCCCTGTATGTGTATGAGTGGCAGATACAATCTGACGCATTACTCAGAGAAGCAGAGGCTTTAGTGTTCGGAGGCAAGTTTATGGAACGAGGTCATTTGCATTGTACAACACACGTGTCTGAGGGACCCGACCAAGAGTATGATGACAGATGGAGCATGATACCAACACGACCCGAATGTATCCGCCACACACACATCGTGTGGACAGGCCAATGGTGTGCGGCGATCGTAAAGCTCACCACACATCAGTGTTCTCTCTATGATGTAGATAATATAGAGCCCCACATCTCACTCACCAAGCCAAATGCAGCGCTGTGGTCAGATGTGGGTGTGTTTGCTACCAAATGTGTGCATGCCACAGATTGGGTTACAAAGGATGACGTGCAATATTCAAACTCATTGCATGCATATCGTGTTGAGAATCATGCCTGTCTGTCAGCAACAAGGGGACTTGAAGTGTTTTCACACACGGATAGTTTGATGATGCATGTTGACATACCAGAAATTCTGGGAAAGGTGCCCGTACAGCTGTGGGCAACAGGAAAATATGATGTTGGTTTAATAAAGAACTGTGAGCCTGTTGTCATAACACCCAAGAGTGATTTCCGCCCATGCAAACAGCAATACCCCCTAAAACCAGAAGCCCTAAATGGCATCAGGCCAATATTCAACGAGTTTCTAAAGAAAGGCATAGTTGTGCCATGCCCAAATTCACCTGTGCGCACACCTTTGTTTCCAGTTAAAAAGATCAGAGAAAAGGGAGCACCCGTTGAATGGCGGTTCGTACAAGATTTGCAAGCAGTTAATGCCGCAGTACAGCCACGAGCACCAAACGTACCCAACCCGTATACCATTCTCAGCCAAATTCCGCCTGAGACGAAATGGTATACGGTGATTGATTTGTCAAACGCGTTTTTCAGTGTGCCAGTACACCCAGACTCACAATACTGGTTCGCCTTTTCATTTGATGGCAAGCCATATACATTCACACGTCTATGCCAAGGGTACTGCGAATCACCGACCATTTACAACGAGGCACTGCGACAATCACTGGAGCCATTCCATCTCCCGAAGGGGGTGGCATTGCTTCAGTATGTGGATGACATTCTTTTATGTGCACCCACCAAAGCGCAATGTGAAGAACACACTGTACGACTGTTAACTCATTTGGCACACGAAGGACACAAAGTGAATATCTCCAAAGTCCAGCTGGCAAAACAATTTGTTCGTTTTTTGGGTCACGAAATTACTGACCGTGGCAGACAGCTGTCCGCAAAGCGCGTGTCTGCAATTTCAGACATCGCACGCCCAAAAACAAAGAAGCAACTAATGACATTTTTAGGGATGACCTCTTACTGTAGGAATTTCATTTTGAGGTACACAGAGATGGAAAAACATCTCACGGTATTGATTCATGGGAAGCCCATGACTGCAAATGCGCAGATTGAATGGACTGATGCAGGGGTTGAGGCTTTTGGTGATCTAAAGCGAGCTCTGCAATCTGCGCCTGCGCTAGGTATCCCAAACCCAGACAAACCATTCACACAAATGGTAGACGAAAAAGACGGCACAATGCTCTCTGTGCTGCTCCAAAAACACGGAGACCAGCTGCGCCCCGTTGCGTATCTTTCATCCAGATTAGATAGTGTGGCACAAGGTCTCCCACCGTGCCTGCGCGCAGTAGCAGCAGCAGAGAAAGCAGTGCTGGCCTCTAGGGAGTTTGTTGGTTATTCTCCCCTTACTGTGTTTGTTCCCCATGCAGTGGCTATGATTCTGTTAGAACAACGAGTGTCACATTTATCTACAGCGAGGTGGCTGAGATATAATCTGACGTTGTTGGAATTGCCAAACATCACGGTAAAGAGATGTAACACACTAAACCCAGCCACGTTGCTGCCACTTCCTGACAATGGTGACCCACACAACTGTGTTGCCACTTTAGAGCAAGTGTGCTCGCCACGTGTTGATCTCAGAGACGAACCTCTGCTAAATGCAGACTTGACTTTCTATGTAGATGGCAGTGCACGAAAAGATGAGGCGGGAAAGAATCACGTGGGGTATGCTGTTGTGTCTGATTTTGAAACAGTACAGTCAGGCCGCCTGCCTGACCATTTCTCTGCTCAAACAGCAGAGCTCATTGCACTCACACGCGCATGCGAATTGGCAGAGGGTAAAAGTGTCAACATTCACACAGACAGTAGATATGCATTTGGTGTAGCTCATGATTTTGGCACACTTTGGAAACACAGGAACTTTTTGAAAGCTGATGGTAAAAAGATTCTTAACCATACACAGGTTGCTGATTTACTCTCTGCCATTCTTCTACCATCTGAGATTGCTGTGTGTAAATGCGCTGCACACATTTCTGTTTCTGACCCAATTTCGGCAGGAAACCGACGAGCTGACCTTGCGGCAAAGCAAGCAGCATCAGAGAAGCAGACAGACACCAGTCTGTCACACACGCCGTCTCCAGAAAGCACTAACAAAACTCTTTCTCTTGCAGAGATGCAAACATTTGCGGAACCAGCTGAGCGAGCACTTTGGAAAAAATGCTCATGTAACTATAAAGACAACGTGTGGTGGGGGCCGACTGGCCTCCCTTGCTTGCCAAAACATTTTTTTTCCTGCTTTTGCAATTTTGACGCATGGTCTCGACCACGCGTCCAAAGGGGGAATGTTACAAGCAGTACAAAAAATATGGTACACAAAAGGGTTTACAGCAGCAGCGGAGAAACATTGCAGCACATGTACAATCTGCATAACCAACAACACAGGCAGAGCCATAACTATGCCAAGGGCTGCACACCCCACTCCTGAAGGGCCATTCACACATGTTATGATTGACTACATTGAGCTCAGCCCGTGTAGGGGACAAAAACACTGCATAGTGTTGGTGGACATGTTCTCCAAATGGGTGGAGGCAATGCCCACCAAACAGGCAGACAGCAGTGGGGTGGTAAAACTCCTGCTGAGAGAAATTTTGCCAAGATGGGGAATTCCACAGAAAATTTCGAGCGATAACGGGAGACACTTCGTGAATGAGGCATTGGCCTCTGTAGGGAAACTCCTAAAAATAAACATTACCCAACACTGTTCCTATCATCCACAATCAGGGGGCGCCGTCGAGCGCGAAAACGGTACGTTTAAAGCAAAATTGAGAAAAATAGGGGAAGAAACAGGCCTAGACTGGGTTCAGGCCTTGCCTATCGCACTCATGTATATGAGGATGCGAGTAAGAACACGATGTAATATGTCTCCTTTTGAAATCCTATATGGAAGGCCAGGGAGAGTGGGGTGGAACCCTGAGGCAATGGCCGGAGTCACCACCCATGCCGAAAACAGTTTGCTCACGTACTGTAAACAAATGTGTGTTCTGCTCTCGCAAATTTCTGTGCAGGTCAAAGGGGCAGTAGCAGACGGAGCGGACAAACCATTACACAGTCTCCAGCCGGGAGACTTCGTGGTGGTTAAGGATTTCAGGAGAAAGTCGTGGAAAAGCCGACATTGGAGAGGACCCTACCAGGTGTTGTTGATCACACACACCGCGGTGAAAGTAGCGGAGAGAGCTACGTGGATACACGCCTCCCACTGCAAAAAGGTGTCCAAGGAGTGGCAACCCCAACCATAGGCCCATCACCATGGAATCCAAATGGCTCTTCGTAGTAGTCATGCTGACTCAAGCGACAGGAGGAGCGGCGCTGTTGGAGCTCGCAAAGGGGAATCAACTGTTCGAGTCGGGACGCATCGAGCCATTGGAAATTAGAGGGGAAGAAGGGAAAAGCATTTGGTTTCTGTGTGATCCTATATACAGGGGGTTTGTAAAATGGTATGGGGAGGGACAGTGGGACCCCAATTCTGCTAAGTATTGGGGAACGAATATGTATTTATGTCGAGGTGCTTGTACCTCAGGTGATGTGGTGGCCACAACATGGGAATCGGATGGATCACGTGTGGCGGCCGACAAGGCAATAAATTTAGAAAATGAGGGCCATTATGTCCCCAGGGATGGTGAAATACAAAGGGAAAAGAGGGATTTTAACCTTAACTCTAACTCAGACAAATTAAAATATGAAGGAAGGGGAGGAACCCCACAGATGAGAGTAAGAATATGGAATCTGACGATGGGAGATGCAGGACAATACTGGTGTATGTGGTCAACAAAGGGGAAAGACACAGGTCAGAAGGTTCAGATATCAGTACAGCCAAGGAATTTTCAGGCGGCAGAGCAGGCAGAAAAAGAGGCACAGGAAGTAGAGGCTAGGACATGGATAGATCCAGGAGAAACGAACGTAGATATGAGAAAGGCAATATACCAATGCAAAGGCAATAAGGCATGTGCATTGGCTCTGATGCAGAAGAAAGAGGTAGGAGTGAATGACAGCTGTTGGTGGTGTATGCAACTCGAGCAGGCCTGGAAAGTTAGTTCTCTGAGATTAGAGGATGAGAGAAGGCTGAAGGGTCAATTACCCTGCAAAGCCACCACCCTGTTGACAGTTGCAAACAGCACCAACGAAGCAGAGGCGGCACGAAAAACAGACTGCAAAGAACCAGGTGGTAAGTACAGTATCAGTTTTGACACCAGGCCTCTGAATATACACCCCAGGGTAGGGCATGTTTGCCTGTGTAGAGCAAAAGGGGGGCCACTCATAGGAACATCAGAATGCAAAAACATAGTGGAAACCAATGACAACCAACCAAATTGTTCCTTTAATAGTTGGAATTTCACCTGCCCGTTCTCTAAGGACGAGGTAGGTCTAAGTGGCGTAGTATGGGTCTGTGGGGAAAGAGCATTCCACAGACTGCCCGTGAAATGGACAGGCTGTTGTTATCCAGCTCTCATGTCCATAGGAGCAGCTGCCTACGCACCTAGAAAAAGCAGAGAAAAAAGAGATTTGCTCGACGTTGACAGCATGCCCAGTACCTATGAAGGGGCATGGCTGATGGACCCCTGGACGTCCCCACAGGGCACTGTCCTGTGGAATATTTTTGGAGGTCTTGGTGGAGCTTTAAGCATGACAAAATTGAATGGATTGGCTTGGCAGGTTTTAGCATTGGCAAACTCGACTGAGAAAGCTTTGGGTCTATTGAGCGAGGAGATGGCACAGATGAGGGAAGTAGTTTTACAGAGTAGATTAGTTTTAGACATGCTTACGGCAGAGAAAGGCGGTGTGTGCAAAATGCTCGGGGTCAGTTGTTGTTTCTATA
Source organism: Barbatula barbatula (assembly GCF_947034865.1). Classification (NCBI taxonomy): domain Eukaryota; kingdom Metazoa; phylum Chordata; class Actinopteri; order Cypriniformes; family Nemacheilidae; genus Barbatula; species Barbatula barbatula. The sequence continues at coordinate 13,786,005 of NC_136772.1, forward strand.
TTCCGGATTATGCTGATAATGTCACAGACATTATAAAACACATGAAGAATGCAATCAGGGAACCGGATGATATGACTAACAGTCTGTTGAAGTGGTGGAATAGCCAAGGTTGGGGGGCGTGGCTGATGCAGGTGGCATTGCCCATTCTAGTGGGATTATTATTTCTTATAATTATATTACCATGTTTAATTTACTGTTTTCAGAATTGTTTAAATAAGATACTATTAGGGAGCATGGCTGCAATTGAACAAAGGTTCATGATGCAGACCATCGATCTCACGGAAGGGGAATTTAGGGAGTACGATGACAATGGCCTATGAAATCTGTATGAGAAAGGGCAGTGCTCATCTTACAGGTTGAGGCATCATGAGTTTGGTTATCATATATGATAAAAGATGGGAATGTGATGGAAATTTTCCTGACGTGGGTTTCTTCATGCTAATCTATGTAAGTATTGATTCAAGACTGTCTATCTTGTTGTTCTTAAATTCCTGTGAAATGTTTTGCTACGTGGCAGACCACTCAGCTCCTTTGCCCTTGAGCAAAGACCAAGAGGTTCTGGTAAAGATAAGGGATGGCGACACATTTGTGTTACCAAAGATACGTTCTTGCTCAAGGGGGGGGGGGGGGAGAAGTTTGGATCATATAAAAGCCCCTGTAAATGAACAGGGAGTCACCTTCATTCTGCATATGTCTTTTGATGCAGACTGAATGTCAATAAAACTACTTTGCAAAGTAACTCATGCTCTCTGTGTGTTGCATTTGTCTAAAGTGTTTATAAAACTCACCTTGATTAAGGAATAAGAAAATTCCACAACACGTGGATGGAAATTACCCTTGGGCGTTATCACAACAGGTTCACAGTTCCTAATCAACCCAACATAATATTTTCCTGTTCCCCAAAGTTGTACGGGCACCTTCCCAAAATTTCTTCATTAATCTTTTTGTGTGTGAAAACACTTCAAGTCCCCTTGTTGCTGACAGACAGGCATGATTCTCACGATGGGCGTGCAACAAATTTGAATATTGCACGTCGTCCCTTTTAACCCATTCTATGGCGTGCGCATATTTGGCAGCAAAACACCCACAGCTCCCCACACCATTGCAATCAACGTCATGAGGCTCTGTGAGGCAATACATTCTACATCATACTTACGTAATTCAATATTACATCGTACAGCTGTACGAGCGCTGCACACGGGTCGTGTTGGTATCATGCTCAATCTGTCATCATACACATTATGACTCTGCACAGCAAATCAATCGGGCAGCAGTCAGACATGAGAAACCTGTGTTGAAATTTGACACTCCCCAACTCGCATTGCACCCTTTTGACATAAATTATTCTACATTAGAGCCACTAGCATTTAGGGAAAACACAGCTAGTTTAGACTCTGGCAAATTTAAACACTTCTTGTGAATCACAGTAGGCTATTTGTTGCCCCTGAATCTATCAAAAAATCAAGCAGTTTGTTGCACACGAGCATTGTGCATTTTAGCAAAGTTCAGAAAGCGTTTTCATTCATCATGGAATGTGAGCTAAGCAGATCTTCATTGCATACAGTAGGAAAAAGCATTTCTTCATTGCATATGCTAAGGGAAATCATACTCACCACCCTCGGAATGATGCCTCACCTCCTCACTTCCATCTACCTTTTCTCTTGACCTCCGCGATCTCAGAGGCTCAGGACAATCATTTCGCCAGTGCCCCGTCTTTCCGCAATTGAAACATTTCTCTGGATCATAGGTACTAGAGGGTTTAAAACCTCCTCTTCCACGTCCACGCCACTGACCTCCTCTCCTCCCGTTTCCTCTTCCTCCATGCTCTACTCCGATATTCATTAGAGCCATGTGGAGTTCTTCATCTTGTGTGTTTTTCTTCTGAAGCTCTTTCTTGCCTGTTTGTCTTTCGGCGTGTACAGCATGACGGACGATCTCGCTCATTCTCGCACGATCTGGCTCGATGCATGATTTTTCCACTTCTCGTCTCAGCTCTTCTCTGAGATTCGCAGAAAAGTGGATCTGAGATGTCCTATGAACGGACCAATGTCCGGTCCGTCTGAATCAGGTTGAAGTCCAGAATGTTCTTTAAATACTTCCTCCACAGGCCATTTACCCTGTAACTTTCTTAGGTCCGATGGTTTCAGTTTGACTTTCAACAGTCTCTCTAATTCTTTCATTGAGGGTGAGAATTCTTTGCAAAATGTCAAAAGTTCTTTATACGTCGGTGCTGGTTGCGCTCTTTCCTGCTTTTGACACACCACGGGCTGTGGCATGTGTGGCACTGGTGCTGGTGGAGACACTGGTGGGGGCACTGGAGCTGCCTCAATCGGGTTCAGATGTCGGTGAGGAGGGACACAATCATCCTCCGGTTGGTGTTTGTAACAAGTCATAGATGGGGGTAAAGAAGTGTGGGAATTAAGATCAATATATAGATCGATATAAAATTGGATGATTAATTTTGTTTAAATCAGATGTATTTTCGTACATGACATGATTGTGAACAAAAGCTTGAAGTTGAGAGTCCTACAGTTGCTAGATGTTGCCTGAGATCGGAATTTGGTCAGTAAGTGGGGGGTTGCATGTTCTGCTTATGTGTGTGTGTAATAAGAACTACATTTTCTTTTTGGGGAAGAAATGGGTACACTTAAGGATCTTATTGTGGTATTAAACGTGCCTTTACATTTAATATGCTTATGATTCCATTGTTGATTAAAACTATGCATAAAATGTTGAAAATATAACCAAGTGTGTTAGTTGGTGTTAACCTAGAATTCAGCGCTGATTCTGTGGGATACTGTGGGTTTTTTTCCACAGGAAATTGCTATGTGTGTGTGTAAAGATTAGATTACACGGGGAGCCCCATGGAATGGGTGAGGGTCTTGTGTGCAAATTTGTTACAGATGTCGGGTTTGAAAAACAAGGCAGTGAGCTGGTTGGCTGAGACAGGACAAAGAAGGGAAAGCGGATTGGACCCAGGCTGAAGAAGAGATTCGGCGTGAAATATAAAACCATGTGTATGTGTTTTCTGGTGGTCGATCCTTTGTGAGACGTTTTTGTGTCTGAGGATCCACCGAAACAGCTGTTTGTTTGAGACTTCTGATCAATAAATTTCAACGTTTTCTGAACTGGCCTCTCTCCAATTTTTGAACGCGCAGAACATTGTTTTAATGTTCATCAGAAGACAGAGGGGTTAAATCATTATATTCAAGCAAAACAGGGTACAATGGAGTTTTCGGTGGTGGCAGTTCTTCCAATGCCTTTTCTTTAAAAACATAGTCACGTCTATTTGCTTCCCTCTCCCATAACTCTAAACATTTACACGCTTCATCATATTTTTCCCTTTCTTTTTTGGATATTTTAAATATGTCTTTTTTCCCCATATGTTCTCTTATTTTCTCTAATTTTGTGGTACTAAATGTACCGTTTTCTGGAAAGTTAGCTTTTTCTATTAAATAGGGTACACCTTGTAAACTTCCCGTTCCCCAATTTTTCCTCATTTCTCTGTATGTTGGTTTATCCATATCATTTCTTAGTAGTCCCCCAGACTGTTTAGAATCTCTCTCGATTCTGAGTAGTCTCCCCTCTTTAACCAGACTGTTTTAAGCAGTCCCCCAGACTGTTTAGAATCTCTCGATTCTAAGTAGTCTCCCCTCTTTAACCAGACTGTTTTAAGCAGTCCCCCAGACTGTTTAGCGCTAAGTAGTCTCCCCTTTTGTTCCAGACTGTTCAGAAATCTATCTGACTCACCACTTTTCCTTTTTGTGCCTTGCACTGAGTTCTTTTGGGATCACGTCAGCTTGGGGTCCGGAGTAGAGTTCTCTCGTCCCTGTATGGGGTTAGAGCTGGATTTGCTATGTCCAGGATGATCAGTCAACTCTAGTCCGTTCTCCGTCAGCCTTGTGATCCCATACTTCGTCGCCAAATTGTTGTAGAATTTTCTTATTCCTTAATCAAGGTGAGTCAATTTTGACAAACGCAATTTACATAGACATCAAGTACTTTGCAAAGTATTTTATTGTCGTTTAATCTGCATCATGAGCAATGAGCATGGTGCAGAGCAAAGGCGCTCTTTCCTCCTGCACCCAGAGTATATATATGATTAAAAACGTGACACCCCCTCCCTTTGCCCCCTAACAAGAATCCCGAGCTGGTTTACGGGAAGTTCCGTTATTCCAAACAGAACATCTTGGCCTCTGCTCGAGGGCAAAGGCAGAGTGGTATGACGTGTTTAGAGAAAAACATGATAACATTAGAAAAGAAAACATAGATAAACACTTCGTAAACATATAGACAGACACATCAAGAAGCTAGACTAGAAAATTTCCATTACAATGACTAAATGTAAATTTTATGAAATGTGTAATGTCATGTGTAATGTGTAATGTGTAGTGTGTGGCCTTGAAATTTTAGCATGTCTACGTAATCATGAATAAATGCTTCTTGAGACACACAGTGTTACTTCTTTGCATGCATCAAATGAATTGTTTCTGGCTATATGCATCCATGCATTAGTTTGAGAGGGGTGGAAATGGGACACTTGGGTGAAACAAAACTGCCCCCCACTTTAAATACAGTTTTTTCTAAGTCAATTTGGTACATTTCTCTGATCCGATTTGAAATTCTCAAAACTTCTTGTTCAATCCTTACATCCTTGTGTCACGTGTGCACATCAAACAAGCATTTTCTAATTTCTTTGAACAAGTTGCAAATGCTTTGGTACATCCATGCAAATGATTATGACAAAATTCTGTGCAGATTCCTACATTATCAATTGCTTATGTCATGTTGATCAAAATGCATTATAATGGGTCTCTGTAGAATAGTATAATCCCCACGACATTTAAGCACTAGTTTTACAATATACAGTAAGTATACTTTAAGTAAACAGTGGCATTTTATTTTACTCAATTGAGTGTTTTTTTTCATTGCTATATTCTTTCCACATAGGACTGCAAGACAACTTCACTGTGTTGCAGACAGCCCCTTTTCACACCTAAACAGTCTTTTGACACTCTCTACAAAGTTAGTGTTAGTTTGGGACAATGTCAGTTTCCATCGCTCCAACATCATCAGGCAATGGTTTGCGGCCCACAACAGGATGCTGGTGGAGTTCCTCTCACCCTACTCAACCACGTTGAGGAATTTTTCTCAGCATGAAGATTAAAAGTATATGATCGCCAGCCGCATACACAGATGACCCTTCTGGCTGCCATGGATGTAACGTGTGATGACATCACAGCTGATGCCTGCATAGGCTGGTTTAGACACTCTGAAAGATGATTTTCACGCTGCATCGCAAGAGAAGATATTTGTTGTGATGTGGATGAGAATCCGTTGCCCAAAAGACAGGAACGTCAGGAGGTGTAGGAAGACTGCACTGTAATTCCACTGCACTGCATGTACAGTTTTCCCTAAGGAGATTGTCTTATGTTCAGATTTCTACATTTGTTTGTGCTATGCAGTGCTGTCTTTTCCTGTCTGCATCACAATGACACTGTCTGTCAATAAATTATTGTACAAACAGTAAAAGCGTTAACGTGAATCATGTGCCGTCTCTTGCAATCAAACAATCAAAACCAGAAATGCACTTACTGTTTTGCAAATGACAAGGATGATTCAAGAAATGCTCCACTCATCACTCTCAGGTCACTCCGCTGCACACGTCTGATCACTTCTTTGTCACCCCCGACCTCACCGCTCCAGACAACGCAGATGTCTTACCGCTGGTCACTTTCCGGCGCTACCTACGGTCCCTCCCTCCTGCTTTTCCTCTGCTGTCTTGTCTGCACTCCCCCCCTCTGAGGAGCTCTCTCTTTTGAATACCAACAGTGCCACAGACACTCTGTGTTCCACGCTTACATCCTGCTTGGACAACATATGCCCTCTTACATCTGGACCAGCCGGTGCATCCCTGTCTGCCCCCTGGTTATCGGATGTACCACGTGAGCATCGCACCAGCCTCCGGTCAGCTGAGAGAAAATGACACAAGTCAAAAGACCATACTGACCTCTCTCTCTCTACTTTCTCCGTTGACGTTACCTCTGCAAAAACTGATTATAACCACTCGAAGATCAGCAACTCTCCTGACTCTCGCACACTCTTAAAAACCTCCTCTGCTCTCCTCTGTCCGCCTGCTCCCACACCTTCATCGGAGTTAACGGCTGATGATTTTGCATCGTTCTTCGTAAAGAAAACTACCGCCATCAACAGCCAATTTTCTACGCCACCATCACCCGCCTTTTCTCCTATGTCTGAAGATGATGTTTCCAAGGTCATTGGTTCCAACCACCCTACCACCTGCCCACTGGATCTCATCCCCACCCATCTCCTCCATGCCATCTCTCCAGCAGTTGTGCCTGGTCTGACCCGCATCATCAACTCTTTGCTCACCACTGGGACATTTCCCACTGCTTTCAAAGAGGCCTGCATCACACCGCTACTGAAGAAACTCACTCTCAACCTTACACTGCTAGAACACTACAGGCCGGTGTAGTGTGTGAAAATGCATATCTTCCGTCAAAATGTAGATGACTGATTTTAACCTCTTATTATTTTCTGTCTTCTTAAAAATTTATTTTTTTACTTACCTCACTATTCTTAGCTTTGTATACTGTGCTAGGCTTTAATGGACTGGATTTAATTAACTTATGCATTTGTTGCCTATATTGTTATAATTGCTTCCAATGTTTCCTCGTCTGTAAGTCGCTTTGGATAAAAACGTCTGCTAAATGACTAAATGTAAATTTTATGAAATGTGTAATGTCATGTGTAATGTGTAATGTGTAGTGTGTGGCCTTGAAATTTTAGCATGTCTACGTAATCATGAATAAATGCTTCTTGAGACACACAGTGTTGCTTCTTTGCATGCATCAAATGAATTGTTTCTGGCTATATGCATCCATGCATTAGTTTGAGAGGGGTGGAAATGGGACACTTGGGTGAAACAAAACTGCCCCAAAAGTACCCCCCCCACTTTAAATACAGTTTTTTCTAAGTCAATTTGGTACATTTCTCAGATCCGATTTGAAATTCTCAAAACTTCTTGTTCAATCCTTACATCCTTGTGTCACGTGTGCACATCAAACAAGCATTTTCTCATTTCTTTGAACAAGTTGCAAATGCTTTGGTACATCCATGCAAATGATTATGACAAAATTCTGTGCAGATTCCTACATTATCAATTGCTTATGTCATGTTGATCAAAATGCATTATAATGGGTCTCTGTAGAATAGTATAATCCCCACGACATTTAAGCACTAGTTTTACAATATACAGTAAGTATACTTTAAGTAAACGGTGGCATTTTATTTTACTCAATTTAGTGTTTTGCATTGCTATATTCTTTCCACATAGGACTGCAAGACAACTTCACTGTGTTGCAGACGGCCCCTTTTCACACCTAAACAGTCTTTTGACACTCTCTACAGGGATCTCATCCCTGAACAAGAGAGGGGGCAGATTGGAGATGACCTGCCAAAGTACGTGTTAGTTTGGGACAATGTCAGTTTCCATCGCTCCAACATCATCAGGCAATGGTTTGCGGCCCACAACAGGATGCTGGTGGAGTTCCTCTCACCCTACTCAACCCCGTTGAGGAATTTTTCTCAGCATGAAGATTAAAAGTATATGATGGCCAGCCGCATACACAGATGACCCTTCTGGCTGCCATGGATGTAACGTGTGATGACATCACAGCTGATGCCTGCAGAGGCTGGATTAGACACTCTGAAAGATGATTTTAACGCGGTATCGCAAGAGAAGATATTTGTTGTGATGTGGATGAGAATCTGTTGCCCAAAAGACAGGAACGTCAGGAGGTGTAGGAAGACTGCACTGTAATTCCACTGCACTGCATGTACAGTTTTCCCAAAGGAGATTGTCTTATGTTCAGATTTCTACATTTGTTTGTGCTATGCAGTGCTGTCTTTTCCTGTCTGCATCACAATGACACTGTCTGTCAATAAATTATTGTACAAACAGTAAAAGCGTTAACGTGAATCATGTGCCGTCTCTTGCAATCAAACAATCAAAACCAGAAATGCACTTACTGTTTTGCAAATGACAAGGATGATTCGAGAAATGCTCCACTCATCACTCTCAGGTCACTCCGCTGCACACGTCTGATCACTTCTTTGTCACCCCCGACCTCACCGCTCCAGACAACGCAGCTGTCTTACCGCTGGTCACTTTCCGGCGCTACCTACGGTCCCTCCCTCCTGCTTTTCCTCTGCTGTCTTGTCTGCACTCCCCCCCTCTGAGGAGCTCTCTCTTTTGAAAACCAACAGTGCCACAGACACTCTGTGTTCCACGCTTACATCCTGCTTGGACAACATATGCCCTCTTACATCTGGACCAGCCCGTGCATCCCTGTCTGCCCCCTGGTTATCGGATGTACCACGTGAGCATCGCACCAGCCTCCGGTCAGCTGAGAGAAAATGGCACAAGTCAAAAGACCATACTGACCTCTCTCTCTCTACTTTCTCCGTTGACGTCACCTCTGCAAAAACTGATTATAACCACTCGAAGATCAGCAACTCTCCTGACTCTCGCACACTCTTAAAAACCTTCTCTGCTCTCCTCTGTCCGCCTGCTCCCACACCTTCATCGGAGTTAACGGCTGATGATTTTGCATCGTTCTTCGTAAAGAAAACTACCGCCATCAACAGCCAATTTTCTACGCCACCATCACCCGCCTTTTCTCCTATGTCTGAAGATGATGTTTCCAAGGTCATTGGTTCCAACCACCCTACCACCTGCCCACTGGATCCCATCCCCACCCATCTCCTCTATGCCATCTCTCCAGCAGTTGTGCCTGGTCTGACCCGCATCATCAACTCTTTGCTCACCACTGGGACATTTCCCACTGCTTTCAAAGAGGCCTGCATCACACCGCTACTGAAGAAACTCACTCTCAACCTTACACTGCTAGAACACTACAGGCCGGTGTAGTGTGTGAAAATGCATATCTTCCGTCAAAATGTAGATGACTGATTTTAACCTCTTATTATTTTCTGTCTTCTTAAAAATTTATTTTTTTACTTACCTCACTATTCTTAGCTTTGTATACTGTGCTAGGCTTTAATGGACTGGATTTAATTAACTTATGCATTTGTTGCCTATATTGTTATAATTGCTTCCAATGTTTCCTCGTCTGTAAGTCGCTTTGGATAAAAACGTCTGCTAAATGACTAAATGTAAATTTTATGAAATGTGTAATGTCATGTGTAATGTGTAATGTGTAGTGTGTGGCCTTGAAATTTTAGCATGTCTACGTAATCATGAATAAATGCTTCTTGAGACACACAGTGTTGCTTCTTTGCATGCATCAAATGAATTGTTTCTGGCTATATGCATCCATGCATTAGTTTGAGAGGGGTGGAAATGGGACACTTGGGTGAAACAAAACTGCCCCAAAAGTACCCCCCCCACTTTAAATACAGTTTTTTCTAAGTCAATTTGGTACATTTCTCAGATCCGATTTGAAATTCTCAAAACTTCTTGTTCAATCCTTACATCCTTGTGTCACGTGTGCACATCAAACAAGCATTTTCTCATTTCTTTGAACAAGTTGCAAATGCTTTGGTACATCCATGCAAATGATTATGACAAAATTCTGTGCAGATTCCTACATTATCAATTGCTTATGTCATGTTGATCAAAATGCATTATAATGGGTCTCTGTAGAATAGTATAATCCCCACGACATTTAAGCACTAGTTTTACAATATACAGTAAGTATACTTTAAGTAAACGGTGGCATTTTATTTTACTCAATTTAGTGTTTTGCATTGCTATATTCTTTCCACATAGGACTGCAAGACAACTTCACTGTGTTGCAGACGGCCCCTTTTCACACCTAAACAGTCTTTTGACACTCTCTACAGGGATCTCATCCCTGAACAAGAGAGGGGGCAGATTGGAGATGACCTGCCAAAGTACGTGTTAGTTTGGGACAATGTCAGTTTCCATCGCTCCAACATCATCAGGCAATGGTTTGCGGCCCACAACAGGATGCTGGTGGAGTTCCTCTCACCCTACTCAACCCCGTTGAGGAATTTTTCTCAGCATGAAGATTAAAAGTATATGATGGCCAGCCGCATACACAGATGACCCTTCTGGCTGCCATGGATGTAACGTGTGATGACATCACAGCTGATGCCTGCAGAGGCTGGATTAGACACTCTGAAAGATGATTTTAACGCGGTATCGCAAGAGAAGATATTTGTTGTGATGTGGATGAGAATCTGTTGCCCAAAAGACAGGAACGTCAGGAGGTGTAGGAAGACTGCACTGTAATTCCACTGCACTGCATGTACAGTTTTCCCAAAGGAGATTGTCTTATGTTCAGATTTCTACATTTGTTTGTGCTATGCAGTGCTGTCTTTTCCTGTCTGCATCACAATGACACTGTCTGTCAATAAATTATTGTACAAACAGTAAAAGCGTTAACGTGAATCATGTGCCGTCTCTTGCAATCAAACAATCAAAACCAGAAATGCACTTACTGTTTTGCAAATGACAAGGATGATTCGAGAAATGCTCCACTCATCACTCTCAGGTCACTCCGCTGCACACGTCTGATCACTTCTTTGTCACCCCCGACCTCACCGCTCCAGACAACGCAGCTGTCTTACCGCTGGTCACTTTCCGGCGCTACCTACGGTCCCTCCCTCCTGCTTTTCCTCTGCTGTCTTGTCTGCACTCCCCCCCTCTGAGGAGCTCTCTCTTTTGAAAACCAACAGTGCCACAGACACTCTGTGTTCCACGCTTACATCCTGCTTGGACAACATATGCCCTCTTACATCTGGACCAGCCCGTGCATCCCTGTCTGCCCCCTGGTTATCGGATGTACCACGTGAGCATCGCACCAGCCTCCGGTCAGCTGAGAGAAAATGGCACAAGTCAAAAGACCATACTGACCTCTCTCTCTCTACTTTCTCCGTTGACGTCACCTCTGCAAAAACTGATTATAACCACTCGAAGATCAGCAACTCTCCTGACTCTCGCACACTCTTAAAAACCTTCTCTGCTCTCCTCTGTCCGCCTGCTCCCACACCTTCATCGGAGTTAACGGCTGATGATTTTGCATCGTTCTTCGTAAAGAAAACTACCGCCATCAACAGCCAATTTTCTACGCCACCATCACCCGCCTTTTCTCCTATGTCTGAAGATGATGTTTCCAAGGTCATTGGTTCCAACCACCCTACCACCTGCCCACTGGATCCCATCCCCACCCATCTCCTCCATGCCATCTCTCCAGCAGTTGTGCCTGGTCTGACCCGCATCATCAACTCTTTGCTCACCACTGGGACATTTCCCACTGCTTTCAAAGAGGCCTGCATCACACCGCTACTGAAGAAACTCACTCTCAACCTTACACTGCTAGAACACTACAGGCCGGTGTAGTGTGTGAAAATGCATATCTTCCGTCAAAATGTAGATGACTGATTTTAACCTCTTATTATTTTCTGTCTTCTTAAAAATTTATTTTTTTACTTACCTCACTATTCTTAGCTTTGTATACTGTGCTAGGCTTTAATGGACTGGATTTAATTAACTTATGCATTTGTTGCCTATATTGTTATAATTGCTTCCAATGTTTCCTCGTCTGTAAGTCGCTTTGGATAAAAACGTCTGCTAAATGACTAAATGTAAATTTTATGAAATGTGTAATGTCATGTGTAATGTGTAATGTGTAGTGTGTGGCCTTGAAATTTTAGCATGTCTACGTAATCATGAATAAATGCTTCTTGAGACACACAGTGTTGCTTCTTTGCATGCATCAAATGAATTGTTTCTGGCTATATGCATCCATGCATTAGTTTGAGAGGGGTGGAAATGGGACACTTGGGTGAAACAAAACTGCCCCAAAAGTACCCCCCCACTTTAAATACAGTTTTTTCTAAGTCAATTTGGTACATTTCTCAGATCCGATTTGAAATTCTCAAAACTTCTTGTTCAATCCTTACATCCTTGTGTCACGTGTGCACATCAAACAAGCATTTTCTCATTTCTTTGAACAAGTTGCAAATGCTTTGGTACATCCATGCAAATGATTATGACAAAATTCTGTGCAGATTCCTACATTATCAATTGCTTATGTCATGTTGATCAAAATGCATTATAATGGGTCTCTGTAGAATAGTATAATCCCCACGACATTTAAGCACTAGTTTTACAATATACAGTAAGTATACTTTAAGTAAACGGTGGCATTTTATTTTACTCAATTTAGTGTTTTGCATTGCTATATTCTTTCCACATAGGACTGCAAGACAACTTCACTGTGTTGCAGACGGCCCCTTTTCACACCTAAACAGTCTTTTGACACTCTCTACAGGGATCTCATCCCTGAACAAGAGAGGGGGCAGATTGGAGATGACCTGCCAAAGTACGTGTTAGTTTGGGACAATGTCAGTTTCCATCGCTCCAACATCATCAGGCAATGGTTTGCGGCCCACAACAGGATGCTGGTGGAGTTCCTCTCACCCTACTCAACCCCGTTGAGGAATTTTTCTCAGCATGAAGATTAAAAGTATATGATGGCCAGCCGCATACACAGATGACCCTTCTGGCTGCCATGGATGTAACGTGTGATGACATCACAGCTGATGCCTGCAGAGGCTGGATTAGACACTCTGAAAGATGATTTTCACGCTGTATCGCAAGAGAAGATATTTGTTGTGATGTGGATGAGAATCCGTTGCCCAAAAGACAGGAACGTCAGGAGGTGTAGGAAGACTGCACTGTAATTCCACTGCACTGCATGTACAGTTTTCCCTAAGGAGATTGTCTTATGTTTAGATTTCTACATTTGTTTGTGCTATGCAGTGCTGTCTTTTCCTGTCTGCATCACAATGACACTGTCTGTCAATAAATTATTGTACAAACAGTAAAAGCGTTAACGTGAATCATGTGCCGTCTCTTGCAATCAAACAATCAAAACCAGAAATGCACTTACTGTTTTGCAAATGACAAGGATGATTCGAGAAATGCTCCACTCATCACTCTCAGGTCACTCCGCTGCACACGTCTGATCACTTCTTTGTCACCCCCGACCTCACCGCTCCAGACAACGCAGATGTCTTACCGCTGGTCACTTTCCGGCGCTACCTACGGTCCCTCCCTCCTGCTTTTCCTCTGCTGTCTTGTCTGCACTCCCCCCCTCTGAGGAGCTCTCTCTTTTGAATACCAACAGTGCCACAGACACTCTGTGTTCCACGCTTACATCCTGCTCGGACAACATAGGCCCTCTTACATCTGCACCAGCCCGTGCATCCCTGTCTGCCCCCTGGTTATCGGATGTACCACGTGAGCATCGCACCAGCCTCCGGTCAGCTGAGAGAAAATGGCACAAGTCAAAAGACCATACTGACCTCTCTCTCTCTCTACTTTCTCCGTTGACGTCACCTCTGCAAAAACTGATTATAACCACTCGAAGATCAGCAACTCTCCTGACTCTCGCACACTCTTAAAAACATTCTCTGCTCTCCTCTGTCCGCCTGCTCCCACACCTTCATCGGAGTTAACGGCTGATGATTTTGCATCGTTCTTCGTAAAGAAAACTACCGCCATCAACAGCCAATTTTCTACGCCACCATCACCCGCCTTTTCTCCTATGTCTGAAGATGATGTTTCCAAGGTCATTGGTTCCAACCACCCTACCACCTGCCCACTGGATCCCATCCCCACCCATCTCCTCCATGCCATCTCTCCAGCAGTTGTGCCTGGTCTGACCCGCATCATCAACTCTTTGCTCACCACTGGGACATTTCCCACTGCTTTCAAAGAGGCCTGCATCACACCGCTACTGAAGAAACTCACTCTCAACCTTACACTGCTAGAACACTACAGGCGTGTGTAGTGTGTGAAAATGCATATCTTCCGTCAAAATGTAGATGACTGATTTTAACCTCTTATTATTTTCTGTCTTCTTAAAAAATTATTTTTTTACTTACCTCACTATTCTTAGCTTTGTATACTGTGCTAGGCTTTAATGGACTGGATTTAATTAACTTATGCAATTTGTTGCCTATGTTGTTATAATTGCTTCCAATGTTTCCTCGTCTGTAAGTCGCTTTGGATAAAAATGTCTGCTAAATGACTAAATGTAAATTTTATGAAATGTGTAATGTCATGTGTAATGTGTAGTGTGTGGCCTTGAAATTTTAGCATGTCTACGTAATCATGAATAAATGCTTCTTGAGACACACAGTGTTGCTTCTTTGCATGCATCAAATGAATTGTTTCTGGCTATATGCATCCATGCATTAGTTTGAGAGGGGTGGAAATGGGACACTTGGGTGAAACAAAACTGCCCCAAAAGTACCCCCCCACTTTAAATACAGTTTTTTCTAAGTCAATTTGGTACATTTCTCAGATCCGATTTGAAATTCTCAAAACTTCTTGTTCAATCCTTACATCCTTGTGTCACGTGTGCACATCAAACAAGCATTTTCTCATTTCTTTGAACAAGTTGCAAATGCTTTGGTACATCCATGCAAATGATTATGACAAAATTCTGTGCAGATTCCTACATTATCAATTGCTTATGTCATGTTGATCAAAATGCATTATAATGGGTCTCTGTAGAATAGTATAATCCCCACGACATTTAAGCACTAGTTTTACAATATACAGTAAGTATACTTTAAGTAAACGGTGGCATTTTATTTTACTCAATTTAGTGTTTTGCATTGCTATATTCTTTCCACATAGGACTGCAAGACAACTTCACTGTGTTGCAGACGGCCCCTTTTCACACCTAAACAGTCTTTTGACACTCTCTACAGGGATCTCATCCCTGAACAAGAGAGGGGGCAGATTGGAGATGACCTGCCAAAGTACGTGTTAGTTTGGGACAATGTCAGTTTCCATCGCTCCAACATCATCAGGCAATGGTTTGCGGCCCACAACAGGATGCTGGTGGAGTTCCTCTCACCCTACTCAACCCCGTTGAGGAATTTTTCTCAGCATGAAGATTAAAAGTATATGATGGCCAGCCGCATACACAGATGACCCTTCTGGCTGCCATGGATGTAACGTGTGATGACATCACAGCTGATGCCTGCAGAGGCTGGATAAGACACTCTGAAAGATGATTTTCACGCTGTATCGCAAGAGAAGATATTTGTTGTGATGTGGATGAGAATCCGTTGCCCAAAAGACAGGAACGTCAGGAGGTGTAGGAAGACTGCACTGTAATTCCACTGCACTGCATGTACAGTTTTCCCAAAGGAGATGGTCTTATGTTCAGATTTCTACAGTTGTTTGTGCTATGCAGTGCTGTCTTTTCCTGTCTGCATCACAATGACACTGTCTGTCAATAAATTATTGTAATTATTGTAAAATTATTTTTTTACTTACCTCACTATTCTTAGCTTTGTATACTGTGCTAGGCTTTAATGGACTGGATTTAATTAACTTATGCAATTTGTTGCCTATGTTGTTATAATTGCTTCCAATGTTTCCTCGTCTGTAAGTCGCTTTGGATAAAAATGTCTTCTAAATGACTAAATGTAAATTTTATGAAATGTGTAATGTCATGTGTAATGTGTAGTGTGTGGCCTTGAAATTTTAGCATGTCTACGTAATCATGAATAAATGCTTCTTGAGACACACAGTGTTGCTTCTTTGCATGCATCAAATGAATTGTTTCTGGCTATATGCATCCATGCATTAGTTTGAGAGGGGTGGAAATGGGACACTTGGGTGAAACAAAACTGCCCCAAAAGTACCCCCCCACTTTAAATACAGTTTTTTCTAAGTCAATTTGGTACATTTCTCTGATCCGATTTGAAATTCTCAAAACTTCTTGTTCAATCCTTACATCCTTGTGTCACGTGTGCACATCAAACAAGCATTTTCTCATTTCTTTGAACAAGTTGCAAATGCTTTGGTACATCCATGCAAATGATTATGACAAAATTCTGTGCAGATTCCTACATTATCAATTGCTTATGTCATGTTGATCGAAATGCATTATAATGGGTCTCTGTAGAATAGTATAATCCCCACGACATTTAAGCACTAGTTTTACAATATACAGTAAGTATACTTTAAGTAAACGGTGGCATTTTATTTTACTCAATTTAGTGTTTTGCATTGCTATATTCTTTCCACATAGGACTGCAAGACAACTTCACTGTGTTGCAGACGGCCCCTTTTCACACCTAAACAGTCTTTTGACACTCTCTACAAGGATCTCATCCCTGAACAAGAGAGGGGGCAGATTGGAGATGACCTGCCAAAGTACGTGTTAGTTTGGGACAATGTCAGTTTCCATCGCTCCAACATCATCAGGCAATGGTTTGCGGCCCACAACAGGATGCTGGTGGAGTTCCTCTCACCCTACTCAACCCCGTTGAGGAATTTTTCTCAGCATGAAGATTAAAAGTATATGATGGCCAGCCGCATACACAGATGACCCTTCTGGCTGCCTTGGATGTAACGTGTGATGACATCACAGCTGATGCCTGCAGAGGCTGGATTAGACACTCTGAAAGATGATTTTCACGCTGTATCGCAAGAGAAGATATTTGTTGTGATGTGGATGAGAATCCGTTGCCCAAAAGACAGGAACGTCAGGAGGTGTAGGAAGACTGCACTGTAATTCCACTGCACTGCATGTACAGTTTTCCCTAAGGAGATTGTCTTATGTTCAGATTTCTACATTTGTTTGTGCTATGCAGTGCTGTCTTTTCCTGTCTGCATCACAATGACACTGTCTGTCAATAAATTATTGTACAAACAGTAAAAGCGTTAACGTGAATCATGTGCCGTCTCTTACAATCAAACAATCAAAACCAGAAATGCACTTACTGTTTTGCAAATGACAAGGATGATTCCAGAAATAATCCACTCATCACTCTCAGGTCACTCCGCTGCACACGTCTGATCACTTCTTTGTCACCCCCGACCTCACCGCTCCAGACAACGCAGATGTCTTACCGCTGGTCACTTTCCGGTGCTACCTACGGTCCCTCCCTCCTGCTTTTCCTCTGCTGTCTTGTCTGCACTCCCCCCCTCTGTGGAGCTCTCTCTTTTGAATACCAACAGTGCCACAGACACTCTGTGTTCCACGCTTACATCCTGCTCGGACAACATAGGCCCTCTTACATCTGCACCAGCCCGTGCATCCCTGTCTGCCCCCTGGTTATCGGATGTACCACGTGAGCATCGCACCAGCCTCCGGTCAGCTGAGAGAAAATGGCACAAGTCAAAAGACCATACTGACCTCTCTCTCTCTCTACTTTCTCCGTTGACGTCACCTCTGCAAAAACTGATTATAACCACTCGAAGATCAGCAACTCTCCTGACTCTCGCACACTCTTAAAAACATTCTCTGCTCTCCTCTGTCCGCCTGCTCCCACACCTTCATCGGAGTTAACGGCTGATGATTTTGCATCGTTCTTCGTAAAGAAAACTACCGCCATCAACAGCCAATTTTCTACGCCACCATCACCCGCCTTTTCTCCTATGTCTGAAGATGATGTTTCCAAGGTCATTGGTTCCAACCACCCTACCACCTGCCCACTGGATCCCATCCCCACCCATCTCCTCCATGCCATCTCTCCAGCAGTTGTGCCTGGTCTGACCCGCATCATCAACTCTTTGCTCACCACTGGGACATTTCCCACTGCTTTCAAAGAGGCCTGCATCACACCGCTACTGAAGAAACTCACTCTCAACCTTACACTGCTAGAACACTACAGGCGTGTGTAGTGTGTGAAAATGCATATCTTCCGTCAAAATGTAGATGACTGATTTTAACCTCTTATTATTTTCTGTCTTCTTAAAAAATTATTTTTTTACTTACCTCACTATTCTTAGCTTTGTATACTGTGCTAGGCTTTAATGGACTGGATTTAATTAACTTATGCAATTTGTTGCCTATGTTGTTATAATTGCTTCCAATGTTTCCTCGTCTGTAAGTCGCTTTGGATAAAAATGTCTGCTAAATGACTAAATGTAAATTTTATGAAATGTGTAATGTCATGTGTAATGTGTAGTGTGTGGCCTTGAAATTTTAGCATGTCTACGTAATCATGAATAAATGCTTCTTGAGACACACAGTGTTGCTTCTTTGCATGCATCAAATGAATTGTTTCTGGCTATATGCATCCATGCATTAGTTTGAGAGGGGTGGAAATGGGACACTTGGGTGAAACAAAACTGCCCCAAAAGTACCCCCCCACTTTAAATACAGTTTTTTCTAAGTCAATTTGGTACATTTCTCAGATCCGATTTGAAATTCTCAAAACTTCTTGTTCAATCCTTACATCCTTGTGTCACGTGTGCACATCAAACAAGCATTTTCTCATTTCTTTGAACAAGTTGCAAATGCTTTGGTACATCCATGCAAATGATTATGACAAAATTCTGTGCAGATTCCTACATTATCAATTGCTTATGTCATGTTGATCAAAATGCATTATAATGGGTCTCTGTAGAATAGTATAATCCCCACGACATTTAAGCACTAGTTTTACAATATACAGTAAGTATACTTTAAGTAAACGGTGGCATTTTATTTTACTCAATTTAGTGTTTTGCATTGCTATATTCTTTCCACATAGGACTGCAAGACAACTTCACTGTGTTGCAGACGGCCCCTTTTCACACCTAAACAGTCTTTTGACACTCTCTACAGGGATCTCATCCCTGAACAAGAGAGGGGGCAGATTGGAGATGACCTGCCAAAGTACGTGTTAGTTTGGGACAATGTCAGTTTCCATCGCTCCAACATCATCAGGCAATGGTTTGCGGCCCACAACAGGATGCTGGTGGAGTTCCTCTCACCCTACTCAACCCCGTTGAGGAATTTTTCTCAGCATGAAGATTAAAAGTATATGATGGCCAGCCGCATACACAGATGACCCTTCTGGCTGCCATGGATGTAACGTGTGATGACATCACAGCTGATGCCTGCAGAGGCTGGATAAGACACTCTGAAAGATGATTTTCACGCTGTATCGCAAGAGAAGATATTTGTTGTGATGTGGATGAGAATCCGTTGCCCAAAAGACAGGAACGTCAGGAGGTGTAGGAAGACTGCACTGTAATTCCACTGCACTGCATGTACAGTTTTCCCAAAGGAGATGGTCTTATGTTCAGATTTCTACAGTTGTTTGTGCTATGCAGTGCTGTCTTTTCCTGTCTGCATCACAATGACACTGTCTGTCAATAAATTATTGTAATTATTGTAAAATTATTTTTTTACTTACCTCACTATTCTTAGCTTTGTATACTGTGCTAGGCTTTAATGGACTGGATTTAATTAACTTATGCAATTTGTTGCCTATGTTGTTATAATTGCTTCCAATGTTTCCTCGTCTGTAAGTCGCTTTGGATAAAAATGTCTTCTAAATGACTAAATGTAAATTTTATGAAATGTGTAATGTCATGTGTAATGTGTAGTGTGTGGCCTTGAAATTTTAGCATGTCTACGTAATCATGAATAAATGCTTCTTGAGACACACAGTGTTGCTTCTTTGCATGCATCAAATGAATTGTTTCTGGCTATATGCATCCATGCATTAGTTTGAGAGGGGTGGAAATGGGACACTTGGGTGAAACAAAACTGCCCCAAAAGTACCCCCCCACTTTAAATACAGTTTTTTCTAAGTCAATTTGGTACATTTCTCTGATCCGATTTGAAATTCTCAAAACTTCTTGTTCAATCCTTACATCCTTGTGTCACGTGTGCACATCAAACAAGCATTTTCTCATTTCTTTGAACAAGTTGCAAATGCTTTGGTACATCCATGCAAATGATTATGACAAAATTCTGTGCAGATTCCTACATTATCAATTGCTTATGTCATGTTGATCGAAATGCATTATAATGGGTCTCTGTAGAATAGTATAATCCCCACGACATTTAAGCACTAGTTTTACAATATACAGTAAGTATACTTTAAGTAAACGGTGGCATTTTATTTTACTCAATTTAGTGTTTTGCATTGCTATATTCTTTCCACATAGGACTGCAAGACAACTTCACTGTGTTGCAGACGGCCCCTTTTCACACCTAAACAGTCTTTTGACACTCTCTACAAGGATCTCATCCCTGAACAAGAGAGGGGGCAGATTGGAGATGACCTGCCAAAGTACGTGTTAGTTTGGGACAATGTCAGTTTCCATCGCTCCAACATCATCAGGCAATGGTTTGCGGCCCACAACAGGATGCTGGTGGAGTTCCTCTCACCCTACTCAACCCCGTTGAGGAATTTTTCTCAGCATGAAGATTAAAAGTATATGATGGCCAGCCGCATACACAGATGACCCTTCTGGCTGCCTTGGATGTAACGTGTGATGACATCACAGCTGATGCCTGCAGAGGCTGGATTAGACACTCTGAAAGATGATTTTCACGCTGTATCGCAAGAGAAGATATTTGTTGTGATGTGGATGAGAATCCGTTGCCCAAAAGACAGGAACGTCAGGAGGTGTAGGAAGACTGCACTGTAATTCCACTGCACTGCATGTACAGTTTTCCCTAAGGAGATTGTCTTATGTTCAGATTTCTACATTTGTTTGTGCTATGCAGTGCTGTCTTTTCCTGTCTGCATCACAATGACACTGTCTGTCAATAAATTATTGTACAAACAGTAAAAGCGTTAACGTGAATCATGTGCCGTCTCTTACAATCAAACAATCAAAACCAGAAATGCACTTACTGTTTTGCAAATGACAAGGATGATTCCAGAAATAATCCACTCATCACTCTCAGGTCACTCCGCTGCACACGTCTGATCACTTCTTTGTCACCCCCGACCTCACCGCTCCAGACAACGCAGATGTCTTACCGCTGGTCACTTTCCGGTGCTACCTACGGTCCCTCCCTCCTGCTTTTCCTCTGCTGTCTTGTCTGCACTCCCCCCCTCTGTGGAGCTCTCTCTTTTGAATACCAACAGTGCCACAGACACTCTGTGTTCCACGCTTACATCCTGCTTGGACAATATATGCCCTCTTACATCTGGACCAGCCCGTGCATCCCTGTCTGCCTCCTGGTTATCGGATGTACCACGTGAGCATCGCACCAGCCTCCGGTCAGCTGAGAGAAAATGGCACAAGTCAAAAGACCATACTGACCTCTCTCTCTCTCTACTTTCTCCGTTGACGTCACCTCTGCAAAAACTGATTATAACCACTCGAAGATCAGCAACTCTCCTGACTCTCGCACACTCTTAAAAACCTTCTCTGCTCTCCTCTGTCCGCCTGCTCCCACACCTTCATCGGAGTTAACGGCTGATGATTTTGCATCGTTCTTCGCAAAGAAAACTACCGCCATCAACAGCCAATTTTTTACGCCACCATCACCCGCCTTTTCTCCTATGTCTGAAGATGATGTTTCCAAGGTCATTGGTTCCAACCACCCTACCACCTGCCCACTGGATCCCATCCCCACCCATCTCCTCCATGCCATCTCTCCAGCAGTTGTGCCTGGTCTGACCCGCATCATCAACTCTTTGCTCACCACTGGGACATTTCCCACTGCTTTCAAAGAGGCCTGCATCACACCGCTACTGAAGAAACTCACTCTCAACCTTACACTGCTAGAACACTACAGGCCGGTGTATTGTGTGAAAATGCATATCTTCCGTCAAAATGTAGATGACTGATTTTAACCTCTTATTATTTTCTGTCTTCTTAAAAAAATATTTTTTTACTTACCTCACTATTCTTAGCTTTGTATACTGTGCTAGGCTTTAATGGACTGGATTTAATTAACTTATGCATTTTGTTGCCTATATTGTTATAATTGCTTCCAATGTTTCCTCGTCTGTAAGTCGCTTTGGATAAAAACGTCTGCTAAATGACTAAATGTAAATTTTATGAAATGTGTAATGTCATGTGTAATGTGTAGTGTGTGGCCTTGAAATTTTAGCATGTCTACGTAATCATGAATAAATGCTTCTTGAGACACACAGTGTTGCTTCTTTGCATGCATCAAATTAATTGTTTCTGGCTATATGCATCCATGCATTAGTTTGAGAGGGGTGGAAATGGGACACATTTGGGTGAAACAAAACTGCCCCAAAAGTACCCCCCCACTTTAAATACAGTTTTTTCTAAGTCAATTTGGTACATTTCTCAGATCCGATTTGAAATTCTCAAAACTTCTTGTTCAATCCTTACATCCTTGTGTCACGTGTGCACATCAAACAAGCATTTTCTCATTTCTTTGAACAAGTTGCAAATGCTTTGGTACATCCATGCAAATGATTATGACAAAATTCTGTGCAGATTCCTACATTATCAATTGCTTATGTCATGTTGATCAAAATGCATTATAATGGGTCTCTGTAGAATAGTATAATCCCCACGACATTTAAGCACTAGTTTTACAATATACAGTAAGTATACTTTAAGTAAACGGTGGCATTTTATTTTACTCAATTTAGTGTTTTGCATTGCTATATTCTTTCCACATAGGACTGCAAGACAACTTCACTGTGTTGCAGACGGCCCCTTTTCACACCTAAACAGTCTTTTGACACTCTCTACAAGGATCTCATCCCTGAACAAGAGAGGGGGCAGATTGGAGATGACCTGCCAAAGTACGTGTTAGTTTGGGACAATGTCAGTTTCCATCGCTCCAACATCATCAGGCAATGGTTTGCGGCCCACAACAGGATGCTGGTGGAGTTCCTCTCACCCTACTCAACCCCGTTGAGGAATTTTTCTCAGCATGAAGATTAAAAGTATATGATGGCCAGCCGCATACACAGATGACCCTTCTGGCTGCCTTGGATGTAACGTGTGATGACATCACAGCTGATGCCTGCAGAGGCTGGATTAGACACTCTGAAAGATGATTTTCACGCTGTATCGTAAGAGAAGACATTTGTTGTGATGTGGATGAGAATCCGTTGCCCAAAAGACAGGAACGTCAGGAGGTGTAGGAAGACTGCACTGTAATTCCACTGCACTGCATGTACAGTTTTCCCTAAGGAGATTGTCTTATGTTCAGATTTCTACATTTGTTTGTGCTATGCAGTGCTGTCTTTTCCTGTCTGCATCACAATGACACTGTCTGTCAATAAATTATTGTAAAAACAGTAAAAGCGTAAATGTGAATCATGTGCCGTCTCTTGCAATCAAACAATCAAAACCAGAAATGCACTTACTGTTTTGCAAATGACAAGGATGATTCGAGAAATGCTCCACTCATCACTCTCAGTTCACTCCGCTGCACACGTCTGATCACTTCTTTATCACCCCCGACCTCACAGCTCCAGACAACGCAGATGTCTTACCGCTGGTCACTTTCCGGCGCTACCTACGGTCCCTCCCTCCTGCTTTTCCTCTGCTGTCTTGTCTGCACTCCCCCCCTCTGAGGAGCTCTCTCTTTTGAATACCAACTGTGCCACAGACACTCTGTGTTCCACGCTTACATCCTGCTTGGACAACATATGCCCTCTTACATCTGGACCAGCCCGTGCATCCCTGTCTGCCCCCTGGTTATCGGATGTACCACGTTAGCATCGCACCAGCCTCCGGTCAGCTGAGAGAAAATGGCACAATTCAAAAGACCATACTGACCTCTCTCTCTCTACCAGTCTCTTCTCTCTACTTTCTCCGTTGACGTCACCTCTGCAAAAACTGATTATAACCACTCGAAGATCAGCAACTCTCGCACACTCTTAAAAACCTTCTCTGCTCTCCTCTGTCCGCCTGCTCCCACACCTTCATCGCAGTTAACGGCTGATGATTTTGCAATGTTCTTCGTAAAGAAAACTACCGCCATCAACAGCCAATTTTCTACACCACCATCACCCGCCTTTTCTCCTATGTCTGAAGATGATGTTTCCAAGGTCATTGGTTCCAACCACCCTACCACCTGCCCACTGGATCCCATCCCCACCCATCTCCTCCATGCCATCTCTCCAGCAGTTGTGCCTGGTCTGACCAGCATCATCAACTCTTTGCTCACCACTGGGACATTTCCCACTGCTTTCAAAGAGGCCTGCATCACACCGCTACTGAAGAAACTCACTCTCAACCTTATACTGCTAGAACACTACAGGCCGGTGTAGTGTGTGAAAATGCACATCTTCCGTCAAAATGTAGATGACTGATTTTAACCTCTTATTATTTTCTGTCTTCTTAAAAAATATTTTTTTTACTTACCTCACTATTCTTAGCTTTGTATACTGTGCTAGGCTTTAATGGACTGGATTTAATTAACTTATGCATTTTGTTGCCTATATTGTTATAATTGCTTCCAATGTTTCCTCGTCTGTAAGTCGCTTTGGATAAAAACGTCTGCTAAATGACTAAATGTAAATTTTATGAAATGTGTAATGTCATGTGTAATGTGTAATGTGTAGTGTGTGGCCTTGAAATTTTAGCATATCTACGTAATCATGAATAAATGCTTCTTGAGACACACAGTGTTGCTTCTTTGCATGCATCAAATGAATTGTTTCTGGCTATATGCATCCATGCATTAGTTTGAGAGGGGTGGAAATGGGACACTTGGGTGAAACAAAACTGCCCCAAAAGTACCCCCCCCCCACTTTAAATACAGTTTTTTCTAAGTCAATTTGGTACATTTCTCTGATCCGATTTGAAATTCTCAAAACTTCTTGTTCAATCCTTACATCCTTGTGTCACGTGTGCACATCAAACAAGCATTTTCTCATTTCTTTGAACAAGTTGCAAATGCTTTGGTACATCCATGCAAATGATTATGACAAAATTCTGTGCAGATTCCTACATTATCAATTGCTTATGTCATGTTGATCAAAATGCATTATAATGGGTCTCTGTAGAATAGTATAATCCCCACGACATTTAAGCACTAGTTTTACAATATACAGTAAGTATACTTTAAGTAAACAGTGGCATTTTATTTTACTCAATTTAGTGTTTTGCATTGCTATATTCTTTCCACATAGGACTGCAAGACAACTTCACTGTGTTGCAGACGGCCCCTTTTCACACCTAAACAGTCTTTTGACACTCTCTACAGGGATCTCATCCCTGAACAAGAGAGGGGGCAGATTGGAGATGACCTGCCAAAGTACGTGTTAGTTTGGGACATTGTCAGTTTCCATCGCTCCAACATCATCAGGCAATGGTTTGCGGCCCACAACAGGATGCTGGTGGAGTTCCTCTCACCCTACTCAACCACGTTGAGGAATTTTTCTCAGCATGAAGATTAAAAGTATATGATCGCCAGCTGCATACACAGATGACCCTTCTGGCTGCCATGGATGTAACGTGTGATGACATCACAGCTGATGCCTGCAGAGGCTGGATTAGACACTCTGAAAGATGATTTTCACGCTGTATCGCAAGAGAAGATATTTGTTGTGATGTGGATGAGAATCCGTTGCCCAAAAGACAGGAACGTCAGGAGGTGTAGGAAGACTGCACTGTAATTCCACTGCACTGCATGTACAGTTTTCCCTAAGGAGATTGTCTTATGTTCAGATTTCTACATCTGTTTGTGCTATGCAGTGCTGTCTTTTCCTGTCTGCATCACAATGACACTGTCTGTCAATAAATTATTGTAAAAACAGTAAAAGCGTTAACGTGACTCATGTGCCGTCTCTTGCAATCAAACAATCAAAACCAGAAATGCACTTACTGTTTTGCAAATGACAAGGATGATTCGAGAAATGCTCCACTCATCACTCTCAGTTCACTCCGCTGCACACGTCTGATCACTTCTTTGTCCCCCTCGAACTCACCGCTCCAGACAACGCAGATGTCTTACCGCTGGTCACTTTCCGGCGCTACCTACGGTCCCTCCCTCCTGCTTTTCCTCTGCTGTCTTGTCTGCACTCCCCCCCTCTGAGGAGCTCTCTCTTTTGAATACCAACAGTGCCACAGACACTCTGTGTTCCACGCTTACATCCTGCTTGGACAACATATGCCCTCTTACATCTGGACCAGCCCGTGCATCCCTGTCTGCCCCCTGGTTATCGGATGTACCACGTGAGCATCGCACCAGCCTCCGGTCAGCTGAGAGAAAATGGCACAAGTCAAAAGACCATACTGACCTCTCTCTCTCTACTTTCTCCGTTGACGTCACCTCTGCAAAAACTGATTATAACCACTCGAAGATCAGCAACTCTCGCACACTCTTAAAAACCTTCTCTGCTCTCCTCTGTCCGCCTGCTCCCACACCTTCATCGGAGTTAACGGCTGATGATTTTGCATCGTTCTTCGTAAAGAAAACTACCGCCATCAACAGCCAATTTTCTACGCCACCATCACCCGCCTTTTCTCCTATGTCTGAAGATGATGTTTCCAAGGTCATTGGTTCCAACCACCCTACCACCTGCCCACTGGATCCCATCCCCACCCATCTCTCCAGCAGTTGTGCCTGGTCTGACCCGCATCATCAACTCTTTGCTCACCACTGGGACATTTCCCACTGCTTTCAAAGAGGCCTGCATCACACCGCTACTGAAGAAACTCACTCTCAACCTTACACTGCTAGAACACTACAGGCCGGTGTAGTGTGTGAAAATGCATATCTTCCGTCAAAATGTAGATGACTGATTTTAACCTCTTATTATTTTCTGTCTTCTTAAAAAATTATTTTTTTACTTACCTCACTATTCTTAGCTTTGTATACTGTGCTAGGCTTTAATGGACTGGATTTAATTAACTTATGCATTTTGTTGCCTATATTGTTATAATTGCTTCCAATGTTTCCTCGTAAGTAAGTCGCTTTGGATAAAAACGTCTGCTAAATGACTAAATGTAAATTTTATGAAATGTGTAATGTCATGTGTAATGTGTAATGTGTAGTGTGTGGCCTTGAAATTTTAGCATGTCTACGCAATCATGAATAAATGCTTCTTGAGACACACAGTGTTGCTTCTTTGCATGCATCAAATGAATTGTTTCTGGCTATATGCATCCATGCATTAGTTTGAGAGGGGTGGAAATGGGACACTTGGGTGAAACAAAACTGCCCCAAAAGTACCCCCCCCCCACTTTAAATACAGCTTTTTCTAAGTCAATTTGGTACATTTCTCTGATCCGATTTGAAATTCTCAAAACTTCTTGTTCAATCCTTACATCCTTGTGTCACGTGTGCACATCAAACAAGCATTTTCTCATTTCTTTGAACAAGTTGCAAATGCTTTGGTACATCCATGCAAATGATTATGACAAAATTCTGTGCAGATTCCTACATTATCAATTGCTTATGTCATGTCGATCAAAATGCATTACAATGGGTCTCTGTAGAATAGTATAATCCCCACGACATTTAAGCACTAGTTTTACAATATACAGTAAGTATACTTTAAGTAAACGGTGGCATTTTATTTTACTCAATTTAGTGTTTTGCATTGCTATATTCTTTCCACATAGGACTGCAAGACAACTTCACTGTGTTGCAGACGGCCCCTTTTCACACCTTAACAGTCTTTTGACAATCTCTACAGGGATCTCATCCCTGAACAAGAGAGGGGGCAGATTGGAGATGACCTGCCAAAGTACGTGTTAGTTTGGGACAATGTCAGTTTCCATCGCTCCAACATCATCAGGCAATGGTTTGCGGCCCACAACAGGATGCTGGTGGAGTTCCTCTCACCCTACTCAACCCCGTTGAGGAATTTTTCTCAGCATGAAGATTAAAAGTATATGATCGCCAGCCGCATACACAGATGACCCTTCTGGCTGCCATGGATGTAACGTGTTTATGACATCACAGCTGATGCCTGCAGAGGCTGGATTAGACACTCTGAAAGATGATTTTCACGCTGTATCGCAAGAGAAGATATTTGTTGTGATGTGGATGAGAATCCGTTGCCCAAAAGACAGGAACGTCAGGAGGTGTAGGAAGACTGCACTGTAATTCCACTGCACTGCATGTACAGTTTTCCCAAAGGAGATTGTCTTATGTTCAGATTTCTACATTTGTTTGTGCTATGCAGTGCTGTCTTTTCCTGTCTGCATCACAATGACACTGTCTGTCAATAAATTATTGTACAAACAGTAAAAGCGTTAACGTGAATCATGTGCCGTCTCTTGCAATCAAACAATCAAAACCAGAAATGCACTTACTGTTTTGCAAATGACAAGGATGATTCGAGAAATGCTCCACTCATCACTCTCAGGTCACTCCGCTGCACACGTCTGATCACTTCTTTGTCACCCCCCACCTCACCGCTCCAGACAACGCAGCTGTCTTACCGCTGGTCACTTTCCGGCGCTACCTACGGTCCCTCCCTCCTGCTTTTCCTCTGCTGTCTTGTCTGCACTCCCCCCCTCTGAGGAGCTCTCTCTTTTGAAAACCAACAGTGCCACAGACACTCTGTGTTCCACGCTTACATCCTGCTTGGACAACATATGCCCTCTTACATCTGGACCAGCCCGTGCATCCCTGTCTGCCCCCTGGTTATCGGACGTACCACGTGAGCATCGCACCAGCCTCCGGTCAGCTGAGAGAAAATGGCACATGTCAAATGACCATACTGACCTCTCTCTCTCTACTTTCTCCGTTGACGTCACCTCTGCAAAAACTGATTATAACCACTCGAAGATCAGCAACTCTCCTGACTCTCGCACACTCTTAAAAACCTTCTCTGCTCTCCTCTGTCCGCCTGCTCCCACACCTTCATCGGAGTTAACGGCTGATGATTTTGCATCGTTCTTCGTAAAGAAAACTACCGCCATCAACAGCCAATTTTCTACGCCACCATCACCCGCCTTTTCTCCTATGTCTGAAGATGATGTTTCCAAGGTCATTGGTTCCAACCACCCTACCACCTGCCCACTGGATCCCATCCCCACCCATCTCCTCTATGCCATCTCTCCAGCAGTTGTGCCTGGTCTGACCCGCATCATCAACTCTTTGCTCACCACTGGGACATTTCACACTGCTTTCAAAGAGGCCTGCATCACACCGCTACTGAAGAAACTCACTCTCAACCTCACACTGCTAGAACACTACAGGCCGGTGTAGTGTGTGAAAATGCATATCTTCCGTCAAAATGTAGATGACTGATTTTAACCTCTTATTATTTTCTGTCTTCTTAAAAAATTCTTTTTTTACTTACCTCACCATTCTTAGCTTTGTATACTGTGCTAGGCTTTAATGGACTGGATTTAATTAACTTATGCATTTTGTTGCCTATATTGTTATAATTGCTTCCAATGTTTCCTCGTCTGTAAGTCGCTTTGGATAAAAACGTCTGCTAAATGACTAAATGTAAATTTTATGAAATGTGTAATGTCATGTGTAATGTGTAATGTGTAGTGTGTGGCCTTGAAATTTTAGCATGTCTACGTAATCGTGAATAAATGCTTCTTGAGACACACAGTGTTGCTTCTTTGCATGCATCAAATGAATTGTTTCTGGCTATATGCAGCCATGCATTAGTTTGAGAGGGGTGGAAATGGGACACTTGGGTGAAACAAAACTGCCCCAAAAGTACCCCCCCCCACTTTAAATACAGTTTTTTCTAAGTCAATTTGGTACATTTCTCAGATCCGATTTGAAATTCTCAAAACTTCTTGTTCAATCCTTACATCCTTGTGTCACGTGTGCACATCA
Organism: Barbatula barbatula; assembly: GCF_947034865.1. Classification (NCBI taxonomy): domain Eukaryota; kingdom Metazoa; phylum Chordata; class Actinopteri; order Cypriniformes; family Nemacheilidae; genus Barbatula; species Barbatula barbatula. Next base: position 13,815,542 of record NC_136772.1, read on the forward strand.
AACAAGCATTTTCTAATTTCTTTGAACAAGTTGCAAATGCTTTGGTACATCCATGCAAATGATTATGACAAAATTCTGTGCAGATTTCTACATTATCAATTGCTTATGTCAAGTTGATCAAAATGCATTATAATGGGTCTCTGTAGAATAGTATAATCCCCACGACATTTAAGCACTAGTTTTACAATATACAGTAAGTATACTTTAAGTAAACGGTGGCATTTTATTTTACTCAATTTAGTGTTTTGCATTGCTATATTCTTTCCACATAGGACTGCAAGACAACTTCACTGTGTTGCAGACGGCCCCTTTTCACACCTAAACAGTCTTTTGACACTCTCTACAGGGATCTCATCCCTGAACAAGAGAGGGGGCAGATTGGAGATGACCTGCCAAAGTACGTGTTAGTTTGGGACAATGTCAGTTTCCATCGCTCCAACATCATCAGGCAATGGTTTGCGGCCCACAACAGGATGCTGGTGGAGTTCCTCTCACCCTACTCAACCCCGTTGAGGAATTTTTCTCAGCATGAAGATTAAAAGTATATGATGGCCAGCTGCATACACAGATGACCCTTCTGGCTGCCATGGATTTAACGTGTGATGACATCACAGCTGATGCCTGCAGAGGCTGGATTAGACACTCTGAAAGATGATTTTCACGCTGTATCGCAAGAGAAGATATTTGTTGTGATGTGGATGAGAATCCGTTGCCCAAAAGACAGGAACGTCAGGAGGTGTAGGAAGACTGCACTGTAATTCAACTGCACTGCATGTACAGTTTTCCCTAAGGAGATTGTCTTATGTTCAGATTTCTACATTTGTTTGTGCTATGCAGTGCTGTCTTTTCCTGTCTGCATCACAATGACACTGTCTTTCAATAAATTATTGTACAAACAGTAAAAGCGTTAACGTGAATCATGTGCCGTCTCTTGCAATCAAACAATCAAAACCAGAAATGCACTTACTGTTTTGCAAATGACAAGGATGATTCGAGAAATGCTCCACTCATCACTCTCAGGTCACTCCGCTGCACACGTCTGATCACTTCTTTGTCACCCCCGACCTCACCGCTCCAGACAACGCAGATGTCTTACCGCTGGTCACTTTCCGGCGCTACCTACGGTCCCTCCCTCCTGCTTTTCCTCTGCTGTCTTGTCTGCACCCCCCCCTCTGAGGAGCTCTCTCTTTTGAATACCAACAGTGCCACAGACACTCTGTGTTCCACGCTTACATCCTGCTTGGACAACATATGCCCTCTTACATCTGGACCAGCCCGTGCATCCCTGTCTGCCCCCTGGTTATCGGATGTACCACGTGAGCATCGCACCAGCCTCCGGTCAGCTGAGAGAAAATGGCACAATTCAAAAGACCATACTGACCTCTCTCTCTCTACCAGTCTCTTCTCTCTACTTTCTCCGTTGACGTCACCTCTGCAAAAACTGATTATAACCACTCGAAGATCAGCAACTCTCCTGACTCTCGCACACTCTTAAAAACCTTCTCTGCTCTCCTCTGTCCGCCTGCTCCCACAGCTTCATCGCAGTTAACGGCTGATGATTTTGCATTGTTCTTCGTAAAGAAAACTACCGCCATCAACAGCCAATTTTCTAAACCACCATCACCCGCCTTTTCTCCTATGTCTGAAGATGATGTTTACAAGGTCATTGGTTCCAACCACCCTACCACCTGCCCACTGGATCCCATCCCCACCCATCTCCTCCATGCCATCTCTCCAGCAGTTGTGCCTGGTCTGACCCGCATCATCAACTCTTTGCTCACCACTGGGACATTTCCCACTGCTTTCAAAGAGGCCTGCATCACACCGCTACTGAAGAAACTCACTCTCAACCTTATACTGCTAGAACACTACAGGCCGGTGTAGTGTGTGAAAATGCACATCTTCCGTCAAAATGTAGATGACTGATTTTAACCTCTTATTATTTTCTGTCTTCTTAAAAAAGTATTTTTTTACTTACCTCACTATTCTTAGCTTTGTATACTGTGCTAGGCTTTAATGGACTGGATTTAATTAACTTATGCATTTTGTTGCCTATATTGTTATAATTGCTTCCAATGTTTCCTCGTCTGTAAGTCGCTTTGGATAAAAACGTCTGCTAAATGACTAAATGTAAATTTTATGAAATGTGTAATGTCATGTGTAATGTGTAATGTGTAGTGTGTGGCCTTGAAATTTTAGCATGTCTACGCAATCATGAATAAATGCTTCTTGAGACACACAGTGTTGCTTCTTTGCATGCATCAAATGAATTAATTCTGGCTATATGCATCAATGCATTAGTTTGAGAGTGGTGGAAATGGGACACTTGGGTGAAACAAAACTGCCCCAAAAGTACCCCCCCCACTTTAAATACAGTTTTTTCTAAGTCAATTTGGTACATTTCTCAGATCCGATTTGAAATTCTCAAAACTTCTTGTTCAATCCTTACATCCTTGTGTCACGTGTGCACATCAAACAAGCATTTTCTCATTTCTTTGAACAAGTTGCAAATGCTTTGGTACATCCATGCAAATGATTATGACAAAATTCTGTGCAGATTCCTACATTATCAATTGCTTATGTCATGTTGATCAAAATGCATTATAATGGGTCTCTGTAGAATAGTATAATCCCCACGACATTTAAGCACTAGTTTTACAATATACAGTAAGTATACTTTAAGTAAACAGTGGCATTTTATTTTACTCAATTTAGTGTTTTGCATTGCTATATTCTTTCCACATAGGACTGCAAGACAACTTCACTGTGTTGCAGACGGCCCCTTTTCACACCTAAACAGTCTTTTGACACTCTCTACAGGGATCTCATCCCTGAACAAGAGAGGGGGCAGATTGGAGATGACCTGCCAAAGTACGTGTTAGTTTGGGACAATGTCAGTTTCCATCGCTCCAACATCATCAGGCAATGGTTTGCGGCCCACAACAGGATGCTGGTGGAGTTCCTCTCACCCTACTCAACCCCGTTGAGGAATTTTTCTCAGCATGAAGATTAAAAGTATATGATGGCCAGCCGCATACACAGATGACCCTTCTGGCTGCCTTGGATGTAACGTGTGATGACATCACAGCTGATGCCTGCAGAGGCTGGATTAGACACTCTGAAAGATGATTTTCACGCTGTATCGCAAGAGAAGATATTTGTTGTGATGTGGATGAGAATCCGTTGCCCAAAAGACAGGAACGTCAGGAGGTGTAGGAAGACTGCACTGTAATTCCACTGCACTGCATGTACAGTTTTCCCTAAGGAGATTGTCTTATGTTCAGATTTCTACATTTGTTTGTGCTATGCAGTGCTGTCTTTTCCTGTCTGCATCACAATGACACTGTCTGTCAATAAATTATTGTAAAAACAGTAAAAGCGTAAATGTGACTCATGTGCCGTCTCTTGCAATCAAACAATCAAAACCAGAAATGCACTTACTGTTTTGCAAATGACAAGAATGATTCGAGAAATGCTCCACTCATCACTCTCAGTTCACTCCGCTGCACACGTCTGATCACTTCTTTATCACCCCCGACCTCACCGCTCCAGACAACGCAGATGTCTTCCGGCGCTACCTACGGTCCCTCCCTCCTGCTTTTCCTCTGCTGTCTTGTCTGCACTCCCCCCCTCTGAGGAGCTCTCTCTTTTGAATACCAACTGTGCCACAGACACTCTGTGTTCCATGCTTACATCCTGCTTGGACAACATATGCCCTCTTACATCTGGACCAGCCCGTGCATCCCTGTCTGCCCCCTGGTTATCCCTGCACTCCCTGGGGGAGTGCAGACAAGACAACGTAAATCATCTGCCGCATGCCGAAGGCGACGCAATGCTAATAATCTTCACAATGTATCACTGCTAGCAACTGCCCCTTCTACTTTCCCAATAGGATTGTGGAACTGCCAATCTGCTGTGAACAAAGCTGATTTCATTACAGCTTTCGTTAAACATTCTGGTCTTTCCATTGTAGCACTTACAGAAACATGGATCAAACCAGAGGACTCTGCCACTCCCGCTGCCCTCTCCCATAACCACACTTTCTCCCACAGCCCTCGCATCACAGGAAGGGGTGGAGGCACCGGTCTACTCATCCCCAAAGACTGGAAATTCAATCAGCTAACACCCTTGTGTGACAACAGCTCCTTCGAGTTTCATGCTGTTACTATCACCCACCCTGTTAAAAGTCATTTTGTAGTTATATATCGTCCCCCAGGTCAGCTTGGACATTTCTTGGAGGAGCTGGATGTGCTTCTTTCATCCTTCCCTGAGGATGGTACTCCCCTGGTGGTACTAGGCGACTTCAACATCCACATTGGAAAGCCACAGGCTGCTGACTTCGTCAACCTGACCGCATCATTTCTCCTCGAGCAGGTTTCCACATCAGCAACCCACAAGTCTGGAAACAATCTAGATTTGATCTTCACAAGGTACTGCTCCACTCATCACCCTCAGGTCACCCCGCTGCACACGTCTGATCACTTCTTCGTCACCCTTGACCTCGACCTCACTGCTCCGGATATCGCAGATGTCTCAGCGATGGTCACCTTCCGGCGCAACCTGCGGTCTCTCCCTCCCTCTTGTTTTTCCTCTGCTGTCCTCTCTGCACTCCCCCCCTCTGATGAGCTCTCTCTTTTGAATACAGACAATGCCACAGCCACTCTGTGTTCCACGCTTTCATCCTGCTTGGACAACCTATGCCCTCTTGCATCTGGACCAGCCCGTCCATCCCCGTCGGCTCCCTGGTTATCGGATGTACTGCGTGAGCATCGCGCCAGCCTCCGGTCAGCTGAGAGAAAATGGCGCAAGTCAAAAGACCCTGCAGACCTCTCTCTCTACCAATCTCTTCTCTCTTCTTTCTCTGTAGATGTCACCTCTGCAAAAACAGATTACTACCACTCTAGGATCTGCAACTCTCCGGACTCTCGAACGCTCTTCAAAACCTTCTCTGCTCTCCTCTGTCCGCCTGCTCCCGCACCTTCATCGGAGTTAACAGCTGCTGATTTTGCATCGTTCTTCGTAAAGAAAACTACTGCCATCAGCAGCCAGTTCTCTACGCCACCATCTGTCGAACCCGCCCACATCCCTGACACGTGTGTGCTCCCTGCCTTTTCTCCTCTGTCTGAAGCTGATGTCTCAAAGATCATTGGCTCCAACCACCCTACCACCTGCCCACTGGATCCCATCCCCACCCATCTCCTCCAGGCCATCTCTCCAACGGTTGTGCCTGCTCTGACCCACATCATCAACTCTTCGCTCACCACTGGGACATTTCCCACAGCTTTCAAAGAGGCCCGCATCACACCGCTTCTAAAGAAACCCACCCTGGACCCTACACTGCTAGAAAACTACAGGCCTGTCTCCCTTCTTCCCTTCATCGCCAAAGCCCTGGAGCGAGTTGTGTTCAATCAGCTCTCCTCCTTTCTCATGCAAAACAACCTCCTGGACAGCAATCAGTCTGGGTTCAAGACCGGTCATTCCACAGAGACTGCACTGCTCTCAGTCATCGAAGCCCTGAGACTGGCAAAAGCATCATCCATGTCTTCTGTGCTCATCCTACTGGATCTGTCTGCTGCCTTTGACACTGTCAATCATCACATCCTCCTGGCTTCTCTCAGTGCTATGGGTGTCTCTGGAATGGCGTTGCAATGGTTTGAGTCCTACCTCTCGGGTAGGTCATTCAGAGTATCCTGGAGAGATGAGGTCTCCGCGTCCCAACAGCTCAACACAGGGGTGCCACAGGGCTCAGTGCTTGGACCGCTACTCTTCTCCATTTACATGACATCCCTCGGCTCGGTCATTCAGAAGCATGGCTTCTCCTATCACTGCTATGCGGACGACACACAACTCTACTTGTCATTTAAACCGGACGATCCGACGGTCGCTGCTCGCATCGCGGCATGCCTTGGTGACATCTCGCTTTGGATGAAGGATCATCACCTGCAGCTAAACCTTGCAAAAACGGAACTGCTTGTGATCCCGGGCAACCCAAAGATTCACCACAACCTTGCCATTCAACTAGGCTCATCAAAGATTACACCGTCCAGCACAGCCAGAAACCTGGGAGTGGTAATCGATGATCGGCTTAACCTCACAAGTCATGTTGCCAGCACCACCCGGTCCTGTAGATTCATCCTCTACAACATTAGGAAAATTAGACCACTCCTATCGGAGCACTCTACGCAAGTCCTAGTCCAGGCTCTTGTCCTGTCCAAACTGGATTATTGCAATGCGCTTCTGGCTGGACTTCCTGCTTGCACAATCAAACCTCTCCAGATGATCCAGAATGCGGCGGCAAGAGTGGTCTTCAATGAACCGAAGAGAGCGCATGTAACTCCGCTCTTCATCAGGTTACACTGGCTCCCTGTTGCCGCCCGCATAAATTTCAAGGCTTTGCTCCTGGCCTACAAGACCAACACCGGATCTGCACCATCGTATCTCCACTCGCTAATGCAGATCTATGTTCCTGCCAGATCACTGCGGTCTGCAAAGGAACAACGACTAGTGGTACCATCCCAAAAAGGAAAAAAGTCACTCTCCCGTACCTTCACTGGATCTGTTCCACATTGGTGGAATGATCTACCAGCTGCTACAAGATCAGCAGACTCGGTTGCCATCTTTAAAAAACAGCTAAAAACGCATCTCTTCCGTCAACACGTTGCTGATTGAGTTTTTCATAGTTCTCTTCCCTTTCCTTCTTAAAAAAAAAAAACAAAAAAAAAAACAACATTACTAACCTCACTATTCTTAGCTTTTATACTGTGCTAGGCTTTAATGGACTAGTTTGATGCACTTATGTATTTTCGTTGCCTATGTTGTTATAATTGCTTCCAATGTTTCCTCATCTGTAAGTCGCTTTGGATAAAAGCGTCTGCTAAATGACTAAATGTAATGTAAATGTAAATGTGGTTATCGGATGTACCACGTGAGCATCGCACCAGCCTCCGGTCAGCTGAGAGAAAATGGCACAAGTCAAAAGACCATACTGACCTCTCTCTCTCTACTTTCTCCGTTGACGTCACCTCTGCAAAAACTGATTATAACCACTCGAAGATCAGCAACTCTCCTGACTCTCGCACACTCTTAAAAACCTTCTCTGCTCTCCTCTGTCCGCCTGCTCCCACACCTTCATCGGAGTTAACGGCTGATGATTTTGCATCGTTCTTCGTAAAGAAAACTACCGCCATCAACAGCCAATTTTCTACGCCACCATCACCCGCCTTTTCTCCTATGTCTGAAGATGATGTTTCCAAGGTCATTGGTTCCAACCACCCTACCACCTGCCCACTGGATCCCATCCCCACCCATCTCCTCCATGCCATCTCTCCAGCAGTTGTGCCTGGTCTGACCCGCATCATCAACTCTTTGCTCACCACTGGGACATTTCCCACTGCTTTCAAAGAGGCCTGCATCACACCGCTACTGAAGAAACTCACTCTCAACCTTACACTGCTAGAACACTACAGGCCGGTGTAGTGTGTGAAAATGCATATCTTCCGTCAAAATGTAGATGACTGATTTTAACCTCTTATTATTTTCTGTCTTCTTAAAAAATTATTTTTTTACTTACCTCACTATTCTTAGCTTTGTATACTGTGCTAGGCTTTAATGGACTGGATTTAATTAACTTATGCATTTTGTTGCCTATATTGTTATAATTGCTTCCAATGTTTGATCGTCTGTAAGTCGCTTTGGATAAAAACGTCTGCTAAATGACTAAATGTAAATTTTATGAAATGTGTAAGGTCATGTGTAATGTGTAATGTGTAGTGTGTGGCCTTGAAATTTTAGCATGTCTACGTAATCATGAATAAATGCTTCTTGAGACACACAGTGTTGCTTCTTTGCATGCATCAAATGAATTGTTTCTGGCTATATGCATCCATGCATTAGTTTGAGAGGGGTGGAAATGGGACACTTGGGTGAAACAAAACTGCCCCAAAAGTACCCCCCCCCACTTTAAATACAGCTTTTTCTAAGTCAATTTGGTACATTTCTCTGATCCGATTTGAAATTCTCAAAACTTCTTGTTCAATCCTTACATCCTTGTGTCACGTGTGCACATCAAACAAGCATTTTCTCATTTCTTTGAACAAGTTGCAAATGCTTTGGTACATCCATGCAAATGATTATGACAAAATTCTGTGCAGATTCCTACATTATCAATTGCTTATGTCATGTTGATCAAAATGCATTATAATGGGTCTCTGTAGAAAAGTATAATCCCCACGACATTTAAGCACTAGTTTTACAATATACAGTAAGTATACTTTAAGTAAACAGTGGCATTTTATTTTACTCAATTTAGTGTTTTGCATTGCTATATTCTTTCCACATAGGACTGCAAGACAACTTCACTGTGTTGCAGACGGCCCCTTTTCACACCTAAACAGTCTTTTCACACTCTCTACAGGGATCTCATCCCTGAACAAGAGAGGGGGCAGATTGGAGATGACCTGCCAAAGTACGTGTTAGTTTGGGACAATGTCAGTTTCCATCGCTCCAACATCATCAGGCAATGGTTTGCGGCCCACAACAGGATGCTGGTGGAGTTCCTCTCACCCTACTCAACCACGTTGAGGAATTTTTCTCAGCATGAAGATTAAAAGTATATGATCGCCAGCCGCATACACAGATGACCCTTCTGGCTGCCATGGATGTAACGTGTGATGACATCACAGCTGATGCCTGCAGAGGCTGGATTAGACACTCTGAAAGATGATTTTCACGCTGTATCGCAAGAGAAGATATTTGTTGTGATGTGGATGAGAATCCGTTGCCCAAAAGACAGGAACGTCAGGAGGTGTAGGAAGACTGCACTGTAATTCCACTGCACTGCATGTACAGTTTTCCCAAAGGAGATTGTCTTATGTTCAGATTTCTACTTTTATTTGTGCTATGCAGTGCTGTCTTTTCCTGTCTGCATCACAATGACACTGTCTGTCAATAAATTATTGTACAAACAGTAAATGTGTTAACGTGAATCATGTGCCGTCTCTTGCAATCAAACAATCAAAACCAGAAATGCACTTACTGTTTTGCAAATGACAAGGATGATTCGAGAAATGCTCCACTCATCACTCTCAGGTCACTCCGCTGCACACGTCTGATCACTTCTTTGTCACCCCCGACCTCACCGCTCCAGACAACGCAGATGTCTTACCGCTGGTCACTTTCCGGCGCTACCTACGGTCCCTCCCTCCTGCTTTTCCTCTGCTGTCTTGTCTGCACTCCCCCCCTCTGAGGAGCTCTCTCTTTTGAATACCAACAGTGCCACAGACACTCTGTGTTCCACGCTTACATCCTGCTTGGACAACATATGCCCTCTTACATCTGGACCAGCCCGTGCATCCCTGTCTGCTCCCTGGTTATCGGATGTACCACGTGAGCATCGCACCAGCCTCCGGTCAGCTGAGAGAAAATGGCACAAGTCAAAAGACCATACTGACCTCTCTCAATCTACTTTCTCCGTTGACGTCACCTCTGCAAAAACTGATTATAACCACTCGAAGATCAGCAACTCTCCTGACTCTCGCACACTCTTAAAAACCTTCTCTGCTCTCCTCTGTCCGCCTGCTCCCACACCTTCATCGGAGTTAACGGCTGATGATTTTGCATCGTTCTTCGTAAAGAAAACTACCGCCATCAACAGCCAATTTTCTACGCCACCATCACCCGCCTTTTCTCCTATGTCTGAAGATGATGTTTCCAAGGTCATTGGTTCCAACCACCCTACCACCTGCCCACTGGATCCCATCCCCACCCATCTCCTCCATGCCATCTCTCCAGCAGTTGTGCCTGGTCTGACCCGCATCATCAACTCTTTGCTCACCACTTGGACATTTCCCACTGCTTTCAAAGAGGCCTTTAACAAAACCGCTACTGAAGAAACTGACTCTCAACCTTACACTGCTAGAACACTACAGGCCGGTGTAGTGTGTGAAAATGCATATTATCCGTCAAAATGTAGATGACTGATTTTAACCTCTTATTATTTTCTGTCTTCTTAAAAAATAATTTTTTTACTTACCTCACTATTCTTAGCTTTGTATACTGTGCTAGGCTTTAATGGACTGGATTTAATTAACTTATGCATTTTGTTGCCTATATTGTTATAATTGCTTCCAATGTTTCCTCGTCTGTAAGTCGCTTTGGATAAAAACGTCTGCTAAATGACTAAATGTAAATTTTATGAAATGTGTAATGTCATGTGTAATGTGTAATGTGTAGTGTGTGGCCTTGAAATTTTAGCATGTCTACGTAATCATGAAAAAATGCTTCTTGAGACACACAGTGTTGCTTCTTTACATGCATCAAATGAATTGTTTCTGGCTATATGCATCAATGCATTAGTTTGAGAGGGGTGGAAATGGGACACTTGGGTGAAACAAAACTGCCCCAAAATATTCCCCCCCCCACTTTAAATACAGTTTTTTCTAAGTCAATTTGGTACATTTCTCTGATCCGATTTGAAATTCTCAAAACTTCTTGTTCAATCCTTACATCCTTGTGTCACGTGTGCACATCAAACAAGCATTTTCTCATTTCTTTGAACAAGTTGCAAATGCTTTGGTACATCCATGCAAATGATTATGACAAAATTCTGTGCAGATTCCTACATTATCAATTGCTTATGTCATGTTGATCAAAATGCATTATAATGGGTCTCTGTAGAATAGTATAATCCCCACGACATTTAAGCACTAGTTTTACAATATACAGTAAGTATACTTTAAGTAAACGGTGGCATTTTATTTTACTCAATTTAGTGTTTTGCATTGCTATATTCTTTCCACATAGGACTGCAAGACAACTTCACTGTGTTGCAGACGGCCCCTTTTCACACCTAAACAGTCTTTTGACACTCTCTACAGGGATCTCATCCCTGAACAAGAGAGGGGGCAGATTGGAGATGACCTGCCAAAGTACGTGTTAGTTTGGGACAATGTCAGTTTCCATCGCTCCAACATCATCAGGCAATGGTTTGCGGCCCACAACAGGATGCTGGTGGAGTTCCTCTCACCCTACTCAACCCCGTTGAGGAATTTTTCTCAGCATGAAGATTAAAAGTATATGATGGCCAGCCGCATACACAGATGACCCTTCTGGCTGCCTTGGATGTAACGTGTGATGACATCACAGCTGATGCCTGCAGAGGCTGGATTAGACACTCTGAAAGATGATTTTCACGCTGTATCGCAAGAAAAGATATTTGTTGTGATGTGGATGAGAATCCGTTGCCCAAAAGACAGGAACGTCAGGAGGTGTAGGAAGACTGCACTGTAATTCCACTGCACTGCATGTACAGTTTTCCCTAAGGAGATTGTCTTATGTTCAGATTTCTACATTTGTTTGTGCTATGCAGTGCTGTCTTTTCCTGTCTGCATCACAATGACACTGTCTGTCAATAAATTATTGTACAAACAGTAAAAACGTTAACGTGAATCATGTGCCGTCTCTTGCAATCAAACAATCAAAACCAGAAATGCACTTACTGTTTTGCAAATGACAAGGATGATTCGAGAAATGCTCCACTCATCACTCTCAGGTCACTACGCTGCACACGTCTGATCACTTCTTTGTCACCCCCGACCTCACCGCTCCAGACAACGCAGATGTCTTACCGCTGGTCACTTTCCGGCGCTACCTACTGCCCCTGCCTCCCGCTTTTCCTCTGCTGTCTTGTCTGCACTCCCCCCCTCTGAGGAGCTCTCTCTTTTGAATACCAACAGTGCCACAGACACTCTGTGTTCCACGCTTACATCCTGCTTGGACAACATATGCCCTCTTACATCTGGACCAGCCCGTGCATCCCTGTCTGCCCCCTGGTTATCGGATGTACCACGTGAGCATCGCACCAGCCTCCGGTCAGCTGAGAGAAAATGACACAAGTCAAAAGACCATACTGACCTCTCTCTCTCTACTTTCTCCGTTGACGTCACCTCTGCAAAAACTGATTATAACCACTCGAAGATCAGCAACTCTCCTGACTCTCGCACACTCTTAAAAACCTTCTCTGCTCTCCTCTGTCCGCCTGCTCCCACACCTTCATCGCAGTTAACGGCTGATGATTTTGCATCGTTCTTAGTAAAGAAAACTACCGCCATCAACAGCCAATTTTCTACACCACAATCACCCGCCTTTTCTCCTATGTCTGAAGATGATGTTTCCAAGGTCATTGGTTCCAACCACCCTACCACCTGCCCACTGAATCCCATCCCCACCCATCTCCTCCATGCCATCTCTCCAGCAGTTGTGCCTGGTCTGACCCGCATCATCAACTCTTTGCTCACCACTGGGACATTTCCCACTGCTTTCAAAGAGGCCTTTATCACACCGCTACTGAAGAAACTCACTCTCAACCTTACACTGCTAGAACACTACAGGCCGGTGTAGTGTGTGAAAATGCATATCTTCCGTCAAAATGCAGATGACTGATTTTAACCTCTTATTATTTTCTGTCTTCTTAAAAAATTATTTTTTTACTTACCTCACTATTCTTAGCTTTGTATACTGTGCTAGGCTTTAATGGACTGGATTTAATTAACTTATGCATTTTGTTGCCTATATTGTTATAATTGCTTCCAATGTTTCCTCGTCTGTAAGTCGCTTTGGATAAAAACGTCTGCTAAATGACTAAATGTAAATTTTATGAAATGTGTAATGTCATGTGTAATGTGTAATGTGTAGTGTGTGGCCTTGAAATTTTAGCATGTCTACGTAATCATGAATAAATGCTTCTTGAGACACACAGTGTTGCTTCTTTACATGCATCAAATGAATTGTTTCTGGCTATATGCATCAATGCATTAGTTTGAGAGGGGTGGAAATGGGACACTTGGGTGAAACAAAACTGCCCCAAAATATTCCCCCCCCCACTTTAAATAAAGTTTTTTCTAAGTCAATTTGGTACATTTCTCTGATCCGATTTGAAATTCTCAAAACTTCTTGTTCAATCCTTACATCCTTGTGTCACGTGTGCACATCAAACAAGCATTTTCTCATTTCTTTGAACAAGTTGCAAATGCTTTGGTACATCCATGCAAATGATTATGACAAAATTCTGTGCAGATTCCTACATTATCAATTGCTTATGTCATGTTGATCAAAATGCATTATAATGGGTCTCTGTAGAATAGTATAATCCCCACGACATTTAAGCACTAGTTTTACAATATACAGTAAGTATACTTTAAGTAAACAGTGGCATTTTATTTTACTCAATTGAGTTTTTTTTTTCATTGCTATATTCTTTCCACATAGGACTGCAAGACAACTTCACTGTGTTGCAGACAGCCCCTTTTCACACCTAAACAGTCTTTTGACACTCTCTGCAAAGTACGTGTTAGTTTGGGACAATGTCAGTTTCCATCGCTCCAACATCATCAGGCAATGGTTTGCGGCCCACAACAGGATGCTGGTGGAGTTCCTCTCACCCTACTCAACCCTGTTGAGGAATTTTTCTCAGCATGAAGATTAAAAGTATATGATGGCCAGCCCCATACACAGATGACCCTTCTGGCTGCCATGGATGTAACGTGTGATGACATCACAGCTGATGCCTGCAGAGGCTGGATTAGACACTCTGAAAGATGATTTTCACGCTGTATCGCAAGAGAAGATATTTGGTGTGATGTGGATGAGAATCCGTTGCCCAAAAGACAGGAACGTCAGGAGGTGTAGGAAGACTGCACTGTAATTCCACTGCACTGCATGTACAGTTTTCCCAAAGGAGATTGTCTTATGTTCAGATTTCTACATTTGTTTGTGCTATGCAGTGCTGTCTTTTCCTGTCTGCATCACAATGACACTGTCTGTCAATAAATTATTGTACAAACAGTAAAAGCGTTAACGTGAATCATGTGCCGTCTCTTGCAATCAAACAATCAAAACCAGAAATGCACTTACTGTTTTGCAAATGACAAGGATGATTCGAGAAATGCTCCACTCATCACTCTCAGGTCACTCCGCTGCACACGTCTGATCACTTCTTTGTCACCCCCGACCTCACCGCTCCAGACAACGCAGATGTCTTACCGCTGGTCACTTTCCGGCGCTACCTACGGTCCCTCCCTCCTGCTTTTCCTCTGCTGTCTTGTCTGCACTCCCCCCCTCTGAGGAGCTCTCTCTTTTGAATACCAACAGTGCCACAGACACTCTGTGTTCCACGCTTACATCCTGCTTGGACAACATATGCCCTCTTACATCTGGACCAGCCCGTGCATCCCTGTCTGCCCCCTGGTTATCGGATGTACCACGTGAGCATCGCACCAGCCTCCGGTCAGCTGAGAGAAAATGGCACAAGTCAAAAGACCATACTGACCTCTCTCTCTCTACTTTCTCCGTTGACGTCACCTCTGCAAAAACTGATTATAACCACTCGAAGATCAGCAACTCTCCTGACTCTCGCACACTCTTAAAAACCTTCTCTGCTCTCCTCTGTCCGCCTGCTCCCACACCTTCATCGGAGTTAACGGCTGATGATTTTGCATCGTTCTTCGTAAAGAAAACTACCGCCATCAACAGCCAATTTTCTACGCCACCATCACCCGCCTTTTCTCCTATGTCTGAAGATGATGTTTCCAAGGTCATTGGTTCCAACCACCCTACCACCTGCCCACTGGATCCCATCCCCACCCACCTCCTCCATGCCATCTCTCCAGCAGTTGTGCCTGGTCTGACCCGCATCATCAACTCTTTGCTCACCACTGGGACATTTCCCACTGCTTTCAAAGAGGCCTGCATCACACCGCTACTGAAGAAACTCACTCTCAACCTCACACTGCTAGAACACTACAGGCCGGTGTAGTGTGTGAAAATGCATATCTTCCGTCAAAATGTAGATGACTGATTTTAACCTCTTATTATTTTCTGTCTTCTTAAAAAATTCTTTTTTTACTTACCTCACCATTCTTAGCTTTGTATACTGTGCTAGGCTTTAATGGACTGGATTTAATTAACTTATGCATTTTGTTGCCTATATTGTTATAATTGCTTCCAATGTTTCCTCGTCTGTAAGTCGCTTTGGATAAAAATGTCTGCTAAATGACTAAATGTAAATTTTATGAAATGTGTAATGTCATGTGTAATGTGTAATGTGTAGTGTGTGGCCTTGAAATTTTAGCATGTCTACGTAATCATGAATAAATGCTTCTTGAGACACACAGTGTTGCTTCTTTGCATGGATCAAATGAATTGTTTCTGGCTATATGCATCCATGCATTAGTTTGAGAGGGGTGGAAATGGGACACTTGGATGAAACAAAACTGCCCCAAAAGTACCCCCCCCCCCACTTTAAATACAGTTTTTTCTAAGTCAATTTGGTACATTTCTCTGATCCGATTTGAAATTCTCAAAACTTCTTGTTTAATCCTTACATCCTTGTGTCACGTGTGCACATCAAACAAGCATTTTCTCATTTCTTTGAACAAGTTGCAAATGCTTTGGTACATCCATGCAAATGATTATGACAAAATTCTGTGCAGATTCCTACATTATCAATTGCTTATGTCATGTTGATCAAAATGCATTATAATGGGTCTCTGTAGAATAGTATAATCCCCACGACATTTAAGCACTAGTTTTACAATATACAGTAAGTATACTTTAAGTAAACGGTGGCATTTTATTTTACTCAATTTAGTGTTTTGCATTGCTATATTCTTTCCACATAGGACTGCAAGACAACTTCACTGTGTTGCAGACGGCCCCTTTTCACACCTAAACAGTCTTTTGACACTCTCTACAAGGATCTCATCCCTGAACAAGAGAGGGGGCAGATTGGAGATGACCTGCCAAAGTACGTGTTAGTTTGGGACAATGTCAGTTTCCATCGCTCCAACATCATCAGGCAATGGTTTGCGGCCCACAACAGGATGCTGGTGGAGTTCCTCTCACCCTACTCAACCCCGTTGAGGAATTTTTCTCAGCATGAAGATTAAAAGTATATGATGGCCAGCCGCATACACAGATGACCCTTCTGGCTGCCTTGGATGTAACGTGTGATGACATCACAGCTGATGCCTGCAGAGGCTGGATTAGACACTCTGAAAGATGATTTTCACGCTGTATCGCAAGAGAAGATATTTGTTGTGATGTGGATGAGAATCCGTTGCCCAAAAGACAGGAACGTCAGGAGGTGTAGGAAGACTGCACTGTAATTCCACTGCACTGCATGTACAGTTTTCCCTAAGGAGATTGTCTTATGTTCAGATTTCTACATTTGTTTGTGCTATGCAGTGCTGTCTTTTCCTGTCTGCATCACAATGACACTGTCTGTCAATAAATTATTGTACAAACAGTAAAAGCGTTAACGTGAATCATGTGCCCTCTCTTGCAATCAAACAATCAAAACCAGAAATGCACTTACTGTTTTGCAAATGACAAGGATGATTCGAGAAATGCTCCACTCATCACTCTCAGGTCACTACGCTGCACACGTCTGATCACTTCTTTGTCACCCCCGACCTCACCGCTCCAGACAACGCAGATGTCTTACCGCTGGTCACTTTCCGGCGCTACCTACGGTCCCTCCCTCCTGCTTTTCCTCTGCTGTCTTGTCTGCACTCCCCCCCTCTGAGGAGCTCTCTCTTTTGAATACCAACAGTGCCACAGACACTCTGTGTTCCACGCTTACATCCTGCTTGGACAACATATGCCCTCTTACATCTGGACCAGCCCGTGCATCCCTGTCTGCCCCCTGGTTATCGGATGTACCACGTGAGCATCGCACCAGCCTCCGGTCAGCTGATAGAAAATGGCACAAGTCAAAAGACCATACTGACCTCTCTCTCTTTACTTTCTCCGTTGACGTTACCTCTGCAAAAACTGATTATAACCACTCGAAGATCAGCAACTCTCCTGACTCTCGCACACTCTTAAAAACCTTCTCTGCTCTCCTCTGTCCGCCTGCTCCCACACCTTCATCGGAGTTAACGGCTGATGATTTTGCATCGTTCTTCGTAAAGAAAACTACCGCCATCAACAGCCAATTTTCTACGCCACCATCACCCGCCTTTTCTCCTATGTCTGAAGATGATGTTTCCAAGGTCATTGGTTCCAACCACCCTACCACCTGCCCACTGGATCCCATCCCCACCCATCTCCTCCATGCCATCTCTCCAGCAGTTGTGCCTGGTCTGACCCGCATCATCAACTCTTTGCTCACCACTGGGACATTTCCCACTGCTTTCAAAGAGGCCTGCATCACACCGCTACTGAAGAAACTCACTCTCAACCTTACACTGCTAGAACACTACAGGCCGGTGTAGTGTGTGAAAATGCATATCTTCCGTCAAAATGTAGATGACTGATTTTAACCTCTTATTATTTTCTGTCTTCTTAAAAAATTATTTTTTTACTTACCTCACTATTCTTAGCTTTGTATACTGTGCTAGGCTTTAATGGACTGGATTTAATTAACTTATGCATTTTGTTGCCTATATTGTTATAATTGCTTCCAATGTTTCCTCGTCTGTAAGTCGCTTTGGATAAAAACGTCTGCTAAATGACTAAATGTAAATTTTATGAAATGTGTAATGTCATGTGTAATGTGTAATGTGTAGTGTGTGGCCTTGAAATTTTAGCATGTCTACGTAATCATGAATAAATGCTTCTTCAGACACACAGTGTTGCTTCTTTGCATGCATCAAATGAATTGTTTCTGGCTATATGCATCCATGCATTAGTTTGAGAGGGGTGGAAATGGGACACTTGGGTGAAACAAAACTGCCCCAAAAGTACCCCCCCCACACACTTTAAATACAGTTTTTTCTAAGTCAATTTGGTACATTTCTCTGATCCGATTTGAAATTCTCAAAACTTCTTGTTTAATCCTTACATCCTTGTGTCACGTGTGCACATCAAACAAGCATTTTCTAATTTCTTTTAACAAGTTGCAAATGCTTTGGTACATCCATGCAAATGATTATGACAAAATTCTGTGCAGATTCCTACATTATCAATTGCTTATGTCATGTTGATCAAAATGAATTATAATGGGTCTCTGTAGAATAGTATAATCCCCACGACATTTAAGCACTAGTTTTACAATATACAGTAAGTATACTTTAAGTAAACAGTGGCATTTTATTTTACTCAATTTAGTGTTTTGCATTGCTATATTCTTTCCACATAGGACTGCAAGACAACTTCACTGTGTTGCAGACGGCCCCTTTTCACACCTAAACAGTCTTTTGACACTCTCTACAGGTATCTCATCCCTGAACAAGAGAGGGGGCAGATTGGAGATGACCTGCCAAAGTACGTGTTAGTTTGGGACAATGTCAGTTTCCATCGCTCCAACATCATCAGGCAATGGTTTGCGGCCCACAACAGGATGCTGGTGGAGTTCCTCTCACCCTACTCAATCACGTTGAGGAATTTTTCTCAGCATGAAGATTAAAAGTATATGATGGCCAGCCGCATACACAGATGACCCTTCTGGCTGCCATGGATGTAACGTGTGATGACATCACAGCTGATGCCTGCAGAGGCTGGATTAGACACTCTGAAAGATGATTTTCACGCTGTATCGCAAGAGAAGATATTTGTTGTGATGTGGATGAGAATCCGTTGCCCAAAAGACAGGAACGTCAGGAGGTGTAGGAAGACTGCACTGTAATTCCACTGCACTGCATGAACAGTTTTCCCAAAGGAGATGGTCTCATGTTCAGATTTCTACAGTTGTTTGTGCTATGCAGTCCTGTCTTTTCCTGTCTGCATCACAATGACACTGTCTGTCAATAAATTATTGTACAAACAGTAAAAGCGTTAACGTGAATCATGTGCCGTCTCTTGCAATCAAACAATCAAAACCAGAAATGCACTTACTGTATTGCAAATGACAAGGATGATTCGAGAAATGCTCCACTCATCACTCTCAGGTCACTCCGCTGCACACGTCTGATCACTTCTTTGTCACCCCCGACCTCACCGCTCCAGACAACGCAGATGTCTTACCGCTGGTCACTTTCCGGCGCTACCTACGGTCCCTCCCTCCTGCTTTTCCTCTGCTGTCTTGTCTGCACTCCCCCCCTCTGAGGAGCTCTCTCTTTTGAATACCAACAGTGCCACAGACACTCTGTGTTCCACGCTTACATCCTGCTTGGACAACATATGCCTCTTCCATCTGGACCAGCCCGTGCATCCCTGTCTGCCCCCTGGTTATCGGATGTACCACGTGAGCATCGTACCAGCCTCCGGTCAGCTGAGAGAAAATGGCACAAGTCAAAAGACCATACTGACCTCTCTCTCTCTACTTTCTCCGTTGACGTCACCTCTGCAAAAACTGATTATAACCACTCGAAGATCAGCAACTCTCCTGACTCTCGCACACTCTTAAAAACCTTCTCTGCTCTCCTCTGTCCGCCTGCTCCCACACCTTCATCGGAGTTAACGGCTGATGATTTTGCATCGTTCTTCGTAAAGAAAACTACCGCCATCAACAGCCAATTTTCTACGCCACCATCACCCGCCTTTTCTCCTATGTCTGAAGATGATGTTTCCAAGGTCATTGGTTCCAACCACCCTACCACCTGCCCACTGGATCCCATCCCCACCCATCTCCTCCATGCCATCTCTCCAGCAGTTGTGCCTGGTCTGACCCGCATCATCAACTCTTTGCTCACCACTGGGACATTTCCCACTGCTTTCAAAGAGGCCTGCATCACACCGCTACTGAATAAACTCACTCTCAACCTCACACTGCTAGAACACTACAGGCCGGTGTAGTGTGTGAAAATGCATATCTTCCGTCAAAATGTAGATGACTGATTTTAACCTCTTATTATTTTCTGTCTTCTTAAAAAATTATTTTTTTACTTACCTCACCATTCTTAGCTTTGTATACTGTGCTAGGCTTTAATGGACTGTATTTAATTAACTTATGCATTTTGTTGCCTATATTGTTATAATTGCTTCCAATGTTTCCTCGTCTGTAAGTCGCTTTGGATAAAAACGTCTGCTAAATGACTAAATGTAAATTTTATGAAATGTGTAATGTCATGTGTAATGTGTAATGTGTAATGTGTAATGTGTAATGTGTAATGTGTGGCCTTGAAATTTTAGCATGTCTACGTAATCATGAATAAATGCTTCTTGAGACACACAGTGTTGCTTCTTTGCATGCATCAAAATGAATTGTTTCTGGCTATATGCATCCATGCATTAGTTTGAGAGGGGTGGAAATGGGACACTTGGGTGAAACAAAACTGCCCCAAACGTACCCCCCCACATTAAATACAGTTTTTTCTAAGTCAATTTGGTACATTTCTCAGATCCGATTTGAAATTCTCAAAACTTCTTGTTCAATCCTTACATCCTTGTGTCACGTGTGCACATCAAACAAGCATTTTCTCATTTCTTTGAACAAGTTGCAAATGCTTTGGTACATCCATGCAAATGATTATGACAAAATTCTGTGCAGATTCCTACATTATCAATTGCTTATGTCATGTTGATCAAAATGCATTATAATGGGTCTCTGTAGAATAGTATAATCCCCACGACATTTAAGCACTAGTTTTACAATATACAGTAAGTATACTTTAAGTAAACAGTGGCATTTTATTTTACTCAATTTAGTGTTTTGCATTGCTATATTCTTTCCACATAGGACTGCAAGACAACTTCACTGTGTTGCAGACGGCCCCTTTTCACACCTAAACAGTCTTTTGACACTCTCTACAGGGATCTCATCCCTGAACAAGAGAGGGGGCAGATTGGAGATGACCTGCCAAAGTACGTGTTAGTTTGGGACAATGTCAGTTTCCATCGCTCCAACATCATCAGGCAATGGTTTGCGGCCCACAACAGGATGCTGGTGGAGTTCCTCTCACCCTACTCAACCACGTTGAGGAATTTTTCTCAGCATGAAGATTAAAAGTATATGATGGCCAGCCGCATACACAGATGACCCTTCTGGCTGCCATGGATGTAACGTGTGATGACATCACAGCTGATGCCTGCAGAGGCTGGATTAGACACTCTGAAAGATGATTTTCACGCTGTATCGCAAGAGAAGATATTTGTTGTGATGTGGATGGGGCCGTTGCCCAAAAGACAGGAACGTCAGGAGGTGTAGGAAGACTGCACTGTAATTCCACTGCACTGCATGTACAGTTTTCCCTAAGGAGATTGTCTTATGTTCAGATTTCTACATTTGTTTGTGCTATGCAGTGCTGTCTTTTCCTGTCTGCATCACAATGACACTGTCTGTCAATAAATTATTGTACAAACAGTAAAAGCGTTAACGTGAATCATGTGCCGTCTCTTACAATCAAACAATCAAAACCAGAAATGCACTTACTGTTTTGCAAATGACAAGGATGATTCGAGAAATGCTCCACTCATCACTCTCAGGTCACTCCGCTGCACACGTCTGATCACTTCTTTGTCACCCCCGACCTCACCGCTCCAGACAACGCAGATGTCTTACCGCTGGTCACTTTCCGGCGCTACCTACGGTCCCTCCCTCCTGCTTTTCCTCTGCTGTCTTGTCTGCACTCCCCCCCTCTGAGGAGCTCTCTCTTTTGAATACCAACAGTGCCACAGACACTCTGTGTTCCACGCTTACATCCTGCTTGGACAACATATGCCCTCTTACATCTGGACCAGCCCGTGCATCCCTGTCTGCCCCCTGGTTATCGGATGTACCACGTGAGCATCGCACCAGCCTCCGGTCAGCTGAGAGAAAATGACACAAGTCAAAAGACCATACTGACCTCTCTCTCTCTACTTTCTCCGTTGACGTCACCTCTGCAAAAACTGATTATAACCACTCGAAGATCAGCAACTCTCCTGACTCTCGCACACTCTTAAAAACCTTCTCTGCTCTCCTCTGTTTGCCTGCTCCCACACCTTCATCGGAGTTAACGGCTGATGATTTTGCATCGTTCTTTGTAAAGAAAACTACCGCCATCAACAGCCAATTTTCTACACCACCATCACCCGCCTTTTCTCCTATGTCTGAAGATGATGTTTCCAAGGTCATTGGTTCCAACCACCCTACCACCTGCCCACTGGATCCCATCCCCACCCATCTCCTCCATGCCATCTCTCCAGCAGTTGTGCCTGGTCTGACCCGCATCATCAACTCTTTGCTCACCACTGGGACATTTCCCACTGCTTTCAAAGAGGCCTGCATCACACCGCTACTGAAGAAACTCACTCTCAACCTTACACTGCTAGAACACTACAGGCCGGTGTAGTTTGTGAAAATGCATATCTTCCGTCAAAATGTAGATGACTGATTTTAACCTCTTATTATTTTCTGTCTTCTTAAAAAATTATTTTTTTACTTAACTCACTATTCTTTGCTTTGTATACTGTGCTAGGCTTTAATGGACTGGATTTAATTAACTTATGCATTTTGTTGCCTATATTGTTATAATTGTTTCCAATGTTTCCTCGTCTGTAAGTCGCTTTGGATAAAAACGTCTGCTAAATGACTAATTGTAAATTTTATGAAATGTGTAATGTCATGTGTAATGTGTAATGTGTAGTGTGTGGCCTTGAAATTTTAGCATGTCTACGTAATCATGAATAAATGCTTCTTGAGACACACAGTGTTGCTTCTTTGCATGCATCAAATGAATTGTTTCTGGCTATATGCATCCATGCATTAGTTTGAGAGGGGTGGAAATGGGCCACTTGGGTGAAACAAAACTGCCCAAAAGTTTGTTGCCTATATTGTTATAATTGCTTCCAATGTTTCCTCGTCTGTAAGTCACTTTGGATAAAAACGTCTGCTAAATGATGTTGTGGAATTTTCTTATTCCTTAATCAAGGTGAGTCAATTTTGACAAACGCAATATACAGAGACATCAAGTACTTTGCAAAGTATTTTATTGTCGTTTAATCGGCATCATGAGCAATGAGCATGGTGCAGAGCAAAGGCGCTCTTTCCTCCTGCACCCAGAGTATATATATGATTAAAAACGTGACACCCCCTCCCTTTGCCCCTAACAAGAATCCCGAGCTGGTTTACGGGAAGTTCCGTTATTCCAAACAGAACATCTTGGCCTCTGCTCGAGGGCAAAGGCAGAGTGGTATGACGTGTTTAGAGAAAAACATGAAAACATTAGAAAAGAAAACATAGATAAACACTTCGTAAACATATAGACAGACACATCAAGAAGCTAGACTAGAAAATTTTCATTACATTCCCCCCTTTTATCATATATGATAACCAAAATCTTTATACTTTGACCATGTAAGATGAGCAACGCCCTTTCTCTTACAGGTTTCATTTGTTCTATCTAAACAGTTCTTAAAATCCCACTAGAATTGGTAACACCACCTGCTTCAGCCCCACTCCCCAACTTTAGCTATTCCACCATTTCAACAGACTGTTAGTCATATCATCCGGTTCCCTGATAATTAAAATTTTTCTGAGTTAGAGCTAGTCTTTTTCCTTTTTATTTGGCCGTTCCAGGGGACATAATTGCCCACATTTTCAAATTTTGTTGCCTTATCCAGAACATCAACTGAGGTACACGTACCTCTACACAAATACATATTTGTTCCCCAGTACCTAGCAGAATTAGGGTAACACTGTCCCTCCCCATACCATTTTATTAAACTTGGAATATAGTGTTAGACAGAAACAAAATTCTATAATCTCTAATTTCTCAGGGTTCGATGTGTCCCCGACTCGAACAGTTGATTCCCTTTGCGAGCACCAATAGTGCCCCTCCTGTCGCTTCAGTCAGCATGACCATTGCGAAGAGCCATACGGTTGGAGTTGCCCCTCCTTGGACACCTTTTTGCTGTGGGAGGTGTGTCTTTCCCACGACTTCCTCCTGAAATCTTTGACTACTTGGAAGTCTCCTGGCTGGAAGCTGTGGAATGATTTGTCAGCTCCGTTTGCTACTGCTCCTTTGACCTGCACAAATATTTTGAGAGCAAAAACACAAAAACACATTGCTTGTAACATCCCCCCTTTTGAAGCGTGGTCTAGGCCATGCGTCAAAATCGCAAAAGCAGGGAAAGAATGTTTTGGCAAACAGGTGAGGCCATTTGGGCCTCCCCAAACATTGTCAGTGTATTTACATGAGCACTCCTTCCAGAGTGCACGCTCAGCTGGTTCTGCAAAATGTTTGCATCTCTGCAAGAGAAAGAGTTTTGTTAGTGATTTCTGGAGAAAATCTGTCTGTCTCTGATGTTGCTTGCTTTGCTGCAAGGTCAGCCGTCGGCTTCCTGCAAAAAAATTGTTTCAGATACAAAAGTGTGTGCGTCACAGTTACACACAACAATGGCTGATGGGAGAAGAATGGCAGATAGCATATCAGCAACCTATGTGTGATTAAGAATGTTTTTACCATCATCTTTTACAAAGTTTCTGTGTTTCCACAGTGTGCCAAAATCATGAGTTACACCAAATGCATATCTACTATCTGTGTGAATGTCTACATTTTTATTCTTTGCTAATCCCCATGCGCGTGTGAGTGCAATGAGCTCTGCTGTCTGAGCAGAGAAATGGTCCCTAAAAATGATATCAATTGCTTCTTTGCTTTTGGACTTGCGATGTCTGTAATTGCAGACACGCTTTGCGGACAGCTGTCTGCCGCGGTCAGTATTTTCGTGACCCAAAAAACGAACAACTTGTTTTGACAGCTGGACTTTGGAGACATTTACTTTGTGTTTTTTTTTTCTCTTACCTTTTAAACTGGAAACAAAGGCCTGCGCACCGGTAAATTTGGACATGGCACAACTATGCCTCTTTTTTCTTTTTTTATCTTTTTAAACTCATTAAATATTGGCCTTATGCCATTGAGGTCTTCTGATTTGAGGCTTCTGTTTTGAGGGGGAATTGCTGTTTGCGTGGATGGAAATTACCCTTGGGCGTTATCACAACAGGTTCACAGTTCCTAATCAACCCAACATAATATTTTCCTGTTCCCCAAAGTTGTACGGGCACCTTCCCAAAATTTCTTCATTAATCTTTTTGTGTGTGAAAACACTTCAAGTCCCCTTGTTGCTGACAGACAGGCATGATTCTCACGATGGGCGTGCAACAAATTTGAATATTGCAGGTCGTCCCTTTTAACCCATTCTATGTCGTGCGCATATTTGGCAGCAAAACACCCACAGCTCCCCACACCATTGCAATCAACGTCATGAGGCTCTGTGAGGCAATACATTCTACATCATACTTACGTAATTCAATATTACATCGTACAGCTGTACGAGCGCTGCACACGGGTCGTGTTGGTATCATGCTCAATCTGTCATCATACACATTATGACTCTGCACAGCAAATCAATCGGGCAGCAGTCAGACATGAGAAACCTGTGTTGAAATTTGACACTCCCCAACTCGCATTGCACCCTTTTGACATAAATTATTCTACATTAGAGCCACTAGCATTTAGGGAAAACACAGCTAGTTTAGACTCTGGCAAATTTAAACACTTCTTGTGAATCACAGTAGGCTATTTGTTGCCCCTGAATCTATCAAAAAATCAAGCAGTTTGTTGCACACGAGCATTGTGCATTTTAGCAAAGTTCAGAAAGCGTTTTCATTCATCATGGAATGTGAGGTAAGCAGATCTTCATTGCATACAGTAGGAAAAAGCATTTCTTCATTGCATATTATTGAGATTATGATGTTTTATGTATTATAAATTCATGTTTACTGTCAAATATATGTCCATGCTGTGCTGGGTTTTTTGTCTTGAAAACTAGTTGGCAGAAGTGTGTAACACGAGCTCTGAGGTATGCAGAAGCAGGGTCTCAGATAACAAGTGTGTGTGTGCGTCAATCGCATCTCTCGGCAGGACCGGCTATTTTCAAAATGTTTTGCAGGGGCCAATAGTTGGGGGAGAATGGAGTCAGATTAACATGTCCCGAGGTGATTGGTTCCGGAGGATTGAACGCCCGCCCGATGAAGGGGAGGAGCCCGAAGAGAGAATCGACGTCACATATTTTATAAATACTTGTAACCTGGAAGTGTGTATTCAGTTGTTCGGCTCATGTATATGTTTGAGAGACAACCCCAGCTGGAAGAAGCTTTTACATCTGATAATAAATTCTACTTAAACTTATTGGGAAAAACGATCTCTTTGACTTTTCTTCAAATTTTTGAACACGCAGGACTCGAGTTTCGAAACTCCATTAATATGCTAAGGGAAATCATACTCACCCCCCTCGGAATGATGCCTCACCTCCTCACTTCCATCTACCTTTTCTCTTGACCTCCGCGATCTCAGAGGCTCAGGACAATCATTTCGCCAGTGCCCCGTCTTTCCGCAATTGAAACATTTCTCTGGATCATAGGTGCTAGAGGGTTTAAAACCTCCTCTTCCACGTCCACGCCACTGACCTCCTCTCCTCCCGTTTCCTCTTCCTCCATGCTCTACTCCGATATTCATTAGAGCCATGTGGAGTTCTTTATCTTGTGTGTTTTTCTTCTGAAGCTCTTTCTTGCCTGTTTGTCTTTCGGCGTGTACAGCATGACGGACGATCTCGCTTATTCTCGCACGATCTGGCTCGATGCACGATTTTTCCACTTCTCGTCTCAGCTCTTCTCTGAGATTCGCAGAAAAGTGGATCTGAGATGTCCTATGAACGGACCAATGTCCGGTCCGTCTGAATCAGGTTGAAGTCCAGAATGTTCTTTAAATACTTCCTCCACAGGCCATTTACCCTGTAACTTTCTTAGGTCAGATGGTTTCAGTTTGACTTTCAACAGTCTCTCTAATTTTTTCATTGAGGGTGAGAATTCTTTGCAAAATGTCAAAAGTTCTTTATACGTCGGTGCTGGTTGCGCTCTTTCCTGCTTTTGACACACCACGGGCTGTGGCATGTGTGGCACTGGTGCTGGTGGAGACACTGGTGGGGGCACGGGAGCTGCCTCAATCGGGTTCAGATGTCGGTGAGGAGGGACACAATCATCCTCCGGTTGGTGTTTGTAACAAGTCATAGATGGGGGTAAAGAAGACAGAGGGGTTAAATCATTATATTCAAGCAAAACAGGGTACAATGTAGTTTTCGGTGGTGGCAATTCTTCCAATGCCTTTTCTTTAAAAACATAGTCACGTCTATTTGCTTCCCTCTCCCATAACTCTAAACAGTTACACGCTTCATCATATTTTTCCCTTTCTTTTTTGGACATTTTAAATATGTCTTTTTTCCCCATATGTTCTCTTATTTTCTCTAATTTTGTGGTACTAAATGTACCGTTTTCTGGAAAGTTAGCTTTTTCTATTAAATAGGGTACACCTTGTAAACTTCCCGTTCCCCAATTTTTCCTCATTTCTCTGTATGTTGGTTTATCCATATCATTTCTTAGTAGTCCCCCAGACTGTTTAGAATCTCTCTCGATTCTGAGTAGTCTCCCCTCTTTAACCAGACTGTTTTAAGCAGTCCCCCAGACTGTTTAGAATCTCTCGATTCTGAGTAGTCTCTCCTCTTTAACCAGACTGTTTTAAGCAGTCCCCCAGACTGTTTAGCGCTAAGTAGTCTCCCCTTTTGTTCCAGACTGTTCAGAAATCTATCTGACTCACCACTTTTCCTTTTTGTGCCTTGCACTGAGTTCTTTTGGGATCACGTCAGCTTGGGGTCCGGAGTAGAGTTCTCTCGTCCCTGTATGGGGTTAGAGCTGGATTTGCTATGTCCAGGATGATCAGTCAACTCTAGTCCGTTCTCCGTCAGCCTTGTGATCCCATACTTCGTCGCCAAATTGTTGTGGAATTTTCTTATTCCTTAATCAAGGTGAGTCAATTTTGACAAACGCAATATACAGAGACATCAAGTACTTTGCAAAGTATTTTATTGTCGTTTAATCTGCATCATGAGCAATGAGCATGGTGCAGAGCAAAGGCGCTCTTTCCTCCTGCACCCAGAGTATATATATGATTAAAAACGTGACACCCCCTCCCTTTGCCCCTAACAAGAATCCCGAGCTGGTTTACGGGAAGTTCTGTTATTCCAAACAGAACATCTTGGCCTCTGCTCGAGGGCAAAGGCAGAGTGGTATGACGTATTTAGAGAAAAACATGATAACATTAGAAACGAAAACATAGATAAACACTTCGTAAACATATAGACAGACACATCAAGAAG
This sequence comes from Barbatula barbatula, assembly GCF_947034865.1. Taxonomy (NCBI): domain Eukaryota; kingdom Metazoa; phylum Chordata; class Actinopteri; order Cypriniformes; family Nemacheilidae; genus Barbatula; species Barbatula barbatula. The sequence goes on from NC_136772.1 coordinate 13,843,607, forward strand.
CTAGACTAGAAAATTTCCATTACAATGACTAAATGTAAATTTTATGAAATGTGTAATGTCATGTGTAATGTGTAATGTGTAGTGTGTGGCCTTGAAATTTTAGCATGTCTACGTAATCATGAATAAATGCTTCTTGAGACACACAGTGTTGCTTCTTTGCATGCATCAAATGAATTGTTTCTGGCTATATGCATCCATGCATTAGTTTGAGAGGGGTGGAAATGGGACACTTGGGTGAAACAAAACTGCCCCAAAAGTACCCCCCCCACTCTAAATACAGTTTTTTCTAAGTCAATTTGGTACATTTCTCTGATCCGATTTGAAATTCTCAAAACTTCTTGTTCAATCCTTACATCCTTGTGTCACGTGTGCACATCAAACAAGCATTTTCTAATTTCTTTGAACAAGTTGCAAATGCTTTGGTACATCCATGCAAATGATTATGACAAAATTCTGTGCAGATTCCTACATTATCAATTGCTTATGTCATGTTGATCAAAATGCATTATAATGGGTCGCTGTAGAATAGTATAATCCCCGCGACATTTAAGCACTAGTTTTACAATATACAGTAAGTATACTTTAAGTAAACAGTGGCATTTTATTTTACTCAATTTAGTGTTTTGCATTGCTATATTCTTTCCACATAGGACTGCAAGACAACTTCACTGTGTTGCAGACGGCCCCTTTTCACACCTAAACAGTCTTTTGACACTCTCTACAAAGAACGTGTTAGTTTGGGACAATGTCAGTTTCCATCGCTCCAACATCATCAGGCAATGGTTTGCGGCCCACAACAGGATGCTGGTGGAGTTCCTCTCACCCTACTCAACCACGTTGAGGAATTTTTCTCAGCATGAAGATTAAAAGTATATGATTGCCAGCCGCATACACAGATGACCCTTCTGGCTGCCATGGATGTAACGTGTGATGACATCACAGCTGATGCCTGCAGAGGCTGGATTAGACACTCTGAAAGATGATTTTCACGCTGTATCGCAAGAGAAGATATTTGTTGTGATGTGGATGAGAATCCGTTGCCCAAAAGACAGGAACGTCAGGAGGTGTAGGAAGACTGCACTGTAATTCCACTGCACTGCATGTACAGTTTTCCCAAAGGAGATTGTCTTATGTTCAGATTTCTACATTTGTTTGTGCTATGCAGTGCTGTCTTTTCCTGTCTGCATCACAATGACACTGTCTGTCAATAAATTATTGTACAAACAGTAAAAGCGTTAACGTGAATCATGTGCCGTCTCTTGCAATCAAACAATCAAAACCAGAAATGCACTTACTGTTTTGCAAATGACAAGGATGATTCGAGAAATGCTCCACTCATCACTCTCAGGTCACTCCGCTGCACACGTCTGATCACTTCTTTGTCACCCCCGACCTCACCGCTCCAGACAACGCAGATGTCTTACCGCTGGTCACTTTCCGGCGCTACCTACGGTCCCTCCCTCCTGCTTTTCCTCTGCTGTCTTGTCTGCACTCCCCCCCTCTGAGGAGCTCTCTCTTTTGAATACCAACAGTGCCACAGACACTCTGTGTTCCACGCTTACATCCTGCTTGGACAACATATGCCCTCTTACATCTGGACCAGCCCGTGCATCCCTGTCTGCCCCCTGGTTATCGGATGTACCACGTGAGCATCGCACCAGCCTCCGGTCAGCTGAGAGAAAATGGCACAAGTCAAAAGACCATACTGACCTCTCTCTCTCTACTTTCTCCGTTGACGTTACCTCTGCAAAAACTGATTATAACCACTCGAAGATCAGCAACTCTCCTGACTCTCGCACACTCTTAAAAACCTTCTCGGCTCTCCTCTGTCCGCCTGCTCCCACACCTTCATCGGAGTTAACGGCTGATGATTTTGCATCGTTCTTCGTAAAGAAAACTACCGCCATCAACAGCCAATTTTCTACGCCACCATCACCCGCCTTTTCTCCTATGTCTGAAGATGATGTTTCCAAGGTCATTGGTTCCAACCACCCTACCACCTGCCCACTGGATCCCATCCCCACCCATCTCCTCCATGCCATCTCTCCAGCAGTTGTGCCTGGTCTGACCCGCATCATCAACTCTTTGCTCACCACTGGGACATTTCCCACTGCTTTCAAAGAGGCCTGCATCACACCGCTACTGAAGAAACTCACTCTCAACCTTACACTGCTAGAACACTACAGGCCGGTGTAGTGTGTGAAAATGCATATCTTCCGTCAAAATGTAGATGACTGATTTTAACCTCTTATTATTTTCTGTCTTCTTAAAAAATTATTTTTTCATTTACCTCACTATTCTTAGCTTTGTATACTGTGCTAGGCTTTAATGGACTGGATTTAATTAACTTATGCATTTTGTTGCCTATATTGTTATAATTGCTTCCAATGTTTCCTCGTCTGTAAGTCGCTTTGGATAAAAACGTCTGCTAAATGACTAAATGTAAATTTTATGAAATGTGTAATGTCATGTGTAATGTGTAATGTGTAGTGTGTGGCCTTGAAATTTTAGCATGTCTACGTAATCATGAATAAATGCTTCTTGAGACACACAGTGTTGCTTCTTTGCATGCATCAAATGAATTGTTTCTGGCTATATGCATCCATGCATTAGTTTGAGAGGGGTGGAAATGGGACACTTGGGTGAAACAAAACTGCCCCAAAAGTACCCCCCCCACTGTAAATACAGTTTTTTCTAAGTCAATTTGGTACATTTCTCTGATCCGATTTGAAATTCTCAAAACTTCTTGTTCAATCCTTACATCCTTGTGTCACGTGTGCACATCAAACAAGCATTTTCTAATTTCTTTGAACAAGTTGCAAATGCTTTGGTACATCCATGCAAATGATTATGACAAAATTCTGTGCAGATTCCTATATTATCAATTGCTTATGTCATGTTGATCAAAATGAAAAATAATGGGTCTCTGTAGAATAGTATAATCCCCACGACATTTAAGCACTAGTTTTACAATATACAGTAAGTATACTTTAAGTAAACGGTGGCATTTTATTTTACTCAATTTAGTGTTTTGCATTGCTATATTCTTTCCACATAGGACTGCAAGACAACTTCACTGTGTTGCAGACGGCCCCTTTTCACACCTAAACAGTCTTTTGACACTCTCTACAGGGATCTCATCCCTGAACAAGAGAGGGGGCAGATTGGAGATGACCTGCCAAAGTACGTGTTAGTTTGGGACAATGTCAGTTTCCATCGCTCCAACATCATCAGGCAATGGTTTGCGGCCCACAACAGGATGCTGGTGGAGTTCCTCTCACCCTACTCAACCACGTTGAGGAATTTTTCTCAGCATGAAGATTAAAAGTATATGATCGCCAGCCGCATACACAGATGACCCTTCTGGCTGCCATGGATGTAACGTGTGATGACATCACAGCTGATGCCTGCAGAGGCTGGATTAGACACTCTGAAAGATGATTTTCACGCTGTATCGCAAGAGAAGATATTTGTTGTGATGTGGATGAGAATCCGCTGCCTAAAAGACAGGAACGTCAGGAGGTATAGGAAGACTGCACTGTAATTCCACTGCACTGCATGTACAGTTTTCCCAAAGGAGATTGTCTTATGTTCAGATTTCTACATTTGTTTGTGCTAAGAAGGGCTGTCTTTTCCTGTCTGCATCACATTGACACTGTCTGTCAATAAATTATTGTACAAACAGTAAAAGCGTTAACGTGAATCATGTGCCGTCTCTTGCAATCAAACAATCAAAACCAGAAATGCACTTACTGTTTTGCAAATGACAAGGATGATTCGAGAAATGCTCCACTCATCACTCTCAGGTCACTCCGCTGCACACGTCTGATCACTTCTTTGTCACCCCCGACCTCACCGCTCCAGACAACGCAGCTGTCTTACCGCTGGTCACTTTCCGGCGCTACCTACGGTCCCTCCCTCCTGCTTTTCCTCTGCTGTCTTGTCTGCACTCCCCCCCTCTGAGGAGCTCTCTCTTTTGAAAACCAACAGTGCCACAGACACTCTGTGTTCCACGCTTACATCCTGCTTGGACAACATATGCCCTCTTACATCTGGACCAGCCCGTGCATCCCTGTCTGCCCCCTGGTTATCGGATGTACCACGTGAGCATCGCACCAGCCTCCGGTCAGCTGAGAGAAAATGGCACAAGTCAAAAGACCATACTGACCTCTCTCTCTCTACTTTCTCCGTTGATGTCACCTCTGCAAAAACTGATTATAACCACTCGAAGATCAGCAACTCTCCTGACTCTCGCACACTCTTAAAAACCTTCTCTGCTCTCCTCTGTCCGCCTGCTCCCACACCTTCATCGGAGTTAACGGCTGATGATTTTGCATCGTTCTTCGTAAAGAAAACTACCGCCATCAACAGCCAATTTTCTACGCCACCATCACCCGCCTTTTCTCCTATGTCTGAAGATGATGTTTCCAAGGTCATTGGTTCCAACCACCCTACCACCTGCCCACTGGATCCCATCCCCACCCACCTCCTCCATGCCATCTCTCCAGCAGTTGTGCCTGGTCTGACCCGCATCATCAACTCTTTGCTCACCACTGGGACATTTCCCACTGCTTTCAAAGAGGCCTGCATCACACCGCTACTGAAGAAACTCACTCTCAACCTCACACTGCTAGAACACTACAGGTCGGTGTAGTGTGTGAAAATACATATATTCCGTCAAAATGTAGATGACTGATTTTAACCTCTTATTATTTTCTGTCTTCTTAAAAAAATATTTTTTTACTTACCTCACTATTCTTAGCTTTGTATACTGTGCTAGGCTTTAATGGACTGGATTTAATTAACTTATGCATTTTGTTGCCTATATTGTTATAATTGCTTCCAATGTTTCCTCGTCTGTAAGTCGCTTTGGATAAAAACGTCTGCTAAATGACTAAATGTAAATTTTATGAAATGTGTAATGTCATGTGTAATGTGTAATGTGTAATGTGTAGTGTGTGGCCTTGAAATTTTAGCATGTCTACGTAATCATGAATAAATGCTTCTTGAGACACACAGTGTTGCTTCTTTGCATGCATCAAACGAATTGTTTCTGGCTATATGCATCCATGCATTAGTTTGAGAGGGGTGGAAATGGGACACTTGGGTGAAACAAAACTGCCCCAAAAGTACCCCCCCCCCCCACTTTAAATACAGTTTTTTCTAAGTCAATTTGGTACATTTCTCTGATCCGATTTGAAATTCTCAAAACTTCTTGTTCAATCCTTACATCCTTGTGTCACGTGTGCACATCAAACAAGCATTTTCTCATTTCTTTGAACAAGTTGCAAATGCTTTGGTACATCCATGCTAATGATTATGACAAAATTCTGTGCAGATTCCTACAATATCAATTGCTTATGTCATGTTGATCAAAATGCATTATAATGGGTCTCTGTAGAATAGTATAATCCCCACGACATTTAAGCACTAGTTTTAAAATATACAGTAAGTATACTTTAAGTAAACGGTGGCATTTTATTTTACTCAATTTAGTGTTTTGCATTGCTATATTCTTTCCATATAGGACTGCAAGACAACTTCACTGTGTTGCAGACGGCCCCTTTTCACACCTAAACAGTCTTTTGACACTCTCTACAGGGATCTCATCCCTGAACAAGAGAGGGGGCAGATTGGAGATGACCTGCCAAAGTACGTGTTAGTTTGGGACAATGTCAGTTTCCATCGCTCCAACATCATCAGGCAATGGTTTGCGGCCCACAACAGGATGCTGTTGGAGTTCCTCTCACCCTACTTAACCCCGTTGAGGAATTTTTCTCAGCATGAAGATTAAAAGTATATGATGGCCAGCCGCATACACAGATGACCCTTCTGGCTGCCATGGATGTAACGTGTGATGACATCACAGCTGATGCCTGCAGAGGCTGGATTAGACACTCTGAAAGATGATTTTCACGCTGTATCGCAAGAGAAGATATTTGTTGTGATGTGGATGAGAATCCGTTGCCCAAAAGACAGGAACGTCAGGAGGTATAGGAAGACTGCACTGTAATTCCACTGCACTGCATGTACAGTTTTCCCAAAGGAGATTGTCTTATGTTCAGATTTCTACATTTGTTTGTGCTATGTAGTGCTGTCTTTTCCTGTCTGCATCACAATGACACTGTCTGTCAATAAATTATTGTACAAACAGTAAAAGCGTTAACGTGAATCATGTGCCGTCTCTTGCAATCAAACAATCAAAACCAGAAATGCACTTACTGTTTTGCAAATGACAAGGATGATTCGAGAAATGCTCCACTCATCACTCTCAGGTCACTCCGCTGCACACGTCTGATCACTTCTTTGTCACCCCCCACCTCACCGCTCCAGACAACGCAGCTGTCTTACCGCTGGTCACTTTCCGGCGCTACCTACGGTCCCTCCCTCCTGCTTTTCCTCTGCTGTCTTGTCTGCACTCCCCCCCTCTGAGGAGCTCTCTCTTTTGAATACCAACAGTGCCACAGACACTCTGTGTTCCAAGCTTACATCCTGCTTGGACAACCTATGCCCTCCTACATCTGGACCAGCCCGTGCATCCCTGTCTGCCCCCTGGTTATCGGATGTACCACGTGAGCATCGCACCAGCCTCCAGTCAGCTGAGAGAAAATGGCCCAAGTCAAAAGACCATACTGACCTCTCTCCTGACTCTCACACACTCTTAAAAACCTTCTCTGCTCTCCTCTGTCCGCCTGCTCCCACACCTTCATCGGAGTTAACGGCTGATGATTTTGCATCGTTCTTCGTAAAGAAAACCACCGCCATCAACAGCCAGATTTCTACTCCACCATCACCCGCCTTTTCTCCCCTGTCTGAAAATGATGTTTCCAAGGTCATTGGTTGTAGGACTACCACCTGCCCACTGGATTCCATCACCACCCATCTCCTCCGTGACATCTCTCCAGCAGTTGTGCCTGGTCTGACCCACATCATCAACTCTTTGCTCACCACTGGGACATTTCCCACTGCGTTCAAAGAGGCCTGCATCACACCGCACTGAAGAAACCATTTAAGCACTAGTTTTACAACATACAGTAAGGATACTTTAAGTAAACAGTGGCATTTTATTTTACTCAATTTAGTGTTTTGCATTACTAAATTCTTTCCACATAGGATTGCAATACAACTTCAATGTGTTGCAGACGGCCCCTTTTCACACCGGATCTCATCAGGATTCCCTCCCTCCTGCTTTTCCTCCGCTGTCTTGTCTGCACTCCCCCCCTCTGAGGAGCTCTCTCTTTTGAATACCAACAGTGCCACAGACACTCTGTGTTCCACGCTTACATCCTGCTTGGACAACCTATGCCCTCCTACATCTGGACCAGCCCGTGCATCCCTGTCTGCCCCCTGGTTATCGGATGTACCACGTGAGCATCGCACCAGCCTCCAGTCAGCTGAGAGAAAATGGCCCAAGTCAAAAGACCATACTGACCTCTCTCTCTACCAGTCTCTTCTCTCTACTTTCTCCGTTGACGTCACCTCTGCAAAAACTGATTATAACCACTCGAAGATCAGCAACTCTCCTGACTCTCACACTCTTAAAAACCTTCTCTGCTCTCCTCTGTCCGCCTGCTCCCACACCTTCATCGGAATTAACGGCTAATGATTTTGCATCGTTCTTCTTAAAGAAAACTACCGCCATCAACAGCCAGATTTCTACACCACCATCACCCGCCTTTTCTCCTCTGTCTGAAAATGATGTTTCCAAGGTCATTGGTTCCAACCACCCTACCACCTGCCCACTGGATTCCATCCCCACCCATCTCCTCCATGCAATCTCTCCAGCAGTTGTGCCTGGTCTGACCCACATCATCAACTCTTTGCTCACCACTGGGACATTTCCCACTACGTTCAAAGAGGCCTGCATCACACCGCTACTGAAGAAACCCACTCTCAACCTTACACTGCTAGAATACTACAGGCAGGTGTAGTGTGTGAAAATGCATATCTTCTGTCAAAATGTAGATGACTGATTTTAACCTCTAATTCTTTTCTGTCTTCTTAAAAAAATATTTTTTTCAATTACCTCACTATTCTTAGCTTTTGTCTACTGTGCTAGGCTTTAATGGAATGGATTTAATTAACTTATGCATTTTGTTGACTATATTGTTATAATTGCTTCCAATGTTTCCTCGTCTGTAAGTCGCTTTGGATAAAAACGTCTGCTAAATGACTAAATGTAAATTTTATGAAATGTGTAATGTCATGTGTAATGTGTAGTGTGTGGCCTTGAAATTTTAGCATGTCTACGTAATCATGAATAAATGCTTCTTGAGACACACAGTGTTGCTTCTTTGCATGCATCAAACAAATTGTTTCTGGCTATATGCATCCATGCATCAGTTTGAGAGGGGTGGAAATGGGACACTTGGGTGAAACAAAACTGCCCCAAAAGTTTTTTCTAAGTCAATTTGGTACATTTCTCAGATCCGATTTGAAATTATCAAAACATCTTGTTCAATCCATACATCCTTGTGTCACTTGTGCACATCAAACAAGCATTTTCTCATTTCTTTGAACAAGTTGCGAATGCTTTGGTACATCCATGCAAGTGAATATGACACAATTCTGTGCAGATTCCTAAATTATCAATTGCTTATGTCATGTTGATCAAAATGCATTATAATGGGTCTCTGTTGAATAGTATAATCCCCCATGACATTTAAGCACTAGTTTTACAATATACAGTAAGTATACTTTAAGTAAACAGTGGCATTTTATTTTACTAAATTTAGTGTTTTGCATTACTAAATTCTTTCCACATAGGATTGCAAGACAACTTCAATGTGTTGCAGACGGCCCCTTTTCACACCTAAACAGTCTTTTGGCGCTCTCTACAGGGATCTCATCAGGATTCCCTCCCTCCTGCTTTTCCTCTGCTGTCTTGTCTGCACTCCCCCCCCTCTGAGGAGCTCTCTCTTTTGAATACCAACAGTGCCACAGACACTCTGTGTTCCACGTTTACATCCTGCTTGGACAACCTATGCCCTCCTACATCTGGACCAGCCCGTGCATCCCTGTCTGCCCCCTGGTTATCGGATGTACCACGTGAGCATCGCACCAGCCTCCAGTCAGCTGAGAGAAAATGGCCCAAGTCAAAAGACCATACTGACCTCTCTCCTGACTCTCACACACTCTTAAAAACCTTCTCTGCTCTCCTCTGTCCGCCTGCTCCCACACCTTCATTGGAGTTAACGGCTAATGATTTTGCATCGTTCTTCGTAAAGAAAATACCGCCATCAACAGCCAGATTTCTACACCACCATCACCGGCCTTTTCTCCTCTGTCTGAAAATGATGTTTCCAAGGTCATTGGTTCCAACCACCCTACCACCTGCTCACTGGATTCCATCCCCACCCATCTCCTCCATGCCATCTCTCCAGCAGTTGTGCCTGGTATGACCCACATCATCAACTCTTTGCTCACGACTGGGACATTTCCCACTGCGTTCAAAGAGGCCTGCATCACACCGCTACTGAAGAAACCCACTCTCAACCTTACACTGCTAGAACACTACAGGCAGGTGTGGTGTGTGAAAATGCATATCTTCTGTCAAAATGTAGATGACTGATTTTAACCTCTAATTCTTTTCTGTCTTCTTAAAAAAATATTTTTTTACTTACCTCACTATTCTTAGCTTTTGTCTACTGTGCTAGGCTTTAATGGACTGGATTTAATTAACTTATGCATTTTGTTGCCTATATTGTTATAATTGCTTCCAATGTTTCCTCGTCTGTAAGTCGCTTTGGATAAAAACGTCTGCTAAATGACTAAATGTAAGTTTAATGAAATGTGTAATGTCATGTGTAATGTGTAATGTGTAGTGTGTGGCCTTGAAATTTTAGCATGTCTACGTAATCATGAATAAATGCTTCTTGAGACACACAGTGTTGCTTCTTTGCATGCATCAAACAAATTGTTTCTGGCTATATGCATCCATGCATCAGTTTGAGAGGGGTGGAAATGGGACACTTGGGTGAAACAAAACTGCCCCAAAAGTACCCCCACCCACTTTAAATACAGTTTTTTCTAAGTCAATTTTGTACATTTATCAGATCCGATTTGAAATTATCAAAACTTCTTGTTCAATCCTTACATCCTTGTGTCACTTGTGCACATCAAACAAATATTTTCTCATTTCTTTGAACAAGTTGCAAATGCTTTGGTACATCCATGCAAGTGAATATGACACAATTCTGTGCAGATTCCTACATTATCAATTGCTTATGTCATGTTGATCAAAATGCTTTATAATGGGTCTCTGTTGAATAGTATAATCACCCATGACATTTAAGCACTAGTTTTACAATATACAGTAAGTATACTTTAAGTAAACAGTGGCATTTTATTTTACTCAATTTAGTGTTTTGCATTAATAAATTATTTCCACATAGGATTGCAAGACAACTTCAATGTGTTGCAGAAGGCCCCTTTTCACACCTAAACAGTCTTTTGGCACTCTCTACAGGGATCTCATCAGGATTCCCTCCCTCCTGCTTTTCCTCTGCTGTCTTGTCTGCACTCCCCCCCTCCGAGGAGCTCTCTCTTTTGAATACCAACAGTGCCACAGACACTCTGTGTTCCATGCTTACATCCTGCTTGGACAACCTATGCCCTCCTACATCTGGACCAGCCCGTGCATCCCTGTCTGCCCCCTGGTTATCGGATGTACCACGTGAGCATCGCACCAGCCTCCAGTCAGCTGAGAGAAAATGGCCCAAGTCAAAAGACCATACTGACCTCTCTCCTGACTCTCACACACTCTTAAAAACCTTCTCTGCTCTCCTCTGTCCGCCTGCTCCCACACCTTCATCGGAGTTAAAGGCTAATGATTTTGCATCGTTCTTTGTAAAGAAAATACCGCCATCAACAGCCAGATTTCTACACCACCATCACCGGCCTTTTCTCCTCTGTCTGAAAATAATGTTTCCAAGGTCATTGGTTCCAACCACCCTACCACCTGCCCACTGGATTCCATCCCCACCCATCTCCTCCATGCCATCTCTCCAGCAGTTGTGCCTGGTCTGACCCACATCATCAACTCTTTGCTCACCACTGGGACATTTCCCACTGCGTTCAAAGAGGCCTGCATCACACCGCTACTGAAGAAACCCACTCTCAACCTTACACTGCTAGAACACTACAGGCAGGTGTGGTGTGTGAAAATGCATATCTTCTGTCAAAATGTTGATGACTGATTTTAACCTCTAATTCTTTTCTGTCTTCTTAAAAAAATATTTTTTTTACTTACCTCACTATTCTTAGCTTTTGTCTACTGTGCTAGGCTTTAATGGACTGGATTTAATTAACTTATGCATGTTGTTGCCTATATTGTTATAATTGCTTCCAATGTTTCCTCGTCTGTAAGTCGCTTTGGATAAAAACGTCTGCTAAATAACTAAATGTAAATTTTATGAAATGTGTAATGTCATGTGTAATGTGTAGTGTGTGGCCTTGAAATTTTTGCATGTCTACGTAATCATGAATAAATGTTTCTTGAGACACACAGTGTTGCTTCTTTGCATGCATCAAACAAATTGTTTCTGGCTATATGCATCCATGCATCAGTTTGAGAGGGGTGGAAATGGGACACTTGGGTGAAACAAAACTGCCCCAAAAGTACCCCCACCCACTTTAAATACAGTTTTTTCTAAGTCAATTTGGTACATTTCTCAGATCCGATTTGAAATTATCAAAACTTCTTGTTCAATCCTTACATCCTTGTGTCACTTGTGCACATCAAACAAAGATTTTCTCATTTCTTTGAACAAGTTGCAAATGCTTTGGTACATCCATGCAAGTGAATATGACACAATTCTGTGCAGATTCCTAAATTATCAATTGCTTATGTCATGTTGATCAAAATGCATTATAATGGGTCTCTGTTGAATAGTATAATCCCCCATGACATTTAAGCACTAGTTTTACAATAGACAGTAAGTATACTTTAAGTAAACAGTGGCATTTTATTTTACTAAATTTAGTGTTTTGCATTACTAAATTCTTTCCACATAGGATTGCAAGACAACTTCAATGTGTTGCAGACGGCCCCTTTTCACACCTAAACAGTCTTTTGGCACTCTCTACAGGGATCTCATCAGGATTCCCTCCCTCCTACTTTTCCTCTGCTGTCTTGTCTGCACTCCCCCCCTCTGAGGAGTTCTCTCTTTTGAATACCAACAGTGCCACAGACACTCTGTGTTCCACGCTTACATCCTGCTTGGACAACCTATGCCCTCCTACATCTGGACCAGCCCGTGCATCCCTGTCTGCCCCCTGGTTATCGGATGTACCACGTGAGCATCGCACCAGCCTCCAGTCAGCTGAGAGAAAATGGCCCAAGTCAAAAGACCATACTGACCTCTCTCCTGACTCTCACACACTCTTAAAAACCTTTTCTGCTCTCCTCTGTCCGCCTGCTCCCACACCTTCATCGGAGTTAACGGCTAATGATTTTGCATCGTTCTTCGTAAAGCAAATACCGCCATCAACAGCCAGATTTCTACACCACCATCACCCGCCTTTTCTCCTCTGTCTGAAAATGATGTTTCCAAGGTCATTCGTTCCAACCACCCTACCACCTGCCCACTGGATTCCATCCCCACCCATCTCCTCCATGCCATCTCTCCAGCAGTTGTGCCTGGTCTGACACACATCATCAACTCTTTGCTCACCACTGGGACATTTCCCACTGCGTTCAAAGAGGCCTGCATCACACCGCTACTGAAGAAACCCACTCTCAACCTTACACTGCTAGAACACTACAGGCCGGTGTAGTGCGTGAAAATGCATATCTTCTGTCAAAATGTTGATGATTGATTTTAACCTCTAATTCTTTTCTGTCTTCTTAAAAAAAATTTTTTTTTAGTTACCTCACTATTCTTAGCTTTGTATACTGTGCTAGGCTTTAATGGACTGGATTTAATTAACTTATGCATTTTGTTGCCTATATTGTTATAATTGCTTCCAATGTTTCCTCGTCTGTAAGTCGCTTTGGATAAAAACGTCTGCTAAATGACTAAATGTAAATTGTGTGTAATGTGTAGTGTGTGGCCTTGAAATTTTAGCATGTCTACGTAATCATGAATAAATGTTTCTTGAGACACACAGTGTTGCTTCTTTGCATGCATCAAACAAATTGTTTCTGGCTATATGCATCCATGCATCAGTTTGAGAGGGGTGGAAATGGGACACTTGGGTGAAACAAAACTGCCCCAAAAGTACCCCCACCCACTTTAAATACAGTTTTTTCTAAGTCAATTTGGTACATTTCTCAGATCCGATTTGAAATTATCAAAACTTTTTGTTCAATCCTTACATCCTTGTGTCACTTGTGCACATCAAACAAGCATTTTCTCATTTCTTTGAACAAGTTGCAAATGCTTTGGTACATCCATGCAAGTGAATATGACACAAATCTGTGCAGATTCCTTCCTTATCAATTGCTTATGTCATGTTGATCAAAATGCATTATATTGGGTCTTTGTTGAATAGTATAATCCCCCATGACATTTAAGCACTAGTTTTACAATATACAGTAAGGATACTTTAAGTAAACAGTGGCATTTTATTTTACTCAATTTAGTGTTTTGCATTACTAAATTCTTTCCACATAGTATTGCAAGACATCTTCAATGTGTTGCAGACGGCCCCTTTTCACACCTAAACAGTCTTTTGGCACTCTCTACAGGGATCTCATCAGGATTCCCTCCCTCCTGCTTTTCCTCTGCTGTCTTGTCTGCACTCCCCCCCTCTGAGGAGCTCTCTCTTTTGAATACCAACAGTGCCACAGACACTCTGTGTTCCACGCTTACATCCTGCTTGGACAACCTATGCCCTCCTACATCTGGACCAGCCCGTGCATCCCTGTCTGCCCCCTGGTTATCGGATGTACCACGTGAGCATCGCACCAGCCTCCAGTCAGCTGAGAGAAAATGGCCCAAGTCAAAAGACCATACTGACCTCTCTCCTGACTCTCACACACTCTTAAAAACCTTCTCTGCTCTCCTCTGTCCGCCTGCTTCCACACCTTCATCGGAGTTAACGGCTAATGATTTTGCATCGTTCTTCGTAAAGAAAACTACCGCCATCAACAGCCAGATTTCTACACCACCATCACCCGCCTTTTCTCCTCTGTCTGAAAATGATGTTTCCAAGGTCATTGGTTCCAACCACCCTACCACCTGCCCACTGGATTCCATCCCCACCCATCTCCTCCATGCCATCTCTCCAGCAGTTGTGCCTGGTCTGACACACATCATCAACTCTTTGCTCACCACTGGGACATTTCCCACTGCGTTCAAAGAGGCCTGCATCACACCGCTACTGAAGAAACCCACTCTCAACCTTACACTGCTAGAACACTACAGGCCGGTGTAGTGCGTGAAAATGCATATCTTCTGTCAAAATGTTGATGACTGATTTTAACCTCTAATTCTTTTCTATCTTCTTGAAAAAATTATTTTTTTACTTACCTCACTATTCTTAGCTTTGTATACTGAGCTAGGCTTTAATGGACTGGATTTAATTAACTTATGCATTTTGTTGCCTATATTGCTATAATTGCTTCCAATGTTTCCTCGTCTGTAAGTCGCTTTGGATAAAAACGTCTGCTAAATGACTAAATGTAAGTTTAATGAAATGTGTAATGTCATGTGTAATGTGTAGTGTGTGGCCTTGAAATTTTAGCATGTCTACGTAATCATGAATAAATGCTTCTTGAGACACACAGTGTTGCTTCTTTGCATGCATCAAACAAATTGTTTCTGGCTATATGCATCCATGCATCAGTTTGAGAGGGGTGGAAATGGGACACTTGGGTGAAACAAAACTGCCCCAAAAGTACCCCCACCCACTTTAAATACAGTTTTTTCTAAGTCAATTTGGTACATTTCTCAGATCCGATTTGAAATTCTCAAAACTTCTTGTTCAATCCTTACATCCTTGTGTCACTTGTGCACATCAAACAAGCATTTTCTCATTGCTTTGAACAAGTTGCAAATGCTTTGGTACATCCATGCAAGTGAATATGACACAATTCTGTGCAGATTCCTTCCTTATCAATTGCTTATGTCATGTTGATCAAAATGCATTATAATGGGTCTTTGTTGAATAGTATAATCCCCCATGACATTTAAGCACTAGTTTTACAATATACAGTAAGGATACTTAAAGTAAACAGTGGCATTTTATTTTACTCAATTTAGTGTTTTGCATTACTAAATTCTTTCCACATAGGATTGCAAGACATCTTCAATGTGTTGCAGACGGCCCCTTTTCACACCTAAACAGTCTTTTGGCACTCTCTACAGGGATCTCATCAGGATTCCCTCCCTCCTGCTTTTCCTCTGCTGTCTTGTCTGCACTCCCCCCCTCTGAGGAGCTCTCTCTTTTGAATACCAACAGTGCCACAGACACTCTGTGTTCCACGCTTACATCCTGCTTGGACAACCTATGCCCTCCTACATCTGGACCAGCCCGTGCATCCCTGTCTGCCCCCTGGTTATCGGATGTACCACGTGAGCATCGCACCAGCCTCCAGTCAGCTGAGAGAAAATGGCCCAAGTCAAAAGACCATACTGACCTCTCTCCTGACTCTCACACACTCTTAAAAACCTTCTCTGCTCTCCTCTGTCCGCCTGCTTCCACACCTTCATCGGAGTTAACGGCTAATGATTTTGCATCGTTCTTCGTAAAGAAAACTACCGCCATCAACAGCCAGATTTCTACACCACCATCACCCGCCTTTTCTCCTCTGTCTGAAAATGATGTTTCCAAGGTCATTGGTTCCAACCACCCTACCACCTGCCCACTGGATTCCATCCCCACCCATCTCCTCCATGCCATCTCTCCAGCAGTTGTGCCTGGTCTGACACACATCATCAACTCTTTGCTCACCACTGGGACATTTCCCACTGCGTTCAAAGAGGCCTGCATCACACCGCTACTGAAGAAACCCACTCTCAACCTTACACTGCTAGAACACTACAGGCCGGTGTAGTGCGTGAAAATGCATATCTTCTGTCAAAATGTTGATGACTGATTTTAACCTCTAATTCTTTTCTATCTTCTTGAAAAAATTATTTTTTTACTTACCTCACTATTCTTAGCTTTGTATACTGTGCTAGGCTTTAATGGACTGGATTTAATTAACTTATGCATTTTGTTGCCTATATTGCTATAATTGCTTCCAATGTTTCCTCGTCTGTAAGTCGCTTTGGATAAAAACGTCTGCTAAATGACTAAATGTAAGTTTAATGAAATGTGTAATGTCATGTGTAATGTGTAGTGTGTGGCCTTGAAATTTTAGCATGTCTACGTAATCATGAATAAATGCTTCTTGAGACACACAGTGTTGCTTCTTTGCATGCATCAAACAAATTGTTTCTGGCTATATGCATCCATGCATCAGTTTGAGAGGGGTGGAAATGGGACACTTGGGTGAAACAAAACTGCCCCAAAAGTACCCCCACCCACTTTAAATACAGTTTTTTCTAAGTCAATTTGGTACATTTCTCAGATCCGATTTGAAATTCTCAAAACTTCTTGTTCAATCCTTACATCCTTGTGTCACTTGTGCACATCAAACAAGCATTTTCTCATTTCTTTGAACAAGTTGCAAATGCTTTGGTACATCCATGCAAGTGAATATGACACAGTTCTGTGCAGATTCCTACATTATCAATTGCTTATGTCATGTTGATCAAAATGAATTATAATGGGTCTCTGTTGAATAGTATAATCCCCCATGACATTTAAGCACTAGTTTTACAATATACAGTAAGTATACTTTAAGTAAACAGTGGCATTTTATTTTACTCAATTTAGTGTTTTGCATTACTAAATTCTTTCCACATAGGATTGCAAGACAACTTCAATGTGTTGCAGACGGCCCCTTTTCACACCTAAACAGTCTTTTGGCACTCTCTACATGGATCTCATCAGGATTCCCTCCCTCCTGCTTTTCCTCTGCTGTCTTGTCTGCACTCCGCCCCTCTGAGGAGCTCTCTCTTTTGAATACCAACAGTGCCACAGACACTCTGTGTTCCACGCTTACATCCTGCTTGGACAACCTATGCCCTCCTACATCTGGACCAGGCCCTGCATCCCTGTCTGCCCCCTGGTTATCGGATGTACCACATGAGCATCGCACCAGCCTCCAGTCAGCTGAGAGAAAATGGCCCAAGTCAAAAGACCATACTGACCTCTCTCCTGACTCTCACACAGTCTTAAAAACCTTCTCTGCTCTCCTCTGTCCGCCTATTCCCACACCTTCATCGGAGTTAACGGCTGATGATTTTGCATCGTTCTTCGTGAAGAAAACTACCGCCATCAACAGCCAGATTTCTACACCACCATCACCCGCCTTTTCTCCTCTGTCTGAAAATGATGTTTCCAAGGTCATTGGTTCCAACCACCCTACCACCTGCCCACTGGATTCCATCCCCACCCATCTCCTCCATGCCATCTCTCCAGCAGTTGTGCCTGGTCTGACCCACATCATCAACTCTTTGCTCACCACTGGGACATTTCCCACTGCGTTCAAAGAGGCCTGGATCACACCGCTACTGAAGAAACCCACTCTCAACCTTACACTGCTAGAACACTACATGCAGGTGTAGTGTGTGAAAATGCATATCTTCTGTCAAAATGTAGATGACTGATTTTAACCTCTAATTCTTTTCTGTCTTCTTAAAAATATATTTTTTTACTTACCTCACTATTCTTAGCTTTGTCTACTGTGCTAGGCTTTAATGGACTGGATTTAATTAACTTATGCATTTTGTTGCCTATATTGTTATAATTGCTTCCAATGTTTCCCCGTCTTTAAGTCACTTTGGATAAAAACGTCTGCTAAATGACTAAATGTAAATTTTATGAAATGTGTAATGTCATGTGTAATGTGTAGTGTGTGGCCTTGAAATTTTAGCATGTCTACGTAATCATGAATAAATGCTTCTTGAGACACACAGTGTTGCTTCTTTGCATGCATCAAACAAATTGTTTCTGGCTATATGCATCCATGCATCAGTTTGAGAGGGGTGGAAATGGGACACTTGGGTGAAACAAAACTGCCCCAAAAGTACCCCCACCCACTTTAAATACAGTTTTTTCTAAGTCAATTTGGTACATTTCTCAGATCCGATTTGAAATTATCAAAACTTCTTGTTCAACCCTTACATCCTTGTGTCACTTGTGCACATCAAACAAAGATTTTCTCATTTCTTTGAACAAGTTGCAAATGCTTTGGTACATCCATGCAAGTGAATATGACACAATTCTGTGCAGATTCCTACATTATCAATTGCTTATGTCATGTTGATCAAAATACATTATAATGGGTCTCTGTTGAATAGTATAATCCCCCATGACATTTAAGCACTAGTTTTACAATATACAGTAAGTATACTTTAAGTAAACAGTGGCATTTTATTTTACTCAATTTAGTGTTTTGCATTACTAAATTCTTTCCACATAGGATTGCAAGACAACTTCAATGTGTTGCAGACGGCCCCTTTTCACACCTAAACAGTTTTTTGGCACTCTCTACAGGGATCTCATCAGGATTCCCTCCCTCCTGCTTTTCCTCTGCTGTCTTGTCTGCACTCCCCCCCCTCTGAGGAGCTCTCTCTTTTGAATACCAACAGTGCCACAGACACTCTGTGTTCCACGCTTACATCCTGCTTGGACAACCTATGCCCTCCTACATCTGGACCAGCCCCTGCATCCCTGTCTGCCCCCTGGTTATCGGATGTACCACATGAGCATCGCACCAGCCTCCAGTCAGCTGAGAGAAAATGGCCCAAGTCAAAAGACCATACTGACCTCTCTCCTGACTCTCACACAGTCTTAAAAACCTTCTCTGCTCTCCTCTGTCCGCCTGCTCCCACACCTTCATCGGAGTTAACGGCTGATGATTTTGCAACGTTCTTCGTAAAGAAAACTACCGCCATCAACAGCCAGATTTCTACACCACCATCACCCGCCTTTTCTCCTCTGTCTGAAAATGATGTTTCCAAGGTCATTAGTTCCAACCACCCTACCACCTGCCCACTGGATTCCATCCCCACCCATCTCCTCCATGCCATCTCTCCAGCAGTTGTGCCTGGTCTGACCCACATCATCAACTCTTTGCTCACCACTGGGACATTTCCCACTGCGTTCAAAGAGGCCTGCATCACACCGCTACTGAAGAAACCCACTCTCAACCTTACACTGCTAGAACACTACAGGCAGGTGTAGTGTGTGAAAATGCATATCTTCTGTCAAAATGTAGATGACTGATTTTAACCTCTAATTCTTTTCTGTCTTCTTAAAAATATTTTTTTTTTACTTAACTCACTATTCTTAGCTTTGTCTACTGTGCTAGGCTTTAATGGACTGGATTTAATTAACTTATGCATTTTGTTGCCTATATTGTTATAATTGCTTCCAATGTTTCCTCGTCTGTAAGTCGCTATGGATAAAAACGTCTGCTAAATGACTAAATGTAAATTTTATGAAATGTGTAATGTCATGTGTAATGTGTAGTGTGTGGCCTTGAAATTTTAGCATGTCTACGTAATCATGAATAAATGCTTCTTGAGATACACAGTGTTGCTTCTTTGCATGCATCAAACAAATTGTTTCTGGCTATATGCATCCATGCATCAGTTTGAGAGGGGTGGAAATGGGACACTTGGGTGAAACAAAACTGCCCCAAAAGTACCCCCACCCACTTTAAATACAGTTTTTTCTAAGTCAATTTGGTACATTTCTCAGATCAGATTTGAAATTTTCAAAACTTCTTGTTCAATCCTTACATCCTTGTGTCACTTGTGCACATCAAACAAGCATTTTCTCATTTCTTTGAACAAGTTGCAAAAGCTTTGGTGCATCCATGCAAATGATTATGACACAATTCTGTGCAGATTCCTACATTATCAATTGCTTATGTCATGTTGATCAAAATGCATTATAATGGGTCTCTGTTGAATAGTATAATCCCCCACGACATTTAAGCACTAGTTTTACAATATACAGTAAGTATACTTTAAATAAACAGTGGCATTTTATTTTACTCAATTTAGTGTTTTGCATTACTATATTCTTTCCACATAGGACTGCAAGACAACTTCACTGGGTTGCAGACGGGCCCTTTTCACACCTAAACAGTCTCTGCAGGGATCTCACTGACCTGCCAAAGTACGTGTTAGTTTGGGACAATGTCAGTTTCCATCGCTCCAACATCATCAGGCAATGGTTTGCGGGCCACAACAGGATGCTGGTGGAGTTCCTCTCACCCTACTCAACCCCATTGAGGAATTTTTCTCAGCATGAAGATTAAAAGTATATGATCGCCAGCCGCATACACAGATGACCCTTCTGGCTGCCATGGATGTAGCATGTGATGACATCACAGCAGATGCCTGCAGTGGCTGGATTAGACACTCTGAAAGATGATTTTCACGCTGTATATCGCAAGAGAAGATATTTGTTGTGATGTGGATGAGAATTTGTTGCCCAAAAGACAGGAACGTCATGAGGTGTAGGAAGACTGCACTGTAATTCCACTGCACTGCATGTACAGTTTTCCCTAAGGAGATTGTCTTATGTTCAGATTTCTACATTTGTTTGTGCTATGCAGTGCTGTCTTTTCCTGTCTGCATCACAATGACACGGTCTGTCAATAAATTATTGTACAAACAGTAAAAGCGTTAACGTGAATCATGTGCCGTCTCTTGCAATCAAACAATCAAAACCAGAAATGCACTTACTGTTTTGCAAATGTCAAGGATAACTCGAGAAATGCTCCACTCATCACTCTCAGGTCGATCCGCTGCACACGTCTAGTGCTCTCCCCCCCTCTGTGGAGCTCTCTATTTGAATAAGTAATTTAATTAACGTTAAACTAACTAAACATGAACATAATACAGATAATCAACTGTTTCGACTAGGATTGCTAAATATTAGATCTCTCTCTAATAAAGCACTTTTTATTAACGATATGATAACAGATCATAAAATAGACATGATCTGTCTGACAGAAACATGGCTAAAGCCAGATGATTATATTGCTTTAAATGAGTCTGTCCCCCAAGATTATTATTATAAACACGAGCCTCGCCTAAAAGGCAGAGGGGGAGGTGTTGCTGCACTTTACCATAACTCTTTTAGCATTTCTCAGAAGTCTAATCCTAAATATAATTCTTTTGAAATCATGGTACTTGATGCATCAATACCTAATACTAAGGACAAAACATCTTTAAAATTTATTCTGGCTATTGTATATAGGCCTCCAGGGCACCACACAGATTTTATTAAAGAATTTGGTGGGTTCTTATCAGAACTAGTACTGGCTGCAGACAGAGTCCTTGTTGTTGGTGACTTTAACATTCATGTAGATAATGATACAGATGCTTTAGGAATGGCTTTTAAAGACACTCTTAACTCCATGGGCGTTAGTCAACATGTGTCGGGACCTACTCACCTTCGTAATCATACTTTAGATTTAATATTGTCTTACGGTATAAACGTGGGCGACGTAAATATCCTTCAGCAGAACGAAGACATTTCGGATCATTATCTGGTATCATGCTTGCTTCACTACCCAATGGTGGCAAATCAAACTCCAAGTTACAAATATTGTAGAACAATAACCTCAACTACAAAAGATGCGTTTCTTGATAATTTGCCTGAATTGTCTCAAATCTCTAGCATTAGTAATAACGTTGACGATCTTGACTTTACCATTGAAAATAGTAATACCACATTCTCGGAAACGCTAGACATAGTTGCTCCTCTGCGCTTAAAGAAGATTAAAATTGACAGGCCGACACCGTGGAATAATGAACTCACTCAGGCTCTAAAAAAAGCGGCACGAAAAATGGAGCGCAACTTTAAGAAAACTAAATTAGAGGTATTTCGTACTGCCTGGAAGGATAGTATTAAAAAATACAGGAAAGCCCTAAAAACGTCTAGATCTGCCTACCTTTCATCACTAATAGAAGAAAACCAGCATAACCCTAGGTTTTTATTTGATACAGTGGCTAAATTAAGCAAAAATAAATCGTCAGCGACTTCTCATTTTGTATACCAGCATAGCAGTGATGATTTTATGAACTATTTCACAAATAAAATCCAAGATATTAGAGAAAAAATTATAACTATGCAACCAGAAGTGAATCCCGTTGAACAAACGACTAACTACAGCGCCTCTAAGGAGAAATTACGTTTATTTTCTACTATAGATCACGATGAGCTCTCTAAAATCATTAGATCATCTAAATCAACTTCATGCATGTTAGACCCTATACCTACAAATCTACTGAAAGAGATGCTCCCAGAAATTATAGATCCTCTACTTAGCATTATTAACTCATCTCTGACATTGGGACATATGCCTAAAGCATATAAGGTGGCTGTTATAAGGCCCCTTGTCAAAAAACCCCATCTGGACCCTGGAGAACTAGTTAACTACAGACTTATTTCGAATCTACCTTTCTTATCTAAAGTTCTGGAAAAAGTAGTCTCAATTCAAATATGCTCCTTCCTCCAAAGGAATGAGATTAATGAAGATTTCCAGTCTGGATTTAGAGCACATCACAGTACAGAGACTGCTCTGATTAGAGTTTCAAATGATCTGCTTATGGCGTCCGACCGAGGTTGTATCTCCTTATTGGTGCTGCTAGATCTTAGTGCTGCATTCGACACCATTGACCACAGCATGCTCCTACATAGACTCGAAAATGATGTCGGTATTAAGGAAATAGCTTTGGAATGGCTTAGATCTTATTTATGCGACCGTTTTCAATATGTAGCAATAAACAATGAGGTATCACGCAAATCGAAAGTCCAGTACGGTGTGTACCACAGGGCTCAGTCTTAGGGCCTATGCTCTTCGCATTATACATGCTACCTCTAGGAGATATAATAAAGCGACACGGAGTAAGCTTTCACTGTTATGCTGATGATACGCAACTTTATATTTCCTCGAAGCCTCATGAAACACAGCAATTCCATCGAATAGTGGAATGCATAGTCGATATAAAAAAATGGATGAGTAGCAATTTTTTATTACTGAACTCGGACAAAACTGAAGTGTTACTTATCGGACCGAAAACCGCCCTACGTAACAACCAAGAATACTGCTTAACTATTGATGGATGTTCCATAAAACCCTCATCTTTAGCTAAGAATCTTGGCTTCATATTCGATAGTACTCTGTCATTTGAGAACCAGGTCGCCAACACCTGTAAAATTGCGTTTTTCCATCTTAAAAATATATCTAAATTACGTCATATGCTGTCACCATCGGATGCAGAGAAGCTTATACATGCCTTTATGACATCAAGACTAGATTACTGTAATGCACTATTAGGTGGTTGCCCTGCAGGCCTATTACAAAAACTCCAACTGGTCCAAAATGCGGCAGCTCGAGTTCTTACGCGTAAAAAAAAGTATGAGCATATTAGCCCGGTTCTGTCAACCTTGCACTGGTTACCTGTAAAGCATCGCATAAACTTTAAAATCTTGCTTATTACCTATAAAGCCTTGCATGGTTTAGCTCCTCACTACTTGAGAGAACTTCTAACGTATTATAGTCCATCACGTGCACTACGCTCTCAGGTGTCAGGTCAGTTGGTAATACCTAGAATTTCAAAATCGAGTGCAGGCGGCAGATCCTTTTCCTATCTAGCGCCTAAACTTTGGAACAGTCTTCCCTGCACTGTCCGGGAGGCAGACACACTCTGTCAGTTTAAATCTAGACTAAAGACGCATCTTTTTAATCTTGCATACACTACACTATCATAATATATATATTTCAAAGATCTAGGCTGCACTAGTTAGATCAACCGGAACCAGGGACACTTCCAATAACAACTGATGCATTTGTTGCATCAAAGAGTGCAAACAGTACTCTACTCTCAGCCAGTCTTGTCTCATTGTTCCAAGGTTTCCAGAGCGGGCAGGACGCAGTCCAAGGTTACCGGAGCGGGCAGGGCGAATCCATTCCCAGACCTGACAAATGCTGGACGAAGGACGTGGCGACTCTACAAAACTTCAGTCGCTATTAGATTATTAATGATAATTTTAAATCTAAATTTGTTTTTTATTTTGCCTTGTTGTGCAAGCCCTGTCGAGCTAGTGCAGAGGCAGCAGTTTTTTGCCAGAGGGGAACTGGAATCCCCTGGTTAGGCCTGGTCTCCCTCTGAGGTTTTTTTTTCTCCACCAATGGAGTTTTGGGTTCCTCGCCACCGTTTGCATACTGTTTTGCACTGTTTGCCTGGCCGGGGGGGCTGCTAGAATTTGATAGTCTTATTTAATTAACTCTGCATATAGTAATTTATTGTGTGTCTGATATTTGAACTGTGTTTTGACTTCCATAACCTTTTATGTTTTACTTATAGTCAATGTTTTCTTGTACGGCTGCTTTGTAACAATGAAAATTGTAAAAAGCGCTATATAAATTAAGCTGACTTGACTTGACTTGACTTATGTTCAGATTTCTACATTTGTTTGTGCTATGCAGTGCTGTCTTTTCCTGTATGCATCGCAATGACACTGTCTGTCAATAAATTATTGTACAAACAGTAAAAGCGTAAACGTGAATCATTTGCCGTCTCTTGCAATCAAACAATCAAAACCAGAAATGCACTTACTGTTTTGCAAATGTCAAGGATGATTCAAGAAATGCTCCACTCATCACTCTCAGGTCACTCCGCTGCACACGTCTGATCACTTCTTTGTCACCCCCGACCTCACCGCTCCAGACAACGCAGATGTCTTACCGCTGGTCATTTTCCGGCGCTACCTACGGTCCCTCCCTCCTGCTTATCCTCTGCTGTCTTGTCTGCACTCCCCACCTCTGAGGAGCTCTCTCTTTTGAATACCAACAGTGCCACAGAAACTCTGTGTCCACGCTTACATCCTGCTTGGACAACCTATGCCCTCTTACATCTGGACCAGCCCGTGCATCCCTGTCTGCCCCCTGGTTATCGGATGTACCACGTGAGCATCGCGCCTGCCTCCGGTCAGCTGAGAGGAAATGGCACAAGTCAAAAGACCAAACTGACCTCTCTCTCTACCAGTCTCTTCTCTCTACTTTCTCCGTTGACGTCACCTCTGCAAAAACCTTTTTATAACCACTCGAAGATCATCAACTCTCCTGACTCTCGCACACTCTTAAAAACCTTCTCTGCTCTCCTCTGTCCGCCTGCTCCCACACCTTCATCGCAGTTAACGGATGATGATTTTGCATCGTTCTTCGTAAAGAAAACTACCGCCATCAACAGCCTTTTTTCTACACCACCATCACCCGGCTTTTCTCCTCTGTCTGAAGCTGATGTTTCCAAGGTCACTGGTTCCAACCACCCTACCACCTGCCCACTGGATCCCATCCCCACCCATCTCCTCCACGCCATCTCTCCAGCAGTTGTCTGGTCTGACCCACATCATCAACCCCTTTGCTCACCACTGGGACATTTCCCACTCCGTTCAAAGAGGCCTGCATCACACCCTCTATTGAAGAAACCCACTCTCAACCTTACACTGCTAGAACACTACAGGCCGGTGTAGTGTGTGAAAATGCATATCTTCCGTCAAAATTTAAATGACTGATTTTAACCTCTAATTCTTTTCTGTCTTCTTAAAAAAAACATTTTTACTTACCTCACTATTCTTAGCTTTGTATACTGTGCTAGGCTTTAATGGAATGGATTTAATTAACTTATGCATTTTGTTGCCTATATTGTTATAATTGCTTCCAATGTTTCCTCGTCTGTAAGTCGCTTTGGATAAAAACGTCTGCTTAATGACTTAATGTAAATTTTATGAAATGTGTAATGTCATGTGTAATGTATAGTGTGTGGCCTTGAAATTTTAGCATGTCTACATAATCATGAATAAATGCTTCTTGAGACACACAGTGTTGCTTCTTTGCATGCATCAAACGAATTGTTTCTTGCTATATGCATCCATGCATCAGTTTGAGAGGGGTGGAAATGGGATACTTGGGTGAAACAAAACTGCCCTAAAAGTACCCCCACCCACTTTAAATACAGTTTTTTCTAAGTCAATTTGGTACATTTCTCAGATCCGATTTGAAATTCTCAAAATTTCTTGTTCAATCCTTACATCCTTGTGTCACTTGTGCACATCAAACAAGCATTTTCTAATTTCTTTGAACAAGTTGCAAATGCTTTGGTATATCCATGCAAATGATTATGACACAATTCTGTGCAGATTCCTACATTATCAATTGCTTATGTCATGTTGAATGACTTATGGGTCTCTGTTGAATAGTATAATCCCCCACGACATTTCAAACAATCAAAACCAGAAATGCACTTACTGTTTTGAAAATGTTTAGATTAAATTAGATTAGATTCAACTTTATTCTCATTACACATATACAAGTACAGTGTAACGAAATGTAGTTTAGGTCTAACCAGAAGTGCAATTAACAAGTGCAGGATATACAGTTAGAATAAATACAGAATACAATATTTATAAAATATTATACAATTATGAAAATATTTTACAGTAGGTATGTACTATGAACAATATATAGAGATGACTATATACTATGAACATTAACACTATGAACATTAATGTACAGGTGGATATGAGCAGATAATAATTTAGACTAAACAATTGTGCAAGAGAATAAGTGTGCATAGATTATTGACATTAGCTGTTACAGTTGCAATGCAATAGGTGAGTTAATGCAGTTGTTGAAGTAACAGTGCAGTGGATGAGTTATGCAGCTATTAAATTTACGGTGCAGTATAAGAGTTAATAATAGGTTGCAGTCCAGAAGATGAGTTGATGCAGTTAATTAGGTTACAGTGCAGTAGATTAGTTAATGCCGTTATTGAGGTTACAGTGCAATAGATGAGTAGATGCAGTTAATAGAGTTACAGACAGTAGATAAGTTAGTGCAGTTATGAAAGTGGTCCATTAGTGCAAATGAGCATATTTAAGATGTGCAAGTGAGCAGTATAGTGTGCAAATGATGCTGTGCGTGTGTAAACAGTCCAATAGAGCAGATAACATGAAGTACTGATGTGTACAGTTCAGTCAGGCATGCAGCCCTGTAGTGCAGTGTAAACAATGTTATAGCAGCTTGGATTTCAAGGTAAGAGAGGTAGTGGAATGGGTGGTGGGGCAGAGTTAAATAATGAAACAGCTGTTTCTTAGTTGCTGGTTCTTATCCGGAGGCACCGGAAGGCAGGAGAGTAAACAGTCTATGAGCGGGGTGAGAGGAGTCCTTGAGAATGCTGCGAGCTCGACGCAGACAGCGTTTCTTCTGGATGTCCTCAATGGGAGAAAGTGTAGTCCCTGTGATGCGCTGGGCTGTTTTCACCACATGCTGCAGTGCCTTGCGCTCAGCAACAGAACAGATCCTGTACCAGACTGTGACACAGTTGGTCAGGATGCTCTCTATCGTGCAGCGATAGAAGTTCACCAGGATAGTTGAAGACAGTTGGTTCTTCTTCAGTGTCCTCAGAAAGAAGAGACGCTGGTGAGCCTTCTTGACCAGGCATGAGGTGTTGGTGGTCCAGGACAGGTCCTCCGAAATGTGAGTCCCCAGGAACTTAAAACTGGAAACACGTTCAACAGCCATCCCATTAATGTTGATGGGGTCATGTGTGTCTCCTTTCGCCTTCCTGAAGTCCACGAAGATCTCCTTTGTCTTGGAGGTGTTAAGGAGCAGGTTGTTGTCTGAGCACCATGTGGCTAGGTGCCGGACCTCTTCCCTGTATGCAGTCTCATTGTTGTTGCTGATGAGGCCAATCACGTTGTATCGTCTGCAAACTTGATGAAGGAGTTAGATCTGTTCACAGGCCTGCAGTCGAGGGTGAAAAGGGAGTAGAGAAAGGGGCTCAGTACGCAGCCCTGTGGTACACCAGTGTCGAGGGTGGTGGTGGAGGAGCAGATGTGGCTTAACCTAACAAGCTGAGGACTGTTCGTCAGGAAGTCCATAATCCAGTTGCAGGTAGGGTTGTTGATGCCTAGGTTTCCAAGTTTGACGATTAGCTTGGAAGGGATGACGGTACTGAAAGCAGAGCTGAAGTCTACAAACAACATGCGTGCGTAAGTGTCCTTATTGTCCAGATGTGTGAGCACAGAGTGCAGCGCCATGGACACTGCATCGTCCGTGCTCCTATTGTTGCGATAGGCAAATTGGTATGGGTCCAGTGTGGGTGGTAGGGAGACCTTTAGGTGTACCAGGACCAGCCGCTCAAAGCACTTCATAACAATGGGTGTGAGTGCTACAGGGCGGTAGTCGTTAAGGCATGTCGGGTTTGAATGTTTTGGGATGGGCACAATGGAGGTGGATTTAAGACATGCTGGAACCACTGCTTGGGCGAGGGACAGGTTGAAGATGTCCGTGAAGACCCCAGCGAGCTGCTCCGCACATGCCTTGAGTACACGACCAGGGATACCGTCTGGGCCAGCAGCCTTGCGCGCGTTGATCCGGCTTAGTGCAGTGTGAACATCAGTGGAGTTAAGTGTGATGATTGGGTGGTCAGCAGAGGTTGTGAGCTTGGTAGCTGTTTCCTTATTGTCTCTCTCATAGCGAGCATAAAAGTCATTAAGCTCGTTCAGGAAGACGGCATCTGTGGCTATGGGGGTGGAGTGTTTGGGTTTGTAGTCACTGATGGCCTGGATGCCCTGCCACATGCGTCGAGGGTCAGAATTAGAAAAATGCTCCTCTAGCTTCAAATTGATGTCTGTCTGACAAGTAAGATCTAAACCATTGTAGTGCCTGTCCCTAAATACCGGTATAATTGTGTAAGCGATCTAGAAGTATGTTATGGTCTACGGTATCGAACGCAGCACTAAGGTCAAGCAGGACAAGGAGTGAGATGTTACCTTTATCTGATGCTATAAGCAGGTTGTTTGTAATTTTAACGAGCGCAGTTTCAGTGCTATGATGCGGTCTAAAGCCTGACTGAAATTTTTCGTGCATGGTATGGGATATTTGAAATCGGTCTATAGTTTCCAAGTTCATTTGGATCTAAGTTTGGTTCTTGATTAGAGGCTTAATGACGGCCATCTTAAAGGGTCCTGGGACATGGCCTAGATTGCAACAGGTAGTAACTGTTTCAATAATTTAGTTGGTATGGGGTCTAGTAAGCAAGTTGTAGGTTTAGAAGTTGCGATAAGTTGAAATAAATCTTCCTGTTTTATAGGTGAAAAACGCTGGAGCCTTTGTTTTGGAGCGATGGTTGGTGCTAATTCATAGGACAGATTTGGAGGTTGAGTTTTTGCAATTTTGTCACGACAAGTACAAGTGCATGTTAGAGACTCAACAGTGGAGGATTTAAAGACTCAAATACAGATACTGGCGGCCCAATTTCAACAGGTGCCCAATAGACAAGGCACCCCACAGAGAGTAAGTAGAGAGGGAAGTGAAGCTGGTGAAAAAGAGTCAGAAGTCCAGAGTGATGAAGAAGATGAGGGATAACTGGAAGTAGACACAAATGGTGGGAAAGAAGAGCCAGCAAGCCAGTGTAGGGATGTAATTATCAAAGGAACTATGATGTCCACCCCGGTGGCTCGACGCACCAGAAGCCAATCAAAAAACCATTATACCCCGCCCCGAGGGAGGCAGTGGGATATATCACGCCCTGATAGGGTCAGTTGTGGCCTGGGGGTTAGAGCGTTGGGCTTGTGATCAGAAGGTTCAAATCTCAGTGCCAGCAGGTCATGACTGAAGTAAGACACCTTACCCCTGATTGCTCTGCAGTAATGTGCCACTGTATAAAACTACTTGTAAGTCGCTTTGGATAAAAGCGCCTGCCACATGAATAAATGTAAATGATAGTGAGAGAGAGGATGAGAGACGCCCTAATGGGGCGTGCGCACAACTGCTGGTGTGGCAACTAACATGCCCCTAGTGCAGGGTGACCGAGGGTCAACAAAATACCAACCATGGAGCCACAGTGACATGACAGCAGTGTTGGCAAAATTGCCCCCCATTACATCGGGTGGAGGCAGGTGGCTCACCAAATTGATGGCATTATGCCATGGCACCACCTTGGCGCTGGGAGATTCGAGGTGCCTTTTGGGCCAATTTTTCACTGTTTCGCAGATGACAGATTTCGAGCAAGACGCAGGTATAAAATACGAACACCACAACAGGGTGTTTATGGCTGTTAGCACAGCAATCGCCAAGGCCCTCAGAGAAAAATTTCCAACGCCCCCTACCGTCTATCAGAATATTAAATTTCGCATTATGCCGGGAGAAACTGGGGCCAGCTATTATTTTAGATGTGCGGCAGAATGGGAACAAATGGTAGAAGAAAACAGTCTAAATAATCCAATTACCCGCGACATATTCAGAACTGCAGTGATGGCAGGGGCCCCCAACGGTGTCAAGAAAACGATGGAGAATAATACTGACATTCCCATAGCCAGTAACGACGTATGGGAAAGACACTTAGTATTTCATATTGACAAAGCAGTTGAGAAGCAGGGTAAGGAGGAGGAGTTAGAAAAGACGAAGCATCAATTACTAAAGTTACAATTTGAAATTACAATTAGAACAAAAAAACCAAAACAAATGCCACAATGTCCTGTGAGTAGCGACCCTGACGGGAAGTCCGGGGCCCAGGCCATACACCCTTATTATGGATATGGTCAGGAAGGAAATGTCCAACAATTCCAACCAGGTCCACAAAATGCGGGACCATGGGGAGGGCAATGGTCACGGAGAAGTAGCGGATGGGTTAGAGCAGTGGTTATTAACCTGGGTTCGATCGAACCCCAGGGGTTCGGTGAGTCAGTCTCAGGGGTTCGGTGGAGGTCAAGACACACACTCATATGATTTGTGATGACACACCCCGATTGGCCATCATTGGCGGCAGGTGATCACGCAACATCGCTTGGCCTATCTGTGCTCCAGGGAATTTGGTGCGCCCAGTAGTTGACTTGTGGTATGTCGTGTGATTTCTTTCTTATTTTAATCCTTTCATACTAACTATGTAGAGCAAAAAAAGAATTTGGTCAGACAAATGTGTACAATATGAATTCACGTGTATAACGGAACATGATGGGAGTCAGCGTCCTAACTGCATGATTTGCAATGTCAAATTGATCAATTCTAGTCTAGCACCGGCAAAACTAAGAGAACATTTCCTTAAGCTGCATGTAGATGGAAATTGTTTTTATGGTTTTGTTCTTTCACAGTGATCACAGTGATGTTGATGCACGGTTCATTTTGTGCACCAGTAAAATATATACTTATGTTTTTAATTTGAAAAAAATTAAAAACATTTTATTTTATTTTTCCAATTACGAACGGTTCGGTGAATGCGCATCTGAAACTTGTGGGGTTCAGTACCTCCATCAAGGTTAAGAACCACTGGGTTAGAGGGAGACCCGCTAGGGGGAGGGGAAGCGTGAGGGGTGCATGTTTTCAGTGTGGGGGAACTGACCATTGGAGGCGTGATTGTACGGCGCCTAGAGAGGGCCTATATACGGGACCACCTGCAGGGGGATGGGATCCTTGCAGAGGTGGGACCGGTGGTTGTGCCAGGGGACCACATACCCCACGATACCCGGGGCAACAACACCCACCTCCTCACTCCTTTCAGGCGCCCATGCACCCAACATGGTGCCAGGGGGATGGTGCGGGGGATTGTTGAAGAGGCCCACAGAGAACAGTCATGCGGGGTCTGGCTGAGCCTTTCATGACTATAGTGGTTAACAACAGACCACTAACAGCTTTGGTAGATACCGGGGCAACATACTCCACAGTAACAAGGTGCACAATCACTGACAAAGACAAAAGTGATAAAACTGTCGGCGTTTTGGGGTTCTCTGGGGAGTTGGAACATTGGTCTCTGACTGTACCTCTCACCGCAAAAGTGGCGAATCAGTGCCTCTCACACTCATTTCTGTACTCCACAAACGCCCCCGTTTCTCTATTGGGCAGAGATTTATTGATAAAATTGGGCGCAAACATTTTATGTTCTCCACAAGGCGTCACGGTTTCGTTCCCGGACGGCACCAGGGTTGACTGCTCGCAGGCACATGTCAAAGAGGCCGGGGGGGCGTTTGCTGGGGGGACCCTTGCCAGAAATGGCTGATATATACTGGGTAGAATTAGATGACTCCTCATCCCAATCAGGCGCCAGGGCACTATATACATCACAACTGCCTTGGCTCAGAGATTTGGCCGTCTATTTGCCTCCCATTGACCCCCTACACTGTACATTATTTTATGATCGCAATGACACCGTCACATACCAGGATAGCTTTCATGAAATCGAAGGACAACAATGGACAATAACAGGGGATGGTTTATATGTTGGGAAGGAGGGCATAGTAGTTCCTGTTACACTAACACCACACCAACACATATGGTATGAAATGACAGAGACGGCAGCACCTCACATTTCCATGGCACTGCATCCAGGCCATGAAGCTCGAGAGCTAGGAGCAATGACTAAGACATTGCGTTTGGTAACTGATTGGGAGCCCTCTGGCATTGCTGGGGTTTTGTTTTCTCACACAGCAAATTCGTATTGGGTGCAACAAAAAACTGAGGACAGGGGCCTGCTGACTCACCTCCAAATTACAAGAAGCCATAGTCGCAAACTTACAGACGGTCCCGGAGCTGAGCAGTTAATTAACAGTCAGCTGGACGACCTCTGGTCACAAGGCCCAACGGACGTTGCCCTTTGTAAGATTGAGCCAGTCATATTTCAATTAACATCGACAGAACCAATTTGGGTCCCACAATATCCTAACAAACGGGAGGCCGAGGAAGGTATTGCACCCACTGTACAGGGTTTAATGGAAAAAGGTGTTATTACCCCATGACGCTCACCATGGAACACCCCAATTTTTCCTGTTAAAAAGCCAGGCACCACCAAATACAGATTAGTGCATGACCTACGCAGAATTAACAGCCTGGTGACAACACCAACAATGACCGTACCAAACCCGTACACTGCCATTTCAAATTTGACCCCGGCCCACCAATAGTTTACATGCATTGATTTGGCAAACGGTAAATCGTGTCTTGCTTTCACCTACCGAGGGTGTCAATATTCGTATAACAGGCTCCCACAGGGCTTCATTTTATCACCAGGAATATTTAATCAGGTCCTGAAAAATCAGCTACAACAGTGTGAGTTACCAGAAAATTGCGTTCTGATAATGTACGTTGACGATCTCTTGCTGGCAGCCACAACCAACAAAGACTGCTTGAAAGCCACAGGTACCATTTTAAACCAACTGTGTGCGTCTGGGTTTAAAGTCAACAAAGAAAAACTTCAGGTTAGCAGGCCATCGGTTACTTTCATGGGCCGTTTGATCACAGGCCAAGGCACATCATTGTCTGACCGCCAACGTGACGGCATTTTGTCACACCCAAAGCCACAAAATGTGAAGGACATGCTCTCCTTTCTGGGACTGACAGGGTTTAGTAGAAACTATATCCCTATGTATGTAGCCGTTACCCAGTCATTACGGGACATGGTCAAGGCGCAAGGTATGCGAAATGTACAGACAAATTTAACATGGACCCCTGAAGCTGAATCTGCATTTGTTAAATTAAAAGGGGAACTGTCACATGCAGCATATCTGCACAGCCCTGATTACAGCAAGGGTTTTTTCCTTGACGTCTCTGAAACAGGGAGTAGCGCACATGGAGTACTGTTCCAAAAGCAGTCTGGTACTAGGCGTGTGCTCATGTACGTCAGCGTCCTCATGGATGCCATTGAACAACGCCAGCCGGCCTGTGCCAGGTTCACCGCTGGATTGGCTAAGATCATTGAAAAAACATCACACATTGTGATGGGTCATCAATTGACCGTTCTCACCACACATTCTGTCATGTCTTTTGTAAACTCTGCATCATTCACGTTTTCCCCGTTGAGGCAGAGAAAACTGTCAAAATGTTTAACAGCACCAAACATCACATATACACACGACGGTATTAACATGGCTGATTTGTTTACCACAGGGGAGCCACATGACTGTGCTCCAATCACTAATCTGGCATGTCGTGTGCGCCAAAATTTGACTGCAACACCACTTCCTGAAGCCTCGGATGTTATTACCTTTTTCACTGACGGGTGCTGCTTTAGAGCTCATGATGGCTCTTTGGTCTCTGCTTACTCTGTTGTGCAGCGAACAGACTCAGGTTACATCACTAGAGAAGCAGAAAAGATAACAGGTAAACAGTCAGCACAGAGAGCAGAACACATTGCAGTCACACAAGCGTTGAAACTCGCAGGCCCTGAGAAGGTCAACATTTACAGCGACTCGGCTTATGTCGTTGGCGCGGTCCATGTCGAGCTTGCGGTTTGGCAGAGGTGTGGGTTTGTCACTACATCTGGCAGGCCCATAGTACATAACGTTGAAGCACATGCACTATTGGAGGCATTGCAAATCCCAGCAGCTGTGGCTATCATCAAATGTCAGGGCCACTCTAAAACTGAAAGTGATGTGGTGCGGGAAATGAGGCTGCTGACTTGGCCGCAAAAGCAGCTGCAGGGTATCAGGTAAACATGATGGTACAGACCGCCTGTTCCAGCGTTAAATTGTTACCATGCTTTACCAGGGAATCGCTTGTGACCGAACAGGGAAAATGCTCACCTGAAGAGCTGTCAACATGGACAGAATATGGGGCCTTGCGTGCTCTGGATGGCCTATGGCAGGCCCCCGATGGCAGGCCCGCCATGCCCATGTGTCTGTCACACTCGCTCATGGTCCAAGCACACACTATGTCACACGTGCGTTCAAAACAAATGATGAAAACCCTGAAGTACTGGTGGCACCCGTTTTTGACAGCCATGGTGTCAAATTTCGTAAATTCATGTGACATTTGTCAAGCACATAACGTCAAGCCGACCTTAAAACAACTACAGGGCACATATTTACCATTGCAAGGCCCAGGAGAGGAGATTGTCATTGACTTTACAGACATGGTAGAGAGGGTGCAAGGGAAAAGATATTTGTTGGTGATAGTTGACCAATTCACCGGGTGGCCTGAGGCTTTTCCCACGGTAAGGGAAGATAGTACGGCAGTCATTAAATGTCTCATCAATCACTACATCCCACATCACGGCTTCCCTCGTCGTGTCCATTCAGATAACGGATCGCATTTCAAAAACGAGCACCTGCAAACCGTAGAGGCCGCACTGGGCCTAACAAACGCATTTGGGGCAGTCTATCATCCACAATCTCAATGCAAGGTCGAACGTATGAACTTAACGTTAAAACTCAAATTGGCTAAAATCTGTACACAGACCAAATTATCATGGCTATCAGCCCTGCCGTTGGCTTTAATGTCTGTACGTTCCTCGGTCAACAGAATTTCTGGCTTAACACCCTTTGAATTGCTTACAGGTCGATCTTTTCCCAGACCATCTACGCCGCTGCAGCCGGAAACATGTACACCAATTTCACATTGTGCATATTTTGACAAACTGACTGCTATGATTAAACATTTCTCTCAGCAGACTCTTCCTGACATTGCTCCAGAACCCATTCCACCCCCTTCGACGGGTACGGAGTGGAAAAAGTGAAGCGTCAAAACAAAAAGACAGGTGATTGTGCAGTAACTCACGAGGAAAACGGCAGAACTATCTTCCATTTAGTCACAAAAAGCAGGTGCACTGACCGACCCACTTATGCAAATTTTACCAGGAGCTTAACACAACTGAGAAACTGGTGTGTAGAACATAAAGTAAAGAGTTTTTCCGCACCCCGGCTGGGGTGTGGGTTGGACAAACTAGATTTTCAAAAGGTCCAGAGTATACTGAAAGAGGTGTTCACAGGAGTGGAGATAGTGATCACTATATACTCATTATAACCGAGTGCTACAACATTTTTTAATCACATCCTTATCATCATATTTTTCTAAAAAAAAAAAAAAAAACATTTTAATCACATTTTAATCATCATACTTTTCTAAGTCATTGAGTGTGTGTGATTTATACTGTTACTTTATTTTATGATTTATCTTACCATATTAATTCAGAATGTGTGTTCAGATTGCTAGAATGAGGGGATGGGACAATTGGAAGTGTATGTGAGTGCTCTTTGTCATCTCCATCACCATAGTGAGTATAATTTTGGGGATTGAAAAATGACAGATCGGAAAAAATATTACAAGGCAAAAAAGGGCAAATGAAACCGATCAATGTATGAGTAGATTTGAGAAGGGAATAGAACTAAACTATGTGAACGGGTCAACAACAGCCTTCACATTTTACTTGTGTAGTGTCATAAATTGTAAGGGACAGAATTCTAGTTGGCGGGGCTATGATGTGTATTTGTGTAATGATCCCTCGTTGGAACTGGCGTGTCATACCAACACAATGCGTTGAGAGAAAGGTTGCAACAGCTGGCATATGGTCCGGAAGTACACAGGAACTTGGACACCACACGAGCAGTGGGCCATGTCAGATGTAGGGTCTGGATGGAAACAAAAGGTATACTTTCAGCGAGATTTTAGCCCGAGCCAAAACCCCCTTACTCTTTCACTTGGGAATATAAGGCACGTATCTGAGTTGTTTCCCAAGAAATGGTCTTCCCCGAAAACAACAATGTATATTGTACTAGGAGTGTATTTGTCAGGGACGGACCCATTAGGATTGATAAAGGTGAACATCATTCCAAAACCACATCAAGACGATACCAAGGTCAGTAATATATCGGTTGTAATAAAGCCAAATAAGCAGATAGGAATCGATTATACCCAGTTGACCCCAGAAGACCTTATTGAAAAGGCCACAGGATATGGAGAAACAAATTTATGGTTGGAATGGTTAATAAACACAGCGAAAGAACAGAAATTAGATGATTGCGTGGCCTGTGCAAGTGGACGCCCTAGACTGTATACGGAACCTGCTCCATTATTTCCAAGCGATACATGGGGCTATGAATGCATGTTGTTTTTGACCAGACAAAACGGCAGTGCAAATTGCACTACATTAGCAGCTGTCTTCCCACCGATAGCTAACAATAGTCGAGCAGGCCCATTCGTGCCGAGGCCTAATAATTAGACATGTTTCAATTTTACGCCAGACCAGGTTTCTACAAACTATGGCAGGGTCCAGGAGAGCTGTTGCCAGGTGATTATTCAGGATAATGGTACATTGATATGTCCATAGGCGCGGGAAGGCCTCTGCCAATATTACTATTGTGGTGATAGGCGTCTGTTCATGAGGGTGCCACCACGCACAAAAGGAATGTGTGCAATGGTAAGGCTGGGGGCACCGTTAACGTTAATAGGAGAGAGAGTGGTTAAATTAGAGGAAAAGAATGGGCAAGCTTTAACTAGGCGACGAAGACGACTCATGTTGAAAAAAATAAGTATAGATCTGTCCCTTAATAGTCCTACTTATATAGATGCCATTGGAATACCAAAAGGAGTCCCAGATGATCAAATAGCAGCCGGTTTTGAGAATGTAACTATCGTGTCAGCAATATTTCCGGTAACCCCAAATAAGAACGTGGATAGAATAAATTATGTTCACTACAATATTATGCGATTATCAAATCTCACATGTGATGCCATTGATGGTCTGAAGGATCAACTGGCACCGACCTCTCTTATGGCCGTGCAGAATAGAATGGCGCTGGACATGTTGTTAGCTGAAAAAGGCGGTGTCTGTCATAGGTTTGGTAACCTTTGTTGTACATTTATTCCAAATAACACAGCTCCTGATGGTTCAGTCACAAAAGCATTGGCGGGCCTGAGAACTTTGTCGGCTGAAATGAAAGAACATTCTGGAGTAGACAGTCCAATTGGTGACTGGCTGGATAAGGCATGTTGAACATTATATCAATGTTCTGCGCGTTCAAAATTGGAGAGAGGCCAATCAAAGTAAAATCTTGAAGTTTAGAGATCTTTCCTTTTTTTTTTTTTTGGCTCCGACTGAGCTATTAACATATCACGTATTTTTCCCACTGCATAGCTACAGGGGAACATCCATACTCAGCACACTTCCTCTCATATCAATGTTCTGCGCGTTCAAAATTGGAGAGAGGCCAGTCAAAGTAAAATCTTGAAGTTTATTGATCAGAAGATTACAAAAAAAAAAAATACATCAGCTGTGTACAGCAGCTGATGGGTGGGTTGCCTTAGACACAGTCTTAAGAAGAACTGATGTCTTTACAATGGCCCGACCGACCCCGAAGCACAATATTTCATCGTATTTATAATCCTTTTTGGTGTCCCTTTTTAGCTCGAGAAGCTAATGTCCTTTTGTGGATGTGCAATCCTGGGAACACGTCCAATCCGCTGCCTCTCCTTTGTTCCTCAGTTCACGCTGCTTGTCCCGACTATTTGTGGAGACTCCATACATCACCAAATTTCGATGAGCTCTGCGTAATCTGATCTTTACACACACACATATTATTTTGGTACAGAAAGTTCACTCCAAATAAGTCCTTAACTCAACTCACACACACTGGTTATATTTTTAACATATCATGCACAGTTAATGATCTTTACTGAAATCATAAAGCATTTTAAATGTAATAAAAATCCTTCAGGCATTAGGTAAATGGAAAGCCCTAATAATGCCTATTGTAGTATCCATAGCTGGTCACCTGCGGATGTTGCTGCATTCCCTGTATCAGATCACTGTGTAACCGGTTAATACTAGCAGCTATAGAAAAGAAAGATCTCACACCTCCCCCATACAGTATGCCACTGTTGTCTGGCGACCAATTGATGGACGATGATGATGGTGATGACAACGAGGAATGTGATGATGTGTGACCTCTTTCAGAGGTCAAGAGAGGGATTGAGGGTTTTTTATTAATGTGTTTCACATATATTATTACTTTTTGATGTGTTTTACTATTTCATTGCTTGCTTACAATAACCATTAACTTTTAACCATTAACTTTAAAATATAACCAATGTGTGAGTTGAGTTAACCCAGAGCTAAGGACTGTTATTAAATGCGTTTCTAGAGGAAATGGTATGTGTGTGTGTGTGAGTTTGAAGGTGCGAAGAATAGAGGATGTGTATGCAGAGAAGAGATAAATGTCATGCAACGAGAGGAGAAAGAATGCAAACACACACACACACATATTTCATTGCCGGACTTCTTAAAATATGTTGTTGTTGGGCAGAATTGGGGTATGTGGGTTGTCGTGTAATGTTTTGCGGAAACTCTGAGTGCAAAGGAGTGAGAGCTGATTGGACGAATACCAGGCAGCACGCACCCGACAGAGAGAAGAGATACCGTCGACAAATACTATAAATATGTTGTGAAACTGTCTTCCGTGGTTGTTGTTGTTGATTCTTTGTGAGACGTTGTGTCTGAAACAACCCAGAGCTGTATTTTTTAAATCTTCTGATCAGTAAACTTCAATTTACTTTGACTGGCCTCTCTTCAATTTTGACCACGCTGGACATGGCTTAAATGTCCGTCAGTATGCGGCTTGAGACCATATACGTTCCATCTTCATGCTGAGAAAAAATCCTCAATGGGGTTAAGGAATGGCATGTGGCATACTTTGGAATGTGATCTCTAAAAATTTACCCCTCTCTCATTCAGGGACGAGATCCCTGTAGAGAGTGTCTAAAAAGGTGACAAGAAGTTCTGAATCGTATGACCCCAAAAATGGGAATATGCGTTAGCACACCATTCTCATGGATAGCAGCACCCATGGTTATGTTCCTCCTGTTTAGTTGTGAAAGGGGCCTTCTGCCACCCTGTGAAGTTGTCTTGCAGTCCTATTTGGAAAAAATATAGTTACGCAAACTACTAAATTGAGTAGGTTACAATGTCACTGCTTAAACAAAGTATACTGCTTTTTTGATGTGCACAAGTGACACCATGATGTGAAGACTGAAAAGGTAATTTTTAGAATGTCAAATATGATCTGAGAAATGTACCAAAGCAACTTAGAAAAACGGTATTTAACGTGGGGGGTTGAGGTACTTTCAGTTAAAAATTACCAGTAAGTATACTTTACGTAAGTAGTGACATTTAATTTACCTAAATTTAGTACTTTGCATTACTATATTTTTTCCACATAGGACTGCAAGACAACTTCACAGGGTGGCAGAAGGCCAAACAGTGTTGCTTCTGTGCATGCATCAAACAAATTGTTTTGGCTATATGCATCCATGCATTAGTTTGAGGGGGTGGAAATGGGACAGTTAGGTGATGTCATGGCAGACAAGGAGGACTCAATTGCGAGGGGGGAAATCACAGTTTATTGGAGAATTTCGCAAACAGGCTTGAACACAAAATCCGAATCGCCACGCGCAAGGAGTAACCCTAACCGTCGGCGAGGAGTAGTTTCCAGAATAAAGTCCCACTACCACCGCGGACGAGAGAAGGCGGGAATACTCTGGGAGACTGCTCGACCCGCAACCTCCAAGGAGAGCGAGGGGATGAGCCATTCTGGAACGGTGACTGGGTTGACGGAGCAGTGTTGCGTGA
Source organism: Barbatula barbatula (assembly GCF_947034865.1). NCBI lineage: Eukaryota > Metazoa > Chordata > Actinopteri > Cypriniformes > Nemacheilidae > Barbatula > Barbatula barbatula. The sequence continues at coordinate 13,884,025 of NC_136772.1, forward strand.
GCAGTCCAGGATGCCAGCAGGAAACTATTGAGGGGAGTGACAGGGCAGAGGAGAGAACAAATGAAAACAGCTCTAAGCGGGGCACAGGAGACGAGGTAAGGTCTTGAGAGCTGTGGCTGTGACAGTGGCTAAGGCTAAGACTAAGACTATGGCAAAGAAAGTTTCTCTTAGGCTAGACGCACTAGACCTAAGGCAGTCTGAGCTGGCACTAACAACGGTCAGACACAGGACGAGAGAAACAGAAGGGTCTGACCATTCGGAATGGAAACGTGTGCCTCCGTGTCAGAGGTACATGGACGAACTGGACAGACATGAATTTAGAAGGCCCGTGCCATCGGCCGTTCTATGGCTGCGTTGGTAACCACGGAAAGACACCTGTGGTTGAACCTCACGGGCATCAGGGACCGTGCGTTCCTCCTTGATGCCCCGATCTCACCTTCTGGACTGTTTGGTGATGCGGTTAATACCGTAGTCACCAGGTTCCGGGAGTCGAGACGCCACGAGGAGGCTTTCGTGAGGTATCTCGCCCATCGTGCTCAAGCGTCTGGAGTGTCGGCCACCCACTCCGGACCAGTTCCCCAGTCCCAGCCAGTACTACTAAAACAATTGTAGCGCTTTGCTGGGTTTATTCCACAAAATTCAAAGGCATTACTGAATAGGACTTTCCTATCCTCGTGAATTCCCTTCCCAGCGGGAGATGGTTGGGCCAACTGCACTGTCTGTAACTGAACAAATATTGTTCCTGATTCATGAGGGGTGAATCTGAATGCTTTCACTGTGACATCAGTCTCCCACACATGCACACTGGTTCATTGTCATGGCCAGTGAACCTTGGCAGGGCAGTTTCAGCCTGGAGCTGCTCCCCCGCAAAGCAAGGTGATGTGTCATTTAGCGTCTGATCTGAACGATTAACGTGTTGATGGGTGAAAGGGGCACCGAGCAGGGCTGTGAGTCTGTGCTGTGTGTATTTCAAAAGCTCAGAGTGCTGTGGTCAGCTGAACGATCTGGAGTTTGTCACGTGTGCTCATTCTTTGCAACAGGCAGGCACCATGACTGGGCTAAGACATTCTTGTTTTTACGCTGGGTTTAGTTCTCAGCTTGTTAAAGTCACAGCCTTCTGAATTAGTTGGTACAACTGACTTGGAAATGCGAAGGTACAGGAATGTTAATAAAGCTGCCACTTGCCGTTGTAATAATTAGACTTAAACTTTTTATGCTAAATGTAATTTTAAGTAGATTTGCATTTATTTGAAGAAAATATTTGCATGGCAGCTAAAGAATAGTGTAGAAGGTTTATGCAATCTATGGTTTCAGACGTTGATTCTGCATGAATGAAATGTAGCACCAGAGCTGCCTCAGCTGTTGTTAAGATGGTCTACTCAGCACAGTTTTGGCTGCACATAAGAATCAGTCACTATGTTGTTTGAAAGCAGTGGTGAATGATTTACTTTATAATAGAAATCAAGACCAATCAGAATTCAGTATGTAAATAGACGTAAGAAAAAAGACCTTTGGTGTAATTGGTTTTCAACAGGGGGGCTGTGGCCCATAAGGAGACCCAAGCTGAGTTCTAAGGGTGTCTAATAGCTATTTTAAAATTAGACAGTATTAGCACTCAAATAAATAATAAATAAAAACCAATATATTTTCATAATGAAGAAAACAAATCTCAATGTCAAAGCTCTAAAAAGAACATTATGAACATTATGCCATTATAGTCCTACATATGTTGGGTCAACCTTGCTTGGGTGAAGGGATGAAGGCACTCTGGAACAATTAACGATGTGTGGCATTCCCGGTGTCCAAACAACTTGGAATGCCTAATTGTGCCTTCATGAATGGACAATAGCTTTAGTGCAAATTTGCAGCTGAATTAGATGCTTCACGTCAGCCGAAACCTGCTATTTAAAGAAGTACAGTATGTAATCACAATGTAAGCTTAAAAAGTTAGTCAATGAAATTACAAACTTATAACCAGAAACATTTAGGTAGTTGAGAGGCTGGCTTGTGTTTGCGCATTGTTTGACCACTTAGATCTCAGATCTTAGTTTTTAATCTCTTAGTTTGGCAGCAGTGTTTTCCATCTTAATGTTTAAGTAAATAAAACGGAGTTGAATGCCATAGAACTGTTATAACTGAAAATATTGTTTTTTTTGTGTGTTCACAAGAACAAAAAAACATCATTGACTGCCATAGTAGGAAAAATGTAATGGTAGTCAAAGGTGCCCCAGAACTGTTCGAGTTCCTAAATTCTTCAAAATATCTCACGTTGTGTTCAACAGAACATAGAAATATAAATTTTGTTTTCCTACTATGGTAGTGGAGGATGTCACAAAAGTGAAAATGGCTGACATTCTTACAAACGTCTTTCTTTGTGTTAAACTGAACAAAGAAAGGTATATTCGTTTTAAATAACCTAAGGGTGACTAAATGATGACAGAATATTTATTTTTGGGTGAACTATCCCTTTAAGCCACCATAGGCATTACAACAAAAGAACCAGCAGGGGTCAGGATTTCATGTCACTGAACTGTAATGTTTACTGCACCATGCCATGTGAAATGTGCTCCACATGATTACGCTATTGTATTTTCATACACTTGTTTTTTATAGTTTACATGATTACATAAATTGGCATGTTAGCTTTATATATTTTATATTTAGCTTTAAAAGGCACTGTATAAAATTTACACAGCTCTTTTGAATTTGACTTTCTTTCCTTCACAGAATGATATTTTGAAAAATGTTGTTAACCGAACAGCGACGACAATTTTACTGCATTTGTTTTGTTGTCCATTCAATAGAAGTGAATGAGTGCCGCTGCTGTTTGGTAACCAACATTTTTTTAAATATCTTCTTTTGTGTTCTGCTGAAGAAAGAAATTCATGCAGGTTTGAGGTTACATGCAGGGTGGGTCAAATATGACAAATTTATTTTTTGGTGAACTATCCCTTTAATTTATTATGTATGTAAGCAGCAGTTTTAGCTTAAATTACTTTTAAGCACATGTTATAAAAGGCTTGACTGAAAATCCCTTTAAAATGATCTACCTTTGGTTTGTAATTTGCAGTGAAACAGGATCTGGAGAGAGAATCACAGTATTTGTCCACACATCAGTAATACCAAAATGTACCTGTTATTTCTGGCCTTCTTTTGTTCGCCAGACATAGAAAGTGTCCTTTTAAAGCTCTCCTTCTGACAGAAAGCCAACAATAGGAGACTTGCATTGTGGTTTTGATCTTAGTCAATACCGTTCTCGACGTAGTCAGTGTTATTTTACATGCAAGGCTCTCCACGCCCTCTGGATACATGCCATGCTACTAAGAAACAACCAAGTCAAAGCAACTTAAGTGTACATTTGCAATAACAGAGGCGATGCTATCAATAAGTGCTTACACTTTATTGACATCTCTAGATTTCATATCTTTTTCATATTTAGTTGTTTCGTATCTAATCTAACTCTTGAACTTTGTTCTCTTTGATTATAAAAATAGTCTCAGCACGAGACAGTCTTGAAGACATTACACAATGTCTTTAAAATGGTGTATTTTAAAGTATTTATGCAAAACAATTTCTTCTGCACCAGTGGTGTATGTTAATACAAGACACACTCATGACATTGTCTCCGGAAAGAAATTTATAACAACTGCTGTTTGTTGTTGTATCTTAAATCTGAAAATGGAAAACATTCGGAGAAAGGGGCTTAACTAATAGATGTTATATGAGGTGTGGATCGACGGGGCTCACGTCGTAATTGCCAACTCTGAGGCTATAAACACAAACATAAATGCTTCCCTGTGTGCGAGCAACAACAACGGGCCGACTGCCTTCTGTGTCCTGCAGGAGCTGCTTGAGATCATTGCAAAGGCATGAAGCAGTGTGCAAAACTGTGACATTCCTCCAGATGCTCTACTTCACTGTGGTTTGGCCGCTGGGCTTCAGCCCTGATTACTGAATAACCCAAGATTCTCTATAAGAGACTGTGCTGTTGTACTGGTTTGCTAGTCCTCTGGAATTGCAGCTTGGAAGAACAACTGTTGCTTTCCTCACGCTGAACATCCTACCTTCCCTCTCACGTGTTTTGGCGCTTCCTGTGTTTGTCTGATTCTTAGGCAGTCACTCAGAAGAGGTTTGGGAGCAGTAATTTCCGGAGTTCTCTGGAGAATGGAGTTCTGTTGTGTAAGTAAGTAAGACTGCCTTTACTTACACTTTTGTATTTTTTAAGCATGTTCTACCTTTGTCATTCTTAAAGCACACTTTATGATTTGAAGCTTTGTTGGTTAAGTTCTTAATTGCTAAATGAGGGAAATGTTGTTTCTTGTGTGCCATAAGAGTTGCTTTTGAAATTAGGGAAGGCAGCCCATGAAAGGCTTTATTTTGTGTTTTGTTTTATGCAATAATCCTGTTTATTACAGAACGTGTTTTTGTACAGATATTGTAATTTGCATTGAAATGATAGACATGATAAGAAATTAGAAAAGTAGGGCATTGGTTGCCAGGAACAAGGGTCAAATGTGAAGTTTCACTATAGAAAAAATTTAGCACTGCAGAATGTGATATGATATGAACTGTTAATATTATTGTATATTTTAAGTAAGATTATTATTATAAATTATTATTATGTAAGATACTTAAAGAAATAATTTATTTTGTGTAGCCTAATTTATTTACCCTTATGCCACTTAATGTGTATATGACCTTTTTTCTACATATAAGCACATTTTGATAATTAAAATAATATTTCTTGTGTGTTTTTTATGTGCACTGAAATACACTTGTATGTAAGTGCTTTATTTTCACGCACCATGTGTAATTTTGTAATTAATATAAAAAATTGTTTAGTATTTTTTTCTATGATAAACATAAGAAGATAACAAGTGTACTCCAGTGTGGTACTTTGGTACATTACTTAAGACTATATTTTTAATACATTAAGTACAAATGAATGTATGAAAATAGAGCACTTCTAAGTATACTTATGAAAGTGTAATTAAATAAAGTATATTGTAGTGCATTTTGTTCACCTGGGTAGACCCCAAAATGTTAAAACAAGCAAAAATTTGATACATAAAAAACCCAAAGTGTCTTCTGTAAAAAAGGATATGTGTATTTGAGTGAAATATATTGAGCTTATTTAGCAAGGTAGGACTCAAAACCAGCATATCCAAATGTTAAATAAAAATATGGCAACATATCCATTGGGGATGACATAAGAGTGAGTAAATCAAGAGAGATTTTTTAGATTTGGGTGGACTGTTCCTTTAAATCCCTGTCTGAAATATGAACCAGCATTAACTTAATTTAACTGTAATACCCTCCGAGGTCAGCTGCATGTTATTCTGTGTACATTATGTAATGCAGCTCTATTTAAAACGGCATAATATGTACCTTGCCGCAAACTCTATTCCGTGCTGACAACACGGATGGCAGAGCATTTAAAAGAACATCAGTGACAAGGTGATCCACAGTGCCAGCTACTCCAGCAGGGCTTAGAAACCGGAGCAGGGCAGAGTGCAGGCGCACAGGGAGTGGCAGCGCTCGGGCCCCTGTTGCAGTAGCAATGCTGCTCTGTTTAGGCGAAGAGAGATTGTCGGGTCAGTGGCTGGACATGACAGGGTGCAAGCTCAGGGATTTCAGGGCAGGGATATGAACCTGACTGGGAAGTTCTGGAGAAGCGCGTGGGCTGTGGCCCCACAGCCCACCGAGTAACTCAGCAGACTATTTACTAAAGACCGAAGTAAAATCTCACTTGCCATCTCCTGTGTTACCTGGTTGCAGAGCTGAGCTATTAGCTTTGCTGTTTCCACACGAGCGATCAAAAGCGTACATTTCCTGAGGATACTGTCACTCTGGATCTCACCTTTAAACAAAGACTCCTGTGATACAACCACTGGGGCTCATAGGAAAGAGCTAAAAGAATGTGCATTTCATAGATGTGTGAAGAGATCTCGCCACGAGGTTGTGCAGAAGTGACATTGTTTTGACTTTTTTATAACCAAGCAATATGATTATAGTAAATAATGTTTGTTTTGCTCAATTTGTTTTAAAAAGGATTTTTATGAAAAACTAATTGTGGGCCACCAGTGATCATTTCTGTAGGTAGTAATGGCTTTGATGACAATGGCAGCTCTAAAACCACTACAAATATCAAATGATGTGTAATTCTTTACATTTGGTCTCTTAATATATATAATATAATATTTACATGCATATTTGGGGGGGTTTTTTTTCATTAAAAGGAAATATTTTTATATAAGTAAGTACAAAAAAAGACATGAAACAGATGTTACTTTTTGCCTCTCCCTTAATTACACGTAACAAAACTTAAAATCCCATATTTAGTTTTACACTCATAATTTACTCACCCTCACTTCAAATCTCATTGGTTCTCTTGTGTCTCGTTGTCATATGAATGTTTTGTCACAAGGAAATGAAGCATCGATGATATTATGAAATGCTCTGCTAGTTTGCATTTCAGTTTTGCTAAGTATGAAATGTTTTCTCTAAGAAATTTAGCCCTTTGGATCACTAACCCACTGGAGTTATTTGGAAAACTAATGATGGTTATTTCTGGATGTTCACCATAAGATAACATAAAGACATTTTAATCTAAAATGATTTGTTCATGTTCTATTCCTTTAAGTTTGTACTATACCGCTTATGTTGTGGTTTCTTTTTCAAACTATTTTTCACACACAACTAGACTAGGCTGTGAATTAATGTCTGTGTATGTTTCCACAAAGAACTGGTTATTTGTTTTTTTTTGGCATTAGATGACTTGTTAACTGAAGCCAGATGGCCAGAATTAAAGGACGCTGTAAACTGGCGACCAACACACATTAAGATTGCTTGTCTTGACTTGTGGTTTTTCTTCTCCTTTCAGTCTGATCAACAACATCAAGCCTGGAATCATCAAGAAACTAAACAGGCTCTCCACACCTATTGCTGGCCTGGTAGGTTGCTTTCTCTGATCCCTAGACATGAAAACTTCAGCACTTAAACCAACCGTTAGAAGTTTAGAAATTCTGGAGTGATCCAGGAGTGGCTGATATGCAAATAGGTAAATAGGTATTTGGTGTGAATAGAGTCGATAATTTAATTAGACCTGGTGTTCAGTAGGAGTCATTTTTTAATGTGTCCAACCCGGTGTCCAACTTTCCATTGCGATTCCTGCGTTATGACTGATTCACATGTTAAAAAAGGTGGAGCATCTAAGTCTGTACTGTGATGTGATAAACAAAGTGATTGTTCTTGAAGGCACAGCTTGCAAGATTTTTGCATTTAAATAGTCAAAAACCACTAGCACAGTGTTGATGTCGTATGTTGATCGATTTGTATAGTGCCATATACAATCAAACACCGCTTGGCAAACCAATGAAACATGCAAAGATAGTAGTTGTAGCATGTAGGACGCCATTCTGTTGTTGTTCTATCAAGCCACTGTGTTGGCTTACGCTAATTTTTAAAACCATTTCTGAAACATAAGCGTGATTTTGAGTTCAGTTGACTTGATTTCCATTTGCAGTGGGAGTTATGACAACAACTCCCATCATTCCATGCTCCTTCATAGTGCCATCAATCTTTTATTATTGCTTTACAATCGCTAGCCGTGAAAATTACATATTGTGCCTTTAAAGAATCAGTTAAATTGATTAGAGAGAATATTCAGCTAGGTGGACGAAACATCAGCAAGGACGCAGATGGAGCTCGCTGATTTTTAAGTTACCACAGTAAATTTTTTTGAAAATGTCAATCATGGCTGACATAAAAGCATCTTGTAATGACACCCTTCTTTATGTATGCAGCTTTCTTTTGCTGTACAATTTCATTAAAAAAAATCTTCTTTCGACTTGTTTTTTCACTAAAACTATTCTCAGTACGTGAAAAACTATCAATGAGCTGCAGATAGTTTCTTACTGACACTCTTAAGTGCTTCATTATTTATTAAAGTGAGCCATTATATACTGCTATTGTATTCGATTCACCCAACTGGGTGTTCTTTAAATTATATTCCTTTGTGTTTGGCAGAAGAAAGAAAGCAATACAGATGTGGAACAACGTAAGTTTCACTTAATAAGAAATGTTAAAAGAAAAAAAAGTTTAATAGCAAAGAGATGCGACCCAAGGGCTTGGACTAAATCATCTATTTATTTTACGCTTTGGGGCTAATCTATGCAAAACATGCAAACTCATATATTTCCTATTGTCCTTTAAAACTATTTACCCAGGTAGGCCTGGATAAGCATATCAAAATCCAACAGCAACATAGAGGTATTTCCATAAAACGGTTCCAACCCCTACTGAGCATAAACACACAATTGAGGTCTTAAATGGCAAGGGCTAAGCGAAGATATGCAAAGAAAAACACACAGTTTGGAGAATTTTTCTGTTTTCTTTAATTTCGTTACGACTGCGTAGTAAGAGCACTGTCTCTGAGATAACAAAAAACACTAGTTCTGCAAGAACACAGTAGACTCTTTACAGCTATATTTATGATTTATCAAATCAGTTTTTCACAAAAAAAAGGCTCATTCACATTTCTGAAATCTTACCAGCACCGTTATTGTTCATTCTCGATGCTTGGCTTTGTTGAACACAAGGTTTTACCATTACTGTTGATTTGGTTAAATCAAGATTCATTATAGCGTAGAAACGGAAATCTCTGGTTTTGTGGACTATGTAGTGATTCTGGTTTTGGATTGCTGAGCTCTACTCAAGGTTTGGCTTAAGCTCATCCCTAGATCAGTTTCCCATAGTTTGCACACTCCTTGTTCCATCAAACCAGGAGCCGTGGTTTACCCTCGTGCTTCCCCAGATAGCCGATCCTCCTTTTAACAATCTAAAGAGAGGAAGCCTACACTTGTGTGGCACTCTAGACGACCACATTAGAAAACTCATTCTGGAAGGGCTTTTCCTGAGGTTGAGAGGAGAGATGACTCCAGAGAACACAGCCCTTCATAAACCCCCTATAATTGAGTGGGATGGATATATTTGAAGCAAGCCTCAACACTGCGAATGGAGAATTGGCAGAACAAATTATTCTAATCGAATTTTCCACAGGCCACCGAGCTTTAAAAATGCGCTCTTTAAACATTTATATTTTATACTTTGGTTTTATTACGCCCATAACGTATGAGTGTTCCAATTTAAGGTTAATGCACAGGCAAGTTATTCCCTTTTAAATGATTAAATACTCAAATATTATGTTTCAGAAGATTTTGAGAATTGACATTTACTTCAGGATGCCATACATACATCTGGGAGACATCTACGTATATGTTGTCTGTATGTATGCTATCACGATACTGTATGCGGTATATTGTTTCGTAAAATATGAATGCATGTCTCCTTTCTTAAATCATAGCAGTTTACTAAGCTCATTATGTTTAGGCATTTTACAGTCTGAATGAAACTTATTGTGTTGTATTGTCATCACTGTTTGTGCAGAACTAAATGTCGGTAATATTTTCGGCTTCATTGAACCATCCTCTGTCATGTGCATCATCTGTCTCTATTTATCTATCTGTCTCTATTTATCTATCTCATTTTGTTCAAAACCTGTACTGCTATCTTTTTTTAAACGAGAAGAAATGTTTTTGTGTCTTTCTTGAAGCTTGAAAGCTCCGATCTCTGTCCATTGTATGAATCAAAAGAGTTACATGGTGCATTTTTTGTGTTTCACAAAAGATAGAAAGCCATGCAGGTTTAAAATGATATGAGGATGAGCAAATTATGACAGAATGTTTATTTTTGGGTACACGATCCCTTTAACAAATATTAATGTTTTGACAGACATGTCCTTGAGATGGAATTAAAAATTCCAAGTAAAGAGTTTAGGTGCTGGAAAAGACAACTGTTCCAAGAAATTTAACAACAGGTATTTGCAAGCAGGTGATTCAACGAAACATGTTGAATCTCTACTGTTTGTGGTTGAGAAATCGAACAACCAGAGTCATTCCAGGGTCAAATTTGTGCACTAAATCCACTTGATTTTTTACAGTTCAGTGAGTTTGTTCTACAAAAACGTGTTTGTCAAATTTAAGTACCGATGAAAAGGAGTACCTTATGTAAATAACAAACATTTTAACCTTCACCCACAAAGGTCAGGGTTCAACCCACGATTCTGAGTCTCAGGAAAATAGTTCTGCACTGGCTTAAGAGAGGAGGTCATTTAGATGTGCAATCAAACTTTAATGGTTAGTTCTTTATTTCCATCTGCTAATAAGCATGTCTTTAAACATAGGCCAACACAGACAGGTGACATGGGAAAGGGTGGGCTGTGCACTCTAGACAAGATATCCAGATGGTTGACAGCTAAAAGAAGTAAACAGATAAATGAAACTGATCACCAGCATTAAGTGTTAAGTTTTTATTAACTAATAATTCGCTATTTCGATCTAAATAGTAGATAGTAGACGCGGGTCCCCTTGCATGGAGATTGCCTTGTTATTTCTACAGTAGCCCTAAATGGACAACCTGCTCTACAGAGGGCATTTCGTAAATAGGTTATCTTATTCAGCAAAGAAGCAAAAATGTGATGACATCTTAGTGCGGTGTCGGCCTCCGTAGTGCTTCGAAAGGGAAGGGAGGAGTGAGCCGTTGGTTGCAATTTGCAACCTCACCTGTAACTTAACCAACAAAACCACCTTTGTCATTCTGCAAAATCAAGTACGCTTTGTTATGATGGGCCATCTGCTAGTTACACACTACTGTAAACCAGCCTGAACCAGCACAGAAATTCAAGCTGTGATTTCAAATTTTTAAAGATGTCATAACACTCATTTAGGGACATGCTCTGAAAAAATATTATTTAGTGGTAATATTACTTAGTGGTTATTATGAAAAGAAAATATATAAAAATATACTTAATAGTTTTTTTAATTATTTTGTTCCTGTTCTTAACAAAAAAAATTAAAATAACGTACACATCTTGGGAATAAAATCTCAAGATTTTAATTATTTAGTTTGAGTAATTTTAATTGAAAAAAAAACTCACTTGACCAACCATTGTATATTTTAATATGAAAGTAAGTGAACTGTGAAGTTTGTGTTACAGTATTTACTTAATATTTCGACAAATACTAAATGTTTTTAATATGTAGAATTTACTTTATTCTGGTTACTAAGTTGTACTTGAATTTTAGCAGCACCTTTACTTGAAAAAACTAGTAAAGTAAATTCTACAAGTAATTTTTTTCAATGTGGGTTCAGTCTACATTCAAGTGCGCTTTCAACAATACACTACCTGTTACACATGCACGTAGACACGCAATCTTAAGTTTCCTTAACACATTAAAGCATTTCCTCACCCCCCACCCATACGGCTGTAATAGTTGCTTGGAGGAAATAGTTTCTTGTTTAAGTCACCAGTCTACTGTTTCATAGCAACATTGTCTCCAAAATAATCCACCGCCCTGAAGATTCCTCAGATGTTCTGCTGAGAGGTTGAGTGCCGGTTTCTGGGTGTGAAAAGGGCTGAGTTTATGTGTTTGTGTGAGAACTTATGTACAAGACCGAGAGTAAAGAGAGACAGAGCGTGTGTTTGTGTGACTGCCCTACATGTGCATGGGAGGCACCTGCAGCTTTGATACTCTCCGTCGTATTTTGCACCGCCCCTAGGGCAAACTCCCGCTCTCACAGGTAGTGACACAGGTCACTCACGGACGTCCTGCCTTCTTTTTTTTAACTCTCACTGTGTTGTGTCACTCTTTATTTGCCACCTGCCTTCTCTCATCTCCTCCCACGCTCACAGAACTGTCTGAACTTTGGATGCAATGATTTCTGTACTGCGTGTGCCAGAGAATTCCCACACGATTACTGTCTAACTCACACAGTGGACACATATTCTCTGTTGACAGGACAACCTCAACATCTTCTTGAAAGCCCGCGGCGTGCTCGGACTAAATCAAGCCCAACTTTTCCACCCAGGAGACCTGCAAGACTTATCTACACGTGTAACTGTCAAGTAAGTTTTGGGTTTCTCAACTTCTCAACAATTAGAACGTTTTGCAATACTCTAGTGTGGAAAATAGCTGTGGTGTATAAGTAACAGACGTACGTCCAACTGCTGTTTATGGTTCACTGAATGGTGTTTTTGGCAGTTCTGAATGTCCACTGGCCTCATATCCATATACTTCAGAAAAACAGTCTTGTATTACCAAGCCAGGCAGTTAAATTTCACCGAGTTTGTATTAAAATATATAACCGCACAATGTGAACCACACAGTGTGTATTGGCCAATCATTAAACAGATTCACAGGAGGTTTTCTTGGATCTTGACATGATAGCTAAATGACATTTATCGTATAACCATGCCCTGCTTACTTGTTTTGTTTGTAAAAAGGATTTGAATAGAAAAATTAATTTGATACGGTTGTTTGTCGAGTAAAAACTAAAAGTCAAAGAACTGTCAAACTATAATCTAATGTGTAAATCCGAGACAAAGAGAGATGAAAGATTTGTTTCGTGCATTCTGAAAGAGTGATTTACCACATGTGTTTGTTCTGCGTGCGTGTTACATCACGCTATATTTTTTACTTTCAATGTTTTGGATCAGCAAATACCTGTCACTTGGGTGGAAAGAAATGGCATGTTGATGAACCAGTTCAGTATTCTCACAGGAGTGGCTGTGGGAGCCCTTGACGTTGTGCGCTTTAAGTCCAGCTCTGACATGTTCATCACCACAAAAAAAATATTTGTTTGATATTTGAGAACAATAGGTGTTAGGCTATTAGCTCAGACAGCTCACTAGAGTTAAGTAACACTCATATTTCATGAAGTGTTTGTGGATAATTCAATAATTGGGGTTTTTAAAAAAGGGTACACCTTAAAATGTTTTTATCATTGTTGTTGTTTTAAAGGTGTGATACCAAAACCTTTTGTATGTAACACGAAAGTTTCAACTTTAAAAGAATGATTGTGCAACAACAGCATTCCAATCTGGAACAATATGACGGTTTTTTTTAATGAACCGTTCCATTGCATGCTGAAATACCTTTAGTTCTGTTCCCGAGTTTTCCGATAGTTGTTGCTTTGTGAAACGCTTCATTTGACTAAGGTGTGTACAGCTTGGTCACGAACATGTCCAGCTCAATAAAGTCACATATTGCTGCACAGGACAGATCAATCCTGTTTCACGTCACATGCAAACTAGTAATGATTCAAATAGGCGAAATCAACCTGCCCACATTGATAACGCTGCTTTGAATCCAGATGCTCCTGCTAATGATATCCTTTCCGTCTGTATTACCTCAGTTAAAGTGACAGTGCCGTCAGACAGACGCTCAGCTGTGGGCTGAGATTACACAAAGTGAGCTTTGCTGCGTGACGGTTACCATGCCACACCCTCTCTCCCATAGCAACAGTACACAGGCTCTGATTAAATAGTGCTCATGCACTCCCTATAGGCTATAATAACCCATTTACTGGTTTTGCTTGAATTGTATGTTTATTTTCTGTGGGTGTGTGTGCACAGGTGTAAATGTGGGTGTGCGTGTAGGATATGTGTGTGTGCCTTGCTGCATGTGTTTATCTGAGTCCACTGACAGGCATTTGCAGGAAGGGTTCCAGAGGTGCTAATTTTAGAATGGAAAGGTCGCATTTTGACACGAGATGATCTGCTGATATGAATCCAGGCACTTGCTGTTTTTAGCATCTGTTTTCTCGTAGTGCATTACATTCCTCAGGATCGCATGCTTGTGTTTACAACCGGAACACTTCGATTCGGATTTGCATTATCTGTTGCGGGCATTGCTGGGTATGTTATTTGCATATGGTAACTGTAACCTGAACCTGATGAGCATCAGTTTATAAGGGCAATGTTTTGTAAACCCTTATCCTAAATGTACCCCTTGTTAAATCATATTGATGGGATAGTCCACCCAAAATAAAAATTCTGGCATCATTTATTTACATGGCATCATGTGACTCGAGTTTTCAAAACCTTTAATGGCATTTTGTTTTGTCAAACACAATAAAGATACAGTATGTTTAGAAAAGCCCCAGTGTTTTTTTCATGAAAGAATTTGAAATTCATGAAAATTTAAGTTGTTACAAACCTAATTTCTTCATTCTATTTTACAAAAAAATAGATGTTTTGAAGAATGTGGGAAACCAAACAGTTCTGGGGTACCATGGAATACCATAGAAGCTTTCTTTTCCCACTATGGTATTCAATGGTGTTCCAAAACAAATATATTTCTTTGTTTTCAATAGAACAAAGAAGCTTATATAGGTTTGGAGCAATATGAGGGTGATTAAATGATGACAGAACTATCCCCTTAATGGCCTTTTCTGCATTATTTTAACACATTTACATTTGTATCCTTGGAAATCGAACCCATGATGAACCCATGTGAGCCTGAAATAAATATTTAATTATCCCCTCGATATAAACCCTTCAATCAAGTGCCATGGTTCGGATCTTTTGTTTAATGGAAATTACTTTTTTTAACTAAAAGCTGAATAGCCTGTGCCATGCTAACACGATAAGGTTGTCAGCTGTCGAAAAAAGTAAGACATTTTGGACACCTTAAGCAAAAAAAGCATTAAAAAAACAGACACACATATACTATGTAAGTAAAAAGCTAATTTAATCTATCCTTTAAAGCAAGAATGAAAGTTTAAATAAATTGAATAAAAAAATATCAGGACACAGTTTGTGTCTCACATCAGATGTATTCCAATGTCTCATGCTAATCCTCTAGGAGTTTGAAGCCAAATGTCGCACAGAAGGTAACGTGAGCAGTTATCACAGTCTCTTAATAGCAGACTTGAGATAAGCAGAGCCTTTATTCATTATTACTCATCAGTCCATGAAAAGCAAATGTCTCATGGTCATCTGCACATCGGTTCCTTCCTTTTCCAGCATGACAGCTGCTTAGTCCGGCTTGTCTTTACGTGAACATGAACATCGTCAGATCATTTAACTTTCTCACAACAAAACCCATGCTAAATAAATTCCCTTTAAATGTTGTTGCTCATTATTAGTTCATGTTCATGCTAATGCATTAATGCTAAACTATTAGAACTGTACAGTTGTAAAATGTGTTAGGTTTATTCAGTATTTGTAATATTTTCAACCTGACTAAAATGAATTTCATTGTTATTCTTTTTCATTTAGCACACAAAGCATATTTTTTGCGTGTGGAGATTTACGCAACAACAAGTTTGTCCAGATGTATTAGTGCTCTGTAAGTATCGGATTATTCGAACATCCTTTTGTAAATGAATGTTCTCAGACATTTGATTGTCAAATTGTCGTCAAAAGAAGAGTCTACTGAACATAATGACAGATATTACTAAAGCATTAAATCAGAGTTCAGCAGGCAATCATGGCAGAAGCCTGAGCTTCTTTAAGCGAACTTTGTTCTTGGGGTCATGTTTTACCATTGTGTCACAGTGGCCATACAGTCATGTTACTGGAGATTACAAAATAATGTTAATGATACTGAATTTTATCTCTTCCTTCATTCCAGTGATTCATAAAATGATGCATTACAACTCATAAAAACCTTACCCTTTGATTATAGTGTTGACATTTATATGTATTCATCAAGTACATGAGATTTATTAGCCGTTACATTACATAAAAGCTGGAGTTGTTCCTTGATCACAATGAAAAAAAAAGCTTTTGCTTAATTTTAGGAGGTGTTTACATGCGTTCTATCATTATTACATTCAAGTTCTTTATATTAGAGATTTTAAGCAAAATAATATTATAAATGGAAGAATAATACAGTACTGTTCTTATCCAGACTCTAGATATTATCATTCATTCTCCAGTGCTAAACTATTTCCCAGATAACTCGCTTTTAATGTTGGAAGCGTGACAAAATACTGGATAAAATTGCTATGTTGTATACTACTGTATAATACTGTTTATCATTAAAAAGTCAGATCCATTTTAAAACACAACATTTTCACTAGGAAGGGTATGAACACTGGCAATGAATATAGCATTTGATCAACAGCGCATGGTACTGGATGGCATCACTTGTCTCTGTAACAAGGACGCTGGTACATTGTGAATCGTTCAGTTGTGAAGGACACATTTGTGGAGATCAGCCTGTCAATAAATGCTCCTCTAAGAAAAAAAGCTATTTTCACAGGAGCTGTGTTTATGTTCTCGTCAGGATACTAAAGATTGGTTCAACAAATATGAACTTGTGCATTAAAGCTATTGAGTTGGATAAGTATGTAACAAACAGAGTCATTAGATCCATCGTTCCTCCTCCTTGAAATATGAGTGCATTTGATGCATTACCGAGCTATGCTGCTAGTTGAGAGTTAAGACTTCATTTTTTCCTTTTAATAGAGTTATTGATGCCAGCTGAGGTGACTCATTGGTAGCATTAATTCTTGAAAGCAGACGGACATTCTTTACCAGCTGAATGTTACAGAACAGGGCAGTAAGGTTAATATCTCAGCTATGCACACACACCCACTCGAATTATATTTTGTCAATAAGGGGTGTTGACGTTTCATCAACCTGACCATCTTTTGTCAGTGTAATTTTATTGCATTGCCCGAAAGGGATTGGCAAGCCTTTACGAGCCTTTTGTGCAACTGGATTATTTCGATATTGAGAATGAATATTGCGTAAAATTCCAGAAATATGCAGTGGATGTTGTGAATAAGGACTGGACTTTGCCTATAAATATGTCATATTGTGTTATGTGGTGTGATAGTCTATCTTTACTTAAGACTCTTTTACGTAGGCCTCAGTGGTTAAGATGTTCCCTTACTGTGCAGACGACTGCAGGGAAACGGGACAAAGTACCATTTAGAAGGATACATTGTGCTCTAAATATAAATAGACCAACATGGGGAGTTTATGACTTTCCCATGGATTCATATTTGATGACATTAACTTGTCGAGACAGTAACTTCAGGGCTTTATACTAGCAGCGAAGTTTATTTTGGAATGTTACTTGGTTTGTGAGTTGTAAGACACGCCGCAGGTTGATTTCACCTTTTGTGAGAATGTAACCAAGCAAACATTCTCACTAACGGCAAGCAGAACAAACTGTTTTGTTTGCCTTGGGAAATATGCATGATTATTAGCAATTTGACACAGTACTTGTTCGGTCAAAGTTGTTTCAAATCTGATCTAAACGGTCTAAACAGAGGCCCAATTGAATTGCATTTTCCCTCTGATTATATCTGACAGTGTTTTGATTGGTAAAATTAGCTTTTGGAATAGGAATGTTCCAACCACAATACTATTATATGTTGATACTAATACTCTACTATGTTAGATAAACATGTTAGACATAGTTTTCTGGGACCCCTCAGACCCTTCTGCAGGATCCCTGGGGACCCCAGTTTGAAAATAACCTTAAGATTATTTTAGAATTATTTTGAAGCCCCTCTCCATCTTTTCTCCCCCCAAATAAGCTTTGGGTTTTTACAGGAGTTTGTTCCTGACGTTTCTTTTCCAGTAGCTTTATAAGTGTGGACTTTGTTCCAGCTGCAGAGAACTTGCATTTTTATTGGAGCAATAAATTGTTTTTATCGGCGAGGCGATCGGCTTCGCTTAGTTCAGCCAGTTGCACATGCCATGCAGGTTCACCTGCTTATAACAAGACAAGGTCACAGCGTGATCATTCTTCAAACGCTTGCACTGTCATGGGTTGAACTCTGCTTCTCTCATCAATGTGGCTGTCTCTCCTAAAATGTATTTGCATTTGCTCTAAAACTGTATTTTTAGTGCTCTGGGAATGTCACCTAAGGTGAAATCAGGTTCTAGCCAGCAGCGTAGAACGCTCCAGATACCACAAAAAAGGTGTTACTATTGTATTATAAATATATATATGCCATTATAATAAATTAATATGCATGTATGGCCCCTTATGTCAAAGAACAATATTGTGGCACGTTATAATGTAAGAAAAGAGTGTGGCATTCCGGGAAACATAAGGACTGATGTTGGATTTTATTTTCAGGTGTAGGTCGAAAGAGCAGAAAAGGAAATATGGTACATCACTTTAAACCCAACAACAGGATGTAAAGAATGTGCTGTTAAAAAGCCATTGATTTTCGGCCCTAACCTTACGTGACCCTTCTCCTGAATAACCGATGGAGGATAAAAACATCACATACTCTAGAAATGCAGCATACCACCTGTATCTTAAGATGATTAATCACAATTATTTTAGTTGTCCGTCTGAAACAGACATATTGTCAATTTTAAAGTTAAAAACAACAGTTGTATCAAACCAGCATCTTCAGTCTAGGTTTAGTTGATGTGCCTGGATCAGGCCTTTCCTATCTGTTGTTCTTAGTCAGCTGATGTTGCAGACTTATCCAGCAGTACGGCCTCTCTCATGGGACAAGCTTTTTCTATTTTGGCCTGTGTGGGGTGGAGTGCGGTTGAATGATTGTCAGTGTGTTTGAGTGAACATGTGTACACTGTGTGTATGCTTTTGTACAGAGCCTGTGGAGTTGATGGGATTGTACTCTCACTTTCTAGCTCATTCACTAGGGAACACAGAGACCCAAAACATGCTCGCTATTCTTTTATTGTCTTTTTCCCATGCATTCAATGATTAACCGAACACGTTTCCCCTACAGGCACCAGGAGAGCAGCAGGAGGCTCAAAAATGTAAGTGAAATGCTCAATTATTTGTTCAGATGTAAAATCACGTTTATCACCAAATTTAAAAAGATGCTGTTAGCTTGAGGAATATTGCTTCTTTCCTGTTGTGTTAAATTAAATCCTTATTTTACAGCTGCCACATTGTGGTTTGTGGTGCTCTGTTTATCTCCTTATACCGTTTGTTATATCTGTATTTAGAAATTATTTCAGGTTTTCCTTTTGTCTTAAAACCACAGTATACTGTTACCTCTCTAGAGACTCATTTATGCACGCAGGGATGCAGTAGGGTTTTATTATTATTATTATTACTGAACATTATAACATGTTTTAACTAAATTAAATTACAGGTTCTGATCACCTTATTTTGGTTGGGCAGAAAGGCATATGCTGATCCTTTTTATAATGGACCTTACCTAAAACTAAGAGCATTTGAGGGATTGCTTGGCACAACACTATATAAGGTAACATTTGTGTGTTTTACTGGTGATATATTGAATTGCTTTAATACTGTGGATTCCTGCAGAAATGGAGACTAGCTGTTTCATATGCATTCTGGCATTTAAAATATCTTAGAATGTGGCTTACTAGTCTCATCATTTAACATAACTACAAAAGGTGAAAAACTAAATCAACCAGTCTCAATTTCTGCCTGTTTGCTTTGATCTTTTTGTCTTTTGAACATCGTAAATATCCACATGCTTTCTTTGAATGCTGTTTTACAATGCTTATTGTATTCTTATTTAGACTTCATTATTACACCATTGGCTTTCCTTTTCGCTGTTTCGATTTTTGCAATGCATGTCTTTGTGTCATGTACACGCCCATGACAAAACATCATTCTCAACACTTACAGTACACGATCGACCACAATGGCATGACTTACAATAGAAAAGATTTTTCAGGACTTTCAGGAGCGAAACTGTCATCTATATGTGTGTCTCTCACACTCACGCCCTTGTGCTCCACAGGCACTAGAGGATTACACATCACTGCAGGGCAGTGCAAGAAACGGCTGGTACTTCGAGAAGGAAGAGCTCTTACCTCTTTCTGGTCACAAGAGAGAAGACTCACTAGACAGTCTCGACTCACTGGACTCAAGAACTTATAGCACATCCTCAGACACTACACTCAAAGGAAGCAGTGAGGGTAAGGTGCCAAGCTTCGGTCAAAGTCTTCAATTAGGTCTCTCTTGTGTGTTCTAGCTTGACTTAAAAGAAAAAGTAGTTTTATATTATGTAAGGTGGATACTGATACTTTTTCAAGTAAAACTGTCTGTACCTGACCACAGAAAACAAATTGATGTGTTTTTGCGTTGGCTAAGATGTAGTTTATCTGGTGTAGTCAGTAAATGTTTATTTATGTTGCGCTGACTGAGATGGCTGTCGTTGTAGACTTCACACCTATACTGACACCTAGCTCAGTGGAGGTATGGCAGTATATAAAATAAAGTACTTTTCCTTTCAGCCATTAATGTGTACATTTTTTTACATTCATGTTTGTATGTTTAAAACCTTTTTAGTAAGTTACTCTTGTCACTCAACAAATGCTTGATGCCCTCTAGTGGTTCTTTAATGCTGCTCTTTAGCTTTACAAACAAACTAAGCATGCCTTTTTTTAACCTGCATCCAGTCATGATCTATTTTTATGTTAAGCAGATACGGTTTTGATGGAAAGTGCAAACTCTCATCCTCTCATACTCTTCCACATGGTTCTGTTTTATTGACATTAGCATCTTTCAGCTTCAGTCATAGTCCCAGGGGCTCAATTTCAGCTCCTGAGGAAGGTGCTGATGTAATTATTTGCTGATGTAATTAGTCTTCTGGACTTTCTCTTTGTCCACCCCAGTGAGACATTTTTGCTCATTCCCCACTGACCTGTCAATGAGTCATCCTCTGTTCACACTGCTGTGTTTACCACACAGAAATATGTGAGTGTGTGCGGTATGCTTGCATTGGACAGTAAAATTAATTTACTTCTTCACTCATTTATTTCCTAATGAATATCTTACAATGCAAATAGTTTCCATTGACCTCCATTGTATGGCCTCAAAACCATGCATGTTGTTGTTGACTAGCAATTCAAATTTTTAAGTGATTTGTGTGATAAACTTTTGTGATCTATGTGCTTTGTTTGTTCAGGTTGTGGAAGTGACCCTGAAGCAGATTTGAGCTTCACCATGTCCGAGTCTAAAGAATACCGGCGCTCTCTGGTTATAACCCCCAAGACCACCAGTCAGTTCAACCAATTCCTCCCCTCCAGGGACAAGCAGTCAGGCCATGTTCCAGCACCGCTGCGTAAGAAACGTGTCGAGAGAAATGACGACAACAGACAAAGCTGGGGTGCTCCTCTGTTCACAGATGAGGACGGCAATTTTGCTAGGTAATGCAAGTCTGTTAGAGCAAGTTTTGAATTGCACTGTAGAGATTCTGGTTGGTTGGTTTGTTGTTGGAAGGATCTCATCGGATGGTACATTGACCTGTTATGGTAAAAGATGACCATCTGATCAACAGCAATGTTTACACCTGGTATTTACATCCATCTTGGGTAATCTGATCGCTAGTGGATCGCTGCGGTTTGCATGCATTTTGTGTCTGTGCATGTTGACGTCAGGCAGTCTTGTGCATGTGCATTTCATTTTGATCAGTCAGTAATTTTCTTATATTATGTAACTGTTTTGGCACAATGTTGGATGGATAGGTGAGTAAGTGGCCATTTGACGTGATCAGGATACATCAGGAAGGAATTGTGCTTAAACCTTTGGTTGCTGTTTTGGTGTTCCTATTAAAAAAACATCTTGTTCCCTGTTTACACCCATTTTAGCACTATCCTCGTGTGATTGGATTGCCAAAATCAAACTTTAGTTAGTGTGTAATGTTGCTGTTAGAACATAAATAATATCTGCAAAATGAAAAATCTCAAATTCGCTTTTCAAGGACTACAGAGAACCGCTGGAATCGCTCTACAGCCCTTTAATTCCTGGGTACATGATGTCACTATTCTGAGTTTTTGAATAACCTCCGCTGATGGGAATACTCAAAAAAGGGGCGAGGCCTTCATTGGAGAAGAGGAACCTACAGTCAAATAACAGCTTCCATGACTTTAACATCGGCTGTGAAAACTGTTCTGTGTGATTCACTGATATTGTGTGTGTGTGAGCATACCTCTAAAATGAAACGTCCTGCTTGCAAATGTCCGCTGGTCAATCTGCTTGTCTTATTATCCAACTTATGTCCATTGTAAAAAGGCAAAACTAATGCTTGTGTTAATTGTGTTAAAAACTGGACTGACGCCAATCGGCCCAGTGTCATTTCCCTCGCCATAGTAGGAAAACAATTGTGATCGCTAACAAAGATTGACGTTTGCACATGCACTAGCCCACCTCCGTTACACTTCGATCGATCCGCACGTTGTTAACCGATGAAGTGAAGTTGATGCCATTGTTACTGTTTATTGCTAAAAGCCAAGCTTTATAAATACATCTGCACTGAGAGGGGGACCAACTTATCACAACAGCCTAAGAAGCGGAAACTCGTGGATATGGTATGGGACACACACTCTAAGAGGGGAACTAATCAGGACAGACTGTGTCAGCTCTACCAATCAGAGTGTTTTGGAAGGAATGACTTTAAAGAAACCATAAAAATCTGATCGTTTTGTGAGTAGAGGGACACCAGTGAACAATAGACTTGAAAAATGTGAAATATAAAGCGTTTTTGAAACTAGAAACATGAACATCCATTGTTAAACACCCAAAAAACATAATCAAAGCTTTGAAAACACTTTAATACCAGGTGTAAATATGGTAAATCTGATCCAGCCTCATTTTACATAAAATGAGTATTTTTCATTTTTTTTAAATGAGTAGTTTTTGCTATCCAAAAACAGTTTATGTCTTTTTAGTTCCTTATTTGATGGGTTATGAGTTATTATGGTTGTTTTTTGATGCCAGTTCTTACATTATGCTTCCACTATGTGTTGGCATTGTGCTCTTGTTACCAACTTTGGTGGTCCATCCCAGCCAAGCGAGAGCAGGTTCAGACCCCTCCTCTGTCTCCAACTTGAAATCCCAGTCCCCTCACCCGTCTCTGGCTTATGATTACGAGAGCACTGATTCGGATGTGGATCGACCAGATCCCGACGTGGTTCTAGATGACCTGGCTAGCCGTAGATTTAACAGCCCCACCCCTGTTGCACCAACCAACTTTGCCATACCCATAAACCCGCTGGGGGCAGCTGCTATCCCACGTACCAACAGGCCACGCGTCATTGTCACTAATGCGCCCCAACAGAAGTTGACCCGACTCAGGTCAGAAACCATTGACGCTTTAGTTTGGCATTTTGTGAGTGTTAATGTAAGGTCATGCAGTAATCTCAGATTGGTTTGGTTTTGCTGTCATGATCTTAATGATTTTCTGTGTGACTTTAACCATGGATGGTTTGATGTGCTTTGATCATTGGACGTATCGTATCATTTATAACAAAAATGGATGTCTTTTGAGCAGCACTCAGTCACAGACTTACACAAGGCCTGGATCTGCGGGACTCATTTACGATGACTCTGAGGAGGACGATGACGAGTTTGGTTATGCCGACCCTGTTCAGGATGACCTTTATGCCCGAAAAGTAGGCCTGATGCCTCAACCCTCTGCCAATGTATCTTTTGATACATTTTTGCCCAAGTTCTGGACACCAGAGGAGGATGCACACATTAAGAAGATAAAACTGGGTTCCCAGCGCCGGCCTTGGTATAGAAAGATCCAAGGATTCAGGTCTGTTCGGTACTACCGGCATAAAAAAAGACATGCATGATAGATAAATAAGCAGTAGAGGTGGGAATCATAAAGAAAAGTAAAAAATTGGTCAGTGGTCAGATTATGAGCAGATTTCTTAATTAGAATAGATTGCATCATTTTTTTTAAAGTACAGGTTACCCCATTGTATTACTGTTTATGTCATTTATCCTATTATGGTATTTTTTTCCACTTAAGTAGAAAAACTAGGTTATCGATTCCCAACCCTATCGACCAATCCATGAGTTATTTAGTCGATAGAAATTATTTCTTGCTTCTGAACTTTATTTCTAATGCTCTTCTGTTATCTCTATCTCTTTGCTCTGGTGGTGGTTGCTAACTTTTCTTCATATTTCTCTGTGATCTTTCACCTCACATTTTCCAGCCGCCAGAAATCCGGCTCTTCCTCAGACGACTCAGATGGTGACGTCAATCCCTGGCACTCTCTTCCTTCTT
The DNA here is from genome assembly GCF_947034865.1 of Barbatula barbatula. Lineage (NCBI taxonomy): Eukaryota > Metazoa > Chordata > Actinopteri > Cypriniformes > Nemacheilidae > Barbatula > Barbatula barbatula. Next base: position 13,907,869 of record NC_136772.1, read on the forward strand.
TCTCTCGCACTCAGTCTGAGCCCCCTCCTTCTCACTCCCATTCACCTGAAGTCCACACCCACTCCAGTCTCACCACCACTGCCAGGTCCTTATCACAGCCTCACATGGAGTAGGACTGGACATCTGCTCAGTCCCTCTCCCCTGATCAGCTTCTCCTTGTGTTATAATAAAAGCATCAACTGGTGCTCACTAACATGTAGTAGTTTCTGTTTAAAATCATCATTATGAATCTTGATGATCTCGCAACAAATGTGCTCCTTGAATTGAATATAAATTAAATTGTATCACTCAATGGATAGCGGATTCAAAAATGATCCTTGTCATTATTACCTCACCCTCATAAAACATGTGTGCTGTTATGTAAAATACAAAATAGGAATTTTGAAGAATTTTCCCATAAAATCCATACAGTTCATAGTGATCATGATTTATGGTTTCTGAAGCCCCACAATTTTGGACGGTACAAAATTTAAGTCATCATTCACTTATAATGTTCAACAATAATCTGTTTATCCGAGAATAGAGATATGACTGAATCAGTGAGTCAATGGAGGTATGGATCAATGACCAAATGAATTAATCGTTTTTATTCATTTTTGTTCAACCAAACAGGAAAATGAGTTTATAATTTACTTACCCTCATGTCATCCCAAACCAGTATGACTGTCTTTTGCAGAACACAGAAGAAGATATTTTGAAAAGTAACAGCATTGGTTCCCTTTGACTTTCTTTGTGTGAACACAAAAACATATCTTATGTCATCTTTTGTGTTCCACAGAAGAAAGCCATGCAGGTTTTGAGGTTTCGATCAACATGAGGGCGAATAAATAAATAAAAAGTTAATCTCACTAACTCATTAATCTGGTCACAAGTATTTTTTAATCACCTATAGACTTACTGTATCTATATATTTTGTATATTTCCAAACATACCTAGGATTTTGGAAACGTTGTATGAACACTAAGTTAATCAATTCTACATAATAATAATGTTACTTATATTCTCTTTTTACCTTGCTCATAAATCCCGTTCGCTTGCATTCATCTCATTTCTCTTGCATGTTTTCAAAGCTTTCTTTACACCTTTCTCCTTTCATTCACCCGCAGTTCTCAAACACAACCCCTCATGGTTGCTTATCAGAGTGTTGGGCTACCTAGAATAGAGGCCCCTGATTTCTGGCCCAGGCCGGATCCCACCTCTGGTCCCAGACTCCTAAAATGTGAAAAGCATCCCCTTCTTGGGCGTGAACACCCCAATGACCCATACAACGTTTCTGCAGAGATCCTGCCTGACTTGGAAAATGACGATATGTTTACACGTCGTACCAAAACTTTTCAATCCAGCGATGACCTGGCCAAATTGAAGTATGGTCATTTCCTGGTCCCCCGTCGCAGATCCGCGACTGACGTTACTGTGGTAACACCCCGCCGTGAGGGAGAACCTGTTTACCCTGACATAGAAAAAGACGATGTGGTTTTTCGAAGGGTTCAACAGCAAATACATCAACGGCCTCGTTCTGGGGCCCCTGACAACTACCACCCTGTGCCCATTCCAGAGCCATGGACTTTACCACCTAAACTACAGGCCAAGCTGATGTGCGCCCCATATGAACCCACACAAAGACAACCCAAGCCAGAGACTAAACCGGAAGCACACTTGAAAACAGATGACATGCTCCTTAGGAAGTTAAAAGCTTTAAATACACAAGGAATTGCAAATCCTGGTGTGAGTCAGAATGTAGCAGTTACTCAACAGGGTCCCAGTTTCCCTTCATCCTGCAGTGAGGAAGACCTACAGAAATGGCAAGCCATCAGAGAGGCCAGTCGTGTGAGATACAGGAAGAGGCTGATGGTGGAGAGGTTAGGTTTCTGAGCCTGCAGAAATGCTTGTGTTTGCTTGTCATGATCGCAGCTGCTGTGTACTTTTCTCATTCCAATGTTAAATGTGATCTGGAAGTGAAAACGTTTGTTTGGGTCTGATTGTGGGCCTTTCATTGCATGAGATGTGCCACTTGATAAATTGTTGTGGATATGTGGTTTCTTTTGTGTGTGTGTTTGTTTTTTTCAAGATTTCACACAATAATGCCTTAATATCAATATTTTCTTATGTATTCAGATTTTGCACTTTATTTTATTTTAATTTTTTTATTGTTTGAATATTTAGCATTTTAATAAGAATGCATAAGACTTGCTTTTTACAGGAACACTGAAGACTCTGACCTTTCAATTAGCTGACATTAGTTTTTGTTTAGCGTGCATATTGCATTTGTTTGTCTTAAATAAAAAAATGACTAAAACCATGGTGATGAATGCAGCTAAGAAACTGATACGTCAAAAACAAATTCTTGTCCATTGGCTTGTCTCGCACTTAAATGAAAGTGTTCTAAGAGACTTTATAAGGTGTGAGTCGATACAGCTAAGCTGTGGAGGAATGTTAAAACCTGAGCAGTGTCTATAAATAATCCAGTCAGACATATTCACTCGTTACGAGGTAGCTCACAATCCACTTCAGCTCCACATTCCCCACACCCTTGTGATCCTATGAAAGCTGGAACTTACACTTACATGTCCATGGAAACATCCAAACACACCTACTGTAGCACTTGAATCCCAAGCAAAACATTTCTTTTGATGAGAGTCCATGTAATTCTATGGCATTAAAATCATTGGTGGGAATTTCCAGTGTTTGTCATACTGAAGAATGTCACTGCTTACAGCTAATATTATGGTTTTAAGTGCCCGACAGTTGAGTGCACGGTGTATGTACAAAAACAGTAAAAATGTGTTAAGGTCAAGTCATGTTAAGAAGCATGGTGAAAGTGTACTGAACAAAAATAACCAAGAATAACCAAAAATAAATCATGCACTGCAGTGCCTAAGCTCTTGATAGTTGACATGTGTGTTAGTTTGTTGGTCAATCAACAAAACTTCATAACTTTATTTTTTTATTTATTTATTCTTGTTTTGGTTCCTCAGACTGCTCCAGGAAACCTCTAGTAGTGATGGGTGAGTTGTAGACAAGTATGGCACATTTTTGCTCAGTTATGAGGTCACGGCTGCTGCCTTTTGTTTTGTTCGGCTCTTCGCTACATTAACCTCTGAGACTCACAATGCTTTGGTCCCCATGGGCTGCTGGCCAAACCTTGCACTGCAAAACTGTGGAAACCACAGATAACATACACTTTTGGCTTATTTAATCTAAATCTGTGTAAATATGTTGTTTTCTGGGTTCGGAGTGTGAGAAGCACTGGTATTTTGTGTATTACAGTGGAAAAGACCTTAGTCAAGGTAGATGTCTTATAAACCCATTGCTTGATACAAATGACATTCAATTGATAATAGTGTTTAAGGTTCTTTGTAACATCTAATTTTCCACAATCCATGTTTTCAAAGTATTTTGTTACAAGGAATATTTTTGCAAAGATAAATTTCCAATGTTGTGTCAGCTAAACAAAAAGGTAAACAAACAGTACAACCTATTTAACTTGTATTTCTATTCCTTATTTACTAATTTCTTATTTAATAAATGGCATCTAGATTGTCTAAGGTCCAATGTGCTCTCACAAGTCAAGTTACTTGAGTGGAAGTGAATGGAATTATAAAAACTATTTTTAGTTTTACTAACCCTCCAATATTTTGTCTTAATTGTATAATTTTACTTGCTTCAGCTTTAACACTTTGGAAACAAAGCTACCAAAAAGCTGAAGGGCTGCAGTCTTCTCCCTTAAATGTGTCTGAAGTTTGTCCTGGGATTATTAAGTGTTCATCTGACAATAACTTTTTGAACAACAATCTTTTTAGAAGCCAGTCAGTGAGTGACATCACAGAGCAGATGAACCTGAGCAACGTGAGCAGGGAGTTGCGCTTTGAAGAGCTGAGAAAGATGCGTGAACAGATGAAAGAGAGCGAGGAGAAGTGGCAGGACGTGAGTATCAAAATACATGGTTTTGTAATTGATGATGTTTGTGGTGTGGATGTTTTCATATGAGACACACGAGATAAGGCAAAGTCCTTTTACACCACAGATTTGTACTAAAATTACCTTGAAGGTTTGAATCATTTATGCAATTAGCAGATGATAATACAATAATAAAACTTTGTAGTCATAGGAAATTACATTTAATTTAATAGTAATTTAACTTTTTGAATGGCTTTGGGTTTGCATATTTTTGTCACAAGAATTAACCTGAGTAACTTAGTCAAAACAATAGATACAGTAATGTCTGATTGAACACATAACACATAAACAACAATATACTTTTATGTCTTTATTAAACACACAGTGTAAACATTCACATTGTAGCGCAGATTTAAATCTGCTTTGGCACAAATAACATCACCATATCAAAATGAATATCAAGGATATTTGGATGTGGATGGACCGAGCTTCGGTACAGTATTTAGGTCACATACGGGCACCCGATCCACAAGGGGAAAAGAGTCGGTGGAGCCAACCATACAAAATAGGACACCAGTAAAATCTAGTCCTCCCTCACTCCTCAATCTGTTCTTCGGTCTCTCCACCCTTCCCCTGCGTTGTCCCTCCTACCGTCATAGCTTCTGAATAAGCACCTGTGCTCCAGTTATGGAGGCTGATTGTCTTTCTGCTCACCCCTGCAGGATCTCACGAGGTGGAAGACCAAACGCAGGAGTGTGAATTCTGATATTGTGAAGAAAAAAGAGGAGAGAGACCAGATTGACCAGATCACTACAACCAGCATATTCAGGAGATCAAAGACCTTTAGTGAAATGCAGGATGAGAGGTGATCATACATTCCCTCACCCCAAGTGTAACTTTATTTTTCTGTAGATGACATTTCCTAGAATGAAAAGTGCAAAACTCTGTTGCATTGTGTGCTGTTAGAATAGAGAGCGCGGTCTGTGCTACTTTTTCTATTCAGTGTGAAAGTGTAATCTAATCGCAGTTCTCTTCCTGCCTCTCTCACTTCCATCCCTTTCAGAGAGAGCCGAGGTCAAAGCAACTGGAACAGCATTAATTTCAGCAGCGAGGATGTCTTTGAAGAACCCCTACCAAGAAGGAGAACACTGCAGCAACGCAGCTACACCATTGACACCCCTTACGTCCCTACAGACAAAGCTTCAGCGCCCTCTGATCCATCTCTGATGGAAGAGGAACCAGTTGCGGGCACCCTGGCATCAGACCAGACCGATTTACCTACCAAGCGTGATAACTCCAGCACACGTAACACGAAGAACAGTGTTCAGGAAAGCCAAACAACTACCCGAAGCCTTCTTGATGATCCTGCACCAGTTATCTCCGGCAGCAGCACCAGCCTGCTTAAGCCCACCAGCCCGATCAAACCCACCACCGAAAGTAAACGCAGCACCTTTCTCAACAGCTCTCAACAGTCGAAGTCAATTAACAGCACTAAGCCGGTTGAGAACAACAGCAGCTCCATTAGCTTTGTGAATAAGACCAGTTCAATGGAGACAAAGCAGCCTGGGAGCGATCAGGTTTCTGCCTTCCTCCCCAGGAGCTACCAGATATCAGATGGCTCCAGACTCACCTCTGTAGTCACGCCCAGACCGTTCGGAACACAAGCCAACCGTGTCTCCTCTCTTCCAAGAACATTTACGGTAGGTGGGACCGTTTGCTATCAGTCGTGTTCAAATGCCATTTTTTCATGTATTTTTTCAGTATTATTGGTTTAAATCAATATGTATGTAAAATATTTTACAAATGTTTCATTTATCCCAATTACAAGCACCATTCCACTCTTTTAAATCAACTCAAAAGGGTGCTTTTTGGTAAAAAATATTGATATAGTTGGAGAAAAGTAATTTATAATTATAATAAAATTATAAAATATCATATAAATATAATTAATTATAATTTTATAAATATAAGGGAAAAATAAACCGTAAATATGCCCTATGGTGTGACAGCTAAAATTTAGAAAACAAACTGTTAATAATAAATTATTTTATATTATTAATATTTGTACTGTAAAATAGCATTTATTTTCATTGTTAGTTTTTTCTACATGTTTGCTCTGTCACACCATAGGACACATGTATGGTTAATTTTTCAACTACTCATAAATGTCTAGGGTTAAAAAAAGAAAAATATTGAAACCCTATAACAATAGCTACCAATAACAAATCATCACCCTCTTTCTATGACTTTTTTTGCCAGATTGTCTCCCAAAATAAGTATACGTACCGTAATACAGATAAAGAGAGCAGTTTGCATCTTCTTGTGCTTTGCAACAGTGCAGCATGTCTCAAATTGTCGTTAGCAAATGTGAAGAATTAACATTCGTAATTAATTTTTTTCCAGGTGGACGACTCTAATAAGCGCATGAATGGGGGGAAAGACAGTCTCAAGAAACCTGCAGTTCCCAGCCGATACGCTCAGTTTGCTACAGAGGAGGAAAATCTCTCCCAGGGCAGCTCTGTGCAAAGCAGTAATGAAGAGGAGGAAGAGGAGAGATCAGCTGCTCAGACGCCCTCTCCTGTCCCTCCAGTCAACAGAGTAACTCCTCTCAGCCCTCCCAATGAGGTAAAGCAGGTGACGACTCTCCCAAGCAATAAATGCAACTTTTAACTTCTGAAAGACCTCCACTGCGCCCACCATTCATATTCACTCTGAAGAATTTGTCATGTGTAAAAAACTTGTTGATGTCTTGCAGGGGGACTTCAGTGATATGAGGATCAGTCTGAACCAGAAACCCAACAGCAGCCAGGACTTCGGCTTCCACACCAACTGGGACTCCACAGGGGTCCGTGTGCAATCTGTTGTTCCAGGTAAAAAACGGATTTAAAATCTTGGAACTTTCTGTTTCTGAAACGTGACCTCTAGATGTGTCTCGGAGGATGCTGAGAATATATATCAGCGTGTGCTGTGAGTGACGTTTGAATTATAGCCTTTACGTGCAGCTTCAGCGAGAGACCACTGACAAAACGCATACAGCATATGCTGCTGTAAATAGGACAGAAGTTTTCTAGGTTAAATGAATCTGAGCCTCTATTTATAAATAACTCTTAACCCTTACTAAGTCTAAATCACTGTGAGAACATAATTCCTGCATTCAAGTTACCATTCCTGCATTCCCGTTGGCGCAATTGTCTTTATTTCTAGTACAGATCATCTTGACGAAAACATTTGTGATACTTTTCTTCTGTCTTTGCTTTTGTATGTGAAGGCACTCCGGCAGAGCACTGTCAGGTGAAGGTTGGAGATGAGGTACTTACAGTGAATGGGCACAGGGTGGCAGACATGAGCTATTATGAGTGGAAGAACAGTATGGATGAGGCTCTGAAACAGGGTACTCTGCTCATGGATGTCCGCAGACAAGGCAGGAATAGTAAGTCCCATTATCAGTGTATTGTCTCTTTTTCTATAGCAGACATTACTGTAACTTACATCCCACAGTACTTGAGAACATTGAAAACATAACAAAATACATTAACCAAATTTGAACCAAGCAAAAAAACTAAAAAAAGAGCACCTTTCACATTCTATTTATATTTTCCAAATAATATAAGCAACATTGGGGAGCATTGATTACTTTTTAAAGCAAAAGTGGTCAGAAATATTTTGTGTCTGGTTACAAAAATAAACAGACATAAGTTTGTATTTTTTGGGGGATCTACGTATTGACAGAAATTAAATGTAATATACATAATTATGTCTTCAGAGGTGTTAAAGACCTTTCACAATAAGGCATTATGTTTTTATTACCTTAGAATTAGAATTTCCATACATACACCGTGGATTCCCTTTCATGGAGTCCGTCCTGTTGCTTCTGCAGTAGCCCAAAATGGACAAACTCCTCTAAAGAGCTCGTTTCGTAAATATGTTATCTCTTTCAGCAAAGAAGCAAAAACATGATGACATCTTCTTAGTTCTGTTTCAGCCACCATAGTGCTTTGACAGGTAGCGGTGGAGTGAGCTATTGGTTGCGATTCGCAACCTCACACCGCTAGATGTCACTAAATTTCATACACTGACTCACATTTCATTTGAAAGGCCCTTTAAAGCAGTCCTGTAGTTAAAAACAGTTAAAATTATTAAACAGTCTTATTATAATTTATATCTTAATATCTAATGTGCTCATAGTGTTTGACTTCTGTCTGTCAGTGATTCTGGCTGCTGAATTTCTTAAACACACTTTTTAATTTCCATGTTAACATCTGTATTTTCCTCGCTTTTTAGCCACATCTTTACTTTTCTATATGGTTCTCTATAGAATAGCGATGCCATATTTTCACTGGTTTTATACAGGCCTATAATGTGTTGGTAGACTTGGTTTGTGGATCTCATTCTGCTGACTGCATGGCAGGGGAAGGTGGTCTGTCTGTCATCCCCACTGATAATTAGAAGTATTTTGTTGTGATTAGTAATCAGTATTTCGTTGCTAATTGTGTTTTTTAAACAAATGATTTTGTTGATGTGGCACAATCAGACTGGGGCAGAGACCAGCCTTCCCTTCCATTTAAAAGCCATAAGACCGTCAATCTGACCAGTCTGGATCCTTTAGGTTCTTCTGAGAAACATCTCAATGCCAACTTGGATTTCACATCCCACCAAACAGACACCATTGTGAAAACTGTGAACGTCAGCTCTCAGTCTGCCAATGTAAGCAAAAAATAATAATTCATTTGATTATGATGCTTATACTTTATAAGTTGTTTTTATTATATTTTGATATATTTTAATGGTTCTGTCTGTGTGCTTTTTTTAGAATTATGGTTCGAATGGGATGAATGGAGGTTTCCGTGAGGAGTCTGAAGCGGTGAATAATAAAGGTGAATAGTTCTTACCTGTACCTGTGTTGTGTCGAGTCAGGTTTGATATGCTTGTTTTATGAAACGCATGTTGTGCAGAAAATTTGTGAAAAGCATTTGTGAATTTTCTTAAGAGATTGAAAATGTTTAATAGCTTGACAAGAGTGTCTGTTTTTGATTAACTTTCAACAAGAGTCAAAGTCAAAAGAAAGATAAGATATGTATTCCCAAAATGCCTTAGCCTACATTTCTACAAGAAAGCATTGAGATAAGGCTAAATTGCTAAATCTTGTTCCCCACTGCTGAGCCTTTTTAAAAATTCAACTTTTAACTTTTTTATCTCCCATGTAGAATCCATTTCTTTGAAAAACTTAAAAAGGAGATCAGAGTTTTTTGAACAAGGTAACAGAACAGCATCAGTTGTGTACTGGTGCTTTCAGGTTTTGTGTTTCTGGGGCTGGGTACCGCTAGATCTTCTTCATCTCCTCATTCTCCTCCTCTCTCCCAGGAGCCCCTCATAACCTCTATGCTCTTCCCTCAGGCTCGACAGGGCTGTCAGTCAGTTCTCTGGTCTACCTCTGTGGTAAAGGGAGGTTGAGTTTGCAGTGTCCACTTTCATCTCAAGCTCTGACATGCTGTCAACAGTTGCCATGAGTAACACTAACATTTTGACACTGAAAGACATTCAGTGATCCAACTCAACTCAACAACAATTGTATCTCGAGCTCCGCATTCTGCAGTCTTTTCGGTGGTCGATTATCATTTGCATAAAGTTAAGCTCTGCTCATTGATATAGCCGGCTCAGTAGTTGCTGTTGCATCCGAGCTCCAGCTCTCCAATAAAATAGTAAATAGTAAACTCTGCTAAAATCCACAGATCACTGCTTGAAAGTCTGATATTTAAGGCACACAAAATATTAAACATTTCAGAAGTTTCTAAGTCGTCATATGTTGAATTCTGCAGGATTTCCAGGTAACATGTATGTCATGTTTTCCTAACCGTCTACCTGGAAAAAAGTCGTATTGTGATTGATTACTTTACATGTCAGCCAGAAGCCCTCTTGGGCGATCGATCCTAGACCACTGGAAGCTAAAGTCTGAAGGTCTGATTATGCAAGATTTCTATTAATCAGACTTCTTTAATAGTGATGCTCCGAGGCCTCTGTAAGACAGCATGTCAGGAACAATACCAACATACAAAGCACTCAAAGACAAACATATGGAACTACATCTACAACTACAACTAGGCATATGAATTTCATATCTTGCTGATTTTATATCTTGTCCACACAGAGTTATTATATAAATTAAAGCTAAATTACCGATTCAGAGCATCTACAGCTTCAGATAAGCCAAGAAAATTGATCATGGTGTTGTGTGGTGTGTTGGTATTATGTTCTGAATGTGACTACTGCATGGGCTGGGCTGGGCATGGATGTGGTTTGGTTTTACTAATATCGAGTGCTTCTGCATGTGGCATCATATTGCATTTTGGGACTGGTGAAAGATGTTTATCTATGGGATGTGTTATCGCATTATTTGGTTTGTTTGTGTATCAAGGTCTTTGCATGTGTTTGTTTATCCAAGTCATTGCACGAGTGTACGATTCATAATTTATTTATAAAAATTTTGGAATGTGAGAGTTATTTGATCAGATTTCATATTTTCTGGATGAAATGCTGTTCATACAGTTAGGCCAAGATTATGCAAACATTTTCATTTGAGTTTCAAATGCATCTAATGAAAAACGTCACATTTTCCATTATTTTACAGGTGGTTCTGAAACAGCAATATCAAATGTAAGTTGAGCTTCTCCTAACAAAGTAACAGTTCATGGGTTTTTGTATTGGATAAAGATATAAAATGAAGCAGACAATTATTTCACAAAAGTTAATTTCAGAAAGGTTTACCCCATGTCCCAAGGGGAGGATTTTTGTGTCTCAGTCATTTTACTATGTAAGCTTTTCAATTACCCGCTTATTTAGTTCCAAAAATGTCGCTGTACCATTGTTACATGTGAAAGCATGTGTTTTCTCTTAAAAGTTCTGAAATATTATGTGTGCTACTATAATGGTTGAATTAATTCTCCCTGTCTGTAGCTTGCGATGCCTTCCATCACTACGTCCTCCACACGCTGGTCCTGGGACCCAGAGGATGAGCGCAGACGACAGGAGAAGTGGCAGAAAGAACAGGAGCGCTTGCTGCAGGTCAATATTGTACATACTCAGGAATTTCACTAGACATCTAAAGCGATTACATTAATATTACATTTCTATATTTTAATTGTGTAAAAGAAACATGCAGAAAGTAGCAATTTGTTACCTTGCAGGAAAAATACAAAAAAGACCAAGAAAAGCTTGAGGAGGAGTGGCAAAAGGCCCAGAAAGACTTTGTGTCAAGCTCCAAAAACGAGAAGGTTTGCAGAATATTACTTTTGTTGTATGTTAGGTAGGGTTGAGCACAATATATGGAATATATCAAGATAATTGTGCAGAAGATATAAAACTAAAGAACATAGTGAATATCGATTATGTTGAAAATTAAGGGTAACACAACACATAACGTGTGATTATTAAAATTGTGACAGGTGTGGAAAGACAAACTAGACTGTAATATAGAGATTGTTTGATAACACACACTAACAAAATCTTTTAAAAATCCATTTTGTTGTGTAGTATGAAACTGAAGTGCAAGAGGCCTCCAGACTGGCCCAGGAGGAAGAGAGGAAGAGAAGAGAGCAGGAGAGGCAGCGTTTAGAGGAAGACAGAAGGAAAAGAGAAGAACAACAGCGCCTTGAGGAAGAGAGAAAGAAGAGAGAAGAGGAAGTGCGCCTCCGTCAGGAAGCAGAGAGGAAAAGAAGAGAGGAGGAGAGGAGGCAGCAGGAGGAGCAAGAGTGAGATTCATCTTTGAAAACATTATTGTCATTTTTAACCCTCTTGCTTTGCCTCATCTGTGTGGTGACCTCATTTATAAAACTGCATGATATGGCATTGAATAGCATGCTTTATGTAACCCAAACTGACAAACTTTGACCCTGCATTTTATTTTTGTGCTTTAATAACCACGCTAATTGTTTTCATTAATGTCATTCTTTCGTGCATGATCATCTGCTTACCTGTGCTGCTTTGGCCACAGTAAGGTGGACACCTTTGGCTATACCAATGCTTACCGTGAATTATCCTACTCGCACAGGTAAATAGAACTCCTCCGTTTGCACTGCCATGTATTTTAAACAAAGCTATAGGGCAACAAAAAGAAAGCCTTGACAAGATCTTTTATCTGTGTATCTGACTTTGTTTATTTGTTTTGTTTTGCAGGTCTTTGTCCAAATCTACACCAGAGCTTGATGATGCAAAACCAGATATTAAAGGTTAGTCATGGTATATCTTTCGTATCCAAAGCTTCAAGTTTCTATTGTTTGTTTGAGCGTTATGAACCGCTGAGGAACGACTATGTAAGCGATCCTGTAAGTTTCCTCAAGTGCATGTCTCAGTGCTGTAGAGTCTGGGACTCTGTGCAGGTGTGTACAGCAGGCACAGGGGTCTGGCAGGATGGCTGCTGGAGGAGGAATTGAGACGTAAGAAAAACCGTCAGTTCACAGCAAGTGAGCTAGAGCTCGAGAGAAGGAACGTCGTAAATGCCATGAAATACAGAAACCCAGAGAGAGGTGGGCGCGGTTTGGAACCACGGCAATCAATGAGCCTAACCAATCAACTCGACTCGACTTGATTTACAGAAATTTGTCATGTCAGCAAAATCAGATGAAATCGAGTCTGTGTCCTGTCCCTGTGATCAGACGAATAACACATATAAATCTAATATACTTTTTATTTCAGATTTTCAGAAATCAGTTGCTTTTTAAGTGAAATTATGGGATGTTTGTACATCAACCCCAATTTATTATTTCTACCTTTTTATGAATAACTCACTGTTATCGTCATTGGTTCTAAAAGCTGGCAGTCTCAGCGAGGTCGGGAAGGACTATAAGAAAGAGCCCCAGTCATATGCTGAGGTGGAAAGGCAACAGATCATACAGGAGATGAAGAAGAAGACTCCCCTGAACACAGACAACAGCTGGATTCGCCAACAGGGCCTTGCTAGCAACACCGCTAAACAACCCGTTAATCTGCCAATGAGGAGGTCAGTGTGCCAACAATTCATTATTGGAACACAGCAATATGTAAACGATGGCAGATAAGGGGATTTATATCCATTTTGTTGTGCCTTTAAGTTTAAGGGACAGTTCCCCAAATATTAAAATTCTGATATAATGTATTCATCCTCTTGTCATTTCAAACCTGTTTGAAGATATTTTGAATAGTGTTGGTAACTGAACAATGGCGCTACCCATTTATTTGCATTAGTGTACCTGTCTGTACTGTTGTTGCTGTTTCTGTCTACTGGATGCTCCTGTCACCAAAACAAATTCCTTGTATGTGCAAACATACTTTGCAATAAAGCTCTTTCTGATTCTGTACTGCCATTGCCTAGTTACCAACATTCTACAGAACAAAATAGCTTCTTTTGTGTTCTGCAGAAGAAAGAAACTCATGCAGGTTTGAAATGACAAGAGGGTCAGAAGAGGGAAAATGACAGAATATTAATTTTTGGGTGAACTATCCTTTCAAGCACTAACACTAAAAACCCCACTTTGTTTGCAGGGGCGAGTCTCTTGATAATCTCGATGTGCCTCGTTCTTCCTGGAGATCATCGTGGGCACCTGGCAGCACTTCGTCCATACCAGACTACAGCCGACCTTACTCAGCTCTCTCTAGTTCTTCATCAAACCAAAGTGGACGCCCGGGATCTGCTTTTCAGACATCTCAGTCCATGGGCTCCTTGAGACAATCCTGGTCTCCAGCTACACCCCCTTCAGCTACTTCACCAGATCCAGAGTCTAAAGCTCCACCACAAAATAAGTAATCCTCACTCATTTGTTTTTTTAAACAAACTACATTCTTCCATATCGTAGCCATGTGTCTCCCATATTTGTGTAGTCTACAAGATTTTATGTCTGCATGGGCCACGGGGGGCCGTGTTGCTTCATGGGCCCTGAGATCATGTTTTCTGTAATCCAGGTCAGTGAGCGGTAGAAAAATCTGTTCGTTCTGTAATACACCACTGGGCAAGGGAGCAGCCATGATCATCGAGTCCCTGGGGCTCTGTTATCATTTGACTTGTTTTAAGGTGAGAATTCAGAGATCTGCAGAGTTCAGGTCCTGTTTGGCTTCTTCTGTGACTAACTCAAACTTTCCTGCCTGCTATTGAATTAATTAAAATCACTGCACTTATAGAGAATATGTCTAACTATGACTTCAGAGAACAAACCATGGATAGCAAACTTGAATTAGTTCCACTGTCTCTATCTTCAAAGCAGTATGGGGCCCATTTAGAGCTCATCTGTTTCTTGCACAGCCCTCTCATCCTCCAAATGTCAATCATTTCAGCCAATCCTCTCACTTACACTGCATTGTCCTCCAGCTAATCTTTTCTTTGGGTTTTTGGGTTCTTTTGGCTGTTGGCTATTGCTTCAATTTCCTTCTCTCGCTACAAGTTGCGCTCTCTCTCTTTTTGTGAAGGTGAGTGCATCCATTTCTCAGACGCTTCTGTTTTTATGCAATGTCTTTATTTTTTATTCTAGTGCATTGGCTGCAAGTCTGAATTGGGGGGCTCAGAAGCCGGAGCCGAGGTCAGAATACGAAACCAACAACTCTATTGTAACACCTGCTACATGCGACTCAAAAGTAGGTCAAACATCTCTGCATTATATACTGTTCTGTTATATAGTTCATCAGCTGTCACTGATTTTTAATGATTTTTCTTCTCTAGCTGGGCAGCCCACTGCCATGTGACCACACTCTATTGCATCAGATTGAGGAGGAACCAATCACAGATCAGGAACTGTGAATACAAGAACTCGGAGGATTCTTCCTTCCTTTTGTACTGAGTGAATGCAATTCCTAAGCTTAAGTTTATGCAAAAGTATTAGCAATGGTTTGAACAACTGGAATGTGCATGAACCTGAAAATTACCCTCAAACTACAGTATGCATATATAAAGATCATTCATACACTGTCTTTTTCAATTCTTATAGATTTGCCTTATCTGATATCTGTTTGGTCCTATAAATGTTTATAGTGAAATAATAGAAGTACACTATTTAACTGTCATTGTTTATGTAGATTTCCCCTGCAGTCTTGGCTATGTAAGGGTTTGCAAAGTTAAATATTCTGTAATTTCACTTCATTTCACTTATCATTTATTTGTGTGTCTTTTGTGTTCTGATGGGGGAAAGGTGATTATGGAGAAAGCATTAAGAATTAATGTAAAAGTGGCATGGTTAGTAGACAGCACTTATGAGTTATATTCTTTCATGGGAAGCATCTATTCTGTGTGTCTGAGCAAGTCCCTTAGAGGGAAAAGCAAAATATTCAGCAATAACTGTAAATAAATAAAAGCCTGAACATAATGTCTTTCTTGTTGTGATAATCCTTCTTATTTTATTCCCTAATTTACAAAAATAATGATGTCACCACTGCTCATCCTTTTTACTGTTAATGGCTAAATTTCTGAGAAATTAGACTTTCATCCAGTGCTTTTATTTTACAGTTTGTGCTTAAGTAATGGTGTTAAATCTGCTCCCTTCTGACATCTGTTGGGATTCTCATGTGGTTGTCAGAGTAAATTGGATTTACCAGTGGGCATTATGATTATAGTATTGCTCAGATTGAAATTGCTATAGATAGACCTATCTGAGCTATTGAAAGAGAAAAATCCTGCAATTCGTGAAACTGGAGCACAATTTACATTTAATGGAGAACATCGGCTGTTGATAATCACATTTCAATGCAGGACTGCAACGTGTGGAATCGCAAAGCTATAAAGAAACCGGTCAATCCTTAGAACTGTTGAGACCTATCACATTCATTTCTGTCAAGCATTTCATTCGTCTCTTTCTTTTCCCAGTATATGATCACTGGGTTACGATGATCACTTTGACACGTCATCACGTAACATGTATAACCTGACGCAGAGATTATGTTCCCGCGACCAAAGACTATGCATTTTTCATTTAGAGTTTTGGAAGGTTTATTATTTTTATACGTTTTGTCAATATGTATATAGATAATAGATCATATTTACAAAATAACACAACATTTGTCACTTTTGAAAAACCTAAATAAAATCAACGGAAGAAAAATCTTACATGAGGCTATAAACAAACTACACTTTGGTCGCTCAATATCAATGTCACGACCACCAATAATTATCCACCAATTATCATAATTTTGGGAGTGATAGTGTGTCATTCAGAAGTATATTTTAATTGAAGTGTGGTCAACACGGGGCGCTGTTGGTCTAAATGGAATGTTAATTGAACAGTTGCACACACATAGAGATGCTTCAGAAATTGTCTGCGATAATATTCTTTAGGCATCTTTAGTTTGGTGGGTGCAGGAATAGAACAGATGTACTCCACCCCCAACCTCTTCCACCTGTTGTTTGTACTGATGCTAAATTGAGTCCTGTTACTGGATGTCGGCCACGTCTAGTTGCCATGGTTCTGGGTTCTGTATTTGATCTTTGATCTGACATGTGAGCTAGATCACATGTACGAAGGGAAATAGAACCATGATTTATTCGGCAGGGCCACATGAAGTATCACATGAATTGGTAATATTTATTTTGCTAGACTGAAATAAACACAATTTAGGCTATGCACAATGATTTCGTACTATGTACAATGTGTAGGTTGCAAACACATTTCCATATGACAACATTCTTTACTGAGAACGATTAACAAATTATTTTATCTGCCCGTACACAAAGAAAAGATATTTTCCTTATATAATATGTTTAATATCTAGAATAATACACAGATCATATATTGAATAATACACAAGGAATTGGTTTCAATATCTGGAAATGTATTATTTAATGCATTGTAATATATTTTCAAGTATATCCCCATATATTTTCTTATCGTAAGGTTGTGCCTCATCATTACTCAATCATTTGTTTTGGTAATTATTATATAAAATTTGTATTTCTGGCTTCACAACAAAGCTTATTGTGTCTTTTATCTACCCCTAGCTGATCTTTTGTCACGATAAGAGGACACTTTGTTCCACGCTTTGATAAAGATTGTCCCTTGACCTTTCGATAAATGAATGTAAAGCAAACTAAATCCTAAAGTGTCAGATTGATTAGTAGCTTGAAGCAATACCTTGAATCAATAAAGAATCACTGGTCCCGCTGTGTGTTTTGTGCACTTGTTCAGAAAAACATGTATTTACAATACTGTGAGTTTCATCAATTCAAAAAGAATATTTTTTTGTTGTCAGTTGGGTGTAATCTCCTCTTTCGAGTGTTTTTGACTTGTTGTGGCTTGTTATTATCAGCCTCTGTGCTGGAGGCTTCTGTTGCTTCATGGAGGTGGGTAATACGCTTACAAGTGGCCATTAAACCAGCACTTAGTAACCTGCCAGTGACATCCAGCTCAACTCTCAATCGTAGTTCACATGCTGCACTGCGTTTCCTTCTCACTTTAAAGAGCGCGTGTAGATACCTCACCAAATTCGTTCAGGTGTGAGAATAAAAGGGATTTCTTACAGAGATGCAAAGCACCTGCTCTTCAGTCAAATGGAGATTTGGCTTGGGTAAAATGTGCTTCATCTTTTTAGGTCAGAACCTGAGCTGTGTGCTATCACTGCAGGCACTGATTTGTAATTTCCCTTGATGGCATTCTTCAAAGATTCAATCTAGTCTTCTATTTTACTGTAATGCTCGTTCTAATGCATGGTGTCTGATAAAATGTGCAGGCCCTTCATTTTCAGGGACGTGAAAAATGTTTCATTGCTCATGAATACTAAGGCGGTCGCAGCTGGAGGACGCCTTGTCAAGATGTTTTCCAACCCACTTTGAATTCAGCTGCTATTGTGCAAAGCAGCGCATGGAGGGGAATATTAAGTTAATGTTATCAATCTGTTTTCATGCTTAACGATTTTCTGAAGATCTCAGGCGATCAGCGTTGATGTGGTTTTATTGCTGTCTTGGAGCTGCAAATATATTTAGCTAAATATTACTCAAAATTACATTAAAATTATTGATTAACGATTTACATCAGATGTCAAAATTATTAAATCTGTCAGGAACTGGAGGCTTATGGAAGGGTTGAGGCATTAACCATACAGCTCCAATTCAACTATTGTCTATCGTTTTTTCAAGTCTTCATGTTCCAGCTGTGTTTTTGAGGCACATCCATGTTTCAGTGGCACCACATGTAATTTCCAGCTTTCATTATTTAGTGTTAATGAGAGCTCTCCAAAAGCTTAACTGATCTTCTTTCTGTTTTCAAAACATGTCTCTCTTTTGATATACAGAGATACTGGAAAACCTTTAGTCACAGAATTTGTCCAAAAAAAATAGCAGTCTGTTTAAAAAAAGACTTCAAGTAATGTCTTGATTCATTTGGATTATAGGTTCAATTATAAAACAAATTTGAACTCACACAAGGGCGAACCTAACCGCTGAGTTATACATTAACGTATCCTGGGTTGTTTCAGCCCAGAATACAGGATTGCTGCATAATATGGACATTTTGGCTGAGTTCGTGCCTTTTTTGACCCAACCATGTGTTAAAAATAACCCAGCATTTTTAGAGTAAGCAAAGCAACACTTGTAAATTTTCCACCTTAAAATAATGTCTCTAAAATTATTACAGTACTAGAACAACTCTTAAACAGACAAATTCATTAGCTATTTACATGAAATGGTGCATATATTCTCTGTCTCAAAATGTTAACATGGTTTTTAATTTCTTTGAGAGAAAAGGCTATTCTGTAACAAAAACAGTCAGTCAAACCTATTTCCCCATTCCAATCTAAAAACATTGTGTATAAAAACAAAAAGTATACAATGTTTCTTAATTGAATAATCTGCTTTAACGCAGACATTTTTAATATTTGACACAACAATGAATTAAAACAACCCAGCATTTTGTGTTAAATTACAACCCATTTGCACTTCTTTTGAGTGTTGCTTATTGAGGAAATGGTTCATTGTTTGTTAATTGTTAGGATTTATAGGTTTTATATAAAGAATATGTTTATATCCTTTTATACAAGTTTACGTATGCCATCAAAAATGGACCAGGTTAGAGAAAGGAAAAATGTAAACTTGTGGGAGCCTTATTTCATGAATTAACAACTCATGGCTGTAGTACTACAACACTAGGTGACAGTGAAAGGCAAACACGCACAGATGGGTTTTAAAAACACAAGGCCAAACCTGCATTTTTATGACTGGAATAAACCATATGGCTTTTTTAGAAGGGCAAACACAGGATATGAGCTTAGTTCAGTTTCTTAGATTTGAGCTCTGTTAGTATAAAGCTTCTATTAATGTTTTTTGCATAATTCAATCTAGGTAGGCTACATCCATTTAATACAAAAGCTGTATCAAAGGTTATATAATTGTGTGACTGACTGAGCCTTCTAAATACCAAGCATGTGTACATTTGATGGATTTGGCAACTTAATAAGTGTATGATGTGTAGTCTTATTTTAAGGTTTATTTACGTTCTTAGTCTTAAATAGGGATCAGATCTTCTAATTGGTTCTTTTAAAGGGTTGATCAAGGATCCAAAGATTCTCTCTGGGGTTGGTGGTGCAGATGTTGTCATAGAAACAAATGCATAAGAACGGAGGTGAGCCAAGGTATTGTTTAGAGCTGGATTAAAGACAGACACTTTCCATGTTCCACAACCACTGTTGTGGAATTACTGAAACAATGATGTACTATAATCATAAGTTAAAGTGTGATTTGAGGCGGTGGTATTTGTGTGCATTGTGAAAAGGCAAAGTAACTTGGGAACACAGTCATGTTCTCATAGCTCTGATTAGAATAGGAAGCCATGAATACTGATTTGCCCAGTGGATTTAAATGTATGAATTTTACATCATTTTCCTTTATTTGAGCATTGCAGCAGCTGCACGCCGGCTAGATGAGCAACAGAGCGGCACAAATCCTGCTCCTCAGGTGCTTTATCCTCTGTCGCTGCTGTGAATATGTCAAGCTACTTTTAATCACTCAACACTCCTTTGAGAAACAAGTGTGCTAAACACTATTTGTGCCACAAGTAGGCTACTTACATGAAATGGTGTATTTCTAGACTATATTCTCTGTCTAAAAATGTTAACATGGTTTTTAATTTCTTTGAGAGAAAAGGCTTTTCTCTTACAAAAACAGTCAGTCAAACCTATTTCCCCATTCCAATCTAAAAACACTGTGTATAAAAACACGAAGTATACAATGTCTATTAATTGAATCTCAATCTGTTTTTCAGCTACAAACTACCTGGTCTGTCCTATCAATGACGGTTTGTCAAGTTTTTCATAACCTTCCCTATTCATTGGTCAATACTTTTTTTTACTTGCAGAATATAGTTATACTTTTAATTTGTTTAATATCCTTGTCATTGTGTTTGTGACAATCCATTCTATCATCCTTTCTACATTTTTTCTACAATCTTCATTTACAAAAGATTTTAAAGTACCTTGTTGGTCTTCATCGATAAGTCAGATGTTGTTACCCTCCTGGCTCAGATTCAGATTTGCTTATTCTTTGCTCAGCTAAGTTTACTGTTTGTTTTGAAAGAATGCTCAATACAAATTAAGTCAGTCAAATGTTTTCTAAGTCATGTGTATACACTATTAGACTGACCACAACTTAAAGGTCCAATGTGTAATGTTTTGGAGGATCTTTATACAGACATGCAATATAATATACAGAGGGGAAAATAATTATTTGATGCCCTGTCAATTTTGTAAATGTGCCTGCTTACAAAGAAATGAAGGGTCTATAATTTTTATGGTAGGTTTATTTTAACTGATAGAAACCAAATATCAACCAAAACATCTGGGGGAAAAAATCATATCATATAAAGGTTTTATATTGATTTGCATTTCAATCAGTGAAATAAGTATTTGATCCGCTAACCAGCAAGAATTCTGGCTCTACAGATTGGTTATGTGCCTATATGGACCACAGATTAGTCCTGTAACTTTTGGTAAGTACTGTTAAATCAGCTTATGTATATAAAAGAGGCTTGCCAACAGAATCTGTATCTTTCATTTCAACCTCTCCACCACCATGGTCCCAGACCAAATAAGTTGTTAATGAGTTCAAGACAGTTGGGATCACAGTTAGCAAGCAAACCATTGGTAACACGCTATGCCACAATAGATTGAAACCCTGAAGCACCCGAAAGGTCCTCCTGCTCAAGAAGGCCCTCCTCCCCCTAACTAGATCACTGAAGATGGGTCGTGGATGTGCCTTTAACACGACAAAAAACCCCAAAAATATTGCCAAGACAACCAAAGAGTGGCTTAAGGAGAAGCACATAAAATGTTCTAGCCAGTCTCTAGACCCTAGTCCTATAGAAAATCTGTGAAGGAGGCTAAAACTCCAATTTGCTGAGTGACAGCCAAGAAACCTTAAAGATTCAGATAGGAGTGAACTCAAATGTATCCTGATACATGTGCTAACCTGGTGACCAAATATCAGAAATGTCTTACCTATGTGCTTGCCAACATGTACAAAGTTGTTTTGCTCGGGGGATCAAATACTTATTTCACTGACTGAAATGCAAATCACTTTATTACCTTTATATAACATTTTCCCCTGATTCTTTTTATATTCAGTCTCTATCAGTTAAAACAAACCTACCTTAAAATGATAGACCCTTCATTTCTTAGTAAGCAGGCAAACTCACAAAATCAGTAAGGGATCAATTAGTTATTTCCCTCACTGTACATTACTTTGTCTTCAGAGGTGTATAAAGACCTTACATTATGAAGTGTTATGTTTTCATTACCTTTGAATAAGCTTTTTCTATCTACACACATCACAGACATATGATTCAGTTTCACTTACAGCATGCGATTCATGACCGGCATCTTTAAGCTCTGGGACCGCGCTGTCTATCAGTGTCAAACGATCTCCAAATCGAGTGTTATAGCCACATAACACTCAACACCGAAATGCAAACAAACGCACCTGAACTTCGCGAACGCAGTGCTCTCTCTCTCTCTCTCTCTCTCTCTCTCTCTCTCTCTCTCTCTTGCTCCAGCTGTTTTTTACGTGAACTTTCAGAAAACTATACGAATGCTTGGGGAGTGTTTGAGCACAAAAATACTATGTCATACATCCAACTAGTTTTTTGACCATCAAGTTGATCATGTCAAGCATGAGAAGCCAGCACATTTAACAATGTAAAGAAGTCAAAATACATTGAACACCTAGGCACCCCACCTTTCATTGTGTTTTTCTTAAACTGTTGTTTGTTGAGTTAGTGTTACAGATCATAAGGCTTCTCTTCAAAGCCATTATAATATATTTTGTTTCGGTTGTTGCTTTTAAATTAAATCTGTCATCTATAGAGCTAGACTGCATTCTTAGTGTTAATTTTCTTTTATATATACTACCACGAGTTTTGGTGTATCTTCATCTGCCCTTCTGACTAGCCTAGTCACTAAAACCTTTTTCATTGATGCACAATAACAAAACTCGTTCAAAAGACTTAATTTTCCATTTAACGCATCTACATCAAACCCTTCATCTTTAGAAGATCCGTACGATCGGCTGCATGTATGAGGCTGTGCCAATAGCAATTATTTAGTTGCATACTTTTTTTGATGATGAAAGTCAGTAGCAGGCAGACATTTGGGGGTGAATTAGACAGCTCAGAGTCTCTCAATTGCATGAATTTCACATTGTGTGTTGTCGATTGTATTTGTCTCACTTTTTCCAACAACAATTAAGATTTTATTGTTTACTTCCTGGGGGGAAACAAAATACCTTTGCAAAAGAGCCACTAAACAGAGTGCTTCTTTAGTTCACTTGATTTTACTGGGTGAGTGACAGATGTTACTGTGCATTATCAATATAAATCTCCCATGAAGCATTTCCAATGAGAGAGATAGGTCATGTGCATGTAATCCTCAATTAAAGAGATACCAGCTGGTTCCACAGCTGTACAGGTTGCACCTTATTGACAATACCACCCCCTACCCAATCCGCTGGCCAAACTAAATCAATAGACCATGCCTGTCCAGGAACACTGCACTCAGGCTGCCATTTACAGACCTCAGCATGGTGAGATCCCTGCTGATGTAGGCAGATAAGCTGATGAGATGAGGGATGAAGGGGCATTTGGTGGGCCCATCCTGAAAGAGATGTGTCTTGTGAGCATGATCGGTGATTAAACTGGACCTCCTTTTGAGATACTAACAGAAGAAACTAAGAACTAGAAGAAACTTCTCTTTAAGATCCTTAAAGGAATAGTTTACCCATGGCCTAATTTATTGTTCAAACCCTGCACATAACTCTTTCTTCTGTGGAAGACTAAAATAATATATCTTTTTGTGAAATGTCTTGGTGGTTTTGTGTCCATACAATAAAGGTCAATAGGGTACAATGTTATCTGGTTACCAACATTCTATAAAATATCTTCTTTTGTGTTAAACAGAACAAAGAAATGTATAAAATAAATTCTACTATAGTAGTCAATGGGGTCCAAGAACTGTTTGGTTACAAGCATTCTTCCAAATATCTTTCTCTGTGTTCATCAGAACAAATAAATGTATACATATTGGAACATCTGAGGGTGAGTAAACTGATATTTTAACAATTTGCTTGTGATTATAAATCATAACACAACATTTTGCACAATTCGCTGCATTAAATGCAATCACAATGTAAAATGAACATGTTCCCTCAAACAAAATTGCAAATCGAATACAACTTAAAGAATGACTGTGCTCCACCACAACACAACACTGTAATCGTCTTTTTTTCTAAATTCGATTGACTCTTGCAATCCGGCAAAAGGGGTTAGAAATGAATGACATAAGCAAACATCAATCAACACGCTAAAAGAATATGAATTTAAAATGAGGCCTTGTTGCTATACATACTGTACAAGCGGTGTTCTATGCAATGCTTTATTCCTTGTTAGTGAGCTGTTGAAATGGGAGACAAGTGAAGTGATGGATAACAGCAATCAGATACTCTCACAGCCCTGCGAAAACCCACACACAGTCATTTCCTCACACACACGTGTCAATCCACATGCATGTCTACAAACAAGCACACACACATACAAATTCACATAAACATTTGTTCACAGGTTAATTTGTGAGCCTCACAAATATGAGGGACCTTCATGTAATAAATATGGCTATTTATTACTCTTTTGTTGAATAGACAACTTTAAACCTAAAGGTTGAGCAAAAATGAATATATGAATAAGTTATATACAGTATGTGAATGTATATGTTCTCTTCTCAGGCACCCATTCAGCTATGAAACCAACCCCCTTCTGCTTAACAACAGTCAATTTACCACTTTGAACATGCTTGCTAAAGATAAATGGATTTTTGGATAAATAATTACAGGGTTGTTTGGTGTTGTGCTTGGGTTTTGTCTTTGCAACTTACTTGCTTATTGGCGTTTCAAGCCCTGTATTGATCATTCTGCTCCATGTCCATCAACACCAAAGGCTGATTCTTCAAGGAGCACAACATGATCTAAAGAATGCTATTGATTTATATTGATTAAATAATGTAAACCTGCTTTTCCAGATGATTAAAATGAATCTCTAGTCTGTTATAATACAGGCAACCAAATGAGTCTGCCAACATGTAATCGTAGCCTCAGTACTTAGTTCGGCTTTTCAATTGAATTTCAGAATGTGTACACAAGTTTTAGCTTCTTTAACCTAATAGTATTTACTTATTGTTTGGAATTTAAACAGTTACAAAACAAATAAAATAAATGTAACCAATAAAAGTACATCACTTGCAGTTTTATACCAAGATTTCTGGAACCAGCCAACCAGGAAATCACAGTCCAGGTCACTGCTGTGGAATATTTCACGCTTCAAAGACTTAAAACAGCTGAACATCACGCTATTCTTCTAATACAGAGACTGTGCCCTTTAAATAATATGGAAAAAAGCAGCCATATGCGACAGAACTATAAATACAGTAAACATAAAAATGTGCTTGAAATTGATATAATATGAATGAATTAATATTAAAATATACAATTATAGTACAATTATTCATTCATTATTGTAGGAAACATCGTTTTCCTGTAATTGATTAAATTCACAAATTAGAACAGGACTCTTCTTTTTTTTATTTATTTTAAAATGATATAAAATCTTCAATTTCATAATGTTTCTTAGGTTGGTTGTTTGTTTGATTTCACAAATTCAGTAAATTCATACACTGCACAACTGCAAAAGCCTTCATGGGGCTTAATTTATTGTTACATTATTTAAGTATTATTATCAAATTAAACACGATTAAATATTTATTTAAAACCCTTTATTTTTGGCATATGTTAAACCATTGTAAACATGATGTTAAGTTCACATTTGTCAAGAATAGTACATTAATATTTAAACATGAAAAGAATACGCCTACATGTTGTGTTTGGGGGAAAATATTTTGGGAAGTATATAAATGATTCCTTTAACATTTATTTAAATTAGGACAGCATGTATGATGAGGTGCTGGCAACTCCATTAATGTTAAGAGTTTAGATACATTTGGGTTTTGTAAGCCACATGTTAATTTGTGAAGGAAGAATTTCAGTCTAGTTTTAAGGAAATCAAAACTTAGGCCAAGATACAGCTCAGAGTACAAGGATAATTGAAATGACAGCAGTGCATTTCCACAGGTAAAATATAAATGCCTCATAAGCAGCCTATTAGCACTACCATAGGGAATGCTGCGCTTACCCTTAAATTAAAAATCCAATGAGTGACAAGCCTCATTAGACCCCCCTCCACTATTTCAACTGGGTGAAAGATTTCATGAAAATAGGGTGTACTAAACTCAAACCTTTAAACAATACCATTAGGTCAGCTGTGATCAGAAGGTTGCTGGTTCTAATCTCAGTGCCAGCAGGTCATGGCTGAAGGGCCCTTGAGCAAGGCACCTTACCCCTGATTGCTCTGCAGTAATGTGACACTGTATAAAACTACTTGTAAGTCGCTTTGGATAAAAGCGTCTGCCAAATGAATAAATGTAAATGTCAAAGTAAATACACAGCATTACCCCATTGAGGTTTAAATTAAATAGTATACACTAAAGTTGGATTTGGGGTATCTAGTTGTATCTAAAGTTGTATGCGCAAATACTTATCAAATCTATTCATGAAATATGCACTCATTATATTCTGCAAAAGGAACCGAGCTGTGCAATGATTGCACATATAAATTTCCTAGCTGATCAGAATGCTCAGGGAAGCTATTTTCGGTTAAGATTTTAATTTGAATAAACAAGTCTGTGTTCAAGTTTAGTTATACAATGCTTTGATGGCTTTCTTTAGTGTTTCTAGGTAAACGTTGAAAGTTCTGTATGGAAAAAGAGATCTCTGAACTTTGTAGGATCTATTTAAGCATGAATCTTAATTGGATTAAGATGTTTTTAAATAGTCAAGAACATCTGCTATATTTTAATATATGCCAAAGCATGCCCAAGTCAGTAAATGTTTTGGATTATTCTGGGAAGGGAACCTGATCCGTCAAAAAGGGGATTGGTCATTTGTATGTTATCTTGGAAACACATTCCTTACCACAGAGCCCACTAAACTGTTATTTTAGTCCCATGCCTCATCTCAATTAATAACATAAACACATTTTTATTTTGCATAAATCTCTATATAATGAGCAGAAACCTTTCAGGCCTTTCCTTGGAACCGATTTTTCTCACTGGGTGCCCTCAGAGAGATCTATCCTATGACAATCCACTTAGAAACTGGATCTTTGTATTATTTACACATTAAGAGATTATACCACCAATATTTTTGCACAGCTGCACCATGCACATGAACATCATAGATCAAATGTGTCACAAAGAAACGCAAGGGTAACTACTGTGTAAATAACTGTATTCATTAGGACTGGCAATGCTTCATGATCTGGCCAGTGAAATAATCTGTCTGACCCACCACCTTTACTTAATAATACCAAATCCATCCAAAAATGCAAACTGAAGGGCCAATGTGTATTTCATCCATTGTGATTAATTTCCCTCAGAATCAAATTCAGATTAATCTGATGTTAGAAATGAATGACTGATTGATGTTTTTGTCTTAAATCTATTTAGCTATTTATTATTTGAAAAATATAATGCATTTATGACAGAGGAGTGCATTTGGGCAATTTAGCATATGGTTTCACATGCTGTGAAGCCTTGGAGTGGCAGAGAACACAACTACAAAAAGAAGACATTCCAAATTGTGAGGCTGAAAAAGTATGACACATTATAGTTTATTGAAAGATTTTCTATGAACACACCACATAGAAGATGTTTACAGCTGGAATAAACACTTTGTTTTATACAAGAGTTTGGACAAAACACTAAGAGTTAAGGCAAATAATTACCACTGCCAATGATATAAAGAAATATGTGAAAAAATAAAATCAATAAAACACTGTTTTTAAAGTCTAAAAAACTAAATTTTACGTATTTAGTGAAGATGTTACTGAAAGTCCAACCAACATTACGAATGTTATTCCTAAATGTTGCTCAAGGATTTGGTTAATGCATTTCACAGTGCAATCTATCAAATGAGACAACACAACATGATAAGAATTAATAAAATCTTTGCAATGATAAATAAAGTGTTTTTCTTGTTTTATACAGTATGTACAAGCTCAATTAATACATATTAAACACCTGCAAAAATCAACCAATGTAGTCAAAGGTTTTTTGGTTTTATTTATAGTGAAAATATACCATAATCTCGTCACAATAACTATAGTTATTCATCACATTAGATATTCTGCATTCATCCATTACTGGTTATAAATGTTGTATCAAATTCTAAAAGTAAAAAGACCAAACTTTGATGCAAACTAGAAAACTGACAGATATGAATGAGTCGCATTGGAATGTTAGCCTATGTGTAACGTATATGATACACTTTCATGGAATTAGTATGGGCTCATTCTCGACAGAAAACGTACTCGGTGTAGCTCGTCCAGATTTTGTCCTCATTTGGATCATTGCTGGAGAAGGCGCAAGTGCCAGTGGAGCTGCAAGCAACCATATGAAAGCCAAACTCTGACAGTTTGTCAAAAGCTTGCTCGAGGAAATTATACTTCAGATAGTACCGTGATGTGTACCTCTCCGGAGGTCGATCCGGGTCCCTGCTCTCGTTCAAAGTGTCTCCAAACACCTCTTTAGCCAGAGAAGTTTTTCCGCACACGGTGATTCTCGCAACGCGCCTAAATTTAGCGTCTGTCTGTATGTCTCTTCCGATCGTATACGAACCCCGGTAACCGATCGTGATGTAGCCGGACTTCTTGGAACCAAGGGATGGAGAATGAGCGGTGCTGATGACGGACAGCGCGCGTGAGGATTCCGGTCCGACCAACGGAGTCGCGCTCGCGCTCTGCAGCGACAGCTCCTCCGAGTCACTTTGGCAGATGTCATCGGTGATGGAGTTGTCTTTACTCATTTTGGGACTCAGGAGCTTTGAGAGGTCCCGCAGCTGAAAAAACTCTGCCTCTCTTTGCAATCTACTCTTTTCTGGAAAATAGTCGGGCAAAACCAGATTCAGATCCCGTAGATAGTCTAAAATATAGCGGAAAAGAAAACCGTCCCTATCCAAAAAGTAACGACCCTTGCTGTCCCGCGCCAGTTCTTTCGGCGTTTTCTTACTAAACATGTTCCAGAGGAGAGAATCCGGTTCGGATGTTAAAGTCGTGTGCCGCGTTACATACACTTGTCCTCCGACGTTTAGTTCAATAATCTCAGGAAACAAAGACGTGGAGGTTGCGCCGTTTGATATGCCGCGCTCTGGATCCGCCAAAGCCATCGGTGTCTCTTTAAACGGAGATGCCAGCTGGTCGGAAATGTGTCCAACGGGTTTTCAAAAGACCAAAGAAAATATCCGATGCTTGTTTAAATAGGGTGTGGGAGGGGGAGAAGCGCGATCACTGGCGCAAGATGTTAACACTTTATTGGCTAAATTAGACATACCGGTGGCGTGTCTCTATTTATTCTTATATGACATCTGAGAGCGTGGTCTCATAGTTGAAGATACATACAGTGAATGCATTTAAAGAAAAATAGAAAATAACAACCTCAACCGAAAGTGCGTAAAGGAGACCAAATATTAGATCACGGCATTGCTGTTTTTCCCTGCCAATACAAAAGAGAGAATAGCGGCATCTAGTGGTGGAAAGTCAGAATTGAGAAATGAAGCTCAATTTGGGACTCAAGCGCTTACATTACATTTATATTTAGTAATTTAGCAGACGCTTTTCCCAAAGCGACTTACAAAGAATTCAGGGAGCAATAAACGATATGTCATACAAGAGCAATAGTACAATAGGTGCTAATACAAAGTAACGTGTTTCAACAAAAGCTAGACCACTACCTTTTGAGAGAAAGAGAGAAGTTTAGTGTACAATTATTATTATTATTTACATTTTCTGTCAAGTATTCACAGAAGAGATGGGTTTTTGAAGGTTGTGAGAGATGTGGTTGACCGGACAGAGTTAGGAAGAATGTTCCACCAGGAAGGAGTTGTGAAGGAGAAAGAGCGGGAATCGAGTTAATGCCCTTTTGAGAAGGCAATACACAGGCCTGTATGATGGGTCCCAAGGATGTTGTGTTGATGGAAAAAAGCAGCGATCCAAGCACCGATCACTGAGGGACCCCTGTGATCATGTCGTGAGCAGTAGACATGTTCCCCTCCATGACACCCTGAAGGATCTGACGGAGAGGTAGGCATTGAACCAGTGGAGAGGAGTGCCTGAGATTCCTAGAGATGACAGGGTTGCTATCAGTATCTGGTGATTGACAGTGTCAAACACTGCAGATAGGTCTAGCAGAATCACGACAGCGGATTTAGATTCCGCCTTGGCTAGAAGCAGTGCTTCTGTGACCGATCGCAGTGGAGTCTCAGTGAAGTGGTTTGTCATCCAGTAGTTTGTTCTGGGATAGGTAGGAAGACACCTGTTTTTTTAGCAATAAAAGAGAATGGCGGTGGAAAGTCAAAATTATCGTCCTAAGCACTAAAGCTTTGGTGTGGCAAATAAATAAATAGAATAAGGTCCGACTTTACGCTTGTCCCAACAATGAAACAAAAGCAACCATCAGTGAATAAAAATAACCAAATCATGCAATTTGATCAACAGGGTCATAGAATTTATTTATCCTAAATTATGCAAATTTGAGTCAAATGAACTGACTTGTTGATATCATGATGAACTGTTAGATGCTCACATGAGCACACTGATTTTTTTTAATTTCGTACCAAACGGAAATATATTTTTTACAGGCACACAATTAATATAAAATTTGTATTTATTTTATATGTGGAGTTGAGTGAATAAGAATAATACAGTATGAACTTTTTTCACAAACCAGCATGACATTCAAGTCATGATAACTTAAACCCTTTGACCTCAACATGTTGAAATTACGAGGAACCATGAATTGTCTGACAAACCAGAGATACTTTCATTTGGTCTTTTGTTGAAAAAAAGTCCAGATTTCACAAATGTTGGAAATACACAGTGCTTGTTAAAAAGCTCATGAAGAAAGTGTCCCGATGAAAGGATTTAAAAAATAATCTTACAAAAATACATGTTTCTTAATATGTTTCATTAATTAAATTTTTTAACATTTATATAAAACTTTCAAGAAAAAATACTCATAATATGAAGGGCAGTTATGGATGTTCCAGCTGGATTCAGTATTGTGTATACTTATTCTTATTTTTAATAAATACATTTATTAGTTAATATTATTACATTTAAATAAAAAGGGAATTCATAATAAAAAGGAAATGACCACAGTTGACATTAAACTGATATGTCCACCCTTATATTCGGATTAATAATCAATAGAGATTATATCTCCTTTTCTCTTGCCATTACAACCCCTGGTTTGAATACATCATTGTTATTACTATTGTGTATTTTCTGAGTGATTTTAGAAGATTTTACCTGATCAATGATTATTCACATAAATGCACTTAATAAGCATGTTTAAGAGCACATTTGAACACTATGCAGCAATATAAAGTAAAGTCTGTGAGCCCTGGAAGACTTAGGCCTAAAGTTTAATAAAGTTCAGATGATAAGGTACATTCCACTGACCATTGTAACTAAATTGTAACACTGTATACAATTATTTAAAACAAAATTGGTAACAGTGCTACCACCATTAAAAACACATCTTATTGCCTGGGATCTATTGGTTGCAGAAGAACCGCAATTGGTTCCTACAAATAAGAGATAACAGGGACTTACCTGATTGGTCTTACAAGAGACTAACCTTCAGAAGTTTCACTATAACTGTAGGCTGGAAAACACTGTATTTTCAGATGCTTTGGGAAGATCGCACTTTGTTTGGCTTGAACAAATAAAGTTAACTCTTGACACTGGGACCTTCTTAGTCTGAGGAATTTTTTTAACTGCAAGATCGACGTTCCACTTCATTACTAAATATTTTGATGTTTTGCTGCTGTGATTCATCACAAATTCAAAATTGTGAAACACTTCTTCATGTTGTGGTAATTTTGGAAATTTGGTGAGCTAGTTTTTGCTTGAACCCAATAGTATATAAGGCCATTGTTAACACCCTGAACTTGAAGTAGGAGCCAACCCTCACACAATGATCAAAAAGGTACAGACTACTTTATTATATATCTAAAAAATTTTGTTTTACCGATAACAATTTTATTTTTAGTTTACATTTGTGTAACTTTTGTAAAAAACTGTTTTACATCGTCTATGTTTTTTTTTTCAGGGTGTTACTGAAAGTTTTGGCGCTGCAGTCTCCTGTCTGAGCACAGCTCACCTGACGGATGAAGTCATTAGGAGGAGTAAGAGAATGATACTGGACACGCTGGGTGTGGGATTACTCGGATCCAGCACCCCTGTCTTTCACACAGTTCTTCAGTACAGCCAGGTAAGATTTCTGTTATTGTGCTGGTGTATGAAATATTTTTTTTAGTCCATTAGTCAAAACTATTGGTGCAAAAAGATATATATATATTAAATAGCCCTTATGTCTGACTGAATTTTTAATCTAGAGGCAGCAAGCTGTAAAAAACAGCAAAATTTGGGCAAGACCAGGATCATCTGTTCCACCTCAGTATGCAGCCTTTGTAAATGGAGTTGCAGTAGGTTATTTAAATACCTCCATGTATTTCATTTCTGTGATATCGATTTGGTAAATAAAAAACTGTCGATTCAGACAAAATTAAATAAAATCTTAGGAAACCTAAATCAATGACTAAATGTATGTATACTGAGAACATGAATGTAATTGTGATTATATAGGAATAATCATTATGAACAAAATTATTGACCTGGTGTGTTCATTTGGAATACATTATTATTTTAAACTTGTCTTACTGAAGCATGGGTCATTATCTCAGATGGCTAATTACAGGGCGTCTAATCCTGTAATACATGATATTTTAGGTGCATTCTATGGACTTCGATGACACCTGGCATCCAGCCACTCACCCCTCTGGTGCTGTTTTGCCTGCTGTCCTGGCACTGGCTGAAACATTGCCTGTCAAACCCACTGGCCTCGAGCTGTTGCTTGCATTCAATCTCGGCATAGAGGTTCAGGGGAGGCTTCTGAGGTTTTCCAAAGAAGCACACAACATTCCTAAGAGGTAAAAACATTTTCTTGAGTGTTAAGCCATGCAATGTTAACTAAAAGTTTAGTAGACTTATAATAAACTGATTATTATTATTATTATTCATATTTATAATTCAATTATACTGGTGTGCCCCTTTCAGATTTCACCCACCTGCAGTTGTTGGGGTTATGGGCAGCGCAGCTGCTACATCTAAGCTATTGGGACTACCTCCAGCCCAGAGCATTGCAGCTTTAGCAATAGCCTGTTCATCTGCTGGTGCCCCCATGGCAAACGCTGCTACGCAAACAAAACCGCTCCACATGGGCAATGCTGCCCGGGGTGGTCTAGAAGCCACTGAACTCGCTCTCCTCGGCCTTGAGGGCAATACACAGATTCTTGATCTGGAGTCGGGCTTCGGTGCTTTCTACCCGGATTACATCCCTCGCCAACTGGCCGAGATCACCCCTGTTTCTCAATACAGGTGGGTGTTAGAAGATCAGAACATTGCACAGAAACGCTTCCCCGCCCACCTCGGCATGCACTGGGTGGCAGATGCAGCAATAGAAGCAAGGGCAAAATTTCTAGACAAATACACAAACGCTGATGTCAGCCAAATTCAGAAAATCACACTAAGAGTGCCTTCATCCAGATATGTAGACTGCCCTCTACCAGTTACAGAGCACCAGGCCAGACACTCTTTCCAGTTCAACTGCTGCACCGCACTGCTGGACGGTGAGGTCACTGTTGACTCCTTTAGCAAAAGCCAAATGAACAGAAGTGCCCTTCAAGAGATGCTTCATAAAGTAAACTTGGAAAATCCACAAGACAATCACTCAAGTTTTGAAAAGATGTATTGTGAAATGTCCGTGGAGACGACACAGGGGGAAACGTTCACGGCACACTGTGACACTTTTTATGGCCATTGGAGGAAACCACTCAGTCATGAGGATCTGCTGAAGAAATTCAGGGCGAATGCATCGACCGTGCTAACCCCTGATTTTGTAGAGGGTATTATTTATACTGTTGACAATCTAGACAGCAACCAGGACTGTTCAATGCTGTGGTCATATATGCACTTTAATAAGCAACACATGATGCACAGACATGAGCACTGCTTTTCACTTTCAGTCTGAATTGTAAAGTTTGGCAGATTTGATTTAGTTAACTGTATTTTTATATGTATAATTAGTCTGATTTTAAAATGATATCTCAATTACAGTTTGTGTTGAACATTATAGCTCAAAGTAATAAAAGGGAAATTTAAAAAAAGAAATGATGGTGTTTGAAAGGCAGTAATGTGTGAACATAAAGTTCTGGAGTTTCTTTCCAAATTTCTAAATGAATAAATTCTAATACAGCAAAAATAAACATAATATTTCAAATCTATTGCTATTTAACACGTCTAAGATAATAAAATATATGGTCAACTTGATTTTGGATCCTGGCTATAAGGCTAAGTCATTGGTTAGAAAAATACACAGCATTTCATAATAGCACTATTTCAAAAGATGTAGTCTCAGTCCCCGATGGAAAGAAAGTTCCTTTGGTTCATAAAACTAAAAGTAAAAAGGGGAACTACACACCACACAAAACATCTCTTTGTCACCAAAAGTTTCACAACACTTTTTCCAGCTGGGTTAGTATTCATGTAAAAGAGCGCATATGTGTGCATTTTCTTGTCAAAACGGGCCGAAATAAAATATCAACATGACATATTAACACTTTCCCTAACTTGGGCCTGATTCTGTATTATTTGACATGTATGTTAACTGAGCTAACATTTTTAACCTTGCCCAACATTTTTAACCTTGCCCATTGTGCTATACTTCGCTCAAAACAGATCTCAAATGAAATAATTGTTGGCATTTTCAGGTTTATTTACGTAGATGAATTTAAATCTCACACAGCATGATTTGTCAATACATAATTCAAGCAAGTTTTAGCACATCTTGTACCATCACTCCAATTCCATCGAATATTTCATGCAATGGTGCCTTGCACATGAATGCAGAGGTGGTGACAATCTTATTTTTTTCATCAACATGGGTTTCATTGACATGCTTGCTGATGTGCTTGCAACCAAGCTGACTAATCGCATCTGCAGTGTCTGGAACATCAGGATATCTGAAAAGCGAATTAGTCTCAGTACCATCATTTTATATCAACAGGAATACTGTGGTTAACAATATAAACATTGTAACAATATAATTTAAACAAAATATATATAAAAGTAATACATAAAGTATATTACAAAATAAATAGTATAGATTTACACCATATAGATTAGCTCAACCTTTCATATGAATCGTTTTTAATCATTTACAGTATATGTACAAATGGAGTAGACCAAAAACAAACTGATTATGTACATTTCTCCCCATTTCTAAATATTGGTTTTGTTTTGAATCGAACATTTCCAAAAATAAAAGATTTTACCTTGCATCTTTGTCATGGCCAACAGTCACTTCACAGCCAGGGAAGACCTTAGCTGCCAGCACAGGTGAGATACAGCACAAGCCAATAGGTTTTTTCTCAGCATGAAAGGCCTGCAGCACTGCTGTAATCTGCTCATTGACAGAACAGTCTTTACCCTGGACAGCCCAACTACACAGATTCTTGGCTGCTCCAAAGCCACCTGGTAAAATATTTAGCAAACAGAAACAAATATGCTTTATTATTCAGGTGAATGACTTACAACTGACCAAATTAAATTGTTAAGAAGGTTTCATCCAATCAGAGCGTCGTTTAATAAATGACGTCAGTCAGTAAGAGACGAACAAAATTTGAATGCTCCGATGGGATGGGTCCAAGATGGCGACCTATGCAGACGTCTTATTCTGAGCTCCGTGACTCTGACCGAGTACCAATGATTTAAAAGAACTTATTGAGACTGTCATTGACAAAAAAGGAGTGGAACGTTGCTCTTGCATCCAGTAAGTTTATTCGCTCGAATAAAATGACATTAGCTGGTCAAATATTGTGATAGCTGTTAACTTACGAACTGTTCGCTGTTAGCCAAAGTTGTGTAAACCAGGACACGTGCGTAGTGAGTTGTAAACCAAAGTTTTGCTAATAGCTAGAACACGTGTGCTAGGATGTCAAAGAGAGATGCTAAGAAGGTGAGAAAGGAAGGCTTGATCATGGATATAGATGATGAAGATTTGTTCCCCAGGTTATGTACACCTTTTCCTGATACTCCCACAAAAAGTCCAAACCCCAAAAAGGTTTGCACCAAAGAAGAGGGAACAGTTTCAAATGCCGACATCTTAAAAGCCATTAATGGCCTAAACGATCGTTTTTTGAAGTTCGAAGAAATGGTAATGAAAAATACTGCCGAGATTGCTAAAGTTCAAGAAAATGTGAAAGAGCTGGAGATCCAGTGGAAAGGTACTGAGGATACAGTAAAGAGGATGGGCGATCAGATGACAATTCTGAGGGAGAAGCAGGAAGAGTCGGAGCGGTACAGCAGGAGGTGGAATCTTCGTCTTCTGAATGTTCCAGAAAGCAGCAACGAGGATGTGAGGAAGGAGGTACTGGAGATTATTGCAGAAATCATTCCAGAAGAAAAGAGCAAGCTTGGATTCATGGTGGACACTGTGCACAGGGTTGGACGCCCGAGAGAGGATAAAAGCTCACGTCCAATCATCATTCAGTTTACCATCCGCAACTTCAGATTCAAACTATGGAGAGCTTCCCTCAACAATGATGTCATGAAGAAAAAGAACCTCCGAATGACTGAGGATTTAACCCAACAGGAGAGACAGTGCAGAAATAAACTGTGGCCTCTTGTGAAGCAAGCGCGTGCTGACGGAAAAAAGAGTAAATGGCAGGGTCCTCCTGTCATCATTAACGGTGTGAGACACACAGCATAACCTGTTAAATTTCTTTATTGTGAGGTACAATAGTATAACCAGTTAAACTTATCTAAAGTGAGGTACGATCTTCAAGTTAATTTATGCCATCTCATCTTAATAGGATAATTTGCTCTCTTTGTAGACAAGTAAAAGAGTAATATGTTCACTTCAATAGTTCAAATGATAATTTATATAAGAGTTAGTTGAGGTACTTGGGTTCAGTGTTTTCTACTTGGCGGTAAGCTAATCTCTGATATTTCTTAACTCAGAGTATTTTTTTCGTTAATTAGTTCTTATAACTTTAACAGACATCCAATTCAGTGTTTTTATTCTTTCTCTTTCTTTTTGTTTATATAATGACAGACTTCCAGTTTATTTCGTTAAAAATAATATATTTAAATGTCAGGGGTATTCGTGATAGCACCAAAAGGAAATCAATCTTTTTATTCAGTAGACGAAAAAATGTTGATTTGATCTTTTTACAAGAGACTCATTCGGTGGACAATGATGTGAAATTTTGGAAAGCACAGTGGGGTGATATGTGTTATTTTTGTCATGCCTCTCAACAATAAGCAGGTGTCGCCATTTTACTTAATAAATTTAAAGGAGATATAATTGAATCAGTGACTTCAAGGGAGGGCAGATGGATAATTTTGGTTTTCAAATTGGATAATTCCTTCTTTATAGTGTGCAATTTATATAACTATAATAATACAGCTCAAGCAAAAATAATGTTTTTACAACTTACTATGAAACTTGAAGCCTTTAAAAACAAATACAAGGATGCTCATTTGATTATTGGAGGTGACTATAATGATGCTCCAGATGATCTTGTAGATAGAGTACATGTGAGATTAATCCCACATTCAAGATTCAAAAGTACTGCATATATTTGTGAACAACTGGCGATTATAGATCTTTGGCGTTTTTTAAACCCTGACGTTAAGGAATTTACATGGAGCAATGTTAGCAGATCTTTACAGTCTAGAATTGATCTATGGCTCATATCTCCCTCTTGTCTGCAATTTGTGTCAGAATCATCACATAGCTATGCTCCTTTTTCTGATCATAAATTGGTTTCAATCCATTTAGCAGGAACAAAACAACAAAATGGTAATATACGTGGTTATTGGAAACTTAATAATAATTTACTAAAAGATGGTGAGTTTTGCGCTTTAGTCCAAAAAACAGCAAAAAGCATATTTGATGATAACGAAATGAATCCCAAACAAAAATGGGAATTTTTCAAGTTTAAAATTAGAGAAATAGCAATTAATCGAAGTAAAGTAATTAAAAAAAATATATATCCAAAGAATTAAATATTATGGATAAATTAAACGTTTTAATGAATAAAGATAATCTTTCAGAGGAAGAAGAAATAATAATGAAAAAATTAAAAGAAGACATAGATAATATGTATATTGAAATGGCTAAGGGGGCTTTTGTAAGATCTCGAGCAAAATGGTTGGAACAAGGGAAAAGAAATTCAAGTTATTTCTTTGCTTTAGAGAAACGAAATCGCAAGAGAAATAATTTAACTAATCTTAAAATTGATAATAACATCACTTCTAATCCTTTAGACATTTCAAGACATGTTGGTACATTTTATAGTAATATATATAGGTCTAATATTCAATTCGATGATTGTGATAGATTTATCGAATCAGTTAAAGCATTTACCCCCACTATATCTGAACAATTTAAATTGGATTGTGATCGTCCCATTACTAAAGTGGAGATCTCAGAGGCTGTTAGCTCATTGAAAAAAAGGAAATCTCCAGGTAATGATGGGCTTTCAGTTGAATTTTATCTGCGTTTTTTGGGAAATTATTGAAAATCCTATATTTGATTTATTTAAAGAATGTACATTAAAAAAGGAAATGTCCACGAGTATGAAACAAGGTTTAATATGTCTTCTCCCTAAGCCTGATAAAGATCATTTAATGATAGAAAATTGGAGGCCTATTACACTCTTAAATATTGACTACAAAATTTTATCATTGATTTTTGCCAAACGGTTAAAAAGGGGTCTTTATGAGATAATAAGTGAAACACAAACAGGTTTTATGTCTAACCGTCACATTAGCTCTAATATAAGACTTGTTCTCGACCTGCTGGACTATTCTGATTACATCAATACTGATGCAGTGATAGTATTTCTTGATTTTTATAAAGCATTTGATACAGTTGAACATTATTTTCTACTTAAAGCACTTCAAATTTTTAATTTTGGAAAAAAAATTATATCTACAGTTGAAATGCTTCATAAAAATATTGATAGTTCTGTGATACTATATCCAAATACAAACAGATTCCCTGTACTGAGATCAGTTCGCCAGGGGTGTCCTATTTCACCGTTTTTGTTCCTGCTGGTGGTTGAATTAATGTCACTACATATTAAACATAGTTCTATTATTAAAGGAGTGACTATTTTTGATAGGGAAATTCGAGTAACTCAATTAGCAGATGATACAGCTCTCTTTTTGAGTGACAAACATCAGATTGATAATGCTATAACCCTAATTGACCAATTTTCAGCTGCCTCAGGTTTAACGCTTAACAAATCTAAATGTGAAATCTTATGTTTGTATCGGACTGAAGAGGAGAAAATGTTTAATATGCCTGTTAAGGCATATTTAGGTATTCATATCTGCAAGGATCATAAAGAACGTCAACAACTTAACTTCTCGACTAAATTGAAGAAAACTAAAATAATATTGAATTTATGGCTTCAAAGAGACATCTCTATTTTAGGAAGAATTCTTTTGACTAAAGCTGAAGGGATTTCAAGATTCGTCTATCCTGCACTATCTCTTGATGTCAATGACTCAACATGTAAAGATATAAATACCATATTTACGAATTTTGTGTGGAAAAACAGACACCATCATGTTAAAAAAAGCAGTGCTCTCTGGTTCAAAGGAGGAAGGTGGATTTGAACTTTTGGACTTCTTGGACTTGAATTACACATTTAAGGTGAAATGGTTGAAGGAATGTTTGAGAGCACCAGAATCCTTATGGTACTTTATTCCCAACAATATTTTTAAGAGTGTAGGAGGCTTGACATTTTTATTGAAATGTAGCTACAATATTACAAGATTGACGTTAAACTATCCCAATTTTATCAACAAGCTCTTTTGGCCTGGAAGATATGTCATTCCCACAACTTCTCTCCACACAAGTCCATTTTATGGAATAATGAATGTATTACTAAAAGGAATAAGTCACTTTATTTGCAGAAATGGATTGATAGAGATATTATATTTTTAAAAGACCTTTTTGATTGTAATTACCAATTATTTAGCTATGAATCATTTCTTAGAGTGAAGGCATTCCCAATAACATTCAAAGAATATAACTCTGTTTTCAAATTTATACCTAATGGCATATTAGAACTAATGAAAAGTTATATAAAACAAAATGGAGTGCCAGACTTTAGTTTTAATCTTTATATAAAAATCTTTATATAAATGGTGTGGATATAATGAGCAGCAATTGTACAAATAAGCATATCAGAAAATGTTTTTTAAATTTAAAGAAAATAACACCCCGTGGGATTTTTTTCTGGAATGCTCAATTTACTGAGATTAACTGGCATGGGGCGTGGCTTGTTCCTTTTAGATTTTGCATTACGAACAAAGTTAGAGAATTACATTTGAAAATATTGCACAATATATATCCCACAAATTTATTTATCTCAAGATTCACATCTATTGATAATTGTTGTAGTTTCTGTAAGACAGAACAAGAATCTGTAAATCATATTTTTTATGGATGCTCATACTGTATAACATTCTGGAAAAGTGTTGAAAATTATATGGCTTCTAAAATAAAACACACAATTGTACTTGAAGGGAAACAGATTATCACTTATTTTGATTGTAAAGATTAAAATGTATGTAATATTGTAAATGTATTTATTTTATTAGGTAAATTCCATATTCATAAAGCAAAGTTTTCCAATTCCAAACCAAATTTTAAATTATTCCAAATTGAAATTGATTTATATATTGAGTCTCTTAAATTAGTTAAAAATAAGAAAGCTTTACTAATAACTAGAATATATTCAAATCTCTTTAATTAATATTACTGATGTTTGTAAGTCTGTTTACATCTTCTTATTTTTTTTCTTATTTTTTTCTTATTATTGTTATTGGTTTATTAATCTGTATTTTCATATTTGATATTTATAATTTAGTATATATTATGTTATATAACTCTGTTTTTTTTTTTATTGAGATGACTGAATGTGTGTAAACTTAATCTTATAAAAAAAGAAGAAAAAAAAAGAAAAAAAAATGAATGCTCCGATGCAATCTCATCTTTCCTTCAGTAGTGGTTTTATGTGAGCGAGTTACTGACAAGAATGTACGCTTTTTATTTCCTTTTATCCTGTGATGTTATATATGCGTTTAAAGTAGATTTGTGTACTTTATTGAGTTATCACGATCTCGTTTTGCTCACCATCGCGGCAGCTCATGCTAGCGCCCATGCGCCAACGTTTATCCGTTAATGTTTAATATAAGTAATGCATGAGTACGTTCATAGAGTGAGATATATCTCTGGATGGTGGTTTATATTGTTGTTTGCCTATATTTGTGTTAATATCGCGTTATGTGCCATTTCTTATATTGGATGTTACTGCCTGTAATGACACTATAATGGTGTCTCACATAACAACTAATTCTATGTGCGTCCCTTGAATGCCACATTGTGGATTATCTAGGAACTGCAATAACTTTAATAACGTTACCAGTTTATAGCCTTGGTGAATGTTATTGATTTAGCTGTATATCTAATATTATTGTTATTCTTTATTATTTTCAGACCACTTATTGTTACTGTTCAACCTGAATCAAGAGTAAACTACAAACTCTGCTTCAAATCTGAGTCGTATGTGTTCTAACGACAAACTTCAAAAAACTTCCAGAAAATACAGTCCTTAATTCATCCTCCAAAACATAAATGCTAAAATACATAGACATTCTTCCAAAACATATTAAGGAAGGTATGCTTACCAGGGAAGATTATGGCATCCAGTTCCTTTACATTGAGCTCGGAGAGGTCTTGGATTTCACCCCGGGCAAGTCTAGCACTTTCCACAAGCACATTTCTCTTTTCCTCTGTTGGAGACCCTTTTAAGTGATCTACAACATGCATCTGATCTATGTTGGGTGCAAACATCTTGACCTGTAGGGAGGTTAAGTGTTGCAAAAAATGAATCTTAAGATAATGTAAATGAATAATATTAAACATGGTTTAAAAAAATAAGCTGTAACCAGCAAATAAAAATGGACAGAGAGCTATATGAATAAAAATATGAATATCATTATAGGGGTGTTACGTTTAAATAAAAGGTTTTGTGGAAACAGAAAAGGCCTGGCATGTAACGTACTCTAAATTGACTATTTTTCTCTTTATTTTCTATTCCCATATTATATTCGAAGAGGAGAATATTAGCGTAGATACATTTAAAGTCGAAAGAATGAACTTACAGTAGCTTGCTTACGGCTCAAATGAACCAGGACGGCAGACGTTTCGTGGATTTCACTTCCATCAAACACACCACAGCCTGCCAACACTACAGCGACACGCTTTGCCATACCTTCAAATGAAACGACTGTAAACTTGCTAAGAATATCGCGATGAACTTGAATGGTTAGTTACTTTGTAGCTTTGTGAAAGGAAAGTATGGTTGAATGTGAAAATGTTACAGCGACACTGACAGCAGTGGCGGAGACGGACCGTTATTATGAAATGTCTTTGAAACAGTCATTTCCGTTTCCGTTTCCTACAGTTGACATATGTGAGGTCGCTGTAGTTTAGTACTTACTGTATCACGTAAACTGGCAAACTTATCGTGATAATGTTGCAGTCAACGTAAATAAACTTACATGTCTTGTCTAGTTTGGGATCCAAAGGCCTTCCTAAAAAAAGTGTTGAGTACTGTATTCACTCAAGCTAGCTTGCTAGCTAAATAACCTTAGGTAACGATCAAAGGAGATCATGGCAGGACTATATCGAGCCCTCAAAACATCTACTTCCACGATGATGAAGGTATGTTTTTCGTGAAGCCATCAAACTCTGGTTTTAATTTATAAGTTTTATAGTAAATAAACAGTTTGTGACTGTCCACGTGGGTGTTTAATTATGTTTTTCAAAACGTCATCGCAGACGCTGACACAACCAACATCATGTCCAGTAACGTTATATGGATCATGCCGCACTAAATTCACCAGGAGCCGCATCCCTCCACAGGTATCTGGTGGTAAAAACGTGCATGGGTGATAGTTATCGATTCAGATCCATAAAGTCCTCTTGCCCTTTAGGTGTTTGAGGATCGAGCAAAGGAACATGACAAGTATGGTGGAGATCCAGAACATCCTCATAAATTGCATATAGTGACACGGGTTAAAAGTACAATGAGACGACCTTATTGGGAAAAGAAGGTTGTGAAGAGTTTGGGGCTCCTGAAGGTGTGTTGTGGTCCTTTTATTTGTCTTTGGCTAGTTTGTATAATACTGTATAATTCAATAATCGTTTATTGTGTTTAGGCACATGAACCCCGTGTCCACAAAAACATCCCCTCTGTTAACAATCAACTGAAAATAATCAAGCATCTTGTGAAGTAAGTTGTACGTTTGTATTACATCATACGTT
This sequence comes from Barbatula barbatula, assembly GCF_947034865.1. Taxonomy (NCBI): domain Eukaryota; kingdom Metazoa; phylum Chordata; class Actinopteri; order Cypriniformes; family Nemacheilidae; genus Barbatula; species Barbatula barbatula. The sequence goes on from NC_136772.1 coordinate 13,950,823, forward strand.
TTTTACAACTCATGTTGTGTTGATTATGAACTACTTTATTGATATTTTGTTTGAAGAATTCAGCCCCTTAAGCTGCCTTATGGACTACCTGCCGAGGAGGATTTAGCCAACACATATTTGAACAGCAGAGGAGAGCTGGTAGTAAAACATCTGCTTAAACCACTTGAACAAAAAGCCCTCGAGTCATAGAATGTGTTATGGCCTACTGTTGTTGTAAATGTTGTGTTTTTGCGATTTGTTTAATAAAGGTTCAAATTAACTTAGCCTTTTTCTTTCTACTTTAGACATCAGCATTTGTCACTCTTATGAATAAAAAAGTACCTCACACTTTTGACATGTTTTAATAAGTCATGTACTGCTATAAAAGAAAAAATTCCTTTCACATCAACGGGAGATAGATGGCATTTCGTATTGGAATGCAGAAGCTTGCTTCCTTGGCACTTGTTTGCTTATGAAACGGAGCATCAGTCCATCAGAGGCAAAAGAATATGTTTAATATGAAGCTTTTGCAATATTGTGTAAATTTTTCGAAGATACCAACTGTTCCTTATTTGATAAATCAAAGCTAAAAAGGAAAAACATTAAACAGAATTTTACTCTGGAATAGTTTATGAAAAGTGTACATTAACACCTTTTAAGGTAGCTGTATTCAGTCATCCTAAAACAGAAAACAAGGTGCGTCACAAGAAATTAAATAGAAAAGGCAGGACCACATCTTGGTTTTAGGACCGTTATGTAGGAAGCCCTAAGAAAAACGGTGCTTGACATCTTGGTTCTTTAATCCGATTCAGAGTCTGAGTCATATGCTTTGCCTCTGATGGTTTTTTTCTCCATCTTGGTGAACTTTGACCCTGGCTTCTTACCAACTGCTGGTGGCTCCATAATACTCCCACTGGGAAAAGATAAAAAAAAAACATTGTTTTAAAGCTCATTAGAAATAAAACAGAAATCCTGTCGACCTGTATGAAAAGCAGTTTACATTGGTCGATGTAAACGTAAGAATAGGACATTTGAATAGTTTTCCAAGTTATAATCTACCTGTAGTTAATGATATCTGAGCAGCCCAGTCTCCACTCAAGCATTTCAGTGGGGAATTCATCTGTGTTTCCTAGATCAGTAAATCCCACAACGTAATCCCTAGTCTTCCCATCCTTCACCAGAGCCAGTGTTGGAAGTACTTTAATCTTCAGCCTTTCAGTTAGGAATGGAGCTTTCTCAACATTGAGCTTGATGAACTTTGTTTCCAGATGTTTCTTAGCCAAAATAGCCAAGTGCTTGTCGAGAATTTTGCTTCTTTAAAACAAAGAAATTGTAAAGACATTTAAAGAAAATTGAAGCATGTTTTGGGGGTAAATAATACCTTTAAATCTGCTCATAACAGTACTGAGTAAAATATTAACAGAGTTACCTGAAAGTTGAGTCTCTGTAGAAATGGCAGACCACATTTTTACTGTCTTTAACCTCAGCAAAGAAATCTTTCTCACTTGGAATTTCTCTGTATTCACCATGTCCTTTAGATATCCACTCCTAAAGATAGAAACATACCACTATTATAGCTAAATAGCTAAGTCTTAATTATAATTGTGGGGGGGAATGCTTCGAGGGATACTTAACCCAGAAGAATGCTTATAACAAGACAGATTTTTGTCCCCCATTGACTACCATAGAAGGAAAATATACTTTATAAAAAAAAAATTCTGTTGAACACAAAATAAATTTTGAAGAATACAGGAAAGCAAACAGTTCTGGGGCACTTTCAACTACCAATGTATTTTTCCTACTATGGTAGTCAATGGGGGACAAAATCTGTCTGGTTATAAGCATTCTTCCAAATATCTTTCTCTGTATTCATCAGAACAAAGAAATGTATACCGATTTGGAACAACTCAAAGGTTTTTAAATGATGACAATTTTCATTTTTGGGTTAAGTATTCCTTTAATCATACTATAGTTTATTTTGAGTTATCCACATCAAATTATCATAAGTGTTTAATATGACACCATCAAACAAAAAAAATTATGTCACATCACAGCGGTCTTTAAAAATAAAATGAACCCGATTGCACCCACCTGCTTCTGTTTCTGGGTTTTCCTAAGGGCTTCGAGCCTTCTCTCCTTTAGCTGCTCCAGCTCATCTTCATCCAAACGGTCCAGCTTGTTCATTTCAGCATCCAGCTGCTCTTCCACTATTCGCACCGACTGCAGCATCTGCTGCTCCATAGCCTTTGCGACAACCTCCATGGACTGACTGGCCATTTCCTCTCACAGTAAGACTTCCTGTTACACATTCAGTTATTCAGCACAGAAACAGGAGAGGGGGTTTTAACACTAGGTGCCATGGCATCTCACGCACAGAAGACATTGGCACATGCCATTGCGTTTAGTGTCATGTCCGGTTTCCAGTGGCATATGCCTATTCAAGGGCTCTGGCATGTGCCACTGTTTAGTGACACGTCCGGTTTCTAGTGGTTGTGGAGGTGGACTATGGATAATGGCAAAAAGGATGCTTTTGGGGCCCCTCCGGGAATGACTACAGCATATTTGTGACAAAATAATTTTTTGGTTTGTTGTTGTGATTGGTTGGTGTATTAAGTGATCCACTAGGTTACGTAAAGCTTAATAAAATGAATTATTGATGAACGGGACATCGGGACAGTAGCTTGGTAAGAAATTAATTTTATGATAAATAAACGACCAGCTTTAAACTTGGTATAGCTGGCTTTAAGCATGTGTTAGAAAGCAGTATACTATTAAACCATACTATTATAACGGAGTGTCTATTTACACGGAGTACAAATAGTCCGCCTTGTTGGCAGAGACTATTTGCATTATCTTTGCCCACAATATGTGATTTGAATAGAGAAAGTGTAAGAACGCCGGCGTAAGGTGTGAGTTCTGTATAGAGTGGCATGGGAGTCCAATGTTCTATTCCAGCTCTCGCTGAAAATGCTCTTTAACATTTTTCTATTACTTTACAGATTATAAAGGCATTTGTTTTTATTAAAATAGATTTAAGACTTAAAATAAATGTTTATTCATAAAGTTTAGGGTAAGGATAGGGGTAGATGTAGGGCTTTAATATCTCAATAAGTTGCAATCATTTTAATAAATATGATGAGTTTTGCATAATGTTTAATGCACAACAATACAAACGTAATAGTACGTTATCTGCCACTATAAGTAAATAACATCTAACTACTATTTCTACTTAATCCAAAGAAAATTGTCACTTAAAGCAAATAGCCGCTGCCACAATGTAATGCTCAACCAGCAGCAAAACATTTGTTAAGTTTAGTTAAATTTGAAGATGTGTGTAATTGTAATTTTTTTAATAATTTGATATACAATTTGGAATATAAAATTAAGATATTTTATTAATAAAGTCTAAGGTCTGGCATGTGTTCCAAATAACCCCACTTTGATTGATTCACAAGGTATTAAAATGTATTAATTTGAAAAAGTTAAATAAGAAATAATAGACCAGTAGTGCCAGTCGAACTATAGTTTTAGTCATGTCATATATTGCAGCAATGATATAAAACTTCAATGTTTTACAAATGTATTATATTTAATTTTTTTTAAATGTTTCTGTCCTTTATTGTTGTTGGAAAAACAAACTTTGATGTATGGGTTTGTATAGTTTCTAATTACAGCCTCAATTTTATGTTTTCCCTTTTCCAGTTTACAGTACAAGGTTTAAAACCATTTATTCAAACAGAGAGACAATGTCCATACCACCCGCCACATAATTTACCACTCCATCACATGGTCATTTTGTTCAGTTAATGAAATGGAAATCAAATGTTTGAATTGTGTTTCTTGTTGCGTGTAGGCAACAAATCAAATAAACGATTTGTATTTTATAATGGATTTATTTTTTAAGATTTATTTTTCAAGCCAAGAAACAAAAAATATTTAATTACATACTTGCTACGGTGGTTTTCAAAAAGGGACGTTTCACTATTAGGAAAAGACGTATTATTTTTCTAATTCAAATTTGTACTCTAACATGTTGTCGGTAACAGCGAGGTAGAAGAAAGGCTCCCATGCATGAAGAAAAGGGATAGCATTAATAATGGATTTTGTGCATTAGGTGGGAAACATGTCTTTTAAGTCGTAGGTTTTTAAAAGTTAGTTTGAACAGTTTTATAATTGCAAACAGGAAACTTATGTTTCTGTTCTTAGCAAAAACACAAAAAAGTATGCAACAGTATTACACACGTTTTTTGCTTATTTCAAACCTGTTCTCCCACCTATGATGTAAATAGGTGTCCTTTGAAAAGATTACAATGGAATAGTTATCATGCCACAGTCATTAGAGGGGTACCTAACCAGATGGTGAGACATTCCTTTGACCAGTCTTCTTGATGTCTCACTGCTGTCATGGAATGGTATACACAAAAGCGCACGACAAAGGAGATGTCTTCCAAAAAGGGCTATTTTAATAAATACAAAGGCGCTATTCTAACCATATAAGACAATACCAGATAAGGCACATGGGTTAAATAACACAGCAAATGTAATCAATGTAAACAGAAACAGGTGCAAACTAATTGGTAACCAGGATGGAAACTTATGAATGAACACTGGGAATATGAACATAGAAAACAGAACATAATTGCCTTTTCCATACAATATGTTGAATAAAGAAATAAGAATACAATTATTTAACTAATTAAATTTTAAATACAATTTATAAATTGATATCACTGTTACGTCTTCCTTTAAGCCGTAAAATTGGTGGTTAGAGTGAGCAAGTAAAGGGTCCATAAACTTGAGCATAAAAGCAGAGAGTTCCTTTATTAATCCATGCAAAGATCCAGCTTTCCATTAACAACTTGGTTTATCTTTATCTATTAGACAAACACCGCATTCAAGTCGTATATTCCAAGCAGAAACGACATATTAGTCTCGATTTAAGTAAGTAAAACTGTAAACTTCCCTCCACCGACCTCACACCTGACGCAAATAACTCTTTGGCCTTCATATATAGGTCACCCTACCCCACCTAGTGGGAAGCAGCAAAATGGCTCATTCAATCACTTATAAACTGAATATAATAAGTGCACAAAATATAATGTAGCCTTTTTAAATGGTCTTCTTAATCCATGTAGTACATTTATATCTATTTGAATGTATACTAGTTTAAAACACAGAAACGTTGTTTTACACATGCAATAACGTGATTTACAACATGCGTCCTTTTCGCGATACAGTCCACCGTCCAACACTTCTGCCATGCCACTGTGTTATACCGCTGCTGGAAACTGGGTGCAATTTATTAAAGGCAGCGATACTGGCTAGAAATGCAACAAAATACCTGGGTAGGGACTTTTAGGATATATTGATTAGAATATGAATGAATTATCAATTCTGACTCGAACTACTCGATTCAAACATTATAGTATTGTATAACATGTAATCTATGTTTTGTCAGAGTAATCAGAATAGCTGTGTCTATGGAAACAAAGCATACAGTCTGCTGGTGCAACAGATCTTAATAGACATGCTTGACATTTGATAAGAATACTGCTTTATATAATACTACTAGTGTATTAAAGAAGTGGCACACATGAATCATTGGTGATCTGAATATTTATGGACACCCTGGTAGCTAGTAACAACAATAGAGTGGCTAGTAAACGACCAGTAAGTGAGCAACTGTGCTCACTTCATTGGCTCCTAAAACAGTATCCTACCAAAATGATGCAAACAAATATTAGGTTTAAATGACAATATGCTCCGAAAAGAAAGGAGGATTTAAAAGGTGTAATAGTTTGTTTATGTCAAATTATGCTAACGCTAGCGTTCTAGCCTTTGAGCACAGTGACAACGATGGGTTTGAACACCAACGAAGTCTCATAATCAACAGTCAACCCAAACAAGATTATTTCACAGAAAGCATAAACAACCTACGACTGATTTCTCTGACATGAAACGTTAGTTCATAATCAACAATTCTTTTTCAAAACCAAGATAAAGATAAAAACACCTACCAGCACTTTCGAGAACGCGGCACGATGACGCAGAAGTTGTGGTTATGGCTGGAAGGGATACAGCTACCTCCAGTGGGCATGCGCACTTGTTGTAATTTTCTCTTCATTCTTATTGTATGTTTGTGTGAATTAATAAATCAATCTATTAAAAATATACATGCACACATACATATCTAAATGGACTGTTTAGTCATTATGCCTCATCTTTGTGTGGTTTCATCTGAAAAGTGTCTGGGTCTTAAAACAAGGGAAGAAATTCTGAAGAATGTTTGCTACAATACAGCTTTGACTTGCATGGTATGGAAAAATACTATGGACGTGAAATGGTGGCAGAAACCTGCTTGTTATTAAATATGATAAACATGTTGTGACCTCGGTCTCTCAAAAGCAACTTGCTATTTACTTAATTTGCCATTTGTTTATACAATCCTTGAAAATGTCTTACATGTTGTTGTGTAAGCTGTTTATTTGGACATTATTTCACAGTACATTCTGTGATTATTATTGTAACCATCTTCATGTAAAAACAGTGGTATTTCGATTACATCCACTTCGTCTGCGATAAAAAACGCGAACGCGATCTCCTCCATTGTTCACGTTTGCAAGCGACAAAACAGCGAGATTCAGTAAGTGTCGGACTTCAAAGGTCTTTTTTGACCCCTCCCCTTACTGCAGCCGCCTACTCTCGCCTACATTTCAGGCGAGGCAAGGCGCATCTCAAACAACCCTATTTTTTATTGTAAGGTTGTGTTTATGGTTGGGGTGGGCGTTAGCTAATGCGATTTGTTGTAATTTATGGCGAGATTTTGCATTACTTCCGGTGTCGTATCAAAATCTCACGGGGAGACGAAATTCGATGCAACACTGTAGCTGTATCCCTTCTAGCCATAACAGGTTGCGCATCTAAACACTTATATACATTTATCTTGTTTTCTTTTTTTAAATGCTTACAAAATAATAATAATATTTCAAAGAAATATGTATATAACTGCATTTAGACAAAAATATCCCTTGTATTATTGTTCCACATACAAGAACATGGCTAGGTACACATTTCCTATCACAATTATCATAAAAAATACGGTGATTTATAGGTCATGAAATGCATTTTTAAAATACATAATACAGTCAAAGACCAGAGAAAATCGTTTATTCAAATTTATTTGCAAATTTAGAAAACATACAAATGATGTCACAGCTTCAGGTCTTCAGGCACAGGTAATTATTTTACTTCAGTTTTGATCATCAATGGATTTCCAGGCCTTTCTTTTTGTAATGTCTTACAATGTGAGATAATAGCATGTTTGACTCATAATCAGCAATTTAAAGACAGAATAAACTGATAGTAAAGTACATTCTGTTCCAACAGTTTATTACTTAAGTATCCACCTCCGTCTGTTTTCACAATGATCTTCATTTCTTCTATAGTAGCACCTTATCACACATTTAAAATGTAAAAAAAAGGAGGCAGAGAACTCAATTTAGTAAATCTAACCTGTCCAATGTTTTGAGCGTTTTCTTCATAAATAATAATCTCTCGTTCTGCTCTTTTATACATACTACCAAACATACATAAAAAACAAACAATAAGAAGGGGCTAATACATATTTTTAAAATCTAGAGAAACAAATGTTAGCTTTTATATAAATGTTAGTATCCACGTGCTAAAATCTGCCAGAAGATGATGCGTTCCCTTACTTTATTCTCAACCTGTTTCTGTAAAGGGCAATTAACACATCACCTCCAATCCGCTTTGTCTGTTAAATATAAACATTCAGGATATAACTGGAAGAAATGTTGAAAAGATAAAGAAAAATCCAAAAACAAACAGAAAGCAAAGATGCCTGCATGGACTAATCTCTTTCAAAATCTTGGTATAAGAAGGTCAGTGCATTCAAAACATTCAAAAGCCTCCCCCAGACATAAGTCTAGAAAGTTGACATCATGATGAGAGAGAAAGATTCAGTGCACAGGTACTGTTGAATAAAGCCGTTATTCTCATCTCTTCTAGTCATACATACTCATCATTGGTTTGATCATTCAGTGTTTTCTGAGAGGCGGCGATGCTACAATAATGGACAGATTAAGTTTTAGTCTCTCTTTCATACGTCAAAATAAGGTGGCAGAACTTGGCTGATGTCACAGTGGTTGAGGTTGGGACGGTCCTCCTATGTGATCTTCAAAGTGCTACCGTAGGTTTGCTGTACCACCACCTGCACATTGTCAAGGATGAAGTCAAAGGCCATGCTCCACACTGACTCCGAGGATTGCTGCATAAGTCTGAGATGACAAATCATAAAAAAAGAGATGCTTAACACAGAAAGACTCATTGTCTATTATCTATTTTGGGGTATTATGTGGATTGGCTTTGCCACATTTGGCTTTGCCACATTTAACTTAAAACGTCTTCTCAGCTAGCGGAAAATACACAAGTGAAATTAATACTTAAATATTTTTATATTTAGTATTTGATATATTTAATATTTATATTGGTTATGTATTGGATTATCTGCAGCTGTAAAAAAGATTTAATGTAATGTCACAATAAATTAAATGTTACAGGTAAGCAAATGAACACGAAAAAGTGCAGAATTCCATTTCAAAGTCTTATTTTGCTGCACATTTTTCAATAAACAGGCGGGTTCGATATTTATTTAAATGTAGCTAAACAATTTTCAGCATTTTATAATAGAAGTTGTAACAGTGTTTGCTGCATATGGACTTTATTATGACTTTAGAGAAAAGTGTTTAGCATTTACATGTATTATGTAAATAAAAATCAAGACGGAACAATACCTCTTCATGTACTTGATGACAAGGTAGAGTTTCTCCAGATCTTTGTCTTCCACAAGATCTGTGCAGTACTTCACCACCTGGAGTATGTCCTCCTCCATTGGTTCTAAGAAGATTCAGCACACAAGTAACACAAGTTAAAGCCGGTATACAATGTTAATATGTAGTGCTATGAAAATTGGTTGACTCTTAAGTCTGCAGTTCCTGTTCTGCCCTACCTGAGATGGTGGTGACCCATTCATGAAGCAACGTTCTGATGTCACTAAAATCAAAAGCTCCAGCTAGGGTCGGGACCGGGCGGGGATTCAATTTCAACAATGTCTCTGGGGCATTTGTGCTCGGAGAGGACGGGCACCGTACATTTTCAGTCTACCAAGCAGAAAATGAATAGAAGACTTTATAGAAGAATAAATAATTAATAAATATACATTTCTCATCAAAATAAGGTATTTATAAATACCTCATTAAATAACAGAAAATCTCTTACTTTGAGGCCTTGATTGTTGATTGGCAGAGGATCAATTTTGGAGGGGCTGGATTTGGCAGGACTGTTTCCAGTTTGTAACAGTTTTTTTAGTGGACTGGGACCCTTTTTGGCAGGACTTGCATTTTTCCTCTTGTAGCGTCGCTTAGTTTTCCCTACTGCAGGCTGTTTTAGTTGAGGAAATTGGTTTTTCTGTTCCACTGCAAAATGTTGGAAAAAAGGTCAGATACAACGTCTTCTTCACTGTGTGGTGTCATTAGATTAATCATTTTTACTGACCAACAGCACTTTGAGCTTGGGCATTTTCTTTGTTCCTGTAAGCAGAGCACAGCTCCTCCTGTAGCTCTTTGGGAAGTGCGGCAAACACATCTGGGTCTACCTGTTGAAAGCCAAGCCAAATTGCTTGATATATGAAATACAGGTTTTATATTCTTCTTGCTAACAATTTATCGTAGACATACCTGGGAGAAATCAGGTAGCTCCAGTACAATGCCAGTTGTACTTGGTTGTCCTGACTGGTTTGGAATCTGCAGTATAAGGGTACCAAGCATTGGAGCTGGAGTGGATGTGATTCGAGGAGATGTTGTGAGATGAAATGAGGTGCTGGGCCGTTCCTCTCTGTGGCTCCAGGACTGCTCCACCTGTTTCCTTAACTCGGCCGGTAACGCTTCTAAAACAGACTGGTCCACCTAAAAAGAAAAAAAGAGGTGAAACACTGCTAAGTTATTTACTCACACACACAGAGCTACATTAAAGCAAAGAGATCTTCTAACCTGAGAAGGAGATGGGACCTCAATGCTAAAGTTTAGCGACGCCCTGACATGGTTGGGTGTGTGTGGATTGGAAAGTTCTCCTTTACTCGTCCCAGCTATTGGATCTAGGAGGGTAGAAGGTGGTGATTGGGGAGGGAGAACTCCCTCCTGATTGGATAAGGAAGGTCTGTATGGTGAAGTGTTGGATAGACCATCTATAATACAGAGCAGGAAAAAATGTCAGATCAATGTATGATGTGAATATTCACACATTATATACAGTGCTCTGACCTTGTGCGAGAGATTCTTTATTTTGCCCATGGACAGGCTGCCTGGCCAGCAGCATGTCTCTAATCGAACGACCACGAGAGGACCCATGTCCAGATGGGTCTGCGTGTGGACCCTCCAACTGCTGTACCTGCAGCCCCACTCCCCTCATGTCCTTCACGTCTAACTTCATGGCATGAAATATCTTAATGGTCTCTGTGGCAATCAGCTGGCCACTGTCTGTGGGATGAGCTAGTAAAACAGATCTGTAAAGTGACAGCAAAAGACCATTCAACATATATTTACGTCACAACAAATAAATTACAATTTATAATAAAGTCTGTTACCTGGCAAGGTTGTCACAGATACCATGACCACCATATTTGGCAGGTTCTACTGGAGCTCCAGCTTTCCGCATCATGACCTTCAGAGTGACCCGTCGACCTCTGAGCCCCGCCCCCTCCAACCTCTTCTGCACCTCCATAGACAGGTTAGTAAGAAAAGACTCAGCCTCTTCAATCTAGAAAAAGGTTAAGACAAAATGGCAAGCTAATGAGAAAAGTAAACAGATTCGGAAACAAAAACAATTACGGGACAGTTAGAAGTTTCCGTAGTAACTCGTATAATTCTAAACCTGTGTGAACCGAATGTTGTAGTTCATCTCTGCGGACACAGACTTCCTCTCCTTCTCACTGCGAACGGGTCTATCGTCCAGCCCTCTGCAAAAGCGGAAAAGGGTCTGACCCGTCCGTGGCCCAAACTCCCTCTGCAGTCGAGAAATGGACAATTGCTGCAGGTCCCCACACATGCTCACACCCAGGGATGCCAGTTTGGAGCTCATTGAGCGACCCACACCTGCAGCCAAAAATAAATCCTGATACTAAATATGGTGAATTTTAAGCATTACACTTTAAATCCACAGAATGTTTTGGTCTTACCGGGCAAACTGGACACGGGTTGATCTCTGATAAAATCATCCACCTCCTCTGATCTGAGGAAATACTGTCCGTTCGGCTTGGCTTTACGAGTCCCCATCCGAGCAAGGAGGATGTTAGAACCTGATTAGAAAATGACAAAATGCTCTTTGAGCATCGGTAGATGTATGTGTGCTTTACCCAAGTCCATTTATAAAGGCAGACAACACGCACCCATTCCAACAGAAGCTGAGCAGCCAGTTTTCTCCTTAATGTCTGCACGGATGGCCCCAGCCAGCTCATCAGGTGTTATCCCAAGCTCAGCCAGAAGAGCAGTGGCATCCACCAGGGCCTCATCGCAACTCAATGCCTCGATGTTATGAGTAAAGCTACAAACAAGAAACCCTGATGAACAAAAAGTGATTTGTCTGGGTTTGATAATAAACGGACAACAAATGTTAGATCAGTACCTGGCCAGGGTCTCGTACATAGTCAATGCCACTTCTCTATATGCCTGGAAGTCATAAGGCACAGACTCCAGATCAGGGCAAAGCTGCTTCGCCCGGCCAAAAAACATTCCGTTCCGCACACCAGTCTGCCTGTTAGAGAGAGAATCTACTGCTGTTAGAAACTGCACTATAATTTGTTTGGATAGTTAAAGTGCGTATAAACAGACAGTATATACCTGGCCTCATAACTGCAGGAAGCAATTTCAGCCATAGACAGTGCAGTCTGGTCCAGATTCACTCCATTACTGGAAGTCTCCTCAGACTGGGGCGATGGGGTCATCTCAAAATCCCCATCTATTTTCTCTAAGTTCACAAAAGGCTTAACGGTTACCAAATTCAAACGGCACTTTTTGAATTGTTGTAATACAATGTAGTATTTTAACCTATGCTTTTGGTCGGGGCTCACCTTTTCTATACTGTTTATGTTTGTTCTGGTAGTATTGAAACTCAAGCTGAGGGTCAGCACCAGGTCGCTGTGCAACACGTCCTGGACCACGGTTACTTGTGACGGCAACTGGTTTCCCTGCAGAAAGATATTGACCGTAAATTGAAAGTGATAGTTCACCCAAACGTGAAAATTCTGTCATCATTTACTCAGCCTCTTGTCATTTCAAACCTGTACGACTTTCTTTCTTCCGCAGAACACAAAAGAAGATATTTTGAAGAACATTGCCGAACAGAACAAGCTCCCATTTACTTCTATTGTATGGACACAACACCGTCAATGGGAGCCGGTTATCAACTTTCTTCAAAATATCTTCTTTTGTGTTCTGCAGAAGAAAGAAAGTCATACAGGTTTGAAACGACAAGAGGCTGAGTAAATGAATGCAGAATTAGCTTTTCTGGGTGAACTATCACATGAATGGTTTTACTCAAAAAGAAAAGAAATGTCTTTAGGGTTTGATGAACAAAATACCTTTGAGATCTGGTCGGTGCCTGAGCCCAACTGACACAAAAAAGCAGTCCATATCCACATGCATGATACAAGACTGACGCACTTGAGGAGCAGGCATTGAGAAACCTGGGCCGAAAATAGTTTTTTTTAGCATATAGTCAAAACAACATAAACACAAATGCTCTAACGTTTACAACATGCTACCTGAATGGCAATTTGCTTTGAGCTTCCTCAGTTTCTCTTTTCCAGAGAAAACAGCACCCCCTGCTGCTCGGCGCCTGCTCTGCAAGGTATTCACAAACTCCGAGAACTCACTCCGCCACGTAGAAATATGATGTAGTCTCGAATGAGAAAAAAACTCTGAAATTATTCCAGCTTCTGCCCCATGAGCAGCCTGTTTTCTTCCCGACTGCTTACTAGAGTCTGCATGGGCGGAGTTAGAGGTTGTATGGTAACTCCCATTTAGTCTAATTTTGCTGGTCTGATTCTGCAGATTACTCGTCTCTGCTGAAGTTCCTGGATTACATGTTGGTTTTGGTTGAGGTTCATTTTGCATATTGTAAGGAACATGCTGCTCCACAGGGGGCCTCTGATGGAGATCTGCTTTTGAGCCAGCACAAGAGTGTTTAGATCGCTGCTTTTTTTCATTTTGTCCTGACAGAGGGTTGTTAGGGCGATGGGACTCTGCATCAACAACCTGAGGAAGATGTTCTGTCAAGTCCTGAGGCTTTAAGGCACCATTCACAGCGTGGACGTAACCATTGGTTAACAGCGGGTCTCTCGAGCCTCTTGGCAAAGGGGCACAAAAGTTGTCATCATCTTCATTGTGTATCCCATTCATTCTATGGCTCCCTGCATTTTCATCAGAGATGATGCTGTGCGAGCCATTTCTGACAGACAAAACAAAGTGTGTTTTTTTAACTGAGGTGGCTACATGTGCTAAATAAAACACAACTGGGGGGGGGGGGGTTGCAATATACCAGTATTGGCAAGCGTTCTTGAGAGCATTTGCAGTACATTCACAGACAAAAGTGCCGCTATGTACTGAAGCGTTGGAAACCAAACTAACAGTTCAAAAACATAAATGTATAAAACAAATGTTATGCATTTTGACACCTATTTTGACGGCGGCTGATGAAGCAAAGGACCCGCGGTTCCGACTAAAAAAAATTATAATATGAACGCAGTCCAGTGGGCTGCATCCAAAACATGTACACTAATCCTCTCTCTTCCTCTGGACAGGTTGTGGTCTAGCTTTTGTTGAAACTAGTAACTTTGTATTAGCACCTATTGTATTATTGCTCCTGTATGACATATCGCTTCCCTGAACTTTGTAAGTCGCTTTGGATAAAAGCGTCTGCTAAATGACTAAATGTAAATGTCTTATAACTGGTGCTCATGGAGATGAGATTGATTTCTATATTATGCCAGTGAATGCACATGTGCTCAGACACCTTTTATAAAGCATACTCACAGTTTGATATCTAGCTGGTGATTGATTTGCTCCGTGGAATTTGTGGATTTGAGGACGTCTTTAGATGGCTGGACACCGTCTGATTGGACAAGGTTTATACTGGGTTTGGCTGGGTCAAGGCTGGATGCTGAATCTATCACTCCTAGTGTACACACGCTGGTGAAGTTCAAGCCTTTCTGCTTAGTGTATAGCTGATACTGAATGTAAGAAAGCTGACGGCCTGCCTTTACACTGAAAAAATAAGTTTTAATAATATTGTGCTCTTATTGTGCATTTTCACTCACATGGTACATGAGACACACACACACCTGTCTGTAATCCATTCTGGTCGCACTACTTTCTCTCCTCTGAGCTCCTGAATTTTATTGTTTGGCAGGTTGGTGGCAATGATGTGTGTGGTTTTGGAGCGAGAGTAATAGAGATGAAACTGGCCACCGTTCAGCATCATAAGCCTGCGCAGCTCATCTGCGCAGGGATCTACACACAACATACATACAAGAGTCAAAACATTTACCAGTTTTAGTTTTCTTCATGTGTGCTTCAAATAATGAACAAAATATTGTACAAAAGTGATGGCTTTAAATATCCCAATTACTCTGCTTATTTAAAGGGACAGTTCATCCAAAACAATTTAACTAAAATTCTGTCATTAACTCACCCTCGAATTGTTCGAGTATAATTTCTTTGAAATTTGGAAGAATGATTGTAACCAAACAGTTCTTGGCCAACATGGAAGTAAAAATTGCTTAATAAATGTCTTTGTTCTGTTGAACATGAACACATGTACTTCATCTCCAGAGTTGCTCTGAGAGTTTATTTCACGAACAAGTTATTGTTTGAGTGTAGAAACAGACATTGTTTCTATTTGTTCACATGTCTTCCGACAACCTGCCAAAATAAAAGTCCCGTTAACTACTGTATTTTTATGTGGACAAATATATAAATATTTAATAGTAAAAAGAATAAACTAGAAATAATTTATATAAGCTAAATGCATCATCGTGCATAAGCTGAAGTTATTTGTTTACCTTTTAAATTATTCTTTCCATTTATATTCATGTTTCTTATTTATATACGGTATTTTTATTATATTGCATATTGAATTTAATATGGCAATGGAATTTACTAAATGGGTTTAGTTTTCACAGATATTAATGTATGCAATTTCAGCAATCATTTAAAATAAAAATTCTAAAAAGGAAACAAATGAGTTCTTTTAAATTCATTTAAAGAGACCTGTCTTCTTTTCTCTTGTATATTTTAGTATTGCTCTTTAATAAAGAAAAAGTACTTATTATCCGAATACCCGAGTAATCGATGGAAAAATCAGTAGAATACTCGATTAGTAAAAGGACCGATAGCTGTGGCCCTAATATTAAGTATTTTTATCAAGTATTCCCACAGAGATGGCAGTTAGGCTGCATCTGTATCTGTACCAAGTAAAATCCTGCATATGTTTTTATACAACCTCGTGTATGCGATGTGTCAAAAATATATGCTTTGTAAAAAATTTGTTTTGGGGTCAACAGTACTGGTGTAGACCAGTTTTATAAAAAATTTCCAACTACTTATTTTTTATCATTTATAATTAAAGCATAACTGAAGAAGTATGCATAAGTATGAATAAATGGCATATTTAACTGTTATAATTGTCATGTTACTGAAAAAATAAACAAACTGACTTTTTTGGTCATTTGGGGTCGGCGTAGTCCACCAAATATTCTGGTAGGACTACACCACTGGTGGACAAGAACAGTTAGTTACAAGCATTCTTCCAAATGTCTTTCTCATTTTATCTATCAGAAATGAATACAGATTCGGAACAACTTGAGAGGGAGTAAATGGGGTGACTTGTCTCTTTACAAAAAAAAATTTGTCTGACCTGTGTAACCGTTGACGTAGATGGCCACACCGCTGAAGATACAAGTAGACTTTCCATCCTTCTGTCTCTCGATGGGGGCGTCCTTCTGAAACTGCTCCTGAAGCTTTGATACTTTTGCAGCCATGTAACCGCCCTTAACATTAATTAAACATAAACACAAGCAATGAGAACTAAAAGAAACACCCCTTCAAAACAAAGACGGCACACACAAAGAGAGCTCAAACCAGGAGACAAAGCAGACAGACTGGACATTCACACCTAACACACTAAATATAACCATAAAAAAAAGAGCAGACAGAACTACACACACACACACACGCACAAAGAAAAATGTGCCGTGTCTGGCTGACAAGCTTTTGATTATGCCTCAGACGTTTAATGAGATTGGAGGTGCAAGTCTGCCCTGCTGGCAAGGCGACTATCTATCTCCATGGCAACGGATGGAACGCTGGGATTCAGGAGTCGAGTCTGAACCAATAAACAGAGGCATGGACAAATAATCCACAATACTTACTCGCTTGACTTGCACCGACAGGAAATTCCCCTGAACTTCAATAATACAGCCAACACAAGACCCGAAGCCAAAGCCTATTCTGTGTTTAATTATACTACAAATCCTGCACACAGTTATTGATATACATGCACTGGCAAAATTCATATTCACAACCCTACTTGGGATCTGGGAGTGTTATTAAAATAATAGAAATGCAAATTTCTATATCAAAATCTAATTATAAGGAAACTCCATCCCTTCGGTGGCAAAATGCTTAGTTGCCTTGCCACCTGAAACAAATAATGTGCTGTGTGAGTAAACAGTGAAGGTGGAACCTTGAAGTTGTGATGTTGTAAATGTGAACACTGAAGCCTATCAAATCTCTTGCCAGGTTTACAACGCTCAGACCGTGACAGCAGAGCAGTAAACTCGCCTCAGTGAGGAAAATTGGGATTTATCACTGCTGTAATACAAATGAAAACCTGTCTAGACTTCAAGAGTAAGATACACTCTCCAGGATACAAGAACAAGAAACGTTTGCCTTGTAGAGGTCCACAATTTTGAGGACAAATGGGGACACACAAAAAAAAAAAATCAACCTAACAATTAGGGCTGTCGCGGTGAAGGAATTTCCTGTCCAGTGATTTTGTGGGGCTCATTAGCGTGGTGTGCGATATAACCGCATTAATCCTGAATTTTGGTGCCAAATAGACCCAAGTTATGTTAATGGGGTTTATTGTTGCATATATGGGTGATTTATGAAGACGGCAGTTTTTAAAACAAATTAGAAATGTAGTTTTATATTTTGTTAGTAAATGCATAACAACACAGAGCCTTAAAAATGCAAGGTAGTCTACATGCCTTTTTTCCTTTATTAAAGAAAAGACTCAAGACCAACCAGTTTGTGAAAATACAAGATAAATATATATAATATTTAAAAGCAAATTGTTGACTTGTAACATGCATATTCACGAAGCCTCAATACAAATTACAATCATGTAAAGCAGAATCTTATTGAAGAAAAAAAGGATCCAAAATTTGTATAACTTTTGTATAATTGTAACACTTTATATAACACCGTGCACACCAAACACGTCAAGACACATTCGAAATATTATGTTTTATATTTTTTGGTTTACAAGGCCAGGACAATAATACACAACAATTGATTTTAGAAACTTTTTGTTGCTCGTCACGACTCGTGTGCACGGGGCAAATTAATGCATAGCAAACGGCACTGAATATTACAGCATTTTCAATACTATATTATTCTTCAAGCATCACCATTTCAGAACAGGCTTATAATTAGGCTATATCTAGAACAAGCTTACAGTATCTTCTGACACTAGTAACTAATCAAAACATGCAATGCAAATTTTTCTGAGTACAGAACAAAAGAAATTTAAGCTCAGAGTGAACAAAATAAAGCAGACTGCACATTATAACACATAATAAGATAAAGAACAACACAAACATTCAAGTCAGTATAAGACATGACATGTTTTTGAGGCAAACACGCATATCCAAATGGTCGGGTGAAAGCCGCATCTCTGTAGCTGTCGAGAAACTCACTCGCTTCCCCGCCATTTTCTAGCAATACAACAGTAATATTTGTAGGGCTACATGTTTTTAGGAATGTTCATTAAATAAAAATGTGCAAGGGTCTGTAAGTTGCCATTACTGATAATTAACTAGAAATCTATTCACATTTGATGCTTGCTGAGTGGTCATTTTTTAATCCTGCATGGATAAAAATACAGAATTAGAAGTTCTTACCCTTCCTCCCCATCCATCATCTTCGCTGGCTTTCTTTCTCCATCCATCTCGACTCATACTGAGGGACCTAGAAAACAATTAAAGAAATATGACTCAAAAATCCATGAGGCACATAATTATGATGACATAAAACACTCACATCTGTTCTCTTCCTCACACTTGCATGTATTTACAGACTTTAGTCAAACACAAGTGCTTCCGTCAGCTGTTGAGTGACCTTCTTTATTTAAGAAAGTGGATATTTGTTTGAAAAGAAGAAGACAAGCTTCATCCCTCTGAAAGAGGAGGTCAAGAGATTGTACAGGATCAAGGTAGTCAAATACCCAAGTATCTAAAATGACTCCATGTTCAATTCTACTTCAGTGTACACTGAGTGTGTGTGTGCTCATCTCTGTAGCATGTAATACAAGGAAAGAGACTAAATCAACTTTGTCAGCGAAAGTATGAAATGCTTCAAGCTTGTGCTTTCCCACTTCATCACACAGATCGCATACACACAATCTTATTCTCCACAGGAAGCTCTATCAACCACGTCTTCACGTTTCTTCCCGGCACTCTATCGCAAGCAGGCATACGGTGCCAACACAATGCTTCTAATCGGTTTCCTCCAGACAGGCACACACTCCCCACTGAAATAGAACATCAAAGTGACTGTCTCTATCTTCTGTTTGGTTCCTCGCTCCGTTTCTCTCATTCTCAAACACAAACGTACACGTGCTGCGCTACAGCGGGATGTTAAACACTGAAACAGCCAGAAGCTGTAGGTTAACTAGATCATCTCAGCCAGCTTCCGCCAGTCATACAGGTTAAGATATCTGCGGTAGCACAGTGTCAATGTCGGAGAGACAGCATAAAGTCAATCTGTGTCATGTTGGCAATACTTGGAAATGTGTTGGAAAAGTGATCAGAGTGAAAAAATTGTCCTGCCGTGTGATATTGGTCAGACCACACAGATAGCCCTGCCCCAAGACACACGTCCTTGGCTGAGTTGTTGTGTTCGGATGGTCAGGCTCAGAGCCATTGAATATGAGAGAATACGACATCGAATACGACAATCGATCTTACCACCGTGTGGTCACGTGGTTCATGGAGCCCTCAATAGTTCCAAACAAGTCTGCGCTGTCAACAAATTTAAATGGATTTTAGCAAGACAGAAAACAGCAGACGTGCTCAAATTCGTTGGTACCCCTCCACAAAAAACTAAGATTGCGCAATTTTCTCTAAAAGAAGTTGAAACTGACAAAAGTAATGGGCATCCACCATTGTTTATTTCATATTTAATAGAAATCAGACTTTGCTTTAGATTTTTTATTCAACATGATATTGTAAACAATAAAACAAATGAAAATGTCACGGACAAAAATTATGGGACCCCTAACCTAATATTTTGTTGCACAACCTTTAGAGGCAAACACTGCAAAGCAAATGTTTTCTGTAGCTCTCAATGAGACTTCTGCACCTGTTAAAAGGTAGTTTGACCCACTCTTCCTGAGCAAACTGCTCCAGCTGTCTCAGGTTTTATGGGTGCCTTCATTGGGTCATCATCCTGTTGGAGGACCCATGACCAGCGACTGAGACAGAGCTTTCTGGCACTGGGCAGTATATTTCGCTCCAGAATGCCTTGATAGGTTTGAGATTTCATTGTGCCCTGCACAGATTCAAGGCACCCTGTACCAGAAGCAGCCCCAAAACATAACCGAGCCTCCTCCATGTATCACAGTAGGTATGGTGTTCATTTCTTTGAACTTTTGATTTTTTCGTCTGTGAACATAGAGCTGATTTCTCTTGCCCAAAAGCTCCACTTTTTACAGTTTTTTTATTGTGGCTTGTCAATATGAATTTTTCCAAATTCCAGTATGGCTTTTTAATGTTTTTCTTTCAAAAGTGTAGTCCTCCAGGGTCTTCTTCCATGGAGACGAAAATCGACGGATGGTACGATCGGAAACTGACGTACTTTCACCTTGCAGTTATTCTTGGTTCTTTTTCTACCATTCGCACTATCCTTCTGTTCAATCTGGGGTCAACAGCGCAGCACAAGCACTGCTTATTTTAAAGGTTAGTATGCGATCAAGTTTATTGAAGCGCTGTTTATTTCCATGTTAACAGTTTGGATAAAAGTAACTTCAAGTTTAAACTGTGTTTAGAAGCAGACAACACTATTCTCGCATCTGAGCTTAAGTTTGATGTACATATCATTACATTGCCGTATATAACGTTACGTGTCTTTACGAGATGTGTGTGAACGCATGCACAGATTCCAGAAAATCACTGGATCCCGGGACAAATGAATGGACACATTTTCCTGTGAAAAGGGCTTTAATGTAACAATATAAAAATTCACTTTTCCGATCAATCCGGGATGCATTCGCGTTCACAGAGAAGGTACTGTGCAATTTTATCTGCGGTGTGTCTGAATGAGGTTTAGCCGAGCAATGTTTTGATGCCACTTTAGCATTTGCACATGTAGGAAAATATTTGACAGTAATAAACAGTTTATATGTAAGTGAATAAATAACCCAAATTTACTCATGACAGAATTTTTATTTTTAGGTGAACTGTCCCTTTAAGAAACATGTTTTCCGTTAAAGCCCCAGAAGCCACAAATCGGTGACACTTGCGAATTCAACGGTGCAGTGACACATAAATTAGTCTAAGATACAGCATCCAATAATGCTGATGATAAACATTTACCAGTTCAACAAAAGATCGTGAAGACAGCAATTGAGTGGACAAGGAAAACTTCACTCTGCGACCACGTGACATCGTGCGTTTGTATGCAGACAGACGAAAAGACAAACTTTTCAACAAGAAATTACACATTTAAAGAGTTGCATAACACCATAAAGCCCCCATTCCCCCCCCCCCCTTAATATTAAATACTTATTCATAAGACTTCTTACGTCGTGATGTTCAACACATCCATTTAAGTAGTTAGTACACACATCGGCCGCTATGAGTGTGCAAGCCAGGGCATGCTTGGCCGTGTGCATGATCAGTGTCTCGCAATGTTGGAAACAAACTCAGTACAGTTAGTTTGACAGCTGATGGATGCAGTGATCGGACATGGAGGAGACTAAAAGGCAAGTGACATTTTGTGCACAACCTTTGCAACCTCTGTTGCACAAGTGCAACACCAGTCAAATCGATTAGTTCGGTACAGCACAGCACAGCACAGCACAAAATAACATAACATAACAACAGCACCACACTGCGTGACTTGCGGTTTCTTTTTATAAGACGAAACATTTGAGAATTGACATCGTTGCTCACCAATTATCCCTCTTCTGTACAGATTTTGTTCAAACCAAAGCGCCTTTGTTTCCGCTCATGCGTTGCCTCCTCCCCTCTTGCGTCAATTTGCAAAGATTACTGACAGAGACGTCGTGCATGCTGGCCTCTTCTCATACCGACACGGTTCTGTATCTGCGCGATTCGCCCCTTATAGTCCTTCATCATTTGTCTCCATTGCTGTCCGCTTGCTCACTGTCGCCT
Organism: Barbatula barbatula; assembly: GCF_947034865.1. Taxonomy (NCBI): domain Eukaryota; kingdom Metazoa; phylum Chordata; class Actinopteri; order Cypriniformes; family Nemacheilidae; genus Barbatula; species Barbatula barbatula. The sequence continues at coordinate 13,972,550 of NC_136772.1, forward strand.
CTGCCACCGCTAGATTTTCTGCTTGTTTTCCGCGGAAGACCCACCTCCTCTCTGCCGGGGTCACGCAGTGACAGCGTCACCTCTGCCTGTATCGTACAGCGGCCTCTAGCGCCAAGTTATATGAACTACACTGTTGTAATATTTAGAGGAACTACAGCGTATCGCGCAGCGTCCTCTAGTGGGCTAACGTTGCTGTTCAAACTACACTTGACGCAGGACAGAGGTAAGCTTGTGAATAATAATCATGGTATCAAATAGTCGCTTTGTGTGTCTCCAATCGCGGCATTGCTTGTGTATATTAATTAGGTCAGGCAGATGTTGTTTGGTGAATTTAGATTAGTAAATGCCTGGATCTTTCTATTAAGAACCAAACCTTCGCCGTAGTAGGTTTCATCAATTCCTTCTGCAAATAAAAAGGTGAGCTGGGTTGAGTTAAGAGCTGACATCAAGCTCTGATGTAGATTTCCAGCTCAATGATGAGAGATGATCATTGGAAATACATCGTGTTGAGACTACACTGACATTCAGTTTGTCTTTATATAATCCGTCTCATACTCAGATGTCCCCAGATAACCTGTAGTGCGCAGACAGCCATGCGCAAAGACTGTCTCACAAAGACAAATTGTTACCTTTGCCATTTCCTGATGGTGTCTATCGGTATATCAGAGAAATATTACGATGGTACATGATCATGATAATGTGTACATTAACCCATATGGCGCTGGTTTGGACGGAGAGTGCCGGTTTGTACGTTTATTTCTGCTTGGTGTTTATGTGTGTAGTTGTCCAACAAAGAGTCAAATAAACAGACGAGAGGCGAGTTCCAATAGGGTAGAAGCAGCAAGAGTTGAAAAATATCATGATCATTTTTATCAGTTATTTAGGCTTTAAATCGATGACTGCAAAGGCAAGCAGTACTGTTTACCCAATCCATAATATATATTTTCATTAGTTCTATGAATCAATTAGGCTAACTGAAGGTGGATCCAAATCAGGATGTTTAAAGACCCCCTGTGGTGAAAATTGATTTAATATTGTTTATATGTGGTGTTCCGTTTTAATATGCTTTAAGACAAACCATGAGAAAATGTATAATTTTAAACTATTGCTGATTATTTTCTCCATAAAACTTCTTATAAGACAATTAAAATATATTTTCACAGGAAAAAACGTTTAAATATGTTATTATTCAGAGTTCCCACAGGTCATGGATTTTCTGGAATATCACTTTAAAATGTCTATTTCAGACATTGAAAGTCGTGGAATTTTTCGTGTTTTTGTCGAAGTCATGGAATATCAGGGATTTTGGTTTGTCACTTTACATTTTCATTTATCAAAATGTAAATTTTCTATACTGTATTTTATCGTGTTTAACACATTGTTGCGTATTGTTATGTTTACCTTCAGCGCCAGGAAAATGTATATTTGTTTCATTCATTATAGGTCTTGGAAATTCAACTTTTCAGGGAACCCTGAAATTTGGTGGTCACCGATTCTTTTTAAGGGACAAAATGATCGACCACAGGGGACTTTAAATCGTTTGAGCTCTATTCAAATGTCAAAGTGGCGTCACTTAATACATCCAATTATTTTATACACTTTACATGTAAAAATTGGATAATAAAGAACCGTGTTTTTATTTAGTCAAATATGTTTTTTAAATATTAGTTAAGGTCTGTTATAATAGTTCTCCAGTATACTGACTGCTAATAGTTTTTCAGTGTTTACTTATTTTACTCACTATTTTACATTTGGCTAAACATAGATTAATTTGATAATAACAACGCATAATACTTTAAATAGCCTCCACAAATACATCTGAAGTTTTCTGAAGGTATATTTAAAATGACGAACTTGTAGTAAACCTTTTCCACATGTTTTCCAATAGATGGCAGTATTGTTCTATGGCTTGTCAACGTGCAAAGACTACTGCCAATGTTCGCTTTTCATTTGCAAAAGAAATTGGTGTGATCAAGATAAAAAGTCCTTATCTTTTTAATATTTAGTTTATCGTTATATTCAAAAATAAAAATAGAGTCAATGCATAAAACAAATTAGGATAGGCCTACATAATACAAATAAAGAATATAGAAATAGCATCTGACTTTAACACATCCCTTACAAAGAATTTTAGGGGTTTACTATAGTTACAAAAAACATGGTTACAACAATAGTTACATCAGAAACAAAAGCAATGGTTTAACCACGTTTTACTGTAGTAAAACTATGGCTGTGCCAACAGTAATCAATATGCCCAAAAAATCTGTTACACTTTCACTATAAAAAACATGGTTTGTTTTCATAAAGGATTGTAATATGTAACAAATTAGACATCACACATTGTGGGCCATTTGTTATTTTTGTTTTAAAATTGAACACAGAAGTATGAAGGATTTTATTTGTTTTATATTATATTAAATATTATCTGTGATTAGAGTTACGGTGTGATGTGATGACATTAAATATATGAATGAGAGCAGAGGCAAGCTATACTTTTAGAGCAGAGCTTGTACGAATACATTTAGCCTTAAGAGTTGAGTGCCAAGAAAAGGATTTCATGTGACAAATAGAAAAGCGCAGACAAGATCATGAGAAACCACTGACTGGCAATGCTAAGCAGGATTTACCCCCGAGCTGAGGATTCAAAAAACCAAAAGGAAGAAAGAAGATGGAGACAAAATAAGGAAGAGATATTGTTGCCAGGAATTTAAACTCCTTTCACCGTGTTTCTCAAAAACTGGGGTTATTGGGAGTGCTGAAATACTCAGAAGTCAAGTTTATGACACAAACCGATCCTGTCAAGTGTATGTGGTCAATCTGCAAACAAATAAATTGGACACACTTTTTTTGTCTTCTTTTAATAAAAAAAAATGTTAGTGAAGATGGTGCCCTTTTCAGAATCGAATTTAAAAGCAGACCGGGAGTAATAGAAAAATAATTTAACTTACAGCAACTGAATGCAAATAAGATAATCAATCTGAGCAGAGATGACCATGGAGACCATTTAGAGAAGCTGCATTCTTGTGATTCAGACTCTCCAGGACACACTTTCGCATATATTGTTATTTACCATTAGAGTGAATTAAAGTAATTAATCGCCATGTGGACTGAAAGGCTTGACTATAGGGTGCTTCTTTTGTATGTCTATCAGATAATAATGATCTTGGTATTGAGTTTAGTTAATGGAGTGTATGTGCTGAGTTATTCGGCTGTGAAAGGGCTCTATTAGCTCGAAGATTGCTCCCATATTTATTTGCTAAAATAGTTTTGATGAATCACAGTTTCGTTCTTTTATTCTTTTGTCCTGTTTCTCTCGCTCATTATTGACTTAAGGTGTGTCTTTATGGATCAATTCACGATTTTCGTGGAACGTTTAGAATGTCGTTACTTCCTCTGTAGATACATTCTGCACATTGGACTTAAGGCCTTAAATACTTTAAAAAAATCAATTGTTTAAAAAATGTATCATTATACAATCTAACATTAAAAATCAACAGCTATCTACTATAAAGAAACACTGAAATATTTAAAAGTGCATGCAGTGCAGCGTGGTCTGATCCAGTCGTCTTTGATTCCTGCAAACGGCTTATACTTAATGAAATGAAAATAATGAAAAGTCCACTCACAGATCATGCACAGATCATGACCCTCTCTTACCAATAGAAGCTTTGGAATTTGGGGTGAATGGAGAACTTTAACGTTATTAACCTTTATCTTGATTGAACAAATTGTGCAGAAATTCCATCAGGAGAAGTCTGTGCCCTATTCATGATTTATTGTGTAATGACACCTGAAATGAAATCATATAGATTTTAATGAACTCTTTGTGAGACACACAAAATTGAAGAGGATATTTATAATATAAATATGATTACTTTCATAAAATAAAAAAATTGCTCGCGCACACACACACACACAAAACACATGCATCCACACAGATGAGATCACACAAGCACAAAAAAAGCTGACCTGTGTCTAAGTGGGAAAATAAAAGAGCCAGACAGCAGAAAGTTAGCAGCAGACAAACAGATATGCAAGTGAAAAAGAAAATGCAAGATACAGTAAAAGAGCAAAGACAGGCACAGAGAGGCAATGAAGGGGTTTGTGGGGTCCCTTGCCAGGGTTTGCCCTCTTGTCACTCTCTCGGTGTCTAATGGGAGTGATTGATTTTTCCGCCTGCTCTTATCGGGGGAAGCAGCCAGCATCAATAACAACGTGGAATTAGACACATAGCATCTCCTTGCTGGAAAGAACCGAGGATGGGAACAGCAAAACTGGCTGGCAAGGGGAATCGGGGGGTGTCTGTTTATGCCAGTGCTGAGCGTAAGTATGCGATTAGAAAAATATGTCTTATACAACTTTAAAGGTGCAGCCATGCCTGATGTTGTCCCATTTTCTCTGTCAAATCTTTTTTTCTTTATCTTAAACTCATCGTGATTTTAAAGCACAACAGCAGAGGCAGGAAAACGCTGAAGGAGAGCCTTTAAGAGTACAGCCATGAACTTGAGTGCGTTTTATTCATATCTGTGTAATAATAATCTGTGATTGGTGTAGCTCTGTTCTCAGCACAAGAGGCGTTGAGAAAAGCGGAAATTACCATGTTTCAGAAACGTGGCCGAACGCGTGGAAAAGGAGCATGGTAATTGAATACTTTCACCAGACAGATTTCCCATTTTCCAATTTCCTGCCGGGCACGTTAGTAATTTTGCCATCTCATCTGTTATTCTGTTATTCCAGTGAGTTTTGGATCATGAGGCTTAATGCCATTCTTGGGAAGTAATTGGAAGGTATAGGTGCGGGGGGGATTCATTTTGGTGGGATTCATTTGCATTCCGTTTCTGCATATCTACAGCAATATAACCCACCCCGACAAGCACTGTAAGAGTGCTATGCAACCCATGCTGAATTTACCATTTAGTGAGATAAGCTTTTGACACGGGGCATCACTTGACAATGAGTGTTTGTTGTTGACCAACCAAAATTAAAATAAAAAATGACTCTACATTAAATTACTCTTACATTGTGCAATGCATCCCTTTACCCAAAAAAAATGCTACTTGTCCACTTTACTTAAAGCCTGCGGAGACGTATAAAACCTTACATAATGAAATGTTATGTTTTATTACCTTAGAATGATTTCTGTACACCACGGATCCCCTTGCATGGAATTTGCCATGTTGTTTCTACAGTTCCCTTAAACAGACAAACTGCTTGACAGAATGCGTTCGTAAGTACGTTTCTCCTTTTGCAAAGAAGCAAAAACATGTCTTAGTCCTGTGACAGCCACCGTAGTGCTTCAAAATGGAGGGGGAGGGGTGGAGTGAGCCATTAGTTGCAATTCACAACTTCACCGCTAGATGTTATTAAGTTTCAAACACTGAACCTTTAATTTTAAGTTTAATTTAACACATTAAAAAACATGGTTTTCACTCACCACGGCACACAAAAAAACAGTGGTTACCATTATTCAGAAGAGTTGGTTGCTGCGTCCCAATACACGTTCTTATACTATACACTAAAAGTAGAGATTTTCTTATGGAAAAGTATATATAAACATTTTATAGTGTATGCACTCACTGGGACATACCAACAGGAAACAGAAGTGGCTGACCAGGGGTTCCCAAAGTGGGGGTTGCAAGGCCGTGTTGAATCAGCACACAAATCCGTTTGATGAAATTCGACTATCTGACCATATTTTATGTATAACAACATGCAAAGTAATGAGTAAATAACAAAAAATAACATTGTTAGACTGTGCACTTTTGTGTTGTCATCACGCGCTTTGGGTTGAATAGGTGCATGTGTGCATTTGCGCGCACATTTGTATACTTTAACCTCCTCCAAAGACACTGGCACTGTTATTTTGGGGGAGCCCATCTGTAAGTCGCTTTGGATAAAAGCGTCAGCTTAATGACTAAATTTAAATGTTATTCATGCATTGTTTCATATGTAATGTTAACTCTATAGTTATATTTAATAGTTCATCAGTTCAATCAGTTTTTTTATTTTATTAATGCAGTGTAGTGTGACTAACTCCCCCTTCTTGAGGTGAGTTGTGGGTTATATTAGCCGATAGAGTGTGCATAATTTTCAGATGAAGTAGACCATCCAGGAATCTTTGGAAAACTTTAACATAGTACGATTTGGGACATTCATTCATTAATTTTCTTCCGCTTATCCGGGGCCGGGTCGCGGGGGCAGCAGTCTAAGCAGAGATGCCCAGACATCCCTCACCCTAGACACTTCCTCTAGCTCTTCCGGGGGGACACTGAGGCGTTCCCAGGCCAGCCGGGAGACATAGTCCCACCAGCGTGTCCTAGGTCTTCCCCGGGGTCTCCTCCCGGGGAAGGCGTCCAGTAGGCATCCGGAACAGACCCCTCTCGATGTGGAGGAGCAGCGGTTCTACTCCGAGCTCCTCCCAGGTGACCGAGCTTCTCACCCTATCTCTAAGGGATCGCCCAGCCACCCTGCGGAGGAAGCTCATTTCGGCCGCCTGTATCCGGGATCTTGTCTTTTCGGTCATGACCCAAAGCTCATGACCATAAGTGAGAGTCGGAACGTAGATTGACCGGTAAATCGAGAGCTTCGCCTTGCGGCTCAGCTCTTTCTTCACCACGACAGACCGGTACATCGACCGCATTACTGCAGAAGCTGTACCGATCCGTCTGTCAATTTCCTGTTCCATCCTTCCCTCACTCGTGAACAAGACCCCAAGATACTTAAACTCCTCCACTTGAGGAAGGAACTCTCCACCAACCTAAAGTGGGCAAGCCACCCTTTTTTTCCGACTGAGGACCATGGCCTCGGATTTGGAGGTGCTGATTTTCATTCCAGCCGCTTCGCACTCGGCTGTAAACCATCCCAGTGCATGCTGAAGGTCCTGGTTTGAAGGGGCCAACACAACAACATCATACGCAGAGAGCAGCGACGAGATCGTGTGGTCCCCAAACCTGACACCCTCCGGCCCCTGGCTGCGCCTAGAAATTCTCTCCATAAAAATTACAAACAGAACCGATGACAAAGGGCAGCCCTGCCGGAGTCCGACATGCACTGGGAACAAGTCCGACTTACTGCCGGCAATGCGAACCAAGCTCCTGCTTCGGTCGTACAGGGACCTGACAGCCTTTAGCAAAGGACCCCGGACCCCGTACTACCGAAGCAGCCTCCACAGGACGCCGCGAGGGACACAGTCGAATGCCTTCTCCAAATCCACAAAACACATGTGGATTGGTTGGGCAAACTCCCAGGAACCCTCCAGCACCCTGTGGAGGGTGTAGAGCTGGTCCAGCGTTTCACGGCCCGGACGAAAACCACACTGTTCCTCCTGAATCCGAAGTTCTACTATCGGCCGTATTCTCCTTTCCAGTACTCTGTGGTTGGAACACACCCTCCTGTCCCCCTTCTTAAAAAGAGGGACCACCACCCCGGTTTGCCATCCCAGAGGCACTGACCCCGACCGCCACGCGATGCTGCAGAGGCGTGTCAGCCAAGACAGCCCCACAACATCCAGCGACTTGAGGTAATCAGGGCGAATCTCATCCACCCCCGGTGCCTTGCCACCGAGGAGTTTCTTGACTACCTCAGTGACTTCGGCTTGGGTGATGGAAGAGTCCACCTCTGAGTCCTCAGCCTCTGCTTCCTCAATGGAAGACGTGACGGAGGGATTAAGAAGATCCTCGAAGTACTCCTTCCACCATCTGACGACATCCCCAGTTGAAGTCAACAGCTGCCCACCGCCACTGTAAACAGCGTTGGTAGGGCACTGTTTCCCTCTCCTGAGGCGCCGGACGGTTTGCCAGAATCTCTTCGAGGCCAGTCGATAGTCCTTCTCCATGGCCTCACCAAACTCCTCCCAGGCCCGAGTTTTTGCCTCCACAACCACCCGGGCAGCAGTCCGCTTGGCCTGCGGATACAAGTCAGCTGCCTCAGGAGTCCCACAAGCCAACCAGGCCCGATAGACATTTACATTTAGTCATTTAGCAGACGCTTTTATCCAAAGCGACTTACAGATGGAAAACATTGGAAGCAATTCTAACAACATAGGCAACAAAATACATAAGTGCATCAAACTAGTCCATTAAAGCCTAGCACAGTATAAAAAGCTAAGAATAGTGAGGTTAGTAACATGTTTTTAGGTGTTTTTTAAAGATGGCAACCGAGTCTGCTGATCTTGTAGCAGCTGGTAGATCATTCCACCAATGTGGAACAGATCCAGAGAAGGTACGGGAGAGTGACTTTTTTCCTTTTTGGGATGGTACCACTAGTCGTTGTTCCTTTGCAGACCGCAGTGATCTGGCAGGAACATAGATCTGCATTAGCGAGTGGAGATACGATGGTGCAGATCCGGTGTTGGTCTTGTAGGCCAGGAGCAAAGCTTTGAACTTTATGCGGGCGGCAACAGGGAGCCAGTGTAACCTGATGAAGAGCGGAGTTACATGCGCTCTCTTCGGTTCATTGAAGACCACTCTTGCCGCCGCATTCTGGATCATCTGGAGAGGTTGAATGGGGTAGATAGGACTCCTTCTTCAGCTTGATGGTTTCCCTTACTTCCGGTTCGGGGATTGCCACCTCGACAGGCACCGGAGACCTTACGGCCACAGCTCTGAACGGCTGCTTCGACAATGGAGGTGGAGAACATGGTCCACTCGGACTCAATATCTCCAGCCTCCCTCGGGATCCGGTTGAAGCTCTGCCGGAGGTGGGAGTTAAGATCTCTCTGACAGGAGACTCGGCCAGACATTCCCAGCAGACCCTTACAGTACGTTTGGGTCTGCCGAGTCTGTCCAGCTTCCTCTCCCGCCATCGGATTCAACTCACCACCAGGTGGTGATCAGTTGACAGCTCCGCCCCTCTCTTAACCCGAGTGTCCAAAACTTACGGCCGCAGGTCAGATGAAACGACCATAAAGTCGATCATCGACCTGCGGCCTAGGGTGTCCTGGTGCCATGTGCACTGATGGACACCCTTATGCTTGAACATGGTGTTCGTTATAGATAAATTGTGACTAGCACAAAAGTCCAATAACTGAACACCGCTCGGGTTCAGATCAGGGGAGCCGTTCCTCCCAATCACGCCCCTCCAGGTGTCACTGTCGTTACCCACATGGGCGTTGAACTCCCCCAGTAGAACGTCGGAGCACTTTCCAGCACCCCTCCCAGAGACTCCAAGAAGGTCGGGTACTCTGCACTGCCGTTCGGCCCTTACGCACAAACAACAGTGAGAGACCTATCCCCGACCCGTAGGCGCAGGGAGACGACCCTCTCGTTCACCGGGGTAAACTCCAACACATGGCGGGAGAGCTGGGGGGCTATAAGCAAACCAACACCACCCCGCCGCCTCACACCATGGGCAACTCCAGAGTGGTGAAGTGTCCATCCTCTCTCTCATCCTCTCCTGTGGTTCCAGAGCCCAAGCCATGCGTAGAGGTGATCCCAACTATCTCTAGTCAGAACCTCTCAACCTCACGCACCATCTCAGGCTCCTTCCCCGCCAGCGAGGTGACATTCCACGTCCCTAGAGCTAGTTTCCGTGTCCAAGGATCGGGTTGTCGAGGCCCTCCCCTCCGACTGCCGCCCGATCGACTTTGCACCGACCCCCTATGGTCCCTCCCGCACGTGGTGAGCCCACGGGAAGGCAGCCCCACGTCGCTCCTTCGGGCTGAGCCCGGCCGTACCCCGTGGGGAAAGGCCCGGCCACCAGGGGCTCGCATACAAGCACCGGCTTGGCTCCAGGGTAGTTCCCCGGTTGTGCCATACCGGGCGACGTCACGGTTCTTGAAATCTTATTCATCATATGGGGGTTTTTGAACCACTCTTAGTCTGACTCGTCGCCTAGGACCTGTTTGCCTTGGGAGACCCTGCAAGGGGCATATAGCCCCAGACAACATAGCTCCTAGGGTCACTTGTGTACTCAAACCCCTCCAACACGTTAAGGTGGCGGTTCAAGGATTTGGGACATACTAATGATATTTTCCAATGCTATTTAGAATGGATAATACGCGGATTGGGACGAAGCAGGTGTCTTTGCTTGGGTTGTGGGCAGTTACACTGTAGTTGAGAACTTTCAATCAAACTGAAACTTTTACATAAAACTTTTATTAAAGTTATGTTAGTTTAATAAACATAAATTGCACAACTTGAACATAGATCCATCATGCTGAGTGATATTTGCAGCCCATGGGTGCCTCACACATCCTGAAAAGTGAAGCTGCTGGCTCTTTGGTTGTCCCATAAACCCCGCCCCTCTCCATTTATACAAATGGGACAGGAGCCACACAATAAAATCCAATTACACTTTAAATTATTTTTCCTTATAGGTTTTCTGTTATTTATGTCAGTTTTTTTCACGTTGATTTACAGGTATGTTCACATGTTCTTTTTTTTGAATAAGGTTGGTTTTTCTTATAAAATGGGGTGTGGTGACCTGATTTCTTTGTTTACGATAGAGTCATAAAGAAATATGGGCATCCTTGATACCGAACTTTATACCGTGCATTGGGATAGAAAAACACGTTCTGTCTGAATGGCCCCGAAGGTGCCGTTTACCCTAGACCGTTTTCAAGTAAAAGCGCAAAACTATTTATGCGATTTGGCTGTCCATTTACACGGAAACAGCGTTTTAGGGGACTGATAACGCAAATTGCAAGTTTTTCAAAACCTCGGCGTTATCGTTTCCGTGTAAACCCCGAATTACACAAGAATGAGAAAACGACATTGTGCGCATGCGTATAAGTGTGGGGGTGTGGTATGGTGTACACCCAAACACAACGAAGAAGAAGAAGAAAGAAATACAACAATGGTGGATTACATGTGTTCAATCCACACCCTAACTTGGCCTGGGTATCGATTCTGATGTTCCGATTCGATGCCGATTCACAAGCTCTCGATTCGATTCTCGATTCAAGTCAATGGTTACAGATTTAATACAAATCCTATAGATATTTCTAAAAAAGATCAGTAAATATCACATTACGAAGGTGAATTAAAAAATGAAATGAAGAGCCACAAACCTAATCAAACATTAAACACACTTGGGTATGTTGAAATAGAACAGGATATGTTGTAACATCCACCCGTTGTAAAAAGAAAAGTGACATCTAGTGGATAGTAGTAGCAATAACATTCACGTTAATGAATGTTAAGTGCTTGCCGGAATATGCAAGAAAAAAATAATGATTCACAACCTTTGAAAATCGATATTGAATCGACCACATTTTAATTGATTTTAAATGTTTCCCCCATTCCTAACTCTAACCTAACCCTAACTATCTTAACTACCTATAATTCTTAAACTTGCCAAAAAACACGGCTGGGTGATGACGTCAGGCTCGAAACACCAAAGATTGAGTGAGAGCTGGCATCACGCTGTCCATCCTTTATACAGTCTTGGTGCAAACGAAGTACATATTTTTAACATATTTTTTCCAGTGAGTTGAAATGTAATGTAATATATTTTAAATACTTAAGGATTAAAAAATAAAAGTAAACAATAATCCACTTAAAGACCTTACTTAAAATAGAACGATGTCAATACATAAAATTAAAAATGAAGAGAACAAAACAGTTTGTCACACCCAATCTCTATTCTTTAGAAAGTTGCAGGGAGAGATTCAGAGAAAAGTTTGGAAAGTTACCATACAGTACCTCAAACTTCAAACTTGCAGGGCTGGTAACCATGAATCTTCCTCTTTCAAATTTTCATCAAAATAGCGCACATTCCAATAATCCATTATTTTCATCCTCAATATGAAACTTAAAAATTTAAGATGTTAATAATATAATGGATTGAGAGCTGAGTCAAAAGGACTGATAAAACCCCCTGCCTCTGTGCATTCTGACCTTGCTTGTCTCCTTTCATTGTTTCTATTTTATTAGCAGACTCTTCAATGCACAGGCTCAACCTGGGCCATTAGATAAAGAAGGGCTGAATCCTGCCTGCACATTCTGCCAAAACAAAAGAAGACAGATTCTGACTGCCACCCCAAGGCCCAATCGGAACACTTGAAAGAGTGAAGCATTTCTTTCTTTCTAAAGTCTCAAAGCCACACGCGCGCTCCCGCAGGCTTGCTCGCCACCCTCTCTCTCCGACTGTCCTCCTGTCTCTACTGCAAACAAACACATGGCCATTGATCGGCAAAACCTTGGACAGTCTGTTCAGTATCCACTCATTGATCACAAGGTCTGGGTCCTTGGTCTGATAGGACTCTTGAATGAATGAAATACTTCTGTTCAGCCTCAGCACTCATCCGATTCTTCTACACAATAAACAGAGGTCCATTTTATTCCAGCGTCTATAGCGCTGTTAAAAACTGTACTTAAAAATACAGATATTGAAGAAAAAGCCTACGTGCATTTCCTAAAGACTTAAATAGTGGGATCGAAGGACCACTACGAGAAAAAATATCTCCATTAAAACACGTCCATTCCTAACCTGAACTGGAGACATATGGGTGCATAATATATAACAGATAATGTAAGTGTTATATGAAGTATTGAATCATGGTATTAAGATGTGCACCTTAGATGTTTTGCTGTACTTTAATAGGACTCTCAACTTCCTCTTACAAACCAACCCAATGTCACGGGAATTGGTAGCAAAGTATTTTACAACGAGGCTAATTTGTATGAATTTGTACAATGTGAATCAAACAAAAGTATGATTATTTAAAAACGCAGTACAAAAGCCCCTCCGCTAACCCCACCCCAAAACCTAACCGTAACCGTAACCTGAAAGTGAAAGCAAATAATACGTACAAAGAAGATCATACAAATTAGCCACCTTGTAATATAGTTACAAACTCTGAATTGTGTTGACACAAACAGCATGGACAACACAAGTCATTCAAACTATTTTTATTTCTTTTTACATTGATGTGGTTGCTTGCTTGCTTTTATGTGCCATTACAAAAATCTCCAGGTGATTTTTATTAAACCCAGGGAGTGGGTAAACAGCGGTCATGAAATGGACACAGCATGTGGTGGAACGCACGTTCGCTGGCAATCGATTGTAACTTTTTACTTTCTCACAAGAGCCTTCCATTTTGGCGTTCAGATATGGTAAAATCCGCAGTTAGAGACAAATTCTGAACGAATCTTGAACCCGTCCGCTGGTGTGACCCTTGTCGTTCTCAAAATCCAAAATACCCCACTGTTAAGAACCCCCGGAGGGCAAATCTAGTGGAACACACACACCCCACTTTCCCCTTTAGTGTGCACACACACATATCTCACCCACCCACCCATCCATACACCCAGACAAAGACCATCTTTGTTCACCCCGCTGTGCTCCGTGTCTTTTGAGATGGGCTGAAACTGCTCGTTAAAATCCGTGACATCTATTGGGGAGATCGACCCCCTATTGCTCGCGGTTTACAACTCTCCCCCACCTCGTCCAACGCCTCCTTCCCAGTCCTGGCAGGAGCGAGGAGCACAGCCTTCCTCATAAGAAAAGCGGCCAAGAATTCCAGCGACAGCTGATGACTTCTTGAATGAGAAAGCTTTATTAGCAGTCAGATTCGGAACAGACCTCCCTCGTACAAGTTGACAGTCCCAGCAGCCTCTGTGTCAGCACGGGAGACGCTCTCATAGCCGAGGTCCGTCAGACTCGAGACTGAGAACACGAGCTCAGCTTCATTCCCAGGCTGCTACACTCATTCAATCAATACATCAATCTCCCAGTTAAACAGCACATGAGCGCTGTCAACAGTGGGTGACAATTAATGCAGCACCTCATTAGGTGTCGGACCACACTGTTATCAAGATCAGTGAGAGAGAAGCTGTTAAACCAGCATCTTTTTTTGGAGCTTCCAAATCAATTAACTATTCCATCAGCTTCTAATGAGAAAAAGAAAGATTTTCTTTATGCATTGATTATGTCCTCTGAAAGGAGTTTGCGTAGGGCCACAATACAGTTTGTGAGAGTCTTGTGGGTTTGCAAAGCAAACTTAATGAATTTTTCCAAAGTCCTGAAGTGATGTGCCCTTTATGATCGTAAAGCTGATTATGTTTTTTAAAGGTGCTGTGTGAAATTTTTTGGAGTATCAATTGAAAGAAACACAATATATTATATGTGTTCAGAGTTGTATAAAGACCTTACATAATGAAGCGTTATGTTTTTATTTCCTTAGAAGGAACTATTTACATACTAATAGTACTATCTACACCTGGGGTCCCCTTACATGGAATTCGCCATGTTGTTTCTACAGTAACAGTAACTTGTCCTCAGCGGACAAACTGCTCTGCAGAGTGTTTTTCGTAAATACTTCAGCAATAAAGAAAAAATGTGATAACTTCTTAGTCCCGTGTCAGCCACCATAGTGCTTCGAGTGGATAGGAGTGGAGTAAGCCAATGTCCTAAGAGTGGGGGGTTAGTTGCAATTCACAATCTCACCACTAGACGCTGCTCATTTTCATACACTGGACATTTTATTGATATAGGCACAGTAGTAGAAAGAGACAGGCCGGCATGATCTCAAGAAAATGTTTAACTATTAGAAGTTATAGTAGAAATATTTAAATCATAAAGAACATACGAATATTAGAAAATGCCATAAGCAAGCCCCTTCCTTAACTCCACCCCAAACCTATCATCCGTGGTGTGTACTGAAACGTACAAATGAGATCATACAAACTTTAAAAAGTACAATATAGGAACCCAAACCAGACACAATCCCTGACTACCATAATAACCACAGCTCAATTCAGTAGGTCAGAAGAAGCAAACATTTTTAACAAACAAAACCATGTGTGTGTGTGTGTGTGCGTGTGTACGTGCGTGAGTGTGTGTAATTGGAAATCACTACCGGATAGCAGGTGATGAGGAAGATATGTGACACTCAAGAGAGGCTGTGTAACTGATGTTCCCTCTTGATCATTCACACATTGACCTAACATTACCAGAGGCGACAGGTACACACCCAAATAACCAATGCATGTGTTTAAACCAGGAGGAGAGGAAGTTTGGGTCATGATCCACTTGTATCTGTAGCAGGACAGGGAGTCATTGTCATAGGGCGAGACTTGTGTCAAGACATTCATGTCCTTTACCTGGATTACCACATCCGTCCTCCCCATAAACCTCTGTGGTGATCTGATCTGGGATGAAAGTGTGTTGCAGGCCTCTGATGAGAATGAGAAAGGCAGGCACTTCCAAGGCAGTCTGATGGACAACTAATGATGAGAAGGAGTGACAGGTTAAGTTACAAACAGCCCACACCCACAAAGGTTTTGCAAGGTATACACACATACACGCTTATTACAGGGGTGTACCTGATGTACCCCCCACACACAAGCACATGCATGCACTATCATGATGTTACAGACAGACTTATGTATATAAAAGGTTCTTCACAACGATGCTATAGATCCAGGGCCGGAATATCCAATGGGCATTATGGGCACAGGCCCAGGGGCTATAAACAAGTGCACACACAAAACAGTGTTTCTAATGTAGATCAATCTGTCTCTTGATTTAGTCACTTTTCCGAGCCCCTTTGCAGCTTTTTTCTAACAAATCTAGCGACTTTCCGACGAATCTTAACTTTCATTCAGTGGGAAAACGTCGCCAGTGCTGTCCCGCGAGTGCAAGGTCTCTCTCTTTCCCCGCACAAGGATCATCTCAGTGAGCGGTAGGAAGAAGCCGCGCATTCGACAGGTGACTCCTGAATTAAATGAGTACAAGACAGCGTTGCCAACAACTTGTCACTTTTATCGAATGTTGAATATATAAACGTGAACACATTTCGTCAGTAAATACGCACATGATTACAGAGGCTGTGTGAAAGAATAGCCGAAATCACTTTTTATGATGATTTGTTAGAAGATGCGTTATCTGTCAGAACTGACTATAGAAACTGAAAATATGTAAATGAGAATGGCTTTATTGTTGTTAATAAATTAGAATACCCTCACGGTTGTCTTTAAAATCAAAAAGTATTTTGAGGTATATCACCAATAAGGAATTTTATATTGATATAATGTTGATCAGGTCTAACTGCCTTACTTTAGCCTTTTCTTAGAAAATGCAAAGTGCTTTTACAATCATTGGAAAATTTGTACTTACGCAGATTTGCAACATAGGAAGCACACCTAGAATATTTGTTTATGCCATTTAAAACATTAAAACGCAAGATGCTTGTTACACAAATAATGTTTAACAAATGGACAAATTACTCATAGTATAATCATTGACAAAGTCTGCCTTTTTATTCTCTGAAAAATTAATATGGTAATAAGAAAATATTTGAGAATTACGACATTCTTAGGAACGTCCTATAAATTATTTTAATAAAGTTATTAAATTTTCTCTTAAATTTTGTGAATCCGTCATGTTTGTGTGTGAATTATGGAAGAAATTGATAGAACTGAATTAATAGGTAGAGGTGAGGCAGTGTGTGTCTTGATATTGTTGTTGCTGGTCCAGGAAAGTATTGTTGAAATCATGTGGTGTGAATCCTGTAGGATGGAGGATGTGTTGATATTGTCCTTCAGGTTGTGATCATAGTTTGTAACATAGCAATTTAATCCAGTATAAAATAGGATACGTGTTTCCTTCATGTCTGCAAAACACTTGTGCCCAGGGGCCCCTGAATTCTTAATCCAGGCCTGCATAGATCAGTCATCCTCAATTGGCAGGCCGGATCCGGACCGTTGCTTCGTTTCATCCGGACCACGAGACACAGCCTAATAAACCATTTAAAACATTTGACTATTTCGGTTGTCTAAATCAATCTACACAAGTGAGGATCACATCACACGCGCTCTCAGGAACATTTTTGTAAGTGATCTTGTGCCGCTATATCTTTGTTTGAACCCTCTCCGGTCCTTGCGTGCTATTCTCTCCCACCAAAGACGCGCTGCATGAAGAGCAGCAAACAAACACGTGCTTATTTTAACAACAGTAGTGCAGACACGCAGAGCAGGTAAATGGACACACAATAGTAAACAAAATGCAGCAATTTTAAAGTACTTAAAGTATATCTGTCAGCGTGTTTACTGTTTGCTATGTCTCCAACCCTTGGACCAGATTTGTGATATTTTATGAACCATGACGTGTTCATCTAAACATTTAGCATTAGCATTATTGATCATCATGTAAACATTCGTGACCCTGTGAAAACCAAGGCTGAAGTCTCATAATCTTATTAATTCTTTTAGCATCAAAGATTAATTTCAAGCGTTCATTTCACTAAGATTTCAATCTTTAAAATGGCATTATTCTGTCAATATTGAAGATACTGTTGTCATATTTTCACAGAATATTCTGGAAGTAGTTCTGGTATGAATGGCATGAAAAGGCTAATTTAGTAAGTAATATCAGACTTCTATTAAGATGGCATTCCCTTAAATAAATTCCCATTAATCAAACACATACATACACACATACTGTGGATATCAAAATAAATGGCCTGATAAAATATCTTCATTTTGCATATATATATATATATATATATATATATATATACATTGGTTCTATACCAAATATAAAGACCGGACCTCTTGGAACTTTAATTAAAAACCCCTACCAGAAGAACCATTTACTCACAGGTAAGATGTTTTTCCTTTTTTTATAATCTTAAAACACTTGCCACTTTGAAGAATCTTTTGTGAAACAGAAATCTTCTTGGGATGATAAACATAGCTTTATAATTGACATTTTAAAATACTGTAATGCAGTAATTGATCTTAGATGCATATAAAGAAAATAAATTAGAAAAATATTTCTAGAATCCAGAACCAAGAGAGAGTCACTCTTGGCCTCTATAATTTTTCCTGCACTGTGTCTTATTAATATTATCAATATAGGAATGAGATAATTAGGTAATTTCTCTATTGGGACATTAGTCTGAAAGGTATAGGCCAACTCTCTGTGTGTCTCCATGTGTATAATTATGATGTCTAAGCTCTGGACCCTTTAGTCAGAACTGTCACTGTAAAACTATCATCACTGAGACCTGCTGTGTCCATATAGCATGATGATAAGAGGCTGACATTTCTACTCGCACCAAGTAGCAATTCTGCTCAAAAACGATTCGCAAATATCTCACACATTTTTGTGTGTGCATCACCTGTAGTGTCTGTGAGTTTGTCCATTCACCCGTGTAGTTGTGTATGAGAGAAAACAGAGAGGTGTTTTTGTTGTATAACCTCTTGTCTCACTTTTGGCAATAAAAAATTTGTTGATATGTTCAATGTAATACAAGATGAAATGCTATAACAGTATAGTAATGACTGAAATAAGGTATTTATCGAAAGTGATGGGCATATTTGTACAATATACATTTTTTAATGCGCTTTCAACTTCGATAAGACCATCAAAATATGCGACCCAGTCTGTGAAATCCAGGCTTAAGTATCAAAGTATGAGATAATGTGCATCACAGTTTGATTTCAACCATTCATTTCAATATGATTTTAATTTTTAAGCATGGTCTTACTCCGTCAATATTAAACCAAATAAAGACTTTGCAGTAACTTCGAAAAAAGCTACAATGTAACTATAAAAACATTTGGTATGTAAAATATGACTATACAGTATGTGATATTAAGGCCATTTTGTCCATTTTAGCACTGGCGTAGTAACGGCATTCAGCCTTTGTAGGTCAGAATCCACACTGAAAAGAGAAATATCCAGAGCGACAGAGAGAAGCGTATGGCACGCAGACAGGTGGATGAGAATTTACGTTGAGGCAGCAACAGGAGAGTGGCGGCTCGGTTTTCCAGATGGTTCCTCTGGAGGCATATTATCTCCTCCATCACAGCAGGCTGAACCTGAGACTGTTGAAGTGTGTATGGGGGGCTGTAAATACTCTGGGCAGTTTTGTGCCACATTGATGCTCCCAACCCTGCAGCTTGTAAATGATCCTTACCTGGCCTGTCCCAGCTGTGGTGTGGCTTTCCACCCCCCTCCACCAGGCCAGTCATGGGATAGGTCTACGGCCTTTATCCCCACAGTTTCTCTATTCCGCCACGGGATAAACTTACTGCTAAATGACAGGATTGGCCCGCTCCCCGGTTTGTTGCACCGTCGGAATAGCTAGACAGGAAACGCTTGTGACATACATGCGTGTTCGCATGTCCCCTGAGCCTCTAGATGTGTGTTCGTGTGTGCGCACAGGAAAATAATGAAACAAACACACTTTGAATGTTCTGTGGAGTCAGGCATTCACACAGCGTGTCTGACACACAGGCCTTTTTGGAGTAATTCTTTTCAACGCCCTTATAAATGAATAAGTAGCGCGCACAGGCCCCTTCCCTGTTTGATTTGCGGCCTTATCTGTTTCCCTGGAGTTCACTAATTACACCACGTCTACGGTTTCAGTGGGCATGTTTGATATGAGTTTATCTGAGCTATCCGTCAAGCAATTAAGGTCAGCGTTCAGCACTCTCTCAATAGCGCAGTCACGGCCTCAGCAAGCAGGGGACGGATCAGACCAGCACAGATCAGGTGAGGGCTCTGGGACTCGGTTTCCACTCTCGCTGTACCACCATGACAACACACAATGGCTGTGATCAGCGTTGTTCCTACATGGCCGTTCACCCCGAGCGACCCGCGGTAATGGGCTGTTAATGCTTGTGAGAAATGACACAAGCCTCAGATAGTTCAGCGAATGGAAAATTAAAACTTTGATCTAAATGCTCTTGTGAAATTATCCTTGAGCTTAAATGTCATTCGACTTCGCCACATAAAGTCCCCGAAGCATTTTGATATCATGGAGGATAGTATAGTTTATTATGGTCTTAGATTTAAAAAATAGAACACTTTATGTGTCAGGATGGTGTCTGCGTTCTTTCATATAATTATTGCAGTTTGTTCAGTTAAGCTTGAGTTTGTCTCAGGTAAGGCTATTCAGATGCCATGCGACTGTGCGGTTAGGGAGTAATAAATTACATTGCGGCAGTGTGGATTGTGCATGTGTGTGTGTGTGTGTGTGTGTGTGTGTGTGTGTGTGTGTGTGTGTGTGTGTGTGTGTGCGTGCGTGCGTGCGTGCGTGTGCGTGTGTGTATGCTTACGATCTGTGACATGCTGTGTTGAACACAAGATTAACTGGGTGACACTGTGATAGCCGGGCATCGGCATCGTGAAACATGCAGGAGTCCTCTTTCAAAACAAGACTCTTCTTCTTTTACTCTCTCTTACTGCAGTTCAGTTCGATATAGTCCTGAGATACTTTTGCACAAGAAATAAGTTCTGCTAAGTCATGTGGACAGTACTGGTGAGACCATGACGATCATACTGTTATTTTAAAATCTAACATAAGTTACTGAATTTTAATTCAGTAGTTACAATCACTGGCCAACTGAGGGCAATGAAATGTTTGAATTAAGGTTGAATTGAGGTTATATTTTTTAACATTAGTTAGTGCCTAAGCCAACATGAACTAACAATTAACAATACTTCGAGTTCATGGAAATTTTTAGCATTTATTAACACATTTTTAAATATCGAATTAACCTTTAACATTAGTTAATGTGCAATAAACAAACATAAATATTGGCATCAATTAACATTAAATAAGAATAATAAAAGCTAAAAAACTATATTGCTTACTATCAGTTCATGCATTTACAAATGTTAACAAATACAATCTCATTTTTTATTCCTTAAAAGTGCACTTAATAATTTCCTTAATAATAGACTTCACATTAAGAAATAATACTTAAAAATTAGTGTTTACCCACAAAAGTTGATAACTAGTCATATTCGTAGCTTGAACATTAAATATTACAAAATATTTTGACGTGGAGCAAGTCGCCTCGCATGGGTGGACATGTTGAGATCATATGACCAACTAAACACTCACGTTTTCTTCATAATCCCAAACGCTTAAAATAAATACATCCTGGTTGACTATGAAGAGCACATCTCTACAATGGCATATGTAATTTAAAATTATGGTTTACATCAAACAGTACCCCATTAACAAAACATCATGTAGTGCACCAAGGTGTTTTTAATCTATGGTAAATGTCCTTAAATGCTATTTTAAAATGTATGCATAGATTGAAACATTGTCGTATTTTATGTCACTGTGCATGTTGTGGGAGCACCCCTTGGGTCTATTTTGTCTATTTTTTAAGATGCCAGAAGCACCGCAAACTAAAATAAACTTCAGTCAACATTATAATTTCATGACGGGTGTGTGAGATTACACCTGCGAGAGATTTTTTACACGTATGCCATACTTGCCATACTCATAAAATATTCAACAGACTATTGTTTATTCTTGGTTTATATTTACCATATTAAGAGAGTTCACCCGAAAATGAAAATTCTGTCATCATTTACTCGACCTCTTGTCATATCAAACCTGTATGATTTTCTTTCTTCTGTGGAACACAAAAAAGCTAATTTCCAGAAAGTTGGCAACCAAACAGCAGTACCACCCATTTACTGCCATTCTCATGCATGGACACAAAAGCAATCCAAATCAACAACAGCATTATAAAAAAAATATTTGGGCGTGTAAATGATGAGAGAATTTTCATTGTTGGGTAAACTATCACTTTAAGTGGTTTGTGCGGTGGTCCGGGGATGACATACTGTTGCAGCATAGGCACCCACAGAAAGTCTATGGATGGGACTGTGTGATACCAGCAGGGGTGTGTGGCAGCAATACTTTGCCTTATTACTGGTCATGGCAACCAGTCGATAGCCCATTGCTCTTGTACTACTTTTGTGGATTTAGCGAAGAGCACATGCAAAGGAACTCATGTACATTCAAGAATAATACTCTCAGCCCCCACCTGGATTTCGGGAAAAATAAAGAAAACCGCAGCCAGTAAAAACAGCAACCCGAAGGGCGCAAGTTAAAATGGCAAATGTGTAGGGGGAGTATTGAAAGGAAGGCTAATATTCAGAAACAACAGGCCACGGAGGCAATATCTCATCATGGCCTAAGAGCACATGGTGGGTCTCTTAAATGAGTCTTGATTGTACTGAGCAATTTGGAGCTCAGCGGAGCACTCAATTGAGGCACCGATTAACGGCGATCTGACTTGTCCTGTTCCCTGTGATGTCATGGATCTTGGAGTGTGGCAGCCGTAGCAGGTGTCTGATTTGACCAAAGCACTGGCCAGCGGCTTACATCATTAATAAAGCCCAGGACTCAACCTATCAACACTGCAGTACACTCCATTTTATGCCATTTTCCCTGCGTGAGGCTTTCCTGAGGTTTTGCTTTTAAATATAGTCTTAAGAGAACCCGTACTTCAAACCAACATGCCTCCTGAATTAATTTTGGCGTGGACTTTTCTGCTTTTAATGCCGTACAGAGGAATATTCTTATTTCATTGAGGGGACCATTTCAAAAGCATAAAACTGGGTCTCCAGTGGTCATTTTCTAAGTTGAAATCCTGTTCTTAAAGTTAAGTGTATCAAAATGACATTTTATGACCCTAGTTAAGTAAAAATGCTTTGTTTAGTGAGCATTAGTTTGTGCGATTATAGTCAAATCAAATGCAAACATGAGATGCATGTCTGTTTTTCAGTACATGTGAAATAAGCTCTATAATGGTCAACTATGTACATAACAATGTTTCTCATTTCTCTCTGTGCGAGCTGCTTCAAAATCGTTTCTGCGATTGCAAGAGTGTGTCGTTTGCTGAGAGTCGACCAGCGTGCACTGTACCTCCTTCAAACGTCTTCCCAGTCAATGGAAAAACAAAGGTCAGGACTCTGGAAATGTCACTCAGTCCCTGGCTCGGCACTTAGAGGTCCAAGGGAACCCGGGAGGGGGGCTTGGCCTGGCTGCAGGTTCCGGGGGGACAGAATAATGTGTCACACGGCTGCCGCTGCTTCCTCTTCCCCTGGTGGTTGGGGGCAGGCAGAGAGGCACGATGGGGGCTCATTGTTACACTGCCTTTTCCATCAGCTGTCAGGAGAGCGGGGGGCCCGGCTAAATGGGCACTCTAAAATACTGCACGCCGGGGAGTTGGCCCTCTCGAAAAATATACAGTATACCTAGTGAGCAGAAAAGATAGATTTAAAGCTTTCATATTTAATCACAAAAATGACATTTATACATTATGCGTAATAGCGCTCCTCACGGACTCACTCTGGCGTGTTTCATATGTTTTTGTTTGTCAGCAGTTGTGTTACAGCCCACTGCGCATTTACCAAGAACACTTGAGCAAACAAATTATTTCTGAAAAGTATAACATTTTAACTCTCTATTCAATATTCCTGGAAGTCTCGTTGTGTTTTATTAATATCTATAAAATTATGTATCTGTAGTATTAAAAAGTCACACTTTAAAATCAGAATTCTTTAGGGCTTTAAATTAAAAACTGGATTTTCACTGTCATACAAGCTTTCCTTATATTTTGGGTCAACCTCTGAAGGTGCAGCTTCATTTCCCACGCAGTATTATTTAGAGCCCTTATTTATTCTTTCTTTTTCCCCACAACTGCACCCAGGGAATGAAAATACTGACTTATTGTATTTCTATGCAACAAAGGATGGATATGAGTGAGAGACGGAGAGAAACAGAGACGGGAACGCGCAAGGGAGAAAGAGTGAGCAAGAAGCTGATCAGATGATTATTTCAGCGGAGGAGGATAAGTGGTTGAAACGGAGCCGTGTTTGTCGCCGCGCTGCGGGTGATCAAGGTGAAGAAGGAGAAAAGGCCAGCCACGCCCCCGAGCACACCTGAGATTCCGTTACCTGCCGTCTCTCAAGCGTCATACTGGGAGCGTGGAAACCCGAGCGCCGCCACGAGAAGAAATCTGGCCGTCAGTCAAGCGCTTTTGTTTGCAGTTCTACGAACAGGACCGATCTGGTTTCTCTGCTCCAGAAACAGGGAACCTAACCACAACAGGCTTTGAGCTGAACAACTCTCATAATATCAATACAAGTCAAACTGCAAATTTCTCAGATTTGTCGGGACTGAATTGACCTTTCTCGGCAATTTGAATAAATTGGTTAAAAATTTCAAAAATGATTGTGCCGGCATCAAGGTCAGCCTCGTCTTATTCTGCTTCTCAGCCACCAGTATATGAAATTCCATTACATGTCACCATTACACAAATGAAAACATCACTGCAAAAAAAAATTAAGTGTCTCAACACAATAGAGAAAATATCTTACAAAAATGTCTGTTTGAGTAATAGTGGTTTGGCTTACCCCAGGCCAGTAGAGATGCTTTAAATAAAGACTTTAATAAATAACATTTTTAGATTCAGCAATTCCTGAGGAAGGAATCTTTTTTTTTTATGTAAAGCTAATGTAGCTGAGAGAGTAGAGACTGATCTTACAAACAAACACAAAACATTACACTTTACAATAAGGTTGTATTTGTTAACACTAGTTAATGCAATAGCTAAATGAACTAAGAATAAACACTACTTCCACGCCATTTATTCATCTATTAATTCTGTAAACATAGTTAATAAACAATTAACAAATATGAATAACTTTATTTACATTAACATTAACAATATTAATAGGCCTAAATGCTGAAAAACTATGTTGCTTCTGTAACTTAAATTGATAGTTGACCCAAAAAATTTTAATATGTCAAAAATGACTCGTGTCAATTCAAACCTGTATGACTTTCTTCCACAGAACACAAATGAAGATATTTTGAAGAATGTTTTTAACTGACCCCCATTTACTTGCATTTTTTTTGTGTCCGTACAATAGAAGTGAATGAGTGCAGACGCTTTCGGGATACCAACTTTCTTTAAAATATATTTTGTGTTCTGTGGAAGAAGCCATACAGGTATGTTTATTTTGTTAGTTGATGACATAGATGTTTAAATATATTCTGATACAACTGAGACCCATAAGGACAGAGCAGGACCCAAATGTTTGGGATAGAAGATGAGGAAGAAAATCAAGCGATAAAACGAGAAGGTGAGAGCGAGGTGGAGAGCATGAATGAGAGAACAAGGCAGCGTCGGAACTGAAGCATCTGATGTAATAGGACACTGCGAGTAGGCAAGTGAAAGCCACCTCCTTTCCCTCCTTCAGGGATAATTGTTGTTTAGATATACTTTTACCCGTGTCTCAGTCTCAGGTTGTGTTTGTACAACTTGTTATTGTGGCTTCCCTTTGCCTTTTCTCACTCTTTTCCCTCTACCCGTTCCTCCTCTTCTTTGTAATTTCTTGCTAGGGGAAAATCTGCGAGGCCTGTTCGCCGGTGCCAGCAACAGTTAATCCTTTTCCAAAGCACCTTAACTATGCTGGGAATTCTGCAGATGCTAAATAAAACAACGGGAACAACCATGCACTTAACACCGGCTCATGCTGGCAAGGGCGCCTGTGTCTTCAGATGCTCGGTTTTTTCCTAAGTAGTTCAAAACAATCTGCTGTTGTGTGATAACTGTGTGTTTCTCTTGAGTGAGCCGGTGGAGGGGCCACGCTGGGTTCAGTAGCACCGCCTCTAATCCCATTACCACTGTTCACCTGAGATTACTTAAAATAAATAAGGGAAATACAGAAGGCCGGGGGAAATAAGATGTTTCAATAACAATAATTGACCAGAAGTGTCAAACCGCCCTGTGTCTGTGAAAAGATTTGTTTTGAATTGTGATGTCTGCTTCTGTCTCTTATTTTAAATGTGGGGCTGGATTAGAATGAGCAAAATCGTACAATCTTGTTATTGTACATGTGCTCTTGATTCAAGTAATGCTAAAGCAAATCTTTGCAATTGCAGTCATAACTGTCAGTCACGGCAAACACAAAAAATACATTACATGAGCTCAGTGATCTGAAAGATTGCTGTAAATTCAGCTCCCTCCACTACTGGTGTTTTACACTTGGAAAAATATTTTGTATACATATTTCAATCCGAAAACCATGTCTTTTAGAACTCAATTATCCGAAATAGATGTATCTAACTGTTTATAATATTGGTACCATGAAGAAAATCAATTGGCTCTTAAAAAGGACCCGACGACCTGAAGATAAGATGCTAAGACGAGAGATTTTAATGTGATCAAAGTCAACTAAATAACCTAACCCATATATGCCTTTTTCTTCTTCACCTAAATATTTTTTCTCTGCTTTGAAAACACTTTTCGGAGCCTGAAATTATACCATCAATCGGTTGTGCTGTTTTGAGATCAATACGATTTAGTGAACTCTCACTCATGTAGATGGGCTGGGGAAAGGGGTGGTGGGAACAGGTGTAGTTTCAATACAGCTCTCATTATCCTTGAGTGATGACCTTCAGTGGCAGTACTGTAGTCCTCTGTAATCATCCTTCAGTCTCCATCTCTTTCTTTAAATGCTAACTGGAGCCTTTCAAAGCAGCCACTGAAAGGCAAAATTGGCCTATTGAAGAAGTTTATTAGAAATTGATCTACTCTTTTCAACTCGCGCAGGAGCCAGAAGACTTCGAAAACTTGTACGAACATGACACGATCGCAGCTCGGTCGCATGCATTCATGCTCACAGTCACCCCTTCTTTGATTCACCTTTAGAATGGAAGGTCAGGGTTGACACACGTGAAAACTTATGAAGCACACATGTAGTTTATTATGTTTATGTATAAACTGAATGATTCTGCTGCTGTGGCAGGTTTATTTGTGTGTGCCATTCAAGTTAGGTTACAGAAGTATTGATGGTATGTCTATGGAAATGCTACTATAACCGCATGCTCAAGGTTTTCTCATGAAGCGTTTTTTTGGTGAAAGTTTATCAAGTGCCAGAAAGTATTGCCTGCAGCCCTACAAAGTCGAGGAGGTGGGGATGATGGATAAGACATAGAATAGTCTAATATAAGGATTTTAATATATTTACATAACTTTATACATCTTGCTTTAATCTGTCAATTATTTTTTTTTCTACTGGAATAAACCCAGAACATTCTGTAGGTCTCCAATGGAGTTTCCTAGATTTCAATATATTGTGTTTACAATACAGCTTTAAACATTTCTCATTAAAATGACTCAAAACCTGATTTTATTATCTGTAAAATTTACATCACTGATACTTAATGAAGCTCAATAAATCCTTTGTATCTATTTGGATTTCTCTTAAGCAGCATAACTGAGAATGAAATATAACTGAGAACTCTGAATCTAAAGACACGAAAGAGCAACCTGTGAGCAATGCATTCTTTCTTTGGGACCAGCTGATTTGTTAATTCACCTATTTCACCTTGTTTCACCCAGAGTCATCGAGAGAGTCGCTCGCGTCAACTCTGTAGACTAGAATTGAACTGTTTTTTCACAGCAATGGCGGTTCATGGAGCCTCTCAATACTTCCCGGAAGTTACTAGCAATGCATGGAGCTGCAGTAAAACAGACAAACTGAGGTGAACCTTCAACCCATTTAAAGACGTAAGTCATTTAATGAATACAAAATTTAATAAATAAAGAATTCAAAGACAAAACATAACTTCCTGGAACTATCTGAAGGCTCCATTATATGCGAACAATTTGAACTTGAGTTGTCGCGACACGTGACTCTCTCTCAACAGCTCTGGTTTCACAGACCACCTTTGAAATGGTGATTGAAGACCAATTATTTTTATACATTTTGGTCTTTTTAACATAAAAATGTTATCACTGTTACCATATTTTACTGGACCCCAGCAGCCATAAATATACCTTTTTATGGGATTTCTTTCCAGTGTACTATTAAAGTATGAAGTAAAAAAGCTGTAAAAGCTGAGGTGATCATTTTCTGACCACATTGACAAGCAGTAAGTGGATTCCCATATTTTTCTTAAATGTGTCACTATCTATAGGTCATTGTTACAAATAGGTTCTCTTTAGCTACAATTTTGCTTGTAATTAAAGGATATATTTAAGTTATCCTGGTAGAACTTTAGGATTTAGTCTTTCACATTGACGTTGTTATCTAGCCCATCTAAATGGCTGGTTCTCTTGGTCACTCACTGTAAGGGGTGTCAAAGGTCAACAGAAGAAGGAGCTATCAGTGACATCCAGAGGAAATCGAGTCGTTTGTTTCTTACAGTCACCCCCTGACCTCTCATTAACCTAATCTCCTCTATACTTAAAACAATCACCTGCCAGCATATCACCGAACCAACCGCACGTGTATGTTTGCCTGTCCTTTTGATTGAAAGAGAGAAATGCCAATGGATTTTTTTGTGGATTTTTGTTTGTATCACGCACACTAAAAGATTTCTCGCCCAACGCGTTAAAAGGATTGGCTTTTTTGGCAGCTGTCTCAGGTATTGGCTCTGCGCCTCAGAGAAAAATAATAGCTTTTCCACAGCTCTGCAGAGAAATTCTGCCACATTTGTAACAGCAAAACTAAAGCGGAGATACCAGTTTGAAACAGACGCACTTCTCAGTGTATCAAGTCATCATTGTGTTTATCGAAGGTCACACTTCACACAAACTGCATTACTATCATTTTTGTTCGAGCTGCATTAGTGATGCAGGATCTGGGTATTAAACATACTCATAAGGAGCTCACTGAATGAGAGATCAGCAAGTGCATGAATCATATAATGGTCCATCATATACCAATCTTACGCTCACTAAGAGTTTGGGGGTAATGGGTGTATGAGATGGTGTGAATCTAGTAAATAAAATAGTAAATAAGTCAAGATGAAGAGAGTTGAATAATTCCTCAGGCACTATGATTTTAAGTAAACGGTTCAGATGAGGAAAGATAAAAGTAGCCGATTGAAAGGGTAAATTGGCAATGTCTGTTCCAAAATAATTTGAAGAAAACATCTGCTGTTGTAATTGTCATTATTTACTTTTGGCCTAAAACAGCTGAATTCCCTGGTGAACTTCATATTGTTCAGTGTCACTGTCAATATAGGGTGATTAGTGCATACACTATTTTTTAATAAATTATTCATCTTGATCGTGGGATTTTCATTTGAGGAATTTTGAGACAGGAATGTTTTAAGCAACAAGGCTGATATTTCCTTACAGATAAACATGCAGAAATGTTTTGTGGCTAAATAAATAAAATACACATAGACAGGCAGAAATTGCCTTCGGTCTGAGTTCTTTCTAAATGCATTTTCAAGTACAAGAAGTAGATAACCACAGGACTAAAAATCTGTTGTATATGAAAACAGGGTGTCCTTCCATAAGATTACAATTAGAGAGAAAGCAGCGTATTATTCTCAACCTTGCAGACCACAGATTAACCACAAATCCATTTAAAGACACAAAACAATATTAAGTATATGAATAGTGAGAAGTACTCAGAACCATGGCTCGAACTGATTTTGTCATGTGAGAGATGTACTTAGGGCAACATACTTGGTTTTGTAGAAAAAAGCTTATATACACCCCAAACCCTCACCCAATCCTAAATTATCCCTAGAATAAGAGGAATGGTGTACAATTGTGTACTAACCCTGTTTGTGAGCTCAAATCTGATGATTTTCTTTAAAATGACCCAAGAACATCTCTCTCTTGACAAAATCAGGAAAGCCGAGAACTGAGTTCCAGAAAACCGGTGTCAATATCTCCAAGACGCTTAACCTACTGTACCTGCAAAGCAGTATTGTGAAAAGTGTTAGGCAGACTTGATGATGGTGATACTGGCAACTGGCTGTTTACAGACTCTGTGCATGGAAAAATCTAACTAGATTACTAAAAATAATGTCAAAAGGAAAGTTTGGAGATGTTAAGGGAAATTTCAAAAGATATAACTGGACTATATGAATTAAGAGACTATAAAATCAGTTTTTCTGATGATATAAAATTAAAAAGATTGTTTTATTCAGTGAACGACTGCGAATATTTCTATTATATTCTTTAATTTATAATAAAGTATTGTTTTTATTTGCAGAAAATTAAAACTGGAGGAACAGGTCCAAATAACAGAAAAGATGCTCTGTATTTTTCTAGACCTCAAATACTGCACAGGACACAAGTTCATATTCACTTTTAAAGAATACAACAATAATATTGGAAGTGTTTGGTTCCAAAATAACATATAGAGTTTTTATTGCACAATCCAAATAATATTAATTTGAGGAATTTATTTAAGCCATAATAACTCAGCTAACTAACACAATAAAACACAAAAAACTTGATAACAAAATAAAAACATTATATGAAATGTTTAAAAACGTTTTGTAATTTTGGAACCAAATTCTTCATCTGTACATGTATTTAAGAAAAGTTAAAAAATATGACTTGTATGTGATACCTACATTTTTAATAACAGTTATGCTGTCAGTCTTTCACATCGCTGTTGGATGTCTTTATGTAACTCCTGAGGTTTGATTTTGTTGAAATTCCAATACACTGGACTAGAATGACCACAACACAATTAAGAAATGCTGATTAAATGGAAATTTGGACGACTGTACATATATACATTACACCACCACACCATGCAACCTTTAAGCCCTACATTTCAAAAGGTTTTGATTAAAAAAATAAGATATGAGCATTATGCACAGAGATCTCATTAAAGCTTTACTCTGAGACCGACAAGCCATGTGTTCTGCAGTAAGCGAGAAAGGTGCACTGAAGCTCATAAGGCACACATCAGCTTTTCCAGTGTCTGAGAAAGAACAAAAAAAATGATGCACCAAATTTTTGTGTGTTCTGCCAGAAACCTATGCATGCAAAGTAAGTCTCTGTAATGCATGTAATCAAACACTGGAAAGAATAGACGAGAGTTAGAAAAGGAAAGAGTATGCCTATGTGTGTGTGTGTGTGGAGGGGCAAAGAAGCAGTTCTAGCCAGACAAAAGAGAACACAGAAGCGGGAAGTAAGTTGTGAGAGTAGCCAATGCTGTGAAAACGTGGTAAAAAGCCCCCATCCCATTACAATGTTATTTCAGCCCGACACAGTCTTTATGTAATAACACTCAGTGGGGTGTGTCATTATCACCCATAACCCCGCTGCCCCCAATCCGTCACGCACTCCTCAGGGCAGCTACTCCAACTGTCACTGACTGTCCACGTGGACTTCATCCACCTCCCGACTGCGCTCCTGTACACGCTTCCACAGCTTTGCCTGTCTTTATTTAAAAAAAGGGCCCATACAACCAAGACCAACAAAATCAATGACCAATCCATAAACATCAACATCTTTTATTGTTGTTTTTTGTCTCTCTCGCTCCCTCTTTCAAATGTAAAAGCAACACAATCAGACACAGTTAAAATGTATCCCATCAAAAAATACAGAAGCACAGTGGGACTCCAGCAGCGGTAAAACACAAACAATTCTCAGGCCTATTTTCTGACCCCTGCTGAGAAGAAGGGCATCTTCTGAGATGGGTCAAACTAGATGCGAGGAAAAAGTAATTTACAGTTAAAGTTGCTATTCTTTTTGTATATGTGCTGCAAGTTGTTTTGATGATAAATATCTGATCTCAGATAACAAGAGACAGCCAAACAACGAAAGCTAAGGCTGATCATGTATTTATGTCTGGGCTGGTGAAATATCTATGAAAAAAAATAAGAAATTAATTACTTAAATGCATAAATGATGCCTCCTTGCACATAATTTAAAACTTTACCTTTTTTATGAATCTTTAAAAGATATTAGACAACCTAATATGTCAAGTAAATAAGTATCCAGTTTAAAATTCGACCACACTGTCATATGTACATCCATGGAAATATAAGAATCAGAGAACGAGAGAAAGGATACTAGCCTAGGTAAACTAGCCTTACATGGACATTTTCGTTGTTCCTGCACGAACCCACATTGCGCGTGCATTTCAGGACCTGGACAGCTCCTTAAAAACTTTTGCGCACGGCAAAACGTAATTCACCCGCAAGTGGAAAACTGTGCTACAGTATACAGCTATTGATCTATAACATCAACTTCTGTGGGAAATTTGTGAACATTTAAAATTCCTTTTCTGTTCGCATAGGTCTTACAGTAGCGCTGTGTTAGACGTGAAGGGAGAGTTTATTGGGAGAACAGTAGCATTGCAGCTGCGCTGAGCTGTGAAATCCGCCGAACAATTGGGATCACTGTTCGTCTTCCTTTCGCCTTTCCCCTCAATTAGCATAGTCCGTTGTGGTTGATTGACTACCATAGCCGGGCCGGGTAAGTGCTTTTGTGCCCTAATCACATGAGGACAGCAGGGGTGACAGGACACAGGTGAGGCCAAGACTGGAATAGATTTATAGCATATTTATTAGGCAAGGCATGGGAACTCAAACACGTTTCATGCCTACATCTCAAAGACCTTTGCCATGTGTGTATCTCAGGATTTAAAGTCTTGATAGACTCCCGCAATATGGTTACTTTTACTTCTAAGTCCCAAAAGCCCAGCACCACGACTTAAAGGGACAATCCACGACACGGGAGAAATTGATTGTGAAAAGGTTTCTGCGTCCCGCTGATCTCAATTAGCCCTTGTTGACTCTGCGGTGGATTAAATTAGCCGCGTAAAGTAGAACTGAGCCCTTGTTCACATTGCGCCTAAATGTTGGAGGAGCGCATGGCACAGCGGCATGTTTATTATTTTATGTTCATATCTAACTGAAAAATGTCGGCGTTGGACACAAAGAAAGAAATGGCGCGTTGCAAAACTGCAAAGAAGGACTTATTAAACTTCAGAGAGGCAACAGGAAGCCGTGGAAATAGGCAGATGCGTCGCCGCGCCCTGATTATTATTCCCGCCTGTCGCTTTGCTGTAATGAGCGCTCGGCCGACTGTTGGCGCGCTGATTACCGGTCCTTGGGGATCCTGTGTTTTTCCTGAGTAATTGATAGTTAGACTCCGTTCTAATTAAATACGCTGTCTGCTTCATTGATGTAGATTTTTCGCACCAGGGAAAATGAATTGGGCACAGTGAGGAAGATCAGGCCTTTGCGTTTTATGAATTATCGTTAACCCTGAACCCCAATCTTATATCGTAAACACGAGACACAAGAGGATGGGGAAAATCAGGATGCATATGGCAAAAATTATCTTGGCGTTGCAGAAATACGCGAGCCTAGTCATTGACATTTTAGTGTACACTCTTGATGAGATTGGGTATCATTTTAATAGACTGCCGGAAAGTTTCTCCTCCCTTCTCTTTCGCTCACAATTAAGGGAGAGCACATGCAAGGCCTTGAAGGTGTTCATTTCCCACCGAATGCCTGGCCGCTTCCCGGGATGCTTTTGCGCTTTGTGTGGTCTCCGGGCGCTGTCACAATACTGTGATGGGTTGCCCCGGTTTCCCGCACACCTGCGTGGCTGCCCGGTCCCTTCAGGAATTCGCTGGGGCTTGTAATCAGCTTTGTGGAGCCATTGAGTGCACGGCTCAGTGAAACTTCCCAACCTCACAACGCGCTGGACCGCTGAATGGGAGTCACAGCGTGGGGCGCCTCTCCAAGCATCGGGCCTGCCAAATTCCAGCAGAGTCTCTCACAATCATCCTTACACAGACCCCTTTGCCGAGGGCGAGAGAAGGAGAGAGAGGGAGACAGAAATACAAAAACAGAGTCCAGGTTAGGGACGAAAGGGCAATAGTCAAAAGACAGTTTATTACAAAACTAGTTTGCTTCCCGTTGAGCGTCTTGAAAATTCATATGGCCTTGTGTTGGACAGCTATAGCAACGGCGGACATTTATTTTAAATAAAGCCGCCTCGAGCAGTTGTTTTTTGATGGTAATTGGATTGTCAGTGATGCACGACAACATGAGAGAAGGTGTGTGAAATGCAATCCCATGGGTGCATCACTAAATTAGTCCGTTGAATCGGTCTAGTGTATGCTGCGACTGTGTCTTCCGAGCAATAATGACGAAATTCGGACAACAAATCGTACTGAAACTTACGGTGCTGAGCGATTTACATGCGACAATGGGAAAACGGGCCCCTGGCGTTAGGTTCGAAGCTAAAAGAGACCGCCGGTCGTGGTTTGCAAGAACTAAATTATAATAAGCCGAAAGACAGCAAAATTTGGTGAATAAAAGTTTGAACAAAGTTGCTTTTTTCGTTGCGTTCTGCATACATGCTTAAATTACCGCGCTGGAATCGAAGGCTGCAGAAATTACGGCGCAGCATCTCGCCTCTTGGAAAGGCGCAGGATTAAGAGGCAGCAAGATTGTTAAACATGTCAACGTGTAATTGCACGATAAGGCCCTCGCGAGGAATTTATTGGCCCAGTTGCTATTTCTATTCCCCCCTAATCTCGTTCAGCACATTCGTTCCGTGCAATCTGTCTCCGTAATCTTCTGTGACAGAGAAGCGACCAATAGCATCGTACCGGGTTTTTTGGAGAAGAGAGAAAATATGCAGAGGCGTGATAAAGTGATGCTAATTATCCCCATTTAGGACAGCGAGCGCAAGAGATCGGGAGTTTTCGTACGAGCCAGCACTGTTGATGGCTTCCCAGCACAGAATATATCGGTGGCTACAAGATAAGGGTATCGCACGTTGAGACGATTTATTGGTTCGAGTCCTTCAACACCCCTCCCACATCAAACGTCCATCCCACCCCGCGTGCTCTTCCCTCCTTTGGCGGGGTAGTAAATTATTTTGGTTAAATTTACCAGAACGCTTCTCTTTGACCTGGCAAGTGCCGTGACTTGGTCCTCCGCCTCTCTATTTCAGGGCTAATCCGTGTAGTTTTTTACCTGCAAACAGATTGCCTCTGGGTGGATATGTCAATAGACCAATAGTTAAGGAAAGTGTGTCAGTTTTGTAACTGGGAAAACAACTGAGAAAGTAAAATAATCAACTGGATAAATGCAAATGTACTGCATAAATTAAGAGCTTATCCATTTTTTAAATAATTTACGGTCATGCTATTAAGATTATACACTTTATTATTTATTTTTTATGACTGCTCTGTTTATTTCACGTGTGTAAAGCAGCACTTCGACACGTAAAGGCATCACGTGCGCATCCTCATAAGAAAATGTCTAGTTCTATGAAGACTCTCCGGTTTGCAGTCTTGACACTTGTTGCTTAACTACCCCAGGGGATACAGAAAGTAACAGAAATAAAGAAACGTTGACTTTCTGTGAACCCAGGAGTCAGCGTATCTGCTGGTTCATCTTGGTTAAGCATCCCCTCCAATGTCTCTCATTTAAATCACATGTGCAGCCAATCAGTTCTCATAATAAAACCATTCCCTTGTGGGGAAACAAATGAAATAAGTAGCCTACACAAATTATTAACACACGCAATAACACATTTACAATGTGCCAATGCTGGACCAACTGTAACAATCGAGAGATGTTGTGTTCATTAATCAGCGGGCCTCTTTAAACCTAAATATTAAGTGAATCGAATCAAATCTGCTTAAAACGTCTGTATTTGGCGAAACGATTAATGTAAACGCTCCTTATTAGTTTAAATAGTTTTTATTTCGATTTACCCTAAATTGACATATTCTTTTTATAGCACGCAAGTTTCAGGTCAATTTCTCTGCATTTTTGATTGATTAAAACTACCTTAAAAATAGTTGGAGGTAAATTGTTGCAAAACATAAACTGATCTCTTAAAAATATTAGAATAACTTTTATTATACGTGTTAGGTGTTGGACAAAAGAAAAAAGTTATCATTCCGGTTTAAGGACATGGAAAATGAAGCAAGAATTGCCTAATACACAAAGAATGATTGTTTCAGTTAATTTCAAGTCAAATTAATAATTTTGCGTACCCTTTGAAGCCCAAAATATTAAACAACGAACGACTGACTGAGCAAAGACCTTTAACAATGCATATTCTGAAAAGTGATTTCAAGCTTTTTAAGTGGTTGATGATAAAAATATTATTATTATTATATTTGAATAAAGACTATTTGACATTATGCTTAATTAAAAATAGATTTACACTAATCATAAACCACATGACAACGCGTAATGATAACCAAGATATGTCATATATTCAGCACATATTAGCTACAACAACTTTAAAAGGTCTATAGGTCGTATAATTATTTTTCCACAATTTTTCATGCGTATTTATTAACGTTCAAATGACCGTTAAAATCAGGTGTGATCCAGAAAGGACTTTGCCCTTTTTTGAAACTCAGTTTCAGTTGAACCAACCAATAAATATTATACTTTATAATGTTACAGATATTATAAATGATAACTGCAATATACAAATAAAAGCTATACTAAAATATTTGCAGATTATTGTTTGTTTTTAAACAAGAGAGATAAGGCCCACGAGATATAATCAAACACATTAAGGACAAAGACATTAAAATGAACAATTAGGTAACACCAATTTGGAACAGAGTAACTTCTTCAATTTTATTTAGACCATGAATCAACGCAAGGTTAAGATTTGAACTGGCAGGAATGCATGTCATAAATTATGTACAGCAGCAGTGACGTGCCAGTCTTTTGAAATATTAAAACTTATTCACAATTTACAAGAAATATTACAAACATAAACCTGGTACATTAATTCACGTATACAAACGTTTTGGTAAATGTAATAAGCAGGAAAGTCTTTATATGGGCTCTCAAAAGCATTCATTGAGTTATTCACGCTAAACCTTTGATTATTATCAACTCAAAAGCCAATTTGCACAGAAAATGTAATATTTAAAGAATAACAGTATGTCGCATATTTCTTGGCGTGGCCAGAAACAATGTCAGATTTCATATTTCATATTTAAACAATGTTTCGCTAAAGTGAAATATTTTATACGTTTTTCCTCCGAACTGCAATCGAAACAATATTTACCTTTTAAATTTACAAGGACATCATAAAACATTCTGTACAAAAGTAGTTAAATGACAATCTAAAAAAAGAGGTAAATATTTTTGGTGGAGTGTTTCTGAATGCGCTTTACCCATCGCTTTCCTGTTTCAAATATGCGTCAATGGGACAGTTCCGTTTACTCCGGCAGTTGTGCTCTGATAGTGCTGCGGTAAGGCATGCAGTCTGCTCTGAACAGACGGATCACCGGACTCCCCGGTCGGTAAATACATGCTTATCATTTCTCTCAAGTCTCCGGGGCAGGGTCCTCGGGAATGTGTGGTAACCGGAGGGCTTATATTCGGTTCGGACTTCACGAGCGAGCTCAGCGCACCGATGGCGGCAGAAGAAGCGACACTGGAGTTTTGATGCTGCGTGTACGATATCCCACCGTAGCCAGACGGAGAGGCGCTCATGTAGCTCTGGGAGTTGGAGATGGGGCTGTACTGAAGGGCAGTCATGTCGTAGCGGTGCATGGGCTGCGGGTTATGCGGGTGATGGTGATGCGCGTGGTGATGATGTGACCCACTACCTGGGTGCTGGCTATAAGCGAGCTGCGCCTCCTGCATCATCGCAGCCGCTGCTGCCGCGGCGGCCACCTGGCCAGAATACGTGCCATTCGCCCAGCCGTTCATGTGTGCGTAACCGGCGCTGGTCGAGCCTCCGTGACCCCCAGGACTCTCCAACCTCTGGCCGACCCCTGCAGGACTCATCCCGACCCCAAGACCCACGCCTGCCCCAGGACCAACACTGCCGAGCAAGCCGCCGGCCAATGAGTACTTGTCCTTTTTAAGCAGGGTCTTGGTTTTGCGCCTCGGTCTGTATTTGTAATCCGGATGCTCTTTCATGTGCATGGCTCGCAGCCGCTTTGCCTCATCGATAAAGGGCCGCTTTTCAGCCTCTGACATCACCTTCCACTCAGCACCGAGTCTTTTGCTAATTTCAGAGTTATGCATTTTAGGATTCTCCTGAGCCATTTTTCTGCGCTGGCCCCGGGACCACACCATAAAAGCGTTCATGGGTCTTTTTACGCGGTCTTGGTTGGCTTTGCTCCCCGAATTTGGACCCGTTTGTCCCGGATTAGTGTTGGTTTGGGGTCCCGGGGAATGAAGGTCCGTTTCCATCATCATGCTATACATTCAAGTAGCTTAAAACTTCACAGCTAACAGAGAAAAAGCATGAACTTTCAGCGTTCCGTAGTCCGCTTGAAGCAGGTGCTTCACAAGGCAGTGGAGCTCCGATGTTATGTGCAATTCAGTTAATCCAAACCGTCTGCAGTAAGTTTCGGGTGTTCTGTTTGCTCCAGTAGTGTCCTCTCCGAGTTCCGTTTCACATCCACGTTAATTGAACGTGCATTTGAGTTACTTTTCCTAGTGGAGTTGAAGAGTTAGTTAAAGCGGCGGCCATATGATGCGTTTTGACAGCGATTAAAACGAACCAGCGGCCAATGGCGTTCCAGTGAGGAGCGATTTGCATGGAGTTCAGTCGAGTGACGTAGACAACTAGGAAAGAACTAGTAGGCGGGGTGCGCGAAGGGTCAACACCGCCCCCTCTAAAGTGGAGTAAATACTGAGATAGCAGTTTGTGGCTCTCCAATGGTTGCAATAAATGAACAACGGGACAAATGGTATATTTTATCCATTTAGATGACATTACAAGATACAATTTAATTCTTTATAAAACTGTAATAGTCTTTGGCCAAATCTTTGAGAGTAGGAAAATAAACGTTTGGAGGAACCAACCACTTGTCAGCCGTGTTGATATTTAACTGTTTACTTTATCTTTGTGCTAATGTAAAGCTTTGTGGGCGAAAAGTTGAAATGAATACATTTTCAAACATCCTTTTTGTTTTATGAAATTGCAAAAAGTCTGTCAGCTTGTCGAGGTGTTTCACACCATACTGTATTGCATCTTATGAAATATACGTGCTGGAGGCTGGTACACCACCTAAACATTGCAAACATTTTAATGCTGACATGAACATTGTTCACACTGCCCAGAAAACAACAAAAGGGTGAAACAAACTGACCAACACGTCGGCGTTTGTGAGGCAGAAAGTAGTTTCTAGACGTCAAGTATTCTGAAAAATATTAAATAACGAATGGCAAAGTAACCAACACTGTAACCTCCTTAAATACTGCCGTCTGGTGGCGCACTGCTAGGATTTTGTTGCGCGTAAATAGCCAAGCAGTTTAAAAATGGTAACAACGCTGCAGCTTCCATGAAGCGCTTACATTAAAATAAAAACAATTATGGTGAATGACAAATTGATTACACTTTTCCTTGAACTATAACTAAAGAAAGAATACTACAGAACCGTGATACAAATACTGCATCAGTTGTTCATTAGGGACACGATAAACATATTTGCACCACGCCGCCAACAATTTAGATTTGCTTTTATGAATAGAAGAATGGAATATGTTGTTAAACGTTTGAAATGACTGGACAGCTATGGATCTGACAGAACAATAAAACGAAAATATGAAACTAATCAAAAGACCAGATGAACCATGCGATCTTAAACATAGTTTTTCATTATCTGTATTGTGCAACGTTGTATATATGGGCCTAATTTTATACAGTAGCCTACATTAGTGTTATATAGTGTCATATTATTTTTTTACAACGTTACAAAACGTACATTTATTATAATATCTGTCACATTAACAATTGCATTTTACTGTACATCTACATTACAAATAAATTATTCGCCAAATTTAATAATCTTTATTAAAAACAGACATCATGAGATCCACGAACAAGAAAAATAATATACTACAATAATTTAGTTTTTGTTAATACATAGATGGTATTTTAGGCTATAGAGGCTGTACATCAAAAGTAGACTATAACATTCTGCAACATTCTTATAATTTTATGTAAAGGATGTAAAAGATTTGAAAGATTTTTAATTGTCATTCGAATTAGAGTCTTAAACCACATTGTGAACCGCCTGGAACAACCTTGTCAGTTATCATTTTGCATCAGTGCCGCGCTCCTCTAGAGAGTCTTTGTTTTGCGCGCGCTGGGGGCAAAAGGGCACTGTTAGCGCACGTGCGAGAGCTGGGGTTACAGCAGTTATCCACAACACACAATCTACGACTTTTTATTAAATAATGCTTAAATAGACGTCAAATGTGGAAATTACGTATTAAGCTAAATAGATCCGAGTTGTAATCGTTTATTAGTGTAATGTACGAAGAAAAATAAGATTTTTCTTAAGGGCACTAATTTCAGTAATAATTTTATGTTGAAACTGTTTCGCAATCTAAATGAATAAATATTACTGCATAATAACTGAGGATAATTTTTAAATTAACAGTATTAAACAGATTCACTGTTAATAATAAAATATTTATAGGCCTATTTCCACTCATATAGAATAAAGCTTGAGTAATAAATAAATTGAGTCTGTTAAAGTTAAAGTGTTTGACCGTTTAGTTCACAAAACAAATTTGTTGTAGTAAGGATGTGGAAAGAAATGAAAAAACATGAATGTATTCTGTTTATTTTCGTGTCTAAAAACGGGTAATTGATTATTAATTTTATGACATAAAAAAGATAATCAACAGTGTTTGTACAGGCCTTGAAGCATTTTAATTACATGTGCATGCAATCGGTGCTTAACAAAATTGTTTCACTGAAAGCTTTCCAGTTTTGTTGTTTTTTGTGTCATATGGGTGTTTCGCCTAATTTAGTCAAGACCTATATGTGATTCTTGTGAACTGGTGAACAAGCGCTGCTGTAAGTGTCTCAGACGCCTCCAAATTATAGTAGGCTATAATAAATAAATGATATGGATAATCTGTTGAAAATCGTTTCTTTCCTGAATTTGTCAAATAGCAAATAAACTAAATCCATGCTAAATTTAATTGTCCATGTGATTTAGATGTTCTAATATATTTACACAAATAGCATATCGTTGTAAACGCGTTGAGGCTTTCTTTAAAATACAGTGGAGTCTAACAGTATTGATCGGTGAGCATATTGGTCCTTGCAGTTTGCAAAGTTTAATATGTAAAACGGATTTAACAAGCGTGGCCGCTGAACTGACAGACAGCCCTCATGAGCACTTAATCTTGTAAACACGAACGCGTGTTATCGACCATTACTTCCCGATAGGTCCACGCAACACTGACCACATCGGTCGTTCGAAAGCTATCGCAATACCTTCGGATTTGTTGCTGAAGAACCGATTATCACGTTATTTTGTCTTATCTGATTTCATAAAGCGGATCAAAGTAAAACTGATGACAATCACCGCTTTTCCTCAACAGGCTTTAAGACGCCGCATGTGCTCCAGCGTCTCTCACTACTTTCCTTCCAATAATCAATTTCTCTTACGACATAATCTCTTACAAGTTTCGAGATATGAACACGAATTTATTAACGATGAATATATCCACAAATAAAGCTTCCCGCAAAACAGAATGGAAAATCGAATTCCTTTTTAATGCTACATATACATTCTAAAGTCCCTCGTTTGCATTGATGTAAAATCGTCCTTACCCGTTCTATCGCTGTCCTATCCCCCAACCAAAGCCACTCGCCAGTTCGCCATTCCTGCTAAAAATCTACACTTAATGTGCCAAGGCCAGCCATACCCAGCTCCCAGTCCCACCACTCACTACACACTGAGGAGAGAGACAAGAAAATGAAATTTATTACAGTCTCTAAAGACAATTTCAAGTTATTGTTTCTCCCGGCGAAAGGGTTCCTTCTTACATAATAAAGCCCCTTTTGTGTGACGCGGAACAATACAAAACAAGTATTCTAATAAATAGCCACTTTTTTGTTCCCTCTCGAGGATGAATGGGATTGAGCAGTTGGGTTTGAAAGCAGCTGCTTGCGCATTCAGGAGGAGGGGGCGGAGCCCTGGCGCGAGGCGTCTCTCCTCCTTGGATACGAACTTGAAGAACGGACCCGACAGAACAAACGGTCTGCAGCTTTCACTCAGACATCAACGTGAAAAGTCTGCCCCCAGTCTCCTCCTGCATGGCACCAAAGAGCATTACACTAAATAACTTTCATTACCCAGGTCATTGTCACTCTTCCGAAATAGACGGCGTCTGGAAATAAAACGAAGGATTGTATTCTGTCTTATTGCTGGCACAAGACTCACTGCATGCATGAAAATTGGAAACTACTTACCTGAAGCTAATATTTAAATCATGCAGATTTTAGAATCCGGGAAAAGATATAGTTAAACTATAAAGTAAAACATTGTACAGAAACAAACTTTTGTGATCCACAAACAAATTAAAGTTTGGAGTTAAGGTTTGGAGATAGCACAGCTTGTCACCACATGGTGATGTCAGGTTTTTAGGGAATGGAAAGCTGTTGTGTTGCAGTTTAGAAAAAAACATCATTGCCATCTGAGGGCACGTATTTACATTGCATTTGCTTTTGTGATTCCTTGGACCACCTCAAAAGACATCTATTCAGTCACTCCCGAGCCCGCAAAATTCTTAAAATTACCATTGCAAAGCTTTTTAATGTAGGAAATAAAGGACGAAGGAGGAGTGAGGCTAACACTTAACATATGTGCTGGCTGCATGTGCAAGATTACATTTAAATTGCTGTTCCACAAACCCACTTTACTTGACTGCAAACATCATCCATGGAAGTCTGTGGGATTTCTATCTGCAGGAAATATGCAATAGCATGTTTTCCAAGGTTCTTCTCAAGCTCCAAGTTAAATTCAGTGTGGAGCTGTAATGACCTCTTTAAGGTTATCAGTGATTCTGTCATAATCAAATGTTGGATACCTACATTTTATAACTGATCATACTTTTTTCTGTTTTTTAAAGGTCACTTTTACAAGCAACAATCTAGTCCTCCTGATTCTGCACACTCAGTAGACTTAACGTTCTATTATAAACACTGACATAACTTAAAAATGGAACTATGTAGATGTTAAATACAGATTTAACATTAAGGTCGAGTGTGAATAGCATACACTCTATAATAATGAATAGGGTTATGCCAAGTAATTATTTTGTAACAGGCAGTGATTAGGTTTATCCACACCTAACCGTTCTTAAATTTATGCTGAAATGTGCGTAAGAGCTCCACGGTGGAGCCCGACGCCATCCAACACCAGATTCATTGGAGCGTCTTCACAGAATCATTAGCCCCAAACAGAGACTTGTTGAGCCCCATCAACAGCACGACTTTGAGCTCCATCACTGCACAGTTCATTAATCTCTCACCATGGCTTTTCTGGCTGCCGCTGGTTAAACACCCCTCTCTGAGTATAGCTCTCCTTCACTGGGATACCGCTGTGTTAATTTCCTCTCTCTATTAGCACAGCGCGGTTAATCAGGTTTCCTCTCCCCAGCGGTGGCACAGGCGCGAGAGCCACGAGCAGGTGTCAAGCCTGTCTGTGTTGCTTACACTGGCAATCTGTCTCCCAACTTCGCCACTGCGGGATAATGGAGGCTTCATATACAGCTGATTCTGCCACCGCTATTGTGTCCAATCTGTTGCATTAAACACTTGGCAGACATAATTACAAATAATCCTGCCTTTTTACCCACTGCCACAGCTCTTCCCAGGCTCCCTCTCTCTATCTACTGTGTAAATAAACACAGTTACTCTTCACTAGCAGGCCTCATCAGTGATTTGTTGATATCGCTCCGCTCAATAGAATTATTCGCTTGTTTTAAGCAATTGCACTTTTGAAGTTTACTCAAAGTTACAGAAGTTTTAAGTTCGTTTTTCTATTAATTTAAAGTATTTCCAGTTTATGCTAAATCCATAAGCCATCCTTCCAACTCAATAGTCAACACTTTTTGAGTGTCAAAAGGATTCATACATAGACACACAAAAATGTGAAATCACTTTTGATGCCATAACTTTCTTCATCTGTTTCCAGACTCATATGGCGGTGCTGAGAAAAGCTCTCTTGCACCATGCTGATTTATGCATCATTAGCATAAATGCAAAAAATATTGAAAGGCGGAACACATTTCGGCATAACCCTTTGTACTGAGATGAAACAGCAGTCACAACACTGCTTTGATGGCTCCCCATATCTCTGTCCAGAGCTGTCTGCTGCCTCGTATGTTTTAAGACACAAAAACAGAGAGATGAGGCCATGAGACCAAAAGGGAAGAAAAATTGTAGGGTCAAATCTAAAAGCGTGTTGGGGCTTTTAAGTCCAAAAAGGTCTTCCTACCCTCTCCAAGCCTGCCATCAATACATCAACTTCAGCAGCCTTGGCTGTGCTAACTTACCAAATCTCTTAAATTAAAGAGAAAATGTGGCAGAGAGGAGCCAGATGTCCCAAATGACAGATTTGTCATTGCAAGCTGATACATTTATCACACTTGGGGAAGTTTCAAAAAATTTAAATGCAATACTTTCAAATATCTCCTAAACCTTCCAAATCTTCCCTTGCTGATCAGAAAATGTAACACTTGCTTTGGGTTAAAAAGGGACAAATCCAACCGGGTTATGAATTAAAGGAATAATTTGCAATCAAAATGAAAATTCTGTCATTGTTTACATGGCCTCTTGTCATTTAAAACCATTATGGCTTTCTTTCTTCTGCAGAACACAAAAAAATATATTTTGAAAACCGTTGGTTCCCATTAAGTGGGAAGTTTTGTTTCCATACAATAGAAGTCAATGGGGACCGATGGTTTTTGGTTACCAAAATCTTTCAAAATATCTTCTTTTGTGTTTTACAGAAGAAAATAGATCACACAGGTTTGAAATGACAAAAGAGTGAATACATTATATTATAATTAAAATTTTTAAGGTGAACTATTCACTCAATTCAGAGGTTCTGTAAAGAACCTGCTAAGCCCCTATATGGATCTTCGGTGCTTCTATATAGCACCTCACACATCCCAAAGAACCACTGAAGAACCACTGAAGCACCAAAATATGGTTAAAAGTGGTTCCCCTATGATTACGAGCCAAGAACAACTTTTATTTTTTAATTTTTTAAAACTTTTAATGCTGGGTTGTCTTATCCCATGGTGGCGTCAAATATGAACATTTTCTGGGTTAATTTCTCCTGTTTTGATCCACCCAGGGGTTGAAAATACACAACATGTTTTCAAGTGCTTGTTTTGGAACACAAAAAAGATCATAGGTGGAATGTTAGTGACTGACAGACTTGAAACGCAATTGAAATGAAATAGCTAAAAACATTGTTTTATTTTCTCAATAAAATCGAAACTATAATTTCGTGTTTCATTGACCAGAGAAATTCATGGGTTCTAAATGAGAGCGATCATAATAAATGCAATGATTTTAAAACTCTGGATTACAGGTTACGCCTAATATAAATTATAGACAACACCATAGACTGTAGGAATATACACAAAGAAAATTTAACTAAGCTAACCTTAAAATAAAGCTAAAG
This sequence comes from Barbatula barbatula, assembly GCF_947034865.1. Lineage (NCBI taxonomy): Eukaryota > Metazoa > Chordata > Actinopteri > Cypriniformes > Nemacheilidae > Barbatula > Barbatula barbatula. The sequence goes on from NC_136772.1 coordinate 14,017,496, forward strand.
CCCTTCTTACTGAACATGTTAAGGTATTGCGAAGGATAATTTCATTAAAAGACACAGGATGTTCACTCAGAAAGCAATCATCCATTATGCAAGAAAATCTATCCATCACATATAGAGCGTATATATCCATTATCCCGACATCGATGGGGTGTTTTTCTTATTTTCATTTTTTACCCATCAATTACCGCAAGATTTTAAGCATTGTTCCACTCCTCAATTAGCCGCAACACCTTTTCCTTTGATTGATCCATAATGAATGTAATGGTTTTAACAGACCACAGACAGATCACTTAGAGAAGCTCTGCTAATGGCAGTGGCAGCTCCAGGGCTGGAGTGATGTCAGTTTCTCCAAGCCCCGGCTAATTAGACACTGTGTCGCTCATTACACAGGTAATAAGCCCTAACGCTAATGGGTATCAGGCAAGACCCCCAAACACTAGAGAAAGGCAGAGAGAGGTGGGGGAAGAAGATGAGGGGCACGTTAACAGGCAAAGCGACTGAGAGACAGACAGAGAGGGAGCGAGCGAGAGAGAAGAAAATATAAGTGAAGAGAAATAGCTAAAAAATCATGGCAGAGAAAAAGAGTGAAAAATGAGCTTAGAGCGATAATGTATTTCAGTGCTTTGCCTTTTTAATAAACTACACCAGTCCTATTGGTCAAGAGTAAACATGTCATTTTCAGTACGAGGTAAAGGCACAATGGTTGCTATGGACTGGATGAGGGGCTCCTGGAGGGGGAGCATGGCAGGAGGAAGGAAAAGGGAAAGGCAGAGCTGGCATTAGAGAGACGGAGCGATGGTTTCCTTGTTAACCACTTTCCCACTTAGGCCTTGTTAGCACCAGTGCTCTCAGCTGTAGCTATTATTGGCCACGGATGCTATGCTTGACTTTCTGAGAATTACACACATTCACACTGTTCCAGGGGATAAGGCCACGTCGGCCTTCAGAGCTCATACTAAGACAAGTTTGACATCATTAAAGATCCTCTACATAACTCCGGTGTTAAGATATAGTAAACTTTTCAACATTTCCAATATATATTCCTTATAAAGGAAATATATCATTTTACTTCTAACATTTATCAAAAGTGTACAACTATGTATATAGGCTATATAATTAATTAAAATCAAGTAATTATTGTTCACAGATTTTAAGTTTTGATATACTTTTTTATATATTTATTTTCTTCCTGCTTGCTTAAAATCATTCAGGCAATTTCAGCAGGCTGACCAAAGGATCCCATGGGGGTCCATTGAAAACTATTTAATGTGCTAAGAGTAATGTGAATTTATTTAATTGTTCTATTTGATAAGTGTAATTTTGTTTCAGCTAATTACACTTGCCTTTAATGCCAGATTACACAGCATTCTGTAACAAAATAATGTGGGTTTCTACCAATTCTTTGAGTCATTAATATTAGCCTCAGAAAATGTCAAAAATTTGTATGAAACGTTTCAATCTGTTATGAGGTTATTTTGTAAAAGAACACAAAACATTACAAAATGTGCCACTTGAATTGTTATACGAGAGTGCAGCAGGTACAGAGTCTGAATAAGGACCCAGACAAATCAAGCAGAACTGAGTTCTACACAGTCAAGTGTATATGCCATCGTTATAAAATGTGATCTCAGTGGTCTTGTGTAAATGCCGGAATAAAGTTCATTTTAAAATAGGGAGGAGGGCATAATCCCTCATCTCATCTCGTCATGGCTCACACCTCTTCTAATAACCTTAATCTTATTATTACACAGAGGCAGAACAAAGTTATCCCTCAATATATGAGGATTTTCAGCATGAGACTAATGCGGCTTGTACAGCAAATGCATTCATTACTCTGCTGAGTTAAATGAAATTCAACAGTAAGATTTCCTTAAAAATATGAACCTTCTAATTATTCATTATTCTAATAACTAATTATGAATAAAATACTTAAAAAACTAGCCGGTCCAATGTGCTCAGATTCTTGACCTGCTGGACCAGGAAATTGCTGTATTGGTTTATTAAATTAATTTCATTTAGTTAAAATGTAATTATTTTAAACCAATATTTTGAAAAGGTTTTTTAAGAAATGTTTGCTCTATTATGATTGAAATCACACAAAGGAACAAAAGTGTCGTCTTAAAGAACATCTAGTCACAATCAAACTCTGGAGATCCAAACCGTTAGTGAGTGGCTGGAATAGGCTGGAATTGTGACTCTGTGTGTGTGTGTATGTGTGTGTGTGTGTGTGTGTGTGTGTGTGTGTGTGTGTGTGTGTGTGTGTGTGTGTGTGTGTGTGTGTGTGAAATGGCTATTTAACATGCCCATGGGCTGAGCAGCAGGGTCTGAAGACTGTGTAATCTCATTTAACCCTCACTACACAACACTAATTAGAGCCGACACGCTAACAACGCACACCGAAAAGCCTCTCAGTGAAAAAGTCAACACCAGCCAATGACCCAGCACGCTCATTCGCGCTCTGCCTCAAACCCCTGCTCTCCCCGGGGAGGCGGCGCAATTTTTGCGCAAGGATAGCGGGGAGTAACTGTCGCCTAGCAGGGGCCTCCCCAGAGCCAAATTAAAGCTCTTTGGTCCTTTCTGCCGCATTTTTGGGAGAAAGGGTCAATGTGGTACCCCACCAATTTCAGCATGCATGAATGTGCTGTTGTGTGTGCGTAACAGTCCAGTGGGTGAGCTGTGAGCACCTCCTCTCTCCTCTCTGGCTCCCAGCGTTTGAAATGAGGTCATCATTGTAAAGGAGGTCTGAGTGGATCAAAGCCCCCTACCTACACCTGCCCTCTTTTCTCTCGCTTCTCATTTATGTCATGAAGTTTCCTATTGACTAGTAGCTTCTTAGAAGCCCCCTGATGCCCCGAGAAGCCTGGTCATCTAAAAAACTCCCACAAAATTTTGCTTACGGCTATATTTTCCATCAACTGGCTGAGGTTAAAATTGTGAGAGAAAAAAGCCACCCACTAATTCACTTATATTCGATTACCCACTCTGGGTTTTTAAAATGCATTTTTTTAAATGAACCAGGCATTGACAGAAGTGATGAGATGGGCCATGTTGCAGATAAAGCCTCTGATCAGCATATTAAACTTGCAATGCGTTTAAAAATCGCGAGGGTTTGGAACGACAGAAATGCACATCCAATATCAGCCCACACTGAGGGACAATAACACACTATTTTGATGCAAATCGAGGGACCCATTAATGTTTAAATTTATTTCAGTCCTATCCAGTAGAAGAACACATTTATTTCCTGCAAACCCAGATAATTACTTTGCTACAAAATGCATATTCCATTAACTCGGGTGAACATTGTTTATTATATTTGGCTTTGTTAGGTTATGATAATGCAATTTAAGAGCCAATGGCATTCAGACCATTACACATGATGAGAAAATAAATGTAAAAAGCCACAAATCCGGTGTTAAAGTAAATAAAAGTAGAGCTATACAAATGAGCATGCTAGGTTGTGAAATGCTTTCACTCGTTTGTTTCTACATCTTTGAATTCCGTAAGACCCTTATTATTTAACACTGCACCCCTAAGACAGAGATAAAGCCACAACTTTAATGCCTTCTATAAAATCAAATCTCCACTGTCCACTTCTGTATTATTGTACGGTCCATCCGTTAGATGACTTTAACAACCAATATAAGAACAATATTAAGTCTTAAAAACAACCCACACAGAAAAGCTGTTCATATTAGCAAGCTTTGTTTGAAAATGACTGAAACATGACATGAAGACAGATGTCTTTTTCCTTAAAATCATTAGTCACTCAAAATGGACACAGCTTGTGTCATCCACCGGTAAAGACAGTATTGTGTTGCTAAGCTATAAAGATCTAAAGTATTAACAGAAATTGAAATAACACAAGGCATATTACAAAAGCTTTGTGTTAGTAACCACTTCGCAAGATGTAGGCTAAACACTGGGCCACCGGTTTCATAATAAAAATATATATATTTTATATAGTTAAATCATAAAAATATTAATTTAACATTCTAATTCAGTTACAAACAGTTAGACACACACCCACACAAATTCTTACTGTAGTCACATACATTTTATAAGCATGAAAATCTCTGTATAGGCAGTTTCAAAGCAACAACAACAAAACAAATGTGACAGCTCATTCACGCTTTTGTGGCCCAAACTTAACTTCCAGTTCACATCCACAAACAATCCCTGTCCTTGTAGATTATTTCAGATAACAAGCTAAATAAATAAGTAAATTAAATTAGCTAGCAATTTAAAAGTATGTTTAATTTATTTTGGGTTACCAGTAGAACCTGTACTTGGCTAAACTTTAATGCCACAAAGTAACACGACTCATTCAACAACTTGTTTGTTTTATAAAATGAATATACAATCAAATTCAACTAAATGTTTATTTTATACAATTATTATACAATAACATTCATATAAATTTATATTGTTATAATTTAAATGAAATGGCAACAAGCCATGCAGACCTCTCAACAAACACAGACCGGAAGGTAACTTCGGGCCAGGAGCATGCATCTGAAACCAACTCTATAGGCGTCCTATACTTTAAATGTATTTTTTCTGTAACATAAAAAAGTATTTTATTCTCTAACATTAATGTGACTAGATGTAATCTAAATGAGCTAGTCTCCCAACCAAGTCCAAAATATTATTTAAATTGACTGTACCACTTCGAATGCATTAAGTGACATCATTAAAGATCACTTTTAAGGACCTTTTACAGTGTAGTTAGCAAGAATTAACAGACACACATTTAAAATACACCCTGAGTAACTTCATTCTCAATGAATGGTGAAACGAAACACATCACTTGCCAATTACCATAAACCCACTAGGACAAATATCTACAGAATAACAAACAGTATTTACAATACACCAGATTACACTGCATACAATTCAAAACTGCCTCTGTTACACATCTCTAATTATTAAATCCTTATCTTTCGCTCCCTGTCGCTCCCAAAAAAAACCCACAAACATGCACGCACAGTTATTACGAGAACACAAAAGACCCAGGACCAGGTCATTTGACAACAAATAGCAGCCAAGAGGATAGCCCAAAATAGTTTGGCTGCATCAGCAAACTGCAGTGGGCTCGCATTGCCTTTTCCACTAACTGACACAATAGAGCGAGCAGAAGCCTCCAGAGAGAGGCAGAGCAATAGAGAGATGCAGAGCGTGTGAGAAAGAGATGCGGGAACAAAAACACACAGTCTGCTCTGCTTCAGTCCAGAACCCTTGCAGAGCAAACACGTTCACATCGGACTCATTACACAAACGCTGTGTGTTTCCCCGAGTCATGCGCGTGGATTCTATATCATCCAGCAATTCTGAAAGGAGAGAGCAGTTTAATTAGCTTCTCTGCTTCCACCACTAACAAGGATTTAATTAACAAGGAGGTTGGCATAATTAGTTGGAGATGGGCCGCTGATGCTCACACAACACTTTTTGTTGACATCGTACACACGTAGCCTACAAAACACCCCTTATACGCAAACATGCGCATGTGCATGCAATTATTTACCTGAGCTATTTTCTCAAGCGTTATACTATCCATCTTTGCCCTGATGAAGGCATTTCTTGTCATATATAAACATGTACCTCTTTAATCCTGTGCAACATGCTTTCTCTCACTAACACTTTACACACACACAGATACTATCACTCACAAACCAATGCATACACACAGACACACACACACCCTACCCCTGGTGACAGCGTAATGGATAGGATCTCTGTGGAGGCGACTGTCAAACCCGACCACCCTAATCAGAGCGTCAGAGAGGAAGATAAAGGACAAAATAATGAGTGTCGGGTCGGGCCTTTCAAAGAGCAACAAAAGAGCCCAGGATCAGATAGACCAACACAATGTTGAGAGCAGGAGGGAGGAGAGGAGAGACGAGACATGGGGAGCAGAGAAGAGAAGCAAGGAGAAGAGAGAAGAGGCATGGTGGAGAGGAAAGGAGATGAGAAAAAAGTCATTTTGCTACAGTCATCTCATTTCACTATGTTAGATTTTAACTCTTCTACTGCTATTTTGAAGCCAATATAAACCACACAGTAGAGGGGAGAGAACAGCGCTGTTTCAGTATTCTAGTATATCAGGAAATGTTGTGATGGACTTTGGCACAAAACTTTCCTTGGTGTGACAAGCACTCCATCCAAATCTGTATAAATGTCTTTGTTCTGATGAACACAGATAAATATATTTGGAAGAATGCTTGTAACCAAATAGTTCTTGGCCACCATTGACTACCATAGAGAGAAAGTCAAAAGTGCCCTAAAACTGTCTGCTTTACATTCTTCCAAATATCTTATTTTGTGTTCAACAGAGCAAATACATTTTCTTACAATGGTAGTCAATGGTGGCCAAGAACTGTTTGGTTACAAGAATTCTTCCAAATATCTTTCAACTGTGTTCATCAGAACAAAGAAATGTATACAGATATGGACAACTTGAGGGTGAGTAAATGAAGACAGAATTTTCGTTTTTGAGCGAACTGTTCCTTTAAAGTGACAAGATGTTGCAGGAAATCAGCATGATAAAACACGTTGGATGGATGTTGATTTTAACTAACCACCTTTAAAAATGCTAAAAGTAGGCTATTATAAAGATTTTGCTCTTATCTTATATTCCCAGTCTTCCAAACCCATACAATAGCATTGTGTCTGAAACAAAGTAATGTGTTGCTGTAACATGCATATAAATGTCACAATATAATTGAATCCAAAAATGCCTTAAAATACAATATATTACACTACACTGACACGCAAGGCTTTATTTGCAGAGAATATCGGAATAGCTTTTGTCATTGGTTAAAAATGCACGTTGCTGTTTGAAGCTATTTCTTTCTATTTAATAAAATACAATTCTAAAAATTGTCTACAAATCTTTCAAACTGTGCTCCTGTAAATACTCTAAACTGAAGTTCTAATTTTACCCACTGGATGTGACACCTTGAAAATACGGAAAGACAGATTTCAGAAGACGATTCTCTGTTGCCAACATTAGTCAGCATCAAGTATTGTAGACTTTACAGATACACAGCTTTTATGTTCATCATAAAAAATAACAAGGTAATAATGGTCTTGTCAAAGACTCTGGTCGGCCTAGTCCACCTGTATTTCACCATCTCTGAACATCTTCTCTTTTACAGCCCTGTGGAGTCTAATTATCAGACGCACGCTAATTATGGCTGCCTCATTTAGCCGAATAACAACAATCATTAGAAATACCCCAAACCGAGCAATAAACAACAGCAAGAGCCACAAAATAACACCATCACTCTCGACTGTTGTGACAACCTGCGAGCAAGTGTTAAGCAGACTCCCCCATGGCACTGTGGGAGAATCAGCCCTGTGATATTCCTAAAACAAAAAGATAACAGGTGGGAACATGCAACATCCGAACGGCCTCAGTTGAATCAATGAGCATTTTATAAGCTTTGATTTGTTTTGACAGCTAGCAGACCTAAGCGAGACGAGTTCATAGTGGGTGGGAGTGAACCACCATGTTACTACACCAAATGAATGTCCTTCTATTAAAACCTAAATGAAGTGCTCAGCAAAATGAAACAAGGTACAAAACATTAAAGAGTTGCAGGCAATTGGTGAGCACCAGAATGTAAAATTATATACAAGTTTGATAGGAGAGATGTTCACGGACGTGGTGGAGCCCTGGTGGGAATAACTGGATGAAATGGGTGAGCGGTGGCCAGAGGCCGTGTGAACTCCAGATGAACAGCAGAGCTCCACTGTAAACTGAGCTGACGGAAAATAGCCCCTAATTAAAGACATGACAGCCAGCACTATCATATTCGGCCACCTGCTTAATAATACACAAAAATTAAAGGGAATATATACCGCCCCTTCCCTTCTCCCATTCATATTTAATAACCTGATCACCTCCCCAGGGAGCTACCAGCCCAGTGGAAAAGAGGGACTATTTGGAGGTACGTTACAACACACCTGGATAAAGGATATGAAATTAGCAAGAGGGGAGACGAGAGGAGGTGAGAGGAGTTGAGAGGAGGCGAAAGGAGACGAGAGGAGAGGACGTGAAATTAGAAAGATTTGCAAAGAGTAGGCAAACTCCTTGGCAATTTCTCTTCTAACAGAGATGGGTCATTATCTGATAGATTTCAGAGCGGGTTCCCACGTTATTGTTCAGAAAGACAGTAATCACCCTACAACAGCCTGGGAATGGGACACTCAACACCACTTCTATCATCCATGAGAAAACGTAGAGAAACTCAGAACAATAAATCAACCTGAATCACAGATACACACAGCCTTTCACTGAGAAATCAAACATAGGAGGACATCATTGTCTCATCTATAACTGTCAATACCATTGATTTACTTTATTTATTTTAACAGTTACTTTATTCAAACTTACTGAGTGCAGCTGTAACATGTCAGTGGATTCATGGCCCTCCCGGCTGAGCCTGGTTTCCGCCTATGTTTTTTCTCTATTTATAAATCATTGGAGTTTTGGGTTCCTGCCACTGGGCCATGTTGGTTTGCTCACCGGGAGACGGCTGATACAAGATTAGCTCAGGGTTCTGTAAATTCCATAAATATTGCTTTATTAAAATGGTCTTACTCTTTCTATACGATGTACAGTACTAGTACTGTATTCTATCTTTTTCTGGTTTCTTTTTGTTCGTTTTTTTTCCACGTAATCCTGCTTTGAAATAATGCAACAATGTAAAAAGCAAATGTGAATTCAACTGAATATATAGAGTATGTCCATATATTCATGCACCTGAACATCGCCGCCGTTGGACTGAAAGCTTGTACTGTATCTCCAAAACTGCCACTTTACAGGAAATAAAAATGCACGTTTCCAATGATTAAACACTGTGTTGTAAACAAGCTTTTAACAATCCTTTTTTTTTTTAATCGTGGTAAAAATTATAAAAATGGAAATAATAATGCAGTCTCAACATTAAAGCAATTCTCCATGTTTCCGTGATATCTCTCCAACCAAATTTGTTTTTCAACGGAGTACAAAAATCTTTCAAAAGTGCTTCTGGATTAAAAAAAACACACTAAAATCAATACAGCTGGCAGAGGTTATAATTCGAAAAAGCATTTCTCTCGCTGTGAAGAATCCATCTCTGGGGATTTCTGTCATTCTTATGTTTTGGTTTAAGACATGTCATATCCTTTGTTAAATCATAGGATATACGTGCCACATGACAAGGTTAAAAAATAAACACGCGCACAAAGATTTCGGGGAGGCTCGAGTCCACCCCCTCTCATTTTAAAAATCCACATAATCCCATTAAATCACATATTCACACCCCCACTATACTCGGAGAGGTGAGGGAACATTTGTTTTCCCCTAATTCTCTCTTTGTCCTTTCATTCTCGTTCTCATCCGCAGACGCAGCAGATTTGCAAACGTGTGGGCAACAGAGAAAACAGCACTGATACCTGATCAGCCCAGCAGCAAAAGGTGACACTTAATCCTGAAGTCAGGCTGTTGACCCTTAGCAGTCACCTCACTAATTCAACATAAATAGTTGATGAATGCTTGCATACACACATCTTATGTAACCAAACTTAACTAATAAGTGGGGAGAACCATACGAGAGCGAACTAGCTGGGGAAATGTTTTTCCTTTTTGAAGATATCCACCTCAAATATCACTGATAGAAACTAGATTTACCATTTCACTAAATTCAGCTCTATACTTTAGTTTAATATATTCAACAATACTTGTGCAGAGGTTAAGAGGCCAAGATATCTATGCAAAGAACACACGGTGAGCTCATCAGGCGACACTGTAGCACAGACTTGTTTCACTCTGGTTCACCCTTGAACTTTTTTATGAGCGTGGTATTCCAGGTGACTGATTCTGGCCCGTGCTCTGATGACTAATTGATTGGTGTTAATCTGCAGCTAAATGAAATATTCAGTTGATTCAGGGAAAGGCAGACAGGGCTTGATGGGTCATGTGACCCTTAAGGTCATGTGATAGGGCTGCGTGAGAGAACTCATTAGCTGGCCTGATGAGCAGCAGGTTGCTGGCTTGTTAACCCAGCGCAGGATTGGTTTCACTCCCAAAGTGGCCCGGTCACAATTTCAAACAATAAGCTTTTCTTTTTTTCTCGCTTAGATGGGCAGTCGTGAGCTGAAGAATAACGCCGCCTCCAGCATGCATACACAGTTACAGTCTTCTTAAAACCAAGTTTTGTTTTGTCTCTTCAGTTTGCTCTTATTATTACATGGCCATCGTCCACACTGTCACACTCGGACGCATGCCCACTCCCACCCCAAACCCTCCCCCCACCATTTCATCAGCGGAAATGGCCCGTGCGCTGCAGCAAGCGCAAAAGTGCACTCCAGTCTTTCAAAAACACCTTCACTTTGCTCTCAGCGGCAAAGCCTTTGAACTGCTCCTTTCAAAAATGCTGCCCTTGTAGCCATGAATAATATTTGCCAGGTGTTAGAGAGAGAGTGAGCGAGAGACAGATGGAGAGAAAGCTGGAGAGAGACGAGAAAGGAAAAGCTGTGGAAGGTTCTGGTGCTTGAGGTGAAGAGAGCAAGAGGTCTGCTTATTAGCCGTCACTTATTGGTTCCTTGGCACACGCGCACACACATAAATGTACGTGCACTATTACACAATCCCATATACACACACAAACAAGATGAAAGATGAAAGCCTTGGCTTTTGCCTAAACCTTTAATTCAGAGAAAGAGAGGTGAAACAGATGTATAAATATAGAGGAAACCATATGTGGCTCTCTCCACACGTACAGGATTTACTGTAATTGTATTACTTTATAAGATTTGTGTTTTTCACAGGTTCTCTCCTGATCATTTCTTCCAACTCTAAATGGCTAAAATTCCATACCTGGAATGAATGACTATTTGGATGGCCAAGCACCATTGGTTATCAGCTGGTGGGTCATGACCCAAACATGGTTAGCAGGACTATGCTGATGAGATGAACAAATAAAAATAATAAAATACAAATAATAAACAGCAGTTAACATTGAAAGGATACTAAAATTAACAGACATATCATCACCGTCCTTCCAAAACCTCAGATGTCCAAATTCATAGTTTTTCAGGAAATGGAATAAACACTGTACGTTTGAAGTGATTAAATACTGTGTTGTCAAAGTTTTCAGAGACTCATTGATCTCTACATGAAACCAGCATCCTGATACAAAACTAGTTGACTTACTAAAAAGGTAACAACTTAAACATTTTTCAAGTTTCTTTTACATTACGCATTGCTGTAATGCTATAACTGGATGATCCAAGACATCAAACAATCATTCAACATTTACTCAAACAACATCAGTTTGCTGGCAGCATGGTTGGAACATAAAAGATGGTTATAATGAATGACAAAGAAACAACTACAAACTACGAAGAAAACAAAGAAATAAAAGAAGGAAAAATAAAGCAGGAGCATGTGACGTATCCGAGCCCACCTATGCTACGCCACAACTTCATCAGCCCCCGCTTTCAGCCGGCTATTGTGCACCCGGGCCGCATTGAAACCCACCTCTCCTCTCATGCTAGCTCAAGGTGGCCCTCATGAGCTAAACACTAATTGAGAGCTCCGGCGGTTTGAATGTGAATTCTGAGAACACCGTTTGAATGGCGTCTGTCCTTGGGTTCAGCTTCAGAAGAAAGAGAGGAGGGCTGTGGAAGGCTGCGTCTGTACACGTCCTCAGGTTGACGGCTTCAACCCACACACTCTCTCAGTCATGTGGCCTTGACTAAACTTCCATTATGTGCTGGCGTGACCCCGTAATGAGTTCGGTGCCCTGGCCTTGAGTGGAATATGCACCACTGCACCATTGTGCTTCTGAACACAGTCAGGCTGAGAAAGCCACGGTTTGCGTCTGCTCGCTGGCTCACTGTACCACAGGTCCCTCCAGAGTCCAGAGCAAGGAATTATGCTCTCATTCATGAATGCATGAATCTAAAAAAGATAAGATGTGCGTTTGAACTGAAACTGTGGGTCAGAGGTGCAGGGCTTCGCCGACCAACTTATCACAGACCTCTGCGTGTATCAAAATGTACTAATACATAAACAACACAAGCTCCTTGGTTTGAGTCCTGAGGAGCAACATTTTCAGGCTTAATACACACATAAGTGTGCCACAAACCGCTGCCATACGTTAGAATGGAGACGTGGTTTTCTACAGGTCAGTGCTGTAGTGATAAATGCCGGGCGAATGCATCTCGCAGCCATTGTTACCTACACAATAAGATGCTGCGCGGAGCCCCGCCATAGAGAAGCTTGAGGTAATTTAATCCATTGAGAATACCGATAATGACAATGTTTATTTCAGATGGAGACATCAGTATTGACTGTAACGCAGTACAAAATTGCCACGCGCCACAGGCCACACAAAATAGAGCTGCCATCCAGCTATGCAAAACAGCAAAGTGAGTGTGTTCACGCGTCATTGTTTGCGCGTCAAACGCCGCCCATGTTACCTTTACGACCAACAACAGCTCTCAGGCAACGGATGAAAAGGCAGCTAAATTTTGCGTCTATTAGTATATTCTAATAGGAGTAAATCAGGTGAAGCTTCGACGCATGCAGATTTATGGAGCTGAATGAAACGGCGTCTGAAAGAGGCTTTATGAATAACTTCCCTAAACACATAACAGTCTGCATTAAGCGAGTTGACTACAGCCACAGAAAGAAGGTCGAACATAATACGGAACACAGATAAATGCATAAAAGTAGTCATTTGTGCCATAGATAAATTAGAGACTTTAAACTCCTTGTCGGAGGCAGAAGACTAAGGTGAGCACTTGATCCTAAATGGTACACACATAAACTAACGTACCAAAACAATAAACCATACCATTAATTGAACCATGAACATGAGGGCTTTGAATGAGTTCTCAACAACCTTGATTTAAGACGGGAACACAATGTGACAAAAATTTGTGTTAGAGGACATGTTATTATTTTTCTCCTCAAACTTACGCACACCTCCCCACCACCTCCAATTCCCCATCCTATTACCCATGACACCCCCCACTCCTCCGAGAGATTCACCTGAATAGGAAGAGCATGTTCTTTAGATTTGCATCTGCTGTTAGGCTCCGGCTGCATCACAGACTCTGAAAGCTCAGTGAAAGGAAGCTCTTCAGCGTGCCGCACACCTTGTTCTGCAAGGCTAATTAAGGCCCAACAATTAGCCATGCAGGAATCAGGACCGTTGTTTCCTCGCTGACATTTGTAACTGATAAAGTCGAAGAGAAAGGCCGTGTCACGCCGACGAGGACGAACAAATCGGCCTCATTTGAAATGCGACAGCCGAAATCTTACTTCGCCACTGTGTATTGCTGAACTTTGGCCGGTAGCTCCCGGCTCTCACAGTGGCATCTAATAAGCATAAAATCAGATAAGACAAGGAGCATGAGGAAACAAGCAAGGCCGCTGAGGTAGAACGCAACAGGACAGATGTCTTACTCAGCTGGTTCAAAGGGAAGCTAAAGAACACTCTGCCTGCTAATGTGATTTAGCTAGAATGCATTCAGGTTAAAGGTTACAGTTAGACCGCTGGGCAGCAGCAAATCAGATGACAACTGTGAAACTAACCATGACAGATTGGAATTAAAGTGACTGTCTGAACTCGCACAGGAAGTGTCAAGAGTCAGTTCCTCTATTTGTGCAAACATTCATCTCAATCTAAGACAGCAATGGGATCAGGACTAACCAACATATTTAGGAAAGCACTACATTTTTCTTTGACTTAACATTATTTGGTGAAAAAAAAAACAATAGTGAACAAAGCAAAAAAAAACTTTTTTTACACTAAATAGTAAATAGTAAAAAAAGGAATAGTTCACCCAAAAATGAAAATTATGTCATCAATTACTCACCTTATTGTTATTTTAAATCTCTATGGCTTTCTTCCTCAAAACATAGAAGATATTTTGAAGAATGTTGGTAACCGCACAACGGTGGTACCCATTCACTTTTATTGTACGGACATAAAACCAGTTCAAGTCAATGGGAATTGCTGTTAGCAAAATATCTTCTTTCAAGATCTGCAAATGAAAGGAAGTCATACAGGTTTGAAATGACAAGAGGGTGAGTAAATTATGACATTTTGGGGTAAACTATCCCTCTAAGTATTACCTGCTACATTTGTTTTATTCAGTCTTTTACTGTATTTGTTGTCCACCAAACAAACCATTTACATTTAAAAAACATTGCTTTTGGACTGTGCATACGTTGAAATAACCTAAAATAAACGTTTTTAAAGACTTTCAGATTTGATCATGTCAGAAAATATTGAGATAAATGGGAAATCCACACGATTTAGCTTATTCTTAATCAAATTTAAGCAGTATGTGACTTCTGACAGCCATTGTGTTCCATTATAGGCCTACTGATTATTTCCTTGTCAAATCCCAGCAACACAACCACTTGATGAGAAACAAATTCAATACATATCAGCCTTTCAGACCAATTAGTCTAGTTCGTGAGGCTGATCAGAAAGCTATCAGTCACGGTATGAAAACTTCACAACACAAGGTCAAACAAATCACAAATAAAAGAAAGATATTTGTAAGAATGCTTTTAACCTAACAGTTCTTGGCCACCGTTGACTACCATAATAGGAAAAATTACAAAGGTAGTCAAAAGTTGCCTTTGCTTTCCTACATTCTTCAAAATATCAGTACAAAGAAATGTACAAAGAAATGTGGTAGTCAATCGTGGCCAAGAACTTATACAAGCATTCTTACAAATATCTTTCTCTAAATCATCTAAATTAGGCCTATACAGATTTGGAACATCTTAAAGGGAAGGAAATGAAGACAACATCTGCTCCATGTTTTGTTGTCAATCAATGACAAAATGTTTGTGCTCACTAGTTCTATCATTAAATATAATATTTATTATAAGTTTACTGCTTTTTACTACACGTGTACTGCTTTTTACAATAATACGTTTCCAATTTAAGCCACATGAAGGGTTAAAAAAGAATAAGACAAGATACAGAAGGTGGATTTTAAGGATTTAGACAGACCAAGAAATAATTACAGAGAGAGAGAGAGAGAGAGAAGGTTAAACTCGAACTCTGAAAGGGTTAAACTTGAGCCTCAAGCTTTTATGCTATCATCCTTAGTTAAACTGAAGAAGAAATTAGCAGAGGAATTAGCAGAGCAATTACCACTTTAAATTGGACTAATTCCTCTGGTCTTGTCACAGCTGTATTCCAAAATATGTGTTTTTTTCCTTCCTCATCTAGCACACTGTTATTAATTTTTCTAATTTGAATCTTTGCCTTTTCACCAACTGACACCTGGGGCTGCTGATGGGGCGCCTCTGTCAGGCCTCTTTCAAATGTGTACCCCTCCTTATTCCCCCTTTCTCCCTCCCTTTCTCACAAGAATGTACTGCATGTACCATATTCAACTCATTGCACCATCTTATCCTTCTATCTTTAGCTTTCCTTTCTGCACTTCCTTCATCTTTCTATATTAGCCTTCTAAAAACGACCTCTTTTTGCATAAACACATGTTTAAAAATAAGAAATACAAGCAGATAAATATAAATGTTATCTATTTATTGGCGTTCATGCTACTCTTCAGATTTTCAAGTGTTTCTACAGCCAAATCGTGATTAACCTCAAGTGTACTTTATTGACTGGCTGTCTATTGCCATCCTCCCCAGGTGCTGCCTCTGATACATTGTGTCTAAAGACCAGGTTTATAGGATTAGGACTGACAGTTTATTCTGTCTGCTCACTGAGCTCGGATAGGTTCACCTTTGCCTCTTGTTGTTTCTCCGTATGTATAACTAAAACAATCAATTTGATTAAGGGCGTCTCAGACTAAGCATTGAGCGGATGGGACATCTGTCACCCGTACTGCTGTGACTTAAACCAATAAAGACAGTGATGTTTGATGCATCGAAGGCCAGATCATTGATCCCCACACACAGGATTTAGGGTTGTAATTACCCCTTGATTGGAATAACATCGAGTCAATAGTCAATAATATACCTTGCTCATCAATACTGCCATAAGGGTTAACTGTACTGTGTTCAGAGATAGCAAGAGACTTAATTAACCCGATTCATCTGTACTCGCATTGCTTTCATCCTTTATGGCCGTATCAGATTAAGAGATCTAAAGCTAAACTATCGGAAAATGTTTGTTGCAAGTTAACATTTATTAAGTTGAATGGATGAATTTGAATGAATTTGCCTAATCTATCCACTGTATGACAGGCTCAATTTCAAAGCAAGGTGTAAAGTCTTATAGGGTGTGCATTGGGCAACAACAAACAGGTTGATTTGTGGTGTATTGATATACATTAAAACAGGCTTGGAGGATAAACACTATCATTAAAACATTTCATGCAGTGTGCAAGTTTGTATTGGCTTAACTGGACAATATTTAAGAATTGTAAAGGGTGGTTTGACCTAATACATAAAAAACAGAAACACAGTTAATGATTAAAGAGAAACCAGCTAATATGAATCACAGCTACCCTCGGACTAACTAGGTCCCAACAACTCTTGCTAACAGAAAGAATTCCTTAGACAATACCCTTTCAAACCGCATTTTGCTGGCAAGGTTGTTACATTAGTAGCGACCTTCTCTATATTCCAAGGAGATCATTTATCTGTCAATAATTTAGTTTTCAAACCAAGAGATGTGACATTGGGTTATGAATCCTGATTTTTTTCTGGATGGGCTATTTGTGAATGTGAGGAATTCTTGGATATTACAAAATATAAAGTGCTTGTTTAGAATGCAAGTTCCACATTAATGGTGTGCTTATTCACAAAGACATAGTATATAGTACACTAGGATTATTCCTTAAAATCACACATTTATCTTCCCTGTTTCTGTTGTCAAACAGGGTTGAGAACTGTTAATAAAATGTAAATAAATATTGTAAATATAAATTACACTAAACAGCTATTTGATAACTAATATGAGTATATTAAATAAATATATCTAGCCAATGGAATATATCTATCTGGAAATCTAGCCAATGTCTCATTCTTTTTTGCTTCCAAGAGGAGTAAAGGTGTCATTAAAACCGAACTAACTTATTATCAATAATCATTATCCAAGATCAGAAGTAGATTTGCTTGGCCGGACAAATCAAGATAAAGGTCACAATGTCCAAAAATGAAAGCATACAGTTTAAGGCCAATGCATACAGGTACATCTTAATGCTTATTAAACTATGGGCTCAGTTATATTAAATTCATAATTTCTATTGTGTTCAAATCATTATTGCAATAAAAATGCTTAGTTGACATTCCAATTCACAGAGAGCTCTTCCATTAAGTTAGGCCTAGACTGATCAGCTCAGTGAACCAGAAAAAGCATTCAGAGTTTCTAAAAGTGTCTGTTAATTTCACTGTCTGAACAAAAAAGGTTGCAAAGGCTATGAGAGTACTATTACCTGACTGGCTTAATATGATTTTAATTAATAAATGTAACATTTCCTTCCTCCAAACACAGCCTAAAACTGCATTCAAACTATTTAAAATTACACATGAACCGATGTCATATAAGTATACTTGTGACATTAACTATAATGTAAAGGTTAATGTTTTGGTGTTTTTATGGTTATGTAAATTCATAATTAACAGAAACACCAATTAAAAACTAAATTCGTCTAGAAAATCCAAATGTTTTAAGGTTAAGGACAGATGCATTCCTTTTAAAATTCAGAACCTGTACATTTAAGTAACATTTAAATTTAAATAAATATTTTCCCTTTCTGACTTAATGAGATTAAGAAACCATGGAATTTATTTAATGAATGTCTCATAAAAACTAGCAAAGCCTTGTACTGCCCAAACCCTGTAGTACCGTGAAGGTGAATAGAGGCTCTCATACAGTATCTTCTCACATGTTAAGAAAAAAATAAAACCAACATGTGTTACATATGGTGAATGTACGCTTATTGCTCCCTGAATTCTTTGGATAAAAGCATCTGCTAAATGACTAAATACAAATGTATGCCTATGTATGACTTCCTTTTATTGTATCGTTTTTAAGATAGAAATGGCATTGTGGGGGGATTTGGGTTTCCTGACATTTGTAATTTTCTTTTGAACACGCATGAAAGTTTAAGGTCACTCGACTGAAATATTTTTTTATGATCTTACAGCATATGACTGTTTGAAATTGTACGGAAAGATTTTATTGTGCCAACATATAAATATATTTTATTACAAACTAAAAAAATTTTTAAATAGATGACTAGGACCAAATAATAAAGAAAAAGTAGCCAATAAGAGCTAATAACAGATGTGAACTGTTTAAAAAGCACATCAGGGTGAGACCTCAAGAAGCTGGTTACAATGCCAGAAGTAAGTTTTTGCTAGGCAAGGGGTCACTACATCTGAAGGTGCTATAGAAGAGTTTTGATTGTCGTTTTTTTATTCAGAGTTACTGTACATGTGTTATTCCATAGTTTACATAAATGTACTATTATGTTTTATTTATATAAAAATGAAATATTTATGAAAAATGTCACGCTAAACAGCAGAATATATTCAGATGGTTTTAATGTGCCGTTTTGCCCTGCATTAAATATCTTGACCCCATTTGCTCTTGATGTTCTGAATCTTTCTATCCATATACCCCTTCTCAGAGTCAACCTTAGAGAATAAAAATCATTAATCACATAACTGGATATTAAGGACATGAAGTTACCATTTCAGATTTTTTTTAATATGATTATGTCGTCTTTTTTCTCCTCCTCAGTAAAAAAAAACCCTGCATGACACAGAATTTGTGTATTTTAATATGGTAAAACAGCATCTCAATCACCAAAACTTTTACTGTAAAGAAAGTCAAGCACTTCTTATGTAAAAAGAAGAAAGAAAAATAGTGTAGTAAAACAAATTCCCATCAAAGTGACGGGTGCAGCTAATAAGGGCCAAATAATTTTGATTTCAGCCTGAGAAACCCCATTGGGTAGGTCAAACAATGTGTATTTGTATGTGTGTGCATTGCAGCAGAGCCCTTGTGTCATTTGTAGTGTGTGTGTGTGTGTGTGTGTGTGTGTGTGTTTGAGAGAGAGAGGTGTGGTGGTGCGGAAGAGTGAGCTGGGAGTACTTACTGCCAAATGGAGGATGAGAGGGGCGTGAAACACCATGCTCTCCCTTTAACCTCTGACCCCAGTTGTGACAGGGTTTGAAGTGTAGGAAATAGGAATAACCCCTGACATGTACAAACATGCTATCGTGAACGCACATACACAGGCAACACAGGCTTTATGTATAGAAATATACCAAGAAGCTAAAGCGAGAGAATAGAGATAACTCTTTGAAATAGCCTGAGTGATGTGATCATCCTCAGAGCAAAATCCTCTGTACCTCAGGAAGCTAATCAATTACAGAGAAACATCTCATATAGCTCACATGTACTCACAGCTATGATCAAACAGACTATCAAACAACAATAGAAAATAAAGGATGGATTACTTTCCCCCGGCTTTTCCTAATTCCCTGTCAGCTTTTACTAAAGGTCCTGCAATGCTAATCTCTCGCGCTACAGAAAGAAAATGTCAGTTTTGTATCCTCTTTATCTGGAATTACACAGATATACTGGAAAAAACTTCCCATCAGATAACAGTCCATCTCCACCATAGAGAAGAAGCTACAGCTGCCTGCTTCTATATCTAAGAGGAAGATAGCGCCTTGACTGGACTACCGGCAATCAAAATGGTCCCCGACTCATTATCGCACCCTTTTTTCCATAACCCCGCTTTCTCCTCATTCCGAGGAGACTCCCGTCAGATAGCACAAACTTGTGGACATATCATCAGATGTTTGTCATGATTCGGGATGGTCTCATTCAGTTTCTCAGTATGCGTTCATAGGGGACACAAATTGATGATGCTGCAACAAACTCGTGCAAAGACGCACCCAAGAGAGCATTGGAGATGATGCAAGGTTTTTGGCCAGTTCTTTCTTTATCATCGTCACATCTTAATTTATAACCGAGTCGCCATTATCACGTCTGTCAGCCTTGTTTAACCTCTCCTGATCTCCCATGATTCCCTGCTGGCTGACAGACATGATTGCTTGCCTTCTGTCCGCCTGCTGATAGGGGCTGAGTGATTAGCCCGCCTTCTACAGCTAGACAATGATGCATTGGAGTCAGCAGTCTGGACTACATATTAATGAGAGGGGTTGTGGGACTTTGATAAGGCTGGGCAATGATACACTTTGGGAAATTTGGGGGTAGTGGCAGGGGGGTGCAGAGGATACAGGGAGGAGATGTTATGGAGGGTTATGACATTTTCAGTAGCTTTTAACAATTAGACTAAGCAAACACTGCTATACACAGTACACTCTCTGTGAATATGTGTGTCGTGGAAGAAGGATGGAAAGAGGGAGAGAGAGAGAAGGAGAAGAGAATGGAAGCCAGAATGAGAAAGAGATATTCTCCAAACGATTTTGTCAAATGTCACATCAGTGCACAGCGGAGAGGCATGGGGAACGTGCCATTTCAATAGAAGGGGTCACTGGACTTATGTGAGGGGGGAGAAAAGTTACCGCTTACTCTCTTAATAATGGCTTTATGGAAAGTCAATCAGTTGTCTAAGGCAGAGGTTTTCAAACTTTCTCATACCAATGACCACAAAATTAAAAGAACCTTTTGTGAGGGACTCCCCATTTTAAAATACATAGCTATTTTTATTTGTAAAGAAACATTTAAACTTTGTTAGATAAATATGATTTTATTAAGACAACATATTGGACCCCGAACCCCAGTTTGAAAACCCCTGGTCCAAAGTACTAGTCATTACAAATGATACCTATGAAAGTTTTAAGATTATCTCCATCCATGACTGGGAGACAACAACAAATAATGAAAAATCTGATTTCATACATTTAGGGTTAGATTAGGAAAATGAATGTATATAGACCATTTTGCTAAATGTGGGCCTACATACAGTATATAGATATATAACAATATATATATTTAATTCTTCAAGATATACATTTAACATTCTGAATATCTGTTGGTTGTAGTTTGTTCAAATGTTTGTCCACAATCAGGAAGTTCTTCAATGGGCGCGAAGCCCATTGTTCACGTTTTCCAAAGTGGCCTATAAAAAATGCAGTAAAAAGATGTGCTTTCACCCAAGTCTGATGTAGTATAGTTACTTGTGTGTGAGCCTGTGCATTTTTGATACGGTTAAGAAGGGGACAAGGGATTGGAGGACACCCCACCCATACACACACAAGCCTCTCCATCCCTCCGCCCACCCATCAGCAGGGCTGCATGCCAATAATTTCTCCTTACATTTGAGTGGGCTCCAGTTAAACTCAGGCACTAATGGGGTTTTTTTCCAGATAAGAAATTACCAGTGCGGGTCGCTCCTTTGTCTCTCCCTGGGAGCTCAACTGCCGTCGCCACGGAGAATGGCCTCGGTTACCAGAGAAACGGAGAGTGTGCTACCCAGGTCTCCATGGTAAAGAACAGAACATTTTGTCACAGACTTCTTTTCAAAACCTGAACAGACTTTAACAGTTCGGCCACAATTAGGACAAAATGCAGGCCTGTACCATTATTTGTTACAGGACAACTGCCATATGGGTTTACTATTCATGGTCCCTGAACAACAACAGATTTTACACTGAGGCCAAATCTATAGAGCTATGGGGCATGTGATTTATAACTAGATTAGAAAATGACACTAAAACAATTAGCAACGAAAATAAACAAAATAGAACGAACACAAACTACCACCATTTCTTAATAAAGTAACCAGTTTAGACAAGTGGAAACAATGGCATGGAACTATATTGAATAAAATGATAATAAAAAGGTTAAATAGGGCCTAATGTAATACCATAGCCTTATCCTCCTAAAGTTAACTATCGAAATTTTCGTATTTTTTATTATAGTTTCACACGAGGCACTAAGTAGGCTATGTATAATTAAGATATCCTTCCCAATGACTTATCATCATTCGAAAATAACTAATTGTCATTTGAAAATACAGCATCTACCATTTTGTTTAAAATACGTCATTTTAAGCTCAGAGGGGTTTATCAAACCTTCCCCGCGTCTGTCGGGGTGTCCTGAGAAGAAACACACACGTGCACTCACTCTGTATTTCTCACTTGAAAAGAGATGAGAGGTGAATGGATTGAGGTGGAGAGGAAAGGGGAAAGCTGTGAGAGGCAGCTATTCTCAGTGAGACAAAACACGGGCGCCGGTAGCCTCCATTTCACTTCAATCACGGCAAGGGAAACAGGGAAATTACAGCGCACACAAAGACACTGGTGCCGTAATTTCAGGATAGACAAACCCTGCAATAAAATTACCTAAATTACCGGCGTGTAGTGAAAGTGCTGCTCGCGGCGAATCTTCCCGTGTCAGCGGCGGCAAACCCTCCGTCGCGAGCGCGAGCCCTGATCCCGTTTAACCGCGCGCCTGTCATTACCAAGCGCGCGTGAGCTGTGACTGACTGCCATGCAGGTGCTCACGAGAGACCAATGATGCGCTTATCACTCTTCTTCCTGTTTGAACCCCGAATGATGAGCTCAGTTCAGAGACGATACGGAGTACAATTTGTTAAATAAAGGAGAGGGAATACATCGGGCATTAGTTTGATAAAAACAAAACTTGCGTATTTATAAATCATTGTGGTTGGATAAAATATAATGAAAAAGACTAATATAAAATCTATGAATTATTTTTAAAATAAAGTTAATTTTCAATTACTGTTTTCTTTTCATATATTGGGACTTCATATTGAGACCAAAATCAGCTAAGGTGAAAGGAATTCGATTTTTTCCGCAAATTTAATTACAAGAAATAAAGAAATGTAATACCTATAAAAATGATAATCCATCTAAGAAGATACGAGACAGTAAATATCACACAAAAAATTGTTCATTTAAAGATTTTCTTTACTACATTATCAAATAAATTGTAATTTCCTTTGTGGTGACTGTTTTAAAATTTGAGTGGCACTGTAACAAAGTAACATCAATAGTAACAATTTTTAATCTTCTTCACTTTAAAATTACAATGTTTATGTAAATTCTTTTTTATGTGCCACCTTGTGGCATTCTTTCCATAATCTTCTCCCATTGCTATGTGTAAGATATAAATCACCTGCAACAAAAGAAGATTTTCTGCTGTTGTGTTATTGGTAAGATGGCACCAGAGCTGGTGTGGGAATTCTAGCCCCAGGTCATGATTACTGTATAGATTTCAGCTTTAACCTAAAAACATCAGCCAAACTCATAAGTGCTGGCTGAAGCTGAGAACATGAGTGAGTCACTGTTAAAAATAAATTCCCTGCCTGTTTTTTAGAAAAGTAAGGAGTTAATGTGGAAGAAAACTGTATGTTAACTTAATAAAACAATGCAAGGGGGTCCTCCAAAATGATTATATATTTTAAACAATCACTTCAAACAGCCTACTTATCACTGTCAAGTTTCCTCCATGTGTAATACAGTATACAGCAAACAAATGTTAATATGTAGAACAAAGAGACATTGTAGCCAGAAAAAAGCTGTTCCTGACCCTTGACACTGAATTAAGAAGACTTGCCGTATTATTAATTGCTCAAATAAAGCCTTACTATTTAACAGATACAAATTCTCTAAATGGGTAAGTAGGCTTTTTGCCAGTTCATTTATCTGATCACAGAAATAATTTTGCATGTTGTTCATTTGGACACATTTTACACACTTATCTGAGTCTTGATGAACTAGATCCTAGATAACTACCTGCTAAGCTTTTCTCCATCACAGCTTCAAACACAAGAAACCTCCATGACCGAACAACAGAACACTTTTTCTTTACTGCCTATTTCATCCGGATCTTCCAAATTCCAGAGTGAACACTAAAGTTTCACTGACAGACACAAAATCGATAGCCACAGATATAAATTTAAGTGGCTCCATCACCTCTCCAGCATCTTATTCTGATGTCCTACAGTATCTGCTACAGACGGCCTGCCCTCGGCTAAAACCTTTTACTGAAAAATCACCCATATCAGAATTTACAGACAAAATGTCATTTGTCCCATAGACTGTTTCAGCGGCAACAACATAAGCAAATGCTGTATGGCCCAAACTCAACTTCCGCATTATACTCAATAACCCTTGAGTAGTTTAAATATATTTAATACAATTAATAAACAATAAATTATTCATATAAATGATGATTCATATAATTCAATACTTTAATAAATTGTTATATAATAACCAAACACAGACAGGAAGTTAACAGGCCAGGCGTGTGCGTCCGATTAAACCGTCTTTACAGTACATGCTTTTACAACCAGAGCTATCCGATGGACAAACGTCTGTACGAACAACTACATGAAGTGTTAAAGAACGTACTATCAGCTGTAACACCGAATTATATTTCTTGCAGTAACATCTCGCCCATTCTGCGGTCATGGTGTGAGAACTGCAGCGGGTTCACGGTAACATAATTTATGGTACGGTTACTGTGTTGTGTGGTGTTAGCTGGGTGTGACAAAAAGGGTGAGTAATTGGATTGTGTGTGTGTGTGTACCGCTCAGCCTCAAGGCCTCGCTGACTGGCTGCAGACTGGATGCATTTGTTGGAGAAGATACGGAGGAGCTGCTTTGAGAGAGCTAATCACCAGAAAGGGGAGAGACCATGACACACACTGTGATTGACACACAATGGACGAGGATTCTCTCGCTCAGCTCCACTCATCTCCTCTAGCTCTTTCTAAAGAAAAGAGAGAATGAAGAGACAGGAGAAGGGGGGAGTGGGAAGGATGGGGGGGGGGGTAAGAAGGGAAAGGAAGCAGAGAGGAAGAGAAAGAGGAAATCAGCCCATCAAACATGTACAGTAACTTCACCGGGGTAAAGAACCAATGCAGTGGTTGTAAGTAAACAGACTCATTTACAGGCACGTGCAAACACACACAGTCATAAACATCGCAAATGCCGGGATCGGAGAGGATTATTTCCTATCCGCTGTTTGAATAGGGTCTTGTTTGTGGTTTTCTGGTCTGATAGTAAGAAGGTAATGTCCACTATTTGACAAACGTTGCCTTTCTGTCATGGTTAAAGTGCAAAAGCAAGGGAAAAATTAAAATTAGCAGCCAACCAATATTGTTCAATATCGCCTTTGGATTTAATAAAGCCAATGATATACATCACCTATTTCCCTGGAAAGATACATTTCCTGTTTTATTTGCAAGCACCAGGCTCCATCAACCTTTGCCTGTTATGTCTAATTCCCCAGAGCATCTGAAATGTAACCGTTTTAAACTGCATTAAAAGCATTTTGACCAAACACTTTCAGAAAAAAGACAAGACACCTCTCATCTGAGAGTGGTTTAGCCCGTCTGCAACTCTATCATTTCAACATCTACAGAGTGCGTGCGTGTGTTTGCATCAGGAGGATCATAGACACATGTGAAATGATTGGATAATGATATAGGAAGGGGGGAAACGCCTCTAGAACTCTCTCATCTTCATTGTATTGTATATGAGAGAGGAAGGTGAGAGTCAATCTGACAAAGATTATAGAGGACTCAAGCAGGTGCCTGTTGTCGTGCCCTATTTCAGTAATGTACTCTAATGTAGGTTCCAAAGTGACTTGGCTGAAAGGTGTCTCACCCTCTATGATCCAAATTGCAGAGAGTACTGATGAAGGCAAAAGTATAATAAAGCCCACTGCTACAGAAACAGATATTTAGTCTATAGTTGATATTAAGATGACATCATAAATATTGAAAAGTGAGTGCTTTCATGTACAGGAACTTTGAGAGGACCTAGATGAAACACTTGGCCTGACAGGTAAAGTTTGCTGACCCCATGGATAGGTAAAAATCACAATGCCTTTAATGTTTCAAATATTGCTCCTAGACAGAGACGGTTTATAGATTTTTCTCTTGAGGAAACGGATGTATTAATCTCAGGTCTATACTCAATCTAGAGATCTCAATCTGCGCTATCATACAGTTTCATCAAATATGTCACAGAATTTGCCATTTGCCACAAATATACATTTCATACCAGCATCTTTTCCTGCGGTGAAAATTTGCCTTGATCAACAGGTTTCTTTCACACGGGGGAGGACAATGTGACATGAATTGTTGTAAAAGGGCATACACTATCGGTCAAAAGTTTAAGTTGTTTTGCTGAAATTATCTTAAAATCTGAGAACATTTACAAACTAGACACAAATATAATTGTTGAATCAGATAACAACTTTTAAAAAAATCTTGATCATAGAAGAAAAAAGTGAACATAAAACATGATACCTGAAGATTCTGGTTGATAAAACATGCTAAAGAGTGACAGAGGCTAAAATGAAACAAGATATTTGCATGCTTTTTCTTTATTATAGAATATAACAGTATAATGTTGGCTTTCCTATTATTATTACCTATACAATTTTTATACAATTAGATGCATATATATATACTACATGCACATATATTAGCTTTTACATTTTTGCAGCTTCAATGATTGTTTTGTGGGTTTTTTTAACTATTTGACTATTACATTACTAAATAAGCTTATTGTGACAAACTATAGTGCAGTATAGTGTGACAACATTCCCCTCTACAATGCATTTGCTCTGAATCAGACGCTGAAGTAAGCTCACGCTCTACTAGTTTAGGTATTCCCTAACACACCTGAGGATCAGAATTCAACAGTACGCCACACAAACATACATGAAGTCTGTAAAACAGACTATCAAACTGACATAAAAAGAGACAGCATATCAGCCTATATAAAAAGTGCTCCTTTACCCCTATGATCCAGTGTGACCTCTGCATACATGTATTTTATTGCTAAGGGCTTTGAATTGAGGGGTGGCAGAGCTCCCCCTGTTGATCAGTTCTAATAATACACAAGCATAATGACATGTGCTGACATACCTTACATTTGAAAGAAAATACATATTTTATGTAAACATTTAAGAGGCTAGGAGTGTATGACAACCAGACAGTAAGAACTAGAGGTTAGCCACAATGCTTCATGCTTTGCAAAATAACAGTCATACGTTTATGTCACTACCCTTTAACCTGTGGGAAATCCGTTTATAAAAACTTATTCTGGAGTAAATACAGATGTCAATCTATTTTCCTTTAAGATACCAGGAGGTCTCTCCCCTTTCCTTCTCTCGGCTGTCCTGTCTTTTTTTCTCTGTGAGCTAATTAACCTGGTTGCTCTGCTGTAATGAGTTCTCTCTGGTGGCAGGCGGACTCTGAAAAGGGAGGCGCAGGCTAGCGATCCTCTCTGGCCATATCATCAGGACATTGTCAGGCCAAACAATGGTCTTATCTGCCTGCTTTTGCCACCCCCCCAACCACCCTTCCGATTAACAGAGAGGAACTGGGGAGATGGAGAAAAGGGCATGTCCTTGCACAGGCCCAATAAATGTCAAGGAAAAGGCCAGGGGAGCAGCCATACCCTATATAAATCTATACATACATATTTATCTAGTACAAAGAACACACATCAGAATGAAGGTAGGCCAAGTGCAGAGCAAAACATGTCTTTAGATAAACTCTTTAGTTATGAAAATGAATAAAGTTAAGGACCATGACGATTACTGGAAATACTCATATTATTCAGATAAATTACTAGTCAAAGTCAAAAATGCAGTGGAAAAAAATGAAACTCACAGTTTCTAAACAATTTTCATCTTTTAAAAATCGAAATATTTTCGGTGAACTGTTCCTTTAAAGGCGCTGTGTGTAATATTTAGGAGGATCTACTGACAGAAATGCAATATAATATATATAACTATGTCTTCAGAGGTGTATAAAGCCCTTACACAATGAAGAGTTATGTTTTATTACAGTAGAATGAGCTTTTTCTATCTACATACACCGCGGGTACCCTTGCACGTTGACGTCATGTTTTTTGTACAGTAGCCCTAAACGGACAAACTGCTCTACAGAGGGCGATTCGTAAATATGTAATCTACTTCGGTAAAGAAGTGAAAACGTGATGACATCTTTGCTGTCAATTAATAATTGTGTAGTAACCCAACTCGTTTCCTGCGTTCCATTCCAAATTGATCATCCCTATGCCCAAAGCGCTTGATGTGTAAGCTCGGAAAGGAAAAACGCAATTGTCCATTTAAAATTCACTTGGCAAAAGGAGAAATAAAATCAAGTTTTTTTCATTTTTTGGACCGAGTGACGGTTTGTATGGTGTCCCCTTCCCGAAGGGCCCTTCGAACGGAGATAAAATCCATTTGGACGCACTCCGCTCTCGCTTGTGTTTCCTTTCTGTTGCAGACATGGCACGCGGTGTCGCTTCCCGTCCGGTGCGCACTTTTGTTTTAACGTTTCAAGTCATAATGAGCAGTTTGAGAAGAAAGGCTCGACTTCCAAATGATGTCGTTGTAATCAAATTCAAGCATTTAAAGCAGTTTGTTCATGGTGTGTTACAAGTTAAGGGGTCATCTTAATCATTGTGAATATTGTATGAAGTCTTGACAAAAAAGTAGGCTACTAGAAATACACAGGTCATACATACAATTATGCGGATATTTATAAATTAAGATATTTTATATTGACAGAAGGAAAGAGCACAGGCCTACAGAATGATGTTATTCTTACAAATAGCTTTGTAAACTGCTGGCATCTAGAAGGAATATCAGCATTTTATTGTTCAAAGCAAAGGTCTCTCTCAACTTATATTTTAGTTTGTCAATTAATATGATAATAAGCTTTGTATGCGCACCCCTCAAAATCTCCCACAGAGCCCCAGTACATAAAAAGCCCAATTTATCCCCTGGATACAACTACATTCCACTTGAATTTAAATGAAAATCAGGCAAAACACAGTAAAGAGTTATTTTTAAATTCCACATGAATTTTCGAGCTTGAATCAATTCACAAAACAATATTACAAATAAGAGCCTTGAGGCATAAAGTGTCCAGAGGCCTCTAACTTCTTTTCTTCTCCTCCTGCGTTTCTTAGTGGGTTGAGAATGGAGTAATGAGAGGGTGGGAGGTCTAGAGATCCAGAGCTCACCTCATTTCCTCCATCCATTGCATGAGTGGCCACTTAGCACTGTGTACAAGAGTTTGCAGTAAAGAAGGAATGGAGAGGAAAGAGAGAGAGGCCATTAGAATCAGATATATGAGCAGGGAAGGGGCGGAAATAAAGAAAACAAGGAAATAAACTGAGGACGATTTTTTGGATTCAATTGGATTCAATTTATTCTCATTACACATACAAGTACAGTGCAACGAAATGTATTTTATGAGAGGATTGGTATTAAAATACTGCATACCCATTTCAAACTAACGCAATTTAGATGGACTTTTGAGAAGGGAAAATGTGGATCTTTGTGGGTGAGCACGTTGTGGGCATTTTGACAAGCTCAGTCTTTGAGTCTTTCTCTGCGCAGTGGGGCCACCCACAGAATTACAACCCAAACAAAGATGCCTCTGTTGGTGCCTCTGCCTCCCAAAGAACCCCTTGAGTGGCTTGAGGTCCACAAGAAACCTGTAAGACCTATTAATTTACCCATTCACATACATGCGTGCACACATATAAACACGTACACACATTACACAACACCGCTAATTAATCCAGAGATTACCAAACCAATTACAACCACACTCAATCTAATTAGAAATTATTTAAAGCATTTTCCAATTAGGCTTTACACACCCATTTATAAAAGACCACCGGAGCTCACAGAGAAAGGAGGAGTATACACAATCGTGTATTTGTGTGTGTGTATCTATAGCCACTGTGCCAGACTTTCACCTGTCCTCCAAAAAAACTGCACCAAAGATTCCCTACACAAAATGTTTTGGTCATAAACAAAGTTGCTTTGATCCTAAAAAAACTGTATTTGTGCGTTATGTCAGCAACCAGGGATTGAGTGTTTCAGAGCTAGTGTGCGAGATGAGAGAAATGTCAATCCCAGCTGATTTCAAGTGAACCGCTAAAGAATCTGACACCATGACAGGCACGTCAATACACCAAACAATTCAAGACAAATCCTCTGTTTTTCTATCAAATAAATTCCTGTCATAAAACAATACTCTCCACGTCTCCCTCCGCCCACCACGGCTGTCTCCTCCACCTTTCCTATTCCCTCTCCTACACTCACGCTCGCTTCTAACTACTCTATCTCTCTCTCTTCACCTATTTGCGAGCGAGTCTGTCTCTGAGGGATTGCTGTTCAGCGGTTGTCAGGCCAAATTGAAAAGATGATCCACAGAGCCATGGGGTAAACACAGGAGCCTTTTGATCTGAAGAGTCCACAGTTAAATAAATAGAGAAGCGACACACAGCCCCTCCGGGCTTCATTAGTCTCCAATTACAGGTTCATTCATCTGTGAAATGCAGAAATGCAACAGCTGTATAAACCGCTTATGGAGCGGCAATTTGCTTGCTATCCACAATACTGATGTTATCAGGCCTTAATATGGCACAGTGTTTATCATTACATAATGTTAGCAGGGTTGTCTACAGCAATTCTGATAATTAACTGCAGGTCTAGTCTGAGGTCTGCCTGTGTTTCAGGGCTACATGTGTTTAGACTGTAGTTTTACTGTACAGTAGTTGTAAGTGCAGACACTCATCAAAAAGCTACAAAAATACATATGTACAGTATAAGGGAATTTAAAAACAAACTGCGTCATTCTTACGTTGTGAATTTGAGCTTTGAAAAAACTATAATAATTGATTTATTACAATTATTAAACAATAAAATTGTAATATAAATTAATATATTTTTTTTAATAAAACACAAAAAGTTATATTATTAGTCACTACCCAGACCGAAAACCAAACAAAGGCCGGAAGTTAACTTCGGGCCAGGCACGTGTGTATGATTAAACCGTCTATAGCATTACATAGACGGTTTCATAGCATAGACAACAACAACAAAGCAACTAAAAACCAGCTAACACCACAGAATATCAAAGAATTGATTGAAATGTATATACACACTTACTACTAATGTCTGGGCTGGTGTTTCTATTCATAATGATGTCACTTCCTGGAAGATAATGTCATTGTGGAAATAGTTTTGTGGAATATTACATAGGAGTAGTAAGATACTTTAGAGCATAATAATTGTTTTAATATGTCATTAACAACGAAAACAGCTTGTTAAAAGTAAAACTAAAAACCAAATTGAAGTATTTTAAAATTGACTCCATGCTCAGTGATATCACGATAAAAAATATTCCCAACATTATTTCCAATCTTTAAAATTGTGTTTCTTGGTTTTTAAAATTTGTGTGTGTGTGTGTGTGTGTAAAATATTATATTAGCATTTACTGCAATAACAATATCATCAAAAAACTGATGAAGATGGACAGCTACTATAGAAGCGAGGAAATAGAAGCAACAATGAAATAAAAGAAAGACTGAAGGCTGCCGAGACATGAAAACATACAGGAAAGTGGGTGGGTGATTGTGCAAAGACATGGTGTAAACGAAAGCAGAGTTCTGTGAGGAAATGTTGATTGTGAGTGAGAAAACGAAGACAGAATATAAAAAGCTGGGGGAGGGGAACCACACATAAGCGACCTTCTTCTTTACCCCAACAAGCATAAGTGCTATTCTGATTATTGTGCACACACACAGTGCATCCCTTCGGACTGAGGCACAATGGCTTTGTGAAAGTCATCAACCCCCTCCCCCTAAAAGCGTCCCTCCACCCCCCTCTGGAGTCGGTTTCATCATTTTAATTAATTTCTAATCAGGCGACAGTAAACTAATCAAGGTCTGCATAAAAACAGAGGCGGCTGTTTTTTTTACTGAGGAGTCACCACAGAGTCTGACTCGGGCTGCATACTGAGCACTGCAGCCACATCCATCCTGTGGGGTTTTCACTTGCAGAATACCGCATAAATCTACCAAATAAGTAAATCTGATCTAAAACCTGAAATATAAAATTGTGCATATTGATTCTTAATTTTTTTAAACAATCTATCTTTAAATTCAGCTGCAGAAAGAAATCCAAAACTATTTTAAATTGATAAAGATTATAAAAATATTATTAAAATTACAGTTTTGTTTCATCGTGTGACCTAGTGAAAACATTTCTCCCAAATTCCAAATGAAAATATTGATTTTTATTTGTATTTGGCAATTAAGTTACAGTATAAGTTCATATTAATTTTGAAAAAACACAATACTAATGTTTTAAAATGTAATTGAAGATCTGTTAAAAAATGACCATATGATGAAAAAAGGGCTGTTAACTTTCAGTTTGTGTTCGTTGATTGGTCCTGCTAGTGGCTAATAATATAACCATTAATTTAATTTATATATTTAAATATTGATTTATATGAATACATTATTGTATAATAATTATACATATAGTTATTTAAAGATTTTTGGAAATAGTTTTTTTTAATAAACATTTTTGTTTTGCATTAAGTGGTTTCTTCATTTTTACCATAGTTGAATATTAGACAAAGGTGTAAATAAATAATTTATTGTTACAAATTATCAAAAATCAGTGATGATAAAATTATGATTGTGATTATCTGTTTAGCAAAATTCACTCTTTATTTGTATATGCAATGGCAACATTTCTTTAATTGAAATCTCTATTTTATTGAAATCTCTTCTGTATGCAGCCTTGGATAAATAAACTTGGATTTGTCAATTTTGCTGAAGTATAAGCAAGTATATACATTCTTGACAAACACTCCATCAAATAGACATTTGATTCCTGCAGTATGTCTACACCTTATGTATGTCCTCTCCCAGCATTCAAAAATATTCAATGTTGAGACAAACTTATCTGCCAGGAAAATGAACATGACAAGCAAAGAGGAGCCACTTGCTAACAGCCAACCTGAGGGAGGGGGGAGAGTGGATTATACACGAAAATCTCTAATCTCTCTCAGGCCTGTAGGATTATTCTGCTCTCTCTCGGTGTTAGCGGACATATTTACCCATGGTGAGTATATTTAGACTCTAAATTCCCCTGCTGCCTCTTCTACCCACTGGCTGGCACTGGGAGAAGCAGGGGGAAGGACGCCAAGCAGGGGATAATAATACAGAGAGAGGCAGACGCGGAGTGAGAGAGAGTCCCCCCTCAAGCAGAAAGCAGAGAGAGAGGATTAGGCCTCTCATCTCCTGGTGCATCATCCACTCTCTCCAATGATGCCGTTTCATGATATCCAACAGCACAGAGGGATGATCCCATTACACGCCAATGAACAGGCCGACCAATACACAGCCACAGCAACCACATTACACAATTACAGCACGCCGGTCGCCAATACACCGCCACTCTTTGCCAATAAATGGTCAGGAGCGGCCCGTGCTCAAATAAACAACCCCTCCAGTCAACAATTACAGCATGCTTATGAAGTACGGTAGGCCTTTACACCAAAGGTCAAGTAATAGAATTTTACAATATTTGGAGTGCTTGTGTATACAATAGCTACGGAGTTCACTCACAGCACTTTAACTGTTTTGCAGTGTGAGTTCAAAGTAAAACAAATGTCGTGCACTTATTCAAACAGCTTTAAATGTTATTTATTTCTTAAACTATTTAACGACAGAAAGGCAATATAATATCTTCAGAGGTGAATAAAGGCCTTATGTAATGAACCGTTATGTTTGTATTACCTTAGAATAAGCTATTTATGTCTACATACAGAGCGAGCCTACATACATTGAATTCGCCATGTTGCATTTCCTCTTCCCCTCCCTCTATCCTCCCCCTCACTTTACAAAGGGGGAAAATTACTACTAACTTACCTAACTGCTGTCTTGCTGTCAGATCAAACGCCTTTAACAGCGTTGCTATTTACTGTTAGCTAGCTCTGCCCTCAAAGATGCTGCACAAAGAAAGCATGAGATGCATAGGTTTATTATAGCTTAGACCACGCAAATAATTATGGAAATTAATAAAATAAGCAAACACAACAAAAGTATATACAAGCAGTAACTGGTTCGGGATAAACAATGAAGCTCAAAACTGCTCTGTTACACAGCTAATATTACAACAACAACAAATATTGGTTCTAACAAACAGAAAAAGCAATGTCACTCACAAACTGATTTTTAGATTATATTTCTCTCCAACGTCTCTCTGCTGGAAAGTATCTCCATAGATATCTATGAGTATCTCTGCTAAAAGCCTTCCTACTGCGGGTCCTAATGCATTTCTAGATGTATTATGGCCATACTAGTCCAGTGTCTGTTAAGTTTCCACATAACCAAACCTCAGGAGTGACATAAAGACATCCAACAGCAATGTGAAAGACTGAGGTTATTCCTAAATACAATTACTGTTGTATTGCTCTGCTGGAAAGTCTTTATTAATGCAGGACATGACTTTTATCCTTCTTTTTATACTTAAAATCCACAGAACATTTATTTTATGTAATATATAAGACATCACTCTGTCTATAGTCTTTCTAAGGCCTGCATGATCTCTTCCCTGCCTCCACATGAGAAGACACACCGTCTCAATCAACGACATCTTTTGGTTCTGTGGTGGCCACCGTCGTGTTTCGAAAGGGAGGAGTGAGGACAGAGATTGGTTGCAATTCTCAAACTATAAATCCCGCTATAAATCCCACTCTAGACCTTTAAAACCAAGTGCTTTTTTGAACAGAGGCAAATTCTTGTGTATTATTTAATATATTCTAGCATTGGAATATATATACACAATGTATTATTCTATATATTTTTAATAAAGCTGCAGAAAAAATTAAGAGACCATTCCAAGTTTTCATTTATTCAGCATTTTCAGATGTATTGTGGCCAGACTAGTCCAGTCTCTGTTAAATTTCAACAAAACCAAACCTCAGGAGTGAAATCCAACAGCAATGTAAAAGACTGAGGTTATTCCTAAAAATAATTACTATTGTATTGCTTAAAACTGCATCTGAATGTTTTTAAAATGGTCTCTTAATCTTTCACCATATGTTCAATGATTTAACATCAACAGTTAAAGGAAAATATATTTTCTTTGCAAATGGGTTCACATACCATACCATGTGCATCTGTTTGCTTGCCATTTAAAGTAGAATAGTTGTTTAAAGCAATCTACTTCATAAATGTGAATTAGCCTCCAAAATTAATATAACCCAATCAAAAAAGTTGGATTATAAAAAATAAACATAAACCACTTTATAAGAAGGATAAAGAGTATTTGACTGAAATGTGGTTGGAGGTACAGGAGTCATCTTCACCACCAGAACAACACCTGTCTCAAAACAGGTGTACTTCACCTGGCTCGCCTCCACCTATCCCCATGCTAAATACTCTCATATGAAGCCTTAGGTATCTGTTAACCTTACACATGAACTTGAGAGGCATCACATAACAGCTTTACATTCATCTGCCACAGATCAAAGGCAAATGACTGATAAGAGTGTCTGACTTTGATGTATGAGTAGAGGAATCTTGAAGGACCGGGAATGACAGCTTCTGCGGTCATTAAGGGACTAAGACTCAAGAGGAGCAAAGGCCAAATATATACAGGTAGGTTTATGCCCTGAAACTTCAAGGACCAGGATTTAAATTTGGTTCATTAATTGTAAGTAATAAATCAGCTGAATCACAGGACTTTTAGTGATATTCAAATGAATCAGATGTGAATACTGTAAGTGATGAATCAGATCTGAATTTGGTTTTCATTATCTGAGGGTGATGAATCAGATGAATCAGATCTAAATTATTTTTCTTTAACTGTAAGTGATGAATCAGATGAATTAGATGCATTCAAATGAATCAAATTTGAATTTGGTTTTCATTCACTATAAGTGATGAATCAAATGAATCAGATAAATCATATCTGAATTTGGTTTTCATTAATTGTAAGTGATGAATCAGATATGAATGATGATTTTATTGTAAGTGATGAAGTGTAATATAAATCAAATGAATAAACTATAACAACAAGTGCTTGTTGTGCTGCTTTTATAGGTGAAAACATGTAGGTTGCTAGTATGTTTTACAGGGAGTTGAGAAGCAAATGGGGGGATCTTGTAACCAACATGCGGGGGCAGGAGCTAAACAGCCCTAAATTTGCCTCCAGCACAGCAGAGAGGAGGAGGAAGAACGAACAGGAGAGAAATATGGGAAGCTGACCAAGGAAATCCTGTTCTTAAGATTGGCAAGCGTAGAATTTGCATTGGAGTCTAAAATAATTTTTAAAGAGGGGATTTGGGATCTTACCAAAATACTAAACCCAGGAGGAAAAGTGTTTGTTTAATTTTTCTTTATTCTTTTAAGTCATTTCCCTTCTGTACTAAGAGGAGCCTGTAGGGCCCGGCGTCTGCTACGGAGGTGAGCTCAGATTCAGTTCAGGAGATGGTGCAAAGAGCCACAGGAAACAGCACTCAAACGATTTTACAGTCTGAGTCTACAGAAAGCACATCTCAAAGAACAGTCATGCGTCTATTCAGGATCAAACAGCCTTAATTATTTTTCATATTCACAGTAACAGCCCCAACAATACCCCTGCCACTAAATATATCATTTCCTCAGGCACAGATTACATGTTGCTTCAGCTGAGGTATGGAATTACCTAATAAAGACGTGCGATACAGAAAGAAAACAGCCACTCATACGCTCAAATAAGCAACAAATTAATTAAGAGTTTGCGATGCGATGGGGAGAAAATCGCTAATGGCTGAGTCACTCTTGCATGATACCGCAACATAATTGCACATCGTTGCATCATAAATTTCTTGTTTTGTTGGCACAACACATTTAAGCCATTTGAGGTGGCACCATGAGGTTTTGGCAACACTTAAAAAAATACAAATCAGTAAAATGTTTAAATATGTGCACTAAATCGAGCAAGCAAACCAAATCCAAAACCAGACAAAACCTGTCCAACGTGTCTATCCTTAAATCACACATAAACACAAACCCAAACCTTCTAGAAGAAGATTTCAAGAGATTTATTTGGGTCATCTAAAAACAGGTTCTATGGAGCGAATCTGTGCTCATTAACTACAAACAAAGCACAGTTTGGATCATTTGTGCTTTTGTAACAACTTTGATAGAAATTCATTAAATGGCTTTTGGTTTTCTGACCATATCAGTGTGAATCTCTATAGCTGCAATAAAACAGTAAATTGGGCTGGAAAAAGTCTATTTAAGCGTTAGATATCATATTTTCTCAATTTGTCTGGCTTGGGCATTGTGTTAAATTGTATTATTTAGCAGGCATTCAATCATTAGAAAATCTTAATCTGTCATTGTGCCATTTACCCCCATAATGCTCATACTGTTCCAGACACTTCAAATAAGGTCATCTCCATGAGAATACATTTTCAATTAAGTTAGCAGATAATTCATTTCCTATCTACAAACTCCTAAACGTAATATGAGGAAGTATTTAAAGCATGTATTTCAAAACTTTTTGAAAAATCATCTGAGCCACGCAAGGCCCGAAGTTAACTTCAGGTCTCTTTTTGTTTATAATATAACAATATATTATATCTGATTATAATATAACAATATATTATATCTTAAATTTATATTATTATATTAATATGTTGTTGTATATCAATTGTATTCAATTATATTAAAACTACTCAACAGTTATTGATCCTTTGCAGGGGTCTACCGGAAGGTAAGTTTGGGCCACATAATGTTTGTTTGTTGGTGCTGAAACCATATAATATTTTATTTTGTGTTCTGCACAAAAACGTCATAAAGGTTTGGAATGACATGATGGTGAGTAAATTATGGAAGAATGATTTTTTTTTGGGGTAAACTATCCCTTTATGGAGTAAAAGATACAGTACATAATATCATTTCTGACTTAAGACATGAATAAAAGCCCTACTTGTAAATATAAAGGCACAGTCGTAGAGGATTACAGTATGATAATTGTTTGGGGGTAATTGTTGCATCACCAACAACTGCTTGCCTTTTATAATAATAAAAGACATGAATAAAAATGCAATACGTGAAAGCCATTGTTATTATTTCCTCTTTATATTTCCGTGCAGTCCAGGCTCATTTACCTCGAGAGTAACCGTATATATCATGCCCGAATGAATAAACTGGAACTGACACTAACAGCTTTGTAAAACATGCGTAGACCTTAAGAATCCTTTTTTTATCAATCCATCCCACTATGCCCCTGATCCGCCTTTTAAGGTGAAGGCCTGGAAGGTTGACACCACTCTCCCGTGATGCAGCAGGACTGAGAGATATCACAGCTTCAAGCCACCTGTCAATCTTCCATCAACCTCCCGGCGGACACCCCACCCACTGAAGCCAAATTGCAGCTGGGCGGGCACGCGGGTGTGTGCGCGAGTGTGTGCGCGAGTGTGTTGGGGGGCTCAAGGGACGGCGCACAAAAGAGCGGAGAGCTGACCAGCGCTCAGGTGAAATTGAATTGGAAATCTTCCACAGCTCGTTAGCATAAGAAAGGAGCGTGTGGCTTTAGACAAAGACTCCTCTTCTCATGCAGAAAATCAATCTCTCCTGGGGCCCTGCCATTGTTCATCTCCACAGTACAGGTGTCCCTTCAATGGTCCTTAATCAAAAGTGTCAAAACAAAGTTAGGAGTTATCTCCCCGCTGCTGTCTGTTGGACCGCGTGTGCAAGGCCGCGTACGCGCGTGCGCGCGTGGAAGACCCTGCTGCGAACGGATGCTATGTGAGCTGTAAATGAAAATACATGAACGGATGTGCACATCATATTGATATTCATATATATACATCTATTGATATTCACCTTGTTATCCTATCTAGTGCTGCGCCCATCTGAAACGCAATAATTGCTTTACAGGATAGAACAGAAGTGTCCTTATGAATGTCCCTCAGCTTCAGCTGTGAGCAAACTTCCACAGAGGCCGAGGCTGAAGTGTGTTTTTCTCTTAACAGGAATACCAGGAATTGGCTGAGTGTATTGAGACCATAACACAATAAAGTAGGATGGAGAGCATTGGCCCCCTTACAGCATATCTTCTTTTTCTTTATCTCACACACACACACATTTACACAGGCCCTTGACAAGGCTGTGCGTGCGCTACTAAAGCCCAGATTAAATAAATTTCAGGAGAATGAAATACAGCAAGCTTCTTTCTGAAAGAGAGACAATGCATGTGTACAGTGGCTTAGGTCATTTTCACTGTGTTTTGAAATACGCTTCAGGACACGTCGTACTGTGATCGAAATTGTAACAAAACAGCTCTTGGGTTGGATTTCAACCATAGCTGTTTAAAATAAGAGATTGAACTAATTATTTACTGTGACTTTAACAGACTGTCTTCATGCTTTGCATCTCCCCAACTGTTGCAGTTAAGCACGATATCCCCAGAGTCCATCCTTCCAAAACCCATCGTCTTCAGTCTGGTCTCCAGGGTCATCCCCATGCAAACATCAAGTTGATTAAAATTCACTTAACAGAAGAGAGAAATGAAGCCATCTCATCAGCCTGACGGTTTGTGGAGACTTAAGGGAGATCAATCACAAATAACACATGATTGGAATCCAGCACATATGGCTTAAAAAATGCGTAGTGTTCAGTAAACTTCCTTAAATTAAGAAAAATGGTTCAAGAGGGTGCGTCATTTTCTGTTTCAGAATTAAAAACAGAACTGTACAGTATTAGACTAATGTGCTGAAGTGCTGTATGACATCTGATTCTCTACAGTATAAACAGAAATGTGGACAATTCTATGGAAATGTCAACCTGTAGATAAAAAGTTTTCACCAAAGGTTTTCAACATACTGAGAGGTCAGATTTCAACATTTGGTTATTTAAATACCCATGTGAAGTCTCTCCTGACTTCACATGGGTATTTTATGGGTATTTCAGGTAAATTAATTGTCACATCCATTAGGTTCCATATCCCTGATAAATGGGCACATGAAAATTATTATAGTAAATATATTATGTTCCATCAAGAGCCATCTTTTTGTTTGTTAGGTATTTTTATTGAGCTGTGCACATTCTAATTCACAGAATCCTACAAAATTGTCTCTCAAATATGTCCGTCCTCTTTTGTCACATCAATAACCTGGACATCCGTAACCATTTCCTTATTTTAAAACAGAAAACTCATGCATAGACTGAATTTTCTTATGTCTGGACTCTGTCATCTCGTGTTGAGTAAAATATAAACAGATTGTTCAATATATTGGTAATAAATACAATCACTGAAAAAAAATATATATTTCAAGTTTTGACTTAAAATGTCACATCCATAACACTGGAATTGTCCAAATGCTTGAAAGTTTGAAAGAGAAATGTTATGTGGTTCTCATTCTCACTCGGATAAATGGATAAAAAAGGTGGGATACTGACCTGCTGTAAATATACGGGATGTGCCATCAAGGATGAGTAACAAATGAACGCTGGCTTTGCGACAAGTGTGTCAGCCTGTGATGGCGTAAACAGGTGGAGGTGGAGCCATGCAGCTGGAGATGACAGGAAAAACACAATATCACAAAAAGTCCTTCAGTCCATCACTAACAGATGGCGGAACCCCACCAACGTACAACAACACCCAAACTCAGAGCAAGACTTACCTTAAAAAACAGATGCTTTTGCATTTAAACCTTTTCAAATTTATTATTTGCAGTAGGTCGTACTTTGCTTTCTATATTCACGATAAATCACCCGTAAGCATTGAGCATTCTTAAAGCACTGAGCAAGATCAGCCCTGAATAAATAATTGTAACTCAACGTTAAGGCCTGTAATGTGAACATACACTCAGTGAGTCCAGACATTTGATGTCAGACTCGGGGGGGCACTTCCCGACAAAAAAGGGATCAAGGGGGCATGACAAAAACAGAGCCGCCAGTAATCCCTCTGGCAGCTATATTGGATCAACTCTAATCTGTCTGAAGATGAAGCGTCTACAGTACCTCAGAAGGATTAGATCTAAAAAGCTTCTCTATGTTACCTTCAACCTCTGACTCCAGAGCCTGAAGGGCTCCATCTCAGCCTTCTCTAAGTGAAACTGACCCCGGTCTAATGGACACACACACTGTCAAACCAGACACTGCCAGACAGCCCTGGCAGCACACTAAATGTGCGGATGTCTTTCTGAAGATCAGAGGTTCAGATCCTCCTGTTATCATGTCCATTTTTGATCTTATAACTCTCGTCGTGATACGAAAACTAAAAATAAATTATCCATATAAATTATTTCAAGTGGACATGACCTATTTTTATATAATATTTGAATCCAAATTCTATACGAAGTCTGTAGAAAGAGTGCAGTGGTGGCCTTGTGCGGTCAAAAACGTTACACTCGGGTGGATTCTTTTGCTATAAGAGCCAGACATATCAAAATATAATTGATTCATCATAACAGAGTCACTGACTCCAACATATTAGATTCATCTTAAAAAGATGCTGTCGCAAACACAAATAGCCTAATTTAGTTGATAAACAAGCTAAAAGCAACGTAAGGTTAGTGTGTAGCAGCTGAAATATTTTCAGGAATGGTGCTACGCATTCAACTCTGTTTGATTATTACCATGTCAAAATGACATTGGAAATGACAACTTCACTAGCTGACACTCACGAGATGGACGGCTCTGACGGCACCACAACAGTCAATAGCCGATGAGTTCACCCTCTCCTTTAAAACCAACGTGACTGACAGGAAACATGCGGCAATGTTGTTCCATTCACCCAATACACAATAGATCTTGAACAATAGATTGAATCCAACAGAGAACAACTGAAGCTTTGCCAAAAAACAACTCAAATGTACTGTAGAAACCAAGGTAAAAGACAAGAGCTGCACATTGTGCTGCTGGCGATGTTTTTTATACGCAAATATGACACTTTCTGTTGCAGACGCCCGACAAACCTTAAATAACAGTCATTAGTAGTTCGCCAACCCTCGGGTGACCTGTGTTTCTAAGGATGGGCGACGAGTTGCCGGGGTCAAACTATGAGCCAGTCAAGGTGAAATCTCTCCTCATGAGGCGAAGCGCGTTGAGATGGAGGGAGAGATATAGCGCGCTATTGAAAAACAAGGAGAAAGAGAAAGCAATCAGAGATGAGATGAGTGTGCACCGTGACAGGATCTCCCCAGGGTCAGGAAACAATGTCACCTCCCACACAAAAACACTCTTGGGGTCAGCAGAAAATCCACCGGCCTGGCCAAATATGTTGTCAGGCTGAAAATACGAGAGGACGGTGTGTGCAGAGGGAAATGTAAATGTGTGGTGTTTTAATGTACAGCTCTGGAAAAAAATTAGAAATCACTCCAAGAGTATTCATTATTTTTTCTAAATTTACCGTTTTGTGACCCTGGACCATAAAACCCGTCTTAAGTAGCACGGGTATATTTGCAGCAAAAGCCAACAATACATTGTATGGATCAAAGTTGTAGATTTTTCTTTCATGCCAAAAATCATTAGGATATTAAGTAAAGATCATGTTCCATGAAGATATTTCAAAACAAGGAAGCAGCAAAATTGCTACAAAAATGGCCAAAAACATGCTTAAAAACTTTGCTCGCTTCTGCCCGCTCTTTGGGAATTACCCACTCAAGTTTGGTACATGTAAAGCTTAGAATTTCTGATATCAGGTTCATAAACTCTCCACAATGTCATCACAGCGGTAAGCCAATAGAGAGTATTAAAACAAACCAGTTTCCTTTGGACAACGGTATGCTGCAGCGCCTCTAATGGACAACTTTAAAGTCAATTTTCTCAATATTTCGATTTTTCACAGCAAACTTCTCATTACAATAACAATTACACTTTTCAAATAAGACATTTTTATCAGTATGTATTTCCCTGAATCAAACCAACAACCTTGGTGTTGCTTAACATTATATTCTATATAGTTGAGCAACAGGAACATTTACCGGTAAATCTGTTTGGACTGAGAGAAGTCAAAATGTGGGTGAAGGGCCAAACAGAAATGAACTTCAGAGTTGGAGGGAGAGAGAGACAGGTGTGCTTGGGAGAATAAAATGACATAATGATGGAGGGAAACATTGGAAACAAAACGGATTGAAAAGAGTGATGCGAGATGGGCAGAGAGCTGATTTACATGAAGATGGGCAAGACTGTAAATGAGAGGCTCCTCTAGGGATTGTGACTAATTAAAGTGTCCTCTTTTAAAACGACCAAGCTAAGACTGACAGGCAGCTGTTAGTGAAATGCTCAATGTCAGAGGAAACATCCCATTATGCATTGCTTTCACAGACCATCCAATCCCAGTCCTAATTACAGTTTGGCGGTGTCAATGTCACTTAGAATCACGGGCACCAACGCTGATGTGCCATACATACAAACACATATATACTCTATGCGTCTACGCTCAAATCAGAAACTCTGATGTCACTCAAATGATGTCAAATCAATTTGAAAAGTGTTCACAAACACACACCAGGACACAAAGTAGTGTTATGATACATGATGGTTCTCCATCTCTTTCCGCTGACCTCCAGGCAGAGTGAGTTCAAAAGGACTCGCACACAATCTAGCACAATCTAGAAATGCTGAGACTAGATGGGAATTGAATCACCTCTGGGATGACCCGAACCACCGTGACCTCCAGCTCTGTGTGCCCTCTGGCGTTGGGATGAGCTTTCAGGGTGTCTAATCCTGACCCCTCGTCATCACCCCCCACCCTCTCATCTGGTTTGTGCCCAAATCTCCATGAGGTCCTGTCAGAGCCCATCAAAAACACACATACAACACACGCATCTTCCCAAATGCTCAAATAGGCAGAAAACATCCTGTCTTGAAGGCCAAACGTGTACTTGAGACACACAGAAAGGTCATTATGTATAATTATATTGTATTTTATGTGAACGCTCACAATATACACGCACCTATTATTTTGCAGTCAACAACATTGAATTAACTGAAAACCTGTATGATCAGCACGCTGGGTAAAACTTCATGAAAACTGTTGTCCTTCACTTCATCGAGCAGAAATATTTAGTCAGTCATTTCAGACAACATTCCAAATGTTTCAGACCACACACATACAGAGATATGAATATTCAAAAGACCATAGGAGAAGGTTTTCACATATAGCATAGAGTATTATGAAAGTGGCTTGATGTTGTAAAATAAATATTTCAAGTTATGTCGAATGGACGTCCAGTTCCACCTTGATTTTATTTCAA
This sequence comes from Barbatula barbatula, assembly GCF_947034865.1. Lineage (NCBI taxonomy): Eukaryota > Metazoa > Chordata > Actinopteri > Cypriniformes > Nemacheilidae > Barbatula > Barbatula barbatula. Next base: position 14,061,541 of record NC_136772.1, read on the forward strand.
GGTACTATATTAGATTCAGCTTCTTTACTGTCATTGCACAAGGCTAAACAAGGCAATGAAATGCAGTTAGCATCTAACCAGAAGTGCAATGTAGTTGTACAGTATAGACATACTGTATGTACAAAAAAAAATTGTTATACATGTTTGAATACACAAATGTAAATGTACAGAATGTAAATATATATTTACATATGACTATACTGAGAATATATATATATGCCTATGCAGAATGTATATGGGCAATTGCCATACCGGCAACAACATTAAAAAACATTATGTGGCCCAAACTTAACGTCTGGTAGACCCACTGCAAAGACCATAATAGTCATTATAATTATTGAGTAGTTTTAATTTCATTAAATAAAGTTAATATACAACGACGTATATTACTATTTCTATAAATTAAAATATGAAATAAATAGTTTTATTATATTTTATATAAATTTGTTAGCCGGAAGGTAACTTTGGGCCAGGCATGTACATCTGATAAAACTTTCTTTACAGTCTATACAGACTTTACAGGTGCATATGAATATACAGACTATAGCCTACAGACAATATAAACCGTGATACATTTCGGTGATGTGTGCAGTTCTGAGAAATAGATGAATATACAGAGAATATATATTTGACTGTGCGGAATGTATATGGATTTGCAAAACTTAAGAAAAGACCTCCCAAAAACTTCCTGTCACTCATTCTCACCAAGGTCCCACGCAGAAGCGAGCTACTCACGCAAACTCTCCAACCGACCAAAAGCTCCCTCAGTATTTACTCGCCTTCCTTTAATAATCAGAATGAATGGCAAGCTGGTAATAAAACAGAAAAGGTGCGATATGAAGAGATACAGTAACCTTGTGGGTCAGAGCACTAATATGTTTTCTGGACTGTTCTACATATTCAACAAACCTCATGAAATGAAAGCGAGATAGAAGATAAAGAGCCGCGCACCGCCAGTTCATATTCATCCAATCATTAATGCCGCAGCTTTGAATGCGAGCTTTCCCGCAGAAAGACGAATCCTCTCGAAAAATCTGCCGAAAACTAATTCCATTAAAAAAACAATTACAGAATTGAATCCATGTCCCGCTCGGAGGTCATAACTGCCATTCACCTCTCCATGGTTACTGTTTGTCTGCGTGTTGAGGTAATTATGGGCTGTTTAGGCGAGACCCCAGTGTTTGTGTAGCAGGCCTCAGTCTCCGCATCTGCATGTTACCACGGCTACCCCTGCGGCTTTGTCTCACCATGACCTGTATAATGAGTGTCACATTAGCAACACAACAAATCAAAACCCACAGCTGTCAGCCATATTGTGTCATCCTCTTTTAATTAATATGATAAGTAATGCTTATTAGACGAGTCTGCTTCTTTATCGCTTTTCAATTTGCCAGAATTTAGGCAAGGCTAGAAAAGAGGGGAAGCAGGGGTTTAGGAGACAAAAAAAGAGAGTCAATATGAGCAATGTTATACACCATCCATTACGCTCTACAAACACACGCCACGAATTAAACTGTAACCAACCGGCATTAGCGCTCATTCACAGCCTTTCCTCGCCTGAAAACTTCCCATTTCCTGTAAATTGGGAATTCTTCTTTCTTTCTTTTTTTTATCGCACGGAGCGGGAAAAGTTGCTGGAGCTAATCGCAGCTCATTTTTCTGGATGACATCCTGATGTTTTTGAGGAGACGGAAACGTAATCACTGGCCTGTGTCACCTCTACGCTGACACCCGAACCTTTTGCTCCTCGAGAAGGAGCGGAGAGCAAACCCCAGCTGACAGCGGCGCATGAGCTTATGAGAGACTGTGATTAAGCAAACGCTGCTAATCAATGGAACATTCACTTGGTTTCCTGCGCCGCGGCTCATTCCCTGCTCGCCCTTAATTGGCCCATTCTCTGATAAATAAGATGAGTTTGCGTCCCACTTCAGCAATTGCCAAAAATCACTGGCGTGTCTGTCTCTCGCGTGCACGCAACACCCTGTGCACGCACGCAACTGCATGGTAAACATACAAACGTACACGCTGACATGGCCGGCCAATAGAGAAAAAGAAAATAGAAAGAGGGAGAGAAAGAGGCACCAAAGTGTACATTTTCATTTGGGGAGTTTGAGGAAAATTTGAAATACTGCTACAGAACTGCACTTTCGGTTCATCATGTTTGAATTTTTTCTTCCCACTTTTACAGTTCTTATGTTATCAGTGCACTTAAAGTTGTAGTTTATCTGTAAGTCACTGGTTATTACCTTATAGACTGATACACTGTATAAGACCACAGTTTCGTCAAAGCCTGACTCAAAAGCAAAAAAAATTTGGGAAATTCTCAGAATTAAGCAATTCACCTGTGTTCAAGCAAAATGTCCAGAACCCCGTCTTTAACCAATTTCGACATAAACAAACAAATAAATTGAAAGTCACCAAATCCTGTGAATTGCACTGTCTGTGCTACACTAACAGAAATGGCAAATACGAAAGTGTCACTCAATTTATGAGAACAGCACTCGTGTCGAAATAGACGCCATTACAGGCCTCTCCATGTAGCACCATTGACTCAAAGCGTCCTCTTTGACAGATTTGTGCGGTTTTGTATGTGTGTGTATTTCCTCTGACAGGTAAAGTGATGGCGGCACACTCCTCGCCTCTCACTGTCAACAGCTCTCAGCTTTTAAGTGTACACTAAACACCATTACAGATAAAACATACGTAAATATTAGCGCAGCAAGTGTGGATATGTGTGTGGTGCCCTGCGCACTGGGGGGAACAAAACAAAAGCAGAATGTAAGACACAAACACGATCACTTACAATATGTGTCTTACTGAGACGCACATCTATGGTGGAGTAAGCAAACAAGTATTCACGGTAAAGTGAAAATATTTAGAAAATGATGCTTCGTTCAAATAAACAAGTAGTGACCATAAGTGATCTCTTGAAAAACAACATGTTGTAGCCATGTGACTTTTATGTGTTTTGAGTATAAACTGAAGCTCTTTGTTTTTCAATGCATTTTGTATGTTTGAATGAAACCATATCCCTGATGCAGGTTGCCTTTTTACAAAATAATTTTGAATTAAATAAATTGAATAACATAAATAGTAGAGATGCACCGATATATCGGCTTATACTCAGTATCGGTTGATAAAAGCAATTTTTCTGCTATCACACGTATGTGTGTGGTGCCTGGCGCACTAGGGTGAAACAAAACATAAGCAGAATGTAAGACACAAACACAATCACTTATGTGTCAACTAAAAACTGCCGATATATCTGTCAATCAAAATAGGAGAGGAAAATGCTATGAATTTGTGCTCTGTATATAGAAAATGTTAAGAAACATCACCAGTTTGATGTCCAATATTAATAGTCATTACATTAATTAATAACATTCAGAAAGTTAAGAAATATTAATTTAATCTTCAGAATCTGTATAGGCTATCGGTATAGGTGGACAAGTTTAGTATTAGTGCAACTCTAATAAATACCTTAAAAGTTTGGGCTATTTTGTACCTTACACCTCTTTTTTTAACAGTTTGATCCAACCTGTGGCGCATTAAAGGCAAATATAGTACAAAAACATTACGGAACAAATCGTCGCCTTAAAATTATAAGGTTCTATCTGCGTTCTATCGGAGTAGTTTTAAGATATTAAGCTTTAAAGTTTTTGCATTTTATATAGCACATATGATATGGGGAACAAATGTCTTTCATACACGGAGACTACATGTATTCTAAATGTACAATATCAACATTTTCATGCTTTTGTGAGATTTATTTAATATTCAGGATATATAGATTTTTCTTCTAGTTAAGCATAAAAGGCTTAATGTTTTGTCTACAGTGCAGATGGTCATTTTAGTTAGGTATTGGGTGGGTAATTCTACACAGTATTGCAGGAACCATTATGTTTCCGTTGAATTAGACAGAAAGCAGCTATAGTGTAATCTGACCTAGACTATATTCTACAGAAGGGACAGGTCAATTTTATTCTAGAGATTATGTCTGGAATAAATCGATAATGTTTATTGTTGTAAATAAGACTGTTGACATTGTTGACTATTTGGCCTTAAGGGCTTAATATTGTAAATATGTAAGGCATTAATCGCATTTTGGGGGGTTTATGGAAACATATGAATTAGGAAGCTTACAGTTAGCACTGCTGGCTAGTGTTGTGTCTACAGCTATATATAAAAAATTAACTCCTCAACAAAACCTAAAAAAGTTTTTTTTTACTGTTGGAGTATCAATTAAACATTGTCTTGCGTTGTACCATTTCCTCAGATATTTTCCCATTGTCACTGAGGAGTCCAGTCACATGACAAAGAAAGCTGATCCTGATTGGTAATTCTTGTGTGCATTCAAAGTGCTGTTTGGCTCACAGATGGAACATTATAGCACCAAATTATAATTTTATTTTATATAATTGGACAATACCTTTTTGTTTCTTAAAAAAAGTCCCAAAATCTACACATTTTGAAAAACAAACATGGCATAATGTTACTACGTTGTCACAGAATGAGAGTTTGTGAATAACTACATTTTGACAAAAATGTCAGGTAGAACCTTTTAATTAATAAGGCGACGACATACATCTGGATGTTACGGCCATTTCTTGCCATTTTGAATCTATTTCTCTGTGAAGCAATTGATGTAGGTTTTATTTGCACTTACACTTAACCCAGGGTCAATAAATGTTTTCAAGCAATTCAAGCAAACAAAGCAAAATCACATGAAAATCTTGAAAACCTAATGATCAAATTAGCTGATTTGCATATTAAACTTTGAATAGTGAATGGAAAACAGAAAATAAAAATGTAAGTCAAAAAATATTTACACATGCCAGACTGCCGTGATATTTTATGACAAAAAAGAAGAGCAGGTATACACTTGAAATAGCATGAATGGCAGCGGGGGGGAGAGATAATTAATATTTACACCTTTGTGTGAGCTCTTATTAAAATTACTGTCCTTGAAAAATAAATAACTATTAAAAAATTCAGAGAATGAGGGGCGAGTGCCATTCGAAACGAAAAATTTACCACTTGTTTCTACTCTTTCATGTCAAAAACCACATATGAACTTAATTTTGCATTTTATATTTTGTATATAGTCGTTTTAGATTCTGTTTCACTCCATAAAAATACATAAATAACATTCTTTATACTAAGCGTTTACATCCTGTCTGCTATTATGCCAACATGGTTACATTGATCACTGTTTGTTTGCATTGTGATATCTTCAATAGAAAAGTTATTTGCCTTTAGTATAACACTTTTAAGTGACGGACATCAAGAATTCTTACAAAGACAGGAAAAAGAAAGTATAAGGCATGTGTGGTTAAAACAGATACTATAACCTATTGTCCTATTAGCCAGAAGAGAAAGTGCTAACACACCTCATCCAATACTGACTCAGCCACGAAAGGAGAGACAAATTAGGGAAGCAATACACACAATCTGCCAAATAATGCTATCACATCGCATCAGAAAGTCAGCAGAGCTCCACTAATTCACTCCCTAAATACAAAAAGACAGACAAAAGGAGATAAATGTTAAAGAAATAATAGTCATACATCAACTCTCCTCCGTACACACGCTGTCAATAGGACCGCAAGGTCTTGACGCTAATCACCAGTGTTAGATAAAACTGTGCGGGTTAATGGTCCATATGGCCCTGCGGCGCATGAAGGATCAAGATAGCAGTCGGGCCTCTGTATCACTGCCCTCAACAAATCCATTGCCCGTGCGCTCAATGTCGGAGGACAGAGGGCTTGTTAGGTGGGGGCAATCGATTCGGGCACTCTTTTACAGCCCAACATTCAAAGACACAAAACTTATTGTAAAGTCGGTGCTTGTAAGAGAGCGAGTCTCGCCCTAAAGCGCTCCCTTTTGTACCCCTGTCACCTTCATACGGGATTTATAATGCCCTATTACAAAAGTGTGCATCAAAGCACTATTCAATTAGCCTATCAAATTCTTTATGGCCAGATTGTGAATGGGTTATCAGAGCAAGAGATAAGAGAATTTACAGTGCTCATAATGGTTCACAACAAAAGGGTGGGTACATGTGCGGCCTGATCTCCCAAGCCGTTATCAATAAAATGAATATATAACCTTTCCAAAAAAAATGTATGCATGACAAGCTTTGGAACAAAAGCAGTTTGCATGTAACATAATGAATAACTATCAAACTAAATCTGACTTTATAGATTTGAAGAGTAAATTATAATACATATACGGCTTATACTAACAGTATGAAAATATGTATTGTACATAATTGCAAAACTAATTTAGCTCAAATTTTCTACTTATAAGCAGGTAATAGGTGCACACTCTCTCTCACACACGTGCACATGCATCAGACCAGCTTTGACATTTATATTCATCCCATAGACCTGCATGTCTCAATTCTGAATGACAAATAGATTGTGACGACTAGAAAATAGCACTCAATTTCCTTTTCACTAATGCGGCCGATATACTGTCCACTGGATCGATGGAGATGCGTCGTGAGACTCTGACCATTACTGTGATTGAATCTCCACTTTGACGCTCTAATATGGGAGAGACTCTGGTCTTCTAAGTACAGTGTCTCTTTTAGGCTGAGCAGATGGATTAATATAGTCTTTTCGCTCAAAAAGATGGCCTAGCTCTATATAGTGGTTCTGTCTAAGCTAATGTGCATCACAGATATAAAAAAAATACATTCACTGGCTAAGTAAAGGAGCGAGCCGAAAGTCAGGCGTGATGTCAATTTAAACCGAAGTAAAAGCATATACAAACCCTCGTTCCAAAAAGTGTGCATGACCTGTGACTCCGAGATGCTGCAGATACTGTCTGTGTGTGCGGTTTTGTTAAAGACTGAAGCAAGGTTTCAGACATTAAAATACAAAACGTTTGGACTGTATACCTGGGAGGGAGTGGTTGACATTTGGACATCTGTCAATCAAATATTCAATGGCAGAGTCCAGTTGTGTTGTCATGGATACGGCTGTAGGTAAGAATGTGCAGCCTGCTGGGTCATTCCTTTGACTGCTGCCCTGCATCCTCAATCAGGTTGCAGTCAGGGGCATGTTCCCATGCCAACGCCCATCTATTTGTAAAACCAGGTAGCAAAACAAGATGCTTCTTGCACTTGTTTTTGAATATCACTTGTTACTCTTTTTTAGTTATGAGTGTGTGATATAAAAGCAATATTTTTTATGAAGAGATGACAAGGAAGGTGGGCGGGGACAAAACATGGTGGGAACATTGACAGTCACTCTATTGTAAAGCTGTTTAATGTCTATAAGTAGGCATGAAATTAACATAATATAAACGGTACGATTATAGTGATTATAATAAAATAAATTTACACTTTTAGATTCAGATAATATGTTTTAACATAGGACTCAATTCCCTTAATGGCACAGCATTTATGTTAATCTCGTGTCAATAAGGAATGTTCTCTATCTAATTTAATACATTTAATATAAAATAACAATGTCTGTAATTAACCACAATAACGACATTTAACCTTTCTGCAATGCAGATTATAACGAGCTGTGTAATTGTTGTTGTATAAGTCATTAAAGGTATAGTTTTGATCATAACTTCATAACTAAAGATAATAACTTCACAAATTTTTACAAGCAAAAATATAATCAGTTACTTAGTCTTTGAAGTCCTCCTGTTTGGTCCAATTCAACACGGACATTACAACATGTGTAAAACAGGAGTCAGGGGATTTTAAAGGTCTCTTGCGCCCTCTAGACGCCAATTCGAATCATTAGCTATATTTACTCCAGTCCACGTCACTAGGCGTTTATTAATGGTTTGCCAATAAGTGTGAGAACTACGTGCACGTAAAATGCCAATAACGTTTTGCCATTTTTTAAATACCAAAATGTCTGTTATATTATTTAACTGTGTTAAGACATTCCTATACTTCTTAAGCTTATTACTTTGGGTAATTATTATGACAAATAGTAGTATTCCTCAAGTTAGCTAAACATTCTGCTATTATAAGTAAGTTTAATAAGAATTTGTCCACAATTAAAAAGTGAACTTCTGGCTGCGCAACACATTGTTGAATTTAAAATAGAGTAGCACTGCCACCTGCTGGTGAGTTTAAGTATTTGTTTCATTCGATACTCTGAATTAAATTCACCTGAGCGTCGTCTACTGCATGAATTCACGAGATTTCCTTCACTTCAACTCTAAGCCACGAATGTATAAGCTTATAGTTATTGAACATTCGAGAAAAAGCTCGGTAGTTGTGTCTCATCCCATCATTTTGTCATTTACCTTTTTTTATTTGACAAATACTTTTATCCAAAGCGACTTTACAAGTGGCAGAGCACATGATATTTTGTCAACACGCTTTTTGAAGGAAAGAACATCCGCAGTTTAAAAGGGAAATGTTTTTGCGTCTGCAGATATGAGAAGCAGACGAGTGGGCGGAGAGCAGACGGAAGTTAAATCGTCTCCTGAAAGGTTGTTTTCAAAGACAGTTCAGAAGGAGCTAATGTAAACGATTCAGCACCATAGAAATACTTTAATGCTTTTGATTGGGATTGAAAAGACTTTCATATACGTCCTTCCGTTATTTACCCAATCTTTAGAAAGTTGTCAAACTCTTTCGAAAACTCAAATTATAGCCAATAAAGTTAAAGCTTTCTATGATTCAAAAAACTCAAACACTCACGTAATGTCGATAGGCGGTGTTGCAGCATCACCAGAAGTTATTGTGCTGTAACTCCTATGCAAGTTCTTCAGGAAAACACAAATCGACTGATCGTAATGACATTCTTGCTTTACTTGGATTGTAGCACTCTTCATTGTTGCAGTTGCAGGATTGGGAAAGTGAATCACTGCCACAAAAATACTTAGAGAAAATTTAGAGAAAAAGTTACAGGTTATATAAGAACAGAAGGACGCCTACAAAAACTGTCATAAATCTCACGATTCGACCGGATTGAGCTTGCTTGTGAAAAATGTAAGTGACATGACAGGAGTCCAGGTCCACTGAAAGATCGAATCCACTGTTTATTCTGTGTGATGGCTCATATTCAGCAATCCTCATCCTTAATAAGCAGGTAACACAAATCCAGAACTGGTCATGGTCTGTCTGGGGTTTAAACTCCAACTTGAGGTTTTGCAAACTCAATCCTCCAGGGTCCAGTTGCCCTCTGACCACCACAGCATGTCGCCCCTTGCTTCAAGTAATCCAATACTTTTCCCACGAGAGGACCGGCAGAAGTTTGTGACCACAATCCAACACTGTCCTGAAGTTCTCAAGGGGCACCGAATAAAAGAGAGAGTGAGTGAAAGTGAGAGAGCAAATGGGAAAAAAAACCTTGCAGGTCAAACACAGGAGAGAAATGAGAGGCCTTGAACAGAGGCTGAAGTGAGAATGAAAGAATTATTGAGGAAAACGAGCAAATGAGGAGAGCTCAGAGGACCATGTCAGTAGCACGAGAGAGAGAGAAATTGGTGGTTACCAGAACCACCCACTGTGCAGACTGCAAATGAAGAGTCCAGGACTGATTCTTCTTCCCTCCCCTTATCCACAGAGCCATAGTCCTGTACTGCCTTCTAGCCTTTCCACAGCATGAATATATTACTATCCACACAATGACGTTGCTTATTGTTTATGAATTACTGGGCTGCTTGACAACAAAGGCTATTTTCATAAGAAAACTCTAATTCATTTCAGTTCCTATTTGATTAGAGGCAGAAGAAAAGAAGCCCTTCGGTCATAGCCCCCAGAGGACTGTTTTTATTCAGTCGGTATGAATAGAGCTTTATTGCTCTTCTTTTCAAAAGCTGACGGGGAAAAGCTTTTAGAGTTAAACATTGACGAAAAATTATTGGGCGGCTGTTTTGTGCAATAACAAACCCCTTCAAAAGGACACTGAGCTCTTATCCTTCCACCACTCAGTCACTCTTTTCTCTTTCTTTTTTGGCAAATTGTAAAGCCTGGAAATTAATGACAGACAGTAGCAACAGAGGGAGAGAGAGAGAGCGAAAGAGAGAGACCAGCTCAGCCACAATGCATGTCAAATCTAAATGATCACAGGCTACTGAATAGACCACGAGAGAATGAGAAAGACGGGGTCCCGGACGAACGCTTGTGCGAGCGCGCATGTGTATAGATTGGTCAAAAGCTAATTGATTCGACGTCCGCAGACTCCCGCTGTCCCTTTCGCGTAGGATTTCAAAGACGGGTAGTTTGGTTTAACCGGTAGTTACCATGGAGAGGACATTAATACCTGGCCAGAGTCTGGGAGTCACAAACATTGTTATACTTCACAGGTGATGCTAAACAAGAAACGTCCCACCGAGAGAACACCGTGGTATACACAAACACACATAAATTTGATGCTCATTTGGCGACCAACGACACATCTTTGAAAAGCGTGAAATATAATGGTAGGCTATGGCGAAAAAGCGACAGCCGTCTCCCAAACTCAATAAGCCTTACAAAGCGAAGAGAACGCCAGAGAACAAAAATGAAAAGGCCAAGCTGACATTTATCTGCGGGTTTTATCTATACGCCAAAGGATAAATCAGGATAAATCAGTGCTTCCTTTTATCAGGAGGGCATTATGTTCCTTTGTATTTATGCAGGAATATTTAACAGGAGACAAAAGACGACTTTCTCCTTATTCATCTGCGAACAAGGCAATGCTGGCATTCTGAAAAGCCTGACATTTGAGCTTTTTGCCAACACCAGCAAAATTATATCCTTTCCATTGTAAATCAATGAAGTAGAATCATCGCCCACAAAGGGACTAGATTGCCTTGTCTCTGTAATAGGGCATATGCACAACCTTCACCCACAACTGTTGTGTGAAGACAAGGGCATAAAGTCACCCATGTCATCACGCCTTCCCCCATGACAGAAACTTAAAGCTTAAACTTCTAAGTTAAGCTCACCACAGTTGTGTTCAGTTACACACAGTTAATGTGTTTGATACATGTCATCACGCATCTGTTCATGTGGTAATGGTTTCAAGATTTGACTGTAGTCATCAGAGACATGACACATCTATCAAAAATGTCTTTATTTACAGAATTAATTTACAGTAAGGATCTGGGGTTTGAGGTAAAGGACGCTTCATAATAAAAATCCTCATGAGTTCGGATGTGGATACTTTACTAGTGTTCTGTAAGAGCTATAGGAATATCCTTTGCTGTAAGAATTCACAGTTTATAAATAAGAGTTTGGCATTTGTCTTAACTTTGCATGAAAGTATACTTCTCAAGGCATGATGGGAGCTAGTGATTCACAAGGTACCACAATAATACCATCACAATGGCAACCTAGAGTTATGTACCCAACATAGTAACAAAAATACATACACACACCTGAATGCTGCGTTTCTCATTTGACTAGCTGCTATGACAATACGTACCCACACTTGAAATGAAAGTTTTACATTAACTATCAAAATCAGTCAGCTTCAGTCATTTGTAAACTATAATGAAAACTTATGGTGTCACATCGTTGATATATTCACCATATTATACTATCTTGTATCTGAATAAAAGTACTTTTAAAAATGAAACGTAACAGTAAGATAAAACATTTAGAATCAATTCCTGACCCTTTGAAATGGCACTGGTCATCATTTACCAACCCTCATGTTGTTTCAAAGGTTGAAGGTTAAAGACTGCCTCAGTTCCTATTCACTTTCATCACATAAAAATAATGCAGCAGCAAAAGTTTGAAAGTTTGAGTTATACGGATGAAAGTCATGAAACAACACAGGGTTGTAAATGACAAGAGAAATCATATTTCTTGGGCAATTGTTCCTGTACGTTTCACCAAGTGAAAAGGCAAATTCATTAGTTATGCTCTTCCTATACTACAGTCACTCTTTGAATGCAGATGACTGCGCAGGTGTGCTTAAGGTATAGTTCACCCAAAAATGAAAATTTGGGCATCATTTACTCACCGTTAAGTTTTTCTAAACCTGTATAAATAAGAACGGTATCTGGAATTATGTTTGTAACCAAAAAATCTTCAATCGACTACCACAGTAGGAAAAAAACGAACACCACGGTATTCAGTGGTGCCCCAGAACGGTTCACATTATTCAATCCATCTTTTGCATTCAGCAGTAAAAACGAATACAGGTTTAGAACAACTTGAAGGTAAATAAATGATGACAAGAATTTTGGTTGAACTATCCCTTTAAGAAAGATAATTGTCCAGGTATAAAAATGGTGGTTCTCAAATCTTTTGAGTTTCACAACTTTAAGCAAGATGCTAGAAAAAGCATGTGTTAGGAATTGAATGATGAAATGACCCTCTGTAGTTAAGATCAAATATTGTACAGTCTTCTAACATCTTTTTGGAAGGAAAACCACACCAATTATTTAACACTAGTGTATCGCTGAACTGATATCTGATATTATAAATTGGTTTCATCCCAGGAAGAGTCATTCATATTCTTAAGCATTTTTCTAACAATCTTCTCCAGATCTTTCCGGGCTTTTTGCTCTTCTTCCAAGGACTTTTTCATTTTTTTATTATCCTGTTGGAATAGTAGAGTTAACTTACTATATTATAAGGAAATCATAATGGCAAATTTTGTAATTTAATTTTAGGAGTGAGCACCTCAGACCGATCATAAACACTTACCTGTTTAAGTTCTTGTACCTCATCTCGCAGGGCATAAACAACATCGACAAGACTCCTGAGAGAAACATTGAATATTTAGTTTCAATAAAAACTGTACCTAAATATGTTGAAATGTATTGATGCTTTAAATGCTGCTTCTCTTGGCAAATAACCATCCTCTATAGTCTATACAGTCTTTGTATACCATGTTGAAAGAGTAGACACATGCAATCTTACTTTTCTTCCAGAGTCTGACCGTTAGACTTCAACTCATCTAAGGTGAATTTCTCCTCCCCAGGAACGATCAGTGCTGGACCGGCATCTTTCCACTGTCCTGTTGCAAAAGAAAAGACCAACAGATTTTTAGGATTCTGACTGTAGTTCGACTCATGTCAGTGACAAAACTATTGTGCCCCATAAGATGGTTTGGACTGGATCAGACTTACACAGGACTGTGCACGAGACGGGAGTTAGTCATGCAGAGAGGGATCGTCCGAGAAATGGAAAACAAACGTGTTGAAAAGAGGACCAACAAGGGGTTTCTTTAAGAGTGTAAGGAAAACGTGTAAAGCAAATAAAAACTTTCAGAGAGATTTCTGTTTGTACAAATAGCATGTCTGAAGTCAGAAATACACTGAGTAAACCGTTTTCAAACTAAAAATGAAATTAAATACAGCTTAAATAAAAAAAATAATGCATTGTTCTGTCATTAAAGGTCAATTTCTGGTAGAATAAACATTGTACAAAACAACCCCAGATTTATTCAAAATGTATATTACAACATTTGTGGTATTTTGTCATATATTTGACGCTCCATATATAACAAACACTTAAATAATGTCAATTTCGAACCACGTAAACATCACTGACGTTTCTCAGTTCAACAGTTTAACAGTTTTTTCAGAATATCTTCATGATACAACCGACAAAAAGGCAGTAAATATTCATATTCTTCTTGTTCATATTTTAAACTACAGAATAGAACTTGGTCACAAGGAATCACGTAACATGAATAAATATACTCTGTCATCATTGAAATAATTGGCAAATCGGTTTGTCTTGTTTGTCTCATAAACACAACGTACATAAGAGGAAAAAGCATCAAACACTGAGCTTTGACACAGTTTTGAGTGGTGACTCTTGACTTTTACCATCCAAACACCTGATTTAAATGTACTTCAAACAACATTACATTTAGCAGTTTTTTGTAAACTTCCAATACGTTTCACCATGAAGGCAAACACCACTATAAACTTACATGTTAAATACAAGCATACAAAAAGTCAAAAATCATTCAAAATACATATACAAATAAAAAATAAATACATTTATAACACATAAGATTGAGCAATCTTTCCCAGTAATACTGTCCGCAGTGCCTTCTAAGAACCAGAGGGATGAATTGAATGATAGCTTGTGCATGAGTTCATGGTAAAAGACCAACCAAAATGTTTACATTGAGTAAACACAGTCAGAGTTTAAATACCACATAATTCAGATGAATGACATTACGCAAATATTCCATCTTATCACAAAATTCATTCTTTTTGCTTTCCGAATGCACTGTATCTTAAACAGCGGTAATATACTAAAATATATTAAAATACATCCGGTAATGAGGGCAGCGGGAATAAACATCATCAAATTTCAAAGGACACTTAAATAAATACCAAATGGCAGGTAAAAAAACAAATTAAGGGAGGTTTGGGAGTGTCGTGGATATTAAGATGTCAAGGCAACAGGGAACTGCTTTGGAAAAGTGCACACATCTGCAGAAAATGATGAAGTGCAGATTAATACAAAACCATGAGTAAACACTGACAAATAAATACAAATGACTCAAATAAATATGCATTGGAGAGACCCAATGATAAATAAACAAATAAATAGGTTCGAAATAAATAAAAATCATTCAAAACAAGAGGAGTGAGGAGAAGGTTTAGTTTTGGTGGGAGATGTAGGAGCTCTTACGAGAAACCGAGCCCATCCTGTAACTGTGAGCCGTCCATATACTGTCATAATCCGAGTCCTCAGATAGATCCGACGTGGCCTCTGGCCTGGAGATGCTGCTACGGCGGCCCAGAGAGTCCACGCTGGACTGATCCAAAACGTGGTTGTGCATGAGGTCAGTGCCATGCCATGCTGCACGGGACGTCCAGTCGCACATGATGACAGCGGGAGCAAATCATGAATGGATTGCAAATGGCAGGAAATGAAACGATAAGGGGGCAAGCAAAAAATGTACATGGGTGGTCCGAACCCGAAGAGGAGGAGGTCAAAGTAGCAATAATAATCGGGAAAAGGGAAATGAGTGTTCAATAAAATGGATGAAAATGAATGTGTGTGATGGGGAGAAGTAAATGATAGAGAAATGATAAACATGTAAGTATGATGAGGAGGAGAGAGAAGGGATATTGTTATACGAGATGCAAAAACAACTTTGATAAGATATAACAGGACAGCTGAGGTATGTTATACAGAAAAAATGTATATAGGAATATATGAGAGTGACTTTTTCTCACCTAAGGGGTGTCAAAGTGTTTATTTTTAAATGGACTTTAACTTTTCTTTTTGTTAAAAAAAATCACATTAAAACTGGACTAGGTCTGTATTATAGTCTTCTTTAGATCTATTACAATTATCCCAGGCATTAAAAAAATGTCTTTTAGTTCATTTCTACTACAACTGGCAAACTTATTTTTGTATCCCAAAGAGAAACCAGTGTCAGTGTGGGAAAGTTTGTGTATGGTGACAGTTCACAACAAAATGTTATTCTATGACTCATGTATATCCACTCTGACATGACAAAGTGTTTTACTACTTTCTCAGGGGAAAACAGAGACGGCGTATGCACATGACTTACTCGAGTTGAGGGTCTGTCTGGTTTTGGCACTCGTGCAGTAAGCCTCAATCACCTTGAGAATTTGAGCGTCCTCCTCCAAAGCTACAGTACCTGCACAGGTCACAGCTTAAATCAGCAACCTTCCAGAGACGCACAATATCAATAAGATCACCAAACCAGTGACTCACTCTTCCTCAGTGCAAACTCCTCATCAGACGGCTTTCTCTCAGGCTTTCTCTTGGGCAGCAGCTTTTTCATAGTCTTGGGGCTTTTACTGAGGTCCTGAAAAATGACAATGTGAGCGAATGCAAAGAGGTCAGACGCATTATCCTAGTTCTGTGAAGATACTATAAAAAAACTTTAGCTTTCAGTATTCTAGTGTACCTCTTTATAGCAGAGAGCAGCTGAAGGTCTGAGTGGAGGTGCTGGACGCAGGCAACTCAAGCTCCAGGGTTTTTGAGTTTTGGGGGGCTCCAGGGGACCCCACATCATTGTGCTGTGAGGAGCCCCATGAGAGGAGGGGTGCGGGAGGGTGTGGTAAGCAGGGGCGACAGTCAGGCTTCGGCTTTCCGCATGTCTGGATGGTGTCAGTGGGTGGGACGGAAGCTGGAGAAAGGGGTTAACATTTAGATTGCTGCAGAAATGTTAACAACACAATCCTGAGGTCTGCCATTGTTGTTTTTAGATATGCCTATATACTAAATATGTAATATACATGCTCATTATGTCACTGTTTACATAGATTTGCATTTGCAATATTACAGTATTGTTTTCAAAGGTTTGCAATTTCAGACCCCCCCAAAGTTTTCACGTTTATCGTCTTTGTATGACTGTTAATGGTGCGCTTTGTGTTGAATCAGCTACAACATCATGTAAAGGAATAGGTTTACCATCTGCTTTCTAACAATATATAAGATATATTCTATTAATAAAACACACTGACTGTGTGGCAGGGAACGGTGAGGGGCTTCATGCTGGGAGCCACCATGGAGGTATGCTTGGTCTGTCTGTTCAGGTGCTCGAGCCAGTCCTGTAGATCCTGTTTGTTAAAGCAGATCACCTGAAGCCTTTCAAACATGCTTCCTGCATGAAAGAAACACGTGCATGGTTAACAAAAAACAAGGACAAAAATATCGAACACACTCTTATGCCACAAACCGTGAAAACAAGTGCCAACTTGTCCTTACCAGAGAGCTCAAAAGCATTTTTATGGCTTTCACAGTCTTCTAATGGGCTCACTGTCATTCCGTTCAAAGGCAGCTTGCCCTGAAAAACCAAGATGACATATTTTCTCTTTGTGCTAAATCCAGAAGGGCCATTTTAATGTGTATATAGAGAAGCAAGCCTTGAGTGGATTCGAAAGGGTGGCAGAGCAGGACAATGAGATTTATCTGGTGTTCTAATCACTTCTGACATCGACTGGGTTCTGACCTGGTAGATGAAGCCACTCATCCTTGGACTGGCAGACAGGATGAGCACGACATGAGGAAATAGCAGAAGGTAACGCTCATGTCTCTCCTGAAGAAAACAACATTTGTGACTAGCATCTCATTTACAATAAACTCTGTGAAGTATATACAATTATAAAACAAATAATGTTTTTAAAAAGTATAATATAAAAACATGAAGACAGAAATAAAAACTAGCTATAGAAAAAGCAGTTATGTATGTATATATGCATGTATATATTATGTTTCGTATATGATTTTATATTACTACACATTTATAATCGTTATACATTTATATATAATTTTGTATATTATATAGTTTAAAGTTCATCACCGCTGTCCTTCTAAAGCCTTGTATCTCCATAATTTGTCATTTAGATTATTTGCCATAAATCATAATTAGTCAACCGTAATGTTCGTCACTGGGTTTTGCAAAAATAAAAACATCTAACGTCGAAATTGGACATCCGAGGTTTTAAAAGGACAGCAACGATATTTATATACAAGGAAAAAAATACATAAAAATCAGTACACTTCTTCTAATACATGTTTTTACACAACTCTAATAAATAGTTTTATGTAATAATAAAATAATAGTAATCCAGTTCTTGCATTAAGAGGTTAAACCAATGCAATAATACATCACTAGTTACTCTAACCATGTAAATAGTGCCTGTAAATGTGTCCGTTTTGACAGCTATATATCATAAACTAGGGCACTTTTATCAAGCAATTGCAATCAGATGGGTACACCATTAAGATTGGGTGGCATCTCACCTCCCAGCCGTGGTTCTGGACCATGGCCTGGCTCATATACAGCACTGAACCCAGAGTCTTGATATCTTCTCCCTCCCACAGCCGAATCGTCTCGGCCAAAATCTGAAGCTCGAGCTCCTTGCGCTTCCGCACCTCCTGACATTGTGCCTGTAACCATGGAAACATAAAGTTATCAAGGCTAGTTGCCATGGGAATGATGCACACCTAATAGCAGAAGCACAGCCACGGGACATCAGTCTGTCAGCGCCAGAGGAAGAACATTATAGCATGTTAACTAGGCAGACAGTGTGCAACAATCATTGAAGATAGAAAGACAAAGACTTACAGAGAGATTCTTGAAAGCTGCCATACACTTCTGAATCTCTGTCCTGTCTGGATGGCCCTCCTGAAGGGGAAAGAGTAGATTTTAAGAATGAGTTTGCTTAGAAATTAAAATGTTATCATTTATTCACCCTCATGATGTTTTACATCTGTTTGATCTTTTTTTTTGTGGAAAATAAAAGAGACATTTGACGTTCTTTTTCAATGCAATTGAAGTGGATGGAGACATGGGCTTGTTTAAACCCAAAAGCACAAGGAAACCATCATAAATGTAGTCTGCGGTCTGTTTTTTAGACTGAATAGACTGAATTTTCAGTTGCGTTTCTTTTGTATGCCACTGAAAAAAAAGTTATAAGTTATGAGATTCGACATGATGAAGACGTTTTTACATCAAATCGATCACAACAATGTACACAAAACTACAGAAAACGTCTTCCTCTCTACCTCCATGTGTCTCTCCAGCTCTTTCAATAATGTGGGATATTTGTCCAGTCTCATGAAGGGTTTGCTGAGGCCCGAGGTCAGAGTGAGAATACCCGGGACGGTCGCACCTCTCGCCTCCATAAACTCTCCGAGTTCTTCACTGTCAGGACAGAAGTAATGCAATGTTCATACATTACAACGGTGGAAAGGCTCACTGGGAAATCAGGATATTGTTATGGAAGTGTACAGTACCTGTGATCAGTGAGAACGCTGACTGCTGAAGGGTGGTTGGAGCAGTAAGACACATATAGAGATCTCATCTGAGGCATGAGATTCAAAAAGAACCCGCCAACTTTCTGCTGCAGCTCTGGAAGTCTTCAACGCAGAGCACAGTGGAAGAATTAGTTAGATTTATTATGAATAGATATGAAAAAAGATGCAAAAATAAACAAAATTATAGTACCAAAGCTTTATTTTTCAAACTCAATAAAGAACACCAGAGGTCAGTAAAACAATTTTGGAAACCTCCAGTGACATTCCAATCGATTTAATGGACCGCACGTTTACTTTGCCCCGCTCTATTTTCATCATCTATAAATCGCAACTTGATATATTTCATTGAGTCTCCGTTTCACTAAGTGCTAAGGCCCACCTGTCGTAAATTATTCGGAGCCGTTAAGCGTAGGGCTAGAAATCACATGACTGTTTACGGCCAGAATGGAACTCACTTGGTGCATTCCTCTAGTGACTGGACCAGAGTCTGCTGAAAAGTGCTGATCTCCTCCAGGTTCCCAAGGATGATGCTGGCGTCTGAGGAGCACAGTCTATAAGGAACGATAATGGGAAGCAGAGGGAACCGTAAATCATGTTTAATCATTAGCCTTGACTAATAATAACAATTGAGCATCTTTCATCTCTCCATGTGCCACTTGTTATGCTTAACATACAAGCTCTGTTTTAAGACCTGGTGAGCTGCTTGTTGCCTTGTAAGGCGCCACTATTCTCATAATTGATTTTAGCATTACCACGTTTCCAAGCAACCAATCAACTAGCTGTCAAACGATTAATTGCATGCAGAATAAAAGTTTGTGTTAACATAATACTGTGCATATTCATTTTGTATTTATAAAAACATATTTATGAAATATGTACATGCATTTATTAATAATCTAAATTATATATAAATGTTTGATAATTGTATATTTTTTCTTAAATATATACATGTCTGTGTTTATAAATACAAAATGAATATGCACAGCACACAATACAATCGCGAATAATCTTTTGTCAGCCCTACAATCAACCTGTCAGGTAAAAAGCAGAAAACCTTTTAGGAATGACAGTTAAGTACCCTCAAAAAATTAAGATGCAGAGCACACACCAGCTTTAGGTTGAAGTAAATCTCTCAAATAAAATATCGTAAAGTCCCAGTGAAACATCCCAGTGAAGCTAGTTATGAACGTTGGTGAGTGACACTGGCATTTGTCTTCTCCTTTACTCATCAAGGCTGCGATATCTGATCTCCTCCATATAGCCATAACATTATTCTATGTAGACTTGAAACGGGTCAAATACGTTGTTTCTTCAGTGGATTTGTTTGTATGATAGACGGATAAATTATGACTATGTCTCTGAACCGGAGGACATTAACGTGTAACCACTCATGAGACACTAACACAAAATTAAGACTTTAATGTTAATGGTTACACTGTCTGGATCATCTGCCATCCAGTACATTATGTATCATTCACCATGTAGGACATAATAAATGTGCAAATAAGTGGCAGCTCTCACAGTGAAGGAGGTGGGACTCTTCCGATTCTAAAGCAGAATTTGATTGGACAAGAATTTTGGCAAGAGGCTGAAGTGTAGCGTGATGTCATGGAATTTCTCGATTTTTTTGAACGCCTTTGCCAGAAAGAAGACATATATGATAATATGGATGTATGTGCTTTTTTCTTTTTCCTAATACACTTTTCTTGGGTAAGCTATTGCTTGAAGCTGCCATCCTTCCTGTTAGCAGCATGCCTTGTAATGCTTTATAATACTGTTTCCAAATGTAGCTCACCAAGATTTGAAACAGAGCTTTAGTGTTCTACAGTGCACATTTCCCAACATTTGTACTTGACAGGATGAAAGCAACGCTTCTCACTTTTCTGTCATCTGTAGTGGTCTCAGGTAGTTGGACAGGATGTTCTGGAGCTCCTTTGAATACTCCGTTTCAGTTTCTAGAATGTTCTGTAGCACCTGAAAGCAAACAAACAGGAGCTATTTTTAGAAGAGACATTTACAGTATACATGGTGATATGTTTTAGCTTTGAACATGACCACATGTTTGTTTCCAGACCAAGTGATTACCAATGACGCACAAAACCTCCTACATGGTAAACACAGACGGTGCTCACCAGGTTGTAGTATGTTTTACTGATGGATGTGGTATCAAAACCTTTGGGAGGGCTTTTAAGAGTTCCAGATTTAGGAGACACTGGTTTGTCTGTGAGGAAACAATAAGTGACACAATATGATGTTATGCTCACTCTCTTATGTAATTGTTATGTAACAGTAAATTGACAGTGGTGGACACATACCGAAACCTTTGACCTCTCTGACGTAATTGCTTGGAAACCAGCCTGTCTTGCCGTTCAGATTTCCTTCCCACCATCCCCCTTCTTCTGCACGGGTAACATTGATGATGTCACCCTTGTTGAAAGAAAGCTCATCCTCATTGGTCTGCTGGAAGTTGAAGCGAGCTTTCACCACTGACTGAGCGTTACTGTTCTCCGTCATGTCCTGAAGCAGGAGAATATTGAATGAGAGCGACAAAGTGCCCAGTATCTTGAGTCAAACACAGGTGCCATCACATCCTGATTCCTCCATGTAACATACTTTCATGAATCTGCATCCAAGTTTGAGATGTCTAACAGCGATGCTGCTTACCAAGCTACGGAACTGGTTATGAAACAGTTTAGAAGATCGGCCCAGCGAAGACTGGGAGGCCAGAGAGTCGAAGGATTTGATCCGGTGGGCGGTGCGTGTACATACAGAGTCACTGTCGATGCCAATATCTATACCAGCAGAGCAACAGAGGAAAATAGCGCGCACATATGTATAACATAGCCTTTTAAAAACACACACATGAATATGTGCAGTTGAGATTCAAACGTTGGCACTTTTTAGAATTCTGCTTATGAATTAAAAAACATACATACCTGCAGTCACTTTATTGAGGGCAACTAGTGTAGTGAGGACTTTGCTAAAGTTATGGCCCTGAAGCAGATCAGCAGCCTCGAATGGCTACAGAGAGAGAAAAACATTATATAAAAACATATAGCTTGTCTGCTGAAAAGAGAAAGAAAGGCCTAGATTATTTCTAAAGAAACCTTTCATATGGTCAAACACATGTTGTATGCATTGCATACTAAAAAACAGTAAATTAAGCTAATACTAACTAAACACAAAGCAGGTTCTTAGCTAGAGATGTGTCCAACTCTAGATTGTCAAGCCTGTGTTTGCATTTCTGGCAGTGTAGGGCCATTTGATTGACAGTGGTGTGGTTCAGTTGTGTGTAGTTGTGTGCATCTTGTATAATAAGATTTACTTTCCGCTCTGATTACAGTTTCTGCCCCGAGAGAAGCAAAGAGAAGTGGCCAATGTCTCATAACAAAAGCTTTTGCTTTCAAAGAAACACATTTGAATGATTAAATATCTCATTGTATACATATGTCTCTTTGCAAATGATGCCCTAGTTTGATAGTTAAAGTAAATATTTCCCCAAAGTTCTTGCTTTTAATTTTAAAGTGATCTTGACCCAAATTTGAAAATTCTGTCATCATTTACACTCCCTCTTGTCATTTCAAACCTGTATGAGATTCTTTCTTCCGCAGAACACAAAAGAAGATATTTTGAAAAAAGTTGGTAACAAGGGTTAAAAATATCCTTCAAAATATCTTCTTTTGTGATCTTCTGAAAAAAAGTCAAACAGATTTGAAATGACATGAGGGTCAGTAAACGATGACAGAATTTTTATTTTGGGTAAACTATAACTTTAAATGAATGTGTCTGTATAATGGAGGTAAAGATGCTACACATCTACCAAAATGGTTTTGTATAAATGATGCACAACTTTATGATAAAGGGAATCGGCCCATTCATTCCACATTATGCCAGGAAAGTAATTGTTTGGTCTGCACATGAGCAATAGAAAATGTCATGTCTTGTGGCAACAAACAAGGAAGAGTGAAGCATTATTTGCAGCAACATAAGCGAAAAAGTATGTGTTCATATAAAAAACAACCTCATTTGTACTAGCTGCAGGACTAAACATTTCTAGGCACTTAAAATGATCTGCTGTGATAACTTCTGGGTGACTGAAAATGAACCACAGTGAAAGCTGCGATAAAAAAAGAGGGCACAAATGTATAGATGGGCATGTGCAAATACATTAAAACCTGGAGTGGTAAACACTGCTGAGGGGAATAATATTATCTCCTTGAAACATCTGTGACAAATGCTCACATTTCTAAAAATAAGCATCTTTAAAATGCTCACTCGTACCTTCGGCCTCACATGCTTGAAGCCTTGAAAAGAACAGTGTACCTGTCCAAAATCATAAAACAGTAATGCTCTGTACACTACCAGGCCAACCAACCTTTTGAGAGGTCAGCAAAGAGACCAGCAAAGAAACCCAAAGAATATTTTTTATAAACCAAGACACATGTTAAATTAAAAACTGTTTAGTTTTTTTCCAAAAAGCTATTTGGTTGAATTCATGCGGCTTTCAAGAGCCCCACATGCGCCGTGTGTGTAAACCCCAACACTTTTGGAGACACTTGACAATACATGAGCTTTACCCTGAACCATCTGTTCTTTAATAAATGCGCATAGATCAAAATCCTTCTAGCCCTTTGTATGTCATTGTATATCGATGCCCAAATTGTAATTTAACCAAGCATTTAAAATCGGTTGATAGCATAATTCACAGGCTCTGATAAAACACAGCTCAAGAATTTCTATAGATTTTCACACATTTGGTGGGGGGGCAAATAAGCCAGTGTTTACTGCCGCATCCTTCTTGATCCTGATGATGACTGAACCGCTCAAGATTTAGTTTTTCTGTAATAAGCCATTATTTTTCCTCATGGCTCAAGCTTACATTGGTGATGCTGTATATTTAATATAGAGGCTGGGTGTGCAATGTTTTGGTGATGACCTTTTTTAAATGCTGGAAATGATACACTATACACTATAAACAAAGCAGTAAAATTTGTTTTAACTTGGATACAACCCATTTTTAAAGCTCTTGACGGACTTTTGTTTTGAGAGCAACTTTTGTTTTGCAATAACAATGCCCGAAGCTTCAAATCATGGAGACCCAAGAAAAAGCAGGAGACAAACTGTACATGAATGGACAAAGCATCGCCATTCATGATGATGGCACAGCCTTTCAATCAACGTGCTCTTTAACAAAAACATTGATGAACGTCATCGTTCAGCACATGACAAAGCTTTTTGTCCGGGCTATGATCATGAGTTTTCGATCTGCTCTGTCCGGAGTTGGGTCCCCTCAGTCTGCTTCACGTATCTTTTGTTGATGGTTTTCACGATCGTGGCGCCAATGCAACAATACTGCAGCATACTAGTCAATGATAAACGCGTTCACCTACCTCGACGCGAAACACAGCGCAACCCTTCAGAAACTCCGTGATGTTGCTGAAGCACTCGCTGTCGGTCTTGGGATCTTGGAAGATCTGCGAAGAAGAGCAGATGGGAATCGTCTAAATGTGTCTTCCGCTTTGCTCGACGTTATAATCTTGGAGAACTAAATGCATGAAAATCCACGGATTGACTGTGGCTGACTGTGTTCTCAACCGCACACACATTGGGACCTACAGCTCTGTTGAAGTGAGCAGCATCGGGAGGAGGAAGTGACGTTTGCAGACGGGCGCCGAACACAATGGGACGAGAACTACACAGCCGTGCGCTGGCGGGCAAAATGAAACGCACGGGCAAGACAAGACCATAAATGACAATAAAACCGTAAATAAGAATAACCCACAATCATACAACAGTTAAAACATTGCGTGTAAGCTTCACGTTTTTGGCTCGGATAGTGAGCTCGCTTTGTTTATTTTTGGGGGGAAATACTGACGTTTGTTTAACGTCACACAAACTGTGAAAATAAATCAATGTCTGGCACACAGATTTTATTTTGTTATTTATTCGACGATGTTTAAGCACAAATTCAAATATGGTCGATGTGTTGTAAGATGAAACTGTGAACCCTGACCTCATATAAGAGGATCCTTTCCCTTAAATAGTGTTTCTCTGTTTAGAAGACAATGATGTGAACTAATCGATGAACAACAGTTTGTTCCATGTCTGATTCTGAGGTTAATCTACCTGAAAGCCAAAAATCATGTTGGGACATGGGATGTTTGTGTATCATTGACTCTGATCATGAGTCACGCCAGTGATACTAAATGGACTTCTTGCATGATGTCCTCCATTCTGAGTCCTTACAGCAACATGATGCTCTTTCCCACACAGTCTAAAAGAGGTAAAGTGCACTAATCCTTCCATTTCCTCTTTCAATGTGCAAACTTTACACGTTTTAGTTACCAATGCACACATTCATAAGCCCTAATGTCAACATTGTATTATATTGTTTCAAACAACTGTAAAGTTAAGTGAGTTGTGGAGTTTTAAAGAGCTTATTGCTGTCATAAAGCATACAAATTGCTAAACATAAACTTATAAACTCATAAACCAAACTGACTCTTAATATGACTGGTTTTAAAAACTCTTCCCTGCATTCACTTAGCAAAGAGAGAACGATTGCATTATTTATGGATAAGAGGAACTACACATCATTCTTTAGAAAACACAATAGCCATGGTTATTGTACTGTTCTTAAGTATTAAACTAGTAGATTTCCTGTTTGAATTATTTGAGGTCTTACCTTTATATTTAAACATCTTTGCGTCTCGTGGATTTGCATTTGCCTTCAGGCACATTGTTCAGTGGAGAGATCTAAAACACGTTGTTGTTTTCATTCCTTTACATTGCCTTCACTCTTAGTTATTATGAGGTCCATTTTTATACATTAAGAATATTTCAGTGTTATTAACTAGTTAAGGTTACTCAGAAAATCAAACTATAATTGCATTCTTTTCTATGTGGATGTCTTACAAATTGTATTGCAATATAATGGCCCCCTTGAGGAGAAAAAAACACTGTTTCTCTAAATGAGAGCCCCTTTTCTTTTTGTCTATATGTCTGTCTATGGCGGCAAATTCCCAATTCCAAGAATAGATGTCCGTCTAAACTAGATAAATAATAGCTTGCATATTGGTGCTATTCATACACAGTCCTGCATGCGATTTGCATGTGCTTATGTGTGCATGTGATATATCATCAGGTTTCCATAACGTTACTTGTCATTTACATCACGCAGTCCGTGAACTCGGTAAATATCCAGTCTATTAAACATTTATTTTTCTTGCCGCATTCTGTAAAATAAAATACATATATAAGATACCAATACAAGTCTTACATCATATTTTTTTATGGAGGACTAGTTGTTTTGCCTTGAGCAACATCAGCAATAGCGCGTACTGATCCCCTCTGCCGACCTGCTGCTGCATGTATAACTGCATGTATAACATGTAGATCTATATGTAGGCCTAAATAGACAGATGGTTTAACGTCTGATATGAGGTTTGAGACATAAACTGAATAGTATGCCGGTCTAATAATAAATATCACCGCGTGCGTAGAGGATTACAGAAAAATAAATGCATTGAAACGCGGTGCGTCAATGGGAGGATGCGCGCTTACCCTGTCAGTAGTGCCTGGACGCAGACGCTCCAGTAACCTGCACAGTACGACCCCATCCTTTAACGAAGATTGCAGAAATCCATCCGGATCCGAAATGGTCTTTTTCGGCGACTCCAAAACCCCAAGCGTAATGAGCCACGTAACCGTTTGTTCCGCCGGATTCATGGTCACACCAGCAAGGTCGATGATTTCAGTATGTGTGAATTGAAAATTAGGCTATTTGTTATTACCCAGCCGTTTAACTGGGCACCATTTTCTCTAAATCTGTTATTTGAGGCGGTTTCGCATTATTTGGTATTTAGTCCTTCCTGTTCCATAGAGATGAGTAACGCTATCCCTTCGCCCTCATTTCCTTTATTACGACAAGCTGTCAAACGCCTTTCACTGGAATACAGTCAGTGCAGTAAACCTGCATCGTCTGCTTCACATCTTCCGGCAGATGACATCACAGCATAGACAGCTTTATGTGACCAGTCTTATCCCGCCCGCTTTGCATTTGCACTGTACATAGGTTGAACTTGTCTTTGCATGACAAATGTGTCATCAAATATTATTGTGTTGTGTTTTTTTATTACGACACGTTACAAAGGGTATTCAGTATGATATATAAGAAAATGCACGTGATGAGAGATAGGCTAAACGGTGTGAGTTGGAAGCGTGTCCATCCTTATTAATAAGAGAACGCACATCCTTTTCGATTGTTTCTTTTTTAAACAGGTTATATTTGATCATGAGACTAATGCAGTTATTAAACAGTCCGCGGGGTGGCGTACTTTATCATAACATTTGACAGTCCTATTGCTCAGTCAAAGGGATGTGCAAGACAGTCATAAATTAATTCTTGTTTTTTATTTTTTTATCACTTGTTGAATAACATTGATATGTTTCCATGTGTGTCTGGCAAAAACTATACGATAAGAGATTCAGCGTGTCTGATTTGCTGGTATATTTTTAGTACCCTAATATTGAGTAACATGGCAGTACATTGAAACAAAGAATAATCTAATTCATCCTAAAAGTGGTGGAATTGAAACATCAAAATATCAACAAATCAGCATTTACCACAATCATGAAAAATATCACTCAGTTAACATCAAAACTTCTCCCTCCTGAATCATCTAGCTAGCTACCTAGAGGAATCCGAGTTCCCAGTGGGTCACCATGGATACCGGTAGAGGTTCAGGGCCTGTCTCCAGAGTCAGTGGAGGAGAGAGCCAACCCCTCTGTGGCTGGGAGGGAGAAACATCATGTCTTAACAGGCCTGCCACGGGATTACACACAATCCCCCAGACCCACCATCATAGTAGCTGTAACAAAGGATGGTTTAGCTATAATTTCCTACTTGAGCACTCTCTAGATGACCCCTTTCCCTTTTAATGTCTTTAAGAAATTGTATTTTATTGGCGCTACATTCCTTTGGTGTAAGCAAAAAAAGAAAGCTGTGAGTGTTTATTGACATTACTATTTTATGATTGTTTTCTCCGATGCAGTGCGTCACTCATTTGTGACTGTTTCTGTTGGAGAGATAATAACTCTATTGCTCAAGATAATATTCTGCCTGAACAAAAACGCATCAGATGCACATTCACGCTTGATTAAATCTTCAATCAAACATGTCGTTTTGCCATACGTCTCTTGTTTGTGCTTTACACGGAAGTGTTGCTTGTAACACTCATTTTTTATTCAAATCCACTTCACTGATTCACTTTAGTCAGTTTGCATCCCTTCTTTTACACTGCATTCCTTCCATTTTACACTGCTTGCTTTTTCTCGGTTTCAATCTTTCTCCAGGTGTGTATCTCAAAATGTGGATGAGTAATGACTAAGACCAAGAGGTCATAAGCAGCACATGCTGGGTTTGAGTAATGAAACCACTGTGAGACAGAAAAAAGTAGCACATCTGGGACAGTGTCATCACCATATGCAGACCTTCTTCATTTTGTTTCTTAAACCACACAGCGCAGAAGAACCACACACTGTACTGGATATTGTAACATACTGTACTGTCCTAAATTAAGTTTGCTCTGGTATGCGTACTGCTCATACTTGAGGTTAAATGGATAGTTCACCCAGAAATGAATTACTCAACCTCAAGTTGTTCCAAACCTGTCTAAATGTCTTTGTTCTGTTGAACACAAAGAACATTACCTTTAAACTGGTAGTCAATGGTGCCCCAGAAATCTAATTTGCTATCTTTCTTTGTGTTCAACCAAACAAAAACATTTATACAGGTTTGGTACCTCTTGAGGTTGAGTAATTCATCTGAGAATTCTCATTTTTGGGTGAACTATCGCTTTAAATATGCGATGAATCAACTAATCCTATATACTTCCTAAGCATAATTAATCATATCTTGCAGTAGATCACACGATGCTTAATGCATTAGTGTTTATTAATTCATATTTGTGAACATTGTGGAGGAATCCGGGACTGGGGAGATGTCCAATTACAGGATGTGGGGGTGTGCACTGCATGCTGAATAACACCAGGTCAGCTGTCTCTCTTTATCTCTGTCTGTCTCTCTCGCTCTCTCTCTTAACAAATTCAAAATATATTCTTTTTGTTGAACTGTTTGCATTAAAAATATAAAATGATGTTACTTTGTTAAAATTATATTTGTTATAAATTTGTTCAATTAAAACAAAATATGTTGATATATATATATATGTATATATGTATATATGTATATATGTATATATGTATATATGTATATATGTATATAGATAGATAGATAGATAGATAGATAGATAGATAGATAGATAGATAGATAGATAGATAGATAGATAGATAGATAGATAGATAGATAGATAGATAGATAGATAGATAGATAGATAGATAGATAGATAGATAGATAGATAGATAGATAGATAGATAGATAGATAGATAGATAGATAGATAGATAGATAGATAGATAGATAGATAGATAGATAGATAGATTTCCCAAAGGAATACATCCTTCAGCTTCTGTATTGACTGTATATCTCTCCTCCTTCCTTGCTTACGCACAAGCGTCTCTACGAGCATCTACATCCACCGCCGTCAGAGCTCTCTGACGCGATAAGGTGACATGATCGCCGACCCGTCGGTACACTCAGCCTCCGCCCATCGCGTGCTTCCACAGAAACCCCGACCGTGGCTCTGATGCGTGACCTGTTAACGCGCAGCACAGTGCTGCGCTTTTGTACCTGCCAAAATGGACAACTGAACAATCGACCTCAACATGCCTACCGTTTATGGAAGTAAGGGGAAACTTTCAAGGATTTGTTTCATGCTTCAGCACGCGTCCCAGGTTAGTGACATTTGAAATGTCAACATTTTAGTACGTTTGTTTTTAGCCAGAGAAAAAAGACTGGCTGATGAAGACGGATTGTTTAGAATTATTACAATTAGTGGTTGTAAAATATTATACATTATCTTGGATTATACCAGCGTTCTATAGGCTACACTGAAAGTTTCTCTGAGGTGTATGCTTTTTGGTTTTGTCAGTTGAACTGCTTTCCGGTGAGATTACCTTCGAGCGCAAGTTTGGTGTTTTCGGCTTTGCAGTGCGGCAGTGATTATGTGGTTCAAATATTCAAATTCAAAATTTCAAAACTTGACTTCCTCTTCAGTCACACTGGAGAGTTTCTTGACTCTGCGAAGGCGATTATCACTTGCCTCTGTTGTTGTTACATCATTTTTGTCGCTGCGCCTTAGTATCTCAGTTTGGACTAATCCACAGAGACGCAATACGGCATCAAGGGGATTTTGTGCGCTTTCTGGATAAAGCTCACTTGTAATAATATTTATGGATGCGTACGCCTGAGTAGTAATTCAAAACAAGCTGGGAAAAGTCAAGTTGAAGATCAATGCGCATCATGACCACTCAAAGGTAGCCTACAGGCTGGAACGCAGAGAAGACCAGTTCTAAGTAAGTAAGGTTAAATGCGGTCATTGAAGTTTGGGAAATTCTCTCTCACACGCTCACTCATATTTCACTCATGCAAACATTGGCTTTCCAGATGACTCATTGTGTCAGTCATTCTGAAGAGATGCAAACAGGTGCTGTGGAGGTTGTTTAGACGTGCACATGCTCAGAGTTGCAATGTAATAATAACAATAGGAAGGCTTTATAAAAATGAAAATCTTCACACCTGTGTGTGATTCAGACCCTGCACTGAGAGCATTTGAGGACTCATATCTGTAGTTTAGTGTTTGTGTGCAGACAACCACAATTGCACTTAAATCACCTGCAGACGTGCAGAGGACAGCTGTGCAGTGTTTATTTAACTACAGTGTATACTTTGATCACACATGGGGTGCTCCATTTATAACAAATTATTAATTGGTAAATATATATTTTTAAATTGCTCATGCATAACTTTTTACAATGCTTGTTTGTGTGTGTGTTTCCTTTATGAAAAAATATATACACATAATGTTTACATTTAATACTTCCATCCCTCCATCCATTTTCTACCGCTTATCCGTACATTTAATACTTAATTTGTAAATTAAAAATGTGGGCAAAATAAGAGGATGAGGATATTCTTTGAGAAGAATGTAGCTGAATAAAATGTATTGTACTAATAAAGAAGATCTATATGAATATATTAAATCAAATTGTCTTATTATTAACATTGCTTATGTATTAATTGACATGGAAAGAGGATTGTACTATAGAGGATCTATAACATTTCTCAATGAATAGTGAATAATCGTTTTGGAGGGAAAACGCTCTCTCACAGATTAAAATGTGGTGATTTTTACCAGTTCACCACACTTCAGTTCTATATTAATAACATATCTGTTATGCATTGTTATCTTTAAATCTATATTTAAAATGTTTATAAAATATGAATGTTTAAGGGAGGGGGTTATTTTAGGTAGTGTGACTGGTCACCATTTATTTACCCACATTGTAGAGGGCCCTATGATGTGGTGGGGTTGTTCATTAAGGTCTTATAGTCATATAGTCTACTATTTGTAGTAGAGGTGTTCAATCAATAAAATGTTATTCTGGACCTGATGATTTTTGCTATAGCCCTGGGTGTGACTAATCTTCCATGCAGTCTCCCAATTAATACAGTCAATAAACAGCATGCATAATAGTTTTTAAAGTATTACCAGAATAGTTTTTATTTGCTACGGACGTGCAGTTTGTATGCTGTTTGATGTGTCAGGTTATCATTTTTCATATCCTGCTGCATGTTACTATGAGTCTGAACTTTCTAAAACATCACATCCACAGATGTGGTCTTGAATAAGTAGAGCAGGTGTCTTTACTAGCATGAGTCATTTGGCCTCTTCACTCCTCTCTGCAACAACACTGTCATTCTTTTCAGTAGGCCTATATTTTAATGGAAAGAGAGGCTGATTGTTCGCGTTAACACACGCTTGGCATTGAGATTGATCTAACTGTTCTTCTCTCACAAAAAATATTGTTGGCCTTGTGGCAACTTTAACCCTTAACCTGCTTGTTGTATAAACGTGTTGTGAGTATAAAGCATTTAAAGAGAGTTAAAGGGGTCATATGGCGCGAATACGTGTTTTTTGTGTCTTCGGTGTGTAATTAGTTGCCCATGCATGTACTAGACATGTACAATTGCAAAAATGTAAGTGTCATAACAACATATGCATTCTATCTAAAAGCGAATGCTCACCCAGACCTGCCTGAAACGCCTCGTGTAACCACACCCCACAAATCTACGTCAGTTCGTGGTATGATTTGACTAAGACCGCCCAAATGTATACGCAAGAAAGGCCGGCGTACCTGTCAGTACAATTGCTTTGGAACCTTTTGTTCAAAATATGGTAAGAGGCGTTACATTTCCGTCACACGCTTGCAGCGTCACACGATTCGACCAATCACTCTGACCGGTTAACTGGCAAATCATAGCACACAGAAAATACAGTGTTTTTGAATCTTAAATAGTATATACTCAAAACAAAAGTAATAATAGTTTTAGCCGTGTCATATGACCCCTTTAAATACAGAGAGAGAGGGAGAGGTAGCAGAAGCAGTGGAAGGTTCACCTGGGAAGCCTTGTTGTTGGAAGAGAAAGATGAGTCCTTGGTGACTGAAGCAACGAGAGAGATAATGAAGGAGGTGGATGAGTGGAAAGGGGAGGAGCTTTGCTCTAGAGGGAGGATTGTGTTTTTGAGAGTGATTTTTCTACTGGGTAGGAAGAATTATCGAAAGGAATAAACTGTAATATCATAAGCTGGATCTGAAATGTAAGTGTATTTACACTGACTGTTTAGTGCTGCAGAGATTGCACGCATTTATAAATGTATAAATAATAGTATAAGATTAATATCTGGCTTTCATGCACCAATACATCTTAACACAGTTTTGAGTGGACAAAGAGCAGCCTTAAAGTAACAATGTTTAAGATTTTTGCATTAATATATAAAAAAAACACAACTAGCACTGTGTCCCAAATGTCTCCATGTTTGAATCCGTAGGAATTCACCATTTTAACCTCCCTCCTCATTACATCCCATCGGTTATCCTTGGGTTCAGTTTTTATTGCCATTGAAATCCTAGGTGTGTTTGACTTCATATACCTTTTGTATAAAAGCCCCTTTAGAGAGAGAGAAAAGTAGTTTTCTTTGAACCATTGAAATTATTAGACTATATATTTTTTTTAATATAAGATGTATGAAATAATGAACTTTTTCCCTGTTCTTTCAAATACATTTTCTTAATACTTTATGAAGATTGCAAAGTTTGGTAATGTCTGAAAATAATAAATCATTTGCATTCGGTATCGCTGCAAGTGTAGTACCGTTAAGTTTTGTAATCTTTGTAAATGTAACTATGAAATCTCCAGTGTGTCTGGTTTGCTTGTAATCAGATCTGTTCAAATTATGTGTAATCCAGCAAACACTTACTGTACATCTGTTTCCCTGACGACTATCACTGTAGATAACTCATGACCTTTTCGCAGACTGCTTCCTGTTCCATCCCACATACATACAAATATTACCAGAAACTGCACACAATTACACAATATGTGTTTTTTATGAGTATTTCAATAATCACACACCTTATGAGAAATGGCGAACTTCCACAATTCCATGGATGCTGTTCTCTTTAACAAGGTCATGAACTCTCCTGCAAAGTTCATTTAATGGACTAAAGGCGTCTCCTTAGTAATACAGGATCAAAATGAAACTCGTTTTTGTTTACTTCTGCAACACCAACAGTACACTTGCAGCAACTTTACAAGGATTGCATGTATTCAATGCAGACACAGTTATAATTAAAGACTTTTTAAGTGAAAAGCATCAGCTATACTGCAAAATACTACTTTGGGTTCATTTGTGTTCATCAATTGAAAGATTGAGCTATCTGGGGATCAGAGATAAGTTGATATATTTGAATTAACTGTTCTCTATATTTCAGTGATTTTGTCTATTCATTTAAATGTTTGACAAACTGTATGACAAACGTGTATAAAATTAATGTATGTGTATAATATTCAATAGCAGTCTAATATAGTTTAAGATCTGTAGCTCAGTGGTAAGAGCAATGTGTTAACAACGCAAGGTTGTGGGTTTGTTACCTATGTAAAATGTATAGGATAATGCTATGTAAGTGCTTGCGATAAAATCGTCTGCTAAATGTAAATGTATTAGATTTTATGGTGTAGGGACACTTTTGAAGATGTTTTGAAAAACTCCAAATAGATGAAGCTTGTAATGTCTTTATACCTCACATCAACTCCATCTCAACAGTTAAATTCAAAATCCTGGTAAAGTATTACAATGCTAATGAATAAAAACATTGCGAATGGCTGTGATCAGCAAAACATCCCTGTCTGTCTTCTGAACCTCAGACTAAAAGCACTTTTTCATTTGTCCTCTCATTTCTCTTCAGGCTATGACCCAGTCCTGGCCTTACCAGCAGCCCCCAGAGGAAGGGGGTACTCAACATTTCCTGTACTCACACTCAAGGGTACACACATGAGTCATTATAGAGTGATATGCTAATTTGGTGTGTTTGTAAGAGTGACACAGGTTTATTCTTTTTATTTGTCACAGGACGGAAAGCAGTCCAATTCCCGCCACAGACATGGTAAACATGCTACGCTTAATTACAAATTGGTGTGCAAACTTGATTCCATATTGAATTTTCCTTCAAATGTAGTCAGAATGTTTAATTCCTGATGTAACTACAATGTAACTACAATTTTAACGTAGGAAATTACTTGGAATTAAAAGCTGACATTTGTAACTTCCAGATTTATCAAACTGAGTTTCAAATGACAATTTGTTTGCAATAATAATTGTTTTCAAGACGATGCTGAACTTTCCTCCTGTCTTCCAGTGGTTGGCCAAATAGCCACCCCAAACCTATTTCATTGGTTAATACAGATCAATGTTTTGATGAAACAACAGAGCAACAGGATTTACAATTTTAGGAAATCCAACGTACCAATGAAGTACTAATAGCATATTATGCTGGAATAAACTAAAATAATTTAATAAAAAAGACACACTTCAGCAGGTATACTGATGTATGTGTTTTAACATGATTATTTTTTTTCTCTCAGTGAGGGATGGTGTCTCTTTGAGGGTCCCCTCACGTCCGCACGTGGCCCCTCACAAATCGTAAGAGAACTGCACACCACCCGATCTATTCACAATTACTAAGCACCAGCTTGTGTCTGAACTGCTTCTGACCGTGAGCTTTATTGTACCATAAACTATTAACTTCATGACATTCTGTGTTAAACATCTATACATATTAGCATGTTAAATCAGTTAAGGGTTTCTGGAATTTTACTGCTTGGGACCAACTGCTGTTTAAAACTGACTTCATACAGAGGGTTCAGTCAGCAATATATCTCATCTTTAAGCACCAACAAACGCACTGACCTCATAAACTTTACTGAGTTAGTATCTAATTACAGAGCCGGTTAACACAGCCTCAGAGGGTCCCTGCAACACTCCACCATCAAAAAACAAGAACTGTTTAACATTTGGGCGCTGTGTTTATGAGGCTGTTCTCTTTGAAACTTGTAATGTGATGCAATCTCTGTCAAGATGGTGTGAAGTAGTCATATTTAAGATGCTTATGCTGACCGCATTGTCTTTTCTATCCCAGCATGCTCGCTAATGACTTGAAACTCAGCAGTGATGAGGATGACAGGGATGAGGTAGGAAATGAATGGGAGAAATCACAATGCTGATTTTATCTGTTAATTCAAATAACCTTTCTGAAAGTGTTTGCCGACAAAACACAGTAACTGGACCAACCCGAAAAGTATAGTTGTTGTAGCGTGATTTGAGTGGTACAGAGAATACATAATTTTGTATGCAAAAATACTTCAGGTTCCATCGCCCCAAAATCAATGGGGTTTTTTATGGGTTTTTGGTTAAATGCTTTGTGGTTAAAGGAAACCCAGTGTATAGAGAGATATATGGCTAATATGTTGTAATAGCCTTACACAACTAGCATTTGTCGTTAGAAACACATCAAATATTTTCTATTCTTTTAAAAAAATCTAAAGAACCTAAGAAGGCCGCCATGTTGTTTTCCGATGATGTAAACTGGTTGGACGCACAGGCAGCCAAACTGAACTCAGACAAAATCAGTTTTTCAGTAAATATAAGGTACTGTAATAATATATATAAATGCTAAAATAATATTTGGTGTATTTTCATACATTTCTATTGTTGGTCAAAAACAATACAAACATGCAAATTAATATTCAAAATCCTCTCCAATGTATTATATACACAATGTTTTTAGTCATTATAAAATGCATTTTATCCAGATTTGGACTTTTTGATGTTGATTTATCAACATCAGTAGCCTAACGTTGTTGTCTTCTCTCTCTCTCTCTGTCGTTAGCTGACGGGGGCTAATATTCACGTGTGCTCTAATACAGATTAAAAAACAAACCATCTTATTATTGTGTTTATCAGTATATTCTAATAATGTTTAAGGTATACGATGGATGAATTTGATTTTACGCTTTCGATACTGAACGCATTCTGCTTTAATGGCAGGCAGGCTGGATTGTGATAAGAGGACATAGCGCCACCTACTGTCCCTGTGTGTTTATATATCTAATCTTATGCTTGAGGTGTCAAATTTTGACGTATTACTGTGCTTTGCTATGGTGAAAGAGAACAGGTTTAGGTTGTAACCATTTGACGTCACGGATTTTGACACAAAAAATGGCGGCCTCCGAGTAAAAAATTGTTTCTACGTTTATGAATACTGTGACAGCTACACTGTTTTTAAATTCACATTTATAAAGTCATTGTCATTGTTAATATATTAAGCCACACATCTCTCTATACCCAAGGTTCCTTTTAACAAAACCTCAAAATATTTTCATGTTTTATTCTTGGACATAAAACACCAGTTACAACCCTTAAAAAAGGTGGTTGCTAACAAGTTTGTCATCTCTCATCTCTGCGATACTCTATTGTTGTCCAGTGTTATTGTTATTGTTGTACTTGTACAAAGATAGTTACCTACGTAGTACGTACGGTAGATGGCTGCAAAATAAACTGACTTTACTCTGAACTCCATTATGTGCTCTTACACATTCAAATACACAAAACACAACACAGCTTAAATGTTAGACAACATGCATTACAATGCAGAACTCGCAAAGCAAAATTCTGATATGTTCACATGTAATTCTTCCAACCTCACTCAAATTCTGTTTTCTAGGTCATTTTAATCTTAGGTTCTTTGTTTTATTAAATGAGAAGTTCACCCAAAATATAAATTCCTTCATCATTATTCACCTAATCCCAAGCCTGTATAAGAACACATTTTGAAGGATTTTGATACAACACTGGATCTCTTTGACTTCAATTTCATGGATACAAAACTAATGAGACATTTCTCAAAATATCTTATTTTGTGTTCCTCGGAGGAAAGAATATTAGGTTTTGAATGACATGAGGGTGAATAAAATAATTTGAGGTGAGCTAGCCCTCAAAGAAGAGTTTGAAAAACGTTTTTTATTTATTACTTCCAGTCCTACATCCAGTATGCGTAACTGCAGACTGAATTGTAAATTAAATTTTTCTTGTATTTCTTTACTTACTGAATTAAATTTGTTCTTGCATGTATTTGTAATCTGTGTTGCAATTAGTCTTTCATGTGTATTTAACCATCAGCTGTAACTGCCTTTACAAACAAACGTGGCACAGAAGCTCCATTATGTGTTGATTTTCATGCACAGCTGGCAGAACACTCATACTCATACAAATCTTGTTTTTGAATAAGGATTGTTTTTGGGTTGTAAAATGACAGTTAGTCTTAAAGCACCTTTAGAAACACTACAATTCTTTTCTATGCAGTGCTCAGTATTATTGTTTATGTCCATACAGTATGTGATTGTTGGACTGTTGATTTAAAATGTTAAATTTAGAACACCAGCTACTACTGCGTGCCTCTATCCCACACTCTCAACGCAGGAGTCTAGGTTTATGAGTCATAACAGGCTGAGTCATTTAAAACACCAAGCTTGTGACCTTTCTGGCTCACTGCAAGACTGTGCTGGGATCAATGTTTCCCTTTGCTATAGTCAAGATGCTAGTAATGACCATACAGTTGAAGATTCCAAGTTGAAACTGTCTTTTATTTATTCTTATCTGTCAAACAGGGAAGTGAGCAAACAACTTCTTGGGCAGATAATGACCGGTAAGTGTGTTTGCATTGTGATGTGTTTGTAACTGTATGAAGTGTCAGTATGTTCTAATGCTTGTGTGTGCGTGTGTGTGTGCGTGTGTGCGTGCGTGCGTGTGTGAAACATATCGAAGAGGTCAGATTATGTGGAATGTGACAGTTGGATGATAAACTGTTCTTCGTTTTTTTTAACTTGTTTAACCCTCTGAACACCTACACACACCACTTACAGTCCAAGCATTTTGTCAATGTTTAGTCTATGTGGTTGAATTTTTGAATTTCATTTAAACTTGATAGCTAATCTTCTGTAAATCTATCTAAACGTACATTTTAAGATAATCCCTGTTCGTCATGTGCATTATTTATTGACAGCTTGTCAAGCCAGGAGCAGCGCACACACACACATGGCGGACGGGTGAGACATTCTAGCTCAGGGTCGTCGGGATCCGACTCCTCCAGCGAGTGGGAAAGTGGTAGCCATCGATCACGCAGCCCGAGCCCAAGAACGCTCGCCCAATACGGGTCACCGACCTGGCAGCAAAATCTAAACACAGAGGTAAACGGATACATTTTCACGTTCATCTGTTATTTTGACATATCTGCTATTTCCTATTGACCTCTGTCTCTCTCTTTCTGCAACATTATGTAGCGGAAGAAGTAAAAAGGAAAGGTGGGGGTGGAGAGAAAAGAATGTGGAGGGGGGCCACAGCTCCCCCTGAGATTTAGAATCTTGGTGTCATGTCAACATGTGGCGCACCAGATGACTAAATAGATAGGAAGTGCTGTAGTACCTAATGTAATTAATGTCCACATTCATTTCAGAACAGAAAACAAAACATAGCGCAGCGCTTCAGTATTGTTTCAGTAATATTTAACATTTGTTGACATAAATAAAAATCTCTTTGTTTCAAGATGGACATCAGAAAATGTTTTTTCCACGGCATTTCAATAAAAGCGACTTCAATAGCCTAAATTAACTAAGGCATAGTCCTGGTTTAGGCTAAGCCTCGTCTAGGAAATCGGGCCATAATTTTGTTACCTGACAAAGCTTTTTATTTCTCAAAGATCTTCTCATGCTGTGTTATTGTTTCGTATGTCTTTGCGTGATCAAGTATGCGGCTATATCGAAGATTGGGCGTTTTTTGGGGCTTGTGGACAACTTTATAAAAGGATGGATTAAAAGCCCCAGAAGTGGAGAGCTGCTACACCACCATATGAATGAAGGTGTCTGTGTGACATAGCTGGCTCGATTACTGAACATGCCATCTATTTGGAACCTGTGGAGAAGGGAGGGAACAACATGTGTTTTTCATCTACGTGTAGTCATGCAGCGTCTCTGAGGAACTGCTTGGAAACGCCACACGGTTCCAGGTGGAGGGGGGGGGGTTGAAAGGAGGGGCACTGGGAAAGGGGCACAAGAGATGCAGTGTCTGTGCTGGAGAGAGAGAAAGGGGAAGGGGGAATGTTTGAGGGAAGGAGTAAAAGTTTAAATTAGCTCTGGTCAGCTACTGGAGGAGAGTAAGGAAAGTACAGTCTAGAGCTTAAGTATTAATGTGAGTAATACTTCTAATATTCTATGCTGTTTATACTGCAACTTATTTTCTAACTTTGTGATCTGTAACAGTATGGACCAGCAGGTATTAGGCTATGTTGAGAGTATGAATGTATGCGTATGTGGAATCTCTCCTTCCCTCCTTTCCACTGACACACTAGTCTGTTTACATAACTGCTCATGTTACTTATTCATATTTTATTATTTCTTATGCAGATGATTTTGCAGTAACTGTGGTTGTACTGTTGTCATCCTCATTGATTAAAGAGTGTATGGTTAAGACCCGATTTAATGGTCATCATAATCTAGGTTCCTCTGTTCCCTGATATTTTTACTTATTTTACGTATTTACAATATGTTGTGATTATTCATTTTGTTTATTTTAAATGTTACTCCTCTTTAATTCCTTTCGGGCAGAGTCCGCCGTCTACACAGTGGCAGCTGGACAGGTGGCTTGAGAAAGTCCCCAAGAAGCTGACTGACCACGACCCAGGAGGAGGACGACGCCGGAGTGCAAAATCTGACTGTGAACGAGGACCATCACCAGGAAAATACTGGAGCAGAAACTCTGAGTCAAGACAGGATTACAGTCCATGTGACAGTCCAGTCCCTAGTCCAAAGTTCCACTATAGCCCCAGAAACAGTCTTCATGCCAGCCCTGAATATAGTCCTTGCCCCAGTCCGGGAATTAGCCTTGTGCCAAGTCCAGTGCCAAGTGTGTGCCCAAGTCCAGGAGAGAGCCTCAGAGAGAGTCGAAGTCCCAGTCCTTCCCCACCACCCCCTCCCAGAAGTCCCAGTCCATGTTTCACATCCACCGCAATATCTACCCAAGATTGCTTAACATATCCTCAGGTTACTCAGCAGGAAAGTCCAAGGCGTACTGCACGAACAACAGTTGCCTCCAATCCATCGCAACGTCCTAAAGTCAGGCCATGGGTGCCTCCAGACCATAACGCTGACCAGAGAAAAGAGTCTAGACCCAAAAACTCTAGATCCAAAGACACTAGACCCGGTCCTCCACACCAACATCATTCCAAACACAACTTGGCGGAAAACTCACGCAAAAACCTTCGACACAAGCCTGAAGACAAAGGTTCTGAATCCACAATCAAGCAAAAATTTAACCCAACTTCTAACCCAAAGTGTCAATCCAAGCTGAACTCTAGACCAAGTCTAAGCCCAAAACAACAAGGTAAGCACTCGTCTACAACCGACCATAGTATTCTTAATCACAGAACCAGTGAGTCTAAAGAAGTATCAATCAGCCGGTCAACTTCAAAAACAGGGCATTCATCCCATTTTAATACTTCTAAAAGCTCAAAACCCAAAGACTCATCAAGAGACCGAGTAAACAATCAATCCAGCCACAGCTCGAACTCCAGCTCCAAGTCTAAACATTTCTCTGATACCAAACAATCCAGTTTTAAACCAAGCTCTCAACCAAGTTCCAGCCCGAGGCCCAAGGTTAAACTTGGCGATGCCCCAGTGCCCAGATCTGGGCATCTACAAAAACATTCAAATCCCAAAGAAAGAGAACGGGAGGTGGACAGCCGAGGTAAAGCCCAGGGAGTACCCCTGGTGCCGACCGGCAAGGAACCAAGACTAAGGAGACTGGCGGAGGAGCAGCTAACAAGGCGCCGCTGGGTTCAGAGTTCTGACGAAGAGGAAGAGGAGGAGGTCAGGAGAACAGAGGAAGGGGAAAGAGAGAGGAAACGGAGACGGAGGAGGGAGCATGAAACTGAATGGCAACCAGTGCAGCCCAAACAAAGACCTCATACCAACAGCCAGCCTCACCTTTCAGTGGAATCCAACAGACTAAACCCTGAAGAGCAGAGGAGGAAGAAAAGAAGGCAAAGCAACGAGGACCTTTCTTCACGTCTGCATGTAATAGAATCTAGCCCTTCCCCTCCCCTGTCTCCACCCTCCCCTACTCCTGTCATCCAGCCCAAGCCTCCATCATCTTCCTCTTCCTCGTCTTCCTCCTCTTCTTCATCGTCTTCCTCTGAGTCAGAGTCCAGTCCTCCACGAAATGTTGCCAAAGTTCCTGCAGATTCAACATCAGGCCAAAAGAGGCACAACAAACAGAACTCAGGTGCAGGTGGTCAATCCAACAAGTCAAGCTTGAGCACCCCAGAAGCAGATAAAAGGGGTCGAGGCAAGCACAAACTCTACACACTTGTTCCTTTTGGCCGTTCTGAAAATTCTCCAACCATCTCACATCGAGGCCTGAGGAACCTAGTAGTGAGGATAGACCTCTCGCTCCTGGCCAGAGTCCCAGATACAAACGAGGTTACAGAGAGACATTCATCTTCAACTTTGTCATCAGGAAAGATAAAAGAAAAGACAACGATGAGACATCTGCACTACTCAGAGCAACTGCCTGGTGATGGCAGATGTAAAAGAAAAGTGAGGAAAAATCTGTCATTGTAATCTTGCTAAGTAAGATGTGTTGCTGGATTTACAATGTCTTTACCCAAACCCTAAAATCAGAGGTTAAATGAGTCCTAAACCGAATATAAACTTTGAACGGATAGGTTACCCCCCAAAAATTAAAATGA
The DNA here is from genome assembly GCF_947034865.1 of Barbatula barbatula. Taxonomy (NCBI): domain Eukaryota; kingdom Metazoa; phylum Chordata; class Actinopteri; order Cypriniformes; family Nemacheilidae; genus Barbatula; species Barbatula barbatula. The sequence continues at coordinate 14,103,546 of NC_136772.1, forward strand.
TTGTGTCATTTACTCATCCTCATGTCATTTCAAACCGGTATGACTTTCTTTCGTCTGCAGAACACAAAAGAAGATATTTTGAAGAACGTTGGTAAACAAACAACATTGGCCATTTACTTCCATTATATGGACACAAAACCACTCAAAATACCTTAGAGTTTTCTCAGAATAACTTATTTTGTGTTCTACTGAATAAAGAATCATATACAATTTTTGAACAACATGAGGGTGAATAAATGATGACGAAGAGGTACTATCCCTTTAAGCCTAAACATAACCCTGAAATATTTTTTAGAACCAACAAATATGTTTATTCAGGAATATGTGCTACTTGATAAAAGTGTGTTTGTGTATATATATTGTGTGTTTTGGTACCTATGGACAGTTCTGTGTTTTTGCTGTATTAGGCTGACAATGGAGAGGTTCAGAAGGATAATAAGAGAACTCCAGCTCAAACAGACAAGCTTTCTGTGTCAGATAATAGAGATACTGGAGAAACGTGCACTGACAACAAACAAAATGGGTATGTTTAGAAAGATTCTGTTTACTATAAGTTTTTGTTTCTTCAATCTTTCTCATGCAGATACAGTTTTTGAATGAATTGTTTCCAATATCTTTCTCGGAAAGTACCTTATTTTAAGTGTGTTTTCAGTGTGTTTTATTTATTATGTTACCAATATGCAATAGTTCTACAGTGCTATTCTACAGCACTGTATTGGGACTTTACTTTGCATTATTGAAACTGTTGGTCACATTGTCGAAAAGTAAATTCATTGCTGTTCCACCAGGGGGCGGAACCTGATGTCTACAGTATGGCTGTGCCCTTTGAATTGTTTTTTTTACTGTTGTGTATGCAGATGCCCGGAAGATTTCTTTTACGCCAAGAGGCCTTTGTCCCCATTGTCTCCTCCATCTGACCTTGTGGAGCAGTCGAAGCCCTCAGTCAAAGCACAGCATACAGAAAAGTACCACACACCTCCAGGAAAAGATGCAACAGCCCAGAAAGCACAGGTATGTAAATAATTTTTTTTTTCTTTTGCTTTCATCACTTCCATAATCTAACACAATCAATGCTGTCAAAGGTCCCAAAGATGCAGCCCAAGGTAAAGATGGAGGTTGTCAGGGTTTCAGGACAGCCACTGCCAATCTCTAGATCCCGGGAACCGCCCCCAAACCTTCCTCCTCACTACAGAGGAACCGTACCTATCAGTGATGTGTAAATTCAACTTTGTTAATGCTTCAGTTTCATTCAAACAATGCTCCGATTTAGATGTTGAACTTCTCACTTCTTCTCTTTCTTCCCCTTGTGCTAGCTCTCATCATTCCGAATACTACATGCATGAAGCCAAGCGGTTGAAACATCGAGCAGATGCAATGGTGTGACATCACTTTGAATGTAGACCTTAAAAACTGCATATTGCCCCTGGACAAGTTTGATTTATAGTTAGTTAGTTTGATATAATGCACTGCTTAACAAGTATAGCTGATGTGTATATCTCCTCTACACCTATTTCATCCACTGTTTTTTCATGTCTTTGACTCAATCTCTGTTTGTTTTAAGGTGGATAAATTAGGAAAAGCTGTGAATTATGTGGATGCTGCTTTGTCATTTATGGAGTGTGGTAAAGCCATGGAAGAGGGACCACTGGAATCCAAGTCTCCGCATGCTATGTATGCTGAAACTGTGGAGCTTATCAGGTATTTCATTTTTAGTATTTAAAACATATTCAAATGTCAACTTTAGTACTTTAACAAACACTCCTGCGTGGTTCCAAACCCCCCTTTCTGTCCCTAGCGGCAAATTAGATGTTTTGCAGAACGTTAAGGAATGACGTGGAACAATGAATGATAGTGAATGGTGACTAACACCTTAAAGGGACAGATCACCCCAAAATGAAAATTCTGTCATCATTTACCCTTAGATTGTTTCAAATTGGTGTAGATTTCTTTGTTCTGATGAACACAGAGAAAGATATTTGGATGAATGTCAGTAACCAAACACATGTCCCATTGACTGCCATAGTAGCGAAAATACATAAAAACATTTAGGGGGACCCTGAATCGTCAAGACTTGGAACCTGACGAATCTTTGCAAAGGTGCAATGGGAATCATGCCATTTTGCTTTTAAGGGCAGTAGCGTAGCCACCTTTTTTAATAAATAAAAATAAATAAAGTAAAATAACCAAAATCACAGCATTTAGCAAGCACAGGGCGGATTTTCTGAGCTTGTCATTCTCTGCACTGAAAGTAACCATGCGTGTCAGGAGTACGGAGAAAGAGTGCGCAGGAAAAAAGGTGAAAGGGACTTTATGACTGTTTAAATGGCAAGATGCTTTATTGCATTCCTCCTTTACATACGGTAAATAAAGTAACTTTATTGGTAGTTCATTGAATATGAACGTGCTGTATTCTGTATTCTTTTTATTGTTTTGACGCGAGATCTGGTCTAGTACTGTATGGCACAGCATTGTTACTTGATGTTTAAGGAAAATGTCCATTCCTTTTACTATTTGTTGCTTGTGTTTGAAAATTTATTTCAGACATTTTACCTAAACACACGTATTTTGCCCATTGTGACTTGATCCTGTCATATTTCGCTTTTTAAATTTTTTATAAAGGTATATTCTGTTTTTAAAAAATCTGTAAATTATTGTGTGATTATTTTTTGGTGCATCAATGTTGCGCTTCACTTTGCGCTGTACCCTCACAATTCTGATTCGACTATGTATATGCCCCCTTATTCGGGGACACCCCTACTAATTTTATGTGATGGACATATGGAATTGAAAATATTTGTAAATAACAATATATATGTTCTATTGGAATTTAAACCCTTGTTCTTATCCTACCGGACTGGCTATAATAATTTATTTTACCTTTACCTTCTATGTGTTTTAATTATTTATGTTTTATGTGTTGGTTAGATACGCAATGAGACTCAAGAGTCATGCAGGTCCTGGAGCCAGTCAGGAGGACAAACAGCTAGCTGTACTGTGGTAAGTGCACTGCAAAATCCTTTAGGGGTCTTATTCTGTTTAAATTACATTTTAGATTAAATTTAAAATGTACATTTAAAATGACATTTCATTTACATTTATGTCTTGAAGTCTGTTGACAAACAAAAGTTTGTTTCTGGGTTTTAGTTTCCGCTGTCTTGCTCTCCTTTATTGGCAAATGTTTCGTCTCAAGAAGGACCACGCTCTAAAATACTCTAAAGTCCTGCTGGACTTCTTTCAGGTATGTAAGGTGTGTGGAAGGCTTTAAAGCCAATGCAGCATTTTAAGTAAATGCCATTTACTACCTTTATACATTTATACTGTTTTTTACTTTTGTTAGAGTTCTCCTAAAGCTCCTCAAAAGAACCCTCCCTGGAATGATTCTGGAAAGTAAGATTTAATAATTTAATTTAATTCAATTCAATTTTATTTATATAGCGCTTTTCACAATTTGCATTGTTCCAAAGCAGCTTTACAGGGGAATAATGCCTGGCCCTCACATTTAAATACAAAGCAGCTGTGAATGAACTTTATGTTGGGCTTGAGTGTCAATACATCTCTATTTGTATTTCTACAGGGGATCTGTACCTCCTGCCTCTATTTGCTCTGTCAATATAACGGGACCTCATACAGGCAGCTCACCAAGCAACGTCATCAGCATTCCCCATCGTATCCACCAGATGGCAGCAAACCACCTCAATATTACAAACAGTGTGCTGTACAGTTATGAATACTGGGAGGTGGCTGATACCCTAGCCAAGGAAAATAAAGGTGAGTTCTAAGGGTTTCAGTGCAGTGATGTAAATGGAAATTGTTAGCTTTTTCTTCATCTTCTCAGGGCTCCCTTTGTCCTTTCTGACTGAATTGTATGGATATGTAATCAGGCCTTGTCTATTTCTCTATGTCTCATCAGAATTTTTTAACTATTTGAACACACTGACTGGACCTTTGACTCTGCACAGCAGCATGGCCCATATCGTCCAGTATACCAGGCAGGGGCTTCAGTGGATCCGGATCAGTGCTAATCTTTCATAGCACCATGTAAAGACACCCAAACTACCAGGATCAAGAATGCCTAAAGCAAAAATCATTATAGAACTATGTAATGATTGGGTATTTGAGAGTGGACATCAATCCATGCCACAGCCTTCAAAGCATTAAATGCGATAATATCCAAGGGCACCGTATCAAAAATAATCTGTTTTTCTTTAATGCATTTGGGACAATCTTGATCAATGAGATTCTAAGTACTTGTTTTTTAATGCTTAATTTGCTGCAAGTTTTTACAAGAAACCATTGCCGGCTAATTCTTCAAATGCTGCTTTTCCAAAATGTGCCACATTTTTATATGAGAAAAAATAAAAATCTGTAAGTTTGTATGTTTTTAAATGAGCCTTTGTCGTTTCATCTCAATATCAGTGCATGCACTGTGGATGTGAATAATGTTTTTTCAAATGACTGCAGTTTTTTGTGCTATAAGTCAGATTGTTGTCATGTAGATGTGATGGTGCTGTTTTTCAATAGCCAGCAAAAAGTCATGTACTAGGCCTATACAAGGCTATTTGTGGCATTGTGAAGTTATTGTAAAGTTTAAACTGTAAGAAACAAAAGCACATAACCAGGTTTTTTAAATAAAGTGTTTTAACAGTAGATTGTGGCGGTGTTTGTTATGTTGTAAAAATGTTGTATGCCAAAAAAAAAGCATTGGACTAGTGTTGGACTGTTAATGAAAATGATATTTTTAGAGCAATTCTAAAATCCAACACAAATGAACAGAGACTGTACAAATGAATAAGCTATTCTATAGACTATATTTTCTATGATCTTGCAAAAGTGCAGGATTCGTGTTAACACCATGGTACAGTAAAGTAGAAATATCTTTGAAAGAATATATCATTGTTTATTTGTTTAATATGATTTAATAATGAGTAGCACCAATAATCAATACCATCATTTAATCAACACTGTATAATATTTTGGTAGCATATGTGGTACCATGGTGATTCATGTATGCTACCTTGGTTGGTGATAGCTGTGTACATACCTGTTTGCTGATTTGCAAGGCAAAAAACATAAACGTACAATGCAGCCACTTCCTTATATGGTAATCCCGGTTCCGTCAAAATGGCACCGGGACATCCCCCAGCTTTTATTATGTAGACAAATGTATAAAGATACAGTCTTTCATTGTTAATTTATATTGTGGTAACCAATGCTGTTACTGTTAAAATACATACATATATATACATAGAACTTAATTGAAAAAATATCCCTATTTACCTTTCAAAATAAGCGTCATTAAGTTTATTAATCAGTTTCCCTCGTGGGAAAGTGGGAAACAATGTAGACTAACTCAGGTTTACATTGTCCGGTCATCCCCCCCCTGCTGCTGCTGTTGTAGTACTACTGTCAACCACAGTGCTGGTGCTGCGCGTGCACGCGCGCTCCTGACCTGCAGTAGTTCGGTAATCGTACGTACGGCTTTCATGTTGTTAGCTCACACGTATCAGTGCATAGCGTGAAGATTTTCTCTCGTTGAAGAAAAAATGGCCTCCGGAGCCGAGAGAGCAGAAGCTGGAGACAGCGATCAGGAAGAAGAAGATGTTTACGAAGTGGAGAGGATTATTGACACGAGGGTGGAGGAGGTGAGTGTATGTGGCTTGCGCTTTGGATGCCATCTTGTTAGCGACGTAGCATCTAGCATCACAATCCTGTGTAAATATTGCATATAACGTTACCTGCTAAACGCATTGGACAAAAGCATGAGAAGTGCGGTATTATGACATTTCGCAACTTGTTCCCTTTTAAACGTCGTCGCAGAGAGCGTGTAAAGAGTCGTTGCAACTTTCTGACGGTTAGAGCTCGCCGTTCAGTTTGACCGTTGAGCAGGCAGCTTGGGGAACAAATTCACTTGGAAACGCGCTTGTTGTGTCACGTTACATAATAGCAACAACAACATGCAGTATATTTATATTGCATTTGTAAACACCTGCTACCTCAAGTGAATGTTGAACACATAGTGGTTTTATATCTCGAGGGAAACATTGTTGACAGTTGTGATTTAATTAAATCTTTGTGTTCGTTGCTTACAGCATATGCATGTATGCACGTGACGGGCAAAGAAAAGAGAGAAACGGGCATGGTTATAAATCAATGCATATGCATTGTGACAGACAAGTAAATTACTGTATATACACGTTAACTGTTGTAAACAAATCTCTCGTCAACATCCACCCACAGTGGGAATACATATTGTCATGCCATTGTCAATGATAAAGCTTTGTTTTTGTTGGCTGGGTAGCCATTTTAGGCAGGTTTTTGGACAAAAGCTGTGTGTTTTGGAGGGGAAAGGTGGGTTCCTAGCCGGTGTTTACCTCTTTCTTTCTAGAAGCGTAATTTAAAGAGCCACAAAACCTTTAAACATTTAATAAGATGTTAACAGTTGGTTGTATTGCACATCATAGAAAACAATGTTAGCAACTGTAAGTTATTACAGTAGAGAAAACTAGTTAATTTTGAGCTTTTTACGCTATTTTTGACTTCTGGAATTAAAATCCTCATCTGGGCAACGTCAAAGGATGTGATGTGGAGATGTACCTTAGAGGATATGGACTAGAGATCAACAGATATGGGATTTTCTATAACCGATGTTTAGAGGTCAAGGTCAACTGATGGCCCAAATGTGTTGCTGGTATTTTGCAGTTTTCCCCTTCATTTGCATGCTTAAATGTCACACAGTGGATGCACAACATTTCTAATTCGATTTCCTTCAGACAGAAATGACTAAAAGAAGAAGAAACATTCATGGTTAGCATTTGAGTAGTCCCTTCATCTTCAATTCAGTCTGTAATTCCACTATTCGATACACATTACAACAATTACACTTGAAAAACACAATTGAAAAATAAGTGCAAAAGAACCAAAGCTAGTGGTGCAACGGATGCTGTATACGTGTAAGGCAGTGTAAAACGCTATTAAAGAAATCGGCTATATATCATCTTCATTGCAACTTGCACAAGCAAGTAAAGGACTAATGAACTTCAATGCTATTATAGCTCTCAGTGTTACATAGATGTGTTTTGCACGCATCGAGTGTATATGTATGTGCGAGAATTTTATAGACGTGTGTGCAGAGTTTTTATGTACGTGCGAGAGTTTTATAGATGTGTTTTGCACGCATCGAGTTTATATGTGGAAGTGTTGAATAGGTGTGTTTGCACGCATCGAGTTTGTATGAATGTGCGAGTGTTTTATAGATGTGTGTGTGCAGAGTTTGTTTGTATGTGCGAGTGTTGTTTAGGTTTGTTTGCATGCATCGAGTTTATATGTATGCGTGAAAAAGTGTACATGCATGAATTACTAACATATGTATTGGTATGGATTTCACATTAGTGTGCACATGTTTTTGATTTGTTTTTTAGCTTGAACATCCAATACTATACATGTATATGTGAGCAATGTATATGTGTGTATGGACGCATTTATATGTATTCATAAGCGCAGTTTGAATTAAACCCTATACGGCGCCTCATATCCTCGCTCCAGCCACTCACTCGCTCTGGTTTCATTACAGTGTGCTCCTTAGCACTGGGAGCTGCTGTCCATAAGGTGCCTCTGCCCACCAACCATTTCAAACCCATCCTCAGTATTTGGGCCACGCCTCCTAATTTGCATACACTCCTCAATCCTCAAATGCCCAATCCTAAATCCCCAAATCCTCAGTCCTAAATGGCTAAATGATTAAATGCCCAATCCTATATACCGAATTCATTTTCAACTTCGACTTTTAGTTTTAGTTTAAAACTTTTAGTTTTAGACTCTTAGTTTATATTCTGACTGAAAAATCCCTCCATATTATCTTTCAGGACTGTTGTTGAATCTTCCAAAAGTTTTGGCTTGGGGTTAGGGCTGGGCGATATTGACCAAAATGTATATCTCTGTATTTTTTGGATGAAAGGCGACATCCGATATGTACATCGATATTTTCTACAGTGGAATAACTGTAGAACACCTGTGAGGTGGATGGATTATATCTGCAAAGGAGACGTGCTCACTAACACATATTTAAGAAAGATTTGTGAACATCTAAGAGAAATAGTCCTTTTGTGTTCATAGAAAAAGTCTTAAATCTTTGAATTCAACTCATGAAATAAGTGTTGCGTTTATAATTTTGCAGAGTAAGGTATGCTGCAGTTCAGCATGGCAAACGAAGGGGATAAGCCGCAAATTAGCTCCAGCTTCTGCTGTCTAGGAACTTTTTGGGTTTCCAATACGTTACAGCAGCAATGGTCACCAAAACGTGCACAAAATAGTCACAGTGTGTAAAATTTGTATGACGCGAGTGCCATACTCCCATGGCAATACATCTAATATGACTGGACATTTACCCTTCGCGTGCCCATTTCAGCAGCAATATTATTCCTGAGTTCTATGATGAAATGCAGGGCTAAATTGAAAACTAACTGGCAAACACACATGTAGGTTTGACAACTGATAACTGGACCTCCAGGGCAACTGAAAGCTACTTGACAGTTACTGTACATTATATTTCGGACTGGCAATTGGAGAGCGCTGTGTTACAAACATGCCCTCTTTTTTGAAAACCACACCAGTAGTCAATTACTGATGAGTGCAGTGACAGAATGGTTAGTGTTAGAGAGACCTAATATCAGCATTCCAGTCACTACAGATAATGCAAGCAATATGGTGAATGCCATTAAAGAAGCAGCAGGACTAGGACCGCAAATCGGGTGTTTTGCGCATATTTTGAGCCTTGCAGCAAAGGCGGCAAACAAGTTAGACAAGTTGTAGCATTTTTGACAAGTGGTCATTTAAGGTCATGTGGGCGAGTAAAAAACAAATTTTTGTGTGAACTTCACCATCAAGACATCCAGCACTCTATTGGGCACAGAAACAGCTTCCTCTCTCTCAATGACCCCCCCATTAACGACAATGATACTAAAATCAATGGATCCTGCAGATAATGACAGTCGAGCCATAACAGATGCCAATGCAGCCATCAGCGAACACCTAAAAAGCAGATACACAGATCCTGACCTTCAGGACTATCTCACCAGAGCATCATTCCTTGATCCAAGGTTTAAGTCTCTACCTAACGTAGATGCAAGCTTGTGCTTAAATGTTTGCAGCGGGGTCATCAGGGAGATCATTGAACAGGTATTTTTGAATAATGAATGAACATTTTATTTAAAAAATATATATAGTTTGATAACCTTTTTAAAGAAACAAATTTTAATTGTGTGAAAAATCCATTCTATGAACTAATGTTCATTTAATATATTTGCAGGGTCAGCCCATTCAAAAGCTGGGCCATCCGGAAGCCTGAATCCCCACCCGTAAAGAAGTGTGCAATGTCAGAGCTTTTTTACAGCACCTGACAAGACAAAAACTGGAGGATATAATGTCATACAAGGCAGAAGATTCCATTGAGACAGATGCAGATACACTCGCATGGTGGAAGCTGCATGAGAGCAAGTATCCTCATGTTGCAAAACAATACCTTTTTGTCCGTGTAACATCAGTGCCAATAGAGAGAGTGTTCTCCACTGCAGGAGACATAATTTCTGCCAGCAGGTCTCGACTTGCAACGGAAAATGTTAAGATACTGATCTTCTTGCAAAAAAACATGAAGATCTAAATGGACTAAAATAGAGAATAAAGAGTGATCCAGTGTTCTGACCTTACGAATATTTTATGTTGGTTTTGAAATGCACTTTCTTAGTAGCCTACTTGAAGCATAATAATGTACACGTTCTTAAGTTAGAAGGTTGACTTTTGCAGGGGTAAGAAACTGAATATTTTTTTGTTTTTGCAAAGTAATCCTGTAGTTTTACGTGTTTGTTACCAAATAAATAACTATCTTTCTTGAATTTAACACTAGCCATTTTTTCTTGAACATACCAAACCGAAACCGTGACCCTAAAACCACAATCCAAACCGAACAGTGAGTACTCTGAACCGTTACACCCCTAAAAACAATGTATTATTTAGTTTTGCTGTCACACTATAGCACTTACGTATATTTTTGTCAAATGTCCAAATATAGATATTCGCCAGTTACAGATTGCTTCAGTGCCTGCAGAGGTGTTTATCCAATAACTATATTTATTTAGTAATATTTTATTAAATATATCAAATGTTTCATAAGAATAAAAGCTCGAGACATTTGCATTTTAGTAACTTTTCTGGACGATTTGCCCCAGGTTGATTTCTGACACCACTAGAAAGAGAAACAAATTAAAAATACAACGCAAATGAGAAGTATTTGCATCTTCCGCTGCATCAGTCATGACGTTATCCGAGCATTATTATCTCCTTTCATATTAAATACAACATGAGACAGTGATGGCTGTGAGCCAGCAGCAACCATTTGGAGATCAACTGACAGCCTTTGCTTACTAGCCTCCATGGCTTTGGTTGACACAAGACAGTCGTGTCGTTAACGCTTGTTTACATAAATACAATAAGCTGTAAAGCTGCACAAAATGCGGTTTTATGGAACACTAGCACTAGAATCACATCTCTGGCACTCTGTATGATTGTCTCATACAGACAGATGGGGGTTTACATACAACAACCAAGAAAGTGTTTTTCAGTTTTGCTTGTCAGTGTTGTGAAAACAGTAGATGTAATGTTATAAGGAGAGGAGAGAGTTGACACAGCGTTCAGTCCATCAACTCTGTCGATTCAGATTAACATGTATTATTTGGCTTTGGTCTCCTGGTATTATTAATCCTCCAGATCTGCAGGAAGAAAGAGGCGCACAGAACAGTTGTGTTTGTTACTTGGCAACGCACTGGATAATGAACTTCCCCTTTTAAACGAACCCGTGGCGCTTGTGATGTGTCTGCTAAGCATTAATTACTGCATAAATGCCTGCTATAAACATCACCTTCTCATGCTCACATGCACCGTACTGGTGATCATGTGAGGCAGACATCCCACACCACAGGGTACGTGATTGATTTCACAAGACAAAGTGCAGTTTGTTATGTGGATGTTCTCCTAAATGTATGAGCCTGTTTTTATAGTTACTGAAATGTTCCAAACAAATAAAGAAGTCCTGGTTATCTGATCAACCTGCTGATTATTATAAACATCTGGCAAGAATCCTATCCTTGAGGATTGTTTAAACCTGTGTGTTTTGGCAAACATTACCTTCCCTGCTTCTGGAGATATGGAGATAGACCCGTTGTAGGCCATGACTGTTGACCTTTGAGTTGTTTTTAGGGAGAGGTGCAGTATCGGGTGCGATGGAAGAACTATTCGTCAGATGATGACACCTGGGAGCCCGAGGCGCACCTGGACGACTGCAGGGAGGTGCTGCTGGCCTACAAGAAGAACTTGGCTGAGATAAAGGCCAAGAAAGATACTGGCATGGTGAGACTCTTTAGATTTTTTTGTAGTTCTTCAGGGGGAGGCGGAACTAAAGCAGGTGCACACACATTGCATAGAAAACACAGACAGTTTCACTTACCGCATGCGATTCATGTCCAGAATCTTTAGCGCTGGCACAAGCCCTGACTTTTTGCTTTAAACTCTATAAGCAATAAAATGTTTGCTCTTTCATATAGTATATATAATATATTCTTGACATGTACCTTTTCTGTCGGTTCAAATGAATTCAGAGTACAAATTAGCATCAATCAATAGAAAAGCTTCTCTGCCTCTTTTAAAAAAAGCAGAACCAAATCTGCTACCGACTGCATTAAAATAGTATAGATGGTATAAAACGGTATTGACATGCACCATTTTAAGACTATTTGAACACATTTACAGACAATTATATTTGTGGACTAAAGTAAACACATTAGATACTATTCCACAGAATTCTGCAGATTTTTCCCAAATGTTTGTGCGGATTTAACATTGAAAGTCTGCAGATTCTTGCTAATGAGGAAAAACAACTTTGAAAAAAAACTTGATGTGAGCAAAACCAGGATAACAGAACAACAGGATAACTAAAAGTAGTTTCAAGTTCATGTTATATGGTTCTTAAAAAAACTATTTGGCACCTAGTGTTTGGCACCAATGGCTCCTTAATAGATTTTTTCCTTCTATCAGTTTCAAACGATCTCCAAATCCAGCATTACATCCATCGTTTATATAACATTCATCACCCAAATGCAGCTAACAAACAAACACAGCTGAACTTCGCGAACATAGTGCTCTCCTGCCTTCTCCCGCTCTCCATGGTTGATGCGTGGGTGTGCCACGTGCTTTTCCGGGAGAATTGTCCAATAAGGGACTATGAAAAGTTGTCTTTCTGAATCTTTCAGAAACCTGTACGACTCTGGGGGAGTGTATCGAGCACAGAAATACTACGTAATATGTCCAACTCGTTTTTTGATAAGCTGGCCATGTAAAGCATGAGAAGACAGCATGTTTAACTTTATTAAGATGTAAGAATGCATGACACACCGTTGCACCACCCCTTTAAAACAATATCGAGCCCTCTCCCTTCTTGAACAGCTATATTAGGCCTATAACTGACTGCTGAAAGAATGTACTGTAGCTACCCTGTACAACTACTACAAAACAGTTCATTTAAAAGTTTAATTTAACGTTATAAGCTATTATTAGCTATTATTTATTATAAATAAACGAAAACTGTTGCATTATTATAGGCTACACTTAAAAATTATTTAAAGAAAAAAACATCCATCCAAGCAATTTTGACTGACCACCATTTCAGTTCAAGTCTCTCCTACAAACTCCCCCCACAAAAGCTGACTTTTCTCTCAGAAGGTGCACTCGTGGCCAGGATGCACAGAACGTACTTTGTCAAGTTGTTTAGTACAGGGAACTGTGTGCACGCGACCAATGTATGATGTCACATTAGGTGCATCCCTACTTTAGAAAACACATTACTGGTGTGCATACTGAGACAAAACAATGGCACTGATTTATTTTAAGGGAAAGTTATTTTCAGTTAAGACCGCTCAAACATTCATATTAGTCTAGGACTAGCCTTAAGTCCTGTCTATGAAATGGGACCTAATTTATTTAATGTCCAAACATAAATTTTTATGTATTTGGTAATTATTAGTTTTTTAGTATGGACAATAAAATATTTGGATTACTTGATTAATTGCGTGTAAATAGTGTTTATTTTTTACAACTAGAAGCTGCCCATGAAGAGTGATTTGTTTGATGCTGACTCTGAGAGTGAGAGCGATAAAGACAAACCCAAAGAATCATCTCCGAAGAAGAAAAAGAAAATTAAGAAAGTGGACGAATCTGAGGATGAGACGCCAATGAAGGAAAAGAAGAAAAAGAAAAAGGACAAATGGAGAGATGACAAACCTTTGCCAGCTCCCGAGTCTGATGAAGAGGAAGAGAGCAGACATTCCTCACCAGCACCTCAGAAAAAAGAGCAGAAGAAGAGGCTCATTGAATCTGATGAAGATGATGGCCTAGTTACCATTAAGAAACAAAAGAAAGACGGCAAGGTGAAAGATGGAGGTAAAACAAAGAAAAACACTGTAGAGGAGCGCACGAAAAAGAAGGTCAAGTCAAAAAAGGAGATTGAGTCTTCGGACGATGAGGCTGATAAGAGCGACGGGCCCTCCGAGTCCTACACGGATGATACGACGATCACTGAAGCCCATAATGATTCCTCCAAAATCACGACAGCCAAGGCCATGGACAAACCCGCTCGAAGTGAGAGTGGGGGCGATTCCAAACAGGCCAAGCAGAAGAAATTTAAGTCTGACACGAAGATGCAAGGTTTCAAGGACTTTCAGGAGAAGAAACATAAGAAAGCAGAGCTGTCGACGGCCACTCTCAAAGAGAGCGGTTTAAACAAGCTCAAGAGCATAACTACCACCACCACTAAGAGCACCATCAAATCCTCTCGTAGCGAGGAAGAGCCCGACTCCAGCGACACTGGGGCGACATTTTCGGCAGCAAAATCGAAGGTCAAAAGCAAATGTCAGGATGCAGCCCCACCATCTCAAAAGCTCTCATCTGCCTCTTCCTCTTCTTCCTCGACATCATCAACGACCCCCTCCAAGCCCAAAGAGGAGGAGCCAAAAGAGGAAGGCGGGGAGAAGGGAGGGGCCTCCACTAACCTGTTTGAAAAATTCTTGCTGAACTGTGAGGCGAAAGATCGTGCACCAAGGAGACCAGCAGAACAGACCAAGAATGCTGCTCCAAAGGTACTTGTCTAAAGCTTGAATAAAAGCCATTTCCTTTGGCACATGTAAATGTTTTCATTTTGATTTGATTTAACTTTTGGAAACTTAATCCGCACAGGCCACGGGGAAAATCGACAAGAAAGTAAAAGTGTCAAAGCAATCTCCTGCACGCAAACCAGAATCAGAAAAGTGTGACAAGTCAAAAGATGGTGATGTTCTTGGTTATACCTCACTGAAATGTTTTCATTTGTTAGATTGCCTTAATGACCACATTGTTGTCCTTCCCTCACAACAGCACGATCCGGTCAGAGTCCCATTCCTATGGAGACAGATGAGAAGGGGACGTTTGAAACAGACAAATCAGACGAGCCACCCCCCAAGTCAAAGGAAGAATTACTTAGGGAACAGAGAGAGGTGGAGCAAAGGAGGAGGAAAGAAAAGATGGAAGAAGAGGAAAGAAAGAGGAAAGAACGGATTGAAGAAGAGGAAAGGAAGAAGAAGGAGAGGATAGAGGAAGCCCAGCGGGATAGGAAAGCGAGGTTGGAGGAGGCGCAGAGACTTGCAGAGGAGGCCCGGCAGGAACGTCTGGAACGGAAGTCTATGGCTGAACCAATGGCATCTCCTGACTCCACAGAAGACTCCAGATGCAAAGACAAGAGAAGGAGAAAAAGGGAGGACAGTGAATCGCGGCTCTTCACTGCCTGCGATGACAATCAGGACTCACAAGAGCTCTCGGAACGCTTGGAAAAAACTCCTGGTTTGTATTTATAACTTAACGGCACAGTTTAGTTAAAATAAAAATGACAATAGTGTTCAAAGTGCCCAGAACTATTCAGTTTCCTGTATTCAAAATATCTTATTTTGTGTTCAACAGAACAAAGATCATAAGTATCATAAGATAGCTATTATAATGTGACTTTATAAGATCAAACTAGAAGGTCATAACTCATTTAAAACGTTGTGTCTCTACGACAGACCGGGCACCGCCTTCTCTCAATCTTGGGGTTGAGCTAAAGCTGGACTGGATGACACTAGAGGACTTTCAGAAACACTTGAATGGAGAAGATGAGAATCTCTCTCCACTAGCCTTAACTCCCGGTGAGTGATACACACACATGCAAACATGATTAAAGTCATTCATTCCTTATTTGCATAACATCAATCTGTTACTGGAGACTATTTTCGTCTTGCTCATTTTTTTCATCTCGCATTCAGCCGAGCTGCGCGAAGCAGTGAAAAATGGGAATTACCTGGCAGTAAAACGTGCACTTAGTTCTAAAGAGGACTACAATCTAGATCAGGAGGTGGGATTTGTATATACTTATCTCACTACTTATCTTTGTACTGAAGTGTCTGAGAAAAGCCCTATCAATCTTTCACTGAGCAAGTTTTTTGTGCCAGTACTGGCCTTGGTGCTGTGTGGGAGGGGATGTCATGTGAATGTCTTGTTTGTGCTGCCCCCTGCAGGATTCTAGCGGTATGTCTTTAATGCTGCTGGCAGCTGCAGGCGGTCAGGATGACATCCTCAGGCTGCTCATTAAGAAAGGTGTGAAGGTCAACGCCCGGCAGAAGAATGGCACCACAGCCCTGATGCATGCTGCAGAAAAAGTGCTGAACATCATCAACCCTAAAGACAAATATAACAATACTAAGATTTGATCACTAATTCTAAAGAATTATGTTGCGACACAAACTCACAATGACCTCTTTAGTAATATACCCTCTCTGATGCAGAACTTCTTGACGACAGTGGCCATTCTCCTGGAGGCAGGTGCTTCCTTAAATGCCCAAACACTTGGTGGAGAGACAGCTCTGATGAAGGTAAGATTTAGGTTGTTATTTAAGGATATATATTGATCTAGGAACTCGAACTCTAGAAACATAAAGTGATGTTGAATGCTTTTGTAGCAGTAATGTACTGAATTCGTATTACTTTTCTTGGAAAGGCTTGTAAGAGGGGAAATGCAGATGTAGTGCGCCTCCTGTTGGAATATGGGGCAGACTGCAACATCATGTCTAAACATAAGAGCACTGCCTTGTACTATGCCAAAGTTAGCAACAACGTGTTAGTGTATGATCTCATCAAAGACCACATGCAAACGTGAGTGTTCCATTATTGCATTATATTTAACACCCTACATTTAAATGTATATAGGACACAGACCATAGAAGGATCTTGTAAAAAATGTATCTAACAGATTATCGACAGTGGCAGAGGAGACAATCAGGGCCTATTTTGAAACTCGGCTGGCCCTGCTGGAACCCATGTTTCCCCTGGCTTGCCACAGACTGTGCGAGGGACCTGACTTCTCACTGGAGTTTAACTACAAACCCCCTCAACCCACACCTGGAGAAGGTGAAATAAGTAAATTCAATTTGGTGTCAGGGTTTATGTAGTGAAGAACTTTGACATCTACTTGTTTTTTGTGTTTCAGGATCTGGCATTCTGCTTTTTATCTTTCATGCAAACTTTCTTAATGAGATCACTGCTAGACTCTGTGGGCCATGTAGTGTTCATGCAGTAGTCCTTAATGACAAGTTTCAGCTGCCCATCTTTTTGGTAAAACACTTAGTTTCCAAACCTCTTTTATTAATTTTATGGGCATGTATAAACCTTTTACACTGTGTTTTGCTCCCTCTGCAGGACAGCCATTTCATCTACTCTTTCAGTCCCGTTCAAGGAATCAACAAACTGTTCATCCGTCTGGCAGAGTCACCAACTGCTAAGGTAAAAAGTGGAACAACACAAATGGAAACTCCTTAGGTCCCCAACAGCCCCATCGGTTGGCTCAAATACATCTTCACCCGAAAATGAAAATTCTGTCTTCATTTACTTGCCCTCAAGTTGTTCCAAATCTGAATACATTTTGTTCTGATATTTAGAAGAATGCGTGTAACCAAACTGTTTTTGCCCATCATTGACTACCATTGAAGAATGTAGGAAGAAGCCAAGAACTGTTTGGTTCCATGAAATGTATACAGATTTGGAAATACAAGAGGGGGAATTAACATTACTATGAATACTAGAGTTGTAACTACTAAAATAGTTAAAATTTTAACTAAAATGTGAAATAATATTGGAGAAAAGCAAACCAATCAAGTAGCTTTACTCTGTAATACAAGTGATCTGAACAGTTCAGGGACAATCGTGAAGCTGTGTCAGTGTTTTCTATCCTCACAATGTTGAGGTTTGTAGAAGTGCCACAATAAAAATGTGAATAATTTCTCTTTAAAGGGATACTTAAGCCAAGACACACTATTTCCCATGTTTTACTCACCCTCAAGGCATCCTAACTGAATATTATATTCTATATATTATACCACGACTCGTTTTTCTTCCAAGGGATAGAATGTGGGGCAAGTTTTTGAAGCTCCAAAAGAGCATACATCGATCTAAGAACTGCTTGACACTGCTCCGTAGTCTTAACAAAGGTCTTCTGAAGCGGATCGATGAACCCCATTCACTCTATTCTATCGATTGGAAGAAAATAATATACGTAGGAATATAACTCTGCATTCTTTCTTCAAGAAGAAAGTCATATTCAGTAAGGATGCCTTGAGGGTGAATAAAACATTAGGGACATTTCCTTTTTAAAAACTTCTTTACTTCTTTTTGTAGTTAAGCATTCTTTATCATACATTTCATCTTTTTTTAATCTGGGAATGTGCATTTCTCAATTTTCAGGTTAAACTCCTCATTTGTGCATACAGAGTCCAGCTGCAGTGATACTACAGTCATTCCGTCCAGGTCGAAGGTCACTGCAGAAGCCCTGCCTCCAAGAAATTTTTCTACACTTCTAAATTAGTCATGACATGCTGAGCAGAAGACTGTTTAAGTTTAAAAATGTGTTTGTTTTACCGTGTTAAAAGACTGAAGGTACTAAAAGTTCTTTAAGAAATTCTGAGTGACTTTCAATACCGGCTCTGTTAAGTGTGGTACGTGTTTCCGGAGGTTCTGTGACTATGGCCAACACATTTTAGATTTGAGCTGCATCTCACAGGAGGTCAGCATAAAATGTGACAAATCGAGCTTGTATCTAAGGGTCATTTGTAAATCTTGCTTGTAAAGTGTTCCTTTTTATTTTTTCCTTTTTAATAGAATAATTTATCACCTTAGATTGATTTGTTTTGAGTTCTGTGTGTTTTACCCGACCACATTGTCCGATGTCGGCATTGCCTAAATGAATGAGTGAGAGGGTGTGTGAATGATTGAATGAATGAGCAGTTTTTGCCTCCGTTCTTGTGCTTGTGGGACCGCGACAAGACTGGACCTAAATGTGATTGAAGGGTCCCACAGAAATGCAATCTTTCGTTATTCTTTCTTTGAATTTTTAAATGTTGTGAACTATGATGTGGTTCTACATCGGACAACCGGAATCTACTGCGGTTGAGATAATGAAAGAATGTTTTTGGGCTAAAAGTACATTTTCAAGGGCTAGTGTTTATCTGCATTGACAGTAGGACTCACACAGGTTGAAGCCATCTGATTTAGGAGTATACAGTAAAAAATAGCTAGTTCTGGAGTAGTACAAATCACATTATGCATTTGTACCTTTGTTTACAATTTGTATTTCTCATAACGGTCTAGTTATGTGCTAAAAATGTTACAGTTTTTCATAAGTCATCAGGCATTGCTAGTTCTCATACTATTTACAAACATTAGGTAAAATCATTTATAACTAAACAAAGAGTTCAGTTTTGTAAAGCTGGACACATCCTGTTCTCTCTGGAAATACCTTGTGTTGAACCATGGTGAGTTCTTTCATGCTGTTTTTCATGGCCTACCTCTTTTTGTTCTTTAAGTGTGCTGTTAGTTAGTGAAAGACTGCTCATTGATTCACATCCTCTTTGACTACAGTAAATAAACTGTACATATGTTTCCATAACAATCAATAGTTTGCCTTCTCTTAAGACTGAAGTGAGAAAGGACATTCGCCACTACATTTCTGGAAAGTGCTGCCCCTTTGTGTATACTTTAATTTAATGTACATATTTACATTAGTGTATGTTAAACTAATGTATCTTCTAAATGTTCTAAATTAAAAGATGACCCTATTCTAACAACATTTTAGGTATGGAAGATTGTGATACAGTTGGCTCCGTAAATATTCTGTCTGACCTTAATACTTTCTGGATTTTTCAAGGATTTTATTTAATATTTTAAAGTTAAACTCTTGGTGTAAGTAGGTCATCTTAATATGACTTGAATATTAACATGATATATATTTTTCACGATTACGTTAGTTGTTTAAATAGATACAAATACAGCTAAGATACAGATACCATCGTTCTCTGACCCAAATACATGTGCTGTAACTACAGCTGATAACGTCATCAAAAATCCCGACAGTGGTTGCAATCCATTTCTGGACACATTTGGACAAAATAAAATGAATCCTAAATATTTTACATCAAATAACCCAAACATTACATTTTAAACTATATATAGCATTGTATTATTTGTCATGAACATTGTAATAAGTAACGTTAATGCAGAAGATGGAAAAAAGGACTTTATCTACAAGTACACATATTACATATCTGCGATCTGTTTTGTCAAAATAAAAGTCTGCCACTTTACGTAAATTGATCTTATATCTCAGGCACACACATAGAGCCATTATGACAATAACATGGTTTAAAATGGATAACAATGACTCATGTCTACCCAATATAATTGTTTTACTACGACAAACTGCGGAAACATCGGGGTTTTTTTCATTAATCCCATCAGTGTTTCTCTGGTCTTCATTCAGTATCTGGAACAAGAACCCATTGAAGTGGGTCTTCAAGGAAACAATTTCCCCTTTAGTAACTGAAGACAGGCCGCTATCGTTATTTTTTGTATTATCATGTTGGGCGGATTTCCCAACATTTGACTCTTACGCAATGCAGTTCAGTCGCCATATTAAACTACACCACCTTCCAGTCAACGTGCTGTTTACTCTGTTTACCTTATTTGCAGTGGTGGAGCGCAAACGCGTATAACGAGAACTATTGGGTTTGTTAGTACTGATTGATGGGAATATTATAGCAACTAAGGTTTAATCTGATTCGAATAAAGGAAAATATTGCAGTTCTAGTTACACCCATGAGTGGCATTCAATTCAATTTAAAAATATAAAATTTGCTGTTTTCAGTCGTCACTATTTACATACGATACGTTAAAGCACTGATATGTATGATATCGAGACATTCTTTTAAAGTTAAATTCAGTATCAAATGTTATTTTACCAAAACAACTCTAAAGCAGGAAGCTGATTGGGTAACAAAAGTAAACTCCTATTGACATCATCGAACGGAAAATAACTCAAACTTGATCGTCGATATGACGTTGATAGCATCTAAATACGCGTTTTAAGATTTTCCAAAGCAACTAGTTTGATCAATAAACGCATTAATTGCGGATTATATATTGTGCTCGTGCACGTAATGCGCGAGCATGACGCCGCGTGAGTAGCGAAGAACTCGCTGGCAGTATCCTCCTCCCACGCGCCTGGAACGTCCGTACGTTTTCACGCATGCGCCCCAGGATTTATGTCAAGGCACAAAAGTGGCGCTATATCGTTTCCAGCTCTACTCCGGTAAGAATATCTCTGGCGATTTGATGCTGACCTGGGTATAATTGGACAAAGTTTTCACAACTATGTTCGGCGGGGAGGAAAGCATTGGGGTCACCTGCGTTTGTGCATGAGGGTAATTTAACGAAGGGAGAGGCGTGCAATTTTACCCCGCCTGAGATTTTCCCCCTTTCCGCCGTGGCAGGGTGCTGTTGCCTTTGCTCGCGCGCATTGTTTCGCTCGCTCTCTAATGGCGGACATGAGGCAGTGCTACCCGCTGACTGAAGGGGGCAAAATGATTTACCAATTAGGAAACATTGTTTGGTTTGTATGTTGCTAATACTTGAGCATTAAAGTTTACGCGCGTCATGTTTAACTGATACGCTTGACATATTCATTGAAATATTTGTGGCTAGCCACCTAGAGGCGTTGTAGTTGATGTTTGTTAACTGTGCAGCGCCCCTACAGGCTACCACACGTATTGCCCTTTGATTGCAATGGGGTAAACGCTCTGGGGTAACTTCAATTAAACGTTCGCCGAAGTGTATTACGAGCAGGAAAACTTTATTCTCGTAATAATCTTCACCTGATATACAAATTAAAAGCACATTTGCGTATAACAGCGAGTGTGTCTATGTCTGGTAGGAAAAGTCGAATTTGGACGTTAGTATTTAAATATAACCTCATTGAGTGTGCTGTTTTACATCATTAAGATTACCCGTGATTCAATGTTCTTTTCATTTTGGTGCGAGAGATTATTTATGGGTTACAACTTCTGACTAATTCTTTCAATACAATAACAATGGCGCAGTCTCTGAGGCTCTCCTCCCTCCAGTTCGCCGCTAATCCAATGGCTGCATGCGCCAGAGAGGCCGGGGGTGGGACATATGGTCCGGGGTTTTTGCGTGAAAACCGCAGTGCATTTCTACGCAAAGAGTCAGTTAGTGTTGTTTGCCACGGCCGGTGCCGCCGGATGTTCTTACGTAGCAAGTTTGAAACCCGGTGGACCTCGAGTTTCCTGAACATAACGATAGCATGCGAAACGGCGTGTTGACGTAGTCATCCGGTTGCCTTGACAGCGCGCGGATCTTGCTCGGGTGTGAGTGTGAACACTGAGGGTCCAGAGTCAAGGGCACGGCCTACGGTGGCCCGATCCGGGAGGAGAATGGTATGAATCTCCAAAGCTTTACTTCATCCTAATTGACCCCACTTGTGGGCAAGAGAGAGTTTTTGAAGCCATGTAACGATTATGCGTTTTCGTGGCGACATTCAAATAATGTGAGCAATGTGAGTGTTTGTGAGCACATCTATTAGCGCTAAACGCAGACACTGCGAGCGCATGGCGCATATGCGTGCGATTATATCACGTCTCCGTGGCGGTTCAGTCACTGCATATAGTTTCTCACAGCATCCTGAGCATGACATCAGCCTGCGAGGAAATCCCAAACATTCAAAGGTTTTTTTAGAATGATTTACAAAATAATTCATAATAATGAGCTGAAACGACGCTATTGCTTCAATAAATAGTCATATGGCTCTTACTGAATCAACGTTATGATATTTGCTTAAATAAGGCATTCATTGTCAAAATCTGAAAGCTTTCTGTAGCTCAATCCAAAGGTAGTTGTGCATTGCAGTCCAGAGGTATTAAAGTTCAAGTCTTTGCGTTTTGATGAAGTCTGTGTGATCATGTGTTGCACAAGAAAGGGCTCTGTAGCAGTCCACATCACATTTCTTCAGAGGGATCGTAAGGTTCGTGTTTTCCTGCAAAAAGATTTTGTGTGTGTTTCTCAATGGCCTGTTATTTTGTAAATGTATCATTTGAATAATGCATTAATTATGATATTAATACTGATATACTAGGTATGTTGGTAGGTGGTGGTTTGGTTGTTGATCTCTCTACTGAGAGCCTAAGTGGGTCACATGTTGATCAGGCCTTGCTGCCGTGAGTTGCTTTTCATTTACTTGGGCTTTTTATGGTTTCATGATTTTATTGTTACGGAAATCTGCTGTCATAGGTGGTCTGCGTGTTCCTAATGTAAGAATTTTCATTTCATTAATACATTTAATAATGTGAAATGCATTAGCAGTAATTATTCTGTACACACCTTGTAATTTGATCGTGAGGTAATCCCCTGATCATTTCTTAATCTTATCAACCATATTGAGACGTCCATTGTAAGGAGGGAAGCGTATATTCATAATAGTCTCATTAGCATGAGAGAGAGCTTTTGTCAGGAGACAGGATAAAAATCTCCCAGCTATAGTAGGACTTATACTGTTAAATTAGGATATTTATGTATTAATTACATTTTTTCATAAACTTTCATCAGCATGACATTTTTGTAATACTCAATATGTGTTCTCCAGGTAACTGTTCCTATATTGCATCAACAGGTGGTTGCCTAAGCAATGGATGGCGATTTGGAAGCCAGGGCAGATGTTGAGGAGGCAAGCACATCCACAGGGGAGGAGGAGGGTCATATGGAAACCACACCCATAACAGAGCGGACTCCATCTGCCGAAGAGCATCAGACAGAACCAGACCTTCCCAAGTCCTCGGAAGACAATGATGATGATGTAGTATTAGTAGAAGAGCCTCCTGCTCACTCTCAGGGGAGGGTGCAGCCCACCGACGCTAACACACCTGCAGAGACCCTCACTGCTGCCAAAGACTGTACAGAGCCAGCTACCACGGCAACAGCCTCTTCCACGACGCCCAGTCCTCCCTCCTCTGCAGTCACAGCGCCCAAAAGCCAGAGCGAGCCAATCGTGATTGACGATGAGGAGGATTCTGAGCTCAGGGGTGCCTCCTCTTCCCTCCTGCCCACTGAGGATGGGAACATCCTGAGCAGCACAGAGCCTGACTCTGAAATCAAAATCGCCAGCGTTACCACGTTGGGGGCAGACTCTTCGACAGTTGCCATGGCAACGTCAACAGTATCGCCACTGGCGCTGTGCGCACAAGAGGATATAAACCTGATGATCACAAACGTAACGTCGCTAAAGAGTGTTGGTGGGGCTGTGGCGGCCAGTTTGGATGATTTGGAGGGGACTGAGAATGGGCTGCAGATCAGCAGTGCATTCAGCCTGAATCCCGAGGTCCAGCAGAACCAGGGTGCAGCCAGCAGACCTTCACCCACGTTCAACCCGGGACGCGTAAGTGCTGCCAGCCAGTTGGTGCAGAATGGAGAAACGGGGACACACCAAAGATCTGGTAATTTATCCACACAAAGCTGCTGTGTCATCCTTTATACGAACCATAGACAAATACTTTTGTACTGACAACACAATAACACATCAGTGTTAGCTTGTAGCCTCTGTGTATTGTTTTTTAGTCAGACACCAAGATCCATTCATTTCATTTTTTCCCCCCCTCAGATTCATGGATCTCCCAATCAGCCTCTTTTCCCCGTAACCAGAAGCAGCCTGGAATAGACTCACCTTCTCCCGCAGCTCCACTTCCCAAACCGCCCTGCCAGTCGTCCTCAGGATCCCAGCAACCCCAACGTACCATGAAAGTCACGTGCGCCAACTGTAAGAAGCCTTTGAAGAAAGGCCAGACCGCGTACCAGCGCAAGGGCTCATCCCACCTGTTCTGCTCGACTACCTGCCTGTCTGCCTTCTCCCACAAACCCACTCCCAAGAAGAGCTGCACCATGTGCAAGAAGTATGACATTTGAGAACGTAAACCTGTGTCTGAAAGTCTTAGTGAGGATAATCACATGTGATCGCTCTTAACAATCCTAATCTTTTGCCTTTTGTTTTCTCCAAATCAGAGACATTACCAATATGAAAGGAGGCACTATAGTGGCCCAGGTGGATTCAAGTGAGTCCTTTCAGGAGTTTTGCAGCACCGGCTGTTTGGCATCTTATGAAAGCAAACAGAATCCTCAGAAGAATCAACTTAAAACTAATTGTACCGTCTGTGGAAAGCTCACTGAGGTCAGACATCTTCTGCTATACCTTTTGATTTCTCTTGCTCCAAATGAGAATGGCAGAAAACAGTCTGCTAAGATCTTTGTTCTTGAATATTTAATTGGGATATGTGTGGATTGCCTAGTAGGTCAAACTAATAAATAAATAGACAAACATAAAAAATAAATAAACAGAAATTATGATGGCTGAAAGGAAGACATTATGAAGTGGGGCCTTGAAGTGATAGTGCACCCCAAAATTAAATTTGTCATTATTTACTTACCCTATTGTCATCTCAAACCTGTATGACTTTCATTCTTCTTTGTGTTATTTTGAAGTAGTAAATGGTAGCCGGTGCTGGTCGATTACCAACTTTCTTTAAAATATCATCTTTTGTGTTCTGAAGAAGAATGAAAGTCATACAGGTTTGAGATGACAAGAGGGTAAATAAATGATAATTTTCATTTGAAACTTAAATACACTGAATTTAAAATCTCGATTTAGTAGTATTACACCACTGTAAATGAGGAAGGACTATCAAAATTGTATCCCCGCATTATCAACCCTATTAAACTATAGTTCCTCAGGATTTCTATCCTTGTTCAGATTTAATTTGTTCATTGGATAAATTGAGAATCATGATTCTTTGTTTCAAATAGAGATCACGATTGTCTTAATTACTTTTTATTTGTCTTTCAGAATCTTAAGGATTTTTTTACAATTACATAGGTAAATTATAGTTGTTACTTTTTTTGGTTTTACTTCAAATGTAAAAGTTAAACTTTATAAAAAGTGTTAATGCATTGAAGTGACTACAGTAAAACAAATTCATAAGGTGACACCTGCAATTAAAGGTCTTTAGAAAGATTGATAAATTTGCCTGACATCTACAGATTGCTTGAAGTCTTTAAATAATGGTACTACTGATTAACATCAACACAGTATTTACATATAAACAGTTTAAATAACCTCAAAACATGGAACGCAGGGCAGTTTGATGAAAAAGAACACACAGCTTCTCTATTTGCACAAATAAGTGCCATACACTCTCGCGATGTGTTTTTACCATGCGACAGATAAAAGTGCGCACTCTGATTTGTCCGCTCTACAAACTGCAATCGTTTGAGTTTCGTTTCAAACCTGTCAAGTTAAGATGTGAAGCATAATCAGAACAATGCAACATGCTGAAAGACAATCATAAGAGCATTTTTGTTGTTAGTCTGTATTAGGGCTGTGCAAAATTATCGATACAGCTAACTATTGCGATTAATTTTTTTTCACGATAGTGTATCGATAGCCCAACATATAGTATCGATACCTTAAATAAGTCATGTTTTGAACAGATTTAAAATGACGTTTAATCACATAACCATTTTTTCCGTTCCTGTTGATGTCGCTGTGATTCGCTGTCATGCGGCCAATGTTTCAAAAGTAAGCGGGTGCGAGAAAGCAAATGGTGTAAAGTAGATTCATTCATAAAATAATCACCAACAAGCATCCGTATATCTTAGGCCGTGCAAAGAAAATAACCGAGTCGGCGGTGGTATATTTAATTTGTAAGGATTTGCGACAGTGAAAACCCCGGCTTCGGGCATATGGTGAACACAATGGAGCCGTGTTATGTGATTCCGACTCGCAGGCACATAACGGACGTAGAAGTACCCAGAATTTACGAAGAGGTAAAGACAAGGGTAAAAAAAATCCCGTAGCTCGGCAGAGCGAGTGGCCCTGACTTGCAACGAGTGGACCTCTCGAGTTACTGAGTCGTATGTTAGGATTACATCACAACCACAGACACGCGCAATGCATGAGAGCATAAACATTGCGGAGTTACTGAAAACTGCACTGGTGGAGTGGGACATAAAAGAGAGGCATACTGACAATTTCAGTTTTATGAATGAATTTTAATGTACTTTGTTTTTTATTAACAACATACTGAAAAAAATATGTTTTTTGTGGCATTTGCATTTAAATGTTTACTGACTAAATATGCACTTTAAACATTTCCGTATATGTTCGCTGTTCAGTAACACTGTGTAAGCAAGTTGACAAATACCTCTTATAAATAGCTTTGTTAATAAAATTTAATGGAATCTTTTGTGTCTGCAGAGTTATCACTATAATGTGATGAACATACCAGAATACCATAGATTGTACACACCAACATGTATTTTTAGCTCACTCTTAATTTGTATTTATTTAAAACAAA
This sequence comes from Barbatula barbatula, assembly GCF_947034865.1. Taxonomy (NCBI): domain Eukaryota; kingdom Metazoa; phylum Chordata; class Actinopteri; order Cypriniformes; family Nemacheilidae; genus Barbatula; species Barbatula barbatula. The sequence goes on from NC_136772.1 coordinate 14,130,389, forward strand.
TTATTGCAATATATAGAACGTTTGTATTGTATCGAATGTATTGTGATATATTGTATCAGGACCCATCTATCGTGATATGTATCGTATCGTGAGGCCCTTGCCAATACACAGCCCTAGTCTGTATGTACTTTTTTGGTTTGTTATTTGGTGTGAGATTGGGCAGACTGAGAGTTTGTAAACGCGCTTGTCTCATTGTGTGCGAATTGACAACTCTCTGCCTTAATCCCAGTACTTCTGTGATCATTTGATTCATTGTTTGAATCGAGATCGCAATCTTTTGACGATTAATCGTGCAGCTCTAGTAGCCATGGTTACTAACTACTGTCCTTTACTGTATTTTGTAGTGTATCCATGGTGATCACCCTGGAACGGGAATAAGAAACCAGTTTGGGAGTAATTTGTTGATTGATCTCTGTTAATGTGTAACTATAAATGAACATTAAATACAATGCATCATTTTAATGCATGCTTTTTACCCTGTAGATTCGACATGAGGTTAGCTTCAAGAACGTAACGCACAAGATCTGCAGCGATGCATGCTTCAATCGCTACCGTATGGCTAATGGGCTCATCATGAACTGCTGCGAACAGTGTGGGAATTATCTGCCCAGTCGTGCAACAGCAAACCACTTTTTACTCATTGACGGTCAGCAGAAACGCTTTTGCTGTCAAAATTGCATCAGGGACTATAAACAGGTCAGTATAGTGTTAATAGTTTCCAATAAATTCACAAATTCATGTTGCAATTAAAATGTTCTTTATAGTATATTACATTTCAATTGGCTGTTTTGTCATATTTGTTCAAATTGATGGAGCAATAAGTTTAATGACGCTGTAGTGTCTTTTATGAGCAAGATGTGTCTCATTGGTAAGTTTTTATCGCACGTCTCTAATGACACTTTCTCCATAGACTCATGGAAAGATGGTGCAGTGTAGTGGCTGTAAGGTGATGTGCAGATCATTTGATGCCACACAATGCATTGGGACAAATGGAGCCATGGAGTCCTATTGCTCTACAGCCTGTATGACCAAGAGCAAATTTGCAGCTTCCACACAGAGTGAGTAGACAACCAAACGCTCTACAGACCTTAACCAGTTCACATTTGTGTTCCTCTGGCCCAAGATTAAAGTTATAGTTCACCAAAAAAATGAAAATTGTGTCATCATTTACTCACCTTCTTGTCATTCCAAACCTGTATGCCTTTATTTCTTCTACCAAACAGAAAAGCTATTTCTCCATCATCCGCTATCATCCAATTTGATTTCTACGATGTGACCCACTTTGTCCCACAAAAAAGTCAATGTCAAATTAATGAGAATCTTGTTTGTATTTGTAGATACTGAGCCCTCGTGTCACTTCTGTAAGAGAAATGCATTACCTCAGTATCAGGCAACTCTGCCTGAAGGGAACATTTTGAGCTTCTGCAGTTCACTGTGTGTCACCAAATTCCAGGTACGGTAGATACCAAATAAAGCTTGTCATGCATGTTGGTGCATCGAGCTACTTTCTGCATTATGTTTTTCTTTTTTGTTGTTCAGAATGCGACCATCCAAACATCAGCCAACGGGCAGATCTCATCTTCAGCCTCCGAGAACATCCAGTTAAAATGTAACTACTGTCGTAGCTCCTTCAGTATAAAGCCGGAGATCCTCGACTGGGAGGTGGGTTTCCTGCAATCTCTTTTCATCAAGATTTAGATCTTAATGGTTATGAGCGTTGTGAGGTTGAAATGCAATTATAACTGATCTTTGCAGGATAAAGTTTATCAGTTCTGCAGTAAGAGCTGTTGTGAGGACTACAAGAAGCTCCACTGCATAGTGACGTTCTGCGAGTACTGTCAGGAAGAGAAAACCCTTCACGAGTCTGTAAAGTTCTCTGGAGTGAAGAGGCCTTTTTGTAGTGAAGGTCTGTGTTCTGTTTTTTTTGGTCCTTTGTCCTGTGATTATATATTTTGCTGTTCACATCATGACCAGTCGTGATTATAGTTTTTGTGTATGAGGACAAGGATTTTGACTCTTAGGATATTTAAGGTTCATCTGAGCTGTTGTATCGTGCCTCACCTTCACATTTCTTCTGCAGGCTGTAAGTTGCTGTTCAAGCAAGATTTTATCAGGCGTCTGGGGCTGAAGTGTGTCACCTGTAACCACTGCACACAGATGTGCAAGAAATCAGTCACCAAACAGATAGATGGGGTCAGCAGGGACTTCTGCAGTGAGATGTGTGCTAATAATTTTCACGACTGGTACTTTAAGGTACGTACGGGTGACCTTCCTGGCTCGCTCGACATAAAATGAAATCGCCTACAAAGACTTTTTTAAAGGGATAGTTTACACAAAAAGGAAAATTCTGTCGTCCTTTACTCACGCTCAGGTTGTTCCAAACCTCTATACATTTCTTTGTTTTGCTGTACACAAAGGAAGATATTTTTAAGAATATCAGGAACCAAACAGGTCTCATCCCCCCATTTACTGCTATAGTAGGGAAAGTAAATACTATGGGACTAAGTTTGGTTACTGACATTCTTCCTAATATCTTTGTGTTTAGAACGAAGACATTTTTTACAGGTTTGTAACAATCTGATGGTGAGTAAATGACAGAGTCTGCTGTTGCACAAAACAGAAAATAAAGACATCTGTATTACTCTGCCATGTCCATTAGGCTGCGCGCTGTGACTGCTGTAAGGTCCAGGGGAACCTGCTGGAGTCTGTGCAGTGGCGTGCAGAGATGAAGCACTTCTGTGACCAGCTCTGTCTCCTGCGATTTTACTGCCAACAGAACGAGCCCAACATGGCCACACAGAAAGGTCCTGAAAACACAGTTTTAGGTAAGATTTGTAAATATTGATGTCCGTCACGTTTAACTGCATGATAAATATTTAAAAAATGAAATCATGTGGTCAATTTACAGAATTTGGTGGATCAACCCAAGGATCAAAAATGGTGAGTAGGTCATACTCATACTCCATGTTAAGAAGCTGGAAATTTGATTTTAACGATTATAGGTTAATTTCCCATTACCCATATATGCATGCACTGTAAGAATCTTTAAATAAGTATGTTCAAATGTTCTTGTTTGTTGCAGGCATTTACTCAGGGGCCTGTGTCATATGCTGGGGGTGGGATCTTGAAAGATGTGAAAAATAAAGCTGTGCTCTGTAAGCCACTCACTATGACAAAGGCCACATACTGCAAACCCCACATGCAGAGCAAACCATTGCAGACAGGTAAGCACCTGTGAAAACACAAACTACAAATTCACAGTCTCTCTGGAAAATGTGGAGATTGACATAACTTTCTCTGCTTTTCCTCAGAGGCGGCAGACATGGAAAGCTCAGGAAAGGAGTATATTCCTGTCCCGATCCCGGTTCCCGTTTACGTTCCATTGCCCATGAACCTCTACTCTCAGGCCACACCCACTCCTATTGCAATACCTGTACCGGTAAGAAATGAACTTTCACAAACTGAACACTCTATTTCCAATGCAATCTTATTTTAAGTGTTTGTTAGAAATCAGTGCACTTGGTTTATTGTTGCTCTATGGCAGTTTTTCTTTGAGTAGTGCTTAAATTATTTTTTATAGGTCATATTTCCCAAAAACAAGAGTGATCATTAACGAAACAATATTAAGAGTGTGTCATTTTACACATTTCCCCGAAATTGTCTTTTCAGGTGCCTGTGCCAGTGTTTCTGCCCACCACACTAGAGAACGCTGAGCAAATTGTGAAGACCATCAATGAGCTGAAAGCCAAAGTGCCCTCTGATTTGCTGAAAACTGTTGAAGCGATGGCTTATGGGATTGCACAGGATGAGAAAGTGCCCACTGATTTGCTGAAAACTGTTGGAGCGATGGCTGGTGGGATTGCACAGGATGAGGATGAGAAAATGCCCTCTGATTTGGTGAAAACTGTTGAAGCAATGGCTGATGGGATTGCACAGGATGAGGATGAGAACGCGCCCTCTGATTTGGTGAAAACCGTTGACGCGATGGCTGATGGGATTGCACAGGATGAGAAAGTGCCCTATGATTTGCTGAAAACTGTTGAAGCGATGGCTGATGGGATTGCACAGGATGAGGATGAGAAAGTGCCCTCTGATTTGCTGAAAACTGTTGAAGCGACGGCTGATGGGACTGCACAGGATGAGGATGAGGATGAGAAAGTTCCCTCTGGTTTGCTGAAAACTGTTGAAGCGATGGCTGATGGGATTGCACAGGATGAGAAAGTGCCCTCTGATTTGCTGAAAACTGTTGAAGAGATGGCTGATGGGATGGCACAGGATGAGGATAAGAAACCAGACTGCTCAGGTAAGAACGTATTAAAGCATCCACCATTAACCAAACTACAGGTAGTCTTCATATTTATCCTTGTTAAAATCACATGGCACGTATCAAGTGTGTCTTCTTGAACCTGTTAATTCTTAACAACTGATAGAAATTCTGCAACCAAATATATTTTTCTTTTACTTTTTGTCTTTCCTTAGATATCAAAAGTGAAAAGAGCAAAGAAGTAAATGTTGAAAATGTAAAATGTGAAAAGGTCAGCGGCAGCTCTGAGGAAGAAGAGGATGAGGAAGACAAATATGAGCCAGATTTAGACCTGGAGAAGGATCTTCCACTAGGTAGCCACTTCTGATGCACACAGACCTTTGGTTATCTCTCTTTACATAAAATCTGTGTCTGCATAACCCGTCTTGTCTTGCAATGTCTGTTCCAGCATCAGAACCTGTCCTGGTTGAGCGTCTGGACACAGATATGCTCTTTTCATTGCCTCCCATGTTGCCTGATGAGAAAGACAAGACGCCTCGGCTCAGAACCAGAAGGAGGGTACGGTACAGATGCACCCCTGTTACCACACATCAAGTGCTGTCCTGTGATTAGAAAACCATTAGCTGTTCACATGCTGAAGTGCAGTGATTGTTGAGGTTTCGTATGAGGCTGACGGGGTCGTGACCCGTCACAGAGGATGATGCTTAGCATTGTGTATGCTAATGCCACTGACCTGCTGTTGCCATAGGGCCAGAAGAGACGGGCAGTAGAGGATGAACCTCCCTCGTCTTTATCCTCATCACCTGCAATAGAGTCTCCGGCAGCAGACAGCTCATTCCCCTTGAACTCCAGGTATGGCTTAAACGCATGGAGGAGGTGGGCCATGACTGCAGGCTCACAGCCAAGCCCATCCAAAGGAAAGGAGAGCCAGAAACAAGGTACTCTGATTGCTACTCTGAAGGATTTGTAGTTTTGATAAACAAGCATGAAACTGTAGAGCTAAATGGATACAGGCTTCTGCTTGGGTTAAAAGTGCTCCATGATTATACTACTGCTGTTCACATTCTGAAAGTGTTGTTGACAGATTTTTAGTTATGAGTGCACTTGAGTTCGCCCACACATTTCTTAATTCATTATTAATGATGCTACAATAACATTGTTGGAAGCCTGCAGTTCTCAAGTTCTGCTTTAATTCTCAGCACTGATGTTGCTAAAAGTATTTTTGTGTTTCTCCTGACAGTTCGATTAAAAGGCAGTCTTCTGTCCCTGAGCCCGACAGAGCTGAATCAATCTTTGTCTCGCTTTGTCAAAGAGGTGCGTCGACCCAACGGTGAGAGCTATGCTCCTGACAGCATCCTGTACCTCTGCCTCAGCATCCAAAAGGTGAGATGGTCCACAGCCTTGAGTTTGTTTGCATGCCTGTAAAGCATTTAAGCTGTAAAAGAGAATTGTTAGAAGATGAAGCCTGATATTTAGAGCTTTATTGAACCTTTTTGAAGTGGGTCTAAAAAATAAATCAGCTTTCAGAATCACGATACACATGCAATAACTCCGATAACACAGCTGTCGAATACATGAATTCACGAATTCTCCAGCCATTAGTACACAATGACACTTTCACAGCTAGTTCTGCTGCCATTAAAGTATTAATGTGCATAACTTGAAGCGTCATTTGAATTCTAAGTTAGAACTTATTAGTGAGCCACTTTGATCTTTGTTTCTATAAATGCTCGCATCATTTGCTGTTGGCTTAATGTTGCACGTGATTTTCAAGTTGGAGCATAACACTGCTCGATTCATTACTCCTGATCTAAACAGTGCCCAGTGATTATAACTTGCTGTTCACATCCTGAAACATGGTGTTGACACTTTTACTATGAGGACACAACAGAGAGCTCTTTAGCAATGTACCTGGTCCTTTTTTTAGGACGCACATTTTTCTATGGATTGTTGTTTTTAATATTTGTGGGTGTTTTGTAGCATTTGCAGGACAAGGGGAGGACAGATGACCTGTTCAGCAACCCGGAGTACCACATGTTTGGGGAAGAACTGAACAAGATCCTTAAAGACTGGCAACCCAGTGTTCTTCCTGATGGTAAGTGAAACTCCTGAAAGATGTTTGTTATATTGAAGTGTCCAATGATTATATCGGTTGCTGTTCACATTCTGAAAAGTGGTGTTGACTCGATCCAACTATGAGGACATTTCATACACTCTAAACTAACTGACTTTATAGTTTTATTTAAAATGATAGTTGTCATGGAGAAATCTGTTTTGTTCCTTGCATTGTCCGTTATCACCAGTTTTGATAGTGTTTAGTACATATGGGTTTGTATTTAGGTTCCCAGTGGGGCCGTGTTGAAGAGCAGTGTCTATGGAGCAGTGGACAGCTAGGGGAGCAGTCGCCTTCTGTCCTGCTAAGATCTCTCTTGCATCTCAACACCAAATACTTCGGCCTCCGCACAGTTGAACAGCACTTACGCCTCTCCTTTGGAAATGTCTATGGGCCTAGCAGTTCTGAACCTCACAGCCATGACACCACTGTCTGCATACGCATCCCATCCATCTTGCAGGAGCAGCATGGTGCGTTTAAGACACAATATTAAATCGAGCAATAATATTTGTAGTCGTCCAAGTATGGTTTAGTGTAACTAATGTTTTAATGTATATAAATATATATTTTTTTCTTATTGTTGGTTTTCAGCTGTATAATTATATATAATATGAATTATTGACGACGTGCAATTATTCGAAAGTTAATGTGCTTATTCTGCTTATACCACAGTTACCACACTACAGGACAATGTTCAAATGTTTAATTTCAACGTTTGTCATGTTATCGTCTTTAAAATGCTGTTGATGGTAGGACCACTTTCTTGCGCATTTCATTTCAAGCGTCAGTTGGAAGCTTGAGCCACTGCTATGTGCTGTGTGAGTGAGTGAGTGAGAGTGTGCGTGTTTGCAGTTCTGTGACAGAAAAGCCAGTGATAAGAATTATTTATTCCTCGTATTGTTTCTACCGTCAGTAGTAAAAACATCACGCAAACTTTTGAAAGAGTAGGTCTATTAAATTATATTTATCTGTTGTAAGCTGCACGAAGAGGAAAATGAACCACTAGGCTACCAGGGTTTATTCATTTTGTTTTTTCTATTTAACGTTAGTTATTTAATTTATTCGATTTCAGTATATGTATTTTTTGTATTGTTTTTAAAATACTTTTTTTAAACGGAACTGCACATGTTTCCATTAGCAGTAAGAGCAGGGTGCTGTGTGCAGTAATGGCCTGTAGGCTACACTATAACCTTAATGTTGTTTAAACTTGAAGTGATCTGGAACTGTAATGCGGTCAGCAGACTGCATATCTATGGAATGTTTGTCAACCAATCAGATTGAAGCATTCAACAGCCCCTTGGTATAAACATTTTTATTGCACACAGTGTTTAATGCATTTAACATGAATGCTCAAACAATAATTAACTTGAGTGGCCGTTTTTGCAATAATACCGTTTGCTGTAATGTAACAAGGCACATGGTGCTTGATTTTGTATTTGATGTTGAGGCTCAACACGACAGGATTCATCACTTCTGGTCTTAACAGTGTCCGGTGATTATAACTTGCTGTTCACATCCTGAAACATGGTGTTGACACTTTTACTATGAGGACACAACAGAGAGCTCTTTAGCAATGTAACTGTGTATTTGGTCCTTTAAGGCCCATTTTCTTATGGGTGTTTTGTAGCGTTTGCAGGACCATTGAAGGACAGATGACCTGTTCAGCTCTTGATGAGATGTTAGAAATGTTATATTGAAATGGTTATTTGGTCTTGTACCTGGTTCTAAAATGTCTTTTGTTTTACTTAGAGCAATCAGCAAGTAAGAGAAGGCGTAAAGACGATGGTGACTCAAACTTTGAGGCGGACAGTGGTTCAGGAGATTCAACTCCATGTCCTGTTAAGAAACACGAGTGCCGACTGTACGAGCTTTATTTATCGAAGTGGTAAGTGACTTTCAAAGATTCTGACATCTTTAAAATTCTGTCTTGTACTTGCATGTAAGTTTCTTTGTTCGGTTGAACACTAAGAAAGATATTGGGGAAAATGTTAGCAACTGTCATTTCTGTGACATCCACCATTACTAGCATAGTAGGAAAAATGGTTGTATCATTTTCTTATGTTTTGTTGAACACAAAATGAAATATTTCGAAGAATTTTGGAAAGCAAATGATTCTAAGGCACCTCTGACTACCTTTTTAACATCTCCCAGGAATGTTATTTTCATTTTTGGGTGAACTATCCCTTTAAAGAGGGAACAGCTGCTGTTATCTTGTTTATTATGTAACAAATTGTTAGACATTTTTACATTGAGACTCAATAGATTATGCAATGTATAGTTGTCATTTTTTTATTAATAGAGGGGTCTTGCTTTGCAATCAGATTGGATGTGCTTATGATTGATTAGTTATTTTAATTCTAATTGGATGAGCTGTATTCAAAGTCTCCATGAGACAAAATTTCCATGAGAAACCAAACAACAGGTTTGACTGTAAAAGGCAAATGTCCAGTGATTATAACGATTGCTGTTCACATCCTGAAAAACAGTGTTGACACAATCCAAATATGAGGACATTTCACACAAACTTGAGATGACAACTGATATAATTTATATTGTCGCTTTAACATGCATATCAGTTGAATTGTATAATAACCCAACATGTTGCTTGGCATTTGTAGATTTTTGTACAAACTTGATCAAAGATTTCAATGAACCTTATAGAACCCTCCAACTTTCTCTCTTTTCAGCCCAGAGTCTATGAGACAGAGGACAGATTTTTTTTACATGAAGCCAGAGGTGTCTGCTTCCTTGGACAGTCCGCTGTGGTTCAGCTCGACTCCTCTAGAGAAGAGCACGCTGGCTCTGCTCCTGACCCGAGTGCTGCTGGTCAGAGAGATTTATAAAGACAACCAGCTTGAGGAGGAGGGACTCTAGACACCTGTGCACTTAGGACTTCTCACTATGCTATCAATACACCATGTGCATCACAGACAAGCTGCTTTCCAAGTCACACCCTGTCACTCTCCCTTTAAACACACTTATCCCGGTACAGCTATGAGATGAACATTATGGTGGGATAATGCTGATTTAAATCAGTCTTCCCAGAGGACCCTGATCGAAGTAAAGTTTCTCCAGAAACGCCACCTATAGGATGCTGCTCTCTGCTCTTCACTTTTGTTTAATTGTTTTTTGTCTCCTTTTTTTTCTTTATAAATCTGTTGGAAACCTTTGTTTATGTAGCATTATTTGTGAGGCTGCTGTGGTCTGTAAATATTTAGTGAATAGTGAAGCCTGTTAACAGGCCGGCGCAAAGACACAGGAACTGTGGTCCTGTAAGGGACAAACTGGGTTGAGGATTCTTTTCATCCTCCCTAACTTGGACCCAACAAAACCTTCAAAAGATAACATTTATTTATTGACGTATGTTAAAGAGAGAGTCCAAGATTCCCAGCAGGGTGTGTGTTGGACGCTGTCCCATGTGTGCAGTTTCTCTGGCCTTCCATATGAGCATTAAAATTGCTGCAGCCCTGGACCTCCTCTCTGAGTTTGTGTGTGTTTGTGTCTGTCTTCCCTTGTTGTGTTGTTTTTGGGGGCAGTTATTAGGAGTTCATCTGACTCTGCCGATATTGAACCTCTAAATGTTAAAACTATTTATCTGAATAATCAAATAACTGAAATTTTGCTTTGAATTTTATTTCCAGCGTTGTGCTGAATACCTGGATAAACTGAGACATAGTTTCAAAGTTTAAATATATCATAGGACTGGAGTGTCTTTCGAAGGAATTGCACGTGTACAAAAGTGATTCCAGCTTTAAGCATCAAAGGGTTTAGGTTACACGAGTAAAAGCGATTTATTTATAAGATGGGTCTTATATTTTCATGTTTTTTTTTCCATTTTATTTGACCTTATCTACAAATAAATTACAAGCTAATTTCCTGGTCTCATAATGGTTTAAGTTGACCTTTGTCAAAGTAATTTTCCCACTACGGTAGTTAATGGTGGCCAGGAAGTTTGGTTACTGACATTCTACCAAATATTAACATTTTGCAGATGCGTTTATTTAAATTGACTTAAAGAGAGTTCAGGGAGCAATAAACCGATTGGTCATACAAGAGCAATTGAATACCCAGGTTACCCTTTTCCACTAAAGCTAGAGTAAGGTTTTTTTCATTTGCATGTCAAGTATTCACAGAAGAGATGGGTTTTAAGTAATTTTTTGAATGTTGTCAGAGAAGTGGTTGACCGGACAGAGTCGGCAAGAATGTTCCACCAGGAAAGAGCTGTGAAATATATTTCTCTGTGTTCAAAAGAACAAAGTGTATACAGATTTGGAAAGCTAGAGAGTGAGTAATCCATGACAGAATTGTTTTTGGGCGTTTTAAGGTTTTTGGGAAAGAACAAGTTGCCACATAATTTGTCCTTTTGCTATGGGTTTGTATTAATCATGCGACGTGTTTGGGAGAGGTGTATTGTTGTGTGAGTCAAGTGTAAATGCTGTGGCTTTCTGTTGTCACTAAAACTCTGCTCTCAACATCATAAAGTTAGCTCATCTTTCAGTGTGTGAGATTGGGATGCTTTTTGTTTTGTGACCAATGTGAGTTATTGAAAAACATGAATTCACTAAAAAGCATCTATCTATGGGTCACAGAGAGGCATGGGCTCGTTAGTCTAACTTAACATTGTGACTGCTGCCTAGCAACCACTAGCACCATCATGCCTTAACATTGTGGCACCAAACTTTATAGCAGCACTAAACAATCACCAAGTATTTTTGAGGAAATACAAAATCCAAATAAAATGTCCATGAAAAGATGGTGCATTGAAGTGTGGTTTCATTAAAATGAATTGTGCTAATATTAAAGGGGTCATATGACACGGCTAATACAAATATTATCATTTGTTTTAGGTGTAATACAATGTGTTTATAGTCTATTTAAGGTTCAAAAACACTGTATTTTCCACAGACTGTACATGTTTGTATCTCCTCTTTACCCTGCGCAGTAATTGGTCAAATACTTCAAGTGTGTGACGGAAATGTAACGCCTCTTACTATATTTGGAACATCAGGTTCCACTTGCGTTTACATTTTGGCGGTCTTAGTCAAATCATACCACAAACGGACTTAGATTGGAAAAACACGTATTCATGCCATATGACCCATTTAAAGGGTTAACGGATTTGTCTATTTGAATATATTGTCCTGGTTGAGTTAAAGTGATAGTTCACCCTAAAATGAAAATTCTGTGATCATTTACTCTCCCTCTTGTCATTTCACACCTGAGCGACTTGCTTTCACAGAACACAAAAAAAGATATATTTTGAAGAATGTTGTCACTCATTGATATCCGGCTCATACTGCATGCATATACGCTTTTTTCTGCCCGATGAGTGACATGAGCTCACTTGGCAGCAATGGCTGGTATCATCTCCTCCCAAACAAACACATGGCTCGTAAACCAAGCCCCATGATGCTCTTTATTCCAGCTGGTGTCATGTCAACAGCTGCATTGGAATACAGGAAATACAAGGTTACCACAGTTATGATCATGTGACAGGAAATAACTGCCAGGAGGATTTGTCACTGTGTTTCAGTTGTTGAGATTAAGGATTGACATTGTTGTTATCGTATCACTCCCTGCTTCAATATAAATTAGAATTATTTATCATTCTGAAGAATTTCTCTCAAGAGTTATTGAGGTGTGTGGATGAGACATGGGTCAATTCTGTGGACAGAATGTTATCAATTGACCTTTTAAACCTAATATTATTCAAATATAATAAAACAGTCTGAGAAAAGTAACAAACCTTTTCAAACATGCTCACAATATTGCCAATGTAATATTTTCATGAAAGATTTCATCAAATCAGATGACACAGATTTGGGTCACTCAAAGGGATAGTCCACCCAAAAATGAAAATTCAGTTGTTCAAAATCTGTACAAATTTATTTGTTTGGTTGTACATACAGTATATGAAGATATTTGTAAAATTGTTAGCATCTAACATGGACTCCCAGAGTCGTAAACCCAAAATAAGATATTTTTAAGAATTTAGCAATGTTCTGGGGCACCTTTGACTACCCCACTACTAAATTATTTTTGTTCAACAGAACAAAGAAATGCATAACAACTTGACGTTGGATAATTCATGACAGAATTCTTATTTTTGGGAGGACTATCCCTTTAATATCATGGTGGATTTTTTTATAATCCTTTTTTTATGTTCAATCCTTATCTGAAATCTTGGAGGTCAGCCCTGAACTAGCCATCATAGAAACATATTAGACTTGGCGCAAGTTGTCTATTTTAAAAAGAGAAAATGGTATGTGTTACGGATGTGACAAAAAGGGATGCACGTTTTTGAGAGATGACATACTTGTAGGATTTATGTGAACTAAAATGTGCAAACCAAAAGCAATAACACCCAGCAAATGGAGAAGATTAAACCACCACATATTGACATCTGACCTGATCAGAACATATTTGCTAGGCAAACTTCAACTCCTTGATTCCACCCTTTCTTAGTTTTATAATATGTGTGTCCTAAAGTGTTTTGTAGAACATCCAGTTGGGGGCGTCCTACGTTGAGTGTATGTGTTGGAGCTGAAGTTAAACGGGTGGGCAGGGATGAAACAGATACATTAAATTCCTTCACATTTGGGGGTGAGTTTTGCTTTCAAATAAACACCCATCTCTCTCCCCGGCTCTGATCCCTGCTTCAGGTTTTTTGTTCTGCGTTTGAGTGATGCAAAAGCACTCTGAGGTTACCTCACCAATGTGACAGCATGCTTGTGAATTTTGGCACCTTCCTGCACGAGCGTTGTAGCGTGCAGGCACAAATCTGCCTTAAAAAAATATGTACAGGAGAGATAAATCAGTGCTTAGGACGAGAAAAGGCACATGCAGGTGTAACAAATCCTCTTTTTTTTTGAAGAGGCAGCTTTTTTCTTTCTTTACCACCGGTTAGAGTTGGCCAGACTCCAATAACTTGGTCCCATTGATCTGAAACTATGACCATGAGCGCACATACACAGCCAGCCGGGCGAGAGGGCGGGCGGATGTAAAAACATTTTTTCACCCTCGTGTTTTTTTTTGTTTGGGCTCAATCCCCAGCGCTTTCACAGGACATAATGAAAGTGCAGCTCTCAGCAGGGTCATCTGGGATAGAGCTGCGGCAGGGGAGAGGGACAGACTATAGGTGGCGATTAGGCTCTCTAATGTTTGATGAATCCTTTTAGAATCACTTGATATGAACTAATGTCACCATTTAATTATAAAACAACAGAACGCTGGCTAAAGGGAGGAGGGGAAAACAGAGTGACCCGCTGCACTATGAGAATCACTAGTATGGATGACAACTACATTCTTTATGGACTATAAAAGTGTTATTTATTTCTTAAATGATTAGTTAAGTGATGATATTTACATGGATGTTGATGCATAATGTTGCGAGACAACTGGAAATACACTCTTGGTCAGCTGTTGTCTATTTCAGCTCGGCTAGTAGGACTTATTTGTATGATTATCACAGATTGTTAAATTAAGGATGGCCTGTGTATGTTTAGAAAGCTCACAGACGCAGTGAAAGTACTGAGTGAAATATTGCCCTTTTTAAACAGAACAACACAGAGCAAGACAAAACATAAATGACATTTAACATGTGTAAGTCAAGTTTATCTGACTAGATATGTTTTGGCTACTAATGATGTAAGTCACACAGCTTGTCAGAAGCATTTTTTCAAAGGTGTTCTTTCCCATTAGAGTCTGACCTTCACCACAGCCACACTGTGTTGAGAAGTTTTTTCTCATACAAAAAGTTAAAAGTTTGAGTCAAAGTATACTATCTGCAAGTATACTATTTTAATGTTAGGCTCCTTAAAGGGATAGTACAGCCAAAATTGACCCTCTCTGTATGACTTTCTTGCTTTCGCAGAACACCAAAGAAGATATTTTGAAGGAGGTTGGTAACCCATCCACTTCTATTGTATGGAGACAAAACCAATGCAAGTGAATGGGTGTCGGTTAACAACATTCTTAAAAATATATTATTTTATGTTCTGCGGCAAAAAGAAAGTCATACAGGTTTGAAATGAGAAGAGGGCGAGTAAAAGACAAAAGTGGCCCACTTTAAAGTTTATAAAAGTATAGCCACTAAAAGTGTAACAGTAGAAAACATTACACATAATACAGATGGTTTGCAAGTTCAGTAAATGTTTTTGTTTTAGAAGTTCATTCTCAGTATAGTCATTTTTGTACTACATGTATTTCTTTAGGATTGATATGCTATACTTGTATAAACCTTTAAGAAGATTTGAAGTACATTTAAATTATCTCTGCGTAAAGATATGATCAGGTTTACGTTCACGCATGTTTAGTTGACTCTTAGCTATTCCATCACAAAGCTGACTTGGTTCAATATCAACTTGAATATAATATAAGTTAAGTATGTAAAACTATGTGGTAAACTATTTCTTAAAAATAAAGGGTTCTTTACAGCGATGCCATAAAATAAAAATTTTTGGTTCCACAAAGAACTATTCAGTCAGAAGTTCTTTAAAGATCCCTAACCTTTTTTTCAGATGTTAAACGTTAACTTAAACATTTTGTAAGGGTTATATACAGGCAGATCTGTGCACTATATTTGTTTTATTTAAATGACAATATCACTGCTATCCTTTTGAAACCTTGTACTATATGTCCATATTTTTTGCTATAAATCGTTATTATTAGTCACCCATTGTGTGTGTCACTGGGTTTTTCTAAATCTAACAAATAAAAAGTATTAAAAAGTGCTTATCAACTTTGACAACACAATATTTAATCATTTTAAAAGTACAGTGTTTTTTCCATTTCCTGAAAAACTGTAAATTTGGACCACCAAGGTTTTCATAAAAACAGCTACGATGTAATAGGCTTTTCACAGTAAAAGAGAATTGTGATTGGTGATTATGGCTGTCCCTGTCTCCATCAGGTTACATTTAAAACAGGAGGTTGGACATTCTGCTAAAACTCTTTTCATGTGTAAAATGCAAGAAAACGTCACATGGTTGTGGAATTACATATGGTAGACTAGAGTATACAATGACATCACTGTTATTTTCTCATTATTCCTTCAACTTCACAACATACACACCGTGCAACTGGTTGGACATGAAAGGGGCCCCAACACTGAGGCTATAAACAACAGGGATCAGTGGCATTCAGGCAGAGTGGCTGCATGAATTTCCAAGGTGATTAAAGGCTATTAATAACTGCCTGTGTGTTTTTAGTGCTGGGACCTGCCCTTCACAGACAGCACTGCAACCTTCAACCCGCAGACAACCAATCTAATGACACCCCTCAAACACTGGGCTCAACACCTAATGCCTATCACCTCCTCTTCTGTGCCTGGCTCCACGAACCTGTGCCTATACAGTACTCTTCTGCAACCATTCTTTCATTTGGTGCCATTGTTTCGCTCTGCTTGTAACACAATCATTGCCCTTTAAAAATGTTTGATCATCATTAGCCCTATATACAGAGAATCATAGGTATTTGCTTCAATGACGGCTGAATTTTTGTCCACATGTTTATTTAAAACATGATGCTGTATTTTATGATTTACTTTCCCTCCATTGAATTTCACTCCAAATGTCTTCTTTGGACGTTCAGAGTTCACGTAGTCAGTGATATAATACTTCTTTTTTGTTAGCCATCTAGAAAACATGCAATTCTTTTCATTGTATGGTAAATCATAATGTTAATTTAGGGTTATATTTGATTCAAAGCATTATTATTTGAAGACACTCAAAGTTATTTGGATTGGAAACTGACATTGTCTGTGTAATCCTTTGCCCCTAAAATAACCCAACACTCGTCTCAGAGATATCTGGACACAGAGCTCATTGAACAGCCAATGGAGCTGCTTCAACTGCTGTATGTGTGTGAAGCTGTTCCTACAACACACAACATGTGCTGACTGAATCTTATAAGACTGGTCAAAAGTATTACTATGAGCTCTCTGAACTTGAGAGAGATTCCCAATAAGAATAATGAACCTGGTCCCTAAGATCTGCATGAATCATATAAGTGGCTTAATTTGAATAATTTGTATTCAGAACAGAAAATTGGTAATTATAAAACTTATCTCAATTATGTAGTAATGTGTAAAATGTTCTTTCATTCCCTCTCACCCACACAGTGAAATATTATGTGTCATCCATCTCTTTCGGTCACACTCACACATCTCCTCTTGACATCTGGAGTGGGGGGGGCTGATAAATGTAAGTTCAAAAGTCAATGAGTGTAAGTTCTCATGGTGAGATGTGCTCAGGTTTTGTCTCATTATGGTGTTGCTCATCACACTTGCAGACTGGATCTGGGGTTGCATGTCATGACAAGGATTATGCGAGCCTTTGGCTTTTAAGCGTATGGTATAATTGAAGTTGTACATCGGGGGTACTTAAAACGACTAAATTGACTTAATTGTGGAATTCATTGTATTAAATTTGACCTTAAGAGAAGTCTTTTTTATTGAAGTCTGGTGAACAGACTTGAGTTTCAGTGCCAGAGCTGGAGAGCGCTCAACGATGCTAACAAATGTAGGCCTATAAGAGTAACATGTCTTCCCAATGCCTTCGTAAAGCAATAATTTAATCAAAAATAAATTCTCTCAACCTCTCAGCCTCGTGTCATCCCGGATATACATGGCGTCCTTTCTGTATTTAAACACAAAGAAAGAAATGTATATGTTATCCCATGAAAATATGCCATGATATCTCGCACAACATTCAACAACTATTTCAGATTTCAATTATCCTAAATAAGATCAAAATATTAACAGTTTTCTTTCACAAATGTATTGATTCACTTTAGAAGACATTACATTTACCGTTTAAAGTCATTTGGATTAAAGATGGAAGTGCTTTTTGGAGCTTCACCATTTTGAGAAAAACAACATGATGGGTTTTAAATATAAAATGATTGGTGTGTGTTCAAATATCTCAGAGATGGTCAATTATGATGGATGTTTTCATTTTTGTATGAACTATTCCTTCAATGCCCATGTCTACAAATGAAAAGAACAGAATGCGTTTATGGTACAAAAAATTTATTTAGTTACAGCTTTGTAAACACTTGAGGTAAATGAACATTTACATCAACTTGTTCTTATAAAATTGAATACACAAGGCACTTCTCTTAAGACAGCATTGAAACAGGCTGCTGTTCTGAGCATATATAGGTGGTTCATTTCCCTGATTGGTCAGAATAATCAGCTCTGCTTGAGAAAATCAGTTCGGTAAGATCAAGAAATGAGCGTTATCTGAGAAGAATGGGCTGATACTAAATACACTACAAACGGATGGAGAAAGAGCTTGCTGGCCAATTAAAATTCAGAATTGGTGAAAAATATTAAAATATCCTGCAACAGTCCTATAATCAAACACGGGAAACGTGTATATTTCTTATACTCTACAAGTGCTGTTTTAGAAGTTACATTTAATGTTATTTAAGTGGAATAATAATGTATATTTAAGTGGAATAGTACATTAACACAACAAGTTTTACCATTAAGACATTTTCCTTTAAGGATCAAAAATATTTCCTTCTTTTCTACCTATGTAAGAATTGTTTAACAGTGTGTTTCGCCTAAATGTGCAAATCTTCAACTATTTACTATGTAAACTTTAAGAACCAAAAATGACAAAATAACACACTTTCATTTGGGATACAATAAACAGCAGGAAATAAATAACATACATTTGTAGATACTATGATCTGATAAAAAACAATACTGTATTAAGCGCAAACCTGCACAGTATCTGTTCGGTATAGTGTTTTTCTTTTAGGGCTGCCTGTCTCTTTAAATGGACTGAAAAGCATGTAGTATATACCTGATAAAGTACATCATGTTTAATGAGGTCCCAAAAAGTAAAGGTTCTCCAAAACCAGTCACATGTGTGAGAGTTATCTGCTGTGGCCTATCTTTACCGACACTGTGACAGAAGGCTGTGCATGTTATAGCTTATAACAGCAGTAGTCAGTGTTGATAAGGACCAACAATAACCTGAAACTGGACCAAACAAGAGATAATCTCCATATCAGCATAAGACACCTTCAGCATCCTTGAATGTCCACTTTAAAGTAACTACTTTGGCAACAGGGAACCGACTAGAGAAAAGCAATGTTTTGGATAACTGTTTTGTACTCATTCTCAACCAACTTTGCTTTTTTCTTTTTTCAAACGTTTTGTAATAAAACCAATAATGATATAGATTTTTTACTCCCATTGCCAGATTGTCAAAATGTATCTGATGGTAAAATTGGACAAGAA
This sequence comes from Barbatula barbatula, assembly GCF_947034865.1. Classification (NCBI taxonomy): domain Eukaryota; kingdom Metazoa; phylum Chordata; class Actinopteri; order Cypriniformes; family Nemacheilidae; genus Barbatula; species Barbatula barbatula. The sequence goes on from NC_136772.1 coordinate 14,149,019, forward strand.
TTAAAACTCTCAAATGTAATATAAAAGCAGGATGTAAACTTCAGATCATGGGATTTAAAAAAAGTGGGGGAAAACATGGTTCAGAGAAATGATAAATGAATTAAAACTCTGCACCATTCAGTAGTACAACAGTTATCAAAATACTTCACTGTCAAATGTAACTTCACTGTCTTTCAGTAATACTGTCATTCGTAAATAATATGGAGGAAACCTTTTCTCTCTTGTACTATTGTAAATTACTATGTATATTTCATAGTAATGCGATCAAGTTTGCCACTTTCATAGAGCTATGTGCTTTTCACTTTGGGTTTCTCCCCAACATGTCTTCGTCTCTTTAAAGTGAGAAAATGTGGAGGCATGCCCCTGTATTATTGACAGAGTTTTAAAATGTTCAAGTAATGGGTGCTTGTGAATTTGATCTTCGCTTCAAGCAGATACACTTTTTCATTAAAAATGGTATTTGCTATAATATCAAAATGTAATTGTTTAAATATTTTTTTCCAAGCATTATAAGAAACCTTCTCTGTATTACCTTTTATCATAAAAGATCCAAAAAAGGTCATTATATCATTTACTTTTTTCTTTAAATCCATAATTGTAGTCTAATTTTCTTCCAGTTCTTAATGCAATGATTAAAGGCTGCACCCAGTTTCTGAAGATGGCAGTCAGTGAGTCACAAAAGCTACATTTACATTTAGTAAGACTAGCAATAAAATACCAGTTGCATTTGGCACATAGCGCTTGTAATATTTGATTAAATATTAGAAATCTAATGCACGTTGGAATAATATTCCATTATTCTGCTTATACTAGGATTACCACATATTTTATAATTCAGGTAACATGACTTCAATTTGGTTAATAATTGTAGTTCAAGTCTTAAAAACAATTCTCCTCACACTTCAACGTTTTTAATTTTTTTAATTTAACGAACATTTTAGATTTTGCAGTATTTCTATTATCATTGATTCTTCCATCTTGGATTTTTAAAATGTTTACGGCGTCATGTATTGATCTTCAACTGGTAACTTATTTTCCATGACACAAATCCACAGGTCATAAATCATTTCAGCAGCTCAATTTACCATTCGCTTGCGTTTCCGGTCTTCCAAATGTTTATGAATGTAAGTCAAAGGAATGAAAAGTTGAGTGTATCCACAACACTAGCCAAAAAAAGGCCAAATTGAGAAATACTATGCTTTTTCACATGCATGTAGCCTACAATAACATAAAATCTGACGGAACTCACTGACTGCACACCCATGTAACTTTTATAAATGTATTCATATTTATGAATCTTTCAGCAATCAGCCTCTCATTTCCTCTCTTGTGTTTCTGTTTGGGGTTGAGCTAGAGAGCCGCTAAACTGCCAGATCACTGGGTCTCGCTCTTACGCTGCTGCCTTTACTAGCTCTGCTTAGCCGGCGAGCATCAGTAAAAATGACAGGGGGCTCGTGCATCTCCACCGTGGTGGTGACGTTCCTCTCCTCCGCTCCCATGCTCAAACTGCCCTCGATGGAGGTAGGGGTGCTGCTGAGCTGAGCGGCGTCTTTGACTCGCCGTCCGTTCTCAGAGGAACGTGAGGAGGAGGAAGGAGAGGTGCCGGTCATTTCCAGAGTCTGCTGCTCGGTGGCCAGGTTGGCCCAGTTCTGCTCGGCGGCCAGCCTGTGGTTGTTGTTGCTGATGTAGAAAGGTGAAGACTCCTCCAGCTCCTCATGCAAGGGGTCCATCTTGAACTCGGCCGTGGAGGACCCCGACATGGGCTGCAGGAACGCGCCGCTACTCACTGCCACCTCCGTGTAGTCTGGCGGGTAGCTGAGGGTTGGAGGGGCAGTCCTGGGCGAAGCGACTGAGGACTCCGGCTCAGCTGTGTCGGAATCGTGCAGCAGCTTGTGGTCAGGGTTTAATTCGTTGCTCATGCCTTGTTTGACCTTTCTCCATCCGAGGTGATAAATTTCTAACAAATTCAGCAAAAGGGACACGCAAGCCACCACAAGCATAAATATGATGAAGATGGTTTTTTCGGTGGGTCTGGAAATGAAGCAGTCCACCATGTTGGGGCAGGGCCACCGCGCACACTTATACAGGGGCCTCAACTGGAAACCATAGAGGAAATACTGACCTAAAATAAAGCCCACTTCAAACAGGGTCTTGAAAATGATGTTGAACACGTAGGTGCGCAACAAGGCACCTCTAATGCGGATCTTTCCGTGCTCGTCTCGAATTGGCGGTTTCTCTTTTTTGCCCCCGCCCCGACCACCGGGCTCCCCTCCCCCTCCAATTCTATACAGGAGTTCTTTCTCCTCCTGGAGCCGGCTGGCTTTTCGAAGCTCCTCCTCGCGCTCTTTCCGCTTTTCCTCCATTCGAACGATGTGCAGTACATGGCCCAGGTAAATGAGCGTCGGAGTTGACACAAAGATGATTTGGAGCACCCAGAAGCGGATATGCGAGATGGGAAAGGCCTCGTCGTAGCAAACATTCTCGCAGCCGGGCTGCTGCGTGTTACAGGTGAAGTCTGACTGCTCGTCACCCCAGACCTCCTCTGCAGCGGCACCCAACACCAGGATCCTGAAAATGAAGAGCACGGTCAGCCAGACTTTGCCGATCACAGTCGAGTGTTCCTGGGCGTTCTCTAAGAGCCGGCCGAGAAAGCTCCAGTCACCCATGCTTCACGATATCTAGCCTAGAGAGATAGTACAGTCTACAGTGAATGAAAGAAAGAGAGAGAGAGAGAGAGAGAGAGATAGTGTTAGGTGAGGGAAAGGGTTAAATGGGGAAAAGAGATTTCATCAGAACAGGTAACAAAGTAACTGCTGAACCAGGTAACATTAAAGGCCAAAAAACAATCATACAAAGTATTGCTCGTGTTCAAAACATTTTCCACCGAACAAAAACGTTTACTTTCCTCATATATATAACCCAAAATTTCTCCCTGCGTTCTACCAGGCCATCTAGGCCAGTTGTTCACACATGCTGAATACAGCAAGAGCAACCAGACTTTCTTTGTAACATCTATTAACACATAAAACACACTTCAGCCCTTATGAACTCACACAGCATTTCACAGTTGTAAGATCCAAACGGTCAGCCCTGATGAAGAATTCTCCAATCGGCAGCAGTGTTTAGCGAATGACGTTTGAGAAAATGGACCAAATAAGTGTACCACACAGGCTTGACATTGATCACCCTTCACAAAAACTTTTCACATACAATTATTTTTGTGACCTCTGTCTATTAAAGTCTCCAGCCGGCTGCTATGACCCTGGCAATGGACAGTGTAAGCAAACTCTATCTGACTGGCTTTCTATCCAACCACACACTCGTGCACACACTTTTTACCACACTCAAACACACTGTCTCTTTCTCTCTCACCTGTTCGCTTCAATGCCCAGCAGGCATGTGCTGAGATCGACATTATAATAGTCAAAAACAGTTGAAAGCGTTGAGTGGACAGTGACGTGCCGAGGGCCCGGATGGAGCCAATTTCAGGACAGAAATCTTCATTAAATGTGGATTGAATATCTTTAAGTCTATAGTTTTCAATCAAAATTCATTATCTCTATTTTTAAGTGTGTCATACAGTACCTGCATTCGGAAAACTGTATAATTCATGGATTCTTACTGTAGTTACTGTAAAGAAGATGGATCCACGAGCAATTTTTGATAAACTGTCACATTTATATTGCATTACTTTTATCATTGCTGCATCAGTATGTGGTCTTCATGAAAATTCAACCCGCAAGAGTTGTTTTCCTAAAACAGTGCTCTACCAATTGAACTACAGTTAAAGTCACCTAAATAAGTATAAAGCACAAATACATGACAATATTGTGTAAAGCTCAGAGAATCGCCTAAAGTACACAAAACCGAGGAAAACGGTGAAATACATATACAAAAAGTCAGAAGAAGTCATACTACTTACTCAAAAGTTGTTGTATCGAGGGCGGTAAATCCATTGACTAAGGTTCTATAACAAGTTTATGATCCTGAAAAAGAGAGTGCTTGTTACATTTTAACACTTGCAAATCAAACACTAGCAAATTTGGCTTTTATTTGTATATTTCAATGTATAACTTGTTAAGTACTATTGTTTTAGACAAGCACACTACATTTATAAATAATGTCAATAATGTTAATAGAATTTTATCAGTTGCAGGCTTGGTCTAAGACTGGTCAAATTGACTAAATAGTGTTCAGAAAGGGTCATTTAGATCAAATTATACCTAAAATACAATATTTTCATTATGAGATGGCAGTTTAACAACCTTGATTTGCTCTTTCAGATTCTAGTGTAGAAAAATCTCCATAATGTCTTGCTGTTGTATATTCAAGTACGAGGTCAGACAATTATTAAAAAATCTTATTTGCCTTTATTGTGCGTCTATACCTGTGACCTCAGACAACTGAGGATTTCTCTAAATGCGTCTAAATGAAACTCTAAAGTCGGGGTTGCTGGCCTACCAGCATGCGAGAAAAATCACATGAATTACTTTGGGATGTAAAATAATGTACATTTTCGCACACCTATCTTCAAGCATACCTTGACAGAAGTTGCCAAACTTATCTATACAGAGCAATCTCCAACGGCCACTGGTTGAGTGCGTTGAAAAGCATTCGGAGCCCTCCCCGCTCCCCCGTTCCCAAATCCCGGCAGCACTGCCAGTTTACCAAACTCTTTTCAAAGTGGCAGGCCAACTTATTCATTCACAAAAGTTCTTCACACACCGAATGGAGGCCACGTTCTCGTGGGACACCTAGTTTTTCATGGCAAATCGGGTGTGGAGACGGGGTCTCGCCGAGCGCAGCTGTCTTCTGTTCCCAGCCATCGCTACTGTCACTTTGTGGCCATGCATGAAAGCCCGTCAGAGCGCACGCCACGCCCCTGTCAACTGGAGTAAACTCATCGCCCCTGCTCCAAATATACTCGGACACACAATTTTTAACATGATTTAATTTGTGATGGTGGTTTTGTTTTATGTTCTAGCGTGTGGGCTTTAAAAGTGGCATCTTAATTATGATAGTTATCAATGCAAATAAAGCTTTGTGATGATAAACTGACCATACATTTTGGAGACAGTCGGAAGAGTGTATTGCCTGGGAAAGTATTGCGTCATTATAGCAAGCCTTGCCTAAATAGAAGAGAAATGCACCGGTTTTATTTTTTTTCACACACAAAGTGGTAAACATTCAAAGCGTTTTATTGGAAGATTCATGTACATGTCAGTTGTTAGCAAAAATATAAGCTATATGATCTTTGCAAATATAAAGGTTTTTATTTTACAAATCTGATGACAAAAGTCTAACAACTCGCATTTGGAAATGGCAGTAGATGATGTGTCAATACTGGTTATGTGGGAACCTTGGTAGCTAAAATTACCTCTAAATTACTAACATAACAAACAAAACTGTTCCCCGCTACAGCCTCGCAGAGGCAAGAAAAAGAAAAGAGATCAATTTAAGGGACAACTTTTAACTGTTTACACACTCTCCGCTGTTGACAGGTAAACTGATCACGCGCTAGTAAACACCCGACTAAAGTACTTGCGTGGGGCGAATGGGAAAGAATGTTCCCATCTAAAATAAGGCACATTTAAAATCTGTTAGAAATCCCCAGTAGAGGTAGTGCAAGGATAACATGTTAAAACTAAAGACAAACATTAAAGAAAATTCACCAAGCACGAGTAAAAACATAAAACCTCTTAGCTCTAAAAAATTAGTTCCCCGTTATGTCTGTTGTATAGAAAATCAAACAATTACTAAGATTCGACAAATAAAGATACAGTGTGTTCATGCAACCGAGAACACAATACATGTTTAACCCTCAAAAAACAGTACAATCGGTTTTGTGCAAAAGAAGGCACGAGACGACTTCATGTCTGTATTATTGTGACCGACAGGGGTCACTGTCGATCTTCAGCGATCTTCAATTGCAACGTATTCAGAGAGCGATTTGACAGGGAAGGAAGAAACAGCAGAAAAACAACCCCAACATATTGTCAGACAAGCTCTGCTTTTGCATTTTCAACCTGTGCCATAAACTTATTTTGTCTCTGGAAAAGAAAAGTCAACTTGTGATTGAACCAGGTTGAGGTTTGCAACAAGCCGAGCTGCAAGAACAAGATATAGGCCTAAAGCTGCTATTTAACGCTGTTAGAATACTGTCAAAATCTACAAGCCTATTAACTTCTGTTTTTGTTATACCACTGGATGCAGGACTGATCCTAAACTGTCTTATTGCTCGAAGAGTCCGAAACTGATGACAACAACCTCTCATTCTTTTGGTTCTGTAGGTATGACTTTTCTTTTGATAGTTTGTCTTTGTGAACGTAGGACTTCTTCCTCTTGGCTCTGTCCGAGCACCTCATCAATGCTTTGACAACCAGGTAAGCCAGCTCAGCCACATTGAGCACAATGCAGATGGCAGAAGATGCCACCATGAAAATTGTGAAGACTGTCTTCTCTGTTGGTCGAGATACGAAGCAGTCAACTTTATTGGGACAGGGCCATTCTTCGCACTTCACGAGACGAGCCATCTGAAACCCGTCATAGACGTAATAAAGAGCGTACATAAATCCTGCCTCAAAAATTAGCCGGAAGAACAGACTGCAGGTGTACGTCCACCACAGCGAGCCAGTGATGGGTAGACGCCTCTTCTTCAGGATCTCCAGGTCATTTTCTTTAATACTGTCACCACGGGTCGCTATCAGGCCTTTCCTTACATTGCGTTTGCGGTAGGTCACATGCATAGCCACCAGCAAAGCTGGCGTGGAAACAAAAATGAGCTGGAGGCACCAGAAACGGATGTGTGAGACGGGAAAGTAGTGGTCGTAACACACGTTTTTGCAGCCGGGCTGTTGTGTGTTGCAGGTGAAGTCAGACTGCTCATCTCCCCAGACTGTCTCGGCAGCTATTACAAGGATGCAGATACGAAAGATGAAGAGGACAGACAGCCAGATCTTTCCCAAGCTAGTGGAGTGTTTATTTACTCCTCCCAGCTGGGCATACAGCGCCCCCCAACTCATCCTGTCAATTGTTGGTCTCGGCTGCTAAATTACAGAGAAGAGAGAGAAGCAGAGACAGATAAGAACATTAATGTGTGAAATCATTCATTGATCAGGATTTTTTTACTCAACTGTGAGCTCAATTGATAGAGCATTGTGCGTTTTACTTGGTACGTGTAAAACTGACACACTGGCAATATATATATTGTTAAAATATAGTTTCAAGTACAAACAAATTGGCTCTACGAGTCATTTTTACTTACTATATTACATTTTGACAAAATTACTTACTATATTACAAGTGGTTTATTTGATGTATCCTGCTATTAATGGCTTAAAGAAATAGTTCTGTCATAATTTCCCTTGAGTTGTTCCAAATCTGTATAGATTTCTTTTTCTGATGAATACAGAGAAAGATATTTGTAGGAACGCTTGTAACCAAACAGTTCTTGGCCACCATTGACCACCATAGTAGGAAATATTACAATGATGGTCAAACGTGCCCCAGAACTGTTTACTTTTCAACGTTCTTCAAAATATCTTAATTTGTGTTTAAAAAATGTATATATATATATATATATGCAAATATTCCTACTATATGGTGGCCAAGAACTGTTTGGTTACAAGCGTTCCTGCAAATATCTTTCTCTGTGTTCATCAGAACAAAAAATAAATTGGTACAGAGTACATGAAGACATTTTCATATCTGGGTGAACTTAATTAAAATGATAAAGAAAAATATATTTTCCCATGACTTACTCATCATTTTTATTGTATACAAATACTGAATTGACAAAACAGGAATAGGGTATGTGATCCTGTGAAATCCAGGCTAAAGGCTTATGATGAGAGCATCAAAGTTTGATTTCAATCTTTGATATGAGCTTACTAAGTCAAATAAGATATGGTTTTATTTTCACAGAATTGAATGTAGAAAACCGGAAAAATTAAAAGAAAAGAAAAAAATGACAAAATATTTGTCGTCAATTTTCAACCAACCATAACACTTAATTAACTTCATCATAATACTCCATTAATAAAATCGCCTACTGTTTTTTAACAACAGTGTAACGATAAGGCTCATTTTTTGTACTGTAACCTCAATAATTTAATTTTAATTTACCGCTAAAATACTTCAAATCATCACATCATAGCCGGATTCATGCTAAAGACTCGGTTACATTTGGTCACGTTAAACCTGTCAGTAATGTCAAATAAAAATCCGCGACAAACTCAGGTGAGATTTCTGTTCGTTTTATATATTGAAGCTTACCTGTTAGTCCACAACAAAATTATACAGAAAAAATGCGTGATTATCCGCCCAGTTATTAAAACCTATTAACGTTAAAAGAGAATCTTTACGGTCCCGAGAGAAGGGTGAAGTGAGAACATAACGCGCAGTATTACTGCTTTCTCAAGGAGAGAGAGCTGCACCTGCCATCGGGCGGAGTCTCAACATTCATTGGACAAGCTAGAAAAGCCACAGTCCCAGTTTAATCATCAATGTTCGGCTCGCATCGGCTCTCATAATCTCACGAGGTGGTTCAGTAAATTATACACGATATAAATTTACCATTTGGGCTGGGCTAAAGCTATAGACGGTTTCAGGGGCAACAACATAAACGTTATGTAGACCAAACTTAACTTCCGGTATACATTCCCCAATAACGCACATACTTCTGCCTTACGTCTACTTGACGTCTGCATTTACATCTACAATACATAGTTTGCTCGTCTGCAATTCGTATCGGAGATGTCTGCTTTCAGACCTTAAATAGACGATGTCTGTAAGATGTTTATGATTTAGAATGGATGAACAACAGCTCTTTCTAAGATGTTTAACAGATGTTTTTACGTAGCAGATGTTTTACAGATCTCCTGATCTTTAGCAGACGTATTACAGACGTTCAGATGCCTCCGAGAGACGAATTGCAGATGAGCAAACTACGTATTGCAGACGTCTTGCAGATGTAAATCAAAATAAATCTTGCAGATGTAAAGAATCAAATAACTGTTGAGTTTTTTTATCTAATGTAATACAATTAATATACAATCAAATATTCATATGAATTAATATATACATTTGAAAATATGAATTAATACGGTGTCCATTGATGTATGGTTTGTTAGGATATAGGACGATATTTGGTCAAGATGCAGCTCTATGAAAATCTGGATTCTGAGGGTGCAAAAAATAAAAATATCAAACTAATGGTTTCACATTTGCATTCAATAGCAGAGGCTGGTTTTGCTGTCAACTATTTTATTAAAATATGACATGGAGCCAAACCTTCCAGTAGGTGGACTATAAGGACATGCCAACAAGTGAATTGTTTGTATTTTCCTTTATATCCCACCATGAGCAAAACAAGTGCTTCAGTTGTTTCAATGACAGAAAACAAACAGAAAATTGCTTAATATATAATTCACAACATTCGAAGTATAATTACAAGGAAATCACTGCATGTTCACTCCCTTAAACCAATTAGGGTTATGTTTTGTTACAGTCTTTTAATAATGAATAATGATGTTGCTCTTCCAGATGTACTCCAGACATCATTGACTGATTTACAGTACACCCCCTTCCATTCAGCTACAGTTCGTATAGAGCAGCATCATTTCTTCAGCTTAGCCAGACCCATCAGCAGCTGATCTCTTCTCTCTCTCCTGGCTGTGAGGTGCTCCTGATCTCCAGGGATCAACTCACAGATCTCCTGAAGTGGCGGATTCAATTTTCATTTTAGTTTGTAACAAAGAAAATCAGATTTCTGAAACAACAGACAGACAACAGTGCTTGTGCAAGCATTTCACGATAAAGACACAATTATCATACTTTTGTAATTCTAGCTGCTGCCTCTCCTGAAAATTCTGGAACAGGTCCAAAAGTATTAAGAACCCTTTTGATGCCCTCACTGTAGCGCTGGACATAGTCTTCTATACCTGAACCGACAAAACACAGAAAGCAGACAATGCAATGATAAAAAGATATATATAACAAGATAACACACAACGAGATGTTAAGAAACGATTACAAAATAGATGATACCCTACATGATATGACCAACTTTATCAAAAGGATCAACAACAGAATGTGGGTTGATGAATAAATCGTGTCCTAGTGTGACATAGCACAATTTAGGAAACCAACTGGTAATATTACATTGTTTTATATTATTCATATTTATATTTATAGATTTACTGATTTATCTTCATTGTTCGTTTTTTTCTCTAAATGTTTCCATCACACCATGGGACAAATTTGCTTATTAGCATATCAACTGCACTCATGTTTTAAAATGGGGGTGATGATTTAGCAAAATAATGCTTTAGTGTATTGTTTACTTGGATGTTTTCAAGCATAACTTGAGTAGCTGGCACTTGAAAGGCATGAGTGCTTTTCCGAAAGTTCTTAGCAGATCAAATGTGCACCAGTGAAAGTTCAGCCACAGTTCTTGCCTTACATTCTGAGAACAAACCTGCCCTTAATGCAATGTAACAGGGGGCTTTATTATCATTATGTAAAGTTCTGTAACGCCTCACTGTTAATATGAGTAGTCAGTACTGAGGCTGGTTATTAATCTGTCATCATCATTAGAAGTACTGGTTTCACATGGCAGAGCAGAGTTCATGGGGGGAGCAGGGTTATCCTGCACATTTCACACTGCCCTCTGATTTTTACCATGAACATGATATTTTAACATACATGTGGATTTACAAACATTTGTGTGTGCGGTATGAGCTTTGCTCAGCGTCTAATATGCACCCTTAAAAGTGCACGAAAATGCCTTTCTTTCACTGAGCTCACAGGTTTTCCATTGTAAATGAAAAAGAAAGGTACTCAAGCTTGCAAGGCCAAGCTCATGGATTCAACCCCAGGGGATTGCACATAGTCAGAAACAAATGTACCCAAAGTTACATTTACTCTCCCTCAGATTGTTCTAAACCTATATACATTTCTTTGTTTTGCTAAACACAAAGGAAGTTATTTGGAAAAATGTCAGTCATCAAACACATCTCATCCCCTTTATTTTCCCTACTATTGCAGTAAATGGGGGATGAAATCTGTATGGTTAGTGACCTTTTTCAGATATCTTACTTTGTTTTTAGCAGAACAAAGAAATGTATACAGGTTTGGAACAACCTGATGGTGAGTAAATGATAACAGAATATTCATTTTTGCTCGAACTGTCCATTTAAGATGTAGCTTGCCTTCTGGTGCGTTGAGATGCATGGTTTCAATGGGGCCTATGAAAGCGTAGCGCATGCCTAGGCCCTCTGACATCACCAGATCAATGTCTTTCACTGAGATCACACCATCCTGGACCAGGAAAACAAGAGATTCATTTAGTAATCCATGTATCATATACTTGGATCGAAGACAAGGTTTCTCAAACTGGATAACTATTCTTCTAATCCTAAAATCACATCTTCCGACTTTGTAGTTTGTCTGGCAAACAAGGTTTGGTCCACCTCACTGGGGGAAATCGGAGGCTGTCCCCCCTTTATCCCATCCGAAGAGCACTAAAGCCGCTCCCACCGTATAGGGTTTCTCTTATCATTTAACTCAGTGTCCTCAAAATAATGGGATGGCAGGAGAGGAAAGTGTGGTTGTGCCAGGCTTCGGCCCACTTTGCACTCAGGTTACCTGTGAATACAGATACCTGCTGCCTGATTGTGCTGAAATCAAAGCTTGGATACAGACTGGGTAGCGGGGGACGAGTTTAGGAGGGGGACAGGGTAGTCTTTGTTCATTTCCTGTGGGCAACAACGAGGCTGTTATCTTGGTGTCGCCAGGCGGCGGACTGGCTGGGGGAACCGTGAAAAGAGTCCTTTCCTCTGCGGTAATAACCAGGGGCGGCCATTAGCTTTCCCAGCTGCTCTACTTTCCAGAACTGGCTCTCTCTCAAAAGTCCCAAATGAACTTAGAGAAGAAGCCGAAGTGGATTTGAGCTGCAAATCTATAGTCGGGAAGCCTTCAAACTTAAAATTTGAAACACAAAAATACCCAAAAATTATTTTTATTTGCTCAAATAAAACAAATAAACTACAAAAAAAGGACACAGCACATACGTATATACACTCCAAAATGAAAACAGTGTAAACTAACTTCTAAGACCTTTCATTTAAAATGCCTAAGCGACACTGTTAGTTATGTTTAAAGCCGTCTGGCGATATCCGCTCCAGGCCAAACCAGATTTTCAGCAACAGAACAATTTAAGAACAATTCAAATGGATATGGGCACAGTACAAACAATGTAAAACCTTAAACGAAGAAGACTTTTCAAGTTGAACAAAAGATCAAACGTCTGAACACCAGAACAATGCTGCTGAACACAAAAGTGCGATACAGCAGCACATGTGTAAAGGTCATGGCAGCTAGAGTGAGCACAATGACCTCTGAACAATTATTAACATAGACTAGCTTCTGAAACTTCTTTTAATTACCACAAACAAATACTAACAGTATCCAATGACCAGAGTTTGCGTGCTGGTTTAACTGGTTCATCGACATTCATCTTAATTTTAAGTCTGGCCAGACATTACCATTAAAGAGTTATCCAAGCAGAATCTTCTGAAGTTGCCGTAGAAAAACAAAACAGCAGATTACCTTTTTCACGTAATTATGTATTAAGTGAAGTCGTGAGTGTGCTGTGCAGAAAAGAGCAAGGCGAGCATTTGTGTTTATAAAGCCTATACACATTTAAAAAAATAATTAATGGCCCATTGTTACCCTTGATAAGACCCTTATTCATCGTCTGGTATCGTTTAAAGCCCTTTGAAGCTGCACTGAAACTGTAATTTTGACCTTCAACCATTTGGAGTCCATTGAAGTCCACTATAAGGAGAATAATCCTGGAATGTTTTCATCAAAAACCTTAATTTCTTTTCAAATAAAAAAAACCCAGTAACATCTTGGAAGACAACAGTGGTGAGTAAATTATCATGAAAATGGATGTTGAAAGTGAACAATTCCTTTAAAGTCCTTTAAAAACGGCACATTCACATATTAAAAACACTCACAAATTCATGGGCAGTCCAGTCTACGTAGCAACACACTGAAACACATATTGTTCAGACCTACCTGTAGCACTCACTTAAACCGTTTTTGTTAATACACATAACATCTATCAATTATATCACACCCAGGTGCATCATTGGTGGCTCTTGTCTAGACCTGAAGCAATAGGCTTGTTGTCTTTCAAAGAATACATCTTACATTTTGAAGTTCATTACTTAATACTTAACATGTTAAGAAATGAAGTGCCAACACAGCATGCCCTCTGAATGTCTTACATGACATTGCAAAGAACACCTTTATCGCAGAAAAAGATTTTACCATAACGATGGGATCACAATATCTATTAAAATGTTCTAAGAAATGACTAAATGAAAATATGAGTGTAATGAGATGGTGAGAGTGTTTGTAACCATTGTGAGCGGCCATTGAGGTTGATATTTACAATCCGCTCCTTAATTATTTTGCCATCACTGCTTCCGAATCGTGACGCGCAATTATAATCTACCGGTCACCATTAGTTTGTACCCACGTTCTCACTACACGCTGTTCTTTTGTCAATAAACAAACACGATGGCGCTGCCACCGACATTAACGTTCTAAGTGCTCTCTGTGTGCTGCTGCTAGCCTACTACTACTCCTGACCCAGTCCCCCCCAGTTAAAAAATCCCATCTGTGCCCCTGGTGTAGTATTAAGAAGACAACAATAACCAGGTTTTGTAAAACCTCATTGTAAATTTGTTGCAGTCGGTTCTCACAGTAGTTTGTGACATACCGGGCTCGGTCTGGGACACTTTTAAGTCAAAAACCCAGTTCATGGGTCCAGTTCTCTCAACCCCATTTGGCGTGGGGTCTAAACGAAAGTCGGCGACAAATGCTTTTTCTAAACGACGCCGCATACTAGCATAGAACGAGTCTGAAAGTTTTGTTTGGGGGACACAGGTGTTTCTGTGAGCCGAGCTCCCAAGTGCGCGCAGAAGCTGATTAGGCCTACATCATTAGCCAGCGCTGTTGCTTCTGTCAACGGATTGATAAATGTTAAGCTCCTGTACGTGATCAAAACGGCAAAAATCTCCAAAAGAGGACATGGGTGCAGCTCATAACTGATACAGTATCTTCATAAAGAATCGTGCAACTGATAAGCAGTTGTCTAACTCGTCATTTGGAGGTTGTGTGCAAAACTGACTATTCAAAAATCTGAGGGGGCACATGCCTATAACCGATGCCTTTATAATGTACAATTACGTTAATAAATCAGCATCTTAGTGGTACATTTTCTTTTTTCCTTTTGTTTTTAGGTCTACTTAAAGTTATATTTTTTTACTAGCACACTTACTTCAGTAAAGGGGGATGGTGTGATAAAATGTGAGTGAATTATAACTTGTTCAAGCCAACCGGTCTTTTATTTTGACGGGACGCCGCAAAGAGCGTTTTTAAAGTAAACCGGACTTTTATTTTGACGGATCGCCACAAATGTTGTTTGTTTACTTGTTCGTGTCCTCGTGCAGTGAACACGCTGGCGTTAAAAGGCGTGTCATCACCAGTACATGAGCTTGGTATCGGGCCGGTGCATCCCTAATTTAAATAAATGGCCTTGTAATACTGAAAAATACGAATGTTTCAATAAAATAACTACAGTATAGGTAACGGCATGTCCTCTTTCAAGACTACCATTAGCTGTTTCTTGTCTTTCGCACTGTACCTTGGGTGCCTGACTCGCTATAAATGCTGAGAACATGCTTCAGAGGTTGAATAACAGTTTAATCTTCAAAAATCAATTGGATTTGTTTCTCCAATTTAAGGGTTATTTTATCCCAAAATACAAAATGACAACACGGTTATCATTAACTTAACTTCATATCATTACAAACCAGTCAACTTGCTTTCTTCTGTGAAACGCAAAGGGAGATGTTTTTGATTGTTTTGATGCCCTATTACTATTTTTAAAATATTCAGAAGCCATACAATAGCTTGGTGTGAAGAACAGATTGAAATTCAAGTTGTCATTTTGAATTTTTGCCTCCCTTGTTTTCAAATCACGTTCACACTTGTGTATATTCACAGCGACTTGTTTGTATTAAATGTAATTTATACAAATTTCAGCGTTTCAGGCACTGGTCAAAGAAGTGAGGGTAAACTAAGGATAGAAAAACTTGAAGTTTTAAATTACTTAAATCCAGATAATGAAATGTGCTGTAAAAACCTTTTGGTCAATAAAATGACCGTAGGGCAAAAATGATTAAATGCTGTGACATTTCAAGCTGACAATGAGTTATCCATTATTTGCAAAAGTGCTCTCGTGACTTGGCTTTTTGTTTTTAGTTCCTGGGCTTGGTTTTTAAAGTGGATCATGTTCTTTTGATACACTGTAGTGGGCGTACTGTAGAGGGGACAAAACCACCAGTGTGAGGAAAGATAAGCTGTTTGAAAGTCTCTCAAGAGAAACACTGAAAAGACATTGTAATCTTTTTTTTCAATCGATCATCTGTAAACACACTGTGATAAGACTGTGATGTTGTAACAAATACAATAAGAGCCTCTATTTATTACTCACTCACTCACTTTCTTTCTCACTTATTAACCTACAAATAAATACACGAGACCATGACCGTGACTTTTTTTTAGGAGTACACTGGTCAAAGCCTTAAGAATTGAATGAATGAATGAATGTTGCCATTGGAGGTGTCTATAGTTTAAAAAAATCATAATTCAGAGTAATTTTACATGTGTACAACGTGTAACTAACATGTGTTTGTTTCATGACTCAACCAACCTGAACCAGCCGCCAGGACTCTGCTATGATTGCATACTGAACCCGGTTTAGCGCAAAACCGTCAATCTCCTTCCTGAGACGCACAGGTGCCTGACCAACATCTGTCATCAGGGAATAAGTGACATCCATGACAGTATCAAGTGTTTTCGGGTGTGGCACCAGCTCAACCAGACGCACATAGTATGGCGGGTTTACCTGTGAATTAATTATCAAATAAGCAGTTAACGAAAATCCCATTTGTTTATCTTTTTTTGCTCACAGACAAGGTCATTGTATCTATGTGTTTGCTATATTTAGAGATAAGGCCTTTGTTTTAAATGTTTTACCACTACGAAGGTCTTTCTCTCTGCATGCCTGCTCACAAATGTGTGGCATTTAGAATGAAATATTTCCTCAAAGCAGGTAAAGGTTAACTATACGCCTCAAAAGACTTTCTTGCTTACGAGATGGGAGGGGAATTGCCGTAGGGTAAAGAACCACTCACTGAAGCACTTCTGGGTCCAATATATTCATCCAACCCCATTCTTCTCCTTCAGAAACATGTGCACCTATGCCTAACTAACATGAAAAACTCAAACTATTCTTAAAAGAATGACGTTGACATCTAAAATAACAGGTTTTTCAATGAGCTTACTTTACATTTACAACTGCAAAAGCACTGAATTGAATCTTTGCTAAGCCCTGCCTTAAATGATACTGACCAATCCTGCCTTGTTGCTTGTATTGAAATTATATGGTAAAAATGTACACAATACAATAGTAATGATAATGAATGTTGTGTAAATGTCAAAAACAGTTCCCTTTTCTCATTCCAGTGGACTGTAAACGTTTTTTAATGTTAATGTTAGCAATTTATTTAAAGACAAAACACAGTAAAATTTCTTGCATTGTCAAACTTCATTCAACCCTAAATAAGCACTAGTTATAAACGCTTGTAAAGGCTTGGAAGTTGGAATGATTTGGCCAGATGATACTCCACCCAAAAATGAAAATCCTATTTAAATTACAAATCCACAAGTTGTTCTAAAATTATATAAACTGCTTTGTTCTACATAAAGAAAGATATTTGGAAGAATGTTAGCAACTGAGATTTCTGGGACACCATTGACTATAGATATACAGTATATACTATTGCATATATATCGTTTTGTTCTGTTAAACTCAAAATAAGATATTTTTATGAATTCGGGAAACAAACAATTCTGAGGGAACCTTTGACTACCCCAGAAATCTCAGTTGTGTTCAACAGAACACAAAAAATACAGGTTTGGAACAGTTTTAGGATGAGAAATTCATGTCAGATTTTAAATTTTTGGGTGAAGTATCTCTTTAAACTCACAGAGTGTAGTCATCACTAACCGGATGAGATATAATACATCGAGTTTGGTTCTGGATCCGAGAAAACACGTTGCTTGGCATCAAGCAGGAAGTGGAGCTACTGAGAATCACGTTTTCTGTGACAAGATTCTCCACATCTTGGAAGGCTGTCTGCTTGGCTTCCAGATCCTCAAACACACACTCCTTTAGAAAGAAAACAGAAATTACAAAAACAGCTGATGGTTAAGAATAAGTATAAAAGAATGTGGAAAAGAAGACACAAGAAAGTGGAATTTGAGAATTGTTTGACACTGCCAGATACTGCTAGCAACCCTGTCATCTCTAGGAATCTCAGGAACTCCTCCTTCCCCTCTGGCAGATCCTTCAGGGTGTCATGGAGGGGCTCGCTGTCCAGTGCTCACCACAGGATCACTGGGGTCCATCAGGGATCAGTGCTTGGGCCGCTGCTTTTTTCCATCAACACAACATCGTTGGGACCCCTTAATACAGACTTCTCCTATCACTGTTATGCTGACGACAACCAGATTTACATCTAATTTCACCAAGAAGATACCAATGTAGCAGCTCACATTACAGCCTGTCTAGAAGACATCTCAGCTTGAGTCACTAAAGCATTCCTACCGGACTATCACTGGATCTGCACCGTCATACTTTCACACCCTCCTACACCTTCAGCGAACGAGCGGCATCTTTTATTGCCTTCTCAAAATGGCAGTAAACACTTCCCGCTCATTCTCCTTCACAACTCCTTCCTAGTGGAACATTCTTCTTAACTCTGTCCGATCAACCACATCTCTCACAACCTTCAAAAAACGACTAAAAACCTCTTAAAATCTCTTCTGTGAATACTTGAAAACTATTGTAGACAAACCCTCTCTCTTTCTCTCATCAGGTAGTGGTCTGGCTTTTGTTGAAACTAGTTACTTTGTATTAGCACCTATTGTATTATTGCTCCTGTATGACATATCGCTTATTGCTCCCTGAACTCTGTGTAAGTCATTTTGTATAAAAGCGTCTGCCAAATGACTGAATGTAAATGTAAATCTTGAGATCTATTATAATCAGCTAATTTTGACTGTTGACGAAAACAAACAATTATAAATTTAAACCAACAAAAAGAAACTGTCCATTGACACTTTACACCACTAGCATACAGAAAACAAGCACTTTCCCACAGCTAACAGAGGTTTTGTGATCAATAGTCTCATAACTCTGACAAACCTGGGTATTAAGACGTAAAAACACGAGGGGGAGAGACAACCCCTCTCTAGATTAGAACATCATGGGACGTTTCACCCGTTTCAAATGTTAATGAGAAAGATTGATTTGGTCTTCGTCACGGGATCAGCCTTTCATAATGGAAAGATTTTGGCCTCTGTTTCACATTCTCACTTTCAGATCAACAGGAAGTCATGTTTGTAGGGTTCAAGCACCTGGACAAAGAAGGCTCCCTCTAGAGCTTGCTGCAGGTCTTCGTGACTGCTGAGCAGACTCAGCTGCTCAGCAGCGGTGAGATTTCCTCTCAGCATTTTGGCCTGCTGAAGCTCCTCAAGTTGTTTTCTGTGACACAAAAACACACTGTTACCATTAGGTTTGAAGAAAATGATCGTTATTCTGCTAAAAAGCATGGGCAGGTGGTTAAAATCTTTGTCTAACCACTAAGTTTTGTACAACATTTGTGAAATTGTAATAAGCTATATGTTGAACTCTGATTCTTTAATTTTATTTGTTTAATTTATCTTAATGTATATGTATATTATGTGAATTGTACATTATGCAAATATGAATTTCTATTGCAGTGGTTTAATACACCTTTTTATAATATGTATGTTCAATTTATTTGAATTAACAGAATAGTAATAAATGACTCCGATTGTATATATGACAGCAGATCATTTAAGTATCATTATGTCATTGAGGCAATCCCTAATCTAAGCAAAACAACTAGAATCATATCAAGGAGACAGCTCCCTCTGCTGACAAAAGACGTGAAACAAGTAAGTCTGCAAAACACTGCACTGAAAGATAACACAGATATAGTTTATTGATACTATCATTAAGCTGCAATTCTTTCATGATTTAGCTTTTCACTCACATGCCATTCCAACCCTGTAAAATCTGTATTTCCTCTTCAACACGCAAAAGAAGATATTTTGAAGAATGTTGGTAACCAAACAACATTGGTCCCAATTGACTTCCATTTGTATGGAGACAAAACCACTAAAACATTTTGGAAAATACCTTCTTTTGTCATAAACAGGGTTGAACACCATGACGGCGAATAAATTATGACAGTGATGTTGCTGTGAAGTATCCCTATCCCTGCTGTTTTATTTTTCGCTGTTTAATGTATTGTTAAACGAGCACAAAAGTTAAGCAATGCAAAAACCAAGAGGATATTGATGACTGCGATGCATTTATTGTTTCTATTGTTTTCTACTGACTTGATCTCTGCGATGGCCGCCGAGGCTTGCCCTGCTTTGTTGTCGTAGATCTTGACCTCGTATCCTCCACTCAGGAACACCATGGCCCAGGAACGGCCAATGAGCCCACTTTATAGTGCAACATAGAAACAATGAGAAAAAGACAGAGAACATTGAAAATGAGCCAAATATACAGAAGTGGGATCTGTTGACATGACAGATAGTGAATTTACTTTACAAATTTGATTTATTCATATAAATAAACATACTTATACTACTGAGATATAATAAAACATTTCATATCTCAATATTTGGACTAAACAGGAACCCACATGCTACAATGAACACAAATTCAAGAAAAGGTTAAAACAGCTGAATATGCATCTATGCATAATCCTGTTTAAAAAATCCTTGAATCCCAGGTATTTGTTCACAAGCCACGCAGTAGATATGTTAGATATTGAAAACTCTTTACACAAACTCCATTACATACAGCAAAGTTCAAAGACCACACAACCTTACTAATAGACAATCACATCAAGTCTGCATTGTTTTAGTTTGACAGATTCACTTAACCAAGCTCTCTCACCTTCCGACAACTGTAATTATCTTTCCTTTTAATGAACTCATGTCAAAATCACGTTTAGATAAGTAACGTTAGTCAGCTACAGTGCTTCACAGCAGTGTCAAGCTAAACAGTTATCATGTGCATGAAATCTGGGCGGAGCTACGGTGTCTCTCACGTGTCAAAATACACTTGTTCTTTAAATAATCTGTATTGGCTTCTAAAGCATTGGCTGATTTAAAAATCTATATCAGTAATACATTTACAACATTCTATAAACCATAGTTGATGCAACAACAAACAGCGTCACGTTGTAAAATCTCCCGTGCGTAGCTTACGGCA
Source organism: Barbatula barbatula (assembly GCF_947034865.1). Taxonomy (NCBI): domain Eukaryota; kingdom Metazoa; phylum Chordata; class Actinopteri; order Cypriniformes; family Nemacheilidae; genus Barbatula; species Barbatula barbatula. The sequence goes on from NC_136772.1 coordinate 14,169,477, forward strand.
ACACGTATATGTATCCTAGCAACCAAAACAGCACATTCAGTGCCGTTAGCTAGCTGCTGCGCCACTGACGGGGTTTTATATAACTTTAATGCCTTATTATTCTCATATTTCATTCTAACGAACAAACTCTCCCAGGTGAGTCAAACAACCCTACATTCACAAATCACAGGCGTTGGCAATTCATTTCTATAACGTTAACTTCGCAAGCAGTCTTGAACTAGCCGAGTCAAACTGTTCATCTGAATTTCAGTCGACTTTCTAACATTTAATGTCATAATAACAACTATAAGGATTGATGCTTCCTTCTCTCTCGATATATGTGTGTCTGCATATGTACGGAACTGTCATCATTGTTTTCAGAGATGAAATGCAATAGCCTTTGTTGTATTATTAAAACTTGCTTTATGTTATTCCTTTTCACAGATCATGGAGAACGTGCATCTTGCCCCAGAAGAGGAGGAAGATGACCTCTATACGGGCTACAATGACTACAATCCAACCTTTGACTCGGAGGTAAATAAGAACTACAACTCTAGTCTTGAATTTGTTGAAAAGCAAGTTTTATTTTTGGATGTATCTTTCCCTGCAGGATCTTCACAATGATATGGGCTTTCAGCAGGCAGTTAAGACCAGTTATGGAAGAAGACCACCAGTAAGTGTTTATGTATCGGTAGACAAAACGCACACATATGCATTTTATTCCATACAGACATGTACTGTTATTCACGTATTATACATTTTTATTTTATTTTACAATTTAGATGACAGCAAAGTATCCTGGGACTGCTATTGGAGGGCGGCCAATTGGAACAGCTTATGGAGTAAGTAGAGCATAAAGATTAAAACGATGTTTGACTCTTTTTCTAAACATAGACATATATAATTTGTCAGAATCAATTTATGTATTAGGAAGAACGTTGTCAGGGCAGGAAAGGTGTCAGACTCTTACAGGTGAGAGAAGGGGTAGTTGAAAAAAGCAAGCATAATTCTAGGTCAGGACATTCAATTTAGTTTGCGATTTTCAGCTTCACCTGTCATGAAGTAACTGTGGTGCTGTTGTACTGTATCTTGATGCTATGTTGTGCGTTACTCAAATTTTTCTATAAAATTTTAGTCTCGAATGCCTATTGGTACTGCAATAGGAAGACCAATGACTGGAGCTGTCCAGGTGAGCTTCTTTTTTTATCTTTTTCATTGACATTGCTCGCCATGAAACTGTGTTCATCATCTGTGTGTTTTTATGTGATATACAGGATGGTGCAGCCCGTCCCATGACTGCGGTGCGTGCAGCAGGATATTCTTCATCACTGGCTAAAGGTGACATTCATTACATTCTTTTAAACTATTTTAGAACTGTATTAAACACTACAACATAAAAATCATGGAGACTTATACGTTTCTCAAGGTCTTCATTTAAATGGTATTTCTAGGCTCAGCTTTTGATCCGCTGGGACAATCAAAAGGACCAGCACCTCCGTTGGAGACAAAGAATGACGACACGTATGAGTTCCTTTGTTTTCATAGTCCCACGTGGCATCTGTAGGTTTACCTAAATACTGAAACAACAGACTAAAAATCACTTTTTTCTTGTTTAGTCCAGAGGAGAAGATAAAGATCATGGAAAAGAAAGTGAATGATTTAATAGAGGAGAGCTGTCTCGCACATGCACGTGGGGATTTACAACAGGTGGGTTTGTTTGCTATCATCTCTCAGCAATTCTAGCACACTACACATCCCAAGAATACAAATGTGCTTTGTGAAAAGATGCTGATTTATCCTTTATCCACAGTCTCTAGAGAAAGCCAAAGAGGCAGGCAGGAAGGAAAGAGCTCTGGTGAGGCAGAGAGAACAAACAGGCACTGCAGACCACATCAATCTGGATCTGACTTACTCTGTGAGTTCCACAAAAAACGCATACACTGAATTCTGTACTTTTACCGAACATTCAAATTATACCTTCTCTGTTCTGTTTAGGTGCTGTTTAATTTAGCAAACCAGTATGCCAGTAATGACATGTATACAGAGGCCCTGAACACTTACCAAGTCATTGTGAAGAATAAAATGTTCAATAATGCCGGTGAGAGGATTTCAAATTTGTTTTAAATAATGTGATTTTTTAAGGTCCTACTTTGGTTTATGGAGTGTCCAACAACAAGTTTACGTACATACAAGATGTAAAAACGCTTTAATTTTCTAAGTATAGGCAGTTATTATTACCTTACTTCTTGACTGACTCTCAAATGATTTGTTCGGCGATTCATCCTGTCAGCCTACTTTGATTTGATTGGTCAGATGGTCTAGTCTGGTGTGATTGGTCTACCACGTAGAGCGTCGCAGTATCTCAAATGGAACGTAGGCGGGCACTACACAGAGTGACTCAAATCCGACCCGGAACTTGAATTAGAACGACAAACCACTCGTTCCCGTGATTCAGAGTCGACCCTTTTTTTTGTCAAGCCAATAACTTTGTTATTCGTTCGGCTTTACAACTTAGCAGACTGCTTACATTCATACACAGCAACACTACACACTGCATGAAATGTTATTTAAAGAACATTGTAATCATTACACTTTAATAAAATAACAGTATACATTAATTAAACCTTCCTTTGATATAATAAATGGTTTTCTCCACTGTAGGACGATTAAAAGTGAACATGGCAAATATCTATTTCAAGCAAAAAAACTACACGAAAGCCATCAAGTTTTATCGCATGGCTTTGGATCAGATCTCAAATGCGCACAATGCAATGAGGTGAGTGCTTTTAGATCTAATGAATAGCATGCTTATATTTTATTCATATAAACAGGAAGGAGGCATTTTATTCTTTCATGCTGTTTAGGATAAAGATCATGCAGAACATAGGGGTTGTGTTCATACACATGGGTCAGTACTCAGATGCCATCACCTCCTTTGAATACATAATGAGTGAGAGTCCAAACATAAAGACGGGCTTTAACCTCATCCTGTGCTACTACGCCATCGGAGACCGCGAGAGGATGAAGAAATCCTTCCAGAAACTCATCAGTGTGCCTCTCGGGATTGATGACGAAGACAAGTATATCCCTCCAAATGTGAGTGTGAAGTTAATGGAATAGTTCACACATTTTCGTAATTTTAAACTCTGTGTTTTTTTGTTCTGCAGAACACAAAAGAAGATATTGTGAAAAATGTTGGTAACCAAAAACCGCTGGTCCCCATTGACTTCTATTGTATGGACACAAAATCAATGCAAGACAATAGGGACCAACGGTTTTCTGTTACCAACATTTTTCAAAAAAATCCTCTTTTGTGTTCTGCAGAGGAAAATAAGTATTACAGAGTTGAGATGACAAATTTACTGTGTTGTTTCGTAAAACATCTTTTTTTTTTTTTTTTAGGATGACCCTCATGCAAACATGGTGATTGAGGCTATAAAGAATGATAAGCTTCACCAGATGGAAAGGGAGAGGTATTCTAAAGCATGCTCTTAGATCTATAAGACTTAGATCTATGTTTTTTAGAAAGCATTTTATTTCAGCAAATCTTAATTGGTCCTCAGTAGTTTTCTTTGTTTGTTTCATTTAGGAAAGACCTAGCAGAAAAATACATCATGACATCAGCTAAGCTTATCGCTCCAGCCATAGAATCATCATTCGCCCCTGGGTTTGACTGGTGAGTTATTGATGTATTCCACAATGTGTCGTACCGCGTATCGCATACTCTTCCAATAAATGTCTGTAATTGACTCTGGTACCTTTGCAGGTGTGTAGACATTGTGAAGGGTTCACAATATGTGGAGTTGGCAAATGACTTGGAGATCAACAAAGCTATTACTTACTTAAGACAGAGGGACTTTAAACAGGTATATAGGAATATACACAATGGAATGATGTTGCTTTTGACATATTTCCACAGAACAGGGCCATAATGCTCCTTGTCTATGTGGAACCCTTGTTTCTGTCATTTAATACGGAACACATTCAATTGTAAGTGTTCTTTTGTTTTTAACATCTGTCCATCTGCGTGACTCTTGAGGCTGAGGTATGTGTTGTTGAAGAATGTGTGTCTGTCTGCTCTAGGTCTTGTGTACACGTGTGTCATTTATGTTGTGTCGTGTTACATTGCTTCACTCATTTTATGTTGCGGCACTTGAAATGTAACTTTTTATGCTGCAAACAATTTAACCCTTTATTTTGTGAATGTTTCGCTTTTAGGCAGTTGAGACCCTAAAGATGTTTGAGAAGAAGGACAGTCGGGTCAAAAGTGCTGCTGCTACAAACCTTTCCTTTCTCTACTTTTTGGTGAGTACAAAGGTATGGAGTATATCCCTGAAAGAACCAAGCATAGCTGCCCTGGTGTATATCTGTTTGTGTGTCTTCAGGAAAAGGATTATGATCAGGCTGACCGCTATGCTGAGTTGGCCATGAGCGCTGACCGCTACAACCCTGCTGCCCTCATAAACAAGGGCAACACAGAGTTTGTAAAGGAGGACTATGAGAAAGCATCAGAGTTTTATAAGGAAGCTCTTCATAATGATTCGTCCTGCACTGAGGGTCTCTATAACTTAGGTATATCATGACTTACAACATTTTTTAATAAAGACATCTTTTAACAACAATATTAAAAAGAATACATTAAAATAATTACATAATCCTCATTTTGTTTAAAATTTTAATTGTTCTCCATGGTAAATATGGTACAATCTTTTAAACTAATTCTTAGTTAGTGGAATACAGATAATCTTTTTCATCTAAATAATATATAAGAATGTCTGTAATTTTTAATACATTTTTTATGTATCCTGATACAGGTTTGACCTATAAGAGGCTGGTTAGACTAGAGGAAGCTCTGGACTGTTTCCACAAGCTGCATGCTATCCTCAGAAACAGTGCTCAAGTCATGTACCAGTTGGCCAGTCTGTATCCTTTATTAGATGCCTCTAATTTAGGGGTCAGTACCCAAAATAAGACCGTTACTGTTCTTGTCCAGGGCAACTGATTTTGCATAGGGCTTCTGATCACTTTAGTGGGCTTTTTTTTATTCTAAAATGACAGTAATTAAAACTAAACATGATATTGAATTTGAGTTCAGGTGTAGTTTAATTTTAAAGAGTGTAGATGTATGTTCCTTAATCAGATTTAGATATGAGATGTTGGAGGACCCTCACCAGGCCATTGAATGGCTGATGCAGCTCACCAGTGTGACCCCCACAGATGCCCAGGTTCTGGCCAAACTGGGAGATCTGTATGATAATGAAGGAGATAAATCACAGGCTTTCCAGTACTTTTATGAGGTAAAGCATGGGATCCTTATTTCATTCAAAATATATTTCATATATTTACATACTTTTTTTGAACACAACTCAGTAAAACTCAAAATCCTTATAATAGCTTTTATTTAAATACACAAATGCATTGGGGTCACTGCACATTCTATTCTAAATCAAAACGTGAAGAAAAAGTATTGTAATTGAACAGCTTCACATCTGTGTTGCATGGAGTCGACCAACTTCTGGCACCTGTGAACAGGTATTCCAGCCCAGGACGATTGCACTACAGACCACAATTACTTTGAATTTCTTAGCTTTGCCTCAGAAAAAGTATTTTTGATGTCACCCCACAAGCTTTTATATTGGATTAAGGTCTGGAGATTGGGCTGGCCACTTCATAAAGTTAATCTTGTTGGTCTGGAACCACGATGCTGCTCGCATACTGATACTGGTGTGTTTGGGGCTGTTGTCTTGTTGAAACACACATTTCAAGGGCATTTCCTCTTCGGCATAAGGCAACATGACTTCTTTAAGTATTTGAATGTACCCAAACCCACCCATGATCCCTGGAATCCGATAACTAGAACCAACACCATAGTATGAGAAACATCCCCATATCAAATGCTTCGCAGTGTACTGTGGCTTGAAGTGAGTGTTTGGGGGTCATCTGACATACTGTCTGCGACCCCCAGACCCAGAGAAAAAAACTGGCTTTCATCAGTTCAAAACATATTGCGTAATTTCTCTTTAGACTAGTCAATTTGTTCTTGGCCAAATTGTTACCTCTTTCGCACATGTTGTTTTTTTCAACAATGGGACTTTGCGGGGGCTTCTTGCCGATAGCTTGGCATAGGCGGCGTCTTATTGTTACAGTACTCACAAGTAACATCAGACTTTCTTTGATTCTTTTGGCTATTCTTTGATCCATTCGAACAGTAGTTTTCAGTTTTCTTCCACGGCTTTCTGGTTTTGGTTGCCATTTTAAAGCATTTGATATCATTTTAGCTGAGCAGCCTTTTGCACATCTTTATCTGTTTTTCACTCTCTAAGTACGCTGTTCTTGTGAACAATGTCTGGAAAAGACCCATTTTACTCAGATTTTCAGAGAGAAATCCACAGGAGAACATTTGCTGTCTTCGTCCTTAAAAAAGGGCCACTTGTTTGACACCAGTTTTTTCACAGAATGATATACCTCTCTAATTGAACTCCACACTGCTATTATTTTGAACACACCCTTTTCCATTAATGATTCAATTACACAGAATTACCAGCAGGCATGTCATGACTGTTGGGTCTGTTGGTTTTCTATTACTCTACTAGACCTACTAGTAAAATATTTGCCATATAGAAATATAATTTCTACCAAAAACAGTGACTGATCTGGTAAGTGATGTTGGACTGCTCTTATTTTGAACAGAAATGTATATGTGTTCAAATACTAGTGTTTGGTAAAATATCCTTTTAACTCATTTTAAATGGTGTTTTTTGTTTCAGTCATACAGGTATTTTCCCTCAAACATTAGTGTCATTGAATGGTTGGGTGCATATTACATCGACACCCAGTTCTGTGAGAAAGCTATTCAGTATTTTGAGAGAGCTACCCTGATTCAGTAAGTTACTCATGAAATCTGTTTTAATTATCAGTCAATTTTCTCATTGTAACTTTCTAGTCAAGTACATGTACAATATGGATTTGTGTAAATGACCTGACATGAATTTCAGACCAGCACAGGTAAAGTGGCAGCTAATGGTGGCCAGCTGTTACAGAAGAAGTGGTAGGAAAATTATTTTAAACAGCCTGACACAAAGACATTTAGCAAAAATCGACATCTAAAAAACTAATTATTTATCTTTTTATGTCTTTAGGAAATTATCAAAAAGCACTTGAGACCTACAAGGACATTCATCGGAGATTTCCAGAAAACGTTGAATGTACAATTCAAAATTGATTTTCCTTTTATAAACTGATTCTCTGTGGTCATCTATCTAGTATCTCTTCATCTCATGCGTTTCTCTGTCGGGCAGGCTTACGCTTCCTGGTCAGGCTCTGCACGGATATGGGATTAAAAGAGGTGCAGGATTATGCCTCCAAACTCAAGAAAGTCGAGAAAATGAAGGAGATCCGAGAGCAGGTAAACTGTTCGTTCCTGCTTCTGCTTAAATGTTGGCGTCTTTGGACTCCATAAATGGAAGAAAATAGACAAGTGGGATTGAAGAGTGACCAAAAAAAGGCTAGATCCCACGTCTTTTGAAGGAGAAACAGCTGCCTTTAAATCAAGTTTGGGAGGTTGAAATGTACTGAAATGACCCCAGATGATTTATCTCCTATTGCTCTTGCCAGGAAACATTTTGTAATGTAGCTTCCATAAAGAGAAAATGAACATTCTTCCGTATTCCTTGACAATAGACAATAATGGTTGATGATAAGGAAAGCAGCTGTGTGTTATATCATGTGCGATATTCTTGATAAGGCTTATGCGTACTGTGTTTACTGTAATGTGCCACTCTAGTGATTCTGTTTGTCTGATGTCTCAGAGAGTGAGGTCTGGGAGAGAGAGCAGCGCTCGGAGTCGGAGAGAAGGCAGTGCCGGCAGTGGTGAGTGGACATTTTTTTTATTTCATTTGAAAGAATCCTCCTCATTAACTGTATCAAATCCTCTTTTCCTTTTCTTTACTTCTTTTAAATATTTCTTTAGTTTTTAACCCAAACCAGTCATTTCCTTCTCTTGATAATATGCTGATCAGGAAACACTTCAAACTTTACACTCACTCCCCATAAGAAAGCCACTGATACGACTGACGTATTTCATTGTATTTTCCCTAGACAAATAATACAATTCATAGAACCTTATCCTCCGTAGAGTTTTTGTTTTAGAAGGTCCAAACCAATGATAAGATATGGGACAGTAGTTGGTCATAGTAAATCATTATTTTTCTTGAGTGGTTTGGACAATTGGATGTCGATTTCATCTCAGGTGATATTCAGTTGGGTGCATCAGGTAGTTCTGAGATTAAAGGTGATTCTGTGTCTTAAACAGTCTTTGAATCATCTATAAGGATGCAACTGTTATCAGCCATCTAATTACTGTCTTCTTTCAATATTTTCTTCTCGCAATGCATTAGGAAGTGGGTCAAACCCAAAGAAGTCCAGTGGTACGATCACTCACAGCTGCATGTAGAATAGAACTGACATGGTGTTATAAAAGCAGTTGTGAACACTCAAAGTAATAAAGTAAACCCACACTCCCTAACTGTGATCTTATTGACGAGATATGCTGGAGAGCAAGTCATTATGAAAATGTTGTATACTGGTATTGCCTCAAAACAACAATTCTGTCAATAATTATTCACCCCATGTAATTGATAACCTGTTTATGACTTAAGAAGATATTTTGACAAATTTCTCTGTGGTTTTGTGTCTATACAATGGAAGTCAATGGGGACCAGTGTTGTTTGGTTAGCAACATTCTTCAAAATATCTTGGAACTGATCTGTTCGTTTACTTTTTTATTTTTTTAGTAATCTGTTTCTGTCTGTTCTATTTCTCTGTTTATCTTCTATTCGTGGCTGTACACCTAAAAGGGAGCAGCTCAAGCCCCATCACTACCCCTCCTCTGAGAGCCAGTGGTATGACTACACACACTACAGATTACAGACGTTTATGAGCTCTTCCATTTTGCTCTCAAATAAACTGTCGCTACTGTACCCATTAGTGAGTCTGGCTACATTCTGCCCTGCCGTTATAACTAAGCTCCACAGACAATGCTGTGTTTATTTTCAGTTTTAAACAGTGGGAGACCTTTGTGGTTAAAAAATAATCCACTACTGTCTTCTGATGTCGTTGCATGATGCAACCTCACTCGTGTAGGCTTCGCCCTGCTCTCTGAGTTCTCTGTCTGTCCTCTTTTCCAGCCTCTTCTTCTCACTGTCCTCAGAGTTCTGTTTTCTTCCCTTTTTTGCATGTTTTGTCTGCAGTTTCTCGCTCTGAAGCTAAATATAGCCCTGCACTGGAACATGGCAGAGGTATGTATTATATTCTGCTTCGCGTCTCCAATCATCAAACTTCTCTGTGATTAAAAACTAAAAAGCCTATTTGTTAATCCCACTGGATATGCCAAGATGCTGTTTTAATGCCTTAAACTCCCCTAAATGATGCTGCAAAGATCCAAGGACATAAATGAAATTGCAACACAATCAAACGCAAACATGTGGTGTAAAAGCCTGACAATGTCATCTCTGCCAAAACCACTTTTTCCAGGGAATAGCCCACTCATGCTGTCTGACAGAGTGTTTCCAGCCCCTCTACTGTTTGCACAGCACTGAGTCCAAATAAACCAGTGAAAAATTTCACACGTACCCTCCTGAAAACCACCACACCATTTTCTTATTGTATTTTAAATGGTCATTCAGTTCCTTATATGATATGGGAATAAAGGCAACACCTTATAGTTTTATGAACCAGGGGCCGTATTTCAGAAAGATTGTAACTTGAAAATCTTATCCTATCTGTTCGGTAACCGTGGTAATTTCAGTTAGGACCTCATTTAAGACAAACGCCATTACAGAACATTTTAATGACCTCTGCGTTGTCACTGGGAATGCTGCCAGACTCTAGTCTCACGGCTGCCCCTCAGTGCTCTATTCCTGTCATCACAGTCTAGATGTGAAACACAGCTGTTTATAAAACACAAATGCTCTCAATTACGCAAACCATATGATACATGATCAAACTCACTTTACATGAATTAGGATTCCTGTGTTACATAACCTTTGCAAGTACAAGCTAGAGCCGTTGCTTTTCATGTTTTGTTTTTTTAAGCTTTCTAACATCTGTGTGGCATCACATAATGTGAATATCTCTCTTTCCTGGTGTTCTGAACTATTTGACCAAAGGTGTGCAATAATCCTCACTCCAGACATTTTTGCAAGTGCAGCATTAACTGGCTGGTTGTGTTTTCTCAGACAGTGGACAGAGTAACCATGGCACCAGTGCCAAGGGTGAGCGGCTGAGTGCTAAACTGAAGACGCTTCCAGGATCCAATGAGCCATACGAGGCCAGTGCCCAGCAGGAAATAGGTAAGAAACAAGATCAATTCTTATCATCGGTTCTATTTCACAATACAGTGAATGGAAACATGATGGTACAGTTCCATAGCTGGTAGTGTTACACCTTTTTTATGCAAATACTGAAAATAGTTTTTTAGGATGAAATTGTGTCAGCCTGCTGCTGTAAATGCAGACCCTTGTCTGTTCATAATGGGACATAACTTATTACATTTTCATTTTTTTCTGCTTTGCACAGGCTGATTTCCTATGCTACTGGCTTGACTTGTACTCATTTTAAGTTGTCAACATTTCAGATGCCTCTTATGTCGATCCATTGGGGCCTCAAATACAGAGACCAAAAACTGCAGCAAAGAAACTTAATGAGGAAGATGAGTTTGCGGATGAAGAGTTGGGAGATGACTTACTGCCTGAGTGATATGCAGCACTGAAGTCTTTGAAATTCTGCTTTGTAGAAATTCTTAAGTTAATATTAATATTGAATATATGCCCAATAAAAAATGTATACACTGAGACTACATTTGTCTGCAATTTCTCCAACTAACAACAAATCTTGTATACAAGTTACAATCATTCATTTGGCAGACGTTTTTATCCAAAGCGACTTACAAGTAGTTTTTTACAGTGGCACATTACTGCAAAGCAATCAGGGGTAAGATGCCTTGCTCAAGGGCACTTCAGTCATGACCTGCTGCCACTGAGATTTGAACCGACAACCTTTGACCACAAGCCCAACTCTCTAACCACCAGCTTACCCCTGTATCTGTACACCGTATCTGTTTACTATGTTTTATTTAAGATTACTAGCAGTTAAATATAAAAATATTGAGAAAATATTCCTTTTTATTCTATGTTATCATGTAAATATACGCGTTTAAGTTGAGTGCACCATATCAATTGCATAAAATAAAGATATAATTGAGATGTATCTGGTCAGTTTGATTGGTAAATGTTTTATGATATTTGCAGTGCACAATATAGGCTACTAAACGTTACATGACACATTCTAAATATGCATTTTTCCAAAAGAAACTTTCTTTCTTTAATGTGTCTTGTTCAATTTATATTTGGTATTTTAATTATACGTAGGAGTACATTTTATACTTGTTCCATTGAGATTTCGGTATTCAGTATCATAGTCCGCCCAGTTGCTATTTGAGTGGAAAGTAGCAAGAACGCATTCACTGGACAGACGGGCTTTACGCAACATCTGGGAGCTTTATTTAGGTCTCACACAAAATCTTGACAATCTAACTGAAGATTTGTATTATTATTTCTTTGTCACAAATCTAAATTATAAGGAGAAATGGGGGCTGTTTTGGCGCTTCTGGTGATGATGTGTTATTGCGGTGGCGCGCTGGGTGAACGGGGACCGAAGGTGTCCAGGAGAGCGCAGAGGACTCGCTCCTGTCTGGACATGCCGGAGGAAGTTTTGGAGCAGATGTTCGGGAGACTTTCGGTAGGGGTGCTTAGTGCTTTTCATCACACCCTTCAGCTCGCGGCTCCAGAGCGACACAATCTCACCTGCACATCAGCGAGTCGCCTAGCCCGTGACAGATCAAGTACCCCCGTTAACTTGCTCAGCCTCTCGCCTTGGGCGTACAGGTAGGTTTCAATACAACACTCGACAAATTCTTTATTTTTCAAGATCTTTTCAGAATTGTTGTACAAATCGTGTCTACACATACGGGTGTTTAATCTTTTGCGTCGCATAAAAATAAAACTCTGTTTGATTGTAGAATCTCCCACGATCCCGTGAGATACCCTCGATATCTCCCAGAGGCATATTGTTTGTGTAAGGGATGCCTGACCGGTCCAAACGGGGAGGAGAGTGACCGCTTCCGAAGCGTTCCAGTATACGTGCCCACCGTCGTGCTGCGCCGCGTCGGCTCGTGTGTCGGAGGACGGCATTCCTACATTGAGAGCTACGTGTCCGTCGCGATGGGTTGTACTTGTTTGCCAGTATTGAAAAAAGACAGAAAAACTCAAAAGACCAAGCAAACTGCGAAAAGAGTAGCGCCTAAAACTAAAGTTTCCACCTTATACATTTGAACTAAGATGATAAACATTTGCCAGCACTTCATGATCACCGTCACTAATCCCATTTTTTCATTTGAAACTATTGTAAGGAATTAAAGAAGACTTTTCCTTAAATCACAGATTCTAGTCTGCAGTGCCAAAAAATAGCTTTTTACAAATCCGAAATACTTGGAACAGGCCAGTCAACAATATGGTGTTGTTGAATAGCTAATACCATTCAGCTGTGTACAAGCACGAGAGGAATGACAAGGGGGCCGTTTCAGTAAGATGGTTCATCCAACTCCTTGAACACGGAGTTGGTTTACTTTGTTATTAGATTCGTTTTTGGTTTCAGGACAGCTGATTTGTGTGAGTTCAATTGACCCTGGGTATGCTTACCTTGTGTTAAGCGCATTGCTCCACAACTACGACAAGCCATTATCAATAGAGCTCTGATATTACGATTCACATGGCGGCAGAAATCACTTGAGAGCGAAGCGCACTTTCCGCTCTGGATACAGTGGATTACCGATGTGCTTAAAATGACTTGTTGAAATGAATACATTTACCAATAACAATTAAACGAATTAATGAATAAAACAACAGAAATAATAAAAAAACATTGTATGTTCCCACCCTGCATCAAAACTAGTTATTCTGACATCTTGGTGAGGACACCTGTAGGGTGCTCTGAGCAGATATGAGTTCAATGGCTGCACGTCAAAATTAATCGTTTATTAACTTTATCGCTTCATTTCGGCATGTATGTCTGTATTTATTAATTTCTTTATTCATGCACTTTATTTATACACTTAAGTCATTTCTCATCGTCCATAGAAAATAATGTTCTGATGTAATACAAGTACGATGGATGATGTTATTGATGTAAGGATATGTTTTGATACATCTAATTCACTGTAAAGAAAAACGGCACAGTTATAAAATGGGAAATGACAAAATTCCACTCTGGTAAATTGCTCTCTTGAAATCAAAGTACATCCCTATGAATTAATGCAGCCTCTTCATGTACTTCATGTGTCCTCAATAAAAGCACATATGACACAGGCCTATTACTCACTGTGGTCTCTGTGTGATCAAAATGTGTGCCAGGAATGACTGTATTAATGAATGAGTTGCACCTCTTGCGCTTTAAAAGGGGGAGGAGATCGAAATAAACTCTGGATTTACCAAAGAAAACCTTCTCCAGACAAGGTTAGGTTCACAGAGTAAGTTACTATGGTTACGGACTCTTGAGTACAAGTTACCGCTCCTTTAGAGAAGGGCTTGAGTTACGCTGCTTTCTCGGGTTTGACAAATCTAATGTCTAGTATATTATATAGAAATGCAATAAATTAAACTCAAAGTCTTCGTCATTATTGATTTTATACTGTTTGATATAGTTGTCTTCAATGTCTTTGGGACTGATGAACTGAAACCACAAGTCACCCAGCAATATAATTTAAGACTGATCTCCGATCTCTCATGTACCGCCAAAACTTCCACTCTACAATCTGGATCCTTGAGTTCATTGTTCCGAATGATCATCTGCTCATGTCCATGTGGAAAGGGTAGATTTAAGTGTCTGATCAAAAGCATTTTTCATCAGAGAAGATTTGATTCATAGTTCACGTAACAGCGGAACTCGTTTGCCAGATTGTGACTGTGTTTTGGTAAAAAACTGCACATCTTCAGATCCATAAGTTTCCCCGCATGCTCCTCCATGATAGATCCTGTAAGAATGAAGTCAAGATTAGAATGCAGAGATCATAAGATAACTGCACATTTAACCAGTTAAGTCCAAGTAGGTGTATAAGCTTCACAAGATTTTAAGTTATAGTTCACCCCAAATTTTTTCACCCATGTTTTCAAACCTGTGTGAATGTCTTCGAAATTCTTTCAAACACCTTCCGTTGTGTTTAGAAGAACAGTTAGCAAACAGATCTCATCCCCCGTTTACTGCCATAGTAGGGAAAATAAATACTATGGTAGTCAATGGGGGATGAGATCTGTTTGCTTACTGACATTCTTTTAAATATCTTCCTTTATGTTTAGCAGAATAAAGAAATACGGTATACGGCTTGGGACAATCTTAGTGTGAGTGAATGATGATTGAATTTTCCATTTTGCAATTTAAGCAATAACTGAAAGTGATACTAAAAGGGATAGTTCACCCAAAAATAAAACATTTGATGCTGGAATTTTTCGGTTACCAGCATCCTTAATATCTTTTGTGTTCTGCAAAAGAGAAAAACGATACAGGTTGGAAATGACAAAGAGGATGAGTAAATAATGATTTTTAGGTGAACTAAACCTTTGATTTTTCTATTAACAGTGATTTAATATTTACAAAGTCAAGATAAATCACAACTCATCCACTCACCTGTACAGAGCAAGATTTTACCCTTAGTGAGGTATTTAACGGTAAGCGACACTTTGCTAAGGCACTCAACTGACAGGTAAGGTGGGTCTGCGATCACGATGTCAAAGCTCTGCGGAAGAATATCCTCACGTAGGCACAGAGGACTGTTGTAATCGTAAAAGATGAACTCATCTCCATATGCTGCAAAACGTCGATCAAACTCCATCAGAACAGCTGAGGCGCTGTCCGGCCTCTCGGATTCCAACTGCTTCAGCTTTTGATAAACGCTGGGTGCACTCACACAAGCTATCCTACAGCCAAAGGCAATAAACTTTGAATGAGTGAAGGAGTACAATAAACAAGGCAGTGGTATCTAGTAAGAGTAGTTGACAACTCTGTGATGTACAGTTATTTGTGTAATAACACCTGTTCATTGCGTTTCCAGTCGGACAAAGTTAAACAGAGACAGAGTTCCAGGCAGAGTTAGGAAGCCTATTGACACAACTATATTTTCTCTCTACAATAAACTTTGTTAATTTATTATAACATCAATTTGTCTCCTGCCTTCCCCTCTGACGAATCCCTTTTGGCGTATGAACAAGATGGAACAACCCTACGCTATCATTTTGGATCAATAACACGATAGTAAAATCTATCAGATATATCAACAGTAATGTAATTTAAAAGGGTGCCGATTGATACAATATTATCATTAGCGCTGTGCATTCAATCAAAAATGAATCGTAATTGTCAATTTAGGCCTTCATCAATTACAAAAACAAAATCGAGGTAAACGATTATTGTGCCGCATTCCATTTTGCAAGGATCCTCTCTTTTCTTGTAGTATTAATCCACACCTTTCCTTTACAGTGGTTCAGCAGTGCTATTTCTTTACATTTATTTCAGTTAAATTCAGAGTTTAAAAGCAAAGTTTTTGCTATGTTCTTTTAAAGGTTAATGAGTAATCGTCATTATGATTTGTGTCATAATCGAGCAGCCCTAATTATCATGTGTACTATTAGCTATAAGCATATCTTTTAATATCACTGTTTCAATACCAGTGAATTCTGTAACTGTCTGACTGTAGCAAATGCTCTCATCACCCTAAACCTAACCACCACCTTAGCACCTAGGGTCCCTTACAGAGCCTTGCAAAAGTATTCACGCCCTTAGTTTTATTCACATTTTGTTATGCTGCTGCCTTATGTAAAACTACTTTAAATTATTATTTTTTTATACGAATCTACACTAATAATGTCAAGACAAAAAAAACTTGACTTGGAAATGTATACAAAACTAAATAATTACATTGCATAGGTATTCATACCCTTGACTCAGTAGTTGGCTCAAGCACCTTTTTGGCTATGATGTGTAGATGAATGTAATTTTCTTTTCTTTTAAAGCAGTTTAAGATAAGGCAGAATCATAACAAAATGCGAGTAAAATGAAGGGGGATGAATACTTTTGCAAGGCCCTGTAAATCGGTAGGTGACAGATTTCGGTACAACGCTGATATTGTGACATTCAGGGCTTTACAATTGTACAATATGAAATCATCAATCTTGAAGAGTGGGGATTATTATTATGTGGAAAAATCTCAACTGAAACGCTCAGGGAGAGTGTGCAATATCCAAATAATATTCATTTGTACCCTGTGATGGCAACAACACACAGTGTACACGACACATTCACAAGCACTCCTCTTGTGTCAAAACTTGACCAAAGGAACTTGAAACCAACCAACCTCCCATCCGTTCCTGCCTGCTGTAGGACTTCCTCCGCTAACCGTGTGGCCGTCTCCTCGTTGTACCAGAACTGACTCATGTGCTGTTGAAAAGAACGGATGAGCTGATTGTTGTAGGCCACATAAAACAGTAAAAATAAAACATATTTCTCTACATGTTACAATGACATCTGTTCGTACTACTCCAACTTTACCCAGTCTTCCTCCATGGCACCGACAGAGAATTTATCAGTGGTGTTTGAATCTTGTCCATGTTCCGTCCTTCCATTTTCGGCGTAAAACTCTTGCAAAGCTGCAAGTGTTTCCGTAGAGAGTTGCGGAACATCGTCTTCACTGTCACTCATGATAGCAAAGCCTTCACGAGAATTAACGCACGTGAAGCGAACGAAATACAGTAACGTTATGCTGAAGGCAAGCGTGAACAGTTCAGTCAGTCAAAGATAACGCTAAGAGACGATACCAAATATACTTCCGGTAATAAGACTTGGAACTCACCTTATAATAGAATCACGCTACGATTTCAGTATTGACACGAAGTACTAGTAACAGAACACAACTCTCATAGCAAACACACACACGTGTTCATTACTACGGCGGCCGCAGAGGAACAACCGCACTCGGTGGGCGTTCACATAGTGGCACACTTTCAGTATTTCCAGAACAAGCAGACAGCACTTGACAGACAAACAATAAATGTATGCCCAAATAACAGGACACCCGTTTTTACAGCAAGTTTATGTACACTTTTACAAGTCATGTCAGGCATTCCAAAACAAGAAAATTAGTGCTTTGAACAATGGAAATTCTTAATAAAACGGGGAACATCCCTCAGTAATCATAATTTTTGGTATTTATTGCTACAGCAATGGTGACTGCTCCACAATTCTGAGTATGCACGTGTGCTAGTGTATGTGGAACATTACTGGAAGTAAGAAAAACCAAACGTAATGGGCACATCAGGCGACGTGACCGTGACAAACGTCCAAAGATGATCAGAGATCAAGTCTTGTCGAGACACTTTCTGTACTGCTGAGATCAGAGCGAAACAGTAAAACTACAATCAATCGAAAATAAACATTTTATCTAGCCCACTTCTTTCCTTCAGGTGAAGTCATCATAAAAAAATCTGAATTCCATCGACTATAATCTTATAAAAAATGTTCAGTCCTTTTTGCTCTTAAACACTTTCATTTTTGTCTTTTCGAAAATATATACACCCTTAAACACAAAGTGATTTGGTTTCGATTTCAAAACGGCCTTTCTGTAAATACAGTTTCGATGGGAAAGGCATGTTTGTTGTCATGGCAACCACAGCTCACACTTCTCAGAAAGTCTCTGTTCTATTTGTCGCCGTACATACAGCTGGATCTGAGACTTGAGAAACCAAATAAGAAGGCACACAAGGAGAGACGTCTGCAAGACAGTTTGGGTGTGTATGCGTGCGTAATTTATTTGAGGACCCCGGCAGTTGTCCCCTCTCTGTCTTTGGCCTCCTTAGCTTCCCTTCGCTCTGCAGGCTGGTGTCTGAAGACTCGGGGCAGAGCAGTGCTATTAGTGCCCCAACTGTGTCACTCTGAACATCTCCATAGTTTGGCATGTTGAAAAGGCTTCTTTGAATGGTAGAGGGGAACAAGTTGCTGGAGGAAGCAGTTTATTTGACACAAAGAAGCCCTCCCACATTGGCAACAAACTCCTCCAGGCTCTTAAGGAAGGCCATTTTCTGTTTGCGGTCCATGGTTGGAGGTGTGCTGCTGGCGGTAAGGTTGTTAAATGCGTCCGCCAGCCGCTGATAGATGATAGCATCCCTCTGACTGGAGAGGAGAGTCTCCACCAGCTCGGAGTACTCCGCCTACAGCAAACATCATAAATGAGACACCACTCAATAACTACAGTCTTAAGTGATTTAAAGCAATACATGAAGTGATTAATAAAAAGGATAATTCATTCCAAAATTTTAATACAAAAAAAGAATTCACCCTCGTGTCACTTGAAACGTGTGATTTTTCTTTTGTGGAACATATTTTGAGAAATGTCTCTGTGGTTTTGTGTCTATACAACGGAGGGGGATTGCAGTGTTGTTTGGTTGTCAACGTTTTTTTTAAATGCCAGGCAAGAAAAATCATACAGGTTCGTAATGACATGAGGGTAAGTAAACTATGAAATAACTTTCATTTCACGGTGCGTTTAATTGGTGTTTTGAACTGTTAGAAAAGCTTACAAAAAAAGCTGTTTTGAACTGTTAGAGTCTTCGCACACGTGATTAAAAATACACAGTTTTAGACCTAAAATAATAAACACTATAAACATATGAAGCAGCAAATTTGATTGGATGATGAATCGGGGAAAAAACACCTATGACTGTTAGTACTAGAAAACTACAATTTGCATGACATGCACCCACGCAGACAAGTCTCTGAATCAAACTCTACCATTGCGCTAACATAAAAACATTCAGAAAGTCAACAGCTTAATCTACGGTGCTTCCTATTAAAACTTGTACGTCTAGTTGCACAAAAGACAAACTTTCCAATATGTATATTTTTTAGATTTTTCTCACTGTATCATATGGTAATACTGGTGCATACCTGGTGCAGGCACACTAGTGTATAGAGGGCTTCTCCTGCTGCTACTGTCATCTCAGTGTTGTGCTTCTGCAGCACAAGCATGTCAAACACCAGCTATGTAAGAAATGAGAGGGAAATTAATATCAATATTTCATAGAGTAAAGACTATAATGAAGGGTACCACGTACCATTGTTTGAGAACCACTGGCTTAGACCAATTATTTTGCAGTTTGTGTACCTTTCAGTTGGCTATACATTACGTCATTACATCTGCATTGGGTATTGTCTACTGATAAACCTGTATTGGTGACCCACCTTAAGGAAATGTCTTGTGGCAATAAATAGGGGAGTGTCCTTTTCCTGAGTCTTGGCGCACTGCTCAGCCAATGGAGACAGAGCCTCAAGACACAGCTGACTGATTTCCGAGCTCATCCTGCAGTCAGCATTAAGGAACAAAACTAGAGAGTTGCTACAAATAAACTGACATGTTTTTAAATGACCTAAGCTGTCACTTCGGTTAAAAACAACCCTCAGGCAAAGGTGCCATTTTATACAATATGCTCCTCAACCACATACTTGAACTGAATTAGCATGAAAGGATACGAGGTCATGCCTAGCTCCAGAGAGCACATCAGACTCTTGAAGAGCTCTTCTGGCAGCTGAGGGATCTTCTCTGGGAAGATCTCACAGATGAAGGTGATGAGCTTATAATACTGGTTACATAGAGAGGGAAACTGAGCACAGAGACAGAAAAGATTTAATAATAGAAGCAAGCAGTTGAGGTGGATGTGAATGAAAAGAAAAATTTAAAGGACATTCTTACCTTGAGCAAGTCCTGAGACATGAGGGGCAGCACAATATTCACTCCATATAGCACAACATCCGCAGCCGATACGGACCGTCCGGCACCAGAACTCTGCTCCTGCCCCCGGAACACCTCATCTGCACACAAACACAGTTGACTTTTAGAGAGGTTATCAGGATGCATATGAGAATTCGGGAGCAAGACGTGTCTGGTTGCTCGTACCTGTGTCACTAAAATCAATGAACTCTTTGGACAGCAGATTTGTCAGAAGCTCCATGATGAGCAGAAGATCTTGGTACTGGTCCTCCTCTCCAGCCACATCGAGTCTCTTACGGCCCAGATTGTTCTTGGAGTAGACCTGCAGTAGCGTCAAGCACACCTCGTACAGTTTCATAGACTTAGTCTGCGGAGATAAAGCGAGTGCTTGTCATTAAAATCATGAATACATTTATATATAATTCACATGTATATTCTTCACTAAAAATATGATTTATTAACCAAAGAAATATATAAATGTGTGTAAAGGTTCCCACACGTTCATCAACACTCAATTCAAGGACTTTTTCAAGCATGTTTTGGTCAAATTCAAAACAGTTTTTGTGCCCTCGACCTGCATTTTGGCAAAAGGATACCATTTTTAAGGACATTGCAAACCAGTGAACATCTGTCTCTCTTCACAAAGGGCCATTTCAGATGTCTTTTAGCAAAGTGTACATGCAGTCACATACATACATAATACATAGACACCGCATTGAAGGTTTTGGCCTGTTGCTGTATGGGGTCAACAATGCTGCCATACTGTGGAGGACAAGACTGAGTGCCCTACACCCGGGCTGTTTGATTGGCAGCCCGCGTGCCAAATTGCCATCAAAAGCAGTTCCCGTCAAGCATGAAAGATCACGCTTACAAGGCGGTCGCTCTTAACGCTATGTCTTTGCTGACCACATAGCAAGCAGAGCTGCAGGATGAGGTGTGGCATGACAGGTCAAGGCAAAGTTGTTACGGATCTCTCTCTCCGTCTACAGATGGGCAGTTTAGGGAAAAGCTACGGCCACCTTGGTCATTTAGAAGAGAGGAGGGTGGCTTTACCGGGCTGATCTTTCGGACAGGGAGAAAGAGGCTATTTTGGATGCTCCAGTTGTCTCAGAGGGCCTTTTTGGCCCTGCAAAAAGAGATGTGAGGAGAAGAAGAAGTACTATGAGGCTTTGCAGCTCTGTTTGTCGAGAAAGACCACTTAGTCCCTCGTGGGAATTAGACCTGGTACTGGATGCCCTTTCGGAGGCTCCATTTGAGCCACTGGACATAGTTGATGCTAAAATATTATCATATAAAACTGCGCTGCTGTCGGCTCTGGTTTTTCAGCAAAGTGCATTACTGAAATTCACATACTTTCTGTAAATCCTGCATGTATGCAGTTTATGCGGGGGATGTAGGGGTTTTGCTGAAACCAAACCCTGCGTTTATGCCCAAAGTCATTCATTCTATTGTTCCCCTTGAGGTGAGGGACAAAAGTTGAATACTCTATGCCCAGTGCGTGCTTTGTGGATTTACACAAATAGAACTGCAGGGTTCTGATTGAGTGATCAGCTGTTTGCTTAACCGCGTACAGGGAGGCCAATTCCGAAACAGTGGTTATCACACTGGATAGTGGAAGCCATTTCTTTGGCATATTCCAGTAAAAGTCTTGCTACCCCATCGGGCTTACGTGAGCACTTGACTGGTCTGTTCCATTCAGCATGAGCTGCTGCAGCAGCACAGAGCAGGAGTTACGTGACGTTAGGCGAGTGGTGTGGCTCGCAAGTCGTCTCTGCTGTGAGACACGTTGAACAGGTTGACGCATTAGAAACTTTATTAGTATAATTTGACATTTTGCTAGCACGAATAGCACCACCATTCCAAAAGTACAGAGGCAAGGGCGGAGAAGAGCTTTTCGGAGAACAGCCCCTGTGTAGGTTAATGTTGTTTCAGTTAATTTCCCTCTTTTTGTTATGCAGTAACTCATTCAACGTTATCAGCAAAAACATTCTTTCACCTCTCCCAAGTAGCAGATTTGTTTGTGAGCCACTTCTACGAACACCTCTATGATGAGGTTAACTGTTTCTGGCGAGTTTCTGTAGACCTCCATAAGGCCGATGCAGCTGGACAGGAAGTCCATGAGAAAGCTGAAGAGAGATGCCACATTGTCGATTTGCGTTGCTTCTGCGATACCGCACAGAGCTTCCAGAGTGGCCACGATCTCCTGCTTGACCGCCTCCTCTTGACAGATCTGAGCGAAGTTGTCCTGGTTTATGAGGTTGAGGAACCGCTGCTGGAGTGGGTGAAGAACCTGTAGAACAAAAGACAGGCTTCATTAAGTGTTACAAGCTTTACAAAAACAATATATTTTCCTTTGCCTGTTTCGAGAGAATAATACAACATTCAATGCGTTTCTGACCTCGGCCCAATATTGCTGTTTGGTTTCAGAATCCATGTGAGCAAAACCCCCCAAGACCAGAGCCTTCATCAGGGTCCGCTGGACTGTGCTGGACAGCATATGTAAAGGGGGGCTACGACTTGCAAACTGCTTGGCCAAGTTCCACCAATTTTCACATTGCACGACAATGTTCGCCCTGAACCAAAGATGAGAAACGAGTTACAAACACAGAGATGATTAACGTATACAAGTATGACATTCATATTTGTTGACATCACTGATGCCAGGCCTAAGTAGGTCTAGCTGCATTCTGCAGGGGACATCCAACCTACCTACATCCAAGTGTGATGTCAGAGGCTCCTCCCATAAATGGGGATTCATAAAATGCCCCTCCCAATACAACATTTTATGTCATGGATGTGGGTTCTGACGTCACACTTGGACGTGGGCTGGGTTCCATAAAGCTTTAGAAGACTTTGTCTTTGTACTACTTTTATGGTAGGTTTTATTCATTTTAAATATGTTGACCGATTTAAAGGGATAGTTCACCTAAAAACTAAAATTCTGATGTAATTTGTTCACCCTCATGTTGTTCAAAATCTGTATATTACTCTTTCCTCTGTGGAACATAATATATATTTTGAGTAGGGATGGGCAAGTTAACACGCTATCATTGCATTAACGCATAAATTATCGCTAACTATTTTATCGTGCATTAACGCATTTTTCTCCATTTCCTCTCCCCTCCTTCAACCATGAGCTTATCTATCAGTGCCCTGCCCCACAAAGACGTACTATGGGCGGGTGTAAGAGGCTTATTTAATGCAATTGATTATAAAGTTGAACGAAATCAATAGCCTGCAGAATACAAACATTTTCCCGGCTAATGTACAAAACAGCAACGATTAACGAATTGTGTTGCGCGTGTTGCATGCAGTGTGAGCCTTTACACTGTGTCTACATGGGATGCAACAGGCCGCATCCAGTGTGGACAAAATATCAACTTATAATGGGTTTCTAATGTATTTTGTCATGTCGCATCCAGTGTAATGCAGAAAACATGTTTAAACATGCGCGCCTAGAGACTCCGAACGCAAACTACTAAACTGAGTTATCTTTCACGTGGTCTTACTCCGAAACGGACAAATGAAAAAAAAATTATGTAAAAATTCCCATATTAGCAATGGTCCATGTAAAAGTAGTCCTTTTTATGAAGGTTAACAGATGGGAAAAAAACGGACGCGTCACAGTATATTAGATCTGTATAGAGGGCTCTTAAAGGGGCAGCAGTACAATAAAGATATGGGTATATAATGATCATCAAACAACAAAGGATGGGCCCAAAACACTCACTGATTTTAAAGCAAGGCTCCAGACTAACCTTTTTTACTAGGAGTACTGTGTGTAGCCCCTGACTGAATTTTTAAAGGGGTGCAAGCAGAAAATGTAGAGGCACACCTTAAATCAGCCTGCAATGCAACTATTTAAATTTTCCCCCAAAATCACTGTATTACTGACAAATACTTTGATAATGAATAGACTTATCCCTCTGAAATGAAACTGCACATTTCTGTGAGTTATGACATTACTCAATAACAGGGTCAATAGGTTTAATTCTCACATAATTCTGTGCAATTTTTTTTTTTAAATCTGCAGAATTCTGTGGAACAGTTTAAAATGCGTTCACATTTGTACAGAAATATAAATATGTGTAAATGTGTTAGAATCAGTTTACAATACTACCGGTCTATGCATTTAACTGCAGGTGACCGTGGTTTGGTTGTGCTCGTCACTTAAAATGAGGCGGAGCCTACAGAGAAGCTTTAAGTGCCAAGTAAAGAGACTGTTTAAACTCTGAAAACTCCACATATTAGTACTGAATTCATTTGAACCAACAGAAAAAGTGCATGTCATTTTGTATGAAAAAGTATATATTTTTTGTTTATAGTGTATAAGCAAAACGAAAGGGCTCATGTTAATACATCCTTATGAGGTCCTTATGTGTATTAAGGACAATTTTCATCATGTTCACAACACAATGTAAAGGTGACTTCACACTACACTTAACAAGAGCATTCGCCTGTTGTTCATGCTTGTTGTGAATAGACTGGAAATGATTCAGCGCTGTCTCTTAAACAATCAACAGAAGAATGGTGTATTCTGAACTCCTCCAGGTTAGTTTCGTTGTATGAGTCTCAAATATAAAATCGTTTGTCCTCAGGCTAAAAAAATGCATCACAGCAAACCGTAGTAATGTGCTCACGTTGTGTCTGTAAACTTGTAAAACTGTGACCGACGCGAAGAAAGCGAGAAACATCAGTCACCCAGCCGCGCAGCTCCAGACTCTCACTTTATCACACACATAGGGCTGGTGGGCTCGCAATCTACTCTAGCTTTGGCTTTACATTTAAATTGATTACATTAAGGTTTAAGATGAGATTTACAATAAATATTAATCACAGAAAAGTAATGCGATGAAAAATGTTATCCTTTCCCAGCACTAATTTTGAGCAATGTCTCAGTGGTTTTCACAGGGTAAGAATGACATGAGGGCAGATAAATGTTGAAAGAATTTTAGGTTCTCTCCTTTAATTGGTCTGAAAAAAGTAACATTTAATCACTTTCCTATGCAATGCTGTAATTCCACCAGTAGGTGGAGCACATTAAAAACATGTGGTCTTCTATCAACTAAAGTTATTAGCCCAAACCACACATAGCCTTGTGTCCCTCACAGAGCAGCTGGCCTGCACAGTTTTTGGTTAATTAGACACATATTTAGCACTCATGCTCTACTCTTGCATGCAACCTCATTCAGGCACACAAACCTCTCTCTCTTCTCCACCAGGGTCACCAGCAGTTCCACCGTGTCATTGGCCAGTTCGGGCTCCGAGCTCCACACAGACAGATTATTGATCACCTTTTCCAACAGATAACCCACAATCCACTGCGCTCCCTCAGTGTCGGCTCCAAAGGCTGTGCTGAGGGGTACACTGATCTGATGGAGATAATCAAAACACGCAGTGAAGAGAAATACAACATGTAAATAATGTCCAAGTTTCATGCCAGGAAATTCTGTTCTTTCTGAAAGGAGACTTGTTTTCAGGTGGAAACTGTATGATCAACTCACTTGGCCGTATAGTTTCTCATCTACCAACAGATATGTCTTTGCCCAGCGTCTGAGAAACCAGACTATATCTTTGCCCATCTGAGGACTGAGCAGCTCAGTTAGACTCGCTCGTGTGGCCCGAGATTCTACCTCTGATGTTCGTAGTACTGCTGATAACAACCTGTGACAGAAAGAGAAAATTCCAGGATTCTGGATGTGACATTTGCATTCAAAACTTAAAATATAAACTGTCAGAAAATATTATTATTATCAGAAAAATATCAGTCTACTTTCCTCTTTTAAAGAACATGGAGATGAACATGCCTTACGGAAGTGACAAAAAAAAAACAGCGTTTTTTGACATCTGAGATACCAGATTGTTAAAAACTTTTTAATGGTAAGGTAATTGATAATTGCTCTTTAACACTTTTGCTTGCAAGGCACGCACGTACAAAGAGAGAATCTGACAGGCATAATGGTTATTTAAATGGAGAGAGTGGATGGAACACATTTCATGGCAGTTCTACCTAACACAAGACTCAACAAAAGTCCATAATAACAAACACAATAATTCTGTCACACCTCTACTGAAAAAGAAAGAGGACACAAGAAAAGGATTACAGCAGTTTACTAGACTGGAAGACAGACATCCTACGCTGCCCACTGGGTGCTACTCGCCGAAATGTTTCACATTGTTTGCAAAGATAAAACCTCACTGACACTTCAAAGCTGTGGGGGTCGGGTGCCTGTTATTGAGAAACACAATCCTTTGGCCCACTGTCTTTCCAAATCCCCCCCACTGTCTGCTCACTTTTCCCCCACCCACCATCAATACACTGCCTCTTCAAATTCTGTGACCTCCGCTTTGCCTCCTTCCTCCCCACCCATCCAAATTCCCCATGTCTCCCTTACCCACCAACCCAGCGTCCTTTCCAATCTTTCAATACTCACCTCTATCCCATTCCAAGGTTTTGGAATAATAGGATCCATTAACCCCAAATCAGATTACTAACAGGCTTGTGCAAATAAAACCGCCGGGTCTCTAGGAGACCCTACCGTTAACAGCATAAACTGCCTCTACAAATTACTCTTTGTAGGATCATTAAAAATGCACAATTCATCACGTTCCCAGTCCGTGTTTTATTCCCATCAGATTAGAATCAGATCGAATATCTGCTTCTCCTATAATGATCCTAACATCTCGACCGCCCGCGAGCACAGAAAATGACAACATGCCGGTCAAACGAGCTTCAAATCCAATAAGAACACACAGACCCTTAAAACAATAGATGAAAATAGAAACAAAAATGAAGCATTATCTGGTTGTAAATAGCTTCTGGACACACATGACTGCGGGTTCAAGTGCTCCCCTCTGACCCTGGCTCTGAGCGGCACCTGGCGCTGGCTCTAATTGAATAATGTACAGGGAGTGGTGCTGGAGAATTAGTTGGCGCCGGGGACTGGGGCCACTTGAGGGCCGCTGTTCGCGTGGCAGGCCTAACTGGGAGCGTGCCAGGGCATTCCCCAGTGGGACAATGGACCGCCAGCACCCGGGGCAGATCAAACAGCCTGTGCTCCACCAGTCTGCCCAGCAGCATTTAAGTGAAAGACTTTAAACCGGAGGCATTGTTCCTATAGGCAGCTGAACATCACTAACCAGTTTGTAGGCTCCAGTTGAAATGGCATTTATCAGACATACAATTTTAAAGTGAACACTTACACAAATGTATTATTTTATCATTTATTTATCCTCATGTCATTCCAAACCTGTTTAAATACCTTTCTTCAACAGAACTGAAAAGAAGGTATTTTGAAAAACGCTGGTAACCAAACAGTACATTTCTCAAAATATCTTCTCTTGTGTTGCACGGGTTTTAAATGACATGAGGGTTAGTAAATGACAGAATTATTATTTTTGGATGAACTTTCCCTTTAAAGAGATAGCTAAGCTGCTAGTCTACTATTAGAGTTCGAGCTCTGGAAGTTGAAATGTTTCGGGGTCAAAATTACTGTACATCTTTTAATACATTTGAATATGCACAGTTTATGAAATTTAGTAGCATCTAGCAATGAGAAGTTTGTTCATTTAGGGCTACCGTAGAAACAATATGGCGAATCCCATGCAAGGGGGCCTGCATGTAGATACAGTAGATATAGTTCATTCGAAGGTAATAAAAACATAACACACTATTTAAGGTCTTTAAACACCTCAGAAAACCTAGTTATGTATATTATATTGCATTTCTGTCAAAGATCCTAAAAATAATTTGACACTGGACCTTTAAAACAACCTCATAGCAATGTCTGTTTTTAATCATCTAGTGACTTTGTTACTCAGTAATATTGTGTCTACACTGATGTGCATCAACAAAACGATATATTTAACATTAGAACCAAAATTATATTTGAATTGTCCATTGTTGCTGTTTTCAGTACGGTACTGAATTTTTTACTTGCACACAGTATAAACTGCACTGTACAATCTCTGTATCGCAGAATACTGGTTCACATGAATCCCAATTGTGATTAAATAATTTTGCTATTCCCACTTGACCTTCTTCACGTCAAGTAAAAAAATTCTCCTCACCATCAAGTAAATATTTGCAAAATTTTTTAAAATTTCAACAAGATGTTGAAATTGAGAGGTTTGGACTTTTGTTCACAGAAATAAATGTTTTTCTATAACACAGAGAGTAAAGTACCGAAAAAAGGTACCGTATATACCGGTACCAGCTAAAAGGTGAATGGTACCCAACCCTAGCGAGTAGTGCATTCACATTAAGATTTCTCAAAAAAGACGTGCACTTTAGGAAAGTGTGGGACTCAACGGTCGCAGTTTCGCTTACGTAGGGTGGTGCTGCTCGAGCAAAGTTCTCTTGCAGAGTGATTATGCTTCAATATGATGCTGACTGAAGTCATGCTGAGCAAAACAGATTCAAATTCCATTAAATCTACGATGATGTACAAATGTATTTTTATTGACATGCATAGAGTTGTGAGATTGACATCATTTGCCCCTCGTCTGGGAAACCGCACACACTTTCCGTTAGTATAAAACTGTTAAGTATTCCATTTGGGACAATACTACTCTACTTAAATTCATACACTATATGGTTGAGTGCATATTTTAAGTACACAATGTATAGTTATTTGGGACACATCGAGTGTCACGGTTGTATCTACTGTAAACTGATACCTGATAACTGAGTCTGTCCTGTTGCATCCTGGGATTGAGGTGGCCTTCTCTCCGGGAGAGCCGAGAAGCTGCAGTGTAGTGTTGATATCCACCTCAGTAGAGTGTTTGATGGAGTGCTCCATCACTTCTGAAGGTATCAATGGTGTCTCACCCTGAGGGTCATCAGCCAAGAGGTAGCCTGTAAAAAAAATCCAAAAACAACCCTTTAAACACCAGAACATTACCTTAAAAGTTCTTAAATGTTTTTATAGCAACTTCTATGCAAGAAAAATACATAGAAATGCAACGTCCACAGCTTTTTAAGAGTTTAAATAATGTAAAAATCTCCATCATGCAACAACTAATAAAGCAAACAGACTAAGTGTAAAACTTCCCAGAAAATCAGTTGTTCAGTTTTACTTTATTCCAATGGCCTAAAATGCTATTAGATCTCTTAAGATGACACAGACCTGACACTAATATGAGCCAATGAATGTCTTCATAAAGGTCATCTAGAACTTTCCTGTCCACTGTGCCTGGATCTGCAGAGGCCATGAGGTGCTGTTGATGTCTCTGGAGTTGTCCGTGAAGTCGTGTGACTCGGTCCTCCAACAAACTAAAGACAAACATATAAATGCTCGAAAAATGTTCATTTAGTGTTTTCTCTAAAGTTGAGTACATGAGTGTTTGTACCCTGTGAGCAGAGGTATACAGTGATCTGCAGCGATGCGCCCCAACATGCCAATACTGGCCAGCTGATCTGAGAACAGCTCTCTATCGTCTTCCTGTAACTCGTTTATTTCCTCCTCCTCATGAGAAGCGACACCATTCGCAGTCTAAAAGGGCAAATCAAGCGTATGACCAAACCAATGTGCTGGAACATATAATTGTTACACTGCCAGTGGATTCTTTGAGGGACAACTGTTTAAGACATTTCTATGGCTTCATGCTTTTCCATTGTAATTACAAGAATAGTCTTTGGAAAGCTACATTTGAGAGACGTTGAAAGAAAACGTTTTGACAATGTTAATAAATTGATTCAGCATGCTAAGCAAGATGTTTACAGCATGAGAAAATAGCGTTTGGATGTGGGAAGGCAGATGACCGAAGTCGCACTTACCAGGTTTCTGGTGCCGTCTGGTGCTGCCAGGTGACACTGGATGTAAGAGTTGAAGACCTGCACAGCTGGCTGGACGAAACAGCCACGCGGAAAGTGCTCATCCTCCTGCACCAGTGTGAGCCAGGACTCCAGCAGCTTGTCATACGCCTCCATATAAACCATGTCATCCTTATCAAGCTGGAGACACAGAAACAGATGTGAATATTTATTTGCTCATATGGCACATGCTTTATCACTTTATAACAAAATTTAACTAGCAATACGTTATTATTGTGTGAGTCATAAAGTACACGTTCAAGTATCAAGTCGTTCAAGTATTAAAGTACTTTTATGGAGCCATTCTTCTCAAAAATGAAAAATATGAAAAAGTACAAATGTAATACTCACGACTTCCTCCAGGGCTGCGCTGCGACCAAAGGAACACGTGAGAAGTGTGAGGCAGTTAATAAAAGAGGCGAAGAGCTCGTTCGGCAGCGCTGTTAGAACACTTCGAGGAAACGTGCTGATTAAGTTACTGATGATGCTTGAGATGCCCACGGCCTCAGAGTCTTCAATCTCAATCCTGCGAGTAAAGATGAAAATCGTGAGAAACAGGTGGCAGCACATGCAATCCAAACAATGGAATAAGGTAAAAAGGCAAGTAAATTCCTGAAAGGTTAATCCCACAACAAACCTCTACCGATGTCATATCTCCGACTACCAGACACACTCGAATATAAACCAAAAGTGGCACAAAATAAGGCATCTGTCCAGTATAGACCATCTTGTTTATCTTGCCAACACACCACCTGAATTCCTTGGTTCTGGAGACACAGGTTTTTTCCCCCGTACGTGTGGTGAAGTGCATTTGAGGTCTGCCTTTCCTTACGCTCCCAACTGCGACTCTAACCCGTATCAGATGGATTTAAATTGTAAGCAGAAGAGTTCAATCATGGCAGATTGGCGGACCTGCCGCATGGTTTTCCGATGATGCAACTGGAAAAATGCTCCAGGAATAGGTGATTACAGAATGGCAGAAAGACAGGGAGGGAGGAGTGGGGAAAAAGACCCCAACTCACTACGCCTACTTCTCAGATTCCAAACAGCAACGGATGACACTGTGTGTGTGTTATTTAAAGCCGCAGTAACAGCCTTGCATCTTTATAACACAGACAGAAATTCTAGTGTAATTACAAAGTAAAAACATTCATTTCATGACTATTGCCATGCCATTCAAAGGCATTTTTATCATCTGGGGCAATTTTCTAACTTTGTGTAACATTCTTGCACCAACTCCTGGTTTATTTCTGAAAATGCTATAGCCTCCGTGTCAAATACATAAATACAAAAAAAAATGTAAATTATATTTTCCTTAAAGAAAATGAAGAATGTATTAATTTGTTACACTGTATGAAGTAGGACTGTTAAAAGATCACGATTAATCGTCCAGAATAAAAGTTTGTGCTTACATAATATATGTCTGTGTACTGTCCATATTAATTCGGTATTTTTAAAAACATATACATACATGTATATATTTAAGGAAAATAGAATATAAATGTTTATATATTTAAATGATATGAGATATATATTCCCTAAATATATAAATATGTATTTGTACGTGTGCGTGTGTGTGTGTGTGCATATGCATTTATAAAAACAAAATCAACATGCGCAATACAAACATATATCATGTTTAAACAAGCATTTATTCTGGATGTGATTAATTGTTTAACAGAACAAAAAAATGCAAAGTGCAAAGTATAAATTTCTCTTAATGTTATGTGAAATATAGACGCATAGGTTGAATTCAGTCAAATCGGGACACTCTGACAATCATCTCAATGTCAAAAAGTGTCCGAAATGACCTGAATTCATCCTAACATATATGCATATGTGTATTATATTATTTAAACATTCACAAGCAGACATGACTTCTAAGCAGTTTTTCACCATGACACAAAAATCTGACACGTATGCATTTCACTAAGAGGTTAAGACTGAATTAGCAGCCCAATATTATCCATCAAAGTGACAGTTCCCCCAAAAGTGAAAATTCTGTCATCATTTACTCACCCTCGAGTTGTTCCAAATCTGTATAAATTTCTTTATTCTGATGAACACAGAGAAAGATATTTGGAAGAATGTTTGTAACAAAACAGTTCTTGACCACCATTAACTGCCATTGTAGGGAAAATTGCTTTATAACTGTCTTTGTTCTGTGTTCAACACAACAAAGATATTTTGAAGAATGTAGAAAAGCAAACTGTTCCGTGACACTTTTTACTACCATTGTCATTTTTCCTACGATGGTAGTCGATGGTGGCCAAGAACTGTTTGGTTACAAGCATTCTTCCAAAAAGAACAAAGACATTTATACAGATTTGGAACAATTTGATGGTGAGTAAATGATGACATTTTTGGATGAACTGTTCCTTTAAAGCACATAGAAGAAAGTTTCACACGCACCCATTGATCATACTGAGCAGTCTTTCCATCAGGTGGGCCAGGTAGGTCACCTGAGCGTTCTCATCAGGAAAGATGGGACCGTGCATGGAGGCCAGCTGGGCCAGGCACTGAAGAGAGTCCTGTGCCATGTCCGAATCTTCTCTGATCTTCCTGTGCACCTGAAAGAAAGAGAGAGACTGTGAATCAGGGTTCTATTTTCTGACTCATTACGCTAAAGTAAACTAATCCATAACACAACTTAATCTTTTCCAAACACACTCCAAGTAGCATTACAAACCCAGATCAACGGATACAACACCAATGGCAGTTAGCTCTTAAACAGACTTAACTATAAAATAAATATAGGCAGACAAACCACTTGATAACCTTACTAAAAATAAAGAAAAAAGAGAAATGGCTCAAATAAAGCAGTTTTTATTCATTAGCTACTACAAACAACTGTCATAACCAAACTATTCATAATAATATGTCTCTATACGTTCAATTACCACCCAACATACTGACAAAGACCAATGGAGAACCCATCAAAGAAACAATTCCCTTCAAAATGCTGATCGCAGCTCACCGACAGACTGAAATCCATCGTCCCAGGAGGCATGATATCAAACAGCAAAAAGTAAAAAACAAAGCGACTGCATTCAATTGAAATGAAGCGTGAGAGAGAAAGATAGGTGTATCCCGTGTATGCATTGCTTTGTAGTGTTAAAACCAGACAGGCCCCCTCAAAGAGTCCATGAGGAACTGCAGACTGGCCCGTGGGCAGCTGACAAAACACACAGGCTGGGGAGAGTCTCGTACAGTCTCCTTGAATCATAGAAAAAAGCCCTTTTTCATTGACATACAAAAACATACTTTCTCTCTCGCTCGCCTCCTCTCTTCTGCTCTCTCTTACACGCAGATACACAGATCTGTCTTCCATTTCTCCCTTCAGCTTGGAGAAATAATGAACCGAGGTATAGAAATATGTTGGAATACCCCTCACCTTCCTCAACGGCAAAACTACAACCCTCCAAAACACCTTGGGATCAAGGCCGTCACAGCCCAAGCCGATCAAATCACAAATGGGCTTCGGTATCGGAGTTTGCCTCGCCACGAAGCGAACGATACATGGCTGGAACGACGCAGCGGCGAAACATTTCTGAGCGGACGGGCTCTGGTCTACCAGCAGCACATGTGGTGCCACAGCAGAACAGAATGGCACTGGCTTCTTTGCTTTTGTTTCTTTCCTACATCCCTTTTCTCTCAAGCTCGCTCTTTGCCATCTGTTCGCCACACGCTCTGGCAGACACGCTACACGGTAACGGAGCGAGTCGGACGGACCCGTGGAAGACTGTGGAAGAATCTAAAGCGACATTTCCGCACCACATTCCATCTCTCACAGCCACATAGATGAACATCAGCCACCGGCTGAAATATGAATGCTAACGCACCGTGACCGCTAGAGAAGTGCACAATATCTTGAGTGTGAAATCATCCACTCAGTTGAAGAAGAGAGGGAGGGAGACAGAGAGGTGGGGTGTAAGGGGTCGATGAGAGAGAGAATTGGATAGGAAAAGAGTTGGAGAGAAGAAAAGAATAGCGCACAAGGCCAAAGCTCTGCGAGCAGCATGCTCTGTACAAACAGCTGTGTTGAAGAACATCCACGCCATGCAAACTATGCCAATCGCCTTGAGTCCGACTATAGTTAGAGTCCAACGGGGGGAGCGACAGGGGGGCCGCCTAAATCAAAACAAGACAAGGTAGCTCTCCGAAATGAGTGCACGAGAGAAAATGAAACACTGGCCTATTAATAGACAGAAGACAAAGCCTTGTGTCTGTCCGCGGGAGGATTAGAGTCTCTCCTGTGTTCTATTCTCACCGCTCATTTCTCAGGTCGCATTCGTTTGGATAAGGTTACAAAAACTGAGGTTGACAATCAATCACTTCACGGCAGAGTTATACCCAAAGGCCAGAACAATCCCTGATTGTGTTTAAACCGTAAACAAACTATGCGTTCGCTCAAAGCCGGGAATCAGATCCGTGCTTCGAAAACTAAAGCATGTGCGAGCGCGAATCTGACAAAAAACGTTAAGGTCATATGTTAGCGCAAAAGAAATGACTAGTGTATTCTTTTAGGGAAAATTACTTTTACTTGTTGCCCTGCCTTTAACTTGGGTTGACACAATAATGATATTAACGGAACAGTTCCCCCAAGAATGAAAATTCTGTCACTAGTCATCTCAAGTGGTTCCAAATCTGTATAAACTTTTGTTCTGATGAACACAGAGAAAGATATTTGGAAGAATGCTGGTAACCAAACAGTTCTTGGTCACCATTGACTACCTTAGTAGAATAAATTGCTTTATAAATGTCTTTGTTCTGTTAAACACAAAATAAGATATTCTGAAGAAACAGTTCTGGGGCACTTTTAACTACTATTGTCATTTTTCCTACTATGGTAGTCAATGGTGGCCAAAAACTGTTTGGTTACCAGCATTCTTCAAAATATCTTTCTCTGTGTTCATTAGAACAAAGACGTTTATAAAGATTTGGAAAAACTCTAGGGTGAGTAAATGAAAACAACATTTTTATTTTTGGGTGAACTGTCTCTTTAATTTCTAACCTTTAATTTCTGAGAATAACAGAAACTTTTAACAGAACTCATTTTCTTCATGAAGCAGTTTTTTCTTTTGATTTTTATGTTGAAATTGTTGGCTTGATGTACCTATTTATATCTAGGGAAAAGTCGTGATTTCGTTTTTTTTAAGACGAAGGTTGTAATAACAAGCTTTAAACCACAAACAAAAACACCCTGCACTTGGTTTGGTTGTTAGGAAAATGTTAGCGTTGCCACAGCTTTATTAGGTGTGAAGAGAATAGGAGAGATTTATTTCAGGTTACACATCATTTTCTTTCTGCTGCCTGTTTCCAAACTTCTGCGAAACAAAGCTAGCTTTCCCTTCAGAGCAGCTCTCTTTTTGGACCACCTGGAGATGAACTGGAGGCTGTTAACAGGGGCTCTGAATCCAGGGGTCGGAGTCTAATCCTACAGCTCATCTCTAATCACCTCTGACCCTGACAGCGCGTGTCTGGACATCCCCTTGCCTGTTCAGGGCACAGCTGAGAAGTGAGGACCAACAGCTGCTGGACCAACACGTGCACACACAGTACTGACAGGCCGACACAGACATTCACCTACCCGTTCAATAACTCACTCTTAGACACACATCCCCCTGAGGCGGGCGAAGAAAAACAACCACCACACCACACACAGCTACTATGAGGCTTGTAAAGACATACAGAAGGTGTGACCGCTGACTATTCTTCAAGCCTTTAACAAAACATTGACCTAGCCACCCACCCACTACAACTGCCACTAAATGCAACATAACTTTTAAGACTAAAGGTTTAGATACAACTGGTTTTGTTTCTTAAGATCTTAAAAATTATTAAAAAGCTTATTCACAAACAAATAAAGTTGATTTTCAATCATAAGTTTGGCTTGTGCCAATTATTAAAAAAACTAATTGAGGAAATCTAAATTTACAAGTTTACCAAATTGTTAAATGTACTTTAGGAGTTTTCAGTAGGTTGTGCCATTGCACAATTTATTTGATCTAATTCAAATGTATTTAATGTAAATCATTTGTATTGATTATTTTTATATCTTTATAAAAGATATTAAATATTTTATAAATCAGTTTTTTTTAATTCACTTGAATCTAACGGTAAAAAGACGTTATATACCAAATTAATGAGTAATTTAGGTTAAATTATTATGATGTCAACATTAGCCAATATCATCGTGATCAAGCTGCCATAATTCAAAATGTATTTCGTACTAAAGGCAAACCTAGTATTGCATAATCTTGGTGACTAACATTAACCTTATTTGTTTTTCACAATTTAGAAGAAAATGAGAAAAAATAAGTAGTTATGTCCAAACTTCTGACTGCATATACAGTCAAACCAAAAATAGTTTAGACACAGATATAAAACAATTTTACTTGTGGGTGCAGGACACTGTAGTTCATTTATGCAAGTAAGGATAGCAAAATAAAGTAAAATGTGACGACATTTACCCAAACATTACACAGTTTTATTAAAATTTTCTAAACTATAGCGAATAAACTGTGATAATGTGAGAAATGTTGAAGGTGAATACATTTTGGTTCGACTGTAACTATGATCTTAGAAAATCTGTCTGTCAGGCAGTATGGTAACAACAAATAAGTTCAAACCATCTTGAATTTGAACAGCCCTTGACCTCCAGGTCAACAGACCGACCCTTGTTAAAGACGGGACAGCCGTTTGTCGCAGTTTAAAGATCACAGCCCTATTTCTGAATAGGCGTGAATGATGGGGCAGCAAACTGCCATCTTGTAGACTCCATTACTGATGAGAAGAGTGGAGGAAACTAACATCTAATCTGGCTTTAGCAACCACCCAAGACTGCTGGAAAGTAGAGCATTATTTGGCAGGAGACGGCGTCTGCGTTACTCATGGTAAGTTGACAGAATTGTTCCACACTTCACAACCGAGCATGTGCTGTGCTTGCAGACGTTACTGCATGTGGTTCTTTCAGACACAATGACCCATTAAATTAAACAGCCTATGACTATAAAACACGAGTGTCAGGCTTATTTTACTCCGAGGGCCGAACTGGACAAAACATCAAAACAAGTTATTTATTTGTTAGACCCTGGTGTACGCATGCAAACCGCATGTACATTGCGTGATATCCTGGGCCTTATAAAACCAACATTGGGCTGCTTTTCATATTCAATATTTCATTCAGACCATTGGATTACATGTGCATAATAATAGATAAAAATGTAACTATATCAAAATCTCACGGTGCAATAATTCCTCGGTATAATGGCTGCAGTACAATATTTACAGCAGTATTTCAAAAGACAACCAAAGACTTGGAAAAAAAGAGCTTTAAGTGTTTAATAAACAATTATTGAACATTGCAATGATTTTCAAATTACCCATGTCATATCCTGTCTTTTCCTTATCCCCCATCCAGCAGTGTAGTCGAGGGTATACGCAGGTATACGGCATATACCCACTTTATCAGTCAGCATTGCGTATACCCACTGATGTAGTGCAGGGCATGCATGGGTATACGGCGTGTATACACTCAGTAATTTTTCCATGGTGTATCATAAAAGTCGTGAATAACGGGACAAACTGAATGAACTGCTGCCAATATTGTAGAAAATGGCTATAACTGAACCCAGATCTGATCCACCTCAGCGTTCTACAAGCGCTCAATAACCTAATTGAGAGCCATCAAATGAAGGAAGGCGGGAGCTGCTTCTGACAGAAGTCCAGCTCGAGGTCAGATTAACTGTGAAAGAGCGCAACGCAAGTAGCTACATTTTTTATCATAGAAATGTCAGGGGTAGTTCACGTTGCGTCTAAAACGTGTGCAAAACACTGGCTGCATTGCGTTTTTCCTCTTTCCACAGCTCTGGGAAGTTTGCGCGCCCGTGGTGTCGTTTACTGTGGGTGCTCTTGACCCGCATCAACGTGGTAAATGACCGAATGTAAAATCCAGTCATGTATACTACAAAACCTTGAAAGCACTTACACGTTTCAGGTAATGTCAGTGTAACGAGACAAAAACATGACCAGACCTTCACTAGTTCATGCTAAAGCGCAGGGCTTAACTCAAGGTGAGTTTAGGTAGTGGTTAAAAGAGCTATAATGTTTGCAAATATTTCAAATGCATAACTTAAAAAAAAAATCTGTTTCTATATTCTATTAATGTTAACCGTTTTAAATAAAAAAACAAGTATCTGCAACTTTTGTAATTTGATATCTGTTATTACTCAAAGTTCACTCAAAAACGAGTGATAACCGAATGTCCAGTTATGTCATTTCAAACCCAAATGCTCTTTCATATTTTCGAATACCAAACTTCAGAATGTGAAAACTGGGTGGGAATTTTATCCTTAGCTGGGCCGCTTAAAAAATAGGGGCATCATTTAACATTATACCTACTTCTCCAGGCACCACTACACCTCTGCTCTTATCATAACTGCTGCTTTGAGGTATGAGATAGGTCAAGTGACTTAAAACTCCTTATTATAAAATAAAAGAAACTGCACCAGCTTGACAGAGGTAATATCTTTTATATTGTTTAACATTCCCTGTTAAAGCCCCGGAAGACCTATAATTTCACGTCATGTGATCACGATAATATTGAGACAATCTTGCTATTGTGATACCATGAAATTGATAATATTGCTACATCTCCAATAACAATACAACAATATTGACAAGAAAACATCTTTCAGCCTTGGGTGGATAACGTTCACTTTAAGGTTGTGTTTTAAATGTTTTAAAGTGATAGTTCATCCAAAAATAAAACTAAAATCTTGTCATTCCAAATCTGAAGGACTTTTTTCTTCTGCAGAACAAAAAGAAGCTATTTTGAAGAATGTTGTTAACCGGCACCCATTCACTTGCGTTGGTTTTGTGTCAATATAATAGATGTGAATGGGTGTTAGGTTACCAACTTTCTTCAAAATATCATCTGTGTGTTCTGTGGAAGAAAAATGTCTTCAAACAGGTCTGAAATTACAAGAGGGTCTCAGTATCTGAAATTTTACATTTTTTATCTGTTCTTTGTAAATATTGATTTCATGTGTTATTAGAAAGGGGGAAAACCTTTAATAAACAATTATTTGAGAGAAGACAGGCAAACAAGAGTTAAAAAAGGATGCCAAGACTAAGGTACTGAATGTGCAATGACAATTCAACAAACCACAGTATTTTAACAATTTAAAGGTAGAAAAAGAGATAGATAAAAAAACATGCAAGTTCAAATGTAGTATTGGTGGAAGAAAAGGAAAAATAAGGCATTTTTCAAAATGGTACTCACAGTGAAGAAAAGGTCCATGACTCTGTGGTCTAGCAGGGTTTCCCTCCAGGACTCGGTTGGCTTGAGCATGACATTCTGAGTCGCTTCAAACATGGCAATGTAGTGCCTTCCCAGTGAAACCTCAGTTAAGGGCAACAGCAGTAAGACAATCTGTCACTTCTCTCTGTTAGTCTATCTCTGGCAGTTCCTCCTGGTTTGCACCAAGAACAGTGTGGAAATTTGCTGCAGTGAACTCCCAGTGCACAGCAGCAGTGTGCTTTCTCCAATGCTTCTCTTTCTGTGCGTTTTCTCCTGTGATACAGTTACTAGAGCTCAATCGTGCTGTACCCTCCCACTAAATGTTTACCTCAAAATCTCCCCCGTCCATGTGGACCACTGGGAAAAGAGATGGAGAGAGGAAAAAAGAAATCCAGAGAGAGAGCGAGAGAGAGACTCCCACAGGAATGTCTGATCAAAGCCAGTTACCGGCAAAGGCCACGCATTCCTCTGGGCTGAACCCACAGTCACTCCCAGCTGACAAATGCAAGCTCCCTCTATCTAGACACACACACCAAATTTACAGCATCTGCCCACGTCCAAAGTACTATAGATGGGTCCCAGAGGACACGAAGTCGTTTAGTTCATCTAGATTTTTTATTATATAGTTATAAGTGTTTATGTTAATAGATACTTTCAGCATTTGAACTGGTTTGATGACAGCACTGCCATCACACTTTGCATCTGAGAAATGTAACAAGAAATGTTTAAACAAGATCACATTTCAGGATAAAATTGGTCTATTTTGAGAAAGCATTCCAGGAACCCTATTCCTTTCTACATTTGTTTCTCAGTCCAACAACCACACTACAAAAAAAATCGGATCACCGTCTGGTGAACCTAAACAGGCCACATTATAAAGGGATTCCTTAAGGGGAAAGTTCAACCCCCCAAAAACAAATGATTTCATTATTTACTGACCCTCTTGTCTTTCTAAACGGCAGAAAACAAATAAAATAGTTTAAAGAATCAATCAACATTGACTGCAATTGATTTCCATTGTATGGACACAAAAGAAGATATTTTGAGGAATGTCGCCTCGGT
This sequence comes from Barbatula barbatula, assembly GCF_947034865.1. Classification (NCBI taxonomy): domain Eukaryota; kingdom Metazoa; phylum Chordata; class Actinopteri; order Cypriniformes; family Nemacheilidae; genus Barbatula; species Barbatula barbatula. The sequence continues at coordinate 14,209,500 of NC_136772.1, forward strand.
TTTTGCTCCACAGAAGAGTCTCATACAGGTTTTAAACAACAAGAGTTGACATAAGTTTACCCCTTTTTAGGACTGACTGGTCATCCAGACAAATACCTAGCTTTGCATATTTTGACACCTTAATTTACAAGTCACTAATCTTACACCACACAAAGTTTTGGCAACCAACTAATGAAATAACAACACAGACACTGAACACAAAGGATTTGTGTATGTGTAGAAGAGAGTGTGACTCCATCCGACGCAGCCCTGTGACTTTACAACCTCTTAAAAATAGCAAATGGCCAGCAGAACTCTGAGTGACCTGAGGAGAGAACAAGCCTCAAGGGACAACAGTTTGGCCACCAGCTTTACACGGTGTACTACCAGAGCAAAAGCGACAGCATTTCAGCGACAAGCAGCTTGTCGCACTGAATGTTAAAATGCTGTGCTGCAGATGAACACCAACGCGTGCTGAAGGTCGAGCCGGTCATGTAATGTCACTTGGAGTTATTGTTGGAAAAGTGTGCGAGTGTATGAGGAAGAGGGAGGGTGACAAAAGATGAGCGACTGAAACCCAATCCGGGCTTACTCACAAACGCACATGAGTCGTTTCCACCAGCCCCCAAACCAGCTGCTGAAGACACAAAACACATGACAACTTCAACATACCTGATTCTATAGGCCTTTCAGACACAAGGCACAGAAACAGAAGAGCTGAATTACAAAATTAGACCTTAAATGGAACCATAGTTGAGCATTTGTTGTGAACATAAATTCATGTGATAAACAAATTCAAATAAAAACGTATTTATTCTCCCTTATGTCATTCAAAACATGTATGTCTTTCTTCTGTTGATAACAAAAGACGATATTTTGAGAAATGTCTCAATGGTTTGATGTCCATACAATGAAACTCAAATGGGGCCAATGTTGTTTGGTTACCCACATTCTTCAAAATATATATTTTTTGTGTTCTGCAGAAGAAAGTCATACAGGTTTGGTATGAAATTTTCGGGTGGACGATCCCTTTAAATTGCATTATATAAATGCAAATTGACTTACATTTCCTACCCAATTAACCGTAGTGTTAGTTCTCTTGTGTCAGTTTCCACACATCATTTGGTTCGCATAGGGTGTTGTTCAGTTGAAGCTGAATGAGAGCTGAAGATTATATTGCATGTTTATGTTTAGCAGCATCCAGTGAACATAATGATTATGAGTGCTGAGAGCCACGCGGTGCCAGACAGCAGAGTCGAGTTCCAAGACTATTAGAAGCTTGAGTGTCACATCCAGCCTCTTAAGATTCCCTCACAGCCCCAGGAATGTCCCCCTCCCTATCGGCACAAGGATAGCAGCCTTAAAAACCTCTCCTCACGTACATGTGTGTTGAAGATAAAGGGTGGCACGCAGTCATCCCCGCTGCTTTTCGAGCACCTGACCGTGACCCCCCTTGAGGTCACCAGAGCCTTGGACAGACACGCTGTCATGCAGACGCTACGGGGGCATCGCATGTTCAAAAATCACACAAATGACATGTGCAGGTGATGAGTGGGAGTGTGCCGGCGGCAGATGACACACATACCGTGGCATTGGCTACTAAGAGACGGCGGTACTTTGAGCAAAAGCAGTCTAAGCGGCTGTTAGGAACCGGCACAAAGACAGCATCCGAGATCTTAGGCAGCTGCTGTTCTGCTCGGTCAGTCAAAGAAGTGCCTTTTGAAGCCACGTCTTAAGTAAACTGGTTTCAGACAGGCTTTTAAGTTACTGTCATCATATCTTATGCCCCAGACAAATTTAAGAAAGCTTTCCTAAAGTATAAGTCAATAGGTAGAGCATGGTGCTAGCAAAACCAAGTCCATGGGTTGGTTTTAGAGGAAGTAAGCATCATTTTGATAAACTGATAAAATGCAATGCTTTAAAACAACACTATGAAGTTTTTCAACCTTTAAATAATCTCTCCGAAATTATTTTAGTGGTGGGACAACTCTTAACTGGACGAATTATATTGCTGATGCTGCTGCTACCTAAGCAGCCCACTATCAGCTGAATCCCCTGTTTAACAGCATACATCACATATTACCTTTTACATATTAAACGATCTAATTCGACTTAAGTCTCCAAACAATCACCATAGCAGAGCCAGCTAAACAAAACAGAGGAAAAGAGAGAGAGAGTGATCGGACACGAGCCAAAAGACAAATTTATATCTGATGGACATACACTCCTTGGCGTGAGCTACAAGATGCAACGGATTGCAAAACGGATGGAGAGCTAGAAATCCTGCAACAGGGTTTAAAGTCTTATATGTAAAAAATGTCTTACTGTCCTGTCATTTTGAGCTTATTAGTTATTAGGCTGTTCTCAGGTTGTTAATTGACGTTACTGGTTTACAATTTAAAACCGTATGGTAGACTAGAGATAATGTAATGTTGCTGGCTCTCAATAGTGAAAGTGACCTATTTGTCAGTTATGGAGAACCATACCTGAAATTTGCCCTCTGCATTTAACCCATCAAGAGAGTAGTGAACACACGCACAGCAAGTGGTGAACACACATACACCCGGAGCAGTGGGCAGCTATCACTGCAGCGCCCGGGGAGCAAGTAGGGGTAAGGTGCCTTGCTCAAGGGCACCTCAGTCGTTACCTGCCGGCCCTGAGGATCGAACTGGCAACCTTCTGGTCATGAGTCCGACTCTCTAACCATTAGGCCACGACTGCCCCCAATAGCTTGCGTAGCATGATCGTGACTAGTCCTGAATTTATGTTCTGCTTGTAAACGATGACTACCAAACCACAATGAATGTTTTATGGTCAAAAGTCGCTGATTCCTTAGTTCATGCGCAAAGACTTATGTTATCGTTATCTATAGTTACTATGCTAGGCACTATTCCCATAACGGGTTGAGTGTAAGATTGCACCTATTACACAAAGCACAACGTATGGTCGTGAGTGTGGTTCAGAAAATAGGACTACAGAAAATTATTTTCGTACACATTCACGTCCATGCGTTGTGTTTTGGGTGACTGCAAATGTGCTATGTTGCTAGCCCGCTATGCCCAAACGGCTTACAAACAGTTGCTACCTCAAAATCTAGTTTGAGCTATTAGTATAGCCCAGTAGTATTCCCCCTTGGTGGCCAAAAAAATGCTTTAGTACATGCAGTTTATAAAGTGACATGATGTAACAGCGGTTTCTGCTTAGTCAACCAATTCAGGTGTATTGCGCTGCCCACAGCGACAGTATTTAACGACACTGCTTATACAGCGACAGTATTTACGGCACTGATAACAGACAATTTCGCTCACATGGGGGAACCATAAGCAAAAGATATCTAGTCTTGCTTTAAGTCAATTTAGATGAAAGCATCTGCCAAAGATATAAAAGTAACAAAATATCAATAAAAAAAGACTAAATATTTCAAAAACATTGAATGCATTCAAAAACAATAGATTCCAAGTTTCGTACACAACCATTGTCCTCTCCTTAAAAGTATAGTTTCCCAATAATGAAAATTAATGAATTACTCAACCTCAAGTTGTTCCAAATCCTTGTAAATGTATTTGTTTGGTTGAACATAAAGATAGATGTTTGGAACAATGTTAGCCAAAATATAACTATTTCTTTGTAGTATTGAAATATATATTTTGAGGAATTTATCAAAGCAAACTGTTCTGGGGCACCTTTAACTAGCATTAAAATTTGTTTAATTATGGTAGTAAATGATGTCCCAAAACTGTCGGTTGCTAATATTCAACAGAACAAAGAAATGTATACAGATTTTGTTGTACTGGAGGGCAATTTATGACAGAATTTTCATTTGGTTGAACTATCCCTTTAACAAACAAGCTCTTTGAATCTAAGAACATTCGTCGTCTCCTGGACCGCACGGGCAATTTATATGACTTCAGGCTTTGCAAACACATCAATGCACAAATGGCCTGCCGCCATTCCAGAGCAGCACTCAATGAGCTGTGTGTTTAAAGGCACACTTATTGAGCACGATAAAGGCTTGGCCGAAGCCTCCATTGTAAGTGATATGTGACCCCGGTTGGCACAGACGCCAGCAGCATTCTCTTTAAAGAGACAGAGACACAAAGTCAGCCCGAGAGGGATTAACACCTCAGAGAGCTAAAACACACACAGTTGTGTGCGCGCCATCAATCACAATGCCACAGCTTGTGATTTAGGACTAACACTAGAGCACGTTAATAGTAGGAGATTATATGTGCAAAGGCATAAGTATAATACAGTATAAATACATTCAAATGGAGGAACCTGTGGCACATTCAGTATCATCACATATAATGACATGCATGTTTTTTAAGATTAAAATAACGGATATAAACATTAAAGTATCAATATAAAGCACAATCTCTTCATGAAAGGATATGATTGGGCGGGAGAAAGTTCCAGCTGAGCACTTGATTGGCCAGTGCAAGGTAACGCTGGAACACTGAGGACATATGAGCGTTGAGGTTTTCCCTTCGACTGAACTCCTGCAGGACCTCCATAGTGAGCATGAAGATCTGTCTGAGATCCTCCTCCTGCAACACACACGCACATCAAAATCCTCCAAACCGACGACTGATAGGGGACACGTTGAGAAGGACAAGTAAGAGAGGACAGACCTGAAAGACACGCTTGCAGCTTCCGTGAAACTCCATGCTGAGACCAATGTTGCTGGTCTTACTGGAGCTGGAGAACTCACTCAACAGAGCTGTCAGAATGGAGCAGGCCAGTGTTTGCTAGAGGGATGGATACAAAAACGTACAGATGTAAATATTAAGTTAAAATGGGTTGCAAGTTAGGTAATTTTGGATTAAATTAAACCATGTTCATTTTCTGTGTAGTGTTTCAAACAACACCAAAACTTTTCCAAATAGAAAATCAGTTTAGTTGTAAAAAGTTAGATACAAATCATTAGATACAAAGTTGAGATAAACCTTAAATGGCAATATTATGATTTAAATGAAAGGATGAAATATCCAGTGTAGAATTTAGCCAAATTTAGAGGCGATATTACAAATTCCAACACCACCCTCCACCCTTCGCTTTTGAAGCACTACATTGGCCGACATAGAAATAAGATGAAGGATAACACGTCAACCAGCTGGAGAAAGAGAGCACTGCGTTCGCAAAGTTCAGCTCTATTTGTGCATACAGTGCATCCAGAAAAAATTCACAGCGCTTCTCTTTTTCCACATTTTGTCATGTTACAACCTTATTCCAAAATGGATTGAATTCATTATTTTCCTCAAACTTCTACAAACAAAACTTCATAATGACAATGTGAAAGTTTGTTTGGAATCTTTGCAAATTTATTTCAAATAAAAAACGAAAAAAGCACATGTACATAAGTATTCACAGCCTTTGCTCAATACTTTGTTGAAGCACCTTTGACACCAATCACAGCCTCAAGTCTTTGAGTATGATGCTACAAGTTTGTCACACCTATTTTTGGGCCGTTTCTCCCATTCGTCTTTGCAAGATCTCTCAAGCTCCATCAGGTTGGATGGGGAGTGTCGGTGCACAGCCCTTTTCAGATCTCTTCAGAGATGTTCAATCGTGTTCAAGTCTGGACTCTGGCTGGGCCACTCAAGGACATTCACAGAGTTGTCCTGTATCCACTCCATTGTTACCTTGGCTGTGTGCTTCTGGTCCTTGTCCTGTTGGAAGATGAACCTTCGCCCCAGTCTGAGGTCCAGTGCGCTCTGGAGCAGGTTTTCATCGAGGATGTCTCTGTACATTACTGCATTCATCTTTCCCTCGATCCTGACTAGTCTCCCAGTTCCTGCCGCTAAAAAACATCCCCACAGCATGATGCTGCCACCATCATGCTTCACTGTAGGGATGGTATTGGCCAGGTGATGATCGGTACCTGGTTTCCTCCAGACATGACGCTTGCCATTCAGGTCAAAGAGTTCAATCTTTGTTTCATCAGACCAGAAAATTTTGTTTCTCATGGTCTGAGAGTCCTTCAGGTGCCTTTTGGCAAATTCCAAGTGGGCTGTCATGTGCCTTTAACTGAGGAGTGGCTTTCGTCTGGCCACTCTGCCATATAGGCCTGATTGGTGGAGTGCTGCAGAGATGGTTGTTCTTCTGGAAGGTTCTCCTCTCTTCACAGAGACATGCTGGACCTCAGTCAGAGATGGTTGTTCTTCTGGAAGGTTCTCCTCTCTTCACAGAGACATGCTGGAGCTCAGTCAGAGATGGTTGTTCTTCTGGAAGGTTCTCCTCTCTTCACAGAGACATGCTGGAGCTCAGTCAGAGTGACCATTGGGCACTTCTCCGCTGATCGCTCAGTTTGGCCAGGCAGCCAGCTCTATGAAGAGTCCTGATGGTTCCAAACTTCTTCCATTTACGGATGATGGAGTCCACTGCTCATTGGGACCTTCAATGCTGCAAATTTTTTTCTGTATCCTTCCCCAGATCTGTGCCTCGATACAATCCTGTATCGGTGGTCTACAGACAATTCCTTGGATTTCATGGCTTGGTTTGTGCTCTGACATGCACTGTTAACTGTGGGACCTTATATAGACAGGTGTGTGCCTTTCCAAATCATGTCCAATCAACTGAATTTACCACAGTCGGACTCCAATCAAGTTGAAGAAACATCTCAAGGAAGATCAGTGGAAACGGGATGCACCTGAGCTCAGTTTTGAGTATCATGGCAAAGGCTGTGAATACTTATGTACATGTGCTTTTTTTGTTTTATATTTTTAATAGATTTGCAAAGATTTAAAACAAACTTCTTTCACGTTGCCATTATGGGGTATTGTTTGTAGAATTTTGAAGAAAATAATGAATTGAATCCATCAATAAAATGTGGAAAAAGTGTGGTAAAATGTTCCACAAAATGTGGAAAAAGAATAAGGCTGTAACATGACAACGCTGTGAATACTTTCCGGATGCACTGTATAACACTTTATTTAGAGATTGTTTGAACCTAATAGATGGCAGGTTCCCAGGGCACATCCCAGAGCTAAAAGATGCTGGACATGAACTGCAAGCAGAAGGTAAGACCGAGTCATATGGCTGTGTTTTGTTGGCAATGGGTGCGCATGTGGTTTAGCTATGTGTTACGTCCGCTTTAAAAAAGATATGAGAGTATAAAACTTGTTATTGAACTATGCTGCAGATGCTTTTACAAATATATAAGCAGTCAATATAAAATGACAATGTAATAATTTGTCAAAATGCTTTTGCTAATGAAATTCCATGTGACTAATAATATTTTCTTCTGTCACACCCATTAAAAATTATGTGGGACAAAGTGAATTCAAATTGTAACTTCTTTATTACTAGTGGGCCTATTCTTAAATTATTTATTTTGTTCAACCCTGCTTTCCAGAAACAGTTTGAAAGGTGGTACAAACTCAACCGCTTCCAGTTCTATCATGAACCTGGAGCGCACTCTGCAGGACACAGTGGGAACTTTCCCATTTTCCATTATGTTGCCGAAGGCCAGTATATTGATACTCTAAATATAATGATGTTTGTGACTAAAGAAATGCTACACTTCCCAATGTGTAGCCTCTCACAGCTGTGGGTGATATTAAAGTCTTACCACTGTAGGATTGCCGCTGCTGATGAGCTGGCTGACCTCATGGAAGATGCTTTTACAGTTGATGGATTTGTCAAGTGATCCTCTCTTCACTATCACTGCCACTGCTAACAGGATCTGCTCTCTAACATACTTCTGTAGACTGCAGAGGAAGAGAAAAGATGCAGAGAGGTTTCAGGCAAAGATCAGAAACAAGATAAACATTTGACATATAGATGTGTTCAGAAGCAATGCAGTGATACAAACATGTCTTTCACACGTACTTGGGTCTCTGTAAGACGTAGGTGAGGAGGAATGTTCTGAGGGATTCAATGCTGTTCTTCTCCAGAAGAACCCATTCTCTAACCACAGCCTCCATGATGGCTGTTGCTGCTTGGAATAACACATAGTCCACTTTACTAGTCTCTGTGAAGAAAAACAAAAAAACCAATATTAATTATTGTTTAATTACAATATTATTGGAACCACCCAAATGAAGTGTTTCCATATTAAAACTCCATTTTGTTATGTTTGTGTGACCTCCTTTCTAAATCCACATTTGTATTTGTATAGCAAAATGTATAAGAAAGCACTCCAAATGAAACGGTAACACAGAATATCTACATTCAATGTTTAATGATGATCAATAGACCTTTAACAGACGTTTGTTGTCAATGTAGCATAGGCAGAAGATATGGTAGACACCAGAATTGAGTCTTCACGCGGAGGCTTACCAAGGATGTGCTTACAGACAGCAAAGGGTGATTTTGACTTCCTGAAAGAGAGGAATATGTGCTCTGCGTGCTGTCTCTGTTCTGTGCTGACCATGGACGGCGGCGCCTGTGAACAAAATGTTTTCCTGTTGAACGTGTTTTTTGGTCAACATAAATATAACATAAGGACACTAAGGTAAGTGAATTAAACAAGAAAATTGTATTTCATAGCCTACAGATGAATACTTTGAACACAGTCACTGTCTGCTCTATCGCACACTGGTCGTAAAAAATTTTTTTTTACAAAGCTCATTGCTCTGAAAAGCGAGTTGTGCTATGATTGGCCAGTTAACCAGTGCGTACTGATTGGTCGAATACTGCAAGCGTGTGACAGAAATGTAACGCCTCTTACCATATTAGGAACATAAGGTTCCAAAGCAATTCTACTGACAGGTACACCCATTTTACTTGCGTATACATTTGGGCGGTTTTAGTCAAATCACACCACAAACTGACGTAGATTTGTGGGGATGTGGTTACACGAGGCGTTTCAGGCAGGTCTGGGTGAGCATTCGCTTTAAGATTGAATGCATCTTTTGTTCCGACACTTACATTTTAGCAATTTTACCTGTCTAATAAATGCATGGGCAACTTATAACACACCAAAGACACAGAAAAACACGTATTCATGCCATATGACCCCGCTAAATATTGTAATCCCCTCTGTATAATACAAGGCTTCTCCCTTGGCTGTAGACAACTTTCACGTATCCCAATTCCAGACTAGGAGTAAATCACTTGATTTGATTATGTAAGTGTTTAGGGAAGAAGTAAATAATAAATCAGCACTATGTAGGGAGCTCATTTACCTATATTGAAAATATATTTGTCTAAAGGTGCGGGCAGACTAAAGGCGTCATCACACTTATAGGTTTATGAGGACCTATCTTGGCCTGTCAGTACAGAAATGTAAAAAATAGAGGAATTGCTCCTGCCCATTTATGCAGAACCATCCGAATGAATTTTGCATGCTCCAAGTCTAATGTGACTGCAGAATTATTTGATCTATAAGGTAACCCAGTTACCTATCAGTTTCAAAAGACGAAAGTTCTTTGATTTGTATATAATGTGAATGTAACAAAATAAAAATGCACAAATTAAAATGATATAATAATATTATAATCTTAATTCAAGTCAAATTTTCATCCCATTCATGGACACATTCACTTAAACACTGGCCTCAGCTAAGACAAAAAAGGTGAAACTTATGGAAATATTTAATTGCTAAGCATCTTAAAAATACAGTGAAACTAATTAGGGCTGTGCAATTAATCGAAAATTAATCGCAATCGTCAATTTTGGCCTTTATCAATTACAGAAACAAAATAATCGAGGTAAACGATTATTGTGCCGCATTTCATTTTGCAAGGATCCTCTCTTTTCTGGTAGTATAAATGCACAGCGCACCCTTTTCTTAACAGTAGTTCAGCAGTCCTATTTCTTTAAGTTTATTTTTTTGTTAAATTCAGAACATTTTTTATTTTCTATGTTGTTTTAAAGGTTAATGAGTAATCGTGTTAAATAATCGAGATCTCAATATTGGCAAAAATAATCGCGATTATGATTTTTGTCATAATCGAGCAGCCCCAAAACTAATTTAACCAACTTTTTACACCCTCTCTGCATTTTCTTTTTGTCTGCCACGACATCAGTCTGACTGATAAACAAATCAATACATGACCTACGCTGTTATAGCCTGACCTTTCCGATAGCGGGAAAATAACTATGACAAGATTTCTGACTTCTTAAACTATATAGTTAAGCACATTATTGCTGGGATGTGGTGATTACCTCCTGAAGACGTAAATGGAAGAGACCACATTCGTCGCAGCAACGTACCAAATAATTTATAACAAATAATGAATTATAACTTTCTAGTCAAATATGTATTGTACAAAGTATAACGATAATAAAACTTAACACAGCACTATAATCAGCATCACACATTTTATTTAGATACTGAAGAAAATGACATAAATAACCAAAGACTTCAAAACAATATAGAGGATTCAGAGCAGATATTTATTTACATAGATGAATAAACAACATCTTTAAGCTTAACATTATATTCTTGTTTTACCACAAGTTTAGCGATTGTCCGTTTTTAGTTACAACCATCAAAAGCTTCTTTAGGTCACACTCACATACATCAGAGTCCGTTCATTTAAACGCGCCAAATCGATCGAAAATCACTAAAATACATGTTTACTCTCACATTTGAATGGTATAAAGTAATGAAATAATATTAATAAACAACTAAAGTAATATATCATGCAGTGAGGTAAAACGAAATTACCGTTAATGTTTAAATCAGGGGTTCTCAAAGTGGGGTCCGTGGACCGTGTGTCAAGGGGGTCCGCGAAATGATCTCGCATTTCTGAGGAAAATGTCCTTATTGCAAGCTTATGTCACGTGATTCTGAGAAGAAAATACTGACTATAGTCAGTGTACACAGTATCTCAACTATCATCAGTACAACCCGTCAACATAAAAGAATAATTATAGTAACTAATATAATTTTATTATAATCACACAATTTTATCCATGTGTTAATTTTAACAATAAGCCTCTGTTGTGCAGCACTGTTTGCTCAAATTAAATAAATACAAGGAATTACTAACCCATCATATTGCCTTATGAGGTCATTTTCAAATATTTAATTGTCAATGTTTCGATCCTTTATTCCATTAACACAGGGTCTGATAATACATTTGTATTAAAACCTGAAATCCAGAAACACTAAAACGAAACACTGATGTGATTGTGACATAGCACAACAATCTGCCGATCACTTCATTTACTGTCATCATTTATTCACCCTCAAGTTGTTCCCAACCTGAATGACTTTATTTCAATATTAGATATTTTGAAGAATTTGGGTAACCAAAACATTTCTTGTGCTTTTTTTTCATTTTAACTAAATTGAAGGTCAATGGGGACCAGTAACAGTTTGATTACCCATATTGTTAAAAAAAAAAAAGAGAGAAACTCATACAGGTTTGGAACAAATTGAGGGAGAATAAATAATGACAGTAAGTGATGGAAGAATTTTCATTTTGGGAGAATCATCTATTTATTGTAATTAATAATCTTGTAATTATAATCTTCATTGTTTTAATGTTTGTGTTTAAAAGAGCTATATGCCAGTCTTGCTACAGTTGATTTATGAAAGCTTTTAAGATAAATTAAGGTGTAAAGTTAATGATGACGTTCATGAAGTCTGAAGCGATGAATTAGGGTGAATATTACAATGCAATAAAGCCCAATGGCATTTAAGAGTACCAATTTTAGGAAGCATACTTATTCACCGTTTATGAGGGGGTCCTTGGAAAAAAATAGCTGTAAGGGGTCCTTGGCCCCAAAAAGTTTGAGAACCCCTGGTTTAAATGATTCCAGCGCACAGCTCTTTGCAGAACAGAGAACACGCGTACAGGACAAGCGTGTGCACTTAATAAACGAAACTCGGTTTTAATTATTGTATCGTATTAACCTCCATTATAATAGCTGTGTAAAGTCGGATTAATAGCATTAGTTTTGACAACAGATTTTACTCCGATCCTAAATTTGGAATGTAATAACATAATAAACAGAAATGACCAGGTTCATTAATTAAATGACCAGTGTCCAGGTTCTCTGAAGACGAATATACCACGTTGCTACAAAGTTCAGTAGGGGATTCATTCACAATGTTATTTGAGGACTTGGCAACGACATTTCTGGAACTAGCAAAAATTCGACGTCCTCAGAACGTGGTCACAAAGTAATGTCACGGTGACCAAATGAAGACGAACTGGCGATGTAGTAAGAACACACTGCGTTTGCTGGGAATCTGCTTATAGTAAGTTAACATAAAATAAAAACAAAGGGAACTACTGGAAGTTGCATTAAATAGCCATCAAATGCATTTTATATTTCAGGGTATTTAAGTATTTCCTCTGTAAACAAACAATTAACTTAGAGAATAGGCTTATATCAAAAGAGAGTGAACAAACATGTAAATAGCAAACATGTTATTAGCACAAATATATTTATTATAAATAGATTAACCTAAACCACCAAAGACTTTTGAGATTATTAGCTTGAGTCAATTAACTGACAAGTCAGATACCTCAATTGTTTTTTACAATTTTTGTTATATTTTTGAGTGAGCGGCGTAATTGCTAAATATTGTAAAAAAATTACAAAATATTTTATCTTTAACGCACCCTAATGTCATTCCAAAACCTCTGCCCTTTTCTCTTTATATAACAAAAGCCATTTTGAAGAACAACAAGGGCCCCTAGTGAAGACATTTCTCATCCTTCATCTTTTGACAGAAAGAGTCATATACAGCTTTTGAATGACAGAACTTTTCTTTTTGTGTTGAACTATACATTAAAGATTATAACACTTGAGATATACTTCAGAGAAGTAGTTCACAGCTGATTCACTACATAAAATGCCACTATAGCAAACACTAGATTTTAAAGGTCAATAGAAACTCGACTAAAAACTCGTTTTAGTCACACAGACTTATTTTAATTTACCAAAATAGGCTTAAATTACTGCACTGTTGAAAAAAAGAGACAATTTATGAAAACTAGACTGCGAAGCCCTGACAGGTAACAAGGTTTTGAGACTCATAACGACAGCAAATTTCACGTCCAATCATCTCACGTCATTTTATCCTCTCAACTTTCAGCTAGCTCACTCTTAAACCCGATAGCTAGTCAATTTTCAAAACGATCTACATACAGGATCAGATCCCAGATAAAAACAATAAGCGAAACGTTTCCCTTTAGTCTCTGGTCAGTCTGACTAACGTTACACGTGTGCTTGGGAAAACGTGTGTAACTACAACAGCAGCTGATGGAGAAACTCACTTCAACTCATTTAGCGTGTTTTTAAAAGGCTGACTGATCAAACTAGGCCTCTTAAACACACAACATGAACTCTAAGTGATCATTATAACCGCACATTGAGTCGCCAACATACACATTTAAGATGGAGATGATGAAGAATGTGATGAAGGTGATGGTGGTTGTGCTGTTTTTTTGCGGGCTGGAGTGAGTCTAGCACTGCGCCAACGCAACGCACCGCGTTTATCTACACTTTCCCCGTTAACAGATCAACAGCGAGACCCCATCAGAGTGCATGCCACCCAACAGAGTGAAGAGCAGACTACAAGACATGTGAAAACAGCGGCGAAATGCTCACCATTAAAACTTTGGCAGCGCTTTCCAGCTGTGAAATCACTTCTGGTGCACCGAGCGCCGCCATCATGGTCGTTGTTCAGTGACGCGCCATGCGCTGCATTGTGGGATTAAGCGGCACTTCAGGCCAATGAGTTCATCAGCAGTTTGGCAGGCAGTTCTGAAGCGCGGTGAAAGCAATGCGATCTATTCTGTGCAATAATGTGCGTTTTGATTATGTTTGTTGAAAGGTGTTATCTTGTTTGAATTGCCCTGCTGGGTAAACTAGCAATTGTAATGGTTTTTATTTCAAATACCATAAAGAACCTTCAGCTGTTTACCATTAAAACCGTTAGAAAACCCCTTGTGTAGAGTGTTTGGTCTTATTCCAGCAGGATTTAATGGGGTTCTGTTGGTTTCCATCCACTAAAATCCCACATTACCAAAACAGATTTATGGAGACTAGCTTCCTTTAAAACCAGAATATCATTATAGCCGTTAATCCAGTAGATCCACATATTTGATCATTTCATTTGACTTTGAAAAGTACTCACAATTTGTGTCAGAGAATTATATCGTTTTGTTGTTGTAACCATTTATCAGCTCTAGCTATTTTGATTGGCAATTATTTCTTCACGATTACTGTTATCGAGCCATGTGAGCAAAAACTTTAAACGAAATACATGTGTACCCTAATGTGCAGCATCACCAAATAACATCAAGGGTGTGTCAGCCTCACCCTTCACGCACACCAAAGATGGGACAAACAAATGGCTGATTTGTTTAATTTAATTTAGACATAGGCCTATACATTTACACGTGAGGACAGTGAAAGCATTTCTTAAACATTCTCAACTCATACATACATGTAAAAATATGATATAAATCCAAAGGCATACTGTCTGTAATACTGTAGACATGGGGGTCAAAAGTTAGCTTGGAAAGAGAAAAATAATAAAATGATACAAAAAATATGTATATCTGTATAAATATATGTTCAATAGTAACAGTATTGTATAATACATTTAACGATTACAAACGTTAAAAAGTCCCAACCCATTCATCCATTAAAATACAAAAACATACATTATAGGAAAAGTCCCATCATCACGCAGTTCAAAATACAGTCAAAGATTGTCAGTCAACACTTTCAAAAGTAAAACACAGAGTAACCATCCTTCCCATAACACACACATTACATTCAAACCCTAAACCTGACTCTGTGAGGGATTTTTAAATACTTTTTCACCGAGTGGTCCGTTCTGATAAATATGGGTTAGCAAAACATCAGAGTCAATAGCAAACACAATAAAAATTTGAGTTTGAATACACAATGGCACGGTAAAACTTCTTAATACATGTCAAAATTTCATTTTAAGGATTCACCCGAAAATAGCCATTCCGAACCTGTATCTAGACATCTGCAGAACACAAAAGAAGAAATTTTGAAAAATGTTGGTAACCAAATACTTTCATTATAAAGACACAAAACATCAAGACATGATCTTTTTTGTGTGCTCCAAAGATTTTGAATAAAAAAGGTAAATAAATAATGACACTTTAGTTTTGGATGAACTATCCCTTTAAGATTGATCAAATTGGCACAACAGAGAAAAACAATAAAACGATTATCATTGAACGTTTTGTTGTTTTAAACCTCTAAGTCAGTGGCTATAAGGGGCAGTTTAACTCGACATCTGAATTGACATCTCAGTTTGGTATAATGCAAGCACGTAACCACATGATTGTCAGTCAGCTCGAGAGATACTTTAAAGAGAACATTTCATGCAGTGACCCACGATCACAACAAGCGATTAGATCATACGAAGGCATAAGTATAAATTGGACTTATCACAAAGTAAGTCAAAACATGCATACGATGTTTTAATATCCTTCCTAACATCCGTCCTGTTATGAATTCCATCAACATCTCTATCAGTCCCAAATGACAAGCATTCATTCTTGATTCTTTATCTTTCTCAAACTAACGTCCAAGAACACTTCTCTTACTGTCAGGACCGGCCTGAGAGCAAGATGATGATGTCTTTCCATCTAAAAAATACTGATCAGCATGTGGTGCACACACCCACACATTCATAAGAAGGCACGCAGTTCGTCTCACACCAGATCAATCACACTGACAATCAATTCCACACTTTATACAAAGAGAAAGTTCAAATGAAATTACATGGATGATATTGTACTTTAAATTGTAATATTAATAATAAGCAGCATTGGGTCACGAAACTATATAAATCAATATAATATATACTTTTACATAACATAATTCAGTTTTTAAAGTTATAAAGGCTATTTGTTGTAATTAGAAAACTATATAATGTATTTTCTGTATTGCACATAGTCATACCATCAGATACATTTGCCTTTCTTTCACCACTTTTTCATCTGTATGCTTAAGCGTTTCTGCCTAAATGTATTCTTAATGTTTCTTTACGTTTCAGTCGTAGACCATTCCGTTATAATACTGTGCTGCGTGCAGTCCCACATTGAGATGGTGCAGCAGGCTCGATGTCAACGCGTCTTTGCAAGTTTTCAGTTAAAGTTGTCTGAAATAATTATCTGATGATGATAGAAAAAAATCCAGTGGATCTGGATTAGGGTGAACAGACACAACGAAAACAAACCCCCTGACTTTTAAGATCGCCACTATGATTGCAATTAAGACGGAGAAATTGGAAATGAATAAAGCGGTAATAGTTTTTCAAATGGAAATGACTAGAGCGTCCTCCAGCTTTTCTACGGTTTCTCAGCTGACATTGATCTGGATTGCAGGTGTCTGAGAAGGCAAACCTTTAAAAATAATGCACCGTGTGCGTTAGATATACATGAAAGCAAAGACGACTTCAAAGCTATTACTGCGAACAGGTTTAGGAAGGCAAGCCTTTAAACAAGTTAAAGCAAACGTCAACTAATTAATTAACAAAGCAATACTTTGGCAATTCAACTCACAAACTTATGCGAAGTAAATTTTTGAATACTGAAACATTTTGTTGAGTAGCTAATTTAACACCTTTTTACTTTGCAAACTTTTTTACTCCAAGCAAGCAGGATGTGTGTCACTTTTAGTCTTAAATGTTTCATATTGCATGATAGTTTTGTGGCATTAACACGCTTACCTGTAAGTTTCACCACACAAATATTTTTGCATTTAAGCATAAGCTTGCCGGAACATCTAAAGAGTGTAACTACTAAAACAGTGATGGGAGTTTTAGGGTCCCATGTTCATGAAGTGCTGGGTGTACATACAGACCGTTTTGTCTCAATACTGCATCACTCAGGAGAGCACCATTTGACCTGATATATTGACCCATTTTAACATAAACTGAAGTATAGATATATTTACAACATGCTTATTATTAGTGTATCTACCTGCAAAATATAGAGTGAGCTTTTGGACTTTGCACGTTTTATAATGAAAACTTAATAATATAATGCGGTGTCTTCAAAGACATGATTGGAGAGTGTCAACCATGTGGTGGCGCCACAAAATCATCTCAAACGCCTTTTTGTAAACAGTATGGTGAAAATCTGGCTACTGAATTGTCATTCTAGAAAATATAGCCTAGTTAGCATGTTTCTGTGTTTAACATCAAAACACAGAAACACTGCATTTAACTTTGTTCCGTTTGGTTTTATGTTTCATAAAAAAATGCAACCCTCCACAGTCATTAAAAACAATGCGTTTGCATGTTGCATTGATATTGTATGTGGGGAAGGTATCTTTCTGCTTTTTAATATCGTCTCCTAATCATAACCAAAGTTCAAATCCACAATCCCAGGCCCGGCTCTATTTTCCCTCACCATGGCCTCACTGGTGTTGGGAATGGCTGTGTTAGCGTCACCAGGCTGAGAGAGGTGAAGGACGTGTTTTCATAAACACTGGGTTATTTTCACCCAGTAGAATAAAGGAATGGACACAGCTAACACTAACCATGAGACTGACAAACCACAGAGCAGCAACTACACCTCTCTGTAGCCAAATATATCCATCACACCAAAATCCCCTGGATTTAAGCTGCACAGCTTGTATACTTCATTGGTCCCAGGTCAGAGCTTCGGTATTTTTGAACAGGCAAAGGATACTGCTTAAGGATTTTGGGGGAATACAATTTTCTTTACATGGAACCTTGCCTATGTTTCTCCATGTTCTTCCATCTATTTAATGTACAAAAATACACCTTGAAGAGAAAGCTGGGTTTAAAAGAAGAGCAGGAGATGCAGCGTGTTAACTGTTGAAGCCTCCGTTGGATAAAGGTTGAGCAGCATAAACACCCTTTCTGACAGTCTCAAACATATACTGGCTCACAACCTTCTCCTTGTTCTTCTCCTTCCTCTTCATGAATCTCTTCTCCCTCCACTTCAGGCTTTACACTACTGGTCCCGCGAGTATCGGGCAGGTCTTGCATTGTCTCGGCAGGCTTGGGATAACGGAATGGGCAACCGTTATCATCAAAAAACCTGCGGAAGGTGAACTCGTAGAAAGCATGCTCAGGGTGTTTGCCGTGAGGGGAACAAAGGATTTCCCAAGTGCGTGTGCTGTCCCCGCTGTCACTCCAGGCCCCTGGTCCTCCCTCCTCTTCCACGGGATCAAAGTTAGATGTATCCATGGGGTGGGCTATCTTAGGTCGGTAGGGTGCGGGCTGTGTGCGGAGATTGCTGGAGAAATCAATTTCAGAAAAGAATGGGTGAGCTTTAATCTCTCCAGCCCCGTTGCCGCCCAAACGCTCTTCAGACGAGCAGCACAGCCGACCAATGATATCGATTGCTTCGGGGCTCAGTTTCACTTGTGGAGGCACCTGCAGTGTGTTCTCCCAGTTTATCACCTGTGGGTGTGAAGAGATTAACAACTGCAGTCCTTTACAGCCACTCATCAACACACCAAAAACAACACAATTTCCTCTATTAAGACCTTTCGTCAACCCAAAGGAACCCAAGATTCTGTAGGTATCTTTCTTACCTTAAGCTGTGTCTCTGTTGGGGTTGGAGCAAGAAATGGTGGTTGGCCAACCAGCATCTCAAACAGGATTACTCCCACACTCCACCAGTCACACAGCTGTGTGTATCCTGCATATTTAAATCACATATCACGTTAGATTGATGACCAGTTGTCTAAGGCAATTTGTTGGCTGTCAAGGTGCTAGTCCTACCTTTGCGGAGAAGCACCTCAGGGGCTATGTAGTTTGGAGTGCCCACCAGAGAGTGTGCCAGGCATCGCTGGTGCTGACGAGTTGCCCGTTGCTCCAAAGTCATGAGCCGGTCACCACAACGACAGTTGGAGACATCATCCCAAAAGTCACTTGGTTCCATACTATCCTGCCGGATATGGTTCCCTAAATAGGGCAGAAGGAACAAAATAAAGGCAGTCAATAAAATGAAATCTCCATAGGGCCAAGGGTGGCTACACACTACACAAATAAAGGAAATACACATATTCTAATGGAAATGGTGAGTTGCAGGGTAAGGGTAAAAACTTGAGGTAATTCAGTCTAGAGGAGGACCCAGGACCCAACCCTTACACGTCCGGGTCTATATTTTATATGGTCAGCCGGGTCCGAGTCGTGTCCCAAATGTATTACTTCGGGTCCCGGGTCTGTTTAACATTATTTAGTAACGTGCATCTCGTCAAATTAGGAAAGGAAAATGTTGAGTCTGGAAATAAGGGAACAAACACGAGCAGAGTTTCACGAGTATTCCACTTTTTCCTCATGTTAAAAATAATATGAATGAACCGTCTTGATATATCAAAAAAATTTGGTCAGACTCGGCCCAGAGAGCACAGAGATGAAAGCAAACAAGTGCTGCTAATGTCAGCATTCATGGATGGCAGTAAACAAGCAATCATTATTGTAGTTGAACAGGGCAAACAATCTAAGATGATTTTACTTGAGAAAAACGCAAACGTGCAAAGTCGCTGTCATTCGTCACCGTGAAAGCAAGCAGACTTTTGAAGCTGGAACAATGAATGGAATTAAACACCTTCTTTCAATTGGTGAGAGACGAATAAAATTTATGCAATTCTCATTTGTTTCATTCAAGTAAGGGAGGCAGAAGGCTACTTACGGTCAAGACAAAAGGTTTTATTTTCGCAACTTGTTTACAGACTGAATTTGCTGTGTAAATATATGCTGACCAGATTTGAAATAATATTCAGGCCCGCATCAGGTAGTAAATTTATGATTTTACTCGGTTCTGCACAGGTCTGGGTCAAAATGAAAAAATATCAGACGGGTCTGGGTCTGGTTTAGGGACCATGAAGACCTCTAATTCAATCATATAAGATATAACTGACTAGTTTCAGCTTGATTACAGTACCATGTACTCCAAAATGGCGAGGGAAAATTAATACACTCACAAAAGGCACATTTTCAAAACCTGCGCATTGCCTTGCCTTGATTTCCCTTACCTTTTTGGTAATATTTAGAGTTGTGAGTCCAGCGGAACCCAGTACATAAACCAAAATCGGTCAGTTTGATGTGTCCATCCAGGTCAATAAGAATGTTGTCTGGCTTAATATCTCTGTGGATGAAACCCATTTTATGCACACTCTCGATGGCTAGGGTCAACTCTGCAATGTAGAACCTTGCTAAGGGCTCTGGGAAAACCCCCATACGGATCAGCAGGCTCATCATATCACCTCCAGGAATGTAATCCATGACGAAGTATAGACTATCTCTATCCTGGAATGAGTAGTACAGTCTGACTACCCACTCATTGTCAGCCTCTGCCAAGATGTCACGTTCTGCTTTCACATGGGCTACTTGGTTCCGGTTCAGAACATCTTTTTTCCGTAGAGTCTTCATTGCATATAGAGCCCCAGTGTCCACTTTGCGCGTAAGACAAACCTCACCAAAGGCTCCAATGCCGAGGGTCTTGATTTTGACAAACATAGACTTGTCCATCTTGGCACGGCGTAGTCGATTGTAATTAGATTCCTTCTGGTAAAGCATCTTCCTCATCTGTTCCTGCTCTGCCTCTGATAGGCCAGCCTAGTGGAAAAGATAAAAAAGAATGTTGTTGCATTTGATGACCACAGTAAATAAAGTAAATAAACAATGAAAATACATAACATTTCTGACAATTTTGTTGTTGTTAAAATCAAGCAATACATTTTTTTGTCAATGGAGGCCTTACTCACCTTGGACATCTCCTGCTCCAGCTGCATCCTGCGGTTGAGCTTCTGCTGGTACGTCTTCATCACATTCTCCACATGCTGCTCCATGTAGAACTTAAAAGCAAAGGGAGAGTAACTCTTAATGCGTGACTCCCTCTTTTCTTCATCACGGGCGTTTTTCCGCACAGGTACTGGTGAGGTCTGGATCTGCTTCTTATCTTTCACAACCTTTTCTCCTTTGCTTGTCTTGCCTTTGTCTTTGGAGGCAGCTTCCTCCTGCTTTCCCACTGAGGCACACTGGACAGTCCTACTCGTTGCACTGACATCTTGCAGTCCACCCATGGTGCTGGACTCAATGGATGCAGACTCTGGTCCAGATCCAGGCAGGAGAAGAGTTTTGGGGTAAGGTGGAGGTGGGCAGCGGTGCTCTTGGTTGGATTCCAGGGTAAAAGTCTCATCTGGTATGTATGCATGAGACTCTGGTGCTTCTTGGACTTGTGTGCTCAGCCAGCCTGGGTGGCATGGACCCACGGCTGTCTTTGGCTCAGGCCTCATGACCCGTATACTCTTAACGGGCGGCTGGATTGGTGGGGAGGTCACTGCAGTGATTGTGTTCGGTGGACCCAAGGGTGCCTCCTGCTTGCCAGCAACAGCAGCTGCAGTTGGCAATGTCTGCCTAACAGTCACCTTTTGGTGGTTGTTGAACGAATTGGTCCTGCTGGGTACACGTACCTCCCCTCTGAAGGGCCCCTGAGCCTGCCGGGCTGGTGGAGTACCCTCAGGAACTTGGGCTCCTGACCAGTGATGCTCATACAGATCAAGGTTAAGACTGGCCCTAGAAGGGGTAAGGAGGCTTTGGGGGACATCTGAGAACTCTGCACCCATTGCTCCAGTGGGCCGTGGCATCATGTGAACTTGATGTGAGGTGGGGCTGGCTTGGCGGGGATGGGAATGTGGTGGCAAATATAAGTTGGGAGGATAGCCACCACCATTTTGGCCCATTGCTCCTTTACTTGGCATATTAACATAGTTTTCTGGTGCTAATGGGGGCATCTTATTCTGGAAGGAAGCGCTGCGTTTGACCCCATAGCTGGAAGGCCTGTAGTCATAATGAGGGCCAGGGCCCCCTGAGGGTTGGGACTGGAGTTGCATGGGTGGTCCAGGCACACTGTAGCCCATCATAGCCTGGTCTATCCCACCTGGGTACCCTTTTGCCTGAGCTGGACCAGGTGTGTACATAGGGCCCCCCGGGTTGTTCTGGCCAGACATGCTTGAAGAATAGGCACCCATGCTGGCAGGACGACCCATCGGGTTTCCCATGGCAGGAACCTGTGATGGATTGGCAGGAGGTGGCATGTAGTTAATGACTGTTGGTGGACCCATGTATGCACGAGGTATGTCACCATCAACCCCATAACTAGCTCCTTCATACAGTGGAGCTCCCATTTGGTGATAAGTGGGCATGGCACCATCCCCAGTGGCCTCGATTGCTGACCGGTGGTCCATCAAATTTGACATGCCACCCTTTCCTAGAGGATTAGAATGGACATCTCCAGTTTAATTGCTGTTAATAACATTATATGCATATCTTACTATTGTAATTTGTTTCAGTGTCAGTCAGTACATACCTGGGGACGTCTGTTTGATGACACGTACAATCTGTTCGTTGTGCGGGTCCAGGTAACCCATTTTACTTATGTATTCCAACGCTGCCTCAATGTTACGACTGCCGGTCTGTTTCAGGGCACGCACTGCCATTTCCTGTTTGAGGAAATGACAACACACAAATTTCATGGAATGGGTTAAAAAATGATTGGCTACTGACTGACATAACTCCCTCAGCTATATCTTATATTTTAAGAGCTTAGTCTGGGTATTACAAGGCCTGCCCATCAAGCTACTATGTAATGCAGCATATATTAGCAAGCTTAAAATATCTGCCTCCATGGCATTTGCAATAAAGTTCTTGAAGCTCAGTGAGCATGCTGACGCCTGATCTATCACTAACTGGACAAGACTTTCTTCATATAAAAGGCCATGAGCCACATGATCTACCTATAAAGAAGTGTAAATCTATTTATCACAAACAAATGTTAATTTCTTTGTTGTAATTGCATTGGTTGTGAAAAACTGACTCAGGGCACCTCCAAAATTTATAAAACATGTTCATAAGTAAACATGCATGTAAAACACACCAAAAATGCAGACAAACACACAGCAGAGAATAGTTAACAATGCATGCAGATGCTTCCTCTTCAAGTTATGCACAAACTCCTTCCTGTACCAGTCCACAAATATATGAAAAAAGTCTAAACTTGAGCAATTCTATTGCTTTTTAGTAACCGTGACCCGTGTCAACAACCCACAGCCGACCCACTCAGATTTCCTTATTTTATTTCGGATCACTGCAGTCACAAAATGAGACAACTCAAGACGTGTACAATCTTCTGTGCACACAGACCCACACCAATATGAGGAAATCCCCTTGAATGGCATATGACTTCATTCAGAAGACATTTTGCTCAAACCAAATTCTGGAGCACAGTGTTTCAAGCTGCCACCCATTGGCCATCCACGACACTGCACAAAGCATGCCATGGGGAAAAAAGTAAATAAAAAAGTAGATTTTCCAGTGTTCAGATGAAATTTGGAGAACAGCAAATAGGAAAAATATAATAAAACTACTGTTCATATTAAATACATTCATATTTCAGTGTCTTTGAGATGATCCTGTCCCTGACAAAAGGGAAATGGAGTAAAAATGAAATGGCCGTAAATGAGCTGTCATTCAAACAGTGGGTACACTCAGTCACATCCACACAAATTCTGCACATTCCCTGAATGCTAGTTAGAATTACTGCATATCAATGTGTATAGCCACCAGTATGCCAAAATGCTTGTGGGAACAGAAATTCCCAATCAGGTCATTGAAAACCTTTATATGACTCTTTATTCTGTGAAATACAAAATAATTTTTTTGGAGAAATGTCTTTGTGGTTTTGTGACAATACAATAGAAGTTCATGGGAGCCAGTGTTGTTTGGTCAACAACATTCTTCAAAATATCTTATTTTCTGTTCTGCAGAAAAATAAAAGTCATAAAGGTTTGGAATGATACGAGTAAATGTAACAGATTTTTGGGTGAACAACCCCTTTAGCCAATTACATACTGTACGTATGAAGGCACCATTGTATGTACTGTAAAAAGCACCAGGACCAACAGCACAGAGGAAATACCCCAAACACATGCTGTCTGTCCGTGATTGCATTCCATCACAGTCCACTGAAGGGTGTGTCCCTTCTCGTCCCCCATAGTGATTTCATGGCGCCACTCTTTCTTTCACACACATTCACACATCAATCCAACATGTACTACAGTCTGGTTTAGGAAAGGGTTGGGCCTGGCTTTTGGCCCTTGGTCAGACTTTCAACCCTGACCTCCAGTGTCATGCGGGCAGATGTTCCGGACATTCCATGAAGCAGGAAGCAAGAATTCCAACTATGTGAAAATCTATGCTTCAATCTTCAATCTTCTTTCTCCTCCCCTCTTTATTTTGGAGATCTTTCAGTTCCAATATGTCTTTACCATTCATACTCGTCATTCCCAAAATATCTCCTTGTAGTTTCACCCGTGTCTTGACGGTCAGCACCGCAAGCCTCAAAGCTACGCTAGATATTCAATCTCTGACTGCGGTGACGGAAAGTACCAACACAAACAAACAAACATTTCTCTTTCTTTTTTGACTCTTACTTAAAAAGTATCTTCCTGTCTGAAGTGACATAAGTGTGTTCAGCCACTGTTCAAAAAGCCATTTTTATAAGCTTCCACTTTGACCCAAATTTTAAACATTCCTCCACTGGACATAAAAATTAAAGCCATATGTAGAACTCTACAGTCCTCCATATGTAGGAGCGTACAGACATCATACGTACAGAGGTAGTGAGAACATCAACTGGACTGTGAAGCAATATGTGTATTTGCCTAAGTTATTCAATTATATATTTATTTATTTAAATGTTTTAATCCATAATAAAATTGATTATAACTAGATATAACAGGTTACTGTAATTTGGCCAGCCCAGACCAGAAGATGCTTGAAAGCCTGATCAAACTGGATTTATGTACATTGTCAAGCATAAACTAAACTTTACAACATGCTTGAATATAATATGCCAACACAACACTGCACAAATACAATATTTTGTGTATTCCCCGAAGACACAAACATCACATGCATGGTGAATGCAGGCAGCTTTTCAAATCCGAAGCTCAAAACCACAAATCCACAACACATGTCATACTCATCTTCGTCCTAACACCAGCCCCCCTTCCTCACCCAAAACATTTCCTCTTTAAACTTAGTTATATAACCATGAGCCACGTCGCTGTGCAATTTGTGAGGTCCAAAACCAATGATAACGATCAA
This sequence comes from Barbatula barbatula, assembly GCF_947034865.1. Classification (NCBI taxonomy): domain Eukaryota; kingdom Metazoa; phylum Chordata; class Actinopteri; order Cypriniformes; family Nemacheilidae; genus Barbatula; species Barbatula barbatula. The sequence goes on from NC_136772.1 coordinate 14,234,527, forward strand.
GCTAAAGAAACCCAGGGAAAGACCAGAGGCGGCCATTTACTTCTCTGGAATGCACAAAGGGTCAAAGGAGGAACAGAGGCCCTAGTCAGAGGCGAACAGAAAACTAAAAATACCAAGTCACACAACATGGCATTACACAATAATGACTACTATATCACTATTAATAAAAAAATGAATGTCACACTTTAAAGGAACATCTAGGTGCCTGGGGTGTACGGCTCAATGGTGAGACCGGAAAAGGGTGAGAGAAAACAGTCAAAGTTTAGTTTTGGCGATGCTAAATCTGAATAGTTAGAGATGAGCCGCAAAACACAAATTTCATGTTTTCATAACATCGAAATAAAAACCTTCAATTCAGTGTATGAAAATAAACAAAGACATGTGAGGAGAGAAACACGAGAAGGACTGGGAAAAAGGACAGTCTTTCACTCTTGCCAGGGACACTGTACCAGCCATTAAAACTCAACTGAACCGTTCTTCTACGTACTGATGCTGTACATGTTTTGCAACCTGACAGTGAAATTCATATCTATATCTACGACACAATTTAAGGAGAATACAGATGTCTTAAAAAAATCCCATTTATACGACACAAAAAAATATTTTGACCCATTGTATGAATAAACCAAGCATCAGGATCAAAGAAAATGACGAACATTAAAGAGCATCAAGTTCACATCAAGACAACCTGATCCCAACTCCATTCTATACTTTATCTGATAGCATGTTTGAAATTTCAGAGACCTAAAAAAGCCCCATTCCGGTCTCTTATTTAGCCATGTAAAAGCAGCTCGGCTCCCTTCAGCTAGGCCTCGTAATTCCACTGGGCCGTGGTGGATTTCTCTGTGGTGTTGTGCATGGGCTTGAACACAGCATTCCTCTCATAGCTAATGCAATCACAGGGCCGGAATATTAGTAGCGAAGCCCCAATAACACAATATCGCCGCTGTCGGACTGAAACCTTAAATCTCTCTCTATGGTTTCATGGTTTTTATTTTTTACAGAAATCATTACTTTTGGTTATCCATCATGTTTGCCTGTGGGTTGGGCAAAGATTGTCAACTTTGACAACACAGTGTTTAATTATTGAAAATAAATCATTTTTTAATTATTTTATCTTTGTCTGAAACCTTGTATGTCCAAATGTGCAATTTTTCTGGAAATGGAAAAACACTGTACAATTTAATATATTTAATACTGTGATGTCAAAGTTGACAAGCACTTTTTAATGGTTAGACATGGTGATGATTTTATGGCAAAAAAATGTAATCTCAAAATGAAGATACAAGGTTTCGGAAACAGAGCAACTATACAGTATTTATATTTAACATGTATACAATGACCTATGAATATAATTTTAAAAATTTGCTAAAGAGTAGCTGGACAAAATATGCTATCACACAGCACTTCTCACATACACTAGAACAACTATGATTTAATAAAAAAATATATATTTTGGGGTAACGGGATGGGCTAACTTGGCCTGTACGACTTCATTTGGGGTGGAGATGTTCCACTGTGCTCTTTAAGAAAAAACTAAATACCAAACATGTTGTGAAATCTGACTGCCATTTCAACATTATTACACTCAATATTATGTAATGATTTTTCGACTTGGCAAAGACAGTATGGATTGTTTTGCATATCTAGTGTACAATGTTCAAAGCCCTATGTCCGCAATAAAGTTTAGGTAACTATTCTTCAAGTTTGTTATGGATTTCAGAAACCCCTATATGCAAAATATATACATATAGTATTAAGTCCTTTAACAGTTAGTGTTTTTGACAAAAACTTACCTGATCACAACCAGCATTGACAAGATCCTGCAACATCTGCTTGTTGACATCTGGACCACATTCAAAAGGCCTCAGAGACTTGCGGATCTCTCGTAGGGCGTTCTGGTAATTGTTGAACTTCTGGGGTTGTCTGAGCTGCTGTTGCCTACCAGCCTGGTCTTTGCCCTTAGAGTCACCCCCTTTGCCCCCTTCTGCTCTTGAACTTCCTCCATGAAGCGCCTGACTAACCAGCTTCGCTGGTTGCTTCAGTCCTTCCTTTATGTCCTGCAGGCGCTGGCGCGTGTTGCCCACATACGGGGCGGCGGGGAAGGTCTTAGGCCTCATGAGCAAATGTGGCCTGGTCTGGCTTGCACTCAAAAATCCAAGTACTCTCACACAAAAACACTTCACACTTGGAAAAGACAGAAAGGATCTTTCAATTACCCACTCACAAGCAAACACGCTAGTACAATCCAACTGTATCCACACACACAAAAAACACCAGGGGTGAGTTGTCTAACCTAAATAGATAACAGGCTGCAGTAGGAAAGATGCGAGGGAAGATTACAATTCCTGTTGTTGCTCGTCTTTGCTTCTGCTGCCTCTTTGGCTCTGCCGTCTGTTGGATGCTGGCCTACTCACATCCAAGGCAGCCCTTTCAGGGCTTACACTCCCCCTCCTCCCAAGACATGTGAGGGGTTATGTCTGCATTATTGTTCCATCCCAGTCTGGTATGCATCTTTGCCTGTGGAGACAGGGCTGGAGTTAGATAGAAGGGACAAGGGTCAATGTGCATCCAAGAGCCTACGTCAGTCCTGTATGTCAAATAACTAAGTCTGGACATTAAAGATCCTTTTATTGGTTTACAACTAAAAAATAGCTTTGCAATACTGAGAGAAGCTTGTTTTTTATGCAGCATACATGTTGAAACATTTAGAGGCAATGAACTTAATGTTCCTGTGACTTAGCCTGGTAAAGCACAGCAATGCCACATATATGTTTGATTCCCAAGGAAAATCTCATGATGTTGTATGGATATCTTTTTAGGGTTGGGGGGGGTGACGTTAGGTCCAGAGGTGAGAATATTCACTAGTTGTGAATAAAAATAATATACATGCTTCCAACATAAACATTCACACAAACGCCACCATTCCAACAAGGTTTATGGTGAGTTACTCAATTGTAACATTTAGAACAATAGTTAACAAAATAGTAAAACTAATATTTCAGATATTTAGGTATATGCATTTAGATCAATATTTGGAGGGTAAAGAGAAACATTTCACTCAATAAATGGTAGTGTAGTTGGCAACAACACTGTGTCTTCTTGCAATGTTTTTCAAAAGGAAAGAAAAAAGTACTGTATACGCCGTACATGTATCCTTCACCACATGACACTATATGGTTGCATGAACCAATAGCTCTTCAATATATATGGCACATGAAATGGCCAAGAGAGATGTACAAAGGAGGCAGACGGTGGCTTTGGCCAGTGTGAACTTTTAAACAAATAGTGTAACAACAATGAGACAGAATAATTATCAATACGGAGAAAGGTTCGAGGACGCAGGGAAAATAAAAACATTTAGTGAGAGTTTATTAAACACTTTCAAAACAATCCAAGAGTAATGCAATGGGCCTGTATTCAAAGGACAACGTCTTATGGTTAAACATATCTTCATGCAAATATATTTGACTGATCGTAAAGTATAGAGAGTTTGTAAACATAAGTTAAGTTACCTACAGCTCGTGGTAGTGTAGTAGGCTATATTTTATAACCAACTGGAGTCAACGCGAGATTCGACGAGATTTTAACATAACTGTAACGTTTTCGAATAATCTTCGGATCACTTTTTCCTACAAAGCATGAATATTTGTGACGTGATTTTTCCAGATTCACTTATTTTTTCTACGTCGGCTGTAAAAAATATAATGTAAAACGGGAAGGTGTTTGTGATATATTCCAGAGATAATAGATCTCCCGTTCTTGCGTTTTAAAGCCCAAAGTGTTGACCATTGGTCATTCGAGTATTTTAATAGATACAAACTAACTTTGGGAAGCAATAAAGTTGCGGGGTCTTTTTCGGAGTGCAGCGAGAGGAGGAACGCAGATCCGCTGGAGCGACTCCGCATTCCAGCGCAGGAGAATGTGCTGTTCACTCCCTATCTCACTTCCTTCCCACATTTACAAATGGATATGCTACTGCAAATCGAACAAACAATGCCCGTATTCGCGTTTAACGCCCAAATATATACAATGAAGTTTTGCGCTACTCACCATGTGATTTAAGTGGTACCTTAATCCAAGGAAACTGGTTCAAACTCAAGTTGTAAACTATCTCTCTGATATCCCGTTGCCCAGATATCGTCTTTCGATGTTCTCTCACAAAAGGCATAGAGTAAAAATCGTGGGACTGTCCTCCATTTTCTCGCTACTCACGGCAGAATTAGAATGCAGTACAAAGTTGGACACTTACTGCATTGTTAACATTCCAGAAGAGTCACGTGAGGCACCCATGCACGTCAGCACTGCACATACACTGGGCGGGGCTTCCTACATTTACAACACTATTCAATAGCTGCGATTATGATCTGATGCGACAAGCACACACTACACACTGTAAAGGGATAACACAAGCAACTTATGTACTCTACTTGAGGTAACTCTTTCGTTTCCAACCTTAAATTACTTATTTTGAAATTCTTCACTAGTTCAATAGAGCGGCTCTTTGATCAAGTTGTAGCTATTTTGTCTTTCATGTCTTTTATGAAATAACACAAAAAAATATGTTCCATAATTTTGATGAACTACACTATGAGAGAACATTCCAGCCAACCTACAAGAACAGTCTGGAGTAGAAACGAAACATCACTTTCTTTTTAATTATAGTATCTACAAAAAACTGAAAAAACACCTCAAAATGTCTCTCTGAGACAATATGACCAAAACTGGCGCTGCCCACTTATTGCACCAAGTTGGTGAAACAAACATACTGAAACAAAAATGTATGAAACAAACTTTCAAGATGTTCAGATGAATTATGATGAAACAAGACTGATCATAACAACTGGCCTGCTTTTTAAAAATATTGTCACATGTAATTAAACTGTGGATAAAAAGAGACTGAAAAACTAAAATTTCACAAGTACTCCAAATTTTATGGACAGACATTTGCATGTTACACAACAAGATGCTCCATTAGCTCATAGTCACATAGGCCAACTTTGTACATAAAACACATGAAAACATGGGGAACAAAATAAGTCAAATGTGTCATTGTTGTTATAAATCCTACCATTGATCAACACAACACACAAAACTAGGTGAAAGCTGGGAATACCATACAGAAATCTTAAGTGCACTCGCTGAACATCAGGCTCCTGTAATGTCCAGGGACTATATAATGGCAAATGTTATTGGTGTTGATTTAAAACAGCAACAACAACAACAACAACAAAAGAAAATCAAACAGCAATGCAAATAACTTGTAATGGTGATAAATGGTTGTAACAAAGACAACAGACTAAACAAAGGATTTAATGCAAAAATATAGTGTATCTATACAGAAGCAAAAATGTAATAAGGATCAAATTGGGAAAGGCACTGGAAACTAGGAACAGCCAATATACGAATCTTGCTGTCTCTGGCTCAAACACTTTGTTCAGTGCCTTGGATATTTAAAATTCACAAGTCACAGACTCTACTCTCAAAAATACCACATTCAGTTTAAGCTATGAATGGAATGTTCCATATCACATCAAAGCATCAACAAAGCCAAGACTAAGGAAGTTCCTTATGTAACAACACCAGAGAATTACACATTCTAGTAAATGGTCCAGTAAACCGTGTCTGATAAATGTTTGGTATAAACTGGTCATTAGGTTCCAAACCACAATGTTCTTAGAAATGTTTCATCCCCATTTTTAACAACAGATTCATACAAAATAAAGCATTTAGTTAAAAAAGGGGAAAATAAAGGTGCATTTTGCAAATGTAGTGCGGTGAATATAACAGATTACTCCAGAGGAACAGCTGAAATGCACAGGTTATTTAAGGCACAGGCAACCTGCACTATCTTATCGAAAGTGCTCACATTGGAAGTGCGATCCATGACTGTGAAGGGACTCTCCACTGGTCCGGTCAACATACAATATCTTCTCTTGACCATCTTTATGACCTGCTCTACATGCCTATGAACGTTCAGCTTGTCTAAATATGTACCCGCCACCGAGCAAGCTTCTGCATCCAGTATGCTCTGGCTGCTTGTACTTGTGATTTTGAGTTCGGCTTTGCGGGCATCCACCAAGTCACCGATGTTGAAGTCATGCTCAGCAAGCACGACATCACCTGGCAGAAGTTTACAGAGGAGGCCACAACTCTCCACTAGATTTTTGTCACTCACATGACCCGGTGATCCGCCCGAGACAAACGTGACCACACCTTGCGGAGCAACACCTATCACATACTTCAGCTCATTAACTAGAGCTAACTGGTTGGACATGGTCAATGCCGCAGAAGGAACATGCTGATTCACATCCTCTTTTTCCAGAGACACCCTAAAGCAGTCGATAATCACTGCACAGTCTGGGTAAGTGCAACGTAAAGCTGCCGGGAGGTTTTTTCTGAGCTCCACTCTAGATGGCCAAAAAACAGCAGTGGGTACCAGGGTGGTGAACATTATGTTAATGATCCGATGGACTGTCCTGGTCACCGTGGCAACCGTTATCCCAAAACGATAGGCCAAGTCTTGGTTTCTAAGATCAAGCCTAAGTCGCATTAGTGTCAAGAGTAGCTGCTGGAACTTTGAAAGTTTTCCATTTTTGTCTCCTTTCATGTGTGGCACGAGAAGCATCATAACCGTCTCAAACACAAAAAAGTTTGGCAGTCCTGTATAGAACCTAACCTTTTCTGGATCATTTCTGAATGATGCCTCATTGAGAGACATCTTCTCTACTGATTCCCTCAGCTCCATATTCTCTTTCTTAAGAGCTTCAAGGTTGGACTGGCAGTCAGGGGGCTTCATGGGGACGTATTTTACTGGCTTTTCCACTGGGCTAATACTTGTCAGGGAGATTTCTTCATCACTGTCCATTTCATCATTATCGTCTTTATCTTCATTACAACTGCTAAGCGAAGAGGAAACATTCTCTGGCTCTTCTTGACTGTGGATCAGGATGTTGTCTTCCATGAAACGTCCTTGTCCTTGTAGGAAGAGCAAAGCATTGGCTGCCTCCACTTGTGCTTCTAGTTTATCATAAAGTTCACATGCACTTGCTTCCTTCATATTTGGGGACAGTGGTGCTGAGATAAAGACTGAAGGTACATAGTCTGGAGATCTAGGATTCTTCACTTGTTTTCCTGTAAATCAAAATCAATTACCATTTATATTTATGGTTATAAACGGTTAAGACAATACATTTAGGCTATTACAACAAGGTTTGTATTTACTAAGATAGACCATAGATAAGAAAACAAACGCTAACTAAAAACGCAAAGCCTATCACCATGGCAACGCTGACACGATGTCAGTTATGTGGAGGTGTTACAAACATTAAGGCTACAGAGCACCCTTTACTACCAAATTTTCTTCAAATTTTTATTATTTTTTGCAATAACCTCACACATTTTAAGTTGTCATCAGCTTCTCGGGTTTCATAACATAATTTGCGTTCTTATAGTAGGCCTATAGGCTTGACACGTACACAAGTTAATGCATAGCATAACAATTACTTAACAAAATGAATGAATGGCGTCATTCTGTCTAAATATACCTGAAATGAAGTGTGTGCTGCAGAGTCTACTGCCCTCGTTTGGCATCCATCCTTTACGATTCACAGCAGCAATCCACCGCTGCTTCCGCTCCGGGTCCCGAGGAAACCTGTAGAAGGATAATGCGGTGCCAGGGGTCCTCCTGTTCCGACAACCAGCCACCACACATGTGTGAACCATATTCAGGCCACTAAATGCGTGGACCTACCCGCTTTCCTTCACGAGTAATATGTACAACCACAATCTGACTCCCAAAATGGAGTCGGGGTAGAGTAGGCGGTGGTATTTTACGTCACGCTTCAGAGGCTGGCTGTGGTTGGTCCTTTCAGTCACCTCTCCTGTGATATCATCTCTGTGTGTCGCGTTCTTTCATTTACAAGCTGCAAGGAGCGCACATCGTCGTTTGCTTTTCAAAATAATTACATCAACATGGCTGTGGAATCAAGAGTAACACAGGAGGAAATTAAGAAAGAGCCAGAGAAGCCAGTGGACAGGGAAAAGGTTTGTTTCACGTTTGTTTGTTTGTCCAAAGTACCAACCGTTATGCAAAAAAGCCGAGAGTTAGCATGCTAAGCTAATTCGCTGTACTGAAACCCTAAAGAAAAACAACTTTCGATCGATACCTTTATATTCGACGGTGTTTATACTGAAAGCAAAGTTTCATTTTTTACATTAGTTCTGTATCTCTATTTTGTAATGTGAGGTTTGGCGTTAAAAATAAGTTGACGTTACGTTAATTGCTTTAGTGAACAATGTTTTTTTACGTAAAGATTACACTTGCTTACTTGCATTATGTTGACCATGTTTTAAAAAAATGCTGTCCTTAATCTCTGCATGTGGGTGTTTTCCTGCAGACATGTCCCCTTCTGTTGAGAGTGTTCACCACCAACAACGGCAGACATCATCGCATGGACGAGTTTGCCCGGGGAAATGTGCCATCTAGCGAGCTTCAGATTTACACCTGGTACGAATAGTGTCATATTTGCAGCTTCTTAAAATGTAAAAAAAACTGTATAATCAAGAATTATAAATTTTTGTTACAGGATGGATGCTACCTTGAAAGAACTGACAAGTCTGGTGAAAGAAGTCTATCCGGAAGCGCGAAAGAAAGGCACACATTTTGGATTTGCCATTGTTTATCCAGACCCTAAACGACAAATCTACAGGTAAACATAGACCGATGATTCTGGGCTTTCTGCGTTGGGCAGCATATATCTTGTGAATCTAATATAATCTTGCCCTTATGTCGTAGGGTCAAAGAGATTGGAAATACAGTTTCGGGTCGCAAAGGTGCCGATGATTCCATGACACTTCAGTCTCAACGGTTTCAAATAGGAGATTACCTAGATATCGCCATTACTCCACCTAACCGTGCGCCTCCACTCCAAGGACGTATGAGACCCTACTGAGACAGATTGGCCTTCATTAAAACACACAGATATTGTTGACTTGTCAGGGGTACTGAATCTTGCTACTGGAGATCTACATTCCTGCATAGTTTAGTTTGAGCCTGTATTTTTAGGTGACAAAATTCAATGGTAGATCTTGCTTAACTTCTTTAAATGTTTGTAAAGTTAATAAGGAAGATATATGTCTAGCAGCAGGATCATGTACCCTTGTGAGTGAATATTGGGTTTTGAAAGTTGTGTAGATATAATTTTTTCCATATATTTTCTGTTCATTATTGGGTTTTATAACAGAGCTACCTTTTAGATTTAGACTTGTTGCCATAACATTCATTAAACATTTTCCCCATTATCATGTCTGTGGTCTGGATCTCTTTTAAATGCAACAAAAAGTCAATTTGTAACAAAAACAGACATGTGGGCACTCTTACGGTAGGTTATCTTTTCATACTTCCTAGGACACACAAAAGAGGAATAACTAGTTAATGGATATATGACATTTTAAATAAAAAACCCATGACGCTATCATATTTTATTGTGTGTGTTAGTATTTTGAGAGTTATGGCTTCAATCAAAACCAACTACTGTTTGATTGCTAGTAATTGGAAAGCACAACAAAAAAAAACATGATTTAAATGGATAAACCGCGTTCTCATTTTGGAACTAAACTCTTCATATAGTGTGGATCTTAAGTTTGTCAGAAGATTCACTCCAATGCATCAAGTTTAATGATTATATTTAACATTTTATTTTAGTTTCTTTGCAACATTTTCCTAAAAGTGTTCACATTAACATGAACTCATCACCACTGCATGATTCTCTTGTTTCCATATGAATTCTGCAACATGGATCCAGTGGGCATTTAAGACTTGCATTGAGCCACAAGCTGAGGAGAAAAAAACAATCGCATCAAATAAATCATAGATTTTCATCCATCCTTTAGTATGTCAAACTCGAAATATTGGTGACTTACTTTTAAGATATCTTGCGTAACTGAGCTTATATCAGGCATCTCGGGTGTGCAAGGGTCTGCAGGGAACTTCATTCTGACTTTTGGAGTTGCAAGACACCAGTCCTGATTGAGGCATTCTTCAGGCAAGGGGATAGGGCTTTGGTTTGAGTCCTTTTTCATCCTGTGAAGACTTTCACCTGAAGTACCGTTCTGTTCAGAGTTGAGGGAAGGAAAAAATGTTAATGAAATTTACCATCTTCAGTGTAACACCTAAGGTATTTAGTTAAGATTATTGCATCATGCTTACACAAGTTAGCGAACTCCCAAAAAGAGACTGCAGAGTTGGCATATCAGGTAATGGCTCCTCATAACTTTGGATTTTTGGCATCTCTGGAGGGTCACATGATAAAGATCTTGCGTTTGATGGATCTGGAAGGTTAAAGCTGGTTGCCTGTGAACCCCTGTGCAGGTAACTTTCTTCCTGTCTGGCATCCTGCAAAACAATGGTGCTTGGAATTAATAGACACGACTAGAGAAAGAACTGAATTATCAATTTGGCCAGACTTTCCAAACCGTAGTCAAAAGCGTGTACACAAATACTTGCGGTTTAATGTTATTATTCATTTTTAATAATTGGAAAATCACAATATGATAATTAATTATGCTATGACAAAAAATGCCAAATAAACTTTAAATACTATCCCAGATTAAAGCTCTGCACACTACTGACTGTTAACTAACGTCAAAGAGCTGTCATCTAGTGTGCTTATATTTGCGCATTGGCCCTATATGTGTCGTTACATTTGATTGGGAGTTTATACGGTCATAGTCTAGTAATAAAAGTGATGTCGCTTGTGGCACATATCTGATGCGTTACATATCTGTGACAGTGGGGCAAAAAAGTATTTAGTCAGCCACCAATTGTGCAAGTTCTCCCATTAAAAAGATGAGAGAGGCCTGTAATTTTCATCATAGGTACACTTCAACTATGAGAGACAGAATGAGAAAAGAAATCCAGAAAATCACAATGTCTGATTTTTAAAGAATTTATTTGCAAATTATGGTGGAAAATAAGTATTTGGTCAATATCAAAAGTTAATCTCAATACTTTGTTATATAACCTTTGTTGGCAATGATCAATCAAACGTTGTCTGTAAGTCTCCACAAGGTTTTTACACACTGTTGCTGGTAGTTTGGCCCATTCCTTAATGCAGATCTCCTCTAGAGTAATGAGGTTTTGGGGCTGTCGCTAGGCAACACGGATTTTCAACTCCCTCCAAAGATTTTCTATGGGATTGAGATCTGGAGACTGGCTAGCCCACTCCAGGACCTTGAAATGCTTCTTACGAAGCCACTCCTTCGTTGCCTGGGCGGTGTGTTTGTGATCATTGTCATACTGAAAGACCCAGCCACATTTCATCTTTAATGCCCACATTTCATTCTTTCCTTTACACGGATCAGTCGTCTTGGTCCCTTTGCAGAAAAACAGCCTCAAAGCATGACGTTTCCACCCCATGCTTCAAAGTAGGTATGGTGTTCTTTGGATGCAACTCAGCATTCTTTCTCCTCCAAACACGACAAGTTGAGTTTTTACCAAAAAGTTATATTTTGGTTTCATCTGACCATATGACATTCTCCCAATCCTCTTCTGGATCATCCAAATGCTCTCTAACAAACTTCAGAAGGGCCCGGACATGTACTGGCTTAAGCAGGGGGACACGTCTGTCACTGCAGGATTTGAGTTCCTGGCGGCGTAGTGTTTTACTGATGGTAGCCTTTGTTACTTTGGTACCAGCTCTCTGCAGGTCATTCACTAGGTCCCCCCGTGCGGTTCTGGGATTTTTGCTTACCTTTCTTGTGATCATTTTGACCCCACAGGTGAGATCTTGCGTGGAGCCCCAGATGGGAGATTATCAGTGGTCTTGTATGTCTTCCATTTTCTAATAATTACTTCCACAGTTGATTTCTTCATACCAAGCTGTTTACCTATTGCAGATTCAGTCTTCCCAGCCTGGTGCAGGTCTACAATTTTGTTTCTGGTGTCCTTTAACAGCTCTTTGGTCTTGGCCTCAGTGGAGTTTGGAGTCTGACTGTTTGAGGTTGTGGACAGGTGTCTTTTATACTGATAACGAGTTCAAACAGGTGCCATTAATACAGGTAAGGAGTGGAGGACAGAGGAGCCTCTTAAAGATGAAGTTACAGGTCTATGAGAGCCAGAAATCTTGCTTTTTTTTGTAGGTGACCAAATACTTATTTTCCACCATAATATGCAAATAATGTGATTTTCTGGATTTTTTTCTCATTCTGTCTCTCATAGTTAAAGTGTACCTATGATGAAAATTACAGGCCTCTCTCATCTTTATAAGTGGGAGAACTTGCACAATTGGTGGTTGGCAAAATACTTTTTTGCCCCACTATAGTTCAGGAATGTATCACCTTTTTTAGGAGCTTGCTGACAAAAGGTGTTTCAAATGCAGGGACCTCTGGGGTTGAAGGGCAATTTTGACGAGGAGGAGAAACAAGGTTATTCCGTCCATCTATTCGGGGAGAGAAAGGAACCCGGCGTTTCTCAATCTTAAATCCTGGGGTGCAAAACACAGGAGGCTCTGGGGATTCCAAATTCTCTGAAGGATTTGAACAGAAAATATGTGAATTAAAAAGGAGAAACAAAACAAAACATTGTAATCAGCAGCATGTTGCTTAATTGGAATCAACACAAAATAAACAGAATAACAAAAGGAAACGGCAATCTAAGAGACTTACCATTGACAACACCTTTGTTAGACACAGACGACAGACTGGAGAAGACGTGAGAGGGTTTGTGAGCATTCCCTGTTGTTTCACTGTCAAAGAAAACACACACAATACGGTACTGCATATATTTACATATAAAACTAATATATTGCTGCTGTCCTTCTAAAACCACATATCTCCATATTTCGTGATTTTTATTTTTTAGCATTGTGATATAAGTATACCTGGTTTTCTTTGGTGGCTTCTTGTTAAACAAATCCATGGTAAAATCATTGTTCCAGCACATGGTGTACTCGGAGATACCAAAGTCCTCTAACCGTGGAGTAGGAGCATCCTCTTCCATACGCAGTGAGCACTTCGGTGTTTTTGGCTGTGGTGGCTGCATGTTCATGACAAACACTGGTGGTGAGAGAGCCACAGCTGGCACTGGAGCATCATCATGGGACGGCTCAGCTTCATTGAAAACTCTTTGAAGCTGAAGTGCAGACAGACCAAAGTCTGAGAGCTTTGGGGTCCGCAGTTGCTCAACAGAAGGTGACGGCATCTTATCGGGGGTCTTTGATTGCTGAGTGTCTTCATAATCCCTGTGTCCCATCTCCTCATCTTTTTGTACTTCATGCGTATTTTCCAGCTCTCTCTCTTCCTGCTCCTCTGCCTCTTTTGTGCTGTTCATCACTAGAAGAGGGAACAAAAAGAGAATTCAAAAAAATAAAACAAAATGAAAAATTAAATAACACTGTAAACGTAACCTTCTCAGATATGACAAACATTCACCTGTGTTCTCTTGTCTTGCTTTTCGTGGTTGGTAGCCATATTTCTCGTAATGTTTCTTTAGCCTGTCAATGTCTTCTGTGGTCCTCTGCTTTAACACCAAGCATCTTCGGATGAAGGTCCTCAGTTCAGTACTTCCTGCATCTTGTCCGGCCACCTGATCCTGAACTTGCCGCTGCAGCAATGTAACAAACAACATTACATTAAATGTAACTATAAGAATGGATCATAAGTAAACGCATACATACCTTTAGTTGTCTGACTTCAGAATGTAGCTGATATAGTGCTTGAGCCCCATTCTCCGTGTCTTCTGCATATGACCATAAACACCAGTGAACGAATGCACAATTCAATGGACATATGATACAGCCCTGGTCATTAGGACATCTTTACAGTAATATCCTAACTCATCCTATGTTTACGCTAAAATCCCAATTAGAGCAATAAACTTGTCAGATTTAAACATAAAACAGGAGGTTGCTGTAATGATCTTTTAATAAACTTCAACATGTTGCCTGTTTACCATCGTCCTCTTTCAGGTTTTGACTTGCATGCAGAAGATTGTTGCTCTCAGTCTCCAGATACACGGTCAGTTTACGCAGCTTCGCGAAGAAACGCTCTGAAGCATTCATACTGAGTGTACGTTACCTCAGAAAATTACAGCCTAAAAGAGGATGAAGTCACAAATATACATTCATTTAACCATTTACCTACCGCTATAAAGAATCAACTGTACCTATTCTAGACTAAACACTGGAGTGAAGTAACGTTATACAACAACACAAAATGCTAATAACAATACACGAAAGAGAGCTAATCATTAAAAACACTTCGACATATATAACGACAACATATTTAAAAACTCCGCAAAATATCGTAACTAATGTACTGCAGTTTAATTAAGCAAATTTGAAGAAAATGTAACATAAATATGAACTTCCTACACTTTCAAATTTGGCGGCACATCCGGGTTCCTCTTGTTAGGTTTTAAGCAGAGATGAACCCCGTCAGTGAAGCTCATTATTGACACCTAGTGGTTGTTTGCGTCACAGGCGCCGATTGAAAAAAAGTACAGTTAGGTCCGTAAATATTTGGACGGAGCCACATTTGTGTTATTTTAGCTGTGTATCAAAATGTATTTCAGTTACAGTTAAAACGGATATTGTCTTAAAGTGCACACTAGCTTTATTTAGAGTTCCCACATCCAGATCCAATTCACATCCAGATAAGCTGAAGGCTTTAGGACATTATTCACAGGTGTGGGCTTTACCTTCAATAATTTCTTCATAAATAAAGCATGTTAAAGGTCTTGAGTTGATTCTACGTGTGGTGTTTGTGTCACCGGGTGAAATGAAGAGGAATGGCCAACGACATTGACGAGCGCCAGCTGTGACCACTAATCAGGCCGGTATTGGCGAGCACATGTGGGGAGATGGATAAAAGGAGAAGCTGGAAGCCGTAGGGGGGTTCGTGTTTTGTGTGCTTGTTTTTGACCTCGGATTCCCTTTAGTGTTTTCTACCAGTGGAGCGTGAGGGTGAGGGTGAGGGTGAGGGTGAGGGTGAGGGTGAGGGTGAGGGTGAGGGTGAGGGTGAGGGTGAGGGTGAGGGTGAGGGTGAGGGTGAGGGTGAGGGTGAGGGTGAGGAAACACTGAAGACGGGTGAGTGACTGGCAAATGGGATTGAGGACAGAGTGATTAAGGATAGTACAAAGGATCTATGTTGTCACCAAAGAGGAAAGTTAAGTGCACTTTAATTGGAAAATGAGAAAAGTGATGTTATGAGGATTGGCCTAGAGCAAGTTGAATACTGACCTGTGCTTGCTGGCTGGGTGTATTTCTCTCACCGTGAGCCTCCGAGATCAAGTAAAGAACTGGGCCTTATGTGATCGATCTGGAAACCTGATACCCTCGTGGATTGTCCGACCCTGCAGAGATGGAGTGAAGGCCTGTTGTTCACTGTGAGGTAGTGTGGCATTGCAGTGTCTGAAAGTGTGAAGTGAACACGTGTGAGGAGTCCTAGTATTTATGTATGCACGAGTGTGGGAGATTTAACCATTACCATCACTCGGTAATCTTGGTCTGGGGAAGTCTAACCAGTGGGGTATCAAGCATTCAATCTGATCTACAAATCTGAAGAACTGTGTCCGGGTTCCTAGCCTGTTGTTTCTGTATCCGAGAGTGGAGAAGCTCGGCCTTGTGCGCTGGTGGGACGAGCCGCACTTGAGGTTGTGGGAGATTATTGTTCTAGGAACCGAAGAAAGCCCAGTCACCCCCCTTGTGTTTCTCGATTCTCTCCTGGGAGACTGCCACCTCCTCCCTGTCTGCTCAGGGAAAGAGAAAGCCGGTTAGTAATGCTTGTACTGCCTACCCATTGTTGTTCTGTGACCACAGGAAGTTGCTGGATGCTTTGGCGACACCCTTCGATGAAAGTCTGGTCCACCGCTGCCCAGCAAGAAGCAAACCTCGAGTCTGTTGGCTGCTGCACCCGACCTGCTACGAAGGAGGAAGCCGGTTAGTAACGGTTGTACCGCCTACTCATTGTTCTGTGAACACAGAAAGTTGATAGATGCTCTGGCGACACCCTTCGACGAAAGTCTGGTCCAAATAATGGGGTTCAGGGAGATCTCCATGCAAGTGTAACAGACCATAGTTAGATTACAAAACAAATCCATCAGAAAGATGTCAGGTCAATTTGGTACATTCGTAGCAACAAACACACCAGTGAGCCCAAAAAAAGGCATCCACATGAAATAAGTGCAGTGGTGGTGGATGATGACTTTATCCTCTCCATGATAAAGAAAAACACATTCACAACATCCAGTGCAGAACACTCTCAAAGAGATACATTTGTCAATAAAACAAAGAGAATACAAGGAAAAAAATTGTATTATCCGTTTTGTTGAAGATACCTTTTTGAAGGCTTTTGGCTTACCTATGAGCACTTGAGCTTAAATGAGACTTGAGTGTATGAAATAGACGTAGGTTATGGTGTAACCCATGATTTGTTGCAATTTTGAGGTGTTGACAATAAATGCGATTGCTCTCCTCACAAATCAACTGTTTCTTGTTTTTCACTGACATGTCTGTTAAGTGTTGAAGACTAGTGCTGATTTGAGCCTATATTCAGTATGAGTAAAATACTCAAGTACTGTTAAAATCAGATACTCTGAGACTTTTACTGAAGTCGTTTTGCAATTGGTGACTTGTAACTTGTAATGGAGTTATTTCCGCTGCAAAGGTCTCTGTACTTAGACTTAGAGCGGCCCTTCAACAGTGTTTCATGCATTCTGACTTATTTACAATGTTAAACTTGTCTTCTCATGCTTGACCTGGCAACTTGTCAAAAAACGAGTTTGACGTATTTCTGTACTCGATACACTTCCCCCAGGGATAGGTTTCGTAAAGTTTTTTTCGAACATAAAAAATCGTTATGTCACAACTTTTCTTAGTCCCTTATTGGACAATTCTCCCAAAAAAGCATGCGGCATGCCCAGGCATCAACCAAGGAGAGCAGGAGAAGCATGAACACAAGTCACTTTCACTTGCGTGCAGGAGGAGAGAAAGAACTACTTTCAGCTGTGTTTGTCTGTTCATTGCATTTGGATGATGAATGTTATATAAAAGATAGATATAACAATGGATTTAGAGATCGTTTTGAAATTGATCAATTGAAATCATAATGGAGTTATGCTTAGGGCACCAAAATGGCTAGCAGCGGCCCTGACTCTACGGATATTTGAAGGGTACGATACTTTTCTGTAAGTACTGAAGATTAACATGAGATCCGCAAAACTTGAGTTATGGCCTCTAAGTATGGTTTTCAGGTACTCTTTACACCTCTGGATGCAGGTTTATTAATGATAAACATTGAGATGAGTACAGGTCCGTAAGTAAACCAACAGGACCGGCCATCTTGTGGGCATCCTGCGGCGGCACAGGATCGGGCATCCTGGGGGATAGTCGGCTGGAACTGTGGCTGTACGGGACACCGGCTGCTGCACCGGACTGGATGGAGAACGCATATTGTGTCCTGATCAACAATAATATGTTTCTCTCCATTATCCACTATTAGTGTCGAATAACAGTTCATCAAGGTACATCTGGAGACTGAGCCTTAGACAGGTGCAGATGAGTTTAGTGACACATTATTATTAGTGTATATCTCTTTACTGTCTAGACGTTGTAATTGCGTAGTGATTGTGTTCCTCAGTAACATTCTGAAAAGCATTTGATTACCTAATTGTGTTCTTGTTGCATTTCACAACGCCGTCTTAACTTCACTGTGAATCAAAAGCTCAGGTCTAATCTGCATGATGGCAAAAAATACAAATAAATACTTGTTTGACAATCATCAAGGTCTTAACCTGGCCCTATAAGCTTAATATTCCTTTTACTGTTACCTAAAATACCTTGTCCGTAAAACAAAATCACTTTCTGCTGCTTTAATATCTGACTTTGTTGTCGCTTTTATCATATCATTTTATCAAATATAATAATTTCTCATTGAAAGTTTGCTGAATCATTTTAGAAATGTATTTCTTATTATTCTAAGTGTAATATGTTCTTGAAAACAGAGACTCCGTAAAATTCCAAAGATAATTCTGTAAATATACATTTGGAGGAGTGACTTCTAGAGACCGTGGCAAGAATAAGAGCTATTAAACACAAATTGTGACATTTTTCCTTGAAGGTCAACACTTGTTTGCTGAATGTGTAGCATACATTATCTCAAGGACAGCCGCAAAAATGAAGTGGTGGAAATGATTGTTATCAAATGTGTATTTACACTACCACAGGTGTATAAAGCCAAAGCCAAGGTCATGTCAAACACTTCTAAACCATTCCAGGAGTGTGGGTAAGTCCCTTAAACTTCTCAACATTTTAGATCACATTTATATAGTTGTAAAAAGTCTTGTTTCAAATTTGTCCAGCTCAAACTCATCTACTACTGAAATCATGGCACTCTTCGGAAAAGTTCTGGAACCTGTGGGCTTCTTGCAGTCAATGCGTGTTTTGGTTGAGGGAGTCTGTGCTTTTCTCAGTGGTACTGCCTCAGCTGATGACACAGACCAAGTAAAGAAAAGTTTGGACCACATAGACAATGAGCTCAGTTCCTTTGGAGCAGGCTTGCTCAATGATCAGGAGGTCCATGGTCTTGAAGATGACCTGATCACAGTGTACAACCAGCTAGGAGCTGCCATAAGAGCCCAGCCACAGTTCACAAAACAGGAGAAAGAGGTGTTTCTGAGCTATGTCCGAGAATATCGCCTAGAGAGGCAACTGACAGCCCTTTATAATCGTATAATGGGGATATCCGCCCTGACAGATCAACCGACCCTACTGGAAGAACTCATCCAGAATCTTAAGCCTAAACAATGGGAAATGAAAGAGTTTTGTGTAAAGGTAAAAAGAATGCATTTATAAAGAAATGTTCAGTAAATAAGTAACAAAAAATACAATTAAAAAACTATTTAATATGTTCTTGTAGTTCAGTTAAGAGCACAATTCTAGCAACATTAAAGCCATGCATCCAGTTTTTATATGGAACATAGGCCTACATACAAGTTCAGGTTCAAAGCCTTTATTTTCATATGTTTCCAATGAAATTCTTTGCTTTCCACTGTGCGGACATTGAAAGATTAAAAATAGAGTAGAGAGAAACATAAAATTACAAATATACAAACAGTGCAATAGTAGTGCTATATAATACATTGTTACGTGTGTGCAAAGAAATATTCTGACAAAATAAAAATAAATGCATACCTAGGCTTTAATGCAGTCAAAAATAAAAATTAAGAATTTACAGTTTTAAATGTCTATGAGTGTACATTAGACCTAATTTAAATGTGGTCGTATAGTGTCCTTGAAAAGTCTTGAATGAAAGTGTTTGAAATAAAACAGTTCTTCTGATAAACGTCAAAGTACAGAGATAAAGATTCCTTTTTATTTATTACATTGTAAAACATTTCAGAGCCCAACAAATTTTCTAGTGACTGGTAACATCTACATTTTTAGTGGGCTCAGTTGACATTTCATATATTTATCACAACAGTCTTTTCAACAGGGGGTTATGAAATTTACTAACCTTCACATTTAAAACTTTACCAATTGTAAAATGTAGATGCAGCGGGTTTATGTACATGATGGTGTGTTTATGAAACAGTTTAACTGAAACCGCAAATTATTTTTATAAATGAAAAGTGGAGTAATATTTCTGAGCGATATTAACAATAGTGTGTGTTCTATGTCCTTCAGGTTAACTTTGTTCTAAGCACAGGTCTGGTTTGCCTTTTTGTAGAGGCCTATCTGATAGGCAGAGATCAGGCGCTCTTGATGAAAACCTGGTCAGGTAAGATGAGCGTCCTCTACAGAAAAATGAAGGCCATCAGAGGGCGCTGCTCTGCATATTTCAAAGAACAGGCTGAGGAAGATATAAAAAGGCAGATCCTGGAGGCGCAGAGAAGCGGAAATCCTCCAGAGGAACAAGCATCAGAAATCTTAAAAACATTACAGCAAAATTACGACTGGCTGCGCTGGGCCGTCATGGTGCATCCTTCTGTGTGCGTTTGGACAGAAGTAGCATCAGAGGCCAAAGAAGCAGGCGAGGAGATGAAACCAGAGACCTCCATACAGTCTGAAAACTTCTTATCTGTTTGCTCAGAGGAGCTGCATTCCAATGTGGTGGCCTGCTACCGAGACACACCTTCCTCACTGGACAAACCTCTCATTCACCAGCTGATCGTAGACCTGGAGTGGAAGATCCCAAACCCTCCTCCTGAGATCTATGCCGCTATTGAAGAAGACCCGAGTAAAGCTAGGCTTTATTTGGCCAAACGCATGCTGAGGAAGCTGCAGGAGGGACTTGGTGCAGGTGTGGCCATCTATGTGGTACCAGGTAAAATGGAGATGATCTGTAATTTTCCTACTACATCGTACTACCTCTATGAATACAGACATAGGTTAGCCACTGGGACTGTTTGTGTGTTTGGGTAGGATATTTCTGTCACATTTAAACATGCATTGTAAAATTCTTAAGGCTATTATACACGGTTATAAATGTTTATTGCAGCTTTCAAAACATTTGTATTGCTACAAATAAATGAGCTATCCTACCTTATAGAATTTAAGATCGTAGTCCTAATCCTTTAACACACTGTATATGCAATAATACATACATTTTTCAACCAATAAAAGTTAATTGTACAGCTCCATATTTGTGTCACTGATGATACTTGAGCTATACTTCATTATAATAACAGAAGGTCTTTATCCTGTTGAGGTGATTCCAGGTCCCTCTTAATCTCAGGATAGTCCTGCAGAACACGATTAAAGCGGTCCACTGACAGGGAAAAGAGCTGACTGGTAGTCTGAGATTGTACTGTAGCCAAACGCTGTTCTTTTGTTAAGAGACACGACTCTGAAAAGGACAAAGAAATGCGTTCTAGGGAAACATCATCTACAATGTGCAAATAGTTAAAAGTGGTTCACCCCCCCACAACAAAATACTCTTTGTCTCTCATGTAACTTTAAACCCATATCGCATATTTTCACATACACAAAATAACATATTTAGAGAAATGTCTCAATGTTGTGTCTATACAATGGAAGACAGTCATGCAGGTTTCGAATGATGTGAGGGTGAGAAAACAATGGAAGATTTTTCATTTTGGGAGAACTATGCTTTTAAGTATTTGACTAAAAGCATTCAATACAAAAAAGTTTAGATTTTGAGACAAACCTCCAAAATAGTCTCCATCACACAGTTCCCTCTCGAAAAACTCATTCTTCTCAAGGACCTGCCCATGTTCAATAAAGAACATGCGGTCACCGGGAGTATTCTTAAGGATGATGATCTCGCCCTCCTGATAGACCTCATACTGAAGCTCCATGAGAATGTTATTAACGAAGTTTATATCGCGGTTCTGGAAGATAGGAACTTTCCTCACGTGGCTCAAGCATATGGTCATCAGGATTTCCTTAAAAATAAAAAATAAACGAAACCAGTAAAATAGTCATTGAAAGGTCAAGTGTGTCATTTATTTGAGGATCTTTTGACAGAAATGCAATATATTATACATAACTATGTCTTCAAATAAAGACCTTACATAATGAAACGTTTATTTACCTTAGAATGAGCTATTTCCATACATACACCGCAAGTCCCCTTTCATGGAATTCGCCATGTTTCTACAGTATCCCTAAATGGACGAACGGCTCTACAGAGCGAATTTCGTAAATATGTTATCTCCTTTGGCAAAGAAGCGAAAACGCAAAACCTCAGCCAACGTAGTGCTTCTAAAGGGAGCAATTCGCAACCTCACCGCTAGATGCTGCTTAAATTCCAACACTGGACCTTTAAGTACTTGTAAAGATGCTCTTCTACTACACATAACATTTAGGCAATCTAAGATTTTCTAAGATAAGCAGGTGTCAGATGGGAATTATCATTCTAAAGAGCGTTTCAGTTTTCATTATGCTGTGTCTATTAAGCAATTATCAAGCTTTTTCCACCATTGCGCCGATCAACCTCATTGGTTAATCGTTCCACTCCGTGCCGATTCGACAACCGTGCTGAAAATTCTGAGCTGAGAATAGTTTGTAATCGTGCTGCGTCGAACCAGGCTCATGTGGAAACATAACTGTAACCGTATCAGACTGTGCTTAGAACGGTTCGGCGTGATGGTGGAAAAGCACTCATAGTTGTGAGCAGTACCTCTCTGAGAGATGAGGAAACCCACTTCAGGACGTCTTTCTCATCGTACCATTTTCCTGAATAACGTGCCTGGAAGTAGTTGTTAATGCGCATACGAAGACCTTTGGGAAGTTTCATGAAAGTCATGTAATCTTCCAGATGATTCATCTGTGTAAAAAAAGCTAATTCAGCCAAGAAAATATGCATGTGCAAATTTTGTAGTAGGGTTTATCTTTTTTTCACCTTGTTTTTATAAGCCCTTGCTGTTATGTCCACATCAGACATCAAAGCAGCAGTGTTGGCGACCATAACAGTATACATGAGGGCACCAGATACAATGCTTGTCATGACGATCCACAGCTCAACGTCATCTACAGTAAAGGAGAAAAGCCTTGAAAGATGCACTTATTGTAGAGTATGACGTTGTGAGGACAATATCCTGCTATATCAGCTGATTAAAAGTATACTCCTTGCTTGTTGGTGTGTCAGAGGAGCCATATGAAATTGCAGTCATATGAGATAGGGCTCGAAAGACTCCAAAAGAATACTTCTCCCCCACTGTAGCATTCTAAAAATGACACAAAACAAAGCGTGTGATATTGAAATATATGTTATATACATTACAAGCACAAAACAGCTATAGAATTGAATCTCAAACTGTACATATACATCTGACATCGTATATTATAATGCGGATATCAGATAAACACCATTAGATTCTCTCTTCTAACCCAACAGTCTGATGGAAACTCTTCCAGCATGGGTACGAAATACTGAATACATCCATTCCAGTGGCACAGCAGGAAAATCATCATAAATAAAGACAGGATTCTCATGAAAATCCTCACCACCTCCAGGTTAGCATTTGAAACCTATGAAGCAGAGATTTCGTATGAAAATCACAAGAACAATTGAAAGAAATAAAGACACATATGATGACTTTGCTCTGGTCTTTTTTCAGCAAGTTGTTAGCCTGCGCATTCACTACATAAATATTATTAGGCCTAACAATGTCTTATCATGTTCTGTGAGTGTTCTATAATAAAATATACAGTATATTCAAAAAATGTGTTACCTACTCTTTCTACCTCATTGAAAAACCTAACAAGCCGGGATACACGCAGCAGGCGAACGAGACTGAGGATTCTCACGAACATCAAGATGCGCATCATTTTGTTTGCTTTGGATGATGGAGAGTCACCATGGTACTGCAGGTCCTGCAATGACAAGTGCACAAGACAGATTTGTTTTCTCTTTGGAAACGTGATAGTTCGGTATAGCCGTTGTGTTGAACAAGCCTCAGTACCGCAATTAATAGTATGTATCCAACTGGGAATGCTGCCACCATATCCGGTACGAACCAACTCTTTAAATAATGTTGTCGAATGCTTTTCAAATCAAGAACGGCTCCCTGAGGAATACATAGAAAAACTCAATTGAATTAGAGGCTGGTATAGTTCTTAAAAAAATTACATTAGAGAAATCTATCTAGTTTACTTAGTTGTTCAATTAAGGTGAGGTGTCTTGTGTCTAGGGCTTTTCCTTACCTCGCTGTCCTCATCGATAATACCCATTCGAAAATTAAGGCCTACATCAATCAGAAACAGAGTGTCCGAGAAGACATTAAAGCCTTCCCATCCTACTCCACTGTTCCCATCTAGAAAGGCGATCTCCATTGGGATGCCAATTAGATTCAGAAATGTTATGGCCACCATGCACATGATGTAGTAACTCCTGCAGAAAGGAGGGCACTAGTCATAATCTTTGCATGACATTCCATAACTAGTATTTACTTATATACTCTACAGTACTGTGAGTGTTTTGACATGCACTAAATCACACTGTGTTTTACTGCGCTTTCACCTACTGTACTTTAATGAACTGCACAACTTTACTACACACACACATGCACTACTGTACTTTACTGTACTAAATCACACTATATGATACATTTTGCTGTGCTGTACACATGTATAGCTATTGCTAGGTACATTATTTGCATTTGTTAGACGCTTTTATCCAAACCAACTTACATTGCATGATACAATATATTTATACTATATGCTATACTGCACTGTACTGTACACATGTATATAACTAAATTACTGTACTGTACTAAATCACACTATGCTATGCTATGCTGTGCTTTACAGTACCACACACACACACGCGCGCACACACACACTAATGTACTGAATCACAGTACTATATGAGACACTGTGCTGTGCTGTGCTGTGCTGTACTGTACTGTACACATGTATATTGCTATGTGCTATGCTGTGCTAGGCTATGCTGTACTATACTGTACTGTGCTTTACTGTACCTTTCACAAACGCACACACAGTACTCTACTGTACTAAATCACACTACTATATGATACTCTGTGCTGTACTATACTGTACATATGTATATAATTAAAAACTGCACTTAATCACACTAGTCTATGCTACAATATTCTGAAATTACTATGTTTACTGATTTGTGAACAGCTTTCATGTAGCTCAGTGGTAAGAGCATTGTGTTATCAACGCAAGGTTGTGGGTTTGATCCCAGGGGATTGCACATACCAATGTATAAATAGGATAATGTAATGTAAGTCGCCAAATGCATTAATGTACATGGAGACATGGATATAAGAACAATGCTGAACAGTACTGAAGAACACAATACTATATACTATGCTGTACTGTAATTTATTATACTGTACATATGTATAACCCAAATCACACTATACTGTGTTGTATGGAACACAAATTTATAAACAAATTGCTGCACAGTGCTTAATCACACTTTATGCTATACTATGCTAAGCAATATTGCACTGTACTAAATCACACTGTACTGTATAATGCTATACGTACTGGACTTAACTCAATTACAATACACAACTGTTCTGTACTAAATCACACTATACAATGCTATGCTATGCTATGCTAAGCTATGTTCACACACGCACGCAAACACGCACGCACGCACGCACGCACGCACGCACACACACACACACACACACACACACACACACACACTGTGCTAATTCACACTATACTATGCTATTTCGTATTGTACTTTATTATACTGTACTGTACACGCTGTGCAGTACTGTACCCAATCACACTATACTATGTGCCTTACTGTTCTGTGCTTTACACATACAAATACATTACTGTACATCCCTAAATCACACTATATGATGTATGATATGCTTTACTGTACTGTACTGTGATTTACTGTGCTATAAACTTATATTAAACAACACTAATGTGCTGTACTAAATCTCACTATACAATGCTATTCTGTACTGTACTGTACTGAACAGTATTGCACTCTAAACATACATATAACCAAAATGCGGTACTGTACTAAATCAGCGGTACTGTACTGAACTTTCCTCAATCACAATAAACAACTGTGCTGTACTAAATCTCACTATGTTGTATTTTACAGTAAACATGTGTATAACTACAATACTGTACAGTACTAAAGCACACAATACTATATACTATGCTGTACTGTACTATATAATATTGCACTGTACACATGTACCAAAACACTGTACTGTACTAAATCAGACTATACTTTGCCGTACTGTACACATATCTATAACTATATTACTGTACAGTGATAAATCACACTATACTATGCTATACTGTGCTAAACAAATATATAGGATGACAAAACTGCACTGTACTAAATTAAGCTGTACTATACAATGCAATACTGTACTGTACTGTGCTATACTGAACTGTTTTGCACTGTAAACATATACATTTACCACAATACTGTACTGTACTAATCACACTATGTTGTACTGTACTGTAAACATGTGTATAACTACAATACTGTACAGTACTAAAGCACACAATACAATATACTATGCTGTACTGTACTATATAATATTGCACTGTACAAATGTACCAAAACACTGTACTGAACTAAATCAGACTATACTATGCTGTACTGTACACATATCTATAACTATATTACTGTACAGTGATAAATCACACTATACTATACTATATACTGTGCTATACAAATACATAGGATGACAAAACTGCCCTGTACTAAATCAAGCTGTACTATACCATGCAATACTGTACTGTACTTTACTAAGTCACTATACACTAAATGCCATACTGTAATGTACTGCATGCTTGTATATAATCACTGTTAGGTACTGTACTGAATCACACTACACTATGGTATACTATGTGTTGTACCTTACAAACGTATAAACCTACTACTGTAATCTACTTTACAACAACACTATACTTTTTCAAAACTCAGAGGCAAGGTTAGGATACAGTACCTGAAAAGGCTGAAGGGATGGATGACAAATATGCCCTCATTTTTCTGTCGGATGCACTCCCTCTCCACAGCCACCTCACTGCCGTAGATATAGAGTGAGCGCCTGTTCAATTGTGGCAACAGCAAGTTCCTCCAGCCGCTCCAGCCGAAGTGTCTGCTATTCTCAGGTGCGAGGCTCTCCATACCCAGGCCCTGACTAAGCACCACAATCACCAAAGCGAATTTAACATCTCTCACCCTGCTTCTCTGACAACTTTATTTCTGGACTTTCTTTTATGCTGACCATTTCATCCACTTTTCTTCTTATCCTTGCTCCCTCGTCCCCTCTCTCCTTCTCTCTTACGCACACACAAATATATTCGCAGAGTAATTTTCCATCACAGTTCTCTGGCACTGTTCAGAGCGGAGAAAGAGATTCTGTTCTTTCCTCTTCGTCAAACTAACTATTGTCTCATCAACTATTCAGGATCTTTGCCTCGTGCTCACATCAGCCAGGCTCATCTGGACTGTGAGACAGCCCTTTGACTCGAGGAGGTTTTGAATATCACAACTATTGTCATCTGAACTAGACAGATGGTTCTGATTGCACCGGACCCGAGGCTGACAATGGGAGGTTATAGAGTTACATACACTCTTATTGCATGATAATGACCATGAATATGACAAAGAGATTCTTGATAAAGAACATACAAGAATGTATAAGTCATTTTGAAATTACAGAAAACACATAAGTATCTTTTTCCGGCTCTAATGTCAATTCGGAGGAATCAAGAGTGTGAGTAAAACACCAGTTGTATTTCTCAGGTAAATCTAGAAAACATATTTGTGTTTCTCAAAAATAGCTTAACAGTTTAGCATACATGCAGCATGATACAGCTTCCTAGAACTTCAGCAAACTTAACAATGTATTGTATTGCTTTTTTTGGCAGTCCATGTATATGAGTGTCACAATCAGGTGTTGAATTTCAAAGTGGCATTCAAGTAATGTAACAGGTAACTGATCTTAGATTCTCAGACAGCAACAAACACATTAAATTATCATTCACTGTACACTACCTATCACATTGCACATGGTTATCAAGAGGTTCACCAGATTCACTTATAAAATATTTCTAGTCACTGCTTTTGTCAAAAATACTGTAATCACGTGAAGCACTGTACAGTTAAAAATACAATAATATAATATTTATGCATGCTTACATTAATTATTTACATTAAGCAAAACAGAACTGAGTTGGTTCAATTTGTCTGTGTTGACAGTGTTGCAGACTACAGTGTGATATAGATCTGATTACCTTTGACCCAATGGCTATAGCCAAATCACGGTCGTGCTGTGACATGGCTTAAATAAATTATTTTTTAATTATAATGAAATTATAATGAAATAATGAACTGTATCAAACACAAAGCATTTATTCAAACAACAATCTAACTCTAAACAATCTAACAAACTAAAACCAAGAAAATGATATATTTATACATATAACACAAAAATCTAAGTATTCATTAATATTATGGCATATTACATATGGTAAAGAGTTTACATGTTATATATTAAATAATATTCTTTAAAATATGTCATACAAGGAATCATAACCGTGAGTCTTGTTTCACTTAAGTGAAGATAATATTGTAGGTTATAATT
This sequence comes from Barbatula barbatula, assembly GCF_947034865.1. Taxonomy (NCBI): domain Eukaryota; kingdom Metazoa; phylum Chordata; class Actinopteri; order Cypriniformes; family Nemacheilidae; genus Barbatula; species Barbatula barbatula. The sequence goes on from NC_136772.1 coordinate 14,262,596, forward strand.
TTAGTTGTAAATTCAGGAAAGTGTAGCTATTTTGTAAGTCTTAACACAGAAAAACAGGAGAGTCTTTAAGTTATGTTATCCACAGAAATTACTTTGCCCATAAATAAAAAAATCGAAAGGTTCCTTTGAAATTCCAGAGGGAATAAAAAGCATACGTGAGCATAACTGGGCCGGTCTACAAATTGACGTCATTACTACACAGCTATTTTTGCTGGGCTTTAGCTTGCTGAACTCAGCAGAAAAAAAAACAGAGAAAGGGCACTATAAATATTTGGCAGCACAATATTTTCTAGTATGGGTTTATAGAGCAAAAAGCTAAGAATAATTCAAAAATAAGGAAGAGAGAGAGAGAGAGAGAGAGAGAGAGAGAGAGAGAGAGAGAGAGAGAGAGAGAGAGAGAGAGAGAGAGAGAGAGAGAGAGAGAGAGAGAGAGAGAGAGAGAGAGAGAGAGAGAGAGAGAGTAACATATTGGTATTTCCCTAGTGACTGCTTGTAACAGCAATTTAATGTAAAATATTATTTATTATTACACTACAACACAATGAAGGTAAAGTCCTAACTTACTGTATACTGAAATGCAGATATAATATATATACATTCATTTTTAGGGTTCCTGGGACACGTATTTAAAGTATTAGAAATATATTGCTCTACAGGTAAAAATGATAAAGATACTTAAACAGTAACGCATTGCCAAAGACCCTTTAACCGACCTTTATTTTGTACGGAGCTTTTATTCGTAGTGTTGCTTGATTTTTTTATGGGACTTTTTGTATTTAAATTGCTTTATATTTAGCTTCGGTCCTAAATTGGGAGTGAATGTAAATTAGTGTAAATGATCTAAAATGACCAGTATAAATTACTCAAACTTTGTGTTATGTTGTACGACCCGGAACTTCCGCCTTCGCGGGGTTATTATTTCATGTTTGGCAGCGGCAGCAGAAGGTTGTGTAAGGAAGGACACTTGTGAGCACGCCACATTCTGCGTTATACAAAGTGAGTGTAGATTTGCCTTTAAAATGTGTTTTATATAAAGTTAGCAGATTATTGGGTGTCGTAACGTTATACTAGATGTACCAGTACAACGAGCCATTACAAACTATTTTAGCGGAACAAAATTGACTTATGAAAGTGTTTTGAGCTAAATAAAGGTCATTATTGTTGATACCGGGCCACTAAATGCTGTTTTTTCCAAACTGAACATGACGTCAGTTAAACTTTAATAGATTTCTTGAAACATTTCAAGAGCAGTTAATAATTTAGCAGTTAATAATACAGGGCATGATGTAACATGGTAATATGGTTGCTAGTTTTGACACCCTGTTACTGGTTCCGGTGAATTATGGAAAGTTCAAGCTAATATATGACACATCACAACTATTCTTTTTTTAGAAAGCGCCTGCCAGTGGAAATGTCGAGCCTTTCAGCAGCCAGTGTTGAGACTGCACCAGCAATAGAAGGGACCGAGCAGAAGAAGCCTTTAAAACCATGCTGTGCTTGTCCTGAGACCAAGAAAGCAAGAGATGCCTGGTGAGGATTTAACTATTGCTGACTTCTCTTGTGGGTATTACACTTAAATGTATTCGTTAACATCACAATCTCTGTTGCAGCATAATTGAAAAAGGAGAAGAAAATTGCACAAGCCTCATCGAAGCTCACAAGGAATGCATGAGGGCGCTTGGTTTTAAGATATAACTCTATAATAATGTGATCGAGTGAATGGTAAGTTTATCTTTAGTGTCTAATAGGGCTTTTGACAATGGCCAAGACCTACATATTAAGATAGTGCCGTCTGTTATGATATAAAGTATACCTAATCACATTCTTCTATTTTACCAAATTATGGCCTCAGCAGCTTCAGTATTGGTATTTTCACATAACTGTCCACTTTTCTTTAAATAGAAAGTAAAAAAATAAACAATATTTTTAATATTTACAAGTCGCTTCAAATATGCTTAGTAATCGTTTTTCTTTTTGCAGTTTGTGTCTGGCTGTGTGAGTTGGGACCTTGTGATCTTTATTTTTATTTATACTTTTACACTGTGTAAGGCACATGCAGCGCCGAAAGTGCTGAAATACGTCTCAGAGGAAAATATGGTCTTACTTTCGTATCTTTTTTCCAAATGTGATTGTTACATAACCTTAAGATGAATAAAGATCCTATGCAAGATATATGAAGTTGTTGTCTACTTTTGTAAATTTACCGTCCATTTGTAAACAAATAGATTCTCTGTGAAAAAAGGCTGGCTTTTTGTTTTTGTGTCACTGGCTTAACTGTAGGAGCATGGCGCTAGCAACGTCAAGGTCGTAGGGGACGGACGCGCATACCTCTGAAATGTATACCTGTAATTTGCTTGGGATAATGACGTCTGCAGAGTGCATGTTTTAGAGTAGAACATAATAAACTGGTTGAAATATTAATTTACATTTAAGCATTTGGCACACGCTTTTACCCGAAGTGACTTGCATTGCATTGTACACAACATCTGTTTCTAAGTATGTGCAATACCTGGGCTCGAACCCATGACCTTGGCATTGCTAGTGCCATGCTCTAACCACAGAGCTACAGGAAAGCCATCTTTTATTAACTTATTAAATGATTAATGTTGCATTAGGTAGCATCTTTATAAACAAGCGTTTCCATGTAAACTAATTCATTTGTAAGGTTATAGTGTAATCCGTGTTTCACTTTCAGCTTTCTACTCTTTGTGGAATTCTCCACCAGCGTTTGGCTGGTGACAGCTGCACTTAACTATGCACGCAGGCCTAAAATAGACCTGCTGCACCCAGCACACTCCAATCTGAGATGTACCCCCAGGAGTGCTTTCTTTCTGCATGTACACCTGGTGTGCGCCGAGCAAATGCAGCTTAACTTGTACGCGTGTTCAGTTATTGATCTTCTAGCCCATAACAGTTACAGGAATAACTTGCTTATCAAGCACAAAAAGTGGTGTGTTTATACAGCCATTTTTAAAGCAGTCTAGAACTATAAGAGTAAGCTCAACTAAATGCTAATTCAAAGTCATGTTGAACACAACATCTTGCTTGTTATTATCCAATTATAATTATAACAATCTTGCTTGATTTTTATGCACATATGCAAAAGATAAAAGAAAGAGCCGTTATCTCTTTCTAACTATCTCACATACACAAACGCACTCGCACGCTCAAGCCTTGTATGGATGTGGTTGGAAGTGTAACCACTACTTCCCTATCTTGCTCATAACTGGGGGTGTGATTTCAGTTTTCTTAAAATGTTGGGAAAGTGTATACAGGCATGTGAGAACAGTTTCTACAGTCTGAACGAACCATGCCACAATATAATTGAATTCCACATAAATAATGTAATCATTATATAATGTACAGTCTGTCCTGCTCTCCATTGTTAAGCAGCAGAATGGTGCAGCACATAACCAACCAACGGTGGCAGAGCCAAGTTATGTGAAACTACAAACAGGAATGTTCAGGCGGGGTGGTAAACAGTGCTACATGACCCCTCTGTCAGATTCTTGAAATATGCCCCCCATAGCCTAAGACCCACCTACTCTTACTTTAAAAGAGCCTGAGTCCAGTTTAGCGTTTATTTGGGGGAAATTGTAGGTGGTGATATCAGGCAGAGGTTTCATGGACACTGAACATAAATGAAAGCTTCTTTTAGTGTCACTTGTTATCGTTATCACTCAACCTCGCCATGATTGTGTTATGTTAAGGAGTGGGTCTGTTCTCTGTCTGTCGCTCTTTCCTCCTTGGGTTTCAATTCCAAACATGGTTATCCTTCTCAGGGTCTGTCCCCCCGCCTGTCCCGCTCCGTGTTTCCAGCAGTTTTCAGTCCAGTGTGGAAGAGGGAACAGAACAGAGGGAAAGAAGACAGAGGCCGATATTGTGTGTGAATTGAATGTCAAGGAATGGATTTATGAAACAGCCTCTATTCCAACTGTTTTTAACCAAACAGTAAGACTTCTGCTGGCTGAGGGAACACCTTTTTAATATCTGCCGGTGGTTTGTACCTATTAACCCTTCTTTTTAACTCTGCACTTACCAACCTCTATTTTCTACAGTTCAAAAGTTTTATCTCAGACACTTTTTTTTACATGTTTTTAATTTAGTGTTTGGAGATAGCAAAGACAGAACCATGAATAGTGCCGACTCCGTATTGGACAATTTAATATTCAATCACACACTCTGTGATGGATGGACCAACAATACTGAAGGTGCCATTTACCATCTGGGCAACACCGTCCTTTTTCTGGGCTATATGGGTGGCAGCAGTGCGTATGGGGCTCTGTACATCTTCAGTTTCTTGATTCCTGCCTTCCTGTGTCTGGCGCTGTGGGGCTGGCTGACAATGTGTGGTCTGGACGTTTTCATCTGGAACCTGCTGCTGATGCTGCAGTGTTTAGCCCAGGTGTGTCATCTGATTTTTCGGCTGATGCAGGATGGTTTGTCCAGCGAGGAGCTTTCTGCGCTTTACACGGCAGTGTTTCTGCCACTGGAAGTACCTGTCCAGGTGTTTAAAGAGATCGCCACAGCCAGTGAGAACAAAGTGCTCTCTCTAGAGGCCGAAGAAACATATGCCGTGGAGGGGAAGACGCCTATTGATCAGTTATCTTTCCTGCTTTCAGGCAGGTGAGTTTGATTCAGGTGTTGAGGCCCATCTTTGTTTCATTTAATAAACACACAGAGCTTTAAGGGATTTGTTTGATAAATTCAGATTTCTTTAGCTCTTTTGAATAGTTTATTAATAGTTAATTAATAGTTTACATTCAAAATGAAAATTCTGTCATTATTAACCTATATGACTTCCTTCTGCAGAACACAATAGAATATATTTGACAGAAAACCGTTGGTCCCCACTGACTTTTCTTTTGTGTCCATAAAATAGACATCAATGGGGACAAACGATTTTTGGTTACCAACACCTTCAAAATATCTTCTTTTGTGTTTTCCAGAAGAAAGAAAATCACACAGGTTTAAAATGACAATAGGGAAAGTAAATGATGACAGAATTTTCATTTTGAAGGCGAACTATTCTTTTAATATTAAGACATTATTCTTAGCCTAATAGCGTAACTTGCATTTTGTTTATCCTAAACTTGATATCAAAGGGATACTTTAACCAACATTAAATATTTTGTCATAATTTACTCACTCACGTCCAAACCTGTATGAGCTTCTGTATTCTTCAAAACTCAAATGAAATATTAAAAAAAATTTGGTAACCAAACAAAGTGTGACCCCTTCGAAAGACATACAGGTTTTGAACAATATGAGGGTGAATAAATGACGACAGAATTTGTATTTTCGGGTGAAGAAAATGAATTGTTTTTACAGGATTAGAGTGTCCTTAGAAGGCCAGTTTCTCCATTATATCTTCCCTCATCAGTTTCTTGACTCTCCAGAATGGGAGTCTCTAAGACCAACAGAGGAAGGGAACTTCCAGGTAAGACAAATATTTTTGTTATAAAGACCTTTAATGGTCCCTCTAAAATACCCTTTTTCTATTAACCAATGTGATGTTTATACAGTTTTTTTTAAATGAAATAGAAATTTTACATGCCCTGGAACTCCCCTTCTGACCCTTGACCTTCTCTGACCTCAGGTGACACTAACCGCAGAGACGGACTGCCGATTCATCTCTTGGCGACGACGTCGGCTTTACCTTCTGCTGTCCAAGGATCGTTACATTGCCCGACTCTTCTCTGTGATGCTTGGAAGTGACATTGCTGACAAACTCTACTCGCTCAATGACAAACTGTTTGCCAAGAGCGGCGTACGCCTCGATATTCGTCTGCCCAGTCTCTACCATGTTCTTGCTCCCTCCCCACCGGGCAGTGATTGTGGCAGTGCAAGCTCACCTCCCAGGGGAAGCCAAGAAGATTCTACAGTTGTGAATGTTGATCCAGCACCTTCCAACCAACCCTCAGATGGAAGAACATCTAAGCCGGACCAGGGAAAGGCCTCTGCGTCCAAACCTCCACTCCAGCTCAAAGACACAGAAATGCCCTCCGGTGAGGACTCAACCAGCTTGATTCTGGAGGACTTTGCCGATATGACAGGCTCTTTAATGGACTATGGGAGTGAGAGGGAATATTTGAAGTAAAGATTGGGGTGTTGAAGCTAACACACTGGGCCACTTAAGTCACATGTAAGTACACAAGTAAAGAATGAGGGGTGGGAGGGGCTGGTTTGAGGCGGGCCTGTTATGCATGAAGAGGCACAAATGCACTAATAGATACAAATACTAATGAATACTGTGCATGCAATGTTTTTTTCTGGGTTTGTTTTGACCTGGATAATATTTAAAGGGCCAGTTCACCGTAAAATAAACATTCTGTAATTATTTACTCACCCTAAGTTGTTTGAAATCTGTATAAACGTCTTTGTTCTGATGAACACAGAGAAAGATATTTGGAAGAATGCTTGTAACCAAACAGTTCTTGGCCAACATTGACTACCATCGTAGGACAATTACAATGTTAGTTCAAAGTGCCTGAGAACTGTTCAATTTCCTAAATTCTTCAAAATATCTTCTTTTGTGTACAACAGAACAAAGGCATTTATAAGACAATTTTTCCTACTACAGTAGTCAATGGTGGCCAAGAACTTATTCTTCCAAATATCTTTCTCTGTGTTAATCAGAACAAAGAAATGTAAACAAATTTGGAGAAAATTGTGGGTGAGTAAATGAAGACAGATTAATTTTTTTTGGGTGAAGTGTCCCTTTAAAGCCTTATTGGCTGCAGGGAACGAATAAGTCAATATATTGAAAAAGAAAACAGTTGTATAGAACAGTTTGAGAGTACAGAAATGAACATTCTTTACATGTTTATTTGTGTATGTTATGTTGCTTAGCTAGAGTGTCTCCTTAGACTACATAAAATATATCTGACAAGTCGTCCTTATGGGGATATCCTCAAACATGAAGACATTAATGAAGTCTTTCATAATCATAATTAGTTTGATCAAAATAACATCGTTGTTTAGAGTGTAGGAAGGCTTTTTTGGGTGAGAGATAAGGTTTATTTAGCCCATAGCAGTGAAGTTATATTAAGTGTTTGTAGTAGATCTTTCTACGTTAAGAGAAGGGTGATATTATTTTACTACATTACTTGTGTCAGTGGCTGGGTAAAATACTAGACGGGCTTGGAACATGAAACCTGCCAGCTGTTTATCCAGCAATCCTCCATCTCTAAATACTTGGCTTTACTGGCTAAGGACAGATTGCATTTCACAGGGTGTTGGATAGAGGGGCAGCTGTGAGAGAAGGACTGGTGATATGACCTTCACTCACTCATGAACAATATGGATCATGTCCAGAAATACAACCTGAAGTATAGAAAAGAATCCAAAAGGTCAAAATATGTTCATGACTGTACACATATTTCACTATTTCATCCTGGAATGTTTTAGAGTGTTTTATTTAAACAAGTATTCATTATGTCTATTTTTCCATAAATCTAACAGAGAATGATATTCCTGGAGGTTTTCCGCTCCGAGTCCAAAGAAGATGTGCTCCACTGGCCCCTACTGACACCCCTAAACTGTAGGAAAGGTTTCAGCGATGCATCATGGGCAGTAGTGAAATCTGGAATCTCATCCCTATCAAAGCTTTACTTTCTGTGCTGTTACCATCTACAATAATGCACAGTGAAGGATTCCTCTATACTGTATTATAAGGACAGTTACAAGACAAAATGTTCACAAACCTTCATCAAACCTCTCAAAAACAGACTTACCAGACAAACATGATTCCACAATGTTGTGATTTCAGGATGAGTGTTTTATATTTATTTGTGTAGGCATGTGTATAGTTCAATCTGTTTGGAACACTTAAAGCAATAACTTTATAAAGCACGAAGGAGGATTTTGTTTGTGTACAACACACAAAGGCCCGGTTTCACAGACAGAGCTTAGCTGAAGCCAGGACTAGCCCTTAGTTAAACTGGGATATTTAGTTGATTTTGTAAAAATGTCATATTTTAGGGCAAGTTATTTTCAGATAAGACCGCTCAAACATTAATTTTAGTCTGGGACTAGCCTTAAACTTTGTGGGGCAGTTTCCCGGACAGGGTTTAAGGCTAGTCCCAGACTAACTGTAATGTTAGAGGTGTCTTTAAGGAAAATAATTTACACTGGCATATCTTAAAATATATCAGTGCGATTGTTTTGTCTCAAGATGCACACCAGTGATGTTTTTTGTAAAGTATGTTTTTAAACAAAACTTAAATATAATAATTTAACTAAGGCCTAGTCCTGGTTTAAACTAATCCTTGTTCGGGAAATCGGCCCTTAATGTGAAACCAGGCAAAGCAAAGTTTAAACAAGTTTAGCAGGTTAATAGACAAGTAATTTGTTTTATACAAAATGGTTAATAGAATACAAACAATAATATAAAAGGTGTAATGGTACAGCATCATGCACTGATAACTGAAAATATGGGACTGTATACTGATCACATTATGATAATTATGTATTTTCATGGGGCCAACTGTTTATTAAGATTGAGGTAAAAATGACTTGACATTTCTCCAAAGCTGCCTTTATTAGCATTTTCTTCTCATTGTCAGTAAGAAACAGATTCAGGTTTTTTTAAATAATTTATTTGGTACAGTTCAGAAAATCTCACGAAAATGCAGAAATGTTACTCAAAAACCTTTAATTATGAATACAGTATATTAGAGAACATATATAATTTTCTAAATGAACCCCTTTTCTGTAATTCATTGCTGCCTATCCAATCTAAAAGTACTAAAAGTAAAAATATGCATTCAATTTCTCTCTGCTTATATTCTACTCTTACACTTACTGGAACTGCACAAGAGAAGTTTATTTACATACAGAACTGTTAAGGCTAAACTGTGCCACTTCATGAAAACACAATAAATAAGTCTTCAACAGAGTACTACCTCAGTTCTCTTGTATATTTTTGTGTCAGTGAGTTTCTCTAGGGTTTAGTGTGTTGGTTTTTAGTGAATGTGGTTCAGTCTCACAAATTAGCAGGCATTTAATTTAACAAACTTGAACCAAATCATGTGCCCACACAGCTCCTCTTCTGATGTTAATGTTTTTCACACACAATGAATCTATGCCTCTGCACAAGAAACACAACGGTAGTTAGCAAACGATACACAACCTCCACATCAGTGTGTAATAAATCTTCAAAAAGATTAAAGGGAATTATACAGATGCTAACTCTATTTTTACCTGGTTTGAGGGATTTCAGAGATGCATATATATTCAAAGTGAATATTGCCTTGTCTGTAGAATAGTCCTCCGATGTTTTTTAACTGCACAGAGTCAATTTTACACAATTGCTCTGGATGTGCAGTGACCTTTTTAAATTCTGTTTCATCTGCATCTCTGTAATAAATAAATATGCACAACTGTTTATGATTTCTTCAAACATTAATGACAATGTGGACACATCACCATATTTCCAGTTAACAAATATCCATACAATTTGTTTTGTCATTTAAAGCTTATTTTAATATCTTTAAAATGGGTCTTTATTATCTAGAAAATATTACAATACGCACAGTTTGAGTTTTATCTCGGTCTCAGGGAGTCCTGTGGATACCAGGGTGAGCTGAACCTCCGCAGTCTTATCTAACGGAGAAACCTTCAACTTCACAAGGATGTGATGTACTGGGGAACAGAGGGTCGGGAGTAACATCAGAAATGACGTTCTTAACATGAACACATAACACTGTATTGTTATCAAAATACTTGAACACTAGGTTTCTGTGGAAGTTTTCATCGAACCAAGTGCATATTCAAACGATTTTCAATTCATTTGTATGTGAAATTAATGAAAATATACACACAAAGAAATACACACCACAATATGGAGCGGTAGCAGACGTCAGAAGATAGACTTTCTCTTGATTTGGTAGTGGAGACACTGTTATCCCACTGTTCTTTAATAAGCCTGAAACACACACGCACACACAGATTTGTGACATACATTACTTGGGACAATATTAGCCTATCATTTCTTACATAATCAGCTTCAAGGGATATTTTTTCAACAGCTGGTAAACAAAGAAAAGTTCAAGGTTGGTTAAACATCAAAATCGCCAAGAACGTCATGGTCAAATTTATCCAAGATAAGATTAGTGTGTAAGATATGTGGTCGGCACGCAAACTCTTCACGACTACATTTTATACACGACTCATCACGGTGTGAGGAGCTGATTTTCTCATATCCTGCTCGGCGCGTATTTGCATGCTCAAAGTCCAATGTGACCGCGGTGTCAGTGTTAAAAGCAATAACAGTCATTTGACTACAACTTTAACCTAGTAATAAGAAATCTGAAAAAATGTCAAAAAAAGTATTTTCACTAGATGGTTTCATTGGTCGCACCCTCAAAGCCCGAAGTTAACTTCCGGTCGGTGTTTGGTAATAATCCACAGTCTATGGTTATAATATGACAATTTATTTTATATTAATATGATTCTTTATTATATATCAATTGTATTAAATTGAATTAAAACTACTCTACAGTTACTGATGAAGGTCTACCGGAAGTTAAGTTGGGCCACATAATGTTTGTTGTTGCTAGCAAACCGTCTATATGTATTCATATGTATGAATTAAGCTTTGTGTTTACTGTTAACCTATGATTACCTATTTGTGGGCATGTGCCATTGAAGGGGCCATCGCATCTGAAACACTTTCCTGCCAGGAATTCTTCATAACTGGAGCAGGGGAAGCCAGTGAGCCGACAGGAGCCATTCAGTGAACTCATGTAGACGTGCAGCGCCCTCATGTGGTCACATATGACATAACCATACACTGGAAAGTAGATGAAAACTGACAACACAGGTAGCATAAAGCTTGACCAATGTGAATTTCATACCGTGAGGTTTTTTTTGTAAAGCTGAATTGTTTTATTAGTGTTTGTTATTTCACCCACTCACTCGAAGCAAATCTTGAACGTGCACACCCTTCTTGGTCCATGCCACCATTTAAGAAGAAGTCCACATGCCCGACAGGAATGGATATACCAAAGTCTAGTAAACAGTTATTTATAAAGTTTTGTTATGACAATGAAAATAAAAGCAGTGGCACACTTGAACTTGATGGCCAGTGTCAATAAATGTGGTCCATAAGCACTATACTGTACATTCGATAACATTAGACTGTATCTAAATAAATCAGAAGACCTGCTTATGCTCTCCATTTTAGCTGATTCATTCTTACAGTCAGAGTCTGTGTGGATGGCCTCAACAAACAAAGCATCAGATGAATCCAGACGGTCATACGGATCAGCTTTCTTGAACATTGGGCCCGCTGGATCTAGGCCTAGAGAGAAAGAACCCCAAAACTCAGATATATAATCTGTAAACTATGCATTTTTATCAGTCTCAATTTAACAGGATTAAACAAATTAATGATTGTGTTTAAACAACATCTTCATTGAAACAGAATTGCACCCCGATTTGTCAAAAAGGTCTTGTTTTCAAAGCTGTGTGTGACTGAACAATTCGTCATTGTTTATTTAGAGAGCTCTCTCTCTGTCTCTGCTTTTGTCTAAAAGCCTCATTTGGTGTGTTTTAGTTTCGCTAAAGTCTAACATCTCTTCTCTCATCAGGCCAAAATTAACTCTGGGGCTTTTTCCAGACATGTTTATTATCTTTTTATATTTATATATAATTAATCTGATTATTTGTGTATTTGTATTTCCAATACGTTTCAGAATTATTTTCATATATTACCTGTGATTCGACCCAGCTTGCCTTCAAACAGGGTCCCCACAAATCCAGACACATGTGCTCCAAGGCTCACACCAATGAAATGAAAAGACTCCAGCGTGCTTCCATACTTCTGAAATATTATGCATATTATATTGCATTTCTGTCAGTAGATCCTCCACAATACCTTTAAGAAACACGTTTTTTTTCATAAAGGGACTGTCAGGGGTTCTTAAGTATTAAGTATTATATCAGTTTGGATATAATAAAAGCAATCAGCATTCTTACTGTAAGCTGATTAATAAGAACGGATATCTGCACTGCCACCTCCTTGTAGTTCTCTACCACCAGGTTATAAGCGAATGATGCTCCGTAGACCCAGTCCACCACCAGAACATTCACATCCTCCTCCCGCAGCAGCGCCTGGGCTAAACCACTTACCCAAGAGGGCTTACTGCCCAGGGCCCTGAAAGAGGCGAAGAGTAAATTAAATCTGTGTTAAATGAATAAATCATTTCTTTCCTCAAACAAAATAAGGATATGACATAACAGTTTACCTGTATCCATGAACGATGACTTTAGTGGGGATTGATGAATTGAAGTATGCGGTATGTTTCTGTGTATGGTTGAGGCAGTCCTGTGAGAAGAGACTGGCACAGTTTGCATTCTGTCGTGTAAGCAGAAGGTATTGAACATGGAGCTTGGTGCCTTGACTGTATTCCAGCCAAGTGGTGTTGTTGAAATCAGCACACTTGTTACGAGATGTTTCTTCACCCTCTGCAATATTATAAGCTGCGTGGGAGATCATGGGTATGCCTGCAAGTAGTACAGCAATATCATTATAATCTTGTTTTATTAAACTTATTATATTAAATGATAAAATAAGGTTTGGTATACAGTGTCTGATGTCGTCTGTATTTTAAAGAGAAGATTCAATTTCTTTATTGAAGGTTAAATGATTGCTTATTAAAATAAAATGCACTTATGTATTTTGTTGCCTGTTGTTGTAATTGCTTCCAATGTTTCCTCATCTGTAAGTCGCTTTGGATAAGAGCGTCTGCTAAATGACTAAATGTAAATCGTTTGTATACGTCACATGTTTTTCTATAAGTATTACAAATAAACAACCCTGTATCAGACAATCAATCTCATATTTTAGTCTTACATATAAATATGTATTTAGATGTGAAATGTTTATATACAACCAGCACAACGTAGACATTACATATTCTTTTGGATCTACAGTATGTAATATTGCAGAGAAATGTACTTACCTACAGCAAAGGTGACACACATTGACAAATAAGCAAAAATCTTTATCCATTGCGAAGTCATTTCTTCTTCGGTTATATTTTAAAAAGCACTCAGAGGACTAAACAGTATTTGCTTGTTAGGTGTTCCTATATCTTTTGCATCGCTTGTTCTCGTTTAGCTTCCGTAGTGGTACCAAGAAGCCTGAAATACATTTAATAGTCAGTCACAGCCTGTTACACAATGCCTGCTTCTGAGAAAATTGTTACAATATCCGATTAAGTGAGATAAAGGAGCTTTTGTCAAGCTTTTCCTTCCACTCCTGGTTTGATGTTATAACCCATGTCAGCATGTACTGTAGATGTTAATTCCAAGCCCCCATCGGATCATGCAGAGGTAAATAACAACTGTAGCTAGTGGCGACTCTAAGCCTTGACTATTGAACAACAATTGATCTATGTTCCCCTGGCATGCGGCTGCCTGTAGACCTATGACGTCACAGAGATGAAATGTTTGTCCAGAGGCTGGACTCTAGCACATTCTAGAACAGATTCTAAATCCAAAATAGGAAGTGGAACAGAAAATAAAATTAACATAAAGATTTTGTCTTCTGTTTACAGACCTTGTTATCATGGTCAACAGCTTTTAACGCCGCCCCTCTCAAATAACGTCATACCCAAAGAGTGCGCAAACTCCCAAGTGCAAAGAGCGCAAAAGCGCCGCAGCCGTTGTTTTTACACGCGACGCGTGACCGTTTCCACGACCAAACATTTAACTACTTACTTCGCGCAGGCTCCTTCACTATTTCAACCTCAGATTTCATCAAATCCCGCCTTCTTTTATTTGATGTATTAATGGTGGAGTGATTTTGATTGGACAGTAATCCTCGCATTTCTTCAACACTCAGACTGAAATTGACGAGTTCATTCAGAGTCCATTTAAATTCAACTTTATTGCATTTCGACACAGCAAGGTAAACAAAGTAATGTTGTACAACATTAATAATAGTTTAAATGATTATGTGTATTAAAATAATTAAATTGATACCAACTAATTATTAAAGTAAAGACCTCTACCCCTTACTGTAGGCCTACGCTTTTTATTAAACACCTGCAAGACTTTGTTCAAATATTTTCTTAATTTTGTTGAAAATAAATGCCTGTGACCTGAATGCGATGCGAAAATGTAGTTCCCCTAAAGGCGGATTCGATCTTATGTAAACGTTAGCTTCAGCACTACATCTTATACTCGAGTCGCTACACTTATTTCTACATTATTGTGAGGCCATGAATAACACTTAGATGCGGGCCCCAATCCCCCATTTGCACCTGTCCTGCATAGTCAGACGCTACGCCACTGATCATGGTGTCTATTGAGTATAATATAGAGGCAACTTGGAAATAATTAATGCAATGCGCGTATCCGGTTAAGTGGTGACATTTCTTAATTTAAAGGGGTGCTACAGCTTTTAAACTGCTGTTTATGAGCACTGTTTACTCACATTGCATATTTAAGTGAAACGTGTATCAACTCAAAGTATACACCACAGAGTCCTCAGGCTCACGGAATGACCGACATCAATATTTGTATAAATTATGAAAAATAAATCGCTGTCTGGCCCTTTGGGATTTCGTTATGAAGATAAATGTTAGGATCGAGGTTTTTCGATGGTTTTATGGCTCGCCACGAGCATTTAGCTTTTATTTTTGTTTGCCTACATAGCATCTGAACGATGAGCGTTTGAACCCGGAAACAGTATCTGACCCTCCAAATATGGTGGTGCTTGACGTCAAGGCTCAACAATAGGATATTGATATCTTTTGATAGGTACAAGTCAAGTCAAATTTATCATTATGTACGGCATTTTGTTTCACTTTATTTATTGTTTAGTTTCATTTAATTTATTGTGTCATAATGTTTATAGACACGTTTTATATATATATATATATGTATATATATGTATATATATATATATATATATATATATATATATGTATATATGTATATATGTGTGGCGATGGCATACGGTGAAAGGAGATTAATCAAAGCATGAGCCGACTACGCCACCCTGGATAGGGCCAGGGACCCAAAATTAAGTAAATCACCAAAAGCTCACAGGTTCGTTATTGGCTGAGACAGGTAGCAGACAAAAGGGAAGCTGGTAAACAATTTATTTCACACACACCATCTAAAATACAAAATCACATTTAATTAAAGTCATTAAAAGAAACAGGCCATCATCTTCGTACAAAGCATACACACACTTAAAACGTCCAACCCAGAATTGGGGAAAGTCGTCCGATTGATCCGACAACCGTTGTGCTCACTCACGTCACCACACGCCAAATGTTTCTATATTGTGGACACTACAAACAAGTCAACCACAGCACCACATACAGAGGATCTCGACCGCGACTAATTCCCCCTAATTCTGGAACGAAAAGAAAATTAATAAACTCAATCCAAAATCACTTACAAAACAAATTAAACCAAATCACTTAAACAAAACAAATTAAACCAAATCACTTAAGCAAAACGAAGTAAACAAAATCACTTAAGCAAAACGAAGTAAACAAAATCACTTAAGCAAAACGAAGTAAACCAAATCACTTACACAAAACAAATTAAACCAAATCACTTAAGCAAAACGAAGTAAACAAAATCACTTAAACAAAACCAAATCACTTAGGCAAAACGAAGTAAACAAAATCACTTAAACAAAACAAATTAAACAAAATCAATTTAAACAAAACAAGTTACGCCCAAAATGACATCGATAATAATAGCTAGTCCGGTAATCACCAGTCCTCCGAGAAAGAGAGCCAAATGTTGTGCCTATAGACACGCAGAACGCGGTATCGAAGCACGTCGACAGACACTAAATGGTTATTATACACTGGAAATAACTGCCAGCTAAATGGGAATAGTCCTCCACACCAACCGGGACTAAGACGCTGTCCCAGGCACGGCAACGAGTGAAAGAGCAAAAAGGGAAATAAACACGACTCTACGGACTGTCCACTTCGGTCCGGAACAGTCAGCTTCATGCATCCGCTACGCAGTGAAATGAAAGTGGAAGGTAAATTAAGCGTCGCACTAAAAGTAACGGGTCTGGAAACAACCCGGTTCAGGAATCCGCTAGGCAGTCAGGTAGGAGAAACGGTAAGTTGGACGAATCAGTGCGAACAATAGTGACACTGTCTATCTCGGAAAACACTCCAGTTCAAGCAGTCATTATACATGCAGGTACGATAGCGCTAGTCCATAAGGGAGAATCACAGCCCCAAATAGCGCCGGTATCAGCCTGCGAACTGGCGTCGGTTCAGCCTGCTGCAACACCTCCAACACCCAAAGTCACTGCAGCTAATGACCCGTAATGCACCACGCACTTGACGCGGACTTCACTAATGGCTCTCGAAAATACATGGCCATTCACAAATGCCCGCAGTACTCCTCAACCACACTCTTGGACGTGTAGCCCAACCCACCGGAAATAAAGGTACTCCCGGAAGCCCTATAGGACACACCTGTGTGACATGCCAGTCCTATCTACCTTTATACCCCCGGACCGTACCATTTCCTCAAACATAGGTGGGTCAGGCAATCGCATCACCACAATCTACCCCCCCCACAAGTCATCGTAGTCCCGACGATGAACAACGTAGCCTCAAGGTCTGAAAGCCATAGCACGATTTAGCCCTGAAGTAGACCCAGCAGAAATCTGATGAGCCTCAGCCCCTACGGTCCGTGGTAAATGGTACAAATTCGTATGCTGCCCGGCCCTAGCACGTCTAGGTCTAACGATCCTTTCGGAGATACTAGACGGTCCGATAGAATCTGGTACTACGTCTAATGGTACACTTACACTCCTCTCGCTCCCCCCAACTGCACCCCCAGGTACCGCAGGACTCGCCCTTACCTCTGGCGATGCTCTATTCACCCCAATGCTCTCTGGAATTTCTGATGGGGCCTGGGTCACCACCAAGGCTAAATCCCCATCCTCCAATTCCTCAAAGTCTTCCTCTCTTACTGAAGGTACTGGCAACTCCGGCCAATCCTTAAAGGACTCGGTCGGCATGGGATCCCTTTGAACTCTGGGTTTTAGGGACACTCTATGCACGTTACGGACTTTAGTGAGATCTTGCACTGGTGCTACAGAGTACACCGATCCCCCATCCCGTGGCACTCGAACTACCTGATAGATGATCGAGCTCCACAGATCCTGGATCTTATGGCGCCCGGAGAACCCACGTTCTCGCAGATAGACCCTTTGGCCCTCTTCTAGCGGTTGCTCTTTTACCCGTTGATCATGCTTCGCCTTGCGATGCTGAGCTGCGGCCTGCAACCGCTCACGGGCACCTTCGAAGGCCACTTTAAGGCAAGCCTGATGCTCTTCCATCCAATGATGGACTCCACCAGCCACTGGTTCTTGCACCCGACCAAGCAAGAAATCCACAGGCAGTCTAGGCTCTTGCCCGAACATCAAAAAATAAGGACTCTCACCGGTGGCTTGATGGGGAGTGGTATTATAGCAAAATACCACCTGGGACAAACAAGAGGCCCAATCCCTCTTCCTTCCAGTGGGCAAAGTCCGCAACAAATTGTGCAGGGTACGGTTAAACCGTTCACACTGGCCATTACCAGCTGGATGGTATGCGGTAGTACGAGACTTACCCACCTGGTAAAGGGTGCACAACTGCTGGATAAGATGTGATTCGAAGTTACGTCCCTGGTCCGAATGGATACGGCCTGGGACCCCAAACTTAAAGAACCATTCGTCAACCAGGACGCGAGCCACAGTCGCCGCCTGTTGGTCCCGAGTAGGGATTGCCACTGTGAATTTACTAAAAATGTCTGTCATTATTAACACGTTTTCATGCCCCGAACGAGAAGGTTCTAGGACCGTAAAATCAATGGCCACTATCTCATTTGGACGGGAAGCTAACAGATGGGCCATGTAGCTTCTGGGGACTGGGGCAGCCTCTTTGGCTTGCTGGCACCGCTCACATTGCTGTATCCAACGGGCTACATCGGCCGACATCCCAGGCCAGTAGCACCGCTGTCGCACCAGTTCCAAAGTGCGCTCGGTGCCTTGGTGCCCATGACACTGATGCAGTTGGGTCAACACTTCAGTCTGTAACACAACAGGCAGCACCAGCTGCAACACCTTTGCACCACCATCAGGACTGCAAACCCGTCGATATAATAGGCCCCCCAGTTCCTCCAACCGCTCCCATTGCCGGAGTAACACCAACACTAGCTTGGGTAACTGTCGTCGTTCTTGGGGCCCTGGGCCTTGCCCTTGGCGCCAAAATTTAAAAGCTGAACTGATAATGGGATCCTCCTCCTGTAATCGAGCCAACTCTGGTCTAGATCGATTTGGCATCACCTGCATGGCCCTCACAGTGGTGGAGTCTGCCCGATCCACCACTCCAGCACGCCTAAGCAGTTCAGGAACTAATGTTCCCAACGAGCCTTCCCTTTCCAGGTACCGTTCCTTAGGAGTCATGCGTGATAGCGCATCCGCATTCTGGTTAGATCTCCCGGATCGGTACTGCACTTCGAAATCAAAGGCCGCTAGTTCAGCTGCCCATCGCTGTTCGGTGGCACCTAACTTAGCAGTCGCCAAATGACTAAGGGGGTTATTGTCTGTACGAACGATACAACGATGGCCCAATAAGTACTCACGAAACTTTTCAGCCATGGCCCATTTTAGAGCCAAAAACTCAAGCCGCATAGAACTATAGGTAGCAGTGTTACGCTCTGCAGGACGCAGGCTACGGCTGGCATAGGCCACTGGTCTCACCTTGCCCCCAATCTCTTGAGACAGTACAGCACCTAACCCTACATAGCTGGCATCGACTTCCAAGATAAACGGTAACTTAAAATCAGCATATGCCAGGACTGGTGTGGTGGCAAGCTTAGCTTTCAGGGTCCGGAATGCTTGTTCACACTGTTCGGACCATAACGCATCCAACTCCTGTATCTTAGTTCTCCCCTTCCCTTGTCCTACCTCCCCTACCAGCCGATGCAACGGTGCTGCTATCTGAGCAAACCCTTCCACAAATCGCCGATAGTAACTACCAAATCCCAGAAAGGTACGTAGCTCCGACACAGTCTTGGGGCGTGGCCACTGCGCCACAACCTCAACCTTTGCCGGGTCTGTGGCCACTCCTTGGGGGGATATTACGTGTCCTAAGTACTGCACCTTTTCTCTAAAAAATGCACACTTGGCCAAGTTTACCTTAAGATCAGCAGCCCGCAACCGTTCCAGCACCATCCTCAACCTCTGTAAATGATGTTGCACAGAGGAGGAATAGACAATAATATCGTCTAGATACAGCAGGAGAGACTGATGTTGCTGGTCGCCAAACAGCCGTTGCATCAACCGCTGGAAGGTGCCTGGTGCGTTACACAAACCAAAAGGCATACGGTTCCATTCATATAAACCAAAAGGTGTACAAAAAGCTGTTTTGTAGCGATCAGCCTCTGCAACCGGGACTTGATTATATCCG
The DNA here is from genome assembly GCF_947034865.1 of Barbatula barbatula. NCBI lineage: Eukaryota > Metazoa > Chordata > Actinopteri > Cypriniformes > Nemacheilidae > Barbatula > Barbatula barbatula. The sequence continues at coordinate 14,282,056 of NC_136772.1, forward strand.
CTGGCCAGATCTAGCATAGTGAACCAGCGAGCCCCTGTCAATGAATCCAATGTCTCATCGATTCGAGGCAGTGGAAACGAATCTTTCCGAGTTTTAGCATTGAGTTGGCGGTAGTCTACGCACATGCGTAGGCCACCGTCCTTCTTCTTAACCAATACTAATGGGGAGGCGTACGGGCTACAACTTTCCCGGATCACTTGGGTGTCTAAAAGCTGGCCAATATGAGTCTTAACTAACTCATATTCAGATGGAGGAATCCGTCTATAGCGTTGTCGAACAGGCGTCTCGTCGATTAAAGGAATTTCATGGGACAGGAGGTCGGTACAACCCAAGTCTCCCTCCCCAGCAGAGAACACCGCCTGGAATTCCTGAAGGAGAGCCCTAACCTTGCCCTGTTCCTCATCCGACAGCCCTGACAGTTCTATGTTCTGGACCTGTGCTGCCTCAGGGGCTGCCATCATACCACAAGTCACTGTGATAGCAGGAACCGCAGATACCTCAGTCAGTCCGGCAGGTGAATCCACCAGATACACTTCCCGCAACTTCCCGAGGATGGTTTTCGGGTATAAAACAGCGTCGAGAACACCCACATTGACAACAGGCACCCAAACCAAACCACCGTCGACATACACTAACGACGGAGAGGCCAATAAGCCAGCAGGCAGACCAGTGTCAAGGGGCTCGAATAACACGATCTTATCTCTAAACATGGACGAACATGTTGCTGTTACAAACTTCATAGTGCCCCCTGGAACGCGACAAACCCGATGCCCACGGACTCTTACATTGCCCCCGTATGCCAGAACGCCATCTACTTTCTGACAGGCTTGGAAGGCCCGAGATATTCCCACGTCTTGGGTCACTAATGGTAGCTCAAATAGGGTCGGTCCGTACTGCCCGAAAAGCTCACGATAACAGCGACCAAGAACATTCATTCCCAAAATCCCAGGAACACTAGAATTACCCCCAGGTGGATCACGCACAACCAATATGCCACACCCTGATACCACACGATCACACAGTTCAACGTCCAATTCCATATACCCTATATAAGGGATTTCCAGTCCATTGGCTGCTCTAAGCTGTAACCAATGACAGTTTTGTAATCGACGCTGGCCCCATGGTTCGAATCCAGACCGAAAACAACTCTCTGTAATGGTCGATACCATGGAACCAGTGTCTATCAAACAGGGTATGGGTACACCTCCAATATTTGCAACTAAGTGTGGGCATGAGGAGACTAAATGAGGCACAGAACCACTGGCACGAAAATCACAAGAGCCCTTCTTATCCCCAACCGAACTGAGACTCTGCAGTCCGGTGGATACTAGTTTTCCGACTGTTTAGGGAAACTTGGCCTAGCATCACGAGATATCAGGTTACCCTGGGAATGGTTTTGAGGGACGGACGAATGGGGCTGCCACTGACAATCTCGAGCAAAATGGCCAGGCTGTTGACACCGTCTGCAAATCACGTAACTGGGACGCAGTGGCTGACCACGAGCCTGGGGACTATGGTTACGGGCTAAAGTCTGAGAAAGCTGATCAATTTGCTGTTGCTGTCGAATCAGCATGTCCTTCAACTCCCTAAATTCCTGTGAATGATGTCCCTGCTCAGGATTTACCCCAGAATCATCTTTAACGCCACATTGATGTCCCTGCACCAAAGGAACAGACTGACTGCGCCCCCGTACACCGCCTGGCACTCCCTCTCTCTCCCAGCGAATTGCTTCCCCTCGGACATCTAACAGTGTTGCAGCAGGCTGACGCCTTACCAATTGTTTCAATTCTCTGCGCAAGGCATTATCCAACACACATTCAATAAACTGATCCCTAACTACCACCTGCGCATCTAAAATGGCATGCGGAGACTGTTGTTTAAGCTTATCAAATAAACTCAAGAGCGCCAGGGAGAACTCTTGTAACGTTTCTCCCTCCAACTGTCGCCGTGAGTAAAAGGCTTCTTGAAGCGTAATATAGGACTCGAGACAGCCATACACTTCACGCAATGCAGAAATGATCTTCTCAGGATTATCTTTATCAGGGCTCGGCCGATATTTAATCTCATCCCGAGCCTCTCCCTCAAGATGATCAAACAAAAAGAAAGCCTGCTCGACAGCCGTCATCGTCCGCATGCGCATGCACGCCTGAGCTTCTTCGACCCACTCTTCAATGCCTACACCAGACCTACCATTAAATTTGGGACAGCGCCGTTCACGAGGAACAAAAACAAAGCGCTCAACGGTGTTAACATTGGATCCTACAGATATAGGCGTTAATGGCCGTGACGCACTACTAGAGCCTGCGCCAGGATCAAGCAACTCAACCGGTGTCTGCTCCTGTCGCAGTCGATCGTTATCGGCCTTCAACTGAGCCACAAGGTCTCTCATTTCCTGTAATTCAGCCTCCATCTCTACACAATATAAGGGGTAATCACCAGACGCGTCTCCACCATATGGTCAAGTAGAAGAAAGAAAATATATATATATATATATGTGTGAAAAAAATACAAATCCCTACGTCTGTACCCGTACAACAGCCAAGACCCTGCCGACTACGCCAAATGTGGCGATGGCATACGGTGAAAGGAGATTAATCAAAGCATGAGCCGACTACGCCACCCCGGATAGGGCCAGGGACCCAAAATTAAGTAAATCACCAAAAGCTCACAGGTTCGTTATTGGCTGAGACAGGTAGCAGACAAAAGGGAAGCTGGTAAACAATTTATTTCACACACACCATCTAAAATACAAAATCACATTTAATTAAAGTCATTAAAAGAAACAGGCCATCATCTTCGTACAAAGCATACACACACTTAAAACGTCCAACCCAGAATTGGGGAAAGTCGTCCGATTGATCCGACAACCGTTGTGCTCACTCACGTCACCACACGCCAAATGTTTCTATATTGTGGACACTACAAACAAGTCAACCACAGCACCACATACAGAGGATCTCGACCGCGACTAATTCCCCCTAATTCTGGAACGAAAAGAAAATTAATAAACTCAATCCAAAATCACTTACAAAACAAATTAAACCAAATCACTTAAACAAAACAAATTAAACCAAATCACTTAAGCAAAACGAAGTAAACAAAATCACTTAAGCAAAACGAAGTAAACAAAATCACTTAAGCAAAACGAAGTAAACCAAATCACTTACACAAAACAAATTAAACCAAATCACTTACACAAAACAAATTAAACCAAATCACTTAAGCAAAACGAAGTAAACAAAATCACTTAAACAAAACCAAATCACTTAGGCAAAACGAAGTAAACAAAATCACTTAAACAAAACAAATTAAACAAAATAAATTTTAAACAAAACGAATTAAACAAAATCAATTTAAACAAAACAAGTTACGCCCAAAATGACATCGATAATAATAGCTAGTCCGGTAATCACCAGTCCTCCGAGAAAGAGAGCCAAATGTTGTGCCTATAGACACGCAGAACGCGGTATCGAAGCACGTCGACAGACACTAAATGGTTATTATACACTGGAAATAACTGCCAGCTAAATGGGAATAGTCCTCCACACCAACCGGGACTAAGACGCTGTCCCAGGCACGGCAACGAGTGAAAGAGCAAAAAGGGAAATAAACACGACTCTACGGACTGTCCACTTCGGTCCGGAACAGTCAGCTTCATGCATCCGCTACGCAGTGAAATGAAAGTGGAAGGTAAATTAAGCGTCGCACTAAAAGTAACGGGTCTGGAAACAACCCGGTTCAGGAATCCGCTAGGCAGTCAGGTAGGAGAAACGGTAAGTTGGACGAATCAGTGCGAACAATAGTGACACTGTCTATCTCGGAAAACACTCCAGTTCAAGCAGTCATTATACATGCAGGTACGATAGCGCTAGTCCATAAGGGAGAATCACAGCCCCAAATAGCGCCGGTATCAGCCTGCGAACTGGCGTCGGTTCAGCCTGCTGCAACACCTCCAACACCCAAAGTCACTGCAGCTAATGACCCGTAATGCACCACGCACTTGACGCGGACTTCACTAATGGCTCTCGAAAATACATGGCCATTCACAAATGCCCGCAGTACTCCTCAACCACACTCTTGGACGTGTAGCCCAACCCACCGGAAATAAAGGTACTCCCGGAAGCCCTATAGGACACACCTGTGTGACATGCCAGTCCTATCTACCTTTATACCCCCGGACCGTACCATTTCCTCAAACATAGGTGGGTCAGGCAATCGCATCACCACATATGTATATATATATATATACAGTACGGCTTTGGATAAACTCTAAAATTATTTATTTATTCATTTTTATTCCGGATTCACTATGTATAGGTAGCCTATGTGTTTAGATAAAATGATCATTTTAATTTTATTCTGTGAACTACTGAAATTTCTCCCAAATAAAAAACTACAAACTGGTCAAGAATGCTGTGTAGACATTTATAAATGTCTGAAAAATGTTAAACAAATATCTTTAAGATTTAATATGTAAGCTTTATAAAAATATATGTTTAATATTAAACAAAAACAAACTGGAAGGGCATCTGGGACAGTGTTTAAATCTTACAAAGTGGTCTTTTTAAACAACACAGTAAAAATATTTATACACATTTTTAAAGATGAGGTAACATGCTATTTTATGCATTCTGACTTCTTTACGCTGTTAAACATGATGGCTTCAAAAATGTGTTGAATGTATGATGACGTAGTATTTCTGTGCTCGATTCACTCCGCAAGGGTTCGCACAGGTTTTGGAAAGTTTTTTTTCGAACATGGATACCCGTTTCGTAACAAGGGTTCTTAGTCCCTTATTGGACAATTCTCCGGGAAAAGTATGCCCACGTGCCACCCAGCGAGCAAAAGTGCACAACCCTATCAATGCCACTTCCCTCGACTGACGGAAATTGTGCTGTGTTAGTTTGCTCACTGCATTTCGATGATGAATGTTATATAAACGAATTATAACGCTGGATTTTGAGATCGTTTGAAACTGATAGATAACTAAGAGATGCAAGACATAAACCGCACGCGCCAAGTAAAACATGTCATGTTGGCAATCGGCATGTACGTTTATAATGTAAACAACTAAAACTTACACAGGGATAATACGATGATGTATTGTGTGCTCGTATTTTTAGTTCAGCTATATTCCAAATTTTATCAAATTTAATACTCTTCAAAGTTACAAAGCATGCAACTCTACTGTATAGGTACTCAAGATTAATATGAGATTGGCATAGAAGATATATTAAATTAATAATTGATCTATTAACACAGCTTTTATACATCTGGGCATGCTCTCAATCTTGCTGTTGGTTAACAATTAGTATGTCCCAAATAATAATATTTTGGATATTGTATTCCAAAGAACCCGGATGGTCTACTACTTCTGGTAGAAATTCGAAGTGCAGAATGATGCATTCTCTGACAGCTGATAATACCCATAACTCACCACAAGGCTGAGTTCAGTGAAGCTCTACTGCATTAATAAATTATATAACTGATGTGTCACTAAATTAGCAAATGTAAGTATACAGCAAACATTACAACAATGGCAAAAACAGCCACTTCCTGTTAGTATGTCCCAGTGTGTGCAATCCATTTTGCCATGCACCTAAAAGTACATTCTATTCGAATACCGAAACAGTACCTACTATTAGGGTGAGTGTAAGTATGTGGTATGTAGAACGCAAGGTTTGTGTGACTTCTGAAGGTTTTTTTTGTTGGAATTTAACAGACAATACATACAAATATATGATTTTATTTTTTCTTACCACTGTGAATCTAAATAAAAAATACAGTAAACGAATAGCAAGAAGAACATTGTGCTTCCTGCATTTCTCACCGTGACACAATGATGATAAACATGATCCACATTAAAAATTATTTCAAGTTCAATAGTTGTCTCTCTGTAGGCAAGACAGACGCTAGCCAATCAGTAGTGCGCCTGCGTGCCTCTTCCCAGTCATAGCGAGGGCTATATCCAAAATCTCTGTGGGCCTTTTTATATGAGAAACTAAAGGGTGTGTTTAACATGGTCAATAGCTGTCGATTTAAGGGTGGGGTGAATCTCAGAAAGTGGCGAAGCACAACCTGAAGTAATTCCATGAAGTATGACAGCAGATACAGAAGGGGGAGAGGCAAAATATGTCTCTCTTGTATCCCAAAGCCTAAAGTTGAAAGAACAGCGTAGTGAAAGTCTGAGTAGCTGACAGGTGGGGTGTCATCAGAGATGTAGTAGAAGTTTCCACCAATCACTGCCCTCTTTTGGAGATCTCTGAGGGCTCGCGCAGCTTGCAGATGTGCAAAAGCTACGTTTCCCACATATACAGGATTCACTTTTGCTTCACGACTTGAGGTTCTCCGCAGCATGTTTCCATTGCGGATTCCATCCCTCATCTGACCTAATGTAAAACGACAACCCTCTCCAAAGATGTACATGGGTCTTAATGCACAGGTAGCCAGCTGGCCTCCGTTGCGCAGCTTCTCCCCATTAGCCTGAAGGCAAATCTGTTCAGCCTCATTTTTGGTTTTGCTGTAGCTAAACTTAAGACTCGAGGTGTAAGGCGTGTCCTCATTGCCGTCGATGATTGGATCACCGTGAGGATTTGGACCAGCAACCTCAATGCTGCTTGTGTAAATGAATGAGGCCAGATTCTCCTGTATGCAAGTCTCAATCAGGAGTTGGGTTCCTGTCAGGAAAAAAGATTTAGATGTCAACATTAAAGTTTGTACTGCACAAATGTATACTCTTACTCACACTTCAAACACTGACATCTATGAAATTTGAATTATTTTTTATATTCCACCACAAGACATGACACAACAGGGGCGGTTCTAGGTTGAGTGGATATCCAGGGCTTAGCCCAAAAACATTCACTTATGCATCCAGCTCAGCATTGTTGAATGCCTCTGTGAATAAACCTCATAAGTTTACCTCGTTCATTATCATATTTGTGTAAGTAGCTTGAAACGGTTAGCCTGAAGTCTTTCCCCTTTTTGGTTGTTGATGTATGATGTAGCGTTTGGGATAATTGATTGTAATCCTTCTGAGTGACATCATTGTTCCCTATGGACTATGCTACATTCACCGGATGAGCGGATTGAGACAAGAGCAGATGCGATCGTACATAGATACATATCAAGATGAAATCTGAATTAAGTTTATTAATTAAATGATGTCAAAAAACATTTCTTAGATTGTTCAGACTATTGAATTGGAAAAACTGCACTGCACATTGACCCCGAGAGTAAAACTACTTTATATTATGTTTGTTCTAAAGACATTTTGAAGAATGAAGGACAGCAAACAGTTCTGGGGCACTTTTGACTACCAGTCAATGGGGGCAAAATCTGTCTGGTTACAAGGATTCTTCCAAATATCATTCATCAGATATGTATAAAGATTTAATAGAGTCAAAGGTATAGTCTAAAGAAAATGTAGCAGAAATATGTTTTTACTTTCTTGGCAAACATCATCTTGTTTAATGCAAAAACTATTATTCGTGTTTTCACAAGAAATTAGAACTTTTTACCCACCTTTTTATAATGTAAAAATGTTAATTGTAAAAACACGTATATACATTTATGATGACTGTTGTACTGTTTTTAATATATGAAATTTTAAAGGGGATGTGCAACGACGTTTCATGCATTTGGACTTTACAATGTTAACAAGTGGTCTTCTCATGAAGACCAAGGCAAAAGAAATGCAGGCAGAAAGTGAAACGGAGTTTTGTTGGGATTGGGTGCGCAGTGCTTTAATTCAACCCTCCCCCCAGACGAGGCCTATGTTTTCGGAAGTAATCATACAGCTGTAGTTGTCTTTCATAAATGTGATCAAACGAAAGACTCTACAGATATTTGAAGGATACTAAATTATTCTGCAAGTACACAAGATTAACATGAGATATGCAAAAATGTTCAGAAGTTACGGCCCCTTTAATGTAATATTTTCGATTTTTGGAAAGACCAGCACATTTGAATTTATTTGAAAAGTGCATTCTGTCTCACCTTTAACATTGACACCATATAATTCACTGTACTCGATAGCTCCAGTGACATCGATGAGAGATGCAGTGTGAAAAACAAGTGCTGCTCCCTTGCAGGCTCTTCTCAACAGCTCAACCTCCCTGATGTCTCCCTCAAACACACTCAGTTTGGTCTCTCCTCTGCAATCTGAAAACCCACACATGTGAACATGCACAACACATTTCTTTCTGTGGAATAAAAGGTTTGTTATAGAGAGAGAAAGAGAAAAGCTTCAACAGACTACAAGAACAATATAGAGAATGGTTCTTTTAAGAAACTTTGACTTAAAGGGAGGTTTGGTTTCGTTTGTTACATTCTCAAGCAAAGAATTAATGAACTGATGACCTAATGAACAATTTCCATATGTAGCTACAAATGAAAACAAAAAGATAAAATTACTGCAACAGAGTTTAACAGAGACCCCCAAAATGACCATTTTAAAAATGTACAACAGACACTTTAACAACTATAAATACAATTCATTTTTTTCTGTGGATCAAAAATAAGGACAATACTAACCATCAAGAGACTGCAGTAGCTCAGATCGTATGTTTCGGTCCAGCAGTCGGATTTCAGCAAGCTTTTCTTCCTCCAACAACAGCCTGACCAGCTTTTCTCCCAGAAACCCACACGCTCCTGTCACCACACACACTTCTCCTGCCAGAGACATTGCAGCTGCCACCAACACCACTCACGAACAATTTGTATTATACCCCCTGAATGTTCCAGAGACTCAGAAACCACAGTGATGTGATGTGTCCTTAACGCTGGTAGGATGGTGGTACGGTTTTAGTCTTGACACTGCCAAGGACAACCATATGCCACAGGCTGGGAGCAGACGATGAAGACCAGTGTCAAGATGCTTGTCGACAGATGTCTGTTTACTTTAAGCTTTCTGTTCGCACAACGATATTGGCCCGCATTTATCAAATGAACGTAGAAAAATCTGCTTATGACAATGCTCACGTGTGATTCATCAAACTTTCTTAAGCGGCAAATTCCGTCGTACGAATAATCGTACCTTGATAAATGCGGCGGCTGAAATCAATCGTAATTTATATATCACGCCCCACTTAATGCAGGGTGTATAGGCGCCTGCTCCCTAGAATTTGCGACATGGAGAAACGTAATTTCAAAGCCAGGCAAGTTGTGACCCAGTGCGCGTCTTTCACACACGCCCAAGCAAACGATCGTTTGATAAATGAGGGCCAATTGAATTCAAGTGTAGTCTCACCCTGACCTCTTTTTTTAAATGCTTTATTGAACATTTTGTTATAACAAAACAATGTTACAACATAAACTTAACATGAAGAAACACTTAGATTAATGAAAAGAGAGAAAATAAAACATTACCTGCATCCTGTCAGCACTGAAAAAAAACCCCGCCTGCTAACCAATGAGACGCGTATGGAGCTGAGCTCCACGTTTAGCCCCTCCCCCATATGTAGCACCGCCCTGTACTGCAGCCAGGTGTACTTGCACTCTGACGGCTGATATTACCCATAACTCACTGCGAGTAGGCGGAGTTTAGTGAAGCTCTACTGCATTATTAAACATATGTATGGATCACTAAATTAACAAATGTAAGTATACAGTAAACATTACATACGAAATAATGAATTAATACATACCGTAATGGAAAGGAGAGCAGTATTTTAATGTGTGTTATTGTAATTGGCCACAACGGCCATTTCCGCTTCCTGTAAGTATGTCCCAGTATATGCAATATATTTTGCCATGCACTATAAAGTACCAACTACTCGAACACCAAAACAGTACCTACTATTAGGGCTAGTATAACGAGGCGTATTGGAACGCAGGTTTGGTGTCAACCTGAGGTTTGCTTTTGTTGGAATTTAACAGACAATATATGCAAATATATGAATTTATTATTTCTTACCACTGGGAATCTAACGAAAAGAAAAATGTACAGTAAACTAATAGCAAGAAGAACATGGTGTCACGGTGAGAAATACAGGAAGCACAATGATGATAAACATGACCAACATAAACATTTATTTCGAGTTTAATAGTTGTCTCTCTGTAGGCAAGACAGACGCTAGCCAATCAGTAGTGCGCCTGCGTGCCTCTTCCCAGTCATAGCGAGGGCTATATCCAAAATCTCTGTGGGCCTTTTTATATGAGAAACTAAAGGGTGTGTTTAACATGGTCAATAGCTGTCGATTTAAGGGTGGGGTGAATCTCAGAAAGTGGCGAAGCACAACCTGAAGTAATTCCATGAAGTATGACAGCAGATACAGAAGGGGGAGAGGCAAAATATGTCTCTCTTGTATCCCAAAGCCTAAAGTTGAAAGAACAGCGTAGTTAAAGTCTGAGTAGCTGACAGGTGGGGTGTCATCAGAGATGTAGTAGAAGTTTCCACCAATCACTGCCCTCTTTTGGAGATCTCTGAGGGCTCGCGCAGCTTGCAGATGTGCAAAAGCTACGTTTCCCACATATACAGGATTCACTTTTGCTTCACGACTTGAGGTTCTCAGCAGCAGGTTTCCATTGCGGATTCCATCCCTCATGTGACCTAATGTAAAACGACAACCCTCTCCAAAGATGTACATGGGTCTTAATGCACAGGTAGCCAGCTGGCCTCCGTTGCGCAGCTTCTCCCCATTAGCTTGAAGGCAAATCTGTTCAGCCTCATTTTTGGTTTTGCTGTAGCTAAACTTAAGACTCGAGGTGTAAGGCGTGTCCTCATTGCCGTCGATGATTGGATCACCGTGAGGATTTGGACCAGCAACCTCAACGCTGCTTGTGTAAATGAAGGAGGCCAGATTCTCCTGTATGCAAGTCTCAATCAGGAGTTGGGTTCCTGTCATGGAAAAACGGTTTAGATGTCAACATTAAAGTTTATACTGGAAAAAAATATACTCGCTCACACTTACAATACAAGTAACACTTTATAATAACAGTAAATAAATGATCATGTACTAATATTCAAACTAAGTGTTACTTTATTATGAACTAATGATGATTTAAGGCATGTGCTAATCATGTCATGATCACAGGAGTGAGACATGGATAGAGCACCCAGGTACAGACAGCGGGTAAGGGGTTAACGGAGACTTTAATAATAAATACAAAACAAACACCCACCAGGGACCCGTTTCAATAAGGAGGTTCAAGCAACACTGAGTTAAAATATGAACTCTGAGTTGATTTACTCAGATAATCGCTACTCTGAGTTTTCTGTTTCAGAACAGCTGGTTTCAATGAGTTCAATCCACTCTGAGTAAGTTCACCCGAGGTTACGCGCGTTCATCGCGGCTTTAAAAATACATCATCAATTGAGCGAAGATAACACGATTCACCATGGCAACGCCACGTGACAAAAAGCGCTCCGTTTATTTCTCGCCAATAGAATAGGAGGCACTGTATATATATATATATATATATATATATATATATATATATATATATATACCTACGATTTTTGTCATGTAGGTGCAATCCTTCTGCAATAAAATAAACATGGCAGCAGCTGAAAATGAAATATAAAAACATCCTTCAGTCCGGTGAGTTTAAATGCTCTTGCTAATAGGATGGGAAATGTTTGATATATTTAATAAACTGGCCTTGAAAGTTATGAGGACATGAGAACCGAGCACTGTGGCTGTAGAAGACAGAAAACTGGCCATGCTTGACACTGCTCCAGCTGTGTAACGGAGGCCAGCTAGTGAAGAGCTGTGTGTAAGCCTCACTCCCCAACCAACAGAGACGCTCTACTGACAGACGCAATAGGGACTGCGGTCTTTAGGCTCCTCGTTATAGCGCCCGTCTCTCATTCTGACCGATGTCGGTTCGAAGCTCGTAGGGGCTAGTGGGACCTTTTAAATGTGCACCCAATCACAATGGGAAATCCTAAAGGGTGTTTGAATTATTATCTAATTCCAGAGGTGGCAGCAACATGCGCGGAGTTTGCGGGGGGGCAGGGGGAGCATTGCTCCCCTGGCGGCTGAAACGGGTAATTGCATTGTTTCAACAAAAAAAATAATTGCATTCTTTAAAAAAATTATATATTATAAATATCTTAAATAAGGATAAGGAACTGGCTGCGGTTGACGATGGGAGCAGCCAGGTTTTCCTCTCTTGCGATCCTTCACATCGAAAGCGACATTACGGCCAAGCTCTCACCTGAGACCATTATCGACGCATATGCTGGACGCAAAAAACGAAAATTACTGTTGCACTAGTCTGGACAATGTCTGGGTCTGTAAATTTGATTTCTCTGCCAAATAACTGCTTTAAACTCAACACACTGCTTTCAATATGCTGTCTTTTGAGGGATGGGGACGGGGGTCCCACTGATATAAAAATTAAAAGTGGGGAGTATTGTGTGACTGTCAGTTGAAAATGTTCCGTCTTGTCACACTTATAAGAGAAAGGCAATTTTGTATCTATGCATACTGTAGCCTCTCACAACACTCTCAAAATGTTTTAAATGTTTCATGAAGTACAACAAAATACGAAACATAACTTGTTTTTAATCGCTCTCATTGCCACAATGTGTTTTGAAAAAAGGAAAGAAAAACTTAAAAAATCTTTTCGTTTTGGTTGAAGATAATATTTTAACAAAAGTGGTCCGCATTTTATTGCGTGATCCTAATTGTGTCCGAAGATGCGATGCAAAGTCAAGTGGCTTACCTGTTTACTAATAGAATGATTGTATTGTTGTACTGTTTTTTCTTCTTCTTTGGGTTAAAAATAAATATATGTGTTTATTTAGCATGTTTGTTGTGTCCATATGTGTTAGTGGTGTGTTCCCCAATTGATAGCCCAGGTCCCAGCTGCTACAATGATTTTTTTTTGCCCCCCCTGGCTCGAATGTCAAACTCCGCCTATGGGCAGCAAGACCACATTTATTTGATCAGCCTAATTCAGATAGACGTTCACCATTCACCTGCAGTCCTATGAACCTCCTCTTTGATGGCTCTCACAGGAAACTTAACACAAATGTATAAAAAGTGCGTGAGAGCAATGCACACTTTTCTTACTGCTCTACATACAGTTGCCTTGCTAACGTGTTCTGCATCCCCGGTGTTACATAGAAAGCTTCCATTAGCAAAGAAACGTAACAGAGAATCTGCTCAGATGTAAGAGCGCGGCCACGACGAGTGAGGTTTGTGATGTAAGGATGAAGCAGAGTGTGGATATATTTAATGGACTGTAAAGAAAAACGGTATCGCTCAAATAAAGAATCCTCCGGATATGATAAAACATCCAAACGGGGCTTCACCATATATACTCTCCCTACGTAAATTTAACTCTCTCTGAATGAACGGACGTCTGTGTAACTTGTGCACGATTAAGGAAAACGAATGAATAAACAAACGGCGAAGGCAATTTCAACACCGCTCGCGCTACTAAAAGGGGCGGAGATTGTAACAAACCTCGGGTTAGTGGAATAAAACCTGCTGCCGACCGGGTTAGGTTCACAGAGTAGGTTAATATGGTTACTCACTCTAAGTATAAGATACCTTGATTTCTGAAACGGGCTTGACTTACCCTGCGGTCACGGGTTTGATATACCTCGCATTCTGAAACTGAAAACCCAGAGTATCCTGTTTTCTGGGGTTAACTTACACTGAGTTTGCACTTACCCTGCTTTCTGAAACGGGTCCCAGGGGGTAACATAACAAAACATGGGAAAATAATAACATGACAAGACAGGACTAAGACTAACTACACTTAAACAAGACTAAAATTAACTTTAAACATGAACCACAAGACTAGACTAGACTAGACTAGACTAGACTAGACTAGACTAGACTAGACTAGACTAGACTAGACTAGACTAGACTAGACTAGACTAGACTAGACTAGAAGCACACAGGAACTCACACAACAACAACCACAATGAACCAGCACAAGACAGAAGACACAAGTGCATTAAATAAGGGATCAAATCAAGAGGGGAACAGGTGTTGGGCATGAATCAATAACGAGGAAACGAGAGGATGGGAACAGAGACGAGAACGGAGAGACCATATGGCAAGCCAAATAAACAATAGTCGCCTCTCTCCACATTAAACATGAGGTTCTGTCCAGATCCTGCCACCAGACCAAGAATGAACCTTAACTACAACGTGAGTCACACAAATTCAAAAAATCATCGTTAGTTCATAATAAAGTTAAACTTTAGAACATTAGTACATGATCATTTATGTACTGTTACTGTAAAGTGTTACCCAATACAATAGTCTGAACATTCTTAAAGTGATACTTCATCCAAAAATGTAAATTCTTCGAGTTGTTCCAAATCTGTATAATTTTTTTTGTTCTGATGAACACAGAGTAAGATATTTGGAAGAAAGTGTGTAACCAAACATATCGTGCCCCCCCCATTGACTCCCAGAGTAAAACTACTTTATATTATGTTTGTTCTGAAGACATTTTGAAGAATGAAGGACAGCAAACGGTTCTGGGGCACTTTTGACTACCATTGTATTTTTTCCTACTATGGTAATCAATGGGGGGCAAAATTGGTCTGGTTATAAGCATTCTTCCAAATATCATTCATCAGATATTTTTAAAGATATAATAGAGTCAAAGATACAGTCTAAAGAAAATTTCTGTGCTTGATACACCACCCCAAGGCTCATATAGGTTACTGAAATTAAATTTTGAACATAAAAAACTGTTTTGTAACAACTTTTCTTAGTTCCATATTGGGCAATTCTCCCGGAAAAGCGGCCCACATCAGGCGAAAGAAATAGCCGCAGGCGGTAAGTGAAACGGAGTCACATGTTTGTGTTTTGTTGCGAATGGATGCGCACTGTATTCTAATTTCGCCCTCCCCCCGGACAAGTCTGATGTTTTTGGAAATAATCATAAAGCTGTAGCTTTGTTTAATATACGTGATCAAACTAAAGACTCTACGGATATTTGAAGGGTACGAAACTATTCTGTACATACATAAGATTAACATGAGATATGCAGAAACTGTCAGAGTAACCAGGTCACTTTAATGTAGTATTTTTGATTTTGGAAAAGACCAGCACATTTGCATTTATTTAAAAAGTGCATTCAGTCTCACCTTTAACATTGACACCATATAATTCACTGTACTCGATAGCTCCAGTGACATCGATGAGAGATGCAGTGTGAAAAACAAGTGCTGCTCCCTTGCAGGCTCTTCTCAACAGCTCAACCTCCCTGATGTCTCCCTCAAACACACTCAGTTTGGTCTCTCCTCTGCAATCTGAAAACCCACACATGTGAACATGCACAACACATTTCTTTCTGTGGAATAAAAGGTTTGTTATAGAGAGAGAGAGAGAGAGGGAGAGAGAGAGAGAGAGAGAGAGAGAGAGAGAGAGAGAGAGAGAGAGAGAGAGAGAGAGAGAGAGAGAGAGAGAGAGAGAGAGAGAGAGAGAGAGAGAGAGAGAGAGAGAGAGAGAGAGAGAGAGAGAGAGAGAGAGAGAGAGAGAGAGAGAGAGAGAGAGAGAGAGAGAGAGAAGGCTTATACAGACTACAAAAACAATAGAGAGAATGGTTCTTTTAAGAAACTTTGACTTAAAGGGAGGTTTGGTTTCGTTTTTTTTTTTTTTACATTCTCAGGCAAAGACTTAATCAACAGATGACCAGATGGCCATATGTACAAGTGAAAACAAAAGAAGAACATTTTTAAATGACTGCAACTGAAAGTTTAACAGAGACACCACAAAAGACACTTCAACAAATTAAATACCATTTGTTTTTTATGTGGATCAAAAATAAGGACAATACTAACCATCAAGAGACTGCAGTAGCTCAGATCGTATGTTTCGGTCCAGCAGTCGGATTTCAGCAAGCTTTTCTTCCTCCAACAACAGCCTGACCAGCTTTTCTCCCAGAAACCCACACGCTCCTGTCACCACACACACTTCTCCTGCCAGAGACATTGCAGCTGCCACCAACACCACTCACGAACACTTTGTATTATACCCCCTGAATGTTCCAGAGACTCAGAAACCACAGTGATGTGATGTGTCCTTAACGCTGGTAGGATGGTATTGGAGGGTGGTGTGTTTTTAGTCTTGACACTGCCAAGGACAACCCCAATGCCACATGCTGGGAGCAGACGATGAAAAACAGATAACCTTACCAGGGCCATGCACAGACATTTTGAGGGGCAGTGGCTGAGAAAATGTATCATTTTAGGGAAAAAATACGTTGATTTGAAATTTCATTGCATCAACACACCTCAAAAAAGTTGGGACAAGGCCATGTTTGCCCCTGTGTGGCATGAATCTTCTTTTTATAACAGTCTGCAAACATCTGGGGACTGAGGAGACAAGTTGATCAAGTTTAGGAATAGGAATGTTGCCCCATTCTTGTCTAATACAGGCTTCTAGTTGCTCAACTGTCTTAGGTCTTTGTCGCATCTTCCTCTTTATTATGCGGCAAATGTTTTCTATGGGTGAAAGATCTGGACTGCAGGCTGGCCATTTCAGTACCCGGATCCTTCTTCTACGCAGCCATGATGTTGTAATTGATGCAGTGTGGTCTGGCATTGTCATGTTGGAAAATGCAAGGTCTTCCCTGAAAGAGACAACGTCTGGATGGGACCACCTTCCACTTTGCCACAGTCCATTTTAAATGAGACTTGGCCGAGAGAAAACGACTGCGCTTCTGGATCATGTTTAGATATGGCTTCTTTTTTTACTTTTAGCCGGCAACGGTGAATGGCACAATGGATTGTGTTCACCGACAATGTTTTCTGGAAGTATTCCTGAGCCCATGTTGTGATTTCCATTACAGTAGCATTCCTGTATGTGATGCAGTACCTTCTAAGGCCCCAGAGATCAAAGGTATCCAGTATTGTTTTCCGGCCTTGACCCTTACGCACAGAGATTGGATGATATTATGATATTATTACGATCAAAGTATTCATTCTGCGTATCAAACACTGTCTGTAATGTTCTTACAGTGATGGGATGAACTTCTTAAACTATCATCTTCACTCCGTGTGCGACAGAGACTGTCTGTGAGGGGAGCGAGTGGGAAACTGAGCGGAAAACCGAAATCAGAGGATGTTTAGTCTTAAATGGATGCCTGCCCGGAGGTGGGGGTGGGGTTGAGATGATGGCAGTGGGGCAATGGCTCTAGCCACCGAGCCAACCCCCTGTGCACGGCCCTTACCCAATACTTGTAATTATATTGATTAATGTAGATTTTAATGTTTTAGGCTACTTTTAATTGTGTATTTTCATTGTCGTACATTATCTTAGAAGTAGCCTAAAACGTTTTTTACCTTCACCTTCGATCTCAAAACTTGCGTATAGGGAGACCGGGGACGGTTGCAACACTTTTTGTACTTCCTTCACTTTCTCAGAAACTGTTTTTTAGTAGAAAGTCAAAATTGTACTATGTTAAACCCACTTCTGTCAGCTAGCCACCTACGCGGCAGTAACATGCCTGTGTATGTAGCCTATAGGCCTACGCACAATTACTTGAACAGACAAAGTCAAATGTTGCAACTGACCACATTACAAGGGACAGTTGCAACACTCCACAGGGACAGTTGCAACATTAATTAAAATGTAACAACAAATATACTATGACATCATTTTGCAATTTGCAATTAATTTAAAATGTTAAACTGCCAAAATATTTTAAACAAAAAAACAAGATACTGAACATGTAGCCTGAAATACTTGTGTGCACTTCTCTGAACTGTGTTGTTTGTTTGTGTGTGTGTGCGAACAGTTACATTTATTGTATAAATACTAAATTTGAAAAAAACATATTTCTTAGTAATGAGTAACAAACCATGTTTATTATTTTGTATTATTGTTGTTGTTATTATAAATGTTAGGCTATGATTTTAATGTAGGCTAGGTCTAGTCTGACAGACCTTGGGATAGTTAGTTGTCTTTTGGTTTCTGTGCCTTATCTAAAACATGTTTCATGAAAAATAAACTTGTCAAGGTTCTATGAACAGCACTCCAGAACAATGCCTTTTTGTCGTTTAAACAGTAGTTTTAATGGTAGTTCTCCATAGTCTTCATTTGCTATGCAAAATATAGTGTGACAAGTTTAAAGGTCCAATGTGTATTTTTTTGGAGGCTCTTGACCGGAATGCAATATAATAAACATAACTGTTTTCAGAGGTGTTTAAAGACCTTACATTATAAAGCATTATGTTTTATTAATCACCATGTTACATTACATTACATTACATTAGGCTACATTACATTTTGTTGTTTAGCAGACGCTTTTATCCAAAGTGACTTACAAATTAGGTAAACAATAGAAGCAATTGGAACATACTTAATCTATTGATTTTTTTATATGAATGGAATAAGCGGATCTTGTGTGTGTAAAAATCCTATAAAAATACCACACGCAAACATACTGACTGAAAAACATTTATTTCTGCGATGCATATACAGTAGTTTACAGAGGTAAAAATAGATAAAACAGAATAATTTACAGCTGAACATTTGTCACTTTGGCCCACATAAATGGCATTGAAAAACAGTGGCGTTTAAGCTTTTGCAAACTCATCTGCAGTTGTGCAGCAAATAAATGCAATAACAGCTTTTGTTAAACAGGCTAATTCTTTACAGATATTACTGCGCTTGCAACTTAACTGGCATGTAATTAAATCACTAAAGAGTTTTTGTACCATGCCCTGGAAACTTACCAAAGCAATGTGAAGCTTATGTGAAATTTTACTTATGAAGTTCTAGGGCTTATATCAACATCAAAACATCTGATCATATGCCTCAGTTTTTGGATGTTGGGAGCGGACACTCTTGCATATGAGCCTCATCTGCAGAACCCTTCGGACAATGAACGGTCATAGTACAGGCCCGAATACCACCAAGAGGCTCCAGGACACTGAAGACCTTCTCCCACTCATCTTTTTCAGGGTCATAACACTGCACAATATCCACCATGCACCTACTGTTCCAGGAGTAACCACCCACCACATAGATACGGCCCTTAAACACGGTCACCCCGACGTCGCTCTGACCCCTGGGCATTGGTGCCACCACTGTCCACTGGTCAGTCGCAGGGCTGTAGAATTCGCAGTTTAACACATCATCATAGTCATTTGCACCTCGGAAGTGGTTGCCGCCCATGACATAGAGGCGGTCGCCCACGGTGCACATGCAGTGGAGGCCGCGAAGCTCCATCATGTCTGTACGTCTGCTCCACATGTCTCTGTCAGGGTCATAGCACAGCAACTCTTTTTGGAAAGCATCTCTTGTAATACCACCTGATGGAATAATGAGGAAATGCATTTACTGCTGGAATCGAAATGCAATGCATTCTTATTATTTGCAGAAACAAAGGAATCATTAGAAAGGATGTGGTTCAACACTATGTCTTAAAACCATTTTTTTTACTGAGATCCTACAACCCACACAGTACTTTTATGTTTAATCATGACTTTTATCATTGTATTTGTGAATCTTTTAGGCAAACCATTTATAATATAATACTCTTTCAAACCTTGTATCTCAATATTTCGCGTATTTTTCTTTTGTCATGAATCATTATTTCTAGTCACCCTTTATGTTTGTCACTGGGTTTCGCACATATCTAACCAATAAAAAGCATTAAAAAGTGCTCGTCAACTTCGACAACACCGTATTTAATTATTTAAAAAGAACAATTTTTCAGAAAAACTGCAAATTTGGAGAGCCAAGGTGTCAAAAGGACAGTGACAAGATATGTTTAAAATGACTGAGTAGTTTTTTTCCTTTCAGTACTTCAAATTACAGTATTTAGACTGATAAATAAGTATACTATATTTTAGTAAGTGTTTAAGTGTATTTTTATGTACTTTTAGTGAGCATAGTAATATCAGTACTTTCAATACTACTCGTGTCTAAATTGGACAACTGTTTGTTAATAAAAGTATACTTTTAAGTACTTTAATTGTGACAGTGGAAAACCTTAAGTACACAATCTAGTTTTACATTTGTCCTACAACATTACTGTAAGTTAACTTACTGTATACATCTACAGTAAGTATAGTTTACTTGTACAAGTAGCACTTTTTGGTTTACCAAAGTAGACTTTGAAGTATACACTTTCAGTGAACTACTAATATTTCTTACATATATTAGGAATTTAAAGGAACAGTTGGAACAAAATGGACAATAGAACGTTTATTTCACTTTATTACACTTTTAAGTATATTTATACATAGACTGTTATCCCAGTATGAGTCAAGCGTAATTTTGTGTTATTGTTAGTATATTTCTGAGAAGTACATAAAAAATTATTTAAAACTAGTATATTTATAAACGTCTTTTATGTAAGCCTATCTTAACTGCTTGTCAAACAGAAACATTCTCACAGTTTCACAGCAAGTCTGTCCTCTTTTGAGTGTGGTCTAACCACATATGAGTGACCCGCTTCATCTTGAACCTGTTTCCTGGTTGCTTTTGATTCTCATTCTGAGAACTTTGCAAGGTTGCTAAGTGACCTCTAATGTTTCTTTTTTGCGAAGTGACCTCTAAGTTTCTTTTTTTTGGAAGGTAATGAAAGAATTTTGTTCAGCGTATTCACTCACACAGAGAAGCATGGTGGATTAAGGCCACCCAGCTAAAGACGCTTTTGTGGTGCAGATTAAATTAGTTTACAAAATCTCCCCTCACCAGTTTGGACGGATGTTGCAATTGTGCCACTTTCACATTGAGTTTACCTCTTTGAGCTATACTCGGACACTTACCTGAGACGTACATCCGACCTCCATGTACCGTGCCTGCATGTCCATAGTGAGGTTCACTCATCGGTGAAACAAAACTCCACTCGTTCTTGTTCAAGTTGTAGCACTCCACAGAATCTAAAGAACAGACAGTTCTGGTTTTCAGCATTTTCAAGACGGGACAGAACATTTTGTGCAGATTTTTTAAAGCAGTAATTGCTAAAACATGTCCTCCTTACCAATCTCGCCGGTGGCATTTCTCCCTCCAACAGCGTAGAGCTTTCCCTTAAGAGCACTGAGATGGAAGAACGTCCTCTTTTCATTCAGAGAAGCCACCTGCAACCAGCGGTCAAACCGAGGGTCATATCTGTATGCACTGTCCACAGCTGTTTTACCTTTGGTGTCATAAGTACTCTGACCACCTACGATGTAAAGGAACCCACCGAGCAGGGCCACGCCATGCTGGTAACGTGGCACCTCCATGGGTTGGATGGCTCTCCAGGTGCCTCCACCCTCCTCATCGTACAGCCTGAGCTCTTTGCTCACCACTAGTTGCTGCCGCATCACACCTCCCAGAACCACCAGGTGTGTGGAATTGGATCGAATCCGAGTGCGTTCTGTCTGCAGCGTCGGCTGGAGGAAAGGTAACATCTGGTAGTTGCTGGCCTCCAGAAGAAGGTTGACGCAGGCTGTATTTGATCGCATGACAGACTCTTCCTCCTTTCCGTTGTTTACTCCTTCTTCCGTCTGGTCCTCCTGAGAGATCTGTAGAAGTTCGGCAGGGGACATCAAAGGGAAGCGGATGTGTCGCATCAGGGCGTAAGTGTTGGAATGGCACTTGCTGGGATTATGGGATAGCCATGCGCGGGCAATGCGGTAGAGCTCCATCTCAGTGAAACCTTTCAGCGAGTCACTGGAAAGAGCATACGTCATGCTTGCTTCGGACAACTCTAGCATCCGGCCACTCTCCACCAGAACAGAAAAGTTTTCACATACAAACGTGTAGACGTTTGTTTGGACGTCTTCGAGGAGAAGATCTCTGGCAATGCGCTCAACTTCCAAGCAGTTTTCTGTGGTGATCTGCCGTGGAAAGATGTTCACATTCAGTTTTAGATCGTACGAAAGGCAGCACAAGCACCACATCTTAGGAGTTCTTACCTCACTGCTGAGAAGCTGGTTGCAGAAGCTGAGAACGGGAAGCACCTGGAGGAAACTCGCTGCCTCTAATGTGTCCTGGAGGGTCCCGAGACTTAGGCTTAGACGAGATGTGTAGATGAACTCAATGATGTTCTTCAGGCCTACAGTGCTCACCCCATGGAGCTTGATCTCTTTCAACTCCTGCTCTTTCATGCCTCCTGCCAATCCAAAAGGATGAAGAGAAAAAGAGATGATTGCAAACATGAAACTTTATGAACCAGAATGCAAACACAAGCAACATTTGTGTGGTATAAGTAAAATCATACTTTTTTATAGGGTTAATAATAATCCTTAATAACTTTCCTGTAGCTTAATTTTTAAAGAACGGTGCTGATTTCCAGCCAGGGAATGCAATTTACATTAAATGAATAATTTGAATGGACTGTAAGTGACAGTACAACATGTTTTCCATGTAACTTTTCATGAATGCATAGATTCACTGAATATTAATGATAGTTGAACATTTTTCCTCTGGATTTAAGGGGACTCACCTGTGAACATGGCCTTAAAGTAGTCACTGGCCGAAGCCATAATGACTCTGTGAACTGGAAAAGTTTCATTGCTGTCACCAGGCATCAGAGTGACATCACATAGCGTCTCATCGGAACGAAAATGATCCAACCCCTGGGACGAGGCAAATCTAATCAGTTTATGATACACTATTTTGCAATATACAAATACGAGTCTAATACTATTATGCAGTAAACTGTTTTTCTCTATTTTAGGCAACTTCTTACATTAAGTATAGCAGCCCCATGCTCTGTGCTGTTGAACACTTGTATCTGTGGCCTGGGAGAGCCAGTGGGCTTTTGTGCCACTGGTGGTTTTGAGGGGATAACTAGTGGTTTTGGTGATGGTTCTGGAGGTTTTGGGGCAGGTTCTGGAGCTTTTGGGGGAGCAGCTGTTGGGGGCTTGTCTGCTTGAGGAGGAGGTCGTGGAGGCTCCCGCTGCGATCTGCTTCCTATTCGCGAAAGTCTCCGTGAAAGTTTTCCTTCCTCCCCACTGTTTCTGAATCAATATGATAAAGTCAGTGCAGCAGAGAGCATATACAATATTTTCTCAGTAGCATAAAAGTCATGGATCAACTTTCATTTTCTGATTCCTCTTTATGTGCGCCGTTTAATTTTTATATTAGTCATTTTTTATAAGACATGTAGTTTCATTTTACATTTATGCATTTGGCAGATGCTTCTTCCAAAGTATACTACGCATTTGTTTCTAAGTATGTGCAATCCACTGGGATTGAACCCATGACCTTGGAATTGCTCGTGCCATGCTCTAACCACTGAGCTATAGGCGTTTCATGCATCTATTCGAAGTTTTTGCATCACCAGCTATTTGGAACATGTTTTTTCTGCAAGCTGCTAATATAATTTGTCAAGTTCAGTAAGGCAAGGCAAGGCAAGTTTATCACATTTCATACACAATGGTAATTAAAAGTGCTTTACATACAAAATAATTTAATAATCAACTAATATAATCACTACAATAAAACAAGGAATTTAAAAACCTTTAAAATTATTTAAAAAAAATGTTTAGACTGATTATACATGAAATATAGTGCAGTCAGTTCGGACAAGGCACAATCCTCATAAATTAAATGCACAGCTAGAAAAATGTGTTTTGAGTCTGCATTTAAATGTTGATAATGTTTTAGCACATCTAATCTCTTCTGGAAGCTGATTCCAGCTACGGGCAGTATAAAAACTAAATGCAGATTCCCCTTGTCCCCTTGGTATATCTGACTGACTTGATCCTAATGAAGTGGTCTGTTTGGTTTATTTTTAGCGCGCAGTAAAGCAATAGAAAGACTAAAAAGCAAGTTGTTTACCCTTCAAATTTTTTAAGGGTGGCATAATTTTGTATTTCCAAACAGTTTAAGTTTAAGACATAAAGTTTGGAGTTTTGGAATAAAATAGTTACCACTATCGGAAATATAACAGAGTCACAAAAATGGGTACCTTTCCACTATTGTTGGATAGAATATGACCACTTACCCCATGTTCTTGAGTCTGCCTATTTGCAAATAGCTTTCCAAATATGATTTCTGACAGAGTTAGAAAAAATATATAGTTGTTATTCACCATCTGTAGTAATATTAACAGAATTAACAAAATAGGGGAAGTTAACTTGGCCATCTGTTTGTAACAAAACAAAGAGGCCAATAACAAAGACAAAGAGTGTTCTCTTTAGGAGTGTGTACAGAAAATAAGTGGTTAAATAGACATTTTACCCCAAAATAAAAACCTTTCATCTGTGGAACACTAAAGGAGATATTTTGAGAAATGTCTCAGGGGTTGTGTGTTATGGAAGTCAATGTTGTTTAGTTACTAACTTTCTTCAAAGTATCATACTTTGTGAAGAAAGAAAGTCATACAGGTTTGGAAGGACATGATGATGAGTAAATGTTGACAGAATTTCTATTTTGTTTGTGACGTTTAAGAACACAAACGTATTTGGTAGATTAACATAAGATGTAAAATACACTTACTACATTGTACTACTACTTTAAAGCCATACTAAAACTAATCCTCATCGAAGCACTGACAAAACCGTCTATAAATGGTCAGGAATACAGAGAAATAAAATAAAATAAGCTTACCGAGCCGTGTTGCTTTCTCTTGCAGTTTTTTAAAGTCTCTTCTCATAATAGCACATCACACTGTGATCACACACAAACGGGTATGCAGGGTGTTTACCACAACCTCGTTGACTTCCTGTGTCACTTCTCGTTCTCACTTAGAAACGAACATGCATGTAGTTGCAAAATGTGCTGTCTTCCCTCATCTCAAATGTTACTTATAATAGGCTTCAGCTTCCTCTGCACTCTGATGTCGTTTTAAGCACATAAGGTGAACCCTTAACCAATGAGAAGATTTACTTAGCAATTTATATTGGTTTTTTTCAGGACTGTAAAACAGAACAGACTGGCGCACAGAACATCACAACAACGAAAATGGAATTCACATTATGAGACTTCCATATGATCTGGTTTTATACATACCTGTACAAATATGATAAGCCAACGGCCCGTGATAAACAAATATGCACTTGAAGGGATAGTTCACACACACAAAAAAGTCATTTACTGACATGGAAGGGAAAATAAATACTTTGGGAGTCAATAGTCAAGTCAAGTCAAGTCAGCTTTATTTATATAGAGCTTTTTACAATTTTCATTGTTACAAAGCAGCTGTACAAGAAAACATTGACTATAAGTAAAACATAAAAGGTTATGTAAGTCAGAACACAGTTCAAATATCAGACACACAATAAATTACTATATGCAGAGTTAATTAAATAAGACTATCAAATTCTAGCAGCCCCCCCGGCCAGGCAAACAGTGCAAAACAGTATGCAAACGGTGGCGAGGAACCCAAAACTCCATTGGAGGAGAAAAAAAACCTCAGAGGGAGACCAGGCCTAACCAGGGGATTCCAGTTCCCCTCTGGCAAAAACTGCTGCCTCTGCACAAGCTCGACAGTGCTTGCACAACAAGACAAAATAAAAAACAAATTTAGATTTAAAATTATCATTAATAATCTAATAGCGACTGAAGTTTTGTAGAGTCGCCACATCCTTCGTCCAGCATTTGTCAGGTCTGGGAATGGATTGCGCCCTGCCCGCTCCGGTAGCCTTGGACTGCGTCCTGCCCGCTCTGGTAACCTTGGAACAATGAGACAAGACTGGCTGAGAGTAGAGTACTGTTCTGCACTCTTTGATGCAACAAATGCATCAGTTGTTATTGGAAGTGTCCCTGGTTCCGGTTGATCTAACTAGTGCAGCCTAGATCTTTGAAATATATATATTATGATAGTGTAGTGTATACAAGATTAAAAAGATGCGTCTTTAGTCTAGATTTAAACTGACAGAGTGTGTCTGCCTCCCGGACAGTGCAGGGAAGACTGTTCCAAAGTTTAGGCGCTAGATAGGAAAAGGATCTGCCGCCTGCACTTGATTTTGAAATTCTAGGTATTACCAACTGACCTGACACGTAAGAACTCGAGCTGCCGCATTTTGGACAAGTTGGAGTTTTTGTAATAGGCCTGCAGGGCAACCACCTAATAGTGCATTACAGTAATCTAGTCTTGATGTCATAAAGGCATGTATAAGCTTCTCTGCATCCGATGGTGACAGCATATGACGTAATTTAGATATATTTTTAAGATGGAAAAACGCAATTTTACAGGTGTTGGCGACCTGGTTCTCAAATGACAGAGTACTATCGAATATGAAGCCAAGATTCTTAGCCAAAGATGAGGGTTTTATGGAACATCCATCAATAGTTAAGCAGTATTCTTGGTTGTTACGTAGGGCGGTTTTCGGTCCGATAAGTAACACTTCAGTTTTGTCCGAGTTCAGTAATAAAAAATTGCTACTCATCCATTTTTTTATATCGACTATGCATTCCACTATTCGATGGAATTGCTGTGTTTCATGAGGCTTCAAGGAAATATAAAGTTGCGTATCATCAGCATAACACTGAAAGCTTACTCCGTGTCGCTTTATTATATCTCCTAGAGGTAGCATGTATAATGCGAAGAGCATAGGCCCTAAGACTGAGCCCTGTGGTACACCGTACTGGACTTTCGATTTGCGTGATACCTCATTGTTTATTGCTACATATTAAAAACGGACGCATAAATAAGATCTAAGCCATTCCAAAGCTATTTCCTTAATACCGACATCATTTTCGAGTCTATGTAGGAGCATGCTGTGGTCAATGGTGTCGAATGCAGCACTAAGATCTAGCAGCACCAATAAGGAGATACAACCTCGGTCGGACGCCATAAGCAGATCATTTGTAACTCTAATCAGAGCAGTCTCTGTACTGTGATGTGCTCTAAATCCAGACTGGAAATCTTCATTAATCTCATTCCTTTGGAGCATATTTGAATTGAGACTACTTTTTCCAGAACTTTAGATAAGAAAGGTAGATTCGAAATAGGTCTGTAGTTAACTAGTTCTCCAGGGTCCAGATGGGGTTTTTTGACAAGGGGCCTTATAACAGCCACCTTATATGCTTTAGGCATATGTCCTAATGTCAGAGATGAGTTAATAATGCTAAGTAGAGGGTCTTTAATTTCTATAATTTCTTTCTAAGCATCTCTTTCAGTAGATTTGTAGGTATAGGGTCTAGCATGCATGAAGTTGATTTAGATGATCTAATGATTTTAGAGAGCTCATCGTGATCTATAGTAGAAAATAAACGTAATTTCTCCTTAGAGGCGCTGTAGTTAGTCGTTTGTTCAGCGGGATTCACTTCTGGTTGCATAGTTATAATTTTTTTTCTAATATCTTGGATTTTATTTGTGAAATAGTTCATAAAATCATCACTGCTATGCTGGTATACAAAATCAGAAGTCGCTTACGATTTATTTTTGGTTAATTTAGCCACTGTATCAAATAAAAACCTGGGGTTATGCTGGTTTTCTTCTATTAGTGATGAAAGGTAGGCAGATCTAGACGTTTTAGGGCTTTCCTGTATTTTTTAATACTTACCTTCCAGGCAGTACGAAATACCTCTAATTTAGTTTTCTTAAAGTTGCGCTCCATTTTTCGTGCCGCTTTCTTTAGAGCCTGAGTGAGTTCATTATTCCACGGTGTCGGTCTGTCATTTTTAATCTTCTTTAAGCGCAGAGGAGCAACTATGTCTAGCGTTTCCGAGAAGGTGGCATTAATATTTTCAATGGTAAAGTCAAGATCGTCAACGTTATTACTAATGCTAGAGATTTGAGACAATTCAGGCAAATTATCAAGAAACGCATCTTTTGTAGTTGAAGTTATTGTTCTACAATATTTGTAACTTGGAGTTTGATTTGCCACCATTGGGTAGTGAAGCAAGCATGATACCAGATAATGATCCGAAATGTCTTCGCTCTGCTGAAGGATATTTACGTCGCCCACGTTTATACCGTAAGACAATATTAAATCTAAAGTATGATTACGAAGGTGAGTAGGTCCCGACACATGTTGACTAACGCCCATGGAGTTAAGAGTGTCTTTAAAAGCCATTCCTAAAGCATCTGTATCATTATCTACATGAATGTTAAAGTCACCAACAACAAGGACTCTGTCTGCAGCCAGTACTAGTTCTGATAAGAACCCACCAAATTCTTTAATAAAATCTGTGTGGTGCCCTGGAGGCCTATATACAATAGCCAGAATAAATTTTAAAGATGTTTTGTCCTTAGTATTAGGTATTGATGCATCAAGTACCATGACTTCAAAAGAATTGTATTTAGCATTAGACTTCTAAGAAATGCTAAAAGAGTTACGGTAAAGTGCAGCAACACCTCCCCCTCTGCCTTTTAGGCGAGGCTCGTGTTTATAATAATAATCTTGGGGGACAGACTCATTTAAAGCAATATAATCATCTGGCTTCAGCCATGTTTCTGTCAGACAGAGCATGTCTATTTTATGATCTGTTATCATATCGTTAATAAAAAGTGCTTTATTAGAGAGAGATCTAATATTTAGCAATCCGAGTCGAAACAGTTGATTATCTGTATTATGTTCATGTTTAGTTAGTTTAACGTTAATTAAATTACCTTTGAGAGGTTTACGCATTATTTTATGTTTGCTAATCCGGGGGACAGACACAGTCTCTATTTTATGATGTTTGGGAGAAAGTATTATCGCATGTTGTGTATTTAGTGTGTTCTGCAACGTGAGACGGCAAGCAGCCGTTGGTTAAGCCATTCTGTCTGCTCCCTGACCCGGGCCCCAGTGAGTCAAGTTTTAGCATTAAGACTATGTGCCATATTTCTAGACAGAAGAAAAGCTCCAGCCCAGGAGGGGTGGAGACCATCACTTTTCAACAGGTCAGGTCTGCCCTCAAAACTCTTCCAGTTATTTATAAAAACAATATCATTTTGCAGGCACCACTTAGACAACCAGCCATTTAGATATGATAATCTGCTATGTATCTCATCACCACGATAAGCGGGGAGGGGGCCAGAGAATATTACAATGTCTGACATCGTGCTTGCAAGGATGAGATAGAGGATGAGATCTGTTTGCTTATATTTACATTGTTGCAAATGTCTTGCTTTGTTTACTTTAGCAGAACAAAGAAATGTATACATGTTTGGAACAACTCAAGGGTTAATAAAGATGGCAGAATTTTCATTTTTGGGTGAACTGGCCCTTTAATTTAATATTATAGAGAAACATTTTTTTTAAGAAAAACTTCCTTTTTATTGCATACCCTCTGTTTGGTTTTGGAAATACGAGATACAGTCGATGCCCAAAATTGACATTTTTGACAGAAAATAGCAGAAGACCCAAACGTATAGTCAACATCTACCATGATACGAAATTAACACATACCATCAGGTATTACTGTACCTTTAACCCCATTTCAATCTAAAACAATGTATATGTCAAATCACCAAGAATTGCTATAACTTAAACTCGCTCTCTATATGTTGTGGCCATATAATAAGAAACCATAAAAACACACCTTGACATTTAACTTTCCTTACTATCTGTTACTGACATACGTGATAGACGTAGACATATAGTCTAGACTTTGTGAAGAGCTACGCTTATCAGGAACTTTTATACCAGCGTTCACATAAAAACCACAAACAAAACAGATTATTTAGATGAACTGAATTATATTTGCAAAGTAAGTTGATGCTTATTGAATTAAAAACACTGTAGTTGGTAATACAGTACCACCATGTGAACATTTGTATAGACCTCAAAACTACAGTAGTTCATACACCACTTGAAGTATACATTGTGCATTATTGTGGTGTAAATGGATCTCTTGGATATTCAAAGTCTGGAGAACTGAATGAGGCTCCTATTGATCTCAGCAACATTTCTGCAACCTAGAAAATCAAGAGGTGATTTTAGGTCGAGACACCAAAACCCCCTTTCATCTCTTTTGATGTGAAAATGTGACATGCTGCATATTAAACAGAGCGCTATAAACAAACCTGATAACACCATAGATAAACGGAACTCATCTTGAAGCATCTGCAACACCTGCTTCACTCCTTCCTCTCCCTGCAAAACACATATGATTCATATGAACATCTCATTTGTGTTAACTACCATGCACATGTTGACAGCATCTTTTTAAATCGAAAGGAAGCTGATGAATACTTAAAACAAACGGGATTCCCGCTTTGTTACCTTGTAAGCGAGGCCCCAGATTGCCGGTCTGCCAATAAACACACATTTGGCTCCCAAGGCTATAGCCTTCAACACATCGCTGCCCGTGCGGATGCCCCCGTCCATGTAGACCTCGACACGGCCCTGCACTGCTTCTACTATCTCAGCCAGACAATCAATCTGTGTGATATATACAGTCATGATGAAACAATCTGAATGATGTCAATTATAACAAAATTGCAAAAGTCCCTTACTGTCGCGGGTCCCCCATCTAGTTGTCGGCCTCCATGATTTGACACAATTATGCCTTTGACTCCGTGCTCTACAGCCAGCTCTGCATCTTCTTTTGTGAGGATGCCCTTGATGATTATAGGGAGATGTGTTAGAGACTGGAGCCAGCTCACATCCTTCCAGCTGATTGATGGATCTAATGTGTTGGCCGGGATCCCGTATTCTTCATCGCAGCTTTCTTGTTCCTGTGGACAAAGCCAGACATATTCAGAGAAACATAAAAACACCACTGCTCCCAGATATTCATGGCATGGTTTCCCTGCTGACAAAAAAATTTTAATTGAATCAAAGATTTGCATCGATGTGTAATGTATTGGTTTTAATATGAACTATGACCTAAATATGAAAGTCCAAAATATATTTTTTGATAATATGGTTTTAATGGTAAAAACCTAATGTTTTATTATAGAATTTGTAAATGTAAACCGTTAGAATTTGTTTATTTATTTCAGGAACTCTAGAGACTACGCAAGTTTGAATCTAGCTTTCAACATTTCCTTAACCTGTCCTACCGTAAATTAAAAATGATGGCACAAATAATAAATAAAATATACTACCTTACCTGGAACATCCCATCAAAGTTCTTGACCTTCAGGTGAGGTGGGAGTTTAAACTGGTTGCGGATGTCATTGCGGCGTTTACCAGTATAGGGTACATCTACAGTAAGCACCAGGGCCTTATAACCGAGCGCGTCCACTCTTCGCACAATCTGCTCTGATAGATTGCGGTCACGGTATATGTATAGCTGAAACCAGCGGTAACCGTTGGGCGCTGCGGCACCAATCTCCTCCACAGAGCATGTGGAGTATGTGCTTGTTATATAGCAAGTGTTCACAGCTTCAGAGGCTGAGAAATAAAAGAAGACACGGATGGAAAGATAAGAGAAAGACAGAAGTTAAACGATTAGCAGTTTCTTTATGTCTATTTCAGTTCTACTCAGCAGTCATTGACAGAGTTTCAGAGTAAAGAAGCCTGCAAGAAAAACTGCAGTTACAGCAGTGTTTCTTAAAGTGTGGGCGTTCAGCAAAAGAGAAATAAATACAAAATGCATCCTCATTATTGTCTTATGTATGCTTTGAACAAATTTGCATATTTTTTAAACATTTTTGTAAATTAATATATTCAATTTTCCACTCTGGTCAACAAACAGTTCAAATACGAACAGCTGAAGAATATCTAGATGCAGGAGTGACTTTTTCCCTGGCCTTCATCAGGTTAATGTAACTACTTTTCTATATTTCATGTACATATCTCACCCCACAGGTGTAAATGTGTATGTGCACATTATCTCTCTATTTTACTCTTAAATAATGTGTCATTCTCTTTGTATTTTGATTTCACACTGTGCTCTTTAGTCTTTCTGACACTCTTTCTGATATCGCCATCTCGTGCCCAGAGCATGACCTGCATTTGTAGTTGCATAATAATCCTTTTTGCATAATATAATTTGTAGATTCCAAGAATTGATTCCTAGCTGCTGTTTTCGATTCCTGCTCAATTCCCTGTATAACTACAAATTTGTATTTATTATTAAAAAATTGTAACAAAATTTGAAAACAACAGAAAAATGTTAAGCTGTCACGTTTTACATGTATTAATGTTTCTTGTTTCTATAATACAAACCTTAACCAAATATGTCGATCTTGTCCTGCAATTCCAATAATCGAATTAACTAAGCTGTTAATACATAAAAATAAAGCACAGGTCAAATTTCAATTTTTTAATTATATTATTAAAGTAATTCCGCAGTGTACACGAGAATACTTGAGAAATATAGATAGAGTAGAAAGATCAATAATCAGTAAATCGTATTAACAATATGTAAGAAAACTGTGCATTTAGATATTACTGTTAAATGCAAGTAGTGCAGACAGGTGTTGAAAAAGTTCTCTCCAGACATACATAGGCCTACATGAGTAAATATGATGTGAGACTGTGCTTTATACACACACTTGTAATTCTCTTCATGAACATATTGAGCTCATCGCTAGAGAGAGTGAAAGAAGACAATTCGTCTGTAAACCTACTTATTGGATACATGTATTTATTTTCTGCATTGTGTGTGCAAACAAAGCTTTTGCTTTCATGGATGCAGAATATTTGTCATTCCAAAGCTCTAGACTTCATCCATCAGTTTTTTTCGGAAGTCTGTACTGTTTTAGACAAGAAACTAATGCGATTTAGTTGACCAATGACATCAGCTAAGTGGGCGACCTTGTGCTTTGGAAAGGCTCTTAAATAGGAGTCGATTCCTTAAAAGGAATCGATTCCAAAGCTCTCGATTCTCAACGCGTTGGAATCTCACAGCCCTACTGCGCACGCGCAGCTCAGAGGCCGAACACATCCAGTACATAGTCAGACTTTACGCGAGACTACACGAATGGTAACTTTACAAACGCTCTTAATTTACTTTTGCGGGCTGTGTTTATGTGAAACGTCATTCTCTCACCTCTAGCCGTGGCCAATTCTCCCTCATACCACGCGAGGCAGTGGAAGGCAGTGGGTGCAATGCCCACAGGAAAATTGATCTCTGTTCCCTGTACCGTGGTCCTAGTGTCACTGCGCGACACGTCCCGTAAGATCCGTGGCCTCAAGTGGATCCTAAAAGATATGGCATCTGGTTTTACATGTTCAAAGTTTCATATTGGTTTAGCTAAAAGCATGCACCGAAAACGTGCACAACAGTGCAAAGTATTGCTGGTGGACTACCGTTTGAAAGCCAGCAAGTTGTCATCTCTAGTGTAACATTCATCAGCTCCAGCAGCATAGTAGTCCCATGTGGATTTTGAGAGATGTTGTTTGGCATACTCCTCAAAATCGGCGAGACAGACCATAGTCATGTCTGCACAACGGATCTCGCCTCTTGGAGGGGGAAAAAAACACAAAATGGCAACATCCGTAAGTACGAAACTACGGAGCCCGTCGGAGAAAAAAACAAGAACCGCAAATCCGTGTCCACAGATTTGTAATTCGTTCCCTCAGTTTAAAAAAAACCGTACTCACAGATTCCAAAACTGTTCCCACGAGTTTCCAATCCGTGCTCTCGGATTGATAAACTGTACCCACGAGTTTCCAATCCGTGCTCTCGGATTAATAAACTGTACCCACGAGTTTCCAATCCGTGCTCTCGGATTAATAAACTGTACACACGAGTTTCCAATCCGTGATCTCAATTTTGGAAATCTGTACCCTCAAATTCATAATCTGTGCCCACGCTTTCGCAATCTGTTCGCACAGTTTCAAAAAACTGTAACGTGACAAAAATGGCATTACAAATGAGAGTAATAAATTACTTACAACAAAGAGTAGGCCTATAAATGTAAAAGTTTAAGGCATCATTTTTATGCTTTAGTTAAATCCTTTTAAAAATAACAAAAAAATAGACATATTTTACCTTTGCTTAAATGTCACTAATTTAGGTCACAGGGCTGTGGAGTGCTCAAGTGCTTTCTATGGCATGCTGAATGTTTTGAGCAAAACACTTATTAAAGGCAGAGTAGATCATTTGGAAAATGCTAACGTTTGCCTGCTAGCAGTGCAATCATACGATCCCTCCCTCTCACGAATCGCCATCCAAAGCCACGCCTCCTCCAAAACACATGAGCGCGTGCACAGACCAGAAGCTGTTAGATCAGTTCCAGTGAAGTCATGTCACATTCACCGGTGAGAAAACATTAAAGTACAAAGTGATCGAGGGCAGTTATTGGTCCAACATTTTTTAACCCTTCGCCTTTCACAGACGATATATAATTATTAAAATACCAATTGTTCGCTTTAGTCATTAATTGCTGTCAGGATGTTAAGAGGCTTCCAACCAGCATGACAAAAAAAGTCTCTGGACAGTCTCTTTCTAGACAGGATTGCCTACACTGCCTTTAACACAAAAGACTAAACCAGGGTGAGGGGAACGCTGGGCTGGAAATGAACTTTTGAGTTGTTATAGTACTCGCCAACCACTTGTATTAAATAGGAATTTATCAACAATACTTAATACCTTCTTTAAAATGTTATAGACAATTCTTGCTTTTCAATGCTTTTCATGCACTACAATTTAAAGTTAATAATTAAAGTAATGGGAAACTGACCTCTGGACTTTATCCTGGATTAACTATTTTCAAAAGACTAAAGTAAGCCAGCGCTGCCTTATCCATCACTTCATGTTTAATGTACAGCCGCCATAAAAATTAAGAGACCACTCCAAAATTATTTAAAATGTTTTCTGAATTTGCTACAAAGTAAATACTATAGCCTATTATGTATACGATATGTAGGTATAGGCATATATCAAATATACAATCTAAAAATGTGTGTATGTTTTATATGGCGTGACAGCAAAGAAGTAGAAAAAACGAACAATGAAAATGAATCTCTATTTTATATATGACTGTTAATAATAAAAAGAGTACGTTATTAACGGATTGTTTTGTCTGCTTTGTCACCCTATAGGGCACATGTAAGTTATATCTGTCAACTAAAGTAAAAAAAAAGGAATGCATATCCACACACCAAAAGGAGTTTATTCTGCGTTCATATTTGTCAACTAGCCACATACAGTAGTTACATTTTACCTACAATTAAAACTTTTGTTTCATTTTGTGAACTGTGACCATGTCTCCCAGATTCCAAATGCCGCTGTTGCTTTTATTTTTACAAAATTTGTCATTATAACAAAAAAGAGAGACTAAAATACTATGACCTAAGGCTGACCCCTGTCATTTTTATTGTGTTTTCAGTGGCTGGAAATGTGCTCATTGTCCATACAGAATAAACCTCAGGCGCACATGAGCTCACAGTTCTCAGTATACACTGCAAGCACATGTTTAACATGTTTAATCTCATTAATAAGATAGCTCGTAATTTTCTTGTGTTCAAAAAATTGAACTTCTAGACAGAAAACTAATAAGAAATCTATAGTGGACCAGGGTGACTTGTCCTGAAGACAGGACTGCAGAATAAGTGGATTACATCCTAAAACACAGAAAATTTTACATTATTCCCCTGTCTTAAAATCTCATGAGAGGTAATAAAAGGAAATTACACTTTACCTGCAACGGCTTTGATGTGGGATAGCCAAGAAGTGTGTTTAAGTAATAGCCCGATATCCAACTGCTCTTTTTTTCCCACGATTCCCAACACTTATGTCAGTTTATTGACTGTAAATTATCTTAAATTAACTGTTACAGAGTGCTGAACAGTTTAACAACTGACATAGGTGTACTATTCAAACAAATCTCTGGACCCAAGCAACCATGATGATGTTTGCACAACCTTCAATTTTGAGTCAGACCTTTCAGTTATAACTGATTTTATATTTTCTATTTTTGTTGTTATATTTGGGTATTATATTAAATAATATATTATATCTTTAGATGTTGAAGTGAGCTTTTGAATGATTTTGGCCATTGGTTGCATCAATAAACAATATGCAGCAATGCATATTGTTCACATTAAGCATTTGTCCTGCTGACGTATCGAATAATGTTTCTGAAATGCATGGAACATTAAAGTCTGTTTGCATAATTTAGTCATTTGTAATGAAGTTTTTTTAATTCTGTAGATTTTAATTGAGTCCAAAATGTTAAATGCTTCTTTGCTGTATTTATTTAGGCCTTCGCTATTGTTCTCATCCTCTGTATAGTTCTTTCCAGCTACTTCCTTCCGGCAGACGGTATAAAGTGCATTTAGTGAAAAGGGCCAAGTATAAGAAAACCTTTATCCCAACCGCAATTGGTATTTTAAATCGGACCTTAAAATGAATTTATGTATTTGTATTTTATATCTTTATGGGATGAATGTAATGTTATGTGTTGCTGTAATGCAGTGTTTCTCAAAGTGTGGGGCGGGCCCCACTGGTGGGGAATAGAGACATGACAAGTGGGGCGCGACAGACGGGTGGATAATTTACTTTATTATTGACCATACACTCAAGTCTGTTTGAATTTGTGTCATAACATCAATACTCATAACATCAATGAGGATGTTGGACAACAAAGATCTCTGAGACAGCAGGCAAATAGACGTGTGAACACTAGGTGGCAATAGAGTAAGCAAATAAAACATTTTGGAGCGGTTTTTCAACATACAATCTATATTAAAA
Source organism: Barbatula barbatula (assembly GCF_947034865.1). Taxonomy (NCBI): domain Eukaryota; kingdom Metazoa; phylum Chordata; class Actinopteri; order Cypriniformes; family Nemacheilidae; genus Barbatula; species Barbatula barbatula. The sequence goes on from NC_136772.1 coordinate 14,318,445, forward strand.
CCTGAGCACATGAGAGGGTAATCTTGAAACATGTCTCAAGTTATCAACAAAGAGTTAAGCTTATGCCTTAAGTCTGTGCTTTAACCAAGCGGGTATGTAAGGATCAAAGTACATGGGTTGTTGAAAAATAGTCACTTAATGTGTCCTATATGGTATGACAGCAAAAATACTAACAATGAAGATAAGTCTCTCAAACTGTATTTTATAATAAAGTAGAAACTGTCACGATCCTGCCTCCCTCAGTCATTCTTTTCTAGTCATTCTTTTTCTAGACCGTCCCATGTGTTTTGTGTGGAAGCACATGGTCTCCTGCCCCTGTCCCCTCGTTTCCTCATTAATAATCTTATCATTGTTTCATGCCCCTCACCTGTTGCCATCATTATTTGCTTTCCTATTTAACGCCCTTGTGGTGTCCTCCGCTGGTTCATTCTCGTTTCCACATGTGTCATTGGTCCTGTTAGCAAAGTCTTGAAGTCATTTATTGTTAGTTCTTGCTCTGTTATGTTTTGCCCCTCCTGGGAAGTTTTTGTTTGATGTTTTGAAGATTTTTCTGTTGTCATGTTTTTCCCCATCGCAGGTTTTTGGTTTAAATACATTTTGAGCTTGTTATCCGAATCAAGGACCAGAACTGACAGTTTTATAAAAAGTTTGTTTTCTAAGTGTTTGTTCTCATGTACATGGCACATAAATGGTCCATCTATTTGTCAGCTACCCACATATACATCTGTGACAAATGATAATAAGAATGTTGGGATTTCATATAGACATAATTAATTATTTTCTGTAGGCTAAACTGTAAATTATATCCCCTTACTCACCGGAAACATTTTACATTTTCGAATAAATGTTATTTTCTGTTATATCTTTTTAAGCTGCTGTCATCAGAAGTAAAATGTCCTCACCTGGTCAAAACTGTATTACTATCTTTGTGCATGGGGACATTTGGTACTCACAGCATACAAAAGGATTGAATAGGAGCACACAAACACACAAATCGTTTTCGTACTAAGAAAAAGACTATAGGACTCTTTCAGAAGATCGTAAATCTGATGGAATTTTCAACACCTCACATGGATAGCCATATCCAAAACTGTCCCCACAAACACACACCGAGAATAATTTTTCAACGGATCTAAAATTCCCCTCTATTTAATTGTAAGCCCATTGAGTTTTGTGTATATCCAGGTAATAAATAAAGTTACAGATATTGTACCTTGTCACTGAAGCTCTTGATTTGCTGATGTGTTTCATTGTCACATGGGTTCAGGTGGAACTGTATAACAGTGGTAAACACCCCGCTCATGTAAGCCACGGACGCACGCACGCACGCACGCACGCACACACACTCACACACACTCACTCATTCACTCATTCACTCAAACACTCACAGTCACTAAAACCTACTGTCAGCACTTGCCATGGTCTGTGCATTGTACAGAAGTGAAAAAGGGGCCAAAAGCAACTTTTTGTTTCAATTGTATGTTTTCGAGTGAGGGTCACCAGCATATCATTGATGTTCTTCTACCTTTCATGTGGTACAGTCTTTTGGGCAACAATTGTTTTTGTTATTTGAGTTGTTTCAGCTGACCATTGATTTGTCTTGCGATTATAAATATTTATTATAAAAGTATGAGTGTCAGTGTTTTCCTGTTTGTTTTTAGATGAGCAAACTTAGGGTTTAAAATGATCGAAGATTTTTTTAAAGGTTGATTCCGGTTTTTTAATTGCCCTGTTGTCCATATTCTTTGTTGTTTATGAAAAAATGAATAAAATTGAGAAATAAATGTCAAAGTCTGAAACACTGTTGGGTTTTTTATGAACTATTCCTGTAAGATTTGATCTCATTTGAAAGTGAGAGAACGAGAGAGTGTGTTAGAGAAAGTATCAATGACTGAACTCCCCATGAACGAAACCAAACTCCACTTAACGCTATTCATGCCACGCTTGTGCTAAAGCTAAATCAAATTCTCCCGTTCTATTTCATTATGCACAGTGTGTTTTTGTATCGCTTGTCTGCGTGAGTGTTTTTGTTTTGGTTTGCAGTGAAAACGTTGACGGCCAGGCTCTGCTCTTTGAAGGCCTTTGAGCAGGGAGAGGTGCTGACTGACCTTCTTTAACTGAGGTGTAAATTGTATTAATCCACAGATGGCTCTGATGTTGATCGTATCTATACATCTCTCTTTCTTCTCTCCTTTTCTCTACCCATAACCCACACACACAACCTTCTAGTCATCTCAGTTCAGCCTACCTTTCTCTTACATTTAAAGTAAAAATATTTTTTGTCTGAGGTGGAAAACCTTTTTCACATGCGGCTGCTGTCTGTGCCTTCAGGCTACAACACTATTATACCACAACATATGTGTTAGATTGAGCAGAGAGTTTCTCCCGCCCTGGTCACAATCTTTTGTCTTTACCTCAGCTCTCAGTTTTTGCATCTCTATGAAACAAGGTTTAGGGGTTCTTCATTTAGTTCAGTTATGTTATTGATTTCTTATGCCCTTTCGTTCCACATCTTTGTGAACCAAAATAGCGCCTACCGCATGTCACAATATAGTTGGGAGATCAAAAACACCCCTTTATGCCTGTCAAATACAGTTTGGGTTCATCACACATGGACTCCTCACCACACATTAGTGAATATGTGTGTGTGGAAGACAGACCAAGCAGTGTAATGTTTTTTATACAATCAGTTTTTTCAAAAGTGTAAACCTCTGTTTTCCAATTTGGTAATAAAAAAATCTGCGAAATTATACTGCATTGCACTGATTTGACTATTGAATTTCTGTTTTTTAACATTATGTTGAAAGATACAAGGGAACTTACTTTTGTTTCATTTACAAAAACTGCAATGCAAAACCTACACATGTGCAAATTCAAAGTTATACACTGTGCAACTAACAATAATTTTAAAAGTCGCTTTATAAAACAAACGTCATGGGCTAACGGTGGCGTCTTGGATCTCTTGTCTTTGTCACTTCACTGTCTGAGAATTCAAAAGATGTCAGAGCAAACTCACTAATAAAATCCCCCCATTTCTCTTAATTTGTCAATGCCATCTTCTGTCCCCCTCATCTTTTTCTGCCTCTCTCTCTTTTTGTGGAGTGGAGATGGTCATAAATCTGGAGCTCAGATTGATTGATGGTATATAAATGTTTGATGTTTTCGTCTGCATATGGGAGAAGGCAGTGATGTTGGAGAAAATGCATGGTCAGCACTGCAATGCACAATTTAAACTACTTATGTTGTCTTTTTTTTAAAGAATGGAAACAGTTGGAAATTCAGGGCAGAAATACCAGTGAATAATATAGTTTTAAAGAAAATGCTTATTAAGATAAATCGTAAAAAAGTAGTGACAGATGATATATTGGGTTGATAGTCAGAGTCAAGTCATAATTGTTCATTTCACCAATTTTCTGTATGTCTTTAATTTACTGTAATTGCATGTGTTATATTGGCCTCTGGTCTGCCACAGTGATTATTTTTTTTATTGCAGTATAGCCATCTGCATTTAAGAAACCCCTCGGCCGACCACTAGTTTTAAGAACCCTTGAATGAGTGGTTCTTTGGGGAACCTTCTGTTGGACCCTTATTTTGGGAGCGTAAAATAAAGCCAGAAATAGTAAATTTCCTATAGTGTTTTTTCTGCTACATATACAGTATCTTGTGCAGGTTTAATATTTATTGTGATTTATTTTGCATTAAAAAGTGCAAGTTAGTAAATAAACATGTGAAAGTGAATTTGATGGTTCAGCACTCTGGATAGCTCAGATTCTGTGCTCTTTGTCTGTATTGAAGCACCTCCACTTCACTATTCGAACCTATACGGTACCGTACTACACTATAGCATACTATATTTCAAACTTCCTAAAAATGTAAACGTTATTCAGTAAAAACAGGTTCCAGCGTGATATCGTATCGCAATCGAGTTTTATTTTGAGCCTGAAATGTTGTCTGTGTAAGAGATCTCATCTTATCACGAGTTTCATCAACCTCCTGTCTATTTGTAGCATTTGTGCACTATAGCCTAACCATAAAATTATGAATCTTAAGTCGATTCATATGTATAAACCACCCACTTGTCTCAACTCTCCCCATAAACATGATTCAGTTTCATAGAAATGTTTCTCCTCATTGATACCGTTGTTCTGGCCCAGTTAATTTTCATTCGTCCATGAAGAAAGATGGGTTGAAATGGCTTGATTGCGTAAAACTGGTTGAAATCAAGGATATTTGTCTGGTCAGACGTGCTTTCTTCCAACCTTGAGTAAAACCCTCAAACACAGCCTCGGAAAAGACAAGTGGAAGAAATGAGCCCTCGATTAGATGCAGCTTCTATCATGAGCAATCTGGAAAAGATCCTTTGGGTCATTTCAGATGGAGAAGAGTTGTGTTTCAGTACAGTTGAGAGAAGTTTAAATTAAAATGAGGTCAGAAAGACGCCTCTTTTCTTGTGTACTGTGCAGGACCACAGTCTGTGCTTACATAGTGTCCAAATAATCAACAGTGTGCACCCTCAGCTATTATGTACTTATGCAAATTACCATATAGATTGGCCAGATGTGTCTTGATTTCGTAGTTTATGTTTGTGTGATGGTGTCTTTCTTTCTCTCTGAGAAGTAGATTACATATCATTAACCACTTCAATAAAAATGTCATCTACCATTGTGCCCTCACATAGAATGTTGAGCATGTGCTGTTTGTAAGTGAGTTTGTCGTTTGTTTTCGCTCTAAGTAAAGAACGGCAATGGTGTGTCACGAAGACCGCATGTCTTGTCTTCGCCATGCTCATGCAGGGATGCTGTGCAAAAGTAATTCATTACAGAGCTGCTGGAAAAGATGCTGATGAGAATCAGACATCCAATTTGTTACAGCTGTTCATGAAGAGAAAGAAAGGCCAGTTTTTCAGGACCCCAATCACTTCAGTGTCTATACACTGCAGAACAGAGGGATGTGAATGTTTTCATTGCGTTTTTATTTTTAATGATATAGAGCAGATGTGTGCATGCGAGTGTGATCATTTTAGAGAGGAAAAAGAGAAAAAAACTTCACAGAAAACTATAAAACTGTCCACCAGCAACTGTCCACTGTAGCATACTTGTGCTATGGTCAAATTATGCCACCAAAGCACGTGATCTCCAAGATATTTACAACTACGAGTCAGTAACAGATGAGTACAGCGCAGTGTTTTTGTTGGGTCTGTGAACTCAGGAATGTTAAACGAGACACGTTGAGGTTTGTTTGTGATTGTCTAAAGTATTCCTCAAACCAGCATAAAGCTTATGCCACCCAGAAGTGTCAATCACCCCATTAGCTTTAAATATGTGAACGTCCATCCATCTTCACACACCAGGCTTGCTCTCCAAGACAAGTCTTGATCACAGGGTGACAGAGACAGAGAGAATTTTTGCTTGAACGAAAAGTGCTGCCACATTAGCTTTACACAGGTTTTGTTTTAATAAATAAAGCATGAAATTCTTAAAAAATCTGCAATATCGTATGTTTTGAAAAACGAAAGCCTTGGCAGGGCTCATGTTAGCACACTTCCCGTTTTACAATGGTAGACAATCTTTAGTCTAGTTTAGTGTAGAGCCTCAATATCTTCAGTGATATAATGTGTTATTGTGAGAAACTGGAATGAGGTAGAAAACACTATAGATCCCATAGGAAGGAAAATTAAGATTGCTTTAATGTCTCAATTATTTCGCTATGACGTTAAATAGATGGGAAATGTTTCAGTTTCAATGAGTTTAAATTTCATTAAGAACTCAAACATTTCTCATGAAATTCGCCAAGATTGAATAAATTAACCTTTGCGGTATTCACATTAATATTATAGCTAAATACATGTAGACCAACTTATGACAAATATAATCACATATAAACAACCCTGTGTCTATTTTTATTTCTATAGACCGTTTCATCGGACGTACGTGCCTGGACTGCAGTTACCTTCCAGTCTGCTTCTATTTATCGGTCTGGCTAGTGTCTAATAATATAACTATTTATATTTTTTTTGTTTATGTATATATTAATTTACATTGTTTTATTGTATAATCATTTTATTAAATAAACTATTTGTTGAACAATCGTTGTCGCATTTAAAGTATTAGTCATCGATATCTAGTGGCTGAGCTAGGTATCGTAGTCTAAATAAAAAATGTTGGAGAGGCTAGTTTAGCCAAGTAACTGTTTCTTTGGCTTGTTTTTAGAAATAATCTACAGGCACTCTGTTATTTGTGAATGTGTACTGGAAGTTAAGGGCAATCCTCGAACGCGTGCATGCGCAGTAACTTTTGTAAATGTTGTCGTCTATAGTCAAATGAAGAAAAACATCTAAGAGAATCAATAAAACATAACTGAGAACTTCATTAACTCTCCTCATCCGGGAAAGTGGCAGTTATACTGTACACAGAGCACCACACAAAACTGCTTAATACATGCTCATTCTTAGTAGTCCTTAAAGGTAGAGTTCACCTAAAAATTACGATTCTGTCATCACCCTCTAGTCATCTTAAACATTTATGCCTTTTTTCATCTGCAGAACACAAAAGAAAACATTTAGAAAAATGCTGGTAACCAAACACCAGTGGTACCCATTGACTTCCATTGATTTTGTGTCCATACAATAGAAGTGAATGGGTACTGCCTTTATTCAGTTACAAACATTCTTCAAAATATCATCATACCCATATGACCTCTTTCTTCTGCAGAAGATATTTTGAATAATCCTGGTAACCAAACAGCAGTGGTACCCATTGACTTCCATTGGTTTTGTGTCCATACACTTGAATTGAATGGGTACCGCTGATATTCTGCGTCTTTCTTTTTGGGTGAACGATCCCTTTAAGAAACCGCAGGGACTTAAGAATGCATCACAAATTCTTTGCCAGGTTTCTGTTGTTCAAAACTTCCCTTGTGGCATCTTCAAAACACAGAGCAGGATGGAAGGAAACACAAATTGGACGACCTGATTATTCAAGAATGAAAACTGAGGAAGGTTCCCAGTGTGCGTTTGTGTGACTGCAGGATTTTTGCTTGTGTGTTACAAGCAGGTTCCTACTGACCTGTTTCCTTTTATAAGTTGAAGTCTCCACTACAAAGACTGAAACTAGTAAGGTCCTTAACGAGGAGATATCAGTTTTCCAACCTCTTATGATCTGCCAGTCTTAAGTTTCACTTTCAAAGCTCGGCTCGCTCGCCAGCTTCCCACAACTGCTCTCCCTCGTCTCATCTCACGAGGCGAGAGAGAGCAGATTGAGACATAAAAACTGAAGCACAAAGACATCCACGCACATAAGGCGCGCTTGTGCAAAGCGCTTTATCCTCTGATGAGCTGTTTATGGTCAGGGACGTCCGGTTGAAAGGATTTTAAGTAATCCCTCTTAGGCAGCACCAAGATACATTGGGTTTTGGCAAAGCATAAGGCTACGGAGCGGACAGACCTCTACAGCTTCTGTTTGTAAACTATTGGGGTTATGTAATCAGCACACATTTAGTGGATCCAGATTAGTAAAAGTTTTTTGTAAAAGCTTCTTTCATTTCTTGACCAACATGTGTATAATGGGAAAGAATGATAAAGCAGTTCCTGTTAATATGTGTGTTTGTGTGATCCCCTACAGATGGTTACGCGCTTCGTGTGTATTTGGTACACGGTGACTCAGTGTGACCACTGCACACCAGATGAGTTGGTTGATGAGTGAAAGGCGAGGAGATTTCAGCTGCAGCCGTGGCCTGTGAGCATCGCTTTCATATGTCGTCCAGATCTGGCTGCCCACCATGCAGAGGGAGGGCTATTATTCATCGATGTGGTATTTATGAGAGGAAGGAACTGGCCATGACAGAAAAGCGCCGCTTTGGTTCTTTTTACCACATATGCTCGTGTTCCAGCAACCTTCAGCCATTCTTGTTTCAACTTAATATCACTTTTGATAGTCACTCGCATGGGATGCTGGTGTGATCTGGTCTTTTAAGATGGGTTTTCATTCAGGTGTCCAGAATTTTCCACCCCGTGTTCACACATGACAGTGAGGTTGGGAAATTTTAGTTAAATGTGTTGTGCATATTTAGAAGAAAAGGACTAATCTGCTGGAACTATGATACTGATATTTTCAAGAGTTGGGTTTTGTCTGTTTTGTCTCAGGACCGCTCCTTTGAACTTAATGTAGGAAGAGGAAATGCTCACAAACTTATATTGAATTAATAATAAACCACTGACCTTTTCGAAACCCTTAGCTGACAGAGATGGGACAAAGAGAGAGACACTTGAATTGAACTGAATTCCAACAGAAAGGAGAAGAAATTATGTTGAGCACCGAGAGCTGAATTCATTATTGAAGACTGATCATTTTATCATCATGATCAATTATTGCTGCCATCATTATTAGTATACCAATACCAACATCTCATTCTAATATATAGTAGAACTCTTTTAGCTAGTTTAATTGAAGTTTCAAGGGACTCAAGGATTGCACGGTGCACTGGTGCAATTTTAAAGCTTGAAAATACTGGCGATGCCGTTCTATTTTTAAGTGGTATAATTAGTACCATAAGTAATGTGTAAAGTGAATAAATGTTCATTTAAACAGTTACATCTGCCTTTTTGCTGTGTTTCTCTTCTAAATGAATCTGTTTTGAACAACTCGGATGAGACACGCTTCGTTCTTGACTAAATCAGCCATTTTGGTTGAATGATTCACTGACTCAGTAAACAATTGCCGGCACCCACAGGCCATTTAAGTTTCACATTTAAAGTAAGCCTAACATTTTCCTTATAAACATTGCTGTAGAAATGAATTTTGTTGCACATTTCAATTAGTTCTCATGTGAAAAATGTTCCAGTGTACTTTGGTTCCACTACAGTAATCTTTACAAAAATTCCTTGACAATAGTGTTAAGTAAATATTAAAGAAGACTACTGTATTTGCTACAATTGATCCGATTACTATACTAATTTACTATAGACACCTCTACTGTTAGTAAACAATGTGAAGAGCTTTGGTGGAGGTAGAAAGATCCCCCTGACCGGATTACTAATGCTAGGTAACACGTTTTGTTTGCTTGCTTTTTGACAATGACTAGAAACTAATCCTATTCAATTTGAACATTTAGGTCACTCACTGTCTAGGACCGCGATTGTTTTTGAAAAAGTCAACTTTAACACAAGGAACCAGGGATGAACTGACAGGATAACCTCCAGTTAAGTGGCCTGACATACACCTGCCAGACAAAGAAACCAAACGTGCAGAGTAAAGATAAACTGAGAGTGTATAGATCTATAGATGCCTGCGTGTACTAACATTGGCAAACCTTAGAAAATGCATTTAGTTCAACACAAACCTGACAAATAACATGAGCCTTCTCACTGTTCCCTCTGCCTTTATAATGCACTTGTGACAACTAAAGAAGAGAATAGTTTTCTTTATGTTTCATTTCTGGCTGATAGTTATCTACTGGTTGCATAAAAACAAAGTTAGCTAGCAAACCATATGCAATTAAAAGTTAATACTACGTGAAAAATAACCTTGTTCCCCAGTTTCTGATTTGGGCATACGTGAGATAATTTTAGACACATACCCAAATCATAATCCACACCAACAAAAACGTAGTAAATCGTAAGTTTTATAAAGTGAAACGCAACTATTTTTGATGACCCTTTCTGTTTAGTCTGTGCAGCTCATTTTGTTGTGTTTAACTACAGCTGTCGTCAGTGTGCTTGTTTGGCAATGACAGCAGGTATGTGTTAAAATATCAAATTGGAGACTGTATTCCATCGATTGTGTCACTAAACAACACAACAAGATGATATTTTAAAGTCCTTATGTAGCCAAATCTGTGCTGGTTTGTATTGGCTCCCTCCAGTTTTCCCTTTGTTTTGCTTAAAGCTAATACCGTGACGTTCGCGTGATGTCGGTGCAAAAGAGGTATATAGTAAATACAAAATGTTTCATTTATCATTTAGTTGAAAGAAATTTGGTTTATTTTGTATATTTAAATTTGAACATGGCACAGCATTGTGATACTACTCGGTCTCATAATACTTAAGCTGGTATAGTATCCTAAGATACGTTTATGGTGCCATGCCAACCCTAGCTGATGCACATTGAAATGCATGTTCTTTTTTTTCAATTCGCTGTGTATTTCAGCGGTGCCCACTGTCAGAAAGACTAGTTGGGAAGATCATTTGGCCTTCAGAGGTGATAACTTCATCGCTGCCCATGTTCTTGATCTTTCTCTGAGTGCTTTACGGGAAACCTGCCACAAACCCGACAGTTTAAGCAACTTCTCCTTTTATCTATTTTCTGGGTTTTAGATAAAAAAATATGAGACAACTCTACATCTGTGTTGCAGATTGGAAAAAGCAAAAAGGTGCTATGAAGTAGATAGACAGCAAAATGTCAGGCATGTGTGTATGATTTCAGATCAATTTACAGATTTTCTTGCCAGAAATTTAAAGGCACAAGGAAGTTCAGTAAAGTGTTTCTCATTATCTTTTGATCTGTATGCTTTTTATTACAAAACAAAATCCTTGATAAACTGTCAAGAAAAACAATTTCTGCAAATTATAGTCAAAAGGTGACTACACTGAATATGCTTAATGATAACAAGTTTCTGTCACAACAATTCCAAAATGTGGAAAAATATGAATAAGCGCAGGTGTTCTAAATTTTTTGACCCTTTGTATATACACACATTATCATATTCCATACATACATATATATATATAGTACATACATATAAAATATTTTAACATACAAAATGACACATTTCCCTTTTTTATTTTATTCTTCTTGCAAACTCCCAGATGTCTTCTCACACTCATCTAAGGCACAGACATAATAACTTTTGAATGTGATTTCACAATAAGGTTTCACCAGCCATTTACCCTATGGCTCTACAAAAGGACGTCAAATGGACAGGTCAGTCAGCATGTAACTTAAGACGGGAAGAAACATCAGCATGACCCCAATCTTCCTCACTGTCTCCTGGATTTCAAAAGTGATGAAGAGAAATCGGGATGATTAGACTTGGCATGTCACACTCTGGGTGCTGCCGGAGAGGTGGCCCAGCCCCGGGCGCTCTGAGACTTTTCGCGGTGGGGGATCGCTGGGGAAAGGAGACTTGGCAGCTTAACTTCCTCTCTGCCCTGCGAGAGGCCCTAATGAGCACAGCTTTACCCCGCTTTTTAAAACATTCTCTCTCCTCACTCCTCTCTCACATTCTGTCGATCTTTCTGATCTTCTTACATCTGTTACATTCGTACATATGTCCCAGTGTAGGTAGGTTGAGGACATTGAAAGAAATAATACAAAAATGCCACATGAGGTCTGATGCATTTCACCTTACACTGGACAAGAAGAGACTTGAATGAGAAAGAATCTCGGAATAGACGTCTTTATGACTAAAAGTTGTAAAAACTGTTCAAATGATTTAGTATGATAGCAAAACATTAACGTAACTTATTCTTGTCTCAGTGTCTTTAAAAGCTATTTTTTAATGATCAGTCTATGCACATGGCTTTACACAGCAGCTGAAAAAGAGCAGGTAGTTGTTTCCTGTCTACAACCATCCATCATTCTCTTATCTCTCTTCAACAATCTCTGCTATGTGTCAGCTTGCCCGCAGGATCTCTGGACTCTCTCTGTGAATTTCCCATCACCTGGTCCTTATTGGCCTATATATATGTGCATAGACTAAACTGTATTGAAGCGCGTTTTATATCACGCCATGGCATTCTGTCCAACGGTTTGTTATATTTAGTTTTACTTTGCCATTGAAGTTATGTAAAAATACACTGAACCCCAGAATTATTTTTTGCTAAACAGGGAGTGACTGTATAAGATGACAGACCATGTTCAGCAGCTGTTGGACGTCAGTGATGTTAGGAGTGGAGGCAGTGGTTTGATCCCAGAGAGCCATGCAAGAAACTATTTTTCTCCTTGCATAAGCGGAAAAACTTTAATACAGAATATTGACTCAAATCAGCCTTGCTACTTACATATAAACTTCTGAATACTTTGACATTCATACAACTGTAAAGTGTACCGCCATTGTTGGGTAACCAACATTCTTGAAAATATGATTTGGTGTTCTTGAGAAGAAAGAAAGTCATACAGGTCTGAAATGAAGTAAGTGGGTAAAAGATGATAGAATTTTTGGGTGAACTATCACTTTAAGTTGTATTTCAGGCATTATAGTAAAGCAACTATTTGTTGATTAGTGCTTGTACTGCATCCTGTTCAACATTCTTTGTCACGTTTGCAATGACCAGTCAACGCTGTTGACTATTTCAAGTCTGCAATGGGTTTATCTGCGTGAAGAACACAGAGATGGAGAATCTATTAATTTTGAGACACAGGGGAGAAGAGGGTTTCAGATGGGAATCTACAGTAAATGGAAAAACAGACTCAGTAGATAAAGAGAACTCAAGGCTGCAGTCAGTCTGTGGGCCAGTCACGATTCCAACACATGTACTGTCCGCTTATCAAGTTTATGACTGTGCAGTCAGTGCAGACAGCATTCTGTTGGATCACACAAACAGTTTGTTTGGGAGATGAATGTTGCATTTAGGTGCAACACAGCAATAACACTAAAGTTTAACCTTGTGTTTGTGAAACAAGCAACTAACTCAAGACTTTCCCTCTCAAGACTGTGAGTTGATGGAGTAGTCTCTTCCCCTCTCCATTATTTTCTGGCATTCCCCTGCCTTCAAACTAGATTTTTCAAATATGATAAATACTTTGGCCAGATCCTTCCCCCCAGTGCGCTCTTGCAGCAAAAACGCTCACCCCAAAAGTCTGGATTCAATTTCTGAAAAAATGGAAAGCTTGTGAGGAGGGGGGGGGTTGAGAAAGTCTTGCCTTGTAAATCCATTATTGTTCAGGATATACTCCAAATCCAGCTTTAATAGATGTGTTTGTTTAGGATATACTCTCAATCCTCCAGTACATAATCCCATTCACGTACTAGGGTTTAGCAGTACAAATAAATATGGTAATGGATCTCCCCACATATCGGTAGAGAGGCAGTTACAGCAGCCGGGATCAATCTTTTCCAGATGGCATCGATAGATCACATTATTTACATGCTGAGTATTCGGTTTCCACGGCAACGCTGGCCACGTTTTTGTGCGCGTCTCCGCGGCGCGCCTCCTGTTTGTGCCTCGCGGGCCCTGATTGCTGAGGAATGAAGCTCGTTTTCATTAGGCTGCTGATGCACAGATGTAGTGCCCCATAAATGCACCTTCTCCGCTGTCTTTGCGCTGCCTATGATATCTGATCCCTTCATTTAGTGCACATTAAAGGCTAATCATGTCTATCATTTCCATTAACCGGATCGTTCAGCCATGCTCTGCGGTCTCGTGCGCTTCATTATGCCCCATCCCTCTCACTGCTCATATGGTTTGTTAACTTACGGCATGATCCTAATAGTTATTCTCTGTGTTTGCTCTGTTTTAAGCATTTATAACTGATTAAATATAATGTGAGCCGTTTTATAAGGTCCGTCCACTAGAGGGTAACCTATGATCACAGAACTGACCCGCGACCTCTGGGATGTGACGAAATGTGGGGGGAGGGATTCCTCGTATTTGATTTTAAATATTTATTATTTATTTTTGGTTCGTGGTTGAAAGGATGTGCTGATGTTTAATAGCAGGTTAACACAATTGTCCCGATTTAACTTTGATTTGCTTTTGTATGTCCGACTTTCCGAATGTTGTCAAAATTGTCATTGAGGCCCGGCTCCACGGGGCTTTGCCCACCTTATCAGAAACTTTGCCTCTACCCAGAGCTGTTGAGAGAGCGGATGCTGTGAAAAAATGGTTAAATGACAGTGAATTGACATGGCGCGATTCTCTCTCAGCGATCGGCGTCCTGCACGGGTCCTGTTTGATAAACCCGCACCCGCATTAATAAAAAACACCCGACAGCAGCACAGCAATAATTTAATTCCGTACCCGACCCGCTTGACAAAAATGGCGCGACCCGGTTCGCACCCGCATAATCTACATGATGTAGACAAACGCATTTATTTCTCACGCATCAAGTAGCAAAATGTTAGGAATTCCGTGGTAATGTATCATTTGTAAAGCCTAACCAAATATGGCAGAGTTTCGGGAGAGACAACTAAAAGTGAATCCACTCAAATATTATTAGCGAATAGTAGCTATTCAATATTTGATAAGTGATTTATGAAATGCGTTTTGTTTTATGCCAACCTATATTATTCATGTGATATTAACAACTTTCCCCTTCCTTTTTCTTTTACATTATACCAAAGACGTTAAAGGCTAAGCTGCCATCAAGGCTAAATAAATTAAGCTTAATGCAGCAAAGGGACCAGGAGCATGATGTTTATTTTATTTCGACATGTCCTCACTATCGCTGTCCATATTTTCACACGATTGGCTACAATGCTGAACGCTGCAAAGTGCGCTGCAAGAAACCAGCTCTTCAGACAGAGCTTGAACACAAATAAGCACATGTAGGCCTACCTGTAAAAGCAGATCCGTATCAGCCAAGGTGAGTCGAATTATACTTTTAGCTACTGGATCAGCGTTCCGACCGCGCGTATTATTTCCCGAACCCCAAATGATACCTGAATCATTATTTCACCCGCTACATCAAATATTAGCGGTTTACCCACGGGTCATGGTTTTGACACCCGAAAAATGTTTCGTGAGAGGAAAAAAACCCGTTTATTTTAAGCAATAAAAATGAAAGCAAAAAGCAATAATACTTGAAAGGATGAGTTGTGACAGAATTCTGTAAAATGAGCAGAAAGTTAAACTGTGCATATAGTGTTTTAGTGAATAGCTCTCATATCATATATCATAATAGTTTATATCAAATCTGAAGTTACTAAATTGTAAAATGTAAAATAAATCTAAATGTAAAAAAAATATGTAAATATATAGGCCTACATAAGAATGTAAAAATAAAAATATGAATATTCAAGTATTAAAATATTAGAAATATCAACATTAAAACTAGACGTAAGAATACTTCAAATAGCGAAATAGTTATTTCGTAAATAGTCCGTTTAAATTGTTTGGGGCAAAAAGTATATTTAAACACTTTTGAGTACAGTTAATATTTGCTGCTGAGCCCACATTTTTTATTTTAGGATACACTTCTTAAAAATTAAGAAATCTTTTCATTATTTAAGTTTAATATAGAGTGGTTTTATTGACGTAAAGTAAGATGTAGAAAAACTGAAATATTGGCATCGTATTTTCAGTATGATCTGACCTGTCATACAGCTGCTTCTGGGCTACGCCATGATCTTTAAATATTATTTAAAACTGGCTGTAAAAATGTGCAATTAATATATAATATAATAGTTCTTTGAAAAATGTAATAGCATTTTTAGTTGTTTTCAGGTTTAGCAGTAAACGATGCCAGCCTTAGCAAGCCTGTTGCCTAGAACACAGCAGGTCTTTATACTTTATAAGTCTCTCTATTTACAGTCTTGTTCTATTTTCATAGATTGTATTCTGTATATGAAGGAGCCCTGTTTTCAGTTCTAATCTAAAAACATATACAGACAATTCTCACAAGTTAAAAATAATTTAAGTTTCACAAGTAAAATATATATTATCAATATGCCTGAATTTGCTTAATATATTTATATTAACAATTGCTCAATAAAACAGGAGATCTTATAGATTTTATCTGGAAGAATAACAGAGTATTAGATTACATAAAGACTCAAATGAATTAATTAATGAATTCACATATTAATTAATGTATTAATTTACATATATTAATTATCATATAAAATGATCTTCTCAGTCACTGTATTTTTTAATATTTTTTGTTATATTTCAGATAATGAACAGATAACTGCAGATATTTGTGCTGCTATATTTGCTGATCAAATGCTTCTTCACTTACCCATGTAAAATGTTTATGATTTCTTTTAAATTAGTGTTATTATTTGGACAGGCATATTTAGGATATTAAAAGAGATTCCATCTGTTGCAGGTATACGGCTGGCCTTCACCCACTTAACTATTCAGGAAAACTGCTGTAAATCAGAGATCCTTGAATCAAATCTCCATCACAACAAAAATTGTGCTATATAGCACTAAAAGTGGTTCTTGGCTCATAAGCATAGGGGAACCACTTTTGGTGCTTAATAGAACCATATTTTGATACTTCAGTGATTCTTCAGCGGTCCTTTGGGAGGACTAAGGTGCTATATAGAACCGCTGAAGAACCATACAGGAGCTTAACTGGTTCTACAGAAACGGTGCTAAATAGCATTACCCTTACCTCTGAAGAACCACTGAACTACTAAAAGTGGTTTCTATATAACACCATTTTTTAGAGTGTGTTTCTTCTCAAAGCCACATATTGTACGTTTCAATTAAGTTTCTAATTACATGCAAATGCTCAAAGCAGTTTTTTGTTGCATGTTTGTACTCCACAAATACAGATACATTTATCTAATAAAACATCATGGCCCATTTTTAATGTCAATAACAGCAAATAAGTAATGTGTACAAATCTTAAATGAAAATGCACGGCAAACATTTAACTGATTCTGTGTGTATTGAGAAGTCTCCTACTGTGGCCCTTTGATAAATATCACTAAATCCTCTTCTGTGAGAAATCAGATGGATTTCCGTCTTCCTACCACTGCCTATACCAGCTTTGAGACTGCCGTTGAGAATGCATATTACGCTGAAATAAGATGCAAACTGAAATTGGGTTTGCCGCAGAAGAAGGAGGTTCCAGGCTTGTGACTTCATTGTAAAGTGATACCCATTACATACTCTAAAGAGCAGCTTGCTGACAGCAGCAGGGCCTGTAAGGGGAACATATACTGTGCACATACATACAGTATGTTGCTATGCGTACTACATCATGAGTGTGGAGCAGTGTGTGAGATAAAGTAAATTCAGAAGAGCACAATTGTAATGATGCACAGTGATGAAACCAGGCTTTCTGCCCAACAGCTTTATCTGGTTATATTAATCACAGTCCAGCTCCAATGTTCCTGTCCGCCACACTCTCCCTCTCTTCACAACATCAGCATCTTTAATGACAGCTGTAGATCCTTTCCATTTAAACATACTGTGCATGGATAAACACATTTTCTCATTCTATTAAATATCACATAAACATTTTCTTCATTTTGCTCTTCTTATGAATATAGAATAGATATATAAAAATAATGAGTATAGAAGTTTGTAAATGTGATTAATGCAGCGGGTTAAAGGGATAGTTCATAAAAAAACACAAATCTGTGGTCACTCCAGCCCCCCCCCATGTATTTCAAAACCTGTATATGACTATTTCTTCAGTCAAAGACAAGATATGTTTAAGAAATGTTTTGTGTTCATACAGTGGAAGTCAATGGGAGCCAATGTTGTTTTGTTACATTTGAACATTCTTTTAAATGTGTTCTTTTGACAGAAAGTAACACAGGTTTGGAATGAAATGAGTAAATTAATTTTCTTTTTTGGGCAAACTGCCCCCTTTAAAGCACACGAAATATCGAAGAAAGTGATGCCCTGTTTGTCCTGAATCTTTGAGGAAACATAACAGATGGTCTAGTCCTTTCACGAAGCATTTGGAGAGATGTAGGGGTGAAATTTCCATTTAAATGAGCAATTACTGATTTTTTCCTTGAAAAGAATCAGATCATACTAATAATGTCCATCCTTTTAAAGCCGCTATTTTTTTGTGGTCAAATTAAGAAAAGTCTCATTTTACCAGTATCAGTGCTCTGATAAACCACATCATTATGGATTCAGAGAGCTGGATCTCGTTACTCCTATTAATAACATGAAGTCATCATACCTTTAATAACAATGAAAACATTAGAAAGTAAAAAGAGCAAAGAAAAAACATAACCCGCTTGTAAAGTCCTTTTTTATTTATTGCATGTGGCACCTAATCAAAAGTAATTATCCATTCTTTCCATTGTCTGTCACGGAAGACACAGGATAGAGCTTAAAAAAATCTGTAAAAATAAGTGAATCTTTATAAAAGATGTAAGTAAAGATATTAAGAATTATGTCAAAAGTTATCTGGAAGAGGTGGAGGTGTGAACTTGTATAATTGTAGATTGTCAAAATGTAAAGTGTACAGAAAAAATGGGCAAAACACTAAACTTTTCAGGTATTTATTGCAATGTGGATTTTATTCAAATATGAACACAAAATGCATTAAGGATCACAGGAATAAACAGAACTTAAAATGTGTTGAAATGTTGATTCTCTCTTGTAATAACATTTTATAGCCATTCTCCTTGGACTGAACATAATAATCTGCTCATGTGTTCATTTATTCGAACTGAGCTTTACACTTTAAGCTCAACAATACAACATGCATACTTTTTAAATAGATCTTTAATGGTTTATTTCAATAAAAAGGGAAGACGTCTGTTTACAGTTCAATATTTTTCGTCACTGCTTCTGGTCCTCACTATTTGATGCTATTTTGCTTATTATATTTGTATACTGGTGAAAAAAATGAAAGTGTTTTTTAAAGCACACAATATATTTTGATATAAAAAACTTTGTTTGAAGTTCGAACTGCATGGTTAATATCTGCACTATAGTATTGCCATAAATGTTGAACATGTCAAGGTCTGTAGTGATCCTTGTCTTTCTCATCTTGTCATATATTTCTGATTGCCAAGCTCACAAGTCTGTTAAATTATGGACTTTTATCATCTCCTTGTTCGTAACATTTAACAGGATCTTCAGCCTCACTTTACTGTATGATAGAAGAGAGAGCGAAGACAGCATATGGGAGTGAAGGTGCACAGACCCTTTTTCCACCCCGTCACTCCTGTTCTTTCAGCGCTATAACATAGAGCGAGACAAGGTGCTGAAACACATCCCTCCTGAGGGACGACCCCCTCCCACCTCTTAGCCATATAGACACACGGCTGACTGCTTCCCTGCCTGTTCAAAAACAAGTCACACGTTTACTTCTGACAGGCACATGTTCCACACAGCTGAGAATTGTATGTGACTGCCTGGATCCACGGTCCTAGTAAGCTCAGCTGAAATGTGACGATCTGAATAGAGGGAGAGAATGTTGCCACAGAGCCGTGAAAGAGATAGCCCATCCAAAGTCTGATTCCGTAATTTCGGACTTCTGCATTCTGTGCTGCAGGTAATTCAGATAAGGCACGGCTGTAATGGAAACCAGACTCTCAGGAGCAAACATTGCTTTACACAAAATACTTCTCAGCAGCTGTTTATTTTCCTTGACAGAGTTTCACGCCGAAATAGGAGGGGGAAAAACAATTAAAATATGTAGGAATTTCAAATGGCACTCCAAGAACTATCCGTCCATTTAACTAGCCAACCCATCCATCTACCTATCCATCTTCTCATCGATTCATTCATCCATCTATCGACTTGGGTGGCAGGCACCCCATGTGCTCAGCGGACTGCAGAGTCAGAAGGGAAGGCATGTCTGTCAGTGTCAGGATGCTGGCGTGTCAGGGAGCCGTTGATGCAGGCTGAGGCCCAGGCCTGGTTCCAGCTCTCCCCAGGCCCCTGCCCTCCTAGCCCTGCCCCGTGGTGGGCCGTGGCCCCCTGCCTCTACATATTATCACAGGTGGGCTGTTGGTTATAGCCACCCTGCCCATTCTCTCCACAGCACATCGGGGGCGGTCAATAGGCCCTGGTTCTATTACTCCGTTGTGGGGCAACGGAAGAAACTTGGTCGGGCCTTTTAGACACGATCCATGAATGTGGTTGAGCGGATAGATGTGTGGTGAGGAGATGAACAATTAGTGATCGGGGAAGGCGATGAAAGAGGTCGACATTTGTGCAGAAGACAGACAGCCTTGTAGCAAGCAGTACGGGTGCAAAAGAGTTGACAGCTAAAGTGTCACATGAATTATTAAAATTATGCATATGCTTCATTGACTTTTGCCTCTGTAGTATCACAAATATATATGCACAAATATATCAATGTTGACCGCAGCCATATTTTGTTTGTTATTAAGCTACGCTCTGAAGTGAAATCTTACCTTTGTGTAAACGTATAAATAAACAGACAGATATTGTTGTTGTAGGACAAAGGAACCTCAGTAAAGTCAGAAAGAATGTTATTCAGGGACCACACACACTCACACATTGAGATTAGCCACACATTATTTTTCCAAAGTCTATCACAGTAGGTGTGCTGCCAGTTCAGTCTCTGCATACCCACCCGCATTTCTCTCACTTTTTCATTCTTTCTATCTTTTCACACTCTAACCCACACAAAATGGCAACCCAATGCATAAGTGGCTTCTTCCAAGCACCACAAACTTTTTCTTTTGACTGCAGCAGCACATTTCAAATGAAGAAATGGAGTGAGGGCTATAATGAGATGTTAGAGTAAAACCACCTTTTCTCAAGACATAGAGAGAAAAATCATCCTCTCCATAGAAGTGCAAGAGGCAGTGCGACTGGGTGGTCAAGAACTATGCCAAAGGCACTAACAAGCAACACACAGACTCATAGGTTTCATCATAGACACACTGCTTGATCATGGACTGATCATGTGTTGCAGTGCACAGTGCCGCGGGAGATGCTCCTGAATATAGAATATGTGTACGAATACAACCAGATGCAAAGGTGAGATGAATTAGCAACAGATGTGGATGAGGGAGATTCAGAACTATATACTCTGCAAAACAGAGAACTGTTTGTGCCTCTTTGTAAACATCTGTTGGACAAACCAATGGTGTTGATATTCAGTTGATATAGAGCTGGACTTTGATACTGGCTGTGTCTTAAAACCTGAGTTATCTGTCTGGTGTCACAGGTCATTTCTCCGTTAGCTGATCGTGCCAAAATGATGCCCATAATCTTGTCTTGGCAAGCGCCTCTCTTTACACAGACTTTAACCATTTGCCAAGGACAGCAACAAGTATGCAAAATGCAATTTTAATGCAGTTCTTCAAAAAACATGAGGAGGCAGCTGATATTAGTACTGTGTATCTTTTGAGTCAGTAAATTTAACTTATTTACAATAACAATAAAAAATCCTAGTAACTTGTATAACTCATTATAAAGGATCAGTGGTACAAGTATATAGTCAAATATTACAGTTTAATATAGCTTACTGTAGGCTGGTCGACTGTCAGCAGCAAGCAAACATTATACTGTCTTTAAAAAAACGTTTTAGAACGATCTTCATGAAAAAACGGGTTTTACTTAAGCAGCTAAGCACTCTCTGGTCATATGTTTTAGAAACGCCTTTTTGGCCATATGTGCCTCATTGGGCACCGTACGAGAATGAATGGATTCAAGATGGCGCTTTCCATTCGGTTTAACGTGAAATTTGCCTTTCGCTATATTACAAAGAATCATTGCCCAAGAAGATTGTTTAAAGCCCAGCAAAGCACGGCAACGACGGTAAGATGCTCTTGTTTTTTTCCACTGTTTAGTTATTTCCCAATTTGACAGCTTTACAGGGAATCTGCACGTTATTTCCCCTTCAGTTTTTACCTTCTAATAAACTGAAAGAAAGTATCGCAATAGTCAGTCTGGGAAGTTTAAAGTTCATCGCCTGTTTTAATGTGATGTTTAGGCAGTTAGCACTGAGACATTTTAGTCGTGATTCCATAGTTGCCGCGTTTAATAGTCTATAAAAGTTAGATTTTATGCTCTGTATAGAATATTATAAAAAAAATGTTGCAAGTTGGCAGAAGAGCATTTTATGCATTAGTATTTTTTCGTGTTTATGAAGTTCTTTATGCTTTAACGTGCATTTATGTGCTCTGCTTTTTTGCTGAATATTTACATTTAGGCATGTGGCAAATAACATCATTGTGAAGGTGCGGTTGAGATAGCAGGAGCAGACCTTTGGCACTTATTTTGATTAGTTAATTGGTGCATTAAGTCTCAGAAGATTGGTGGAAAATAATGAAATTCAGTTTGTTCCTATATTTGTCCAAATAAAAATAGTTTGGAAAGTGAAGAGTTTTATTCAGATATGTCACACAACTGTGATTTGTTATGACCTAATGTCTTTGCTTTAAAGTTTTCCTTACTTGCATACTGACATAATTGTGTGAATATCAGATTTGATATTCGAATTTTAAAGTTGCGAAGTGTACTTGTTTATAGCCTCAATGCTTGTTTCCTTAGACACTGATAGAATCCTAAAACATTTGCATGTCTCACAATTAGAATCCAAACAAAAACTAAAATGTCAGGAATTGAGACAAGCTTCGCAGGCTTTTTTTACATTGTTAAATGACAATTCTGTCATTTATTCACCCCACTTTGCAAAGCTATATAAGTTCCTTTTTATTGTGAAACGCAATAAAGTAGAAATTGGAAATAAATCCATACCGTTAAGGGCAATGGTGACCATCAGTGATTAACATTCTAGATCATGCATGTAAGAAATAAATTCTGTTTGGAGGAACATGAGATTTGTAGCTTTTACTGTGCTCCTGCTTAATTTTATTCGCTTCACTTCAGTGCAACAATAATTCTCATGTATTTTAAACGTTTGCAGCAGCATGAGGTTTATAAAATGGTCGGATATTAATTTTTAATTGTACTATCGCTTTAAGAGTCTGTAAATTAACAATTCAATTCCTATGGTGTATCTAACTGGACCCAAATACGGTGAATTATTAAGCCTTTTACAGAGCACTTTGGAGCTTCGGTGCCTTCAGCCTTCAACATGGATTTGATTGACTTTGATGGCTTCTGCACACTTGCCGTGTAGGAATGTGCATCCACCGCTGGCAGTCAGTCTCTGTTTTGTTAGCTACAGACAGCGTGTCACTTGGGACGCTAAAGTGTGGAGCGCCGTGACTGTGGGAGTGAGTGAGGGGGTGGTTGTGGTGGGTTATAGAAAGACGTGAAAACCGTCCCAGCAGTCCTTTATTACCAGCAACAACATTTGAAATGAGGTGTTGGTTTTCATTTCTTTTAATTTTCTCCAAATGTTGGCGAGTGTGTGTTAACGTGGACGTTCACAATGCCCCGAGGTGTGATGTGCGTCAAAACACTGAGCGTACTCTTTGGCAAAGAAAGGTTATTAAAAGTCATTTAGTCGTGATATGACATGACCTGATCGGCACAGATCTTTCTGTCCAAGTGTAAGCGAGAGTGAAATGTAACCTAATGGAATCTATGCCTATAAATAAACACGGTTTATAAAAAATGTGTCAAAAACGTATCTTGCAAATTTAATTTAAGGAAAACTGTGAAATGAGCAAGTTTAGATGTCATTTTATTTTCTGTGTCAATACTGGGATTGGTCGCTTCTTACCTCCAAAGTCAGCAAGCTCACGAATTCAAATTAGATGTTAGCCTTTTATTCAGTGTTGAAAACTGTTGTGCTTATAAGGAACTGCTGAAAGACCCTGTTGTGTAAGTGTTTTATGCACTTAAAAATAATAAAGCTCAAGTAAATTCTAAGCTTTTGTTTCAATCAAATCCTGTAGCAACTCTGATTAGCCTTCCATACTTTGCAGTGGGCCTTTGCTCCAAGCTGTGTTATAAAACATGAAGTTCCCTATCCGGCCCTTAATCGCCTGTGGTCTTAATGGCTGATATCAGTCATCTCAACCTTGCGCGTCACAAAAGGGAAACGGCTCTTAATTCTCCTTCAGGTCGAAATGCTCAAACTCTCATGTCAGCTAAAACCATTAAACCGACTCCCGGAGTCTCTCTAGAGAGGAAACTGCAGGAAAGGAGGTGCACGTGAGGTTGGCCTGATTACATTTATTAATTACACGATTTGTTTTTACATGTCAGCAGAGCACTTTATTTCACACAACGCTGTGTATTTCAGTTTATCATTCTGAAGGATGAACGCAAATGTAGGCAGAATAATTCCTTCAGAACTCAAAATGTTTTATAATTTAGCGTGCTTTGGATTTCAATTCCTTGAGATATGCTGGACCTTTGCTCTTTATCACGTATGGGTGCAGAAAAACTGACGTACTAGTTAATTGAATTGCACTCACTATCTGGTATCAAGCATTTGGGCTGTGCTCCAAACCAACAGTCAGTGCTTATGTTGGAGGAAATTAAAGTGAGAAAGAAGCAGCGAGAGAGGAAAAAAATCTGGCTCTTGAGTTTGTGAGGGTTCCCATAATTACACATTGATAAATTTATGAGGTGCGTGCAGGTTATTTCTGCTTCGTTGTGAGTTTTATGTGTTTAATTTGTCATTAGTAGGCTAGCGCCTCTGCTTTTTTCCTGGCCAAAAAGGAAAAAACTGCAGAATTGGCTTTGTCCTTTATTTGCTGACTACAGTTTATATAAAGTGTCCAAATATTGTAATATAATCCATGCAAAACGTTTGTCATTCTCCGTGCCAGGCATTGGTTTATGGTTTGAGATTTCGACGGCCTTTTCCGTATAGTTCGCAAATAATTATATTTCATGTCAAACTAAGCGCAACTTGTCTTTTTAATATGTAATGTGATCAGCAGTGAGAAGATGGTAAGGCGGTTAAAGTGATTGCTCCTAAACGGTTCTGGGTTTGGGCTCTGGCTCGGAGCACCAGTCTGTAGTGGAGCGGCTGTCCTGTCCTGGTTATTTTTGGAGCGCGGTGCGGCCCTTTCTGCTGGGAGCGCTGTTTTTGAAGGGACTCCAGCCCCATTAATCAGGCCGGGGACCCCACGGTGCGAGAGGGCCCCAACCCTGGCTCTCCACACTGCATGTTTCTGTTCTTCTCCCCGCGCTCTCCGCACAGTGTGAAGCATAGAGGAACCTCATCAATCTCACCTGTCCGAAACGTCAACCGCAGATTTAATCAAACGCTCTGTCTCCTGCCCCCTCACCACCTCCTGTACACCCCCTGAAATACCTCATCTTTAACGCTGTCTCCTGCTCATTCTTTCACTTCGTTTTGGCTTTGTCGCTCACTCTTGCCCTAATGTGTTTTCCGCCCTAATCGGGTCTCTATCTTCACCCCTCTGTTTTAGTTTTGGTCGTTCTCACTTCGCTTCAAGCTGAGTGTGTTTCAGTGCAGCGAAAACACATACCGAATCAGTCTGTTAAAGCAGGGGAAGGTGCATTTTAATGGTTTTCCGTCCAATGCTCAAGCAAAGCAGGGTTTTGTTAGTGACCCAACTGAGAGCGTGAGAGGCCGAGTGACAGGATAAAGGCCCGTGTTTCTGCCGTTCAGCGTGATGTCTCTTTTAATAAGGAGAGTGGTGTGATGCTGATAGACACTGCAACAGTAGATTCTGTGTGTGTAAAGCTGCTTGGTGGGGGACAAATGGACTGGGACGGGAAGGTCAGAGGTGCCGTTCAGAAATGGCCTCTTTAATATCACCTCCTGTAGAGAGGGTCTCCATATTGACTGAGCTGCTGATGCTTTCCTGCAGAACCATAAAGGGTGCTGAAAGGCCTTGTTGGAATTGGCATGCAAAGATGGCCGTCTCTGCTGGAAAGCTGAAGTCAAGTTAGGCTCCCTCTGTTTCGTCAAGGTCGGGATGTCTCTTCGGGGTTGTAATCATTTCATTTAGCATGTCTGTTAGAGCCTTTTTTTGCATTTTATAAGGCTTATTTTGAGATTGGGTTGCTGTGAGCATAACAGGCCTAAATGAAATAAATTTATAAACACAAGAACAGTCAATTTTTTTAAATGGGTAGTTGATGCATAAAGTGTCTCTGAACTAAAAACACTCGGCAACTGGATATTTTGCTCTGTTATCTGATACTGTTTTTCCATCACCCGTACTCTTCACTTGGTGTATAGACAATAAAGTAGGTAATATACTGTATACACTATAAAATAAAAATATATGTAAATATAGGCTAACTATCAGTAAAATGTATATTTGGTAATTATATGATTATATGGTAATTAAAGTCATATCGATTAATCGCAATTTACTTGATTCCAAAATAAATGTTTGTATTTATGTATATTTGTGTGTGGCGTGTATATAAAAAACAGGCATGTATAGATTTAAGAAATCTATGTAATAAATATTTATATTTTTACATAATATAAATTATATTTAAATATAAGTTTATAGTTATGTAAATATTTGTTGTCCATGTACTGTGTGTGCTCATATTAACAAACGTACATATTAGCGCAAACATTTATTTTGGAATTGATTAATGGATTTGACAGCAGTAGTTTTTTCTTGGCCATTAATTGCTCAGAAAATTTTATTGTGACAAACCGTTTAGGAATCGTGCTGCAATAGCTCATTGCATTTTTAAGCGAATTATATTTAACTATATTTCTAGTGTATATTTCTAACTTATTACACATAATACACAACATGGGACACACACACAACTAAATATTTCTGGAATGTTTCTGAATTTAACACCAGGGATTGTAGGTCTATGTAACCTTGTCATCTGTTGTAACATACACACACATAGCTTAATGTATAGTCCATATGTTAGACGGATGAAGAATTATTTCACCACTTTACAGTGTTGTCACAGCAGTGTTTGGTTTGTCAGAGTAAAATGTGAACAGAGAAGTAACTTATGTCATGTGTCATCAAGAATGGCTGAAGAAAGAGTCTTGATGAAAATGGATAGTGTTTGTTACACCAGGTGAGACTGAAGGAGCTTGTTTCGCTCGCTTTTGACCTGACATATATCCTCAGGTCAGTAATAAGGAAATAAGGAAAATCTTATATAGAATGAATAAAGATTTTTAAGTGTACTATGTCATTCACATCTTTGCTTTAATTTGTCATCGTTACATCAGCCAGCCAACCCTAAAAACCTTGTCAGTAGATGGGAGGTGTGATAGGCTGATTATTCCTCCGGTAGTTTGCACTTGTGTTGTTTTTGCTCGTGGGCGATTGTCTCAAATGACACCATTACCATGTCTAGATGGTTAATGATCGGCCGGAGGGGAACAGCACGAGGTGAGAACACACATGAACCAGACCCAAATCACTTCTGACACCTCGGAGAGGCCCAGTGCATCCGGGCCACTGCAATTACTCACCCAGTAATGGCATAAATAGCCTGTTTCTTTCTATATAGACTGACAAGTCAATGACTCTGGATCAGTGATTGTATTCTCTTGGATGTAGGCTTCCCTCAAGCCAAACTGACCTCAGATCAGGCAATGATGTCATAATATGAATGGGCCCCAAAGTCAACCACCTCATGTATATGACGCAGGTGTTCACAGGTTGTGTCAAACGTAAACTTTGAGTTTTGAATGTTCTTGTGTTCTCATTTTCTTAGTTTATTATCAAATGCATTTTTGCTGTTCCAACTATGCATTTTTTTTATTTTTGTTTTATGTTGCAAATTTTGAATTTTTTGTCAGTGAAGTGACAACAGTTTCAACTGACGCATCAGTAGTTCACTTCCGGTGCGTGTTGGTTTATCGGTCTGGCTAGTGACTAATAATAAAACAATTTATATTTCAACCGATTTATATCAATATTTTATTGTATATTAATTTTAAGTAAACAATTTGTTGAATGGGTCTTGTAACTTTTAAGTTTAGCCAAGTAACTGTTCTTCTAATGTTAAACCCAAAATAATACTGGCTGGCTAGACATACTTTTAACTAGCTACCTAATGTATCTTACTTGTTATTTATTTTGCTTGTTATCAGAAATAATCTTCAGGGACTCGTGATGCATACCAGAAGTAAACATTACGCGTTTACAATGTTTGTGCTCCCTCCTCTATTGCTATTTTTGTAAGGAGCACCACTAATGCGAATGTTATCCCACGATTATGTGCCTCTTAAAAGCTCCAATTGGCTAGCTGCGAACTGTTGAGTGTTTTCATTGGCTGGATGGCAGTTCCGCTCTAGCACTCTCTCAGCCGGTAGGGTGCTCTGTTAGCGTTAGACATGCTTTGGATTTATCGCTTTGATAACATTAATAAAACTGTGTAAGGCGTCCACCTTCTTCCTCTCCTAGCTTTAACCAAGATAACCTCCACACACCAATCATCTCCTTATTTTACTTCCTTTGCACTTTAAGTCCACTTTTACGCACTTATACTTCGTTATATTGCAGTGTCTTTACTGTAATTTTCAACAGATTTCCAAACAAACTTTTTTCTCTCTTATTTCCTCTAGAGTGCCCATGAGGAGCGGGTCTTCTCTGGAATCCAGCCTACAGGTGTTCCTCACTTAGGGAACTATCTTGGAGCTCTAGAGAGCTGGGTGGCCCTTCAGGGAAAGTACAGTTCAGTCATGTACAGCATTGTAGATCTTCATTCCATCACCCAGCCTCAGGACCCGCAGTTTCTCCGGGAGAACATCCTGGACATGGTGTCCAGTTTGTTAGCTTGTGGCATCGACCCAACTCGCTCCATTCTCTTCCAGCAGTCTCAGGTGAGTCCCGCTTGGGTTTAAACCTAAAGGCCTCCGGCGTGCGATGAAGGTTCCCTTTCATGTAAACACCACATATTAACGCATTAAAGCATGGCTGCTGCTAGTATTATGTTTTTAAACTGTGCAGGTTGATTTTATTCAAACCTGCTGCCAAAACAAAAATGTCCCGGGCACCTTTTTGCAAGTTTAGTTTTGAGAATAATTGGCAGTCAGCTAAAACACATATCCCATTGCCAAATATTTATTTAATTGAGGCTCACCCTTAATGCTTATTTTACCCAACCGATTCCTATCTCTACTGTGGAAAAATTCACAGGATGGCGAAAACACAGATTCATTTTTACAGTTTACTTCAAAAGGACCACATAAAACTGAGAGAACAGGATAAGAATAGCTTTTACTGTATGCCGCAACTTGCTGACCCTCTGCTACGTTTCTATCAAACTGAGCAACATTTGAAGTGTTACTATAATAGGTGTGGACGTTTTCTTCCTCTCGGCCACCTGATATGCTTTCAACTGTGTGTTTGTGTATGTTGTGCAAGAGAGTGAAAGTATGTTGGATTTGTGGAGTCGACTGTTTGCTCGCTGTAACTTTGCTGCGAGCATGTGAAAGCTCACACACACACACACACACACACACACACACACGTGCGCACACTTCCCCAGATTTTATTCCATTTTAACTTTATGCCCCATATCTTGGCAGGACTTAGGACCTCCCATCGACCATACGACCTCAAGACTCTTACACATGTGAAAATAATACCGTGGCCCAAGGAAAACACTCAGCTTCATTGAAAAAATGGTGACAAGCTAAAATCGATTGGATCTTAGGTTTAGGGCTTCATGTTGTGTATTTGGTATGTGTTGCACTCAAAGCTCTTTCACTGTAATAATATTAAAAAAATCAAGAGCGATGTTTTACAGACTTGCATATTTGAACTTACCTTGTGTAAAACAAAGTTTCTTTAAACTATTATGTCTAAGGAGTAGTTATATTTAGCGCGTAACATTGCTTAAAGGAACAATTCACCCAAAAATATAAATGCTGTCATCATTTACTCACTTCTTGACCACCATTGACTAGAATTACAATGATAGTCAAAAGTCCCCCAGAACAGTTTTTTCTGGAAAACATTCTTTAAACCATATTCTTGTGTGCTTAACAGAACAAATAAATATATAAAGCAATTTTCCTGCTTTGGTGGTGAATAGTGGCCAAGAACTGTTTGGTTACAAGCATCCTTCCAAATATCTTTCTCTGTATTCATCAGAACAAAGACATTTATACAGAATTGGAATAACTGGAGGTTGAGTAAATAAGGACAGAATTTGGTTGAACTGAATCTCTTTTGGTCGTCCTTTCTGTGTCTCCGTAGATCACATTCATCTTTCTTGAGGTCAGAATTTTCATTTTTGGTTGAACTGAATCCCTTTATGTTGTCATTTCTGTGTCTCGGTAGATCACATTCATCTTTCTTGAGGTTGCTTCTCCAGCTATATCAGATTTAGCAGTCTGCAGTCCCCCATCATCTTCACATACGCTGTCTCTCCCTCTCGGGTCGATTATCTGGCTGTAATAAATATCACTCTCATCCCGTGCCATAAAATCTCGGGTTGACATCAGGCGCCTCAGAATCCTACTGTGAATCTGAGAGATGGCAGCTGTGTCACTGTATTAAACAGAAAGATTTGCGCTTATTTGTAAAACTTTGTTGGTAATCTGTAGATTCACATTTTATGAGTTCTTTATCATTGATGTGAAGAGACAAGCTTATTCTGTTCCACTGTGCACCTGTTGGGAGGTCATGAGGCTCTTGTTCTCCTCACTGCCACATGGGGGCACTATGGGGTTCCCTGTTTATATTAATCTACTTCATTTATTAATTGTTTTTTTTATAGTGCAATGCTCTTAATTGTTTGATTGGGTTTGCTGCTATGAAAATTTAATCTCACGTTTTACATGTGCAGGTCTCTCAACACGCCGAACTCTCCTGGATCCTGGGCTGCCTCACTAGCATGCCTCGATTGAGACACCTGCCTCAATGGAAGGTAAAAAACATGTTTGGTTTTATGGCATAGCTGGTAATTAAACCAGCTTATTGAAAAAAATAAGCACGCACAATTTTTGTTTCCTTGTGCTAAATAAAAAGAAACACGATATACCAGCGCCCTCTGGAAGATGGTATGATGCCAGCTTGAATATTCAGGCTTCCCTCCTCTGTTTGTTCTCAATGTGGCACGGCGACAGGCTTTTCCTGTGCCGGTCGTGGGGGTGGGTGGACCTGGCAGCCAGAGACAGGGCTCGATAATGACTGTGATTCACCCATAGAGGACAACCCTTTTATTGCTGCTGGCGGAGCGCTGGGCCAGAAGCCTCCTACCGCTGTAGGGAAAACACCTAGCTGTTTACTCAACAGCTGAGTGCACGTGAAACGTGGCGGAAAGAGGCCTTTGGATGCTGCCCGTGTGTGTTAATGTGGCAAAACTCCACCCTGAACAGCCCGAACTGGGACACGGAGACAGCGCTTGATGTTAGACACCATTGTAATAAAAACAAATAGAATGTCGCAGCCAAGAGTAATGAAAGGTGCTTAAGATTTATTTCAGACTTTCCCCTCAGTCCTTCCAGTAGTTCTGTTGTTTCTTCGACTCACAGATGAAGAGCAAGCAGAAGAATGAGGGCAGTGTGGGACTTTACACTTACCCCGTGTTACAAGCTGCAGACATACTTCTCTACAAGTAAGCCTGCCTACGGTCTTCATCTGTTAAGTTCTGACTGTGATCCAGGTTTTTGTTTAAGAGCGAGAGATGTTGTTGTTGTTGTTGTGCAGATCCACACATGTGCCAGTAGGGGAGGACCAGATCCAGCATTTGGAGCTCGCCCAGGACCTGGCCCGCATCTTCAACAATCAGTACGGAGAGTTCTTTCCCGAACCTTGTGCCCTGCTAAGTATGTTTTCATGTCATGACATTAACTTTTTTAACCCATTTCAATCAGTCCGTTCTCCTAATAAAGGTTCACCTGGGCATGAACCCTGAAAAATGGAAAACAGGACAGTTAAGAC
The DNA here is from genome assembly GCF_947034865.1 of Barbatula barbatula. Taxonomy (NCBI): domain Eukaryota; kingdom Metazoa; phylum Chordata; class Actinopteri; order Cypriniformes; family Nemacheilidae; genus Barbatula; species Barbatula barbatula. The sequence goes on from NC_136772.1 coordinate 14,349,795, forward strand.
AAATTGCCTTGTGTCATTCAGAAAACACACACAAAACTAGTCAGCGCTACAGTATCAAGTGTCTCCTCAAGCTCCCCTCTTTCCTTTTTCGGTAGAGCGGTGTGTGTTATGAATATAGATGCAGACGTAGCTGTCGTACCCTCAAGCAATTAAGTCTTCCGCACACGTGGCTGGCATGTCGGAGCATCGTAGACAAGGTCGTTTTTGAGCTACGCTCTTTCATTTATTGCAATCATCACCTTCAGTCATGTGTGTGATGATAGTTTGATTAAAGGATCGGTCTCTTCCTCCTATATCTGGGTGATGGGGTGATAATAGATTTGGGAGGGTTTCCATATCGTAACATCACAAAGGCTTCTGTGTGTATGGCGAGAGGTTGTGGAGAGGTCTGGATCAGTTTCCGTCTCCCTGTATACATCTTTGACTGCTTTTATTTTGTCTATGCATGCTATACCAAGGCTGAAGGAGAAGCCAAACAGTATCTGTTGCCCTGAAATCAATTCCAAGTCATTACCAGTAGAGGCTATTTGTGACCAGCCAAAATAATTGTACAAATTTGTTGCTTTCCCGAGAGGCTTAAATTTGGACAATTTGTGTGAATAGATGCATATGAAATATAAAGAAGCACACAACTAGCATAATGTTAAAATTATAGAAAAGTCTTTCATCATTTACTCAATCCAAGGTGTCAATCCAAAACTGTACGACTTTCCTTCTGCAGAACCCAAAGGAAGATAATTTGAAGAATGTTGGTCCCCAAACAACATTGGCCCTCATTCAATTCCATTGTATGGATGCAAAACCACAAAGACATTTCTCAAAATATCTCCTTTTGTGTTATTGAAACATAGACAGGTTTTGAATGACACAGGGTGAATAAATGGCAATATTTTTGTGTGATCCATCCCTTTAAGTAATGTTGCAAAATCCTGCTTTAATGCTAATAAAAGATTTTAACTTTTCTTTTCTTTTACTTCTCAGGTTCCACTCGAAAGGTGAAATCTCTGAGAGATCCATCCTCCAAGATGTCAAAGTCAGATCCTCAAATGTTAGCTACAGTCTTTCTGACTGATACACCTGACGACATTGTCCTCAAGATTCGCAGGGCTGTGACAGACTCCAATTCTAAAGTGACTTATGAGCCTGAGAGCCGTCCGGGTGTATCAAATTTAGTCTCTGTGCACGTGGCCGTGTCTGGACAGAGCGTGGAGGAGGTGGTCAGGATGGCTGACGGTTTGGACACCGGACAGTACAAGAATGTGGTCGCTGAGGCTGTTGTAAAGAAGCTGGAACCTATTCGGCAAGAGATCCAGAGACTGAGGGCCGACAGGGGGTATCTTGAGAGTCTACTGGCTGAAGGAGCGGATAAAGCTTGCTGCCTTGCAGCTCCTGTGATGATGGAGGTCAGGAAACGGGTGGGATTCTGTTAAGCCAATGAATATTGTTGTTGAATATTCAAGAACGGCATTGCAGGCATGTAATATATGCTATGGAAAAGAACATTTAAAGATGAGAAACGTTTGTTGGGAACATTGCTTTATTGTCACCATTGATTTTCCAAGTGGTTTTAGTGCTTTTGTCTTATATTTTCTATTTATTAAATAATAAAGTACATTTTTATTTGTATATGAATAACATGCACATGCAGAATACTTCTGACTCTCAAGTGTGTCTCAGCGCACACATGCAATACATACTGAGCAGGAAAAATGCCGATCCAGGAGTGGTGGAAAACTCTTGCCAAAGCTTCTCAGGGCTATATGGCATCGCAGGCGCCTCATATGTGCAGTGGTGCATGGGTGGAATGATGGCATGCTGTGCTTAAGAAAAATGTTTGAATTTGATTCTTATACAAGATTTATTCTTAAACAAAAATACAGCATTTCACTGTATAAATGTCTTCTTAATGGTATTCATCTGCTTCAATAAAAAAAGGCATTAAGTCTGATGTCTATCTATGCATAAAATGTTTTTATCACAATTGAGGCCTTTTCTGAGTCGGTACTTTTTTTTAACAAACAAATGCGGAAACATGCACAAAAACATGCAAGAAAGTTCCTCAAAAAATACTTTTTCAGTGTGTAAGACATATGGGCTGCCATTCGCATTTACAACCAAAGTGTGATTTGTTACCTTATATGCCTGTTATTTTAAGAAAACTGAGTTATCCTTGTAATTTTAAATTGGAAAATATTTTAACTCCTAGGTTTTCCTACCCAAATTCACACAAAAATAACATTTCCTGGTTAGCAATGACCTACCCTGCCTACTTGGCCTAAATAAAGTCGTCATAAATCATTAAATAAGAAAACATTATTAACATTACCCAAGCTTTCTGATTCTTTGTGCTATTAAAGTTTCCATCTTCGTGTATTGCACAAACATTCATTTTTAAGAATATATGGGAGAATTAGATGGGAGTTTATGCGTTCGGGGCAGTTAATGATCAGTCCGACAAAATGATTCGTTTGTTTGGGCTGTTTTCTCCTCGTCTGTAATGTAGTCTGACGAAATGGCCAGGAGCAGACGCTAGTTATGTGGCTGTATTTCACGTTGTCCTATTTACTTTGAAGTGTATTCATTCTCGCCCTGACGAAATGCTCCATTTTTGGCTATAAGGAGGTTTGCGCCAATGTTTGTAAGGCTGGTATAGCATCCATATGCGAGATAAAATGTTAAACCAGTGCGCGTTTTGAATTATCATTAAACAGCATTGACAACGAGGAAAGCAAGAACAAATCGCGCTGTTAAGTTGGTTTTAATGGCCCGTGTGATGTATATGCCGATGTCTTTATTTCGTTGAGGGCAGGGGTCAGCCTTTCTTCTCCAACTGTGCGTTAACAGTCAAACATAAAGTGGATTCAAATGCGAAATGATCGAACCTGGGGACTCTGCTGTAAAACGTTATGATAATAATTTAAAATGTATTAAAAGGAAGGCTTATTTTAAGAAAAAGAGTGGAGATATTAAATTAGAATAGCCGGCGAAGATGTCCGCGGTTTATTGACATGCTGTTTTACAGGTCGAATCAAGAGAGCAATTACTCCTATAGACGGCGGGTATATCGTCTGGAAAGTTTTTCAGTTTATCGAAATCATTTACAGTTAGTCATTTAGCAGACCCTTTTATCCAAATCGACTTACACAGAGCTGCAGGGAGCAATAAGCGATAATATCGAAATAGTAGCCTGCTGTTTTACTTACGTTGGTATCCGAAACCACGCAACATGAAGTTAAATCTATTTAACCACACCTCATGATTAAATCTATGGATTCAGTTCATGCATGAGTGTGGAAATATCCATTTTAAAGAACATTATTAACACATCGTTTTAGAATTATGTACGGAAACAAGTCATTTCAATATGTTCATAATAAGAAAAGGTCAATTAATTGAAATGAAAGCAATACATTAAAAAGAAGGTTATTACCGAGATGCAATGTGATCATGTGCTCGTTTAATTTTTTTTATAAATTAAATAAATGATCAGTTGGTCAATTTCAAGTGGCTAACTGATTTGCTTATGTAGCCTATTTTAACAAAGCAGGCTTTGGTTATTCAAATATGAATACAATTTATGTGTATATAGTACACAGCTAACTGAACATTTACAATTGAAATAGGCTAAATAAAGTCAGGTTTCATATTTGAATATGGAGAGAAGTAGCAGGTATAAGCTTGGTGTGATATGCTTGGTGTAGAAAAACAAACTTTGAGATTCTTTATTTTGTAGGCTGTCCTAGTACCCTATTTTACTTCTTAAACCCTATTTGAAATATTTAGTGTTTTATGCACCGTTTGTCAGTTATTAATAATTCATACATTTTCTCTATTCAATACGCGGGAGTTGTTTTAGGGCAATAACGTTTTAATATTATTCATTTAATTAGCCAATTAATTTTCGCTTTAATACACTCAACAACATTAATGGATATAAATGTATTTTGTTGGTTTAATCAAATGATATTATTTTATAGATATACATTTGTCTACGAGTTATATTTAGCTATTCTATAATTTTACCAGTTTATAGTGATTCATTGCTTGTTTTTGCTATATCTTAGTACACCTCGAAGATTAAAGACAATAATATCCTCTTTCCAATAGGAACCCTTAACCAGGTCCCCCCGCCAAACATTTTGAACATAATGCACAGTAGCAGAACTTGCAGTCACTATTAATGGATGAAGTCTTTACTATTTTACTGTGGATTTTGCGGAGCAGCGGAACATAGAGATAACAAGCCTGTTATGGGATGGGGATCTGCGTTAAGGTAAACGGGATTCGTTTTGTGGAACGATTTATAAAAAACAGGGGATATGCAAAAGGTTAAACCGCAAGGCTCTGGCCGTGTGGACTTTTTAAGATGAAATATATCACACTTAAAAATATTTCAAAGTTTTGCATTCCATTTGACTTAGTTTTAGTTTTCTGAAAAAGTTCAAAAATGTTCTCAACTCAAAGGAAAACCACCATATAACGTTAATGTGCTGTCACAGAATAAGAATGGGTTTTACTCAGTTTTGACAAAAATGTCATAAAGAACCTAATTACAAGGTGACGATTATCTTCCATATGAATGTATAAAATCTCGTTTAATACCGTATTAAATGACAATAATAATGTCATTTAATTTAGGGAAAATGAAAAGGTTACCATTTATAAAACAAAGAAAAGTTATGTCTGCTAATAACAAGCAGAACATTTCATATGGTCAGAAACGCCAGTTTTTTATCATAAGATTGATCAAACAGACATTTTACAATGACCTGGACAAATTAAATACAAATAAATATTATATTTTAATTGATTTGCCATCTATCCGTGTTTATAATAAACAAAACTAACTTTAAATAGCTATTCTTAATCTGTTTATCAAATAGAGTAAAGTTTATGGAAGATGGCCATCTCAAAAGTCCAACGTAGAGTTTCAACACCACGCTCATTTCCCTCCTCATCTATTGGACGACATATTTTGGCTCTTTCTCTTGCTATGCTTCCCATTGGACGGCTTGCATTTGACAAGCAGAAGGAGGGTTGCCCTTAACGCTTCGAAAAAAGTTTTCCAGAAGTGAATATCAATCAGAGAGACTCTAGGAGAGAAAAAGAGAGGTAGAGAAGTTGGACGGAGCCGCAAAACATCGACTTATATAGGCTATTAGTAATCTTCCTCACGGAAAAGGTATTGAGCCAAAGCGTCTTTGCTGGGAATGGGTGCTTACATTTTCGAGCCTTTAAAAGGCAAACATTAACTTTAAGTTTGGATTACCGTCGTCACCGGACAGCAAAATCGACCCGTTAGAAACATTTTGCGCTTGCGGTGATCTTGCGCTTGCCGGAAGGAGATTTTCATCTGTCCTCCGTTGGATTTGCAGCGGGAGAGATGAGTGACAGGAGGCGATCGGCCGCCGCGCTGAGTTCACGAGCTCACGCCTTTTCGGTCGAAGCGCTGATCGGGACGAACAAGAAGCGGAAGCTCCGGGGTTGGGAAGAAAAGGAACTGGAGCTGTCTATGGAGAGCCTCGCGAGCAACGCACAATTGGGAGACAGCGAGGACCCTGCCAATTGTCTGGATATCGATCCGGGTTAGTGCGTGATGATGACACATAGCCATGCACCCAGTTAAGGTCTCGTGTAACGGCAATTTTAACACAGTTTACAAGCTAACGCGTTGTTCTGGAATATGATTCGTAGGCATTGTCAGACGTGATTCCACCGCGTAGCCTACAGCACAGGCCTGCACAGTTGATCCCAACATCACTTTTAATTCTTTGAAGTTTTTCAATAATACAAAGTCAACAATAATTTACAGACTATCGTTTTTTTCTATTTAAATGATTTTGCATGACACAGAGACACTGTGATGCTATTTAGTATTAGTGAACTTCATACTATTTCAAAGCCCTGTTTTTTAAACCTACAACCATAATTATTTATAATACAGATATACGAAAAATATCTACAATGTCCCACCTGTACAAATTCAGAGTTTAGAATGAACAATTTGTGTTTTTAAAAAAAACCTTAAAAACCTTTAAAAAAAGTTTATAAAAAGCTAGTAGTGGACATTGTTTCTTGTTTGTAACTACATGATTCCACGAGGGCCAGCAATTTTGGTAATGGTTAATTAAACAACCAAGACTGTACATTACAAATTAATTGGAAGCATAACAGCCCACTTTAATATTATTTACTATAGATGTCTCCAGACCATCTCATATTGTAATTGCTGTCGTGTGTTCACTATAACAGGCACTTATGGTCACAATTGCTTGTGTGTGTGTGTGTGTGTGTGTGTGTGTATTTGTTTCTGAATTTCATCGCTGTAGTTCAACTGTTGCAATGTTAGTCATCACTTCATTAGTCTCGCTTCAGAAGCATTTGCCATTAGGCAGACCATTAAGTTGCGCACAACAGCCTGCTGGCTGACCATTTTTATACATGTTTAATATGCTTTTGACGCCGGTGTTAAAATATGATAAATGCATGATAGATGAAGGTAAATTAAGCCACAGCAAAATATAATATTATTTCATTTGATTGTAGAGGAGCATCAGAATCCGCAGGTGAGTGGTCAAACGACTTTTCGTACTTTTTAAATAAATGTACTTAAATTTCATTCACATTTCCCACCTGAAGACCTAACCTTTAGTTTTTAACATCTAGGATTAAATTATAGGCCTACAGAGTTTAGAACGAAGAGTAACGGTACGTTGTGCTCTCTGATGTATTTTCAATTAGATTATTATTTGATTATGTGTTCCGGGACAACATGTCACAGCAGGACTATATTACGCACATTCTTTCATTATGTTCGTTTTAAAACAATCTGACGAGCCCACAAACACATAAGGTGAAATGTCAAAGTTATGTTTTACACACAAAAAAAGCATTGATAATGTATGTGTTTGTTACATTCTTTTAAATATAAAGAAAAGGACCTTAAGGTTAAAGTAAGAATGTTTCATTTAAATGTTATTACTTTTTAAGAATAACGGAAAGTTCTTAAGGTAGAATATTTATTGCAACTCCGGGTTGGTACAACTGTGCAACCATGAAAATTATAAATTAAGCACAATTATGTATTATTAGTAAGCACAATAATTCTTTAGCTAAACTAAGTGAATAACTCCTTTTAGTTTAGCCTAGTGGCGCTATTACATTTTCTCTGTTACGCATACAGTATAAGTAACTTTGTAATATATTTACAAACAGACACGATCGCCTTCTATTTTTGAGTCTCCATTTCTCTGGACTTCTCTATACTTAAAAGCAGCAATTTAGGATAATGTTCAAAACCTTCAAATTCACAACCTCCAGCGCTTTCATGAGACTGATGACTTCCACCAGGACCATGGGATAGCGGGCTGACAGCTGACAGCCTTATTTATTTATCCTGTTTTGATTTATAAACCGCAATAATGTTAGAAGTTAGAATTAATTAAATTGATCGATGATCCCTATAATCTTTTATCAATTTAATATGAATTATGTTTTAAATAATTTTCTTATTAAACGTTATTGTGATCAGCCCTATAGACTTGCTGATTAGTTCCACTTTTCCACTATCACACTATATATTTAAGAATGTTAAACAGCACATATTTCATACAATTTAATATAATGAGACTACCTGAGAAAATTAGTGCTTTTCTTAGCCAAAAATAAATGGTCTCCAAAAACAAAGTGATATTTAGGCATACTTTCATAAATTATACATTACAATTTAGACAATCCTTGATTTATGATGCCTTTCTTAGCACACGGACTAATTATTTAAAAAATAATTATGCATATGATAAATATAAAATTCTTCAATCGATATTTGTTTATATTTCCGTAATGTTCCCTTATGTTGTTTTTATTTACCCTTCGCTTGCACAATTCAGAGACGAAGTTAAAACGAAAGACGACAGATGTGTATATTTAAATGGATTCTTAATCTTTATTTTTATTACCTCCCTCTTACATGAGACTAAATGAAGTCCAGCGGAAACAGGTGGTTTTGTTCCTGGTGGATTGGGTTACGCTGCAATTTCATGCTTAGTGGGTCGTCTGTACCCAAAGAAATAATTAGGTCATTCTCAACCAAATCAAACTACAAGACAGTTAAATGTTTTTTTGTGTGCAATATTTCACGTGCGTTTAGCATCAGGCCCAATACAATCAAAATATATACATACATGCCTTTAAATAAAGCAGAAATTATGACTTTTTTGCGTTATGTCCTTCATAACTACAAGACATATTCATATGTTTAAGCATTCTTAGTAGACTCAAGATTGGTTTTATCATTCCCAGAGTAAGCTTCTGATGTGTTGCTATCCAAATTTGAGGGTAAATATTAGCTGCTTTCTCGGTTTTCGTTATAGCGAAAGCAATACTTTTCCTTATGTTATGCTCTATGTAACTTTGGCTGAGGGCATTAAGATAGACAGTCTTGCTGAATGGGCGAAGCCCTTCCCAGCTTAATGACAGCAGCTCATAAACGACGACACATTGACAAGTTTAGATGGAGTCGACAGCCATCTTTCTGACATGCCTGCGAGAACGTGTGATAGGGCTCGTTGGTGTTATTATGCTGATAGAATATCTCAAGAGGATGATGAAAGTCTGGCTCTGTCAGGCTAAGGTTTTAGGGCTTCATAGCTTTTCTCCACTGTCCTCAGGGTTCTCTGGTGTGCACATCGTGCTGGTGGTTTGGCCCGGGGTTCTGGCCCTGTCTTTCTGCAGCTTCGTGGTTGCACATTTGCATGACGTGTACAGCCATAACAACCCTTCTCAATGGCCTTTTTACGTTTTGTGGTGAATAATGTGTAGATAAAACAAAAAATAAAATCTTTAAAATATTTTTAAAAATATATTACTTACATTTAGTTTAGTTCAGTTTGTATATTTGCTGCATATTAATAACATTTAATAATCTTGTTTACCTTATTAAAACCGCTGGTTTTCGGTTGCTTTTGCGCTTTTATTTTTTTGCAGTTCCAAAAGACGCACACATATTAGCTCGTTTAGGATAAACTGGGTTTTGGATGTGTTTTGAAAATGTAATAACTGTTTTGTTTTAATCAATTAATAATTTTAGACTAACTAACTAATATGGTACGTTAATTGAACATTTTCCACGACAATGGTAAACTTATTATACGAAATCAGCAAGAACAAAAGTGTGAAGAATTGTATGCTCTTAATATCAGCCCGTTCTTTCACATAAATATTCACATATATTCTTCACGATCTACTTTCTAATCGTGCAGGACTTTTTTATTTTTGGTGTCCATCCGTTCCTACAAATATGCAGGGGGTGTTGCTGGAAGTAATGTCATTGAGTTGGTTGACGTGTCCCTTGCGTGTCCAAAATCATCAAACAGAAAATACGAATACATTTTCTGCAGCCAAGAGGCGGAATCAGATTTTACGCTTTATTTATTTTGCTTTATTTTTCCTTAAACATGCAAGGCACCATCCATGATTGTTTAAACAAATCCTAGTCCGTCTCCTTTACTGCTGCAGGTGATTTGGTGCTAGCACTCAATACTGTCAACAGGCCTCTTGAGGCCTCCTTTCTACTGTTGGCGTTTATAATGATTTTATACTCTTTGTAGATTCGGAGGCCAGCCCGGGCTCTGACGGTGAGGGTCTGGCAGAGAGGACGTCCTGCTCGTTCGACTCCCCGGCGGACCTGACCCCTGCCTGCGATCCTTCACCCTCAGTCTCTATGGAGGAGATCCAGGTGGAGCTGCAGTGCGCTGATCTGTGGAAACGCTTCCATGACATTGGCACAGAAATGATCATCACAAAGGCAGGAAGGTGAGCCCTTATGAAATGTAAAACAAAGCAATTCTACAAGGGAGAGAAACGTAGTCTCAAAAATGTTGTAACAACATTTAATGCGCTTAAAAATATTTTTCAGTGCGTTACTTGTACCGTATTGCGGAAAAAAGAAATTGTCACATATAGTAGAAATGTAAAAAGTAAGGACAGATAGACCCAATTAATGAGCGACTTCTCATAGTTTTTTAAATAAAGTATTAAAATGTTATACTAAATTATAGGCTAATTTAATACTTAATTATATGCTTGTGAGAAAACCAACCGGATAACATTAAATTACATATAGCCACAAAAGTATATAGATCAGGTATTGTAATAGCCTATAATCATATTTTTGTTTGCAGGGATTATAAATAGTCTATTGTTATAATTATTTAGAAATATAAAAAACCCATACATGCATACGCACATCACACTCTCTCTTTTTTTCTGTGACACACACACAGTATAAACCATACGAACGTAGCCTATATCGTTGTTTCTCAGGACGACGTGGTTGCGCACCGGGACTAACATGAAAACACTGTTTTGGGGGGCGCTAATGTGTTACACATGGGGGTAGGGGTACCGAATCACAAACCACAGTCTACATGATGAGCTACGGTGGGGCTATTCCGCTATACATACCCACTCTTATAACGCCACGCACAACAACACTACAGCAAATGTTTCTTATTCATTTGTTTGAAATATGTTTTTCATTTCTTTGCTATTTTGGGCGCCAATTACGGTCCAAACGGGGCATATAACTCAACACACACACATAGTAAGACCTTTCGTCCCATTTTTTATTGCCAGGTATTTCCCTGCCACTTTTAAGACTTTACGATCAAACCAACATGAAAACATGTCTCAGTTTCTCGATGTAAACCCTTGTATTAACCGGGTAAATCGTGCTAAAGAACACTTCCTAACTTGTGCGACTATAAAATATGATTATTTAATAGGAATGTAGCTCGGTTAAGATAACAAATGAAAAAACGACCTCGTCAAACGAAACCAGTCAATTCGTTTTAGACCCCCGCCACTTTTAAATGGTTGTTTCTATATAAAAACCCTATTAATTGTTTCCCGTATAAACGGAAAAAAAATTCCTCGCGTTGCAATGAATACCCATTTAAAACAAAAATAAATCTGTTATTTGCAGTTACCATTGATTTGTCCGTAATGGGTTGTGCTTAAAAAAATAGTCTTGTTATTGCCAATGCCAAAGAAAAAAGTATGTGTTCTTTTAGAGAATTACATTTAAACTAACAGTTTGGGATTTTTTTTTCATAATTCTAAACATTAGGTGATATTTAATTTTCTGTGTCAAGTCAAGTTTATTTATATTGCGCTTTTTACAATTTTCATTTTTACAAAGCAGCTGTACAAGAAAACATATTGACTATAAGCAAAACATATATGGTCAAAACAGTCAAATATCAGACAGACTATAAATTCCTATATGGAGTGTTAATTAAATAAAACTATAAAATACTAGCAGCCCCCGCCAGGCAAACAGTGCAAAACAGTATCCAAACGATGGCGAGGAAGCATTATTAAGAAACTCTTATATATATATTCTCGTACTCGCACCAATAGACCCATTCATCTGATTTTTAAGACTTCTGCGGGTTGAAATTATTAAGACCAGTACCAGTATATTTTTATCCAACAACATTGGGGCATGAACTTTTAACAACGTTTTCGGATAGTCCTTCGTATTATGTTTATTTTAAGTCACAAGTAGGCTTTAATTTCTTTCTCTCATTTTAGACTTCATCAATAGTTTTGTGTCCCTGCTAATAAGCCTATGATGTAGAAATAGCCTTTTCTCTCATTATGAACAGAACGATTTATGATGTTTAAATGAGAACACAATAAACACAAATGTAGGCAAAAATGTCTTGCACAGCAGTCATATTAATGTTTTTAATATTTTAATGTATTCATTTAGTTTGTGTTTGATCCATTTACTTCTAAAATCCCTACTTAGTTAGTCTGTTATATTCCTTACATTAACCCAGTTTATCAATATTTTTATTTTCATTTGACTCACTCTCACCATTTTAACAAGTTGATTTTACTATATTTTTACCATCACTGTTTAAGTCATTGCAATTGATTTATTAATAATAATTACACCTGTTCCATTTCAGGAGAATGTTTCCTGCTATGAGAGCTAAAATCGTAGGACTGGACCCACATCAGCAGTATTACATTGCCATGGACATTGTACCTGTGGACAACAAAAGATACAGGTAAGCACAGCTCAAGAGACTGTAGCACATTTGGCTATACGCAAGAAAACTGACCCCTCCTGAAATGGGACAGGAGATCAACATGTATAAGAGATACTGATGGCGGGCCTGACAGAGTTGCCATATCAGCATTTAAGGTGGTGTTGTGTGTCCCCGTGATTGTGCTCTCACCATGACAACTTTCCACCACACACGCTTACAGACAAGCATTTAAAGCATAATGCAACTAAACCCTGCATGTACAGTTTGCAAAAGTGCAGTTGACCTCTCAATATTTACTTTTGCTGTGTGTCTTGAAAAGTTTGGCAGTTATTTTATTTCTAATTTTCACATTTTTCGTGTAAGTTAATTTTGTTAATACTTAAGTTAAGTATTAAGTTTTGTATTATGTTAACAGAAAAAACTTGATATTAAATATGTATAAGTAAATGTTAAAATGTTAATAATTACAGTTCTTAATCCTTTAAAAGCATCAGATCTATTTGAATAGTGTTTAAGCTTTAGTCTCACACACTGCTTGTTGGGATCAGAACTGAAAAGGTTTGACATCTGAACCTTGTTTCAGGGGATTAGGGGTAAAGGGAGAGGGATATTTTGGTCATTAGTCATGCAACAGTGCAGTACATTTACATAAAATGTGTTGTTGTTCAACACTCTCTGTCTGTTACAAACAACACTGCGATTTTTAGTGTTTTCTTTTAATTTTTTTCTGTAATAGGATAAATAGAAAGGTAATGAATTTCTTTTTTTGAAAAACATTACTCTGCTGGTTTTGTTACACATTCATTCCGTTGTGAAAGTCGACAACACAACAATCGTCAAGTTCAATGATATTTAGATTAATGTATGCATTTACTGAAAATAAAACCACAGTCATCCAAAGACTGGCCTTGAAGAGAGCCATTTAGAGTCCCCAAATATCATCATCGCCAAAAGATCTTGTAAAATTAAATAGGATTTTCTTCCTGGCTGGGGAATTTACCACAAGGCCTTGCAAACGGAGCAGAGAGCTGTCACTGGAATGCCTCATATGTCTCGTGGCTCGGGTCTGGAACCTAGCCTTTATTGGAATTTACTCACTTTACTTAGGCGCACTGCCCTTTTCAATGGACATAGAGTTTATACTAGACTTGTTAAAACTTTCTTTACATGTTACTTGAATTACTTTACCCTTTAATGTGGCCATTTGGTATGGGTTATACTTAAAAGAAGAAATAGGAAAATGCAAAGCAGCCCAGATTTTTTAATATCTGTTGCAGTCTCTCTCTCTCTCTCTCTCTCTCTCTCTCTCTCTCTTTCTTTCTTTCTTTCTCTCTTATTAATGTTTTCACAAATATCCTGTCTGTATATAAGATGGCTTGTTGGTCCAGCTGTCCACTTCATACATGCTTGAGCTCTCTCCCATTCCATACGCACACACATTATTCCATAGACACACATGGAGCAAACACTTCACGTACATGCAGAGTGCACACAGCAGGGTAGAGTAACTGATACTTAATCTGTCACTAATTTACCCAATATATGATTTGATTGGTGTTGTCTAATAAAAATACCAAAGCACATGAACTGTCAAAACATTATGTTTTTGTTAACATGCCTTATGTGTGTACATTTCATTAAACTTGACTCAAACAACTTGCAAACCGTATGTGAGGTTACATCATGAAAGGAATAAGGATAAATCTTAAAAATTAAGCTGACGACGACATTTCCACATTTTACAGCTAGACTTTATGTCGCTTTGCATTTCTGCTTTGTATAAATGCATGTAAATATTCTTGCATGTGTACAGTGTACCGATGTATAAATATCACTAGACTCTAAGGGGCAGTCACTCAATCATCTGTCCAAAAAGGTGTCATGTAAAGTTGGATCTTTATTGATTGTGCTAGTGCCAGATGGCAGATTTATGAAAGATGAAAGAGGGCTAATCAAATTTCCAGTCCTTTTTGGGCTTGGGTTTCCCTCTTCTTTAACACTTTCCCTGCTACACGGAGCATAACCCTAAACAGGGCTCCAAACAGGAAATTACAAAATCGCCTGCCACTCGATGTGCATGTGTTTTGCGTGTGAGGGAAAGTAAATGCGAGCAAATGACAGGGTTTATGTGTTACAGCACAAGCTTTTGTACAGATATCTTGTTAAATGACTTATCTATCCAGCATCAGATCAAAGAAATGAATGCCTATGTGTGTGCATGTGGGCTGCCGTGGTGTGCTCTGGGAGAGAATAATACAGACATGGATGATGTTTAATGCTGCCAAGCACTAACAAAAGCAGTCAAATAAGAGTTTAGTCCATGTTTGATGAATGATGACTTTGGCAGAAGTGATGCAGCTAAGCACTCTCAAAACTGAGCGTATGGCCAGAACTAAAGGCAACCAGCTGTGCCTCGGGCGGGCAGCTGGGGGAATGCCCTGCAAACATTTTAGAAGTACCCAAATACTCAGTTATCAAATCAGCATTAGTGGCAGTATTAAAACTTTTAATGCTTTCCATTTGTCGTGCTTTCCGCTTCTAACTTAGTGACATCTCGTACATGCGTTTGAATTAGGAGTGAACTAATGGAGACAGACAGCGTTGTTATTTAAGGCAGTCTAGTCTTTTCAATACTTTATTTGGTTTGTTTATTTAGTCTTAGAAATAGTTTGTGTTCCTTTAGATTTCTGTCCATTTAGAAAGTGAAAATCTGGTAGGTCATGAAGTCTGCAGCTAATAGTTAATAGGTTCAAAATTTGAACCGTAATTCAAAGTGGTACATTGTTTGATGGTATTGTGAATCTTATACATTTAGGGCCTTTCTGTGGGTGATTAAAAACCTTTTGTAAACACAGAGAAGTTTGTTGCTGTACGGAAGTAAGAGACACTATCCTTTAATAAAGTGCAAAAACGTAATTTAAAGTATTTTCATTACTTAAGGGTTGAATGTGATAGGACATCAGTATGTATGGTATTATTTATACTATGGACTACAAGAAAGACGGTTAAATCAATCTGTCAATTTTTACAGGTATGTGTATCACAGCTCAAAGTGGATGGTTGCTGGTAATGCGGATTCCCCAGTGCCTCCCAGGGTCTATATCCACCCGGATTCGCTGGCTTCAGGAGACACCTGGATGAGACAGGTGGTCAGCTTTGACAAGCTCAAACTCACCAACAATGAGCTGGATGATCAAGGACATGTGAGTGGAAACATTTTAACATCCTCAAAACCTCTTTTTTTGCAATCTGTGCATATTAAAGAATTCTGCAAAACATCCACCTAAACCCACAACAACAAAAATTCTATGAGACAGCACGTACACCTGCTGTTCCAGACACCTCCACATCATTGGATTTATAACACACACACAAGTTGATGGATGATAACCCAATAGACTCCCCCCAAGACATCTGTATATTCTCTCAAGTAAGAAAACCATTACTCAGTGTATTCTATGAAGGACTGGCAGAACTGGAAAAAGAACGTTTTTAATGTACTTGACTGATATTCCCCATGTGTCTGAGGCGAACAACTGTGGAATACAAATGGAGCATGAGCACATGGTATTGTTGGGAAATGTATTTATGATTTTTCCCCAACATACGTAATGTACTCGAGAATGTCATCCAGATCTTTTCGATCATTTTTAGGTCCAAACAATTAACCTCATGAAGAGAAGAACAAATTTTGATGCTTCTTTTTTGGGACAATGTATTATTCAGTGTTGAAATTTGACTTGTGCCTGTGATGTAAAAGTGAGAGAATGTGTGCACATGAATGATTTTATTCTTGAAGCATCAGATAACACTCCCACATCCCCAATGCGTTTTAGATGGTTGTCATGGTTATGTATTGTTGCACGACAGTGGCTTTGATAAATGAGGTGATGCGTCCAGCTCTATCCGAAATAATGAGACCCACAAGAAAAATGAACTGAACTTCTCAGTATGGTTTAAAAGGCTCAAGATGGTGCATGTTCCTTCAAGGAATGTTTTTTATTATGTGCTGCATTTGTTAGATTAATGCTGAGAATTATTTTAAGTGATACCAAACTAATAGTTACAAGTGTCGACTTGCTCTAAATGGGGATGAAAATTTAGCTTTGGCATGGAAGTGATATTCTAAGGTTTTTCTCGAGGTGGAACAGTTAGATTATTTTGATTTGTGTCTCCTTTTTCATTTGTGCATCTACATACAGTGTGACCAGTCGAACAGTGCTTTAGGTTATAAATGCACATTGCAGGACTCATATTCCTTGCCATAATGGAGACATACTGTGTATCAGCATTTTAGATGCAGAGTTGGTGAGCCGCCCGAGGCCAAGTCTGCGAAGATCGCTGCCGTGCTGCCATCTTCTCTGCATATACGGCTGTTTTCACTTGAATCATTGATGTTATCGCTCGAGTATTCTGACAAATGTAATTACATATGGGTGTTAGAACTGCAGTAGGCGGCTGTTTTTTCAGGAAGAAGAGAGGGGACTTTTCATATGCCACAACCTCGTAAAAAGAGACTTTATTTTTTGTTCGCCTTGAGGGCGAGCGAGGGCCGGAATTGAAGTTAACCCTGGAACGCCCTGTGTGGGACCGCGCCATCATAAAATATGTCAACTTTACATCCCTCCTCCTGACAAAAAATAGCTACATTAATCATTGTAAATATATTACAGTATTCCTCGTGTAGAAAAAAAGATGTGAAAATCTTTTTGTTTATATTACTGTATTAAATATAAAAAATAGTATTCAATTTTGAATTCTGATTTTACTAAACGTACTTGCCCTTTCTCAGTCAGAGAGAACCTGTAAATTTCTTGTTGGCAGATTTAACTCAGAGCATGAACACTGATCCCAAAAATCTAATATCTGTGTGGTTACAGCAATGTGGCTTTGAACACTTCCTCTGTGTTGAGCTGGTGTTGCCTGGCCTTGGGCATCTCCGGGGTCTCCTGGGCCGTGCATTTGGGTTGAGTAGAAATGGGGGGGAACTGGAATATTAAATTTACTGTCATCAAGCTGTTTTGCAAAGGCCCCTCTTCTCCTGCCTGACCTCCTTGGTTGCGGCAGACCCTGGAGACGCACACTGACACTGGGAGTAATTAGAAACAGGCCGATGGCTGGAGGGAAAACTGTAGCCTCCATGCTTTGATGCCAACACACTGGTGTGAGATACTCACCCCGGCCTGATTCATATCTTATAAACATGTGTACACACTGTGATACAACATGTTCTCATATATGACCTATGTGGCTATCGGCACAGGAACGTGCAGCTTTGATTTTCACAGCCTCATTATGCCACAGGCCTGTAATACATACGGCAAGAGCCACACTTTTGTAAATGCGCCAGAGTAGGTGATGAATATATCTCTGTTTATTCCTAGATCATCCTGCACTCCATGCACAAATATCAACCCCGTGTCCATGTGATCCGGAAGGACTTCAGCAGCGAGCTTTCTCCAACCAAATCTGTTCCCACCGGGGAGGGTGTGAAGACTTTCAGCTTTCCAGAGACCGTTTTTACCACAGTTACCGCCTACCAGAACCAACAGGTCCATTTCTGACAGTCAGTGTGTACCACTGTAAAACCTAGACAGAGCTAAATTTTAGTAATTAAAAAATAGGTTTTTGTATTTTTTGCATAAAAACTAATTTTTATTTAGTTTTGTTTGTTTGTTTTGTTATTATATATAAAAGGTCTAAATCTAAATAATACTGAATTTGTCTTTTTTGGGGTCTCTTGTTCATAACAGATCACCCGTCTAAAGATCGACCGCAACCCATTTGCCAAAGGTTTTCGTGACTCTGGAAGGAACAGGTAGATTTTCAGGAAATCTTACCCTTCTCCGTATCTTCCGTGCTGCGTGTGCAAATACACACATATCTCAGCGACGGCCTTTGATATTGAAATCAACCCCAGGAGATCTTTCTAATCCCCCATCCCGGTACATTAAAATCACTCCCTCATCCAGCTGCCAAGAAAACTGATAAAGCGATCTGATTGATGGACGGCGGAAAGAAAAATCATTCTTTTTCTCGCTTTCCTTCCACCCTCTTCTGTCTTTATTTCCATCTTTCCTCCGCTCTTTATTACTCCGTCTCTATGAGACTGTGAGTCAGAACGGTCATACACTGAAAGTCTGAGACAGGCCCTCAGCACATGAAAGCACGCTTCCATCTGGAGAGTATTATCGCCGCAGATATTTGAGACATCTTTTTTCATTTTTCAAACAATAGACCGCCTGATTTATGGACTAGCGTTAGTTTTTCATTGCAGAAAACATAGAGATGAAAAGATTATTCAGGAGTAAGATATATATAGCGAGAAAGCGCTCTTGCCCTCACACATATATCCTTATTTAACTAATGCTGCAAAATATAAAGACTTTATTGTACAGTAAAACTGTTGATCCATCACAAAGTAACCACAGTTCCATTTTTGCAATAGATCCCTCTCGTTCCAGTTTACAAACCGCAAATTAAGTTGTAATGTTGGCTTTAGATGATCGGTGGAATCAATTACTCGCGACCAAGACATAAATCAATTATTTAATGTAAATCCCAATCAGTCTTGTTAGCCACATATTACTTTATAGAAAGGAATTTCGTGACAAATTCAATCTCGTAGTATGCACCTCCAGTCAGCGCTTAAATCATTACCGTGTCTCACTAATGAGCAAGAGGGAGTGGAGGAGAAATACTGCCTCTTAAGCCACACGGCAAGGCCCGGCGCAGGACCAGAGAGGAGTAAATCACACAGGAAGGGGAGGCATGTACAGAACAGAGATGAAACATCACACAGATTTATGTTCACACAGTAAAAACCTGCTCCTTTTTACAGGCTCTGGTTTCCGCCGACTTCCCCTCTCCTCTCCCCCTCCCTTTCTGCCGTCGTCTTGTGTGCGTAATCTGAAATTCTCACCTGCATTCTCTCCCTTTACACATTTCTGCCGTCTTTCTCTGTGCAGGACCGGGTTGGAGGCTATCATGGAGACGTATGCTTTTTGGAGGCCCCCGGTGAGGACGTTGACCTTTGAGGACTTCACCAACATGCAGAAGCAGCAAGGTGTGTATGCAGTGAAGGGTCCAAGTGACAAGTATCCAAATTCTGTCATTATTCATCATGCATGTCATTGGACATATCATCCTGCATGTCATCTTTGGTTTTTAAGGTTTTTTGGGGGAAGGTTGGTTTTGTGTCCAAACAATGAAAGTCAATGGAAGCCAATGTTGTTTGGTTACCAACATACTTCAAAAGATCTTCTTTAGTGTTCTGCAGAAGACAGATAGGTATACGAGTTAGAAATAATATGAGAGTTAGTAAATAATGATTCCCCCATATCCAGCCCTGCAAATATTGAATGTTAACCAAACAACATAGTTCAAGCTACATAGTCTCCAAATTTTTAACGTGCTAGCTTGAATAACATAAAATATTGCATCATCGATCCTATCATATTCATCGAACATATGTTTCTGCGTGACCGCAATAGTGACATAACATTGACACGTCATCAGTCACAGGTCGAGAGGCTGTCACACTTATTTGATCACGGAACACTTTGAATTACGGAATCACCAGGCTCACGTGTATATATAATATTATGGTCCAGATGATCAAATGGTGATGTAACTATTATTTTCCTCCCTGGGTTCATCATCATAAGGTCAGAGTAATGTGAGCATGCTATCTTGTCTGAGTGGACATCTGTTTGTCATCACAAACTCCTCCAAACAGATTAAATTTTAATTACAGTTCTCGCACGGCTGACACAACTTTGCGTCCTCTCCTTGCTGCCTTGCCTGCCCAATCCCTACGCCTCTGATCACTGCGAGGTCTCCATTACATCCGCCAACAGAACAGAACCACAGCGGGCCGACCAGAACTCTGTATTAGTTGATGTATCATCGACGGTATATGGGGTTGGCCTAAACTTCAGCCAAGAGACTTCAGACTTATTTAGAAATCCAGTTTCTGTTTTTGAAACAACAAACTGAGTGCTAGCCAATTTCTCATTAATAACAAAATATGTGATTGATATGCTATAGCTATTATTCAGTTCCAAGTGTTTGACTTATTCGCTGTGCATCTCTGCCAAATGCTTTTTTCTTCTATGAACATATGCCCAAACGCTTGGGGTTTATACTGAGAAAAATAGGCCAGCTCTGTGTTCTGTTGACCAGACATGCATGCTTCCAAACTCAAGCCACATTTGCCACAGTGTCCCTAAGATGGCTGCAAGTTAGCTGACAACAAAAAACGAAGAAAACTAGAACCAAGAAACTGAAATTTTAGACTATTATCACATTGAGATCATGTGAAAAGTGGAGTTCTGTTAGGATTGGTGTGCCCTTTCCAACCAAGTCACAGTTTAAGAAATATTTGAATTGGTTTTAGAATGCTGGAAAACAAAGCTGTCATTTTCAAACTGACCCAACAAACTCTGTTGGTCACTGATCCAGAAAAACCCAACTGTTGGAATTAAGCATTCGTTGTCATTTAGACCTAGTAATATCTCACACTTAAGCGTTAATAAGTGGCCAAACTCAAATAGCCCTCTCTTTTGAAAAAATCTGTGCTCGCCCTGGAGCCATCGAGACTCCTCGTGATCCGCAGGATGAAATAAGAGAAACGATGTCAGTGTGATTGTTGGACAGCGCTTGTGTTTTTAAAGCTGTCTCTCTCTCACTGTTCTCTTCTTGTGTGTATTCACTTATTCTTCATGCAAATATGTGTTTCCCCGTGTTTGTATGTTTCTAAATGTTTGCTGTCTGTATTTTTCAGGCGGGAGTACTGGCACCTCTCCCACTACCTCTAGCACGGGCACTCCGTCTCCTTCTGGTGCGACACACCTTCTCTCCCCCTCTTGCTCTCCTCCTACTTTCCATCTGGCCCCCAACACCTTCAATGTGGGCTGCAGGGAGAGCCAGTTGTGTAACTTAGGCTTGTCTGAGTACCCGGCTTGCGCCAGAAGCAACATGGCTGCCCTGCAGGGCTACGGAGGGCTGGCCGACGGCTACGGAGGGCGTCTCCAGACAGCAGGAGGCCCTGTAGCCTCGGGCCAGGCCTCAGATTCCTTCTTGCCTCAGAGGACTTCTTCTCTTATCGCTGCAGGGATGCAGGGTGGGGCGCACGCCGCGCTGGGCGCTGGAAACAGCAGTGGAGGCAGCGGCGGGGGTAAGATTGATGCATATGGAAGTCAGCTGGCCTCTTTTCCTGCGTCGCAACTGCAGTACGTAATGCAAACAGGGGCAAACTCCGCCTCCGGGCCGTCGGCTCCATCAGGCACCTCCCCTTCCTCTGCCCACATGTTCACTGGGAGCCATCATCACGTGCAGCAGAGCACATACAATGCTTTTTCCCTTCACAATCCTTACAACCTGTATGGATACAACTTCCCAGCTTCGCCGCGCCTGGCAGCCAGCCCAGAGAAGCCTCAGGGTGGCTTGCTGTGCTCCTCCTCATCGGCCGGAGCATTCGCTGAACGCCAGTACCTGTCCAACGGCAGCATGGACAGTATGCACATGATCGGCAACCCCACCAGCAGCCAACAGGGGGGCAGCAGCTGTGACGGGCGGCAGTATGGCTCCTCCACTCAGATGTCCATGCACATGGTTTGAAACAGTTGAAAAACAAAACAAACCAAAAACAGATTATAACACAGACATCTGCTGCAGGTCTTTTTCTAAGCTTTCAATATTCTTAATGTCTGATGCATTGCCGTGTACATCGCCATTGTTGCGCTGCTGGTGACACCAGCTATTTTAATGTGGTGTCGGTATACAGGACTTATCATCTCATTACACAAATACCTGACTGACAGAAACTGAGTGAATTTTTTTTACATACTGGTAAATACAATACAATGGATATAAACGCTACAATGACTTTTCAAACTTGACTGTCTCTCTTGCCGACTGGCTAACCTCAACAACATGCAGAACTGAATGAAATTTAGAGGATGTTTTTGATGGATTCTATTGAGAATTCATATCTGGTGCAATAATGAGCGCAATAACACAGCCTACAGGACTCTGAATGAGAGACATCCACAAAACTGTGAGCAAACACATTCAGTCGGGATACATTTTTGTTGTTGAAATGTGATGTAAGAGGTCGTGATATAATGTTGAAAAAACTAAACAAGAAGAGTGCTACAGATATACTGTAAGTAAAATGAAAATCTGCTCTATTGAAACAAAATGTTGAACTTTTGGTTCTAAATGGCTTAACTGCATCCTGAGAGGATTACCTTCATAAACATATAAGCAATAGTAAATGCACGCAGAGGTTTGAAATTGTTGTGTGGATAAAAACAATAGGAAGACAAGGTAACTAAGGTATATGCTTTTGAGTGTTGTAGATGAATATATTTAAATGCTAAGCAACGATACAATTATATGGCCAGTTTATGGTGAAATTAAAAGAGTGTGGGGGAGAAATGAACAAATACTGTTTCAGGCTTTGAAGACTGTAAATACCAGTGCCAAGCACATGAAGTTCATTAAATAAACATTATCGTCATCTGTATGTTTGTAGAAAAGTCATGTTTTGTTGTTTGATGGGTTTTAAATCGTAAAATCACAGATTTGGGCGACAACAAGATACAGTTTTAGAAATTATTAATTTTGTAATAAATTAATCTATTTTGTTAATCTATATACATGATCTCATACAGAGAGCAAAACGTTTTAAATAAAGTCTGTATCACCACAATCTGAAAAGCGACACTGCGATTTATTTTCCTTACAAAATAATTAAAAGTTGTTTTATTTATTGTGCTATTCATGGAGAACAATCAAACCCATGCAACCCTCTTATGCATATTTATTTCCCATCTATTAAAACCAAGTGGTTGACTAAAGAGACCGAAAATGATTATCCGAAAATCCATATGTGCCAAAACAAATGTTAAAACAAAGAAGTGATCCTGCTGTTTCTCTTTGATACAAAGAAGAAACAGATGACCATGTGGATCAAATTCATCCATCACACTGCAGTGATGCATATAAACACACCACCTGCGAATGAAAGATGAGGGAAGAGAGGAATACTGTATGTTATGTTGTTGTATCTTACATTTCTGGTTTTAATATTTTTTCTCCTAATACATTTACAATATGTATTTATGATCACTTGTCTCATGTCTCTGGATTGACCCTCATTATCCAGACACGGGCCTCAGTGATTTAAAAGCATAATCAGCATCCATTACACAGATGTCTTCAGAAGTGAGTAATTTTCTCTCCTGCTCTCTGTTCCTCTTTCTTTTTTCTTCAAATCATTTCCCATCATGTGCTCAGTTTCAGCCATGAAATATCATATCTGAATCATCATCAGAAAGTAAACGGGGTAAAGGACCGTGGAGACGTCTCCCTGTATTGGAAACACCTGTTTTCCAAGTGCAGATCTAGTAATGACTGGATGTACAGACGAATAACTATGATTTCATAATTTGGCACATCTTCCTCTATCTGGACATCAATTCCAATAATTATTCGGCTTTTTTTGTCTGATGCTTTGAAACAGCGCTTTGGCAAAATTTCAGGTCACCACCAAAGCTTTTTTACAGTCAAAACAGAAAGGCAAATATATGCAGAAATGTTAATCTGGAAGACTTCACCAAGGTTTGGGATGAGCTTGTTTAATAATTCTGTTAATTATGATGTAAGAATATTTTACTTTGCTTTATTATGCTCAAAGATTTGATCAACCGTTGATGTGAAATGAAACTTATGTCATTAATTATAAATAATGACCTCATAGAACTCCAATCCCAATGGGCTGTCAATCTCCAAGAATTTGGAAGTGTGTCTTTTCACAACCCAAACAGCTGGCTTGAAGTATGGCCAGTCTGATAAAATTTCTGGTAAACTATTGCACTCTTGTGTTTGCCCTTTATGTATTCTATCTCCATTGAGTCTATCGTGAGTAGATTATAGCCCAAGACTCCCTGATAAAATCTATACAAATCATGCCAGTATCATCTGCCATAATTATATTTATATCCAAATTTCAGTTCTTCTTTCCAACACAAATATGTAATTTTTACTTATGAATATGTGATGAGTGTTTTTTTGTGGCTTTTCAGGTGCAAACAAGTATCACAACCAAAACACATTTATCACATTCATTCACAAGGAAGGACAGCAGTTCTACACTAAATCCACTTTTATTTACAATGCTAGTGTTTACTCTAAAAACTAAGGTATAACTTATGTACATATTTACAAACACACATATCTTTATCTAATGTTTATTGTGTTGTATTTCTTAATTTTGTTATACCTATAGGCCCTTATTTAAATAGTTTGTGTACTGTGTTCTTTTGTGTAATGGTCTCTGTATAATGTTGTTGCTGTTTCTGTGTACTGGATGCTCCTGTCACCAAAATAAATTCCTTGTATGTCCAAACTTGGCAATAAAGATCTTTCTGATTCTGATTCTGAGTCATATGTTAAAAAAACATAGGCCTTGCAGATCTAAATGAAATGTGTGAATTTTTCTTTTTGAGGGAGGAAAAGAGATGTTTGAGATACCAACACCCTCTCAAAGCATAGTGATTCTGATGAAACGATAAGTCCAGATGGAAAAAGCTGAGACCAGAGCCAGGCCCCTTTTTCCTGTGGTTCAGTACCTGCAGAGTACAGAGACACCCCACCGAGCCGCTTCCTCCTCTAATGAGAGAAGTCCGGCCTAGCCCGGTTCCATGGATCCAACTAGTGACCCTGCTGAACCTGTCACTGAATCAGACATGTCAAAACCAGGTGTAAACTATGAAGGTTTTGAGCGTGGAATGTGTGGCTAGAACCTCAGAATACGGTTGCCAGTCTTGTTATACATAGAGTGTCTATATACACTTCAGTTAAAACATTCAAAAGCATTTTGTTGTAACCCATATGTTGTGCTCATCACTCATTTACTCCATGTTTAAAGCTATTAAAAACATTTCATGTTTATTAAGTTTTATAGGCCAACTTGCATCTCACTGTGTTGCCTACTATTTTCAATGCAAGGAAGCTTGCAAGCTTGAAAAGTTGCTAAATGTCGCTAGATTATGTCACACACCAATAAGCATTTTAGTGACTTCATTGTTTCATATTTGCACTCAATTATATGGATAAGAGATTAGTTCTTTGAACGTTACATTTGTCGCTACGTTCTTTTTTTTTAAAGAAGTTTAAAGGTGTTCATTCTAGAGACCAAGTTGGCAATACTGGCACCTCAGTGGGGCTTTTTATCCTTTTTTATATAAGTTACATTATTATAAATATCATCACCTTCTTGAGTCTTGTCATAAATGTTCTGTTGATAGTATTTTGTTTGAGCGTTTGTGTAGTGTTTAAATTGAAACAGGACCAGCGTTAGATCAGTTTTGTTTAAGTTTTAAATGGTCTATACAGTACATTTGGTATTAACATGTGTGATCGCTGGAAACCTGCACTCTAAAAAGAGTTTTGTTTAAAACAACACAACCTTTGTTATTTCTGGGATAACTCACACAATATGTTGCCCTTAACTCAACTTGTCAATAATATCATATGCTTTTTGAGAATGTACAGTCTGCACTGTGAATGCTGCACTTTAGCATTTGAGCTACAGGAACACCTATCAGCAATCGGATTTGTTATCTATGGCCTTTGCAGGTATACAACTAAAGACATGTGAGAGTATCACAGAACGATTCTTTAAACTGTTATAAAAACATGACAATTTGAAGGGTAGAACATAAGAGAAATACATTTGTAGACGTAATTCAAATAAACTGTGGGAAAATAAATAAAAGCCCTGTTAATTGTAACACAAAATAATTCTATATAAGTTGCTTGCATGTGATGATTGTTTTACTGGAAGGTTGAAATCATGTTTACTGAAATTGTGATTGACTGGATTTGCTTTGGAGATTAAAATAGTGAGGTCAAAGTATTTATGGTTTAAGTATCGAACTGTAGAATTGTATACCGTCAATGCAGTGACGATAGAGTAAATCTCCATGCTGTAAATAATATAGGCCCGTAAAAACCACGAGCAGCTTTAGGCATGCTTTCCCAATCTCTATAAACTAATGCACCTCCTCAGTCCTTGACCAGGCTTCTGCGCCCACATTCTGCAGTTTGATTCGCCACGCTCATTATTTTCACAGGACATTTGTTTAACGGACAGCGCGAACAGCCATCGCTCAGACCGCTTTAAAACGCAAAGCTAATCCAGTGCCCCCAACCCTCCCCCAACAGTTAAATATTCGAGGGAAATATTCTGCCAACACACATGCGGACAATAAATCACCTTTATAATGCTTGTCACATAAAACGTTACTATGACTGCTGGCTTAAGATTGTGTTAGTGGAGTTGTGTCTAACCCTGTGCCATGGCATCCACGTTTCCCGCTCATCAATCTGTGTGTAGAGGCATCTAGATGCAGTGTTGGGTCTAGGTTTAAAGAACAGCCGCTACATTCCTCCCCACCCCTCACCTGGACCAGTGTGACCACTGCTTTCATGGAAATGTCATGCCGGCCTTCTGATTTCTGTACAATATTCTTATTTTATATATGCAATTGTGTTAAATCTTTTTAAACTGTAAATCTTTATTCTGTAAATTTTTAAAAAGGGAATAATAACAAGAGAGTTGTTTATTGTTGAATATACATATTTTCAAACCAAAAAATGTTTGCACCATCCAAAAGTTGTTTGTTAATAGGACACTTTTAATTAATTTTCTTTCTCATAGAGCAAGTCACATTTAACTTAGCCCAGTGTTAATTCATACATGAATTAACAAACATGTACTAACATGTAAGTAAGGTAGCGTTGTGTGACTCATGTTGTAGTTAAGGTTCATTCTTGATTAGTACATGCCTTACATCATCATTAGTTCATAATAAAGTAACACTTAGTTTAAACATTAGTACATGATCATTTATGAACTGTTATTGTAAAGTGTTACCCCAAAAAGCCATAAGGTAATCACCTCCAGAGTGATTACTTACGTAAAAATGGCGTCCTTACATGCTCGCAAAATGCTATCAACACATCTCCTAATCCATAGTAGCAGGACTGCTGAAAACTTAGGCAATGTATTTGTCACACCAGGGCCGCGAGGTTACCCAGAATGCATTGCAACATAATCTAACCGTGAATTGCCTCTATTCTTCCAATTCAAACGCCCTTTTAGACCAGTTTTTTTGTGTGCATAATGACCTATAGGGGCAACTGGCTTCCTGAATACTAAAGCTTTCATAAGTCCATGAAATGTGTCCAGTTGGTAGAGTGTGGCAAATGCGTGTGTTCCTGTGCTGGACCACTCACGTGTCTCTGTAACAGAGGATAGCATGAGTTTAACCCTTTAACATCTCATTCACGGCAGGAGGATGACTGGAATTAGCGAGCAGTTTTTGTTTCACGGTCTGCTAGGCTTTTCAAGGAAACAATAAAGGTTATAGCAAGATTGGCATCCTTGTGTTACACACTTATTCCCTTGATTCGGAAAGCAGGTGCTGAAAGGGTGCGGGGTGGGGGAGAAGTAATGTTTATAGTGTAAAATCGCAGCCGAGAGATAAATAGAGATAATGTAATTATTGTTAGATTTAATAAAAAGGAATATTATAATGAACATTACTTTGCACATTTACTTAAAAGTTTTCCTAGAAACTCATAAAACAAACATTAGACAGAGCCATGAGAGGAAACAGGTCTTAATATAGGAATGGCATGAAGTTTAAGTTCATGTGTCCCTCAACAACTGCAGCCTGGACCTTTTGTTCCATCCTGCATCTCTGTGAGCGGAGCCTCCCTCCTCCCGAGCCCTTCTTCAGACGGAGTAAATCCCCAACACCTGCTGTATACAATGGAATGCCAAGTTAAATTTACTGCAGTAAGGAGAGACACAGGCTTTTAATTGAAGGCATTTTTTGCTTGAGATAAACAGACTTGAACTTCTATGTATTTTTTGTTGTTGTTTGTAGAGTTTGTGCCTATTTTTAACACTGTTCTGAATGCATATGCAATGCTAATGAAAGGCTTCAATTAATAGCATTTGAGAAATGGTTGCATGTTTTCGGAAACACTTTATGGTTTAATTGTTAACATTAGTTAATGCATTGGCTAATGTGAACTAAGAATGAACAATAGTTCTGAAGCATTTATTAATCTTATATCATGTTAATTTCAGCATTTAAAAATATATTTTTTTAATTAAAACACTATAACTGTTAACATTAAACTATAAACTAACATTGCAATTTGTATATGTAACGTGGTTATTCAACCGCTTGCAGGAATTTCTACCCTTGTGATACACAAGCAACAGGCTCACACCAAAAGTTTATAAAAATTAAAAATTTATTTATACAACCATTTAAAACTAAACATAATTGTATGCAAAATCCATTCAAGGGCTAGGAGTAAAACCACAATCTGGCACCCCCGGGCTAGACGGCGAATGAGAAGAGGGGGCTAACACACAAATCACCCCAATGAAGTCGTATGTAACGGTGACACGTGAGATTTAAACAACAATAGCAAGCAGCAAGTCAAAAAGGTAAACACTTCAAACTAAACCCCACACATTAAGCAATAATTATATAACTAAAATCAGTTTGATCAGTATATTAGCCTTAAAACCCATTTGCGTGTAAAAAGTTGGAAATAAAACCCGGCGAGCAGCCTCACTAGTCCGAGAAATGTTTACACAGTCAAAGCATCACAATTATATTATACCTAAAGTAGATTCTCATCGAACACAGTCAACGGTCTCGTCACACACGACCCCGCCCACTTGGCGCTCGTAGTGCAAAAGGGAAGCACTAAAGGTAAGGCGATGACAGTAACACACCCGAGTCCCGGCTCCGACGATTTCCAGGACACCGTGGCCAGCAGGGAAAACCGGAACTTTCGAGCCGAGCTGTGAGACGAAGGAAGTGCAATTAGTCCTAAATAAATACACGTCAGTGCTTTCGTACAAGACTAGTGTCACGGTGTCATGCCGGAGAGAGACAGACGAGAAGCCAGATATACAAAATTAGGTAACTTTTACTGAAACACCGACTGGTACACGTACATACAGACATTCAATAAACGACAAGGGAATAACGGAAACACAGAGTATAAATAGTCGTTGGTAATGAGCAATGATGGCTGGCAGGTGCGGGAAACGGCGTGATACAAATGACGGACAGGTGCGGGATCGAGAAATAAAGTCCATGGGGAAAAACCGGCAGGGAAACGGACGGGAGTGTTACAGTACACCCCCCTCCCCAAAGGCGCGTCCTCGCGCCAACGAAACACCAGGGAGGGGGGGTGGGCTGCTGAGAGACTCGTGCGGGACATACAGACTAGGACGGGACAGGGAGTCTCTCAGCTGGCTTCCTCCTGGCTTGGGGTCTGGAGGCTTGGGCTCGGGCTGTGGGTCCGGAGGCTTGGGCTCGGGCTGTGGGTACGGAGGCTTGGGCTCGGGCTGTGGGTACGGAGGCTTGGGCTCGGGCTGTGGGTACGGAGGCTTGGGCTCGGGCTACGGAGGCTTGGGCTCGGGCTACGGAGGCTTGGGCTCGGGCTGTGGGTCCGGAGGCTTGGGCTCGGGCTGTGGGTACGGAGGCTTGGGCTCGGGCTGTGGGTCCGGAGGCTTGGGCTCGGGCTGTGGGTCCGGAGGCTTGGGCTCGGGCTGTGGGTACGGAGGCTTGGGCTCGGGCTGTGGGTCCGGAGGCTTGGGCTCGGGCTGTGGGTCCGGAGGCTTGGGCTCGGGCTGTGGGTCCGGCGGCTTGGGCTCGGGCTGTGGGTCCGGCGGCTTGGGCTTGGGCTGTGGGTCCGGCGGCTTGGACTCGGGCTTAGGGTCCGGCGGCTTGGACTCGGGCTTAGGGTCCGGCGGCTTGGACTCGGGCTTAGGGTCCGGCGGCTTGGACTCTGGGCTATCCGGGGCCATGGAAAGACTGGTGGATGACCGGACTCCCCGGATATGCAATGTGCACCCCCCCAAAAAACATTTGGGTTGGCCCCTGGGGTTCCTTGGGCTCTGGAGAGAGCTCAGAGACGGGTACGGAGGCCTGGTGAGGCTCGGGCACGGGTACGGAGGCCTGGTGAGGTCGGGCACGGGTACGGAGGCCTGGTGAGGCTCGGGCACGGGTACGGAGGCCTGGTGAGGCTCGGGCACGGGTACGGGTGTGCATCGGAGCGCTGGCACGGGTGTGCATCGGGGCGCTGGCACGGGAGTGCTTCGGGGCGCTGGCACGGGAGTGCTTCGGGGCGCTGGCACGGGAGTGCTTCGGGGCGCTGGCACGGGAGTGCTTCGGGGCGCTGCATCGGAACACCAGAGGGGACCCAACTCTCGGAGTGCCTCTGGTGCAATCAGGACCGGTAGCTGTGCCTGGGAAGGCCGGGGATTTTGACCCTCTTGGCCTTCCATATTCCGCTGCGGCGGAATCCCGGAAGCGCACTCACGCTGCTGGCGCTGTAGTGCCCGCCGACGTGGATGGCGCCTACGGGACTTCGTGGAGGAGTGGAGCGCGGTCCCGGAGTGAGTCGGAACGACCCCCACGCGGATGACCGGTACCGGACGCGAACCGCTCAAGCCACCGTCCAGCTCCCCAACGCGGTTCACGGATTCCTTCCCCGGGAGAACCTGACTGATCATCTCCTCCAGGGGAAGGTCGTCCGCGTACGGGAGCAGAACGGCGGCGAGCATGTCGTCGTCCAGACCGGTCAAAAACATACTGTTAAGTGTGGGATCGTCCCAACCCACCCGGTAACACACCCCAAGGAATTCCTCTACGTACCTCTCCAGTGGCCGTCCGTCTTGAAGAAGACCCACGAGCTGGTCCACTGGAGAGATGCAGATGTAATCCATTTTGCGGTCGTTTATTCTGTCACGGTGTCGTGCCGGAGAGAGACAGACGAGAAGCCAGATATACAAAATTAGGTAACTTTTACTGAAACACCGACTGGTACACGTACATACAGACATTCAATAAACGACAAGGGAATAACGGAAACACAGAGTATAAATAGTCGTTGGTAATGAGCAATGATGGCTGGCAGGTGCGGGAAACGGCGTGATACAAATGACGGACAGGTGCGGGATCGAGAAATAAAGTCCATGGGGAAAAACAGGCAGGGAAACGGACGGGAGTGTTACAACTAGTACCACTTCCCTCAATGTGAATGAGTAGCGCACCTTGATTTTTCTCGTGTACCCCTCGCTGCCAGAAGTCACTCGCGATCGTTGTCGTTGTCGTTGTCGTTGTCATTGTCGTTGTCGTTGTCGTTGTCGTAATAAACCGGCACGAAGGCGGTCGAGCTTAACTCGTTGCGTTATCTCTCACGGTCGACGACCCCGGAAAGGACTGCATGCTGGTTCCTTTATCCAATGGAGCTACCGATCGCGTTGTACCACTGGCTCGTCAGTAACATTGGATACACCTGCAACAAAGACTTGTAGATACACATGCACACCTGATAGACATTAACCCACTCACACATGTTGTCAAACAATCAGTGTTTTCCTCCCGTTACTTGTACATTAACTTTAGCATTAACAAAGATTAATTAAGGCTGAAAAACTACATTGGTGGCCCAATTCAGAGCATTAATCGAAACAAAGTTTTGTTGTCTGTTTTTTACACTCTCTGTACTGCTGTTTGCGGAAATTGTAAAGCGCCATTGAGCTTGGGAAAGGCACTATATAAATTAAACATGTTATTAAATGGATCTTCGGAAACAAAAAATTATGCATTCAACACTATTATGAATGCCAGGCCATTAGTTGACAATGTCCCTTTGTAAAAAATCATGTAAATATGCATGTGCATGATATATCGGCTCCAAATCTTTGGTGTTTCGAATCAAACAAAATCATGCAGGCGTGTATCTTTGCAAGTTCAAGGAACATAGGTAGGTTGTCTACATGGTTAGGGTTAAGGTGAGGGTAAGGGTTTCGTAGGACTTGAAACACCAAGGATTTAGTAAAAACCAACAAGCCACGCCCACAGATCAGACTCGAAACACCAAGGATTCACAAATTCACATTTGATGATAATTTGTTTCTTAATAAGATACTTCACAAGAGGTAGGGCAAATCAGTCGGGTGAAGCCCAGTGGCGGGACAAGCTGCACAGCACACAGGGTATCAGAACCCCAGATGAAGCCCAACCAGGCACACACTAACCAGCACTCAATAACCTGCAGACTACCAAGCACTACAAGCTTTCTACTAGCAAGCAGTAGAAAGGAAAATGGATGAAAGAAGACCTCAGAAACATTGGCCTAAATCCTGCAACAAAGAGTGGGCAACCATTGAATCAGATTTCGTCCAGCTTTTAGCAGGTCAAAAAGGAGATGTCGAAAGAAAACTAGAGAAGATGGAAGAGATCATCTACACCTATAGGGCGGAGAGAATTGGAGTGAAAAGCTAGAACTCAAGGTCACTGAAGGAGATGACGGGCCGACCTAAGTCCAGGAGACAAAAATACTAGATTGACAGACTTTTGAGAGAAAGGAGAAGCCTGAGAACAGTTGAAGAAGGCCACAGAAGAGGAAGGGAAGGGCCTAGAGGCACCTCAAGGTGATATTAAAAGTCGCATGGCCTCACTGCGAAGAGCAGAGAGCTTGAGAAAACAACATAAAAAAGCAGCGAACCAGGATTCTACAAAGGGTTCTCCAGCTCCAGTAGGACAATCATCATATAGTTGAGTTGACTGTACCTTTAGGAAGAGGCCAATAACAAAGCATTTGAATCTCCGGTATGCCAACTTGGTTGCGGAGATGGACAGCGTAAGTGTTCCAGTTGGAATGGGCTGCAGGAACTTTGTTTCCAATTCCACTACAAGGCTGCTTGAGGAAGTGGGGATCAGAGGACAGGCCCAACGGACAGTAGCTAAAGAACTTGCCACTGTCGCAGAGAGAAGCGGGCACTGGCTGTTGTTGAAACGGAAGGACATGACATTGGCTGTCAAATGACCACATAATAAATATCGTGTGTTCCGTGGGCAATGAGCATGCATTAACAGTGCCAGTGGGGCAAGATCAGCCTTAGTCAGCAGGTTGGCGTGTATGGTTGCATTGAGTTTGGTAATGTGTTGTAATTTTAATAGGGTGCCCCCGGTCCCGTATGGCGTAACATTACAAAACATTACCAAACTAAATGCAACCATACACAAAACTAGCATGCATGAACGGTGCCAGTGGCGCCAGAACAACCTTAGCCAATGAGTTGGCGTGTATAATTGTGTTGATGTTGGTAATATGTTGTAATGTTATTCTATATGAAACCGGGGCATTGAGCAAGCATTAACAGCCTTAGCCAATGGGTTGGCGCGTATTGGTGCATTGAGGTGTGATGCCACCGAGCTACCCGCAAAGCAAGAGTCGTTTAGGCTGCAGCCACTAATCTGAGCTAATTGACACATGAAGCGGATGGACGGATGACCATTTAACAATGCAACACACACCCAGGTCTGATTAACCTGCGGTGGGCCTTCCTTGGCTAAGGGTGTCTTGTGATAAAGGGCCGAATCACAATGAGACACAACGGACATACAATTAATGAGATGTCTATCTGATAATAGCAAGGAAAGGTAAGTATAAATATGATTTTTTATTTATGTAATCATAGATCCACCAAACACAAAGGCACCCACATTCTCATTACATTTACATTTACATTTATTCATTTGGCAGACGCTTTTATCCAAAGCGACTTACAAGTAGTTTTTTTACAGTGGCACATTACTGCAGAGCAATCAGGGGTAAGGTGCCTTGCTCAAGGGCACTTCAGTCATGAAGAGAAAGTTTTCCATGGGTTTTATTCCTCCACAGTACTCTTGACTTGATGGTATCTGGAACGGACCGAGCTGCTGGCCGCAACCTCAACCGGACATTGCGTTGGGGAGCAACGACAAACAGGTTGATTTTTGATCTGCGCCTCCTGAACAAGCACCTACACAGTCGGGCGTTCAGGATGCTGACACAGAGGCGCATCCTAGGGTCAGTTCGTCACTAAGATTCGTTCGTGGCAATCAACCTGAAGGACACGTACTTTCACGTCTCTACTCTCCCTCGACACCGGCCATCCTGTGGTTCGTGTTCGAGGGAAGAGCGTATCAGTACAAGGTCCTGCTCTTCGGTCTGGCCCTGTCCCCACAGGTTTTTTCCAAACTTGTGGAGGCTGGCTTAGCTCCCCTCAGGAGGCAAGGCGTGCAAGTATGCAACTATCTCGATGACTGGCTTTGTCTTGGCATACTTGCGAGATGTGTTGTATATGCACAGGGACCTTGTGGGGACTGTCTGAGGTTGATCAGCGGAATCTTTCACAGGCTCCTGGGGAAAGTGCCGTCCTTGACAGGGGTAATCCCTTTCGGGTTGATGCACATGCAGCTGCTTCAGCACTGGCTTCAGAGTCGGGTTCACTGGACAGCGTGGCACACCGGCACCAGGCGGATTACGGTAAAGCCTCAGTGTCTTCGCACCCTCAGACCCTGGTCAGACCTGACCTTTCTCCGAGCAGGGGCACCCTTGCAGGGAAGCCTCCTTGCAAGGGTGGGGTGTTGTGTGCAACTGGCACGCAGTATCGGGTCGGTGGATGGGTCCGACTTCGGTGGCACATCAACTGCCTAGAGTCAAATCTCAGTGCCAGCAGGTCATGACTGAAGTGCCCCTGAGCAAGGCACCTTACCCCTGATTGCTCTGCAGTAATGTGCAACTGTAAAAAACTATTGGATAAAAGCGTCTGAATAAATGTAAATGTAGTCCGGTCAGACAGAACAACTGCATACATCAATCGCCAGGGCGGCATACGCTCACGGCAGTTGTCACAACTCGGGCGACGCCTCCTCTTCTGGAGTCGGCAGGTGACAAAAATCCCAGCGTGCCACTTTATCCCAGGCGATATTAACCAAACAGCCGATGCACTCTATCATCAGGGGACGCCCCGCGGCCTGGACTCCACCATTGCCCGCTTTGGTACTCCCTGACTGAGGGTCCCCTCGGCGCGGATGTCCTAGCACACAGCTGGCTGCGGGACAAGCGGAAGTATGCCTTCCCCCCAGTAAGTCTCCTGGCACAGGTCCTGTGCAAGGTCAGGGAAGAGTGGCTTCAAGTACTGCTAGTGGCACCTTACTGGCCCAACCAGACTTGGCTCTCAGATCTGATGGATCTGACAACAGCTCCCCCCTGGCCAAATTCCCCTGACGAAGGACCTTCTGTTGCAGGGGAAGGGCACGGTTTGGCACCCCAATCCGGGCCTCTGGAACCTCCATGCTTGGCCCCTGAACGGAACGAGGAGACCTTGAGTGGCTTGCTATCAAGAGGGTGGGGGACCTTCAGGCATTTTCCCTGTCCCAAGGGTGCCAAGAGTTCGGGCCCGGTGATTCTCACATTGTCCTGAGACCCAGTCCCGGTAACGTGCCCAAGGTTCCCACCACTCTCTTCCGGGACCAGGTGGGGAACCTGCAGGCGCTCCCCTCTGGGGAGGAAGACCCAGAGGGGAGGGCTGTCTCCAAACAGAGATTGGCGCCCGTGCCCATTGGCAACGCCCAGTACCTTCGCGAGGTTTTTCACCGTCCTAGTGGAACCAGTGTCAGCCCATGTCCAGGACGGGCACCTGGTTTGGGTGTATGCCTGCGAAAGCGCTTTCTCCCCTTCTCAGATGAGTCTAGCGCGCTATTTAGCCTCCCTACTTTCCCCCTCTCAGGGCGAAGTACAGGCATTCCATCCTTCACTAACATTGGCATTTGGTAACGGACTGGGCGGAGCAGTCTGTTGGAACCAAGTCCAGTATTGGTAGAGTCACCC
Organism: Barbatula barbatula; assembly: GCF_947034865.1. Classification (NCBI taxonomy): domain Eukaryota; kingdom Metazoa; phylum Chordata; class Actinopteri; order Cypriniformes; family Nemacheilidae; genus Barbatula; species Barbatula barbatula. Next base: position 14,385,635 of record NC_136772.1, read on the forward strand.
CTAATCAGGTGGACCCCTATACTAGGACTAGTGCCTCATACGTAGTGACTCCCCTGTAGAGCCGTCTCATATGTTTTATTCCTCACTTTTGATTTCCCTGTTGGTGAATCTGTGACCTACCCGCCAGTGGTTGTCCCACCTGGGTTTTTGTGCCTCACTTGGGCTGAGACATTTTTCTCAAATGTTGTTCTCCCCACTGGTGAGACCATGTTAGTGTCTCCACATGTAACCTCCCCCTTGGGTAGGATGTGGCCTCCATAACACACTCTTCGACGAGAAGAGCAGTGTTTCCCCAGTATCCGGCTCGGTTATGACTGTGACCTCCGTTCCCTGATGGAGTGAACGAGACATTGTGTCTTCATGCCACAACGCTTCGCCGAACCGCTGCAGTGACCAGGAGTTACCTTTTAGGTTCCTCAGCCCAAAGGGTGAATGAATGACTTCCGCCATCTTCCTTTTATACCCGTATGTACGGGGCGGAGACTGGCGTGCCCATGCCATTCACCAAGCTCATTGGTGTTTTAAATTTATCTCTGAGATGATAGGTTCTAAAGATCAAACCCCCAGTCAGTCTCTTTACACAACGTATAGACACTTCATAACTGAGACGTTCTCCACACAAACCATCTCTGACATGTCTGACATGATCCTGCCACAAGACTCGAAAACCAAGACAATGAAAAGTGGTTATATGTTACTTTTTTTCTTGTTGTTTGTTTGTGGATTGACAAATATAAAATATTTGTCTAACTTTTCTTGAATTAAGTTCTCATGTAGAGACACAAACCTGTCTGTATAGCCCAGTCTGTGGGTTGCTAGTTGCTTGCAGTGCAGATTTTCACCCATGTGCCTTGGTCCTAATCCATTTAAAACCAATTACAAGGCTATAATAGTGATCGCCCTCCCAAAAATGACAACAGAGTCATGGTGTGGTTGGGAACGAGAACAATGGCAGGCATTTGTCGTACCTCCAGTCTGCACCGTCCTTTCTGATCAGTCTCTGCAAAACTGACTTTGTTCTTTCAGTATCTCGAACACTGCAGGTGATGATGGAAACAATTAGTGCAGTGCTTTGCCTAGAGGATATAGGCATTGACTGACATATTCAGAGGCATTCCTGGAGTTTAGAGCTCAATGTTTTGGGGCCATATTGAGGTGGAATTGAGGCATAGTCCCCTGAATGTTCTTACAAACTGACTTTGACAGTTTGATTAGATTGTTTTTGACTTTGCTGTGGACTTGAGAAAATGACATTGTGCTGTCACAGCGGTGCAGTAGGCCTACTATACTGAATACATAGAGTAAAAGTGTAAACAAAGTAAATGCTTGACATGAATCTTAATTTGGGGTTTTTAATCTTGATTCCGTTGCATTTATTTCATTCTCCTGCCCAAGCACTGCTTAAAAAATTATAGTTTAGTCCATGAGCTATTGGACCAGCGTAGCGATGCAATTTACAACATGACCAGCTATGTTGGCTTTTGTTTAGCCCTTTTGAATTGTCAAGCCTGCAGAAGAAATATGGGCCAAAGTATTGCTTATTAAGACATCAGGAACTGTTTCATGCTTGTATGTTTGTCAGGGTATTTGAGGGAAAGATGCATAGAGCTTTGTGTGTGACCTTTGCGTGTGTTTCGTGGCCAAAGTGTGTGCATTTGTCTTACACATGGTACACACACAACACCAGGTATTCACAGCATCACAAACCACACGTTTATTTAATTAGGCAGGAAACAGTTCCTGTGACATTCTCCTGCTTATTTATGACGTGTCGTGCCTAATGCAGAGGCCAAAGAACTGCTGAGGTGGAAGCCCCCCATTTTGGAGTTTGTTACACATTTATTCCAAGCCATAATTCTTCATAGCCTTTATGTCCCACTTTAAGTTGAAGGAAGCTGCAATTAGTCGGGTCTGTAGACTTCCTCCGTGCAAGGGAAAACAGTGTCTCTCTGTGAAGTCTGAGGCCTTTACACAGAAAAAAATGGATTCTTGTTTCATTTGATAGTTATTGATTTATTTAAAAAATAATGTATTTATAATAACCTAGTCTCGACCTCAGAGGGACCGTTGGCTGAACATCTAGTGCATTAAGCACCCCTTTCTGGAAACACTTCAGCATGTTTGAAGTCATCATCTGATTGGTTGAATTTTACAGGATTTCCGGGAGATGCGATTGATGTCGCATTCTTTAATGGTCAGCCTGGAAACAACAAAAAGTCGTGTGATCTAAGAAGTAAGCTGTCGTGTTTATATCAGTTGCAATAAGAATTCATCACAATCGACTAAACTCTTAATTCTTTAACATTTGCATAAACAATGGTGGCCCATTCACATTGTTTGCATGGACACAAAACCAATGCAAGTCAATGGGTACAGCCGTCATTCGGTTACCAACATTCTTCAAAATATCTTCTTTTGTGCTCTGCAGAAGAAAGTTTGAAATACAATGGTTTGAAATGACAAAAGAGTGAGTAAATGATGACGGAGCTTTCTTTTCTTTTGGGGGATGAACTGGCCATAAGGGCATTATTTTGCCATAACTCGGCTGCATGTACAATTATACTGCTTAGCAGTATCCCCAGGTTTTTAGTTTTAGGTTTAGAAAGGGTGAAGATATATACATACATCTGGCAATGTTCTTGCCCAAGTAAATGGTCAATTTGTCTGGTTTTGAGAGCATAGGTATAAGGCATTTTGCTTGTAAGCTCTAGGTGAAACCTATGCATCATCTTTTTCAGACAGACATTGCTTGCTAGTATCAGTTCTTACAGAACATGAGGGCCTATCTCATTACCATGTGTTTATGTGTGCGTTTGGCAGCGGCAGGGGACATTTGTTGAGTGGAAAATGGCCTCTTAAGCTCCTCTACTCACCTTTCGCAGTGGTAACATTTAGCACTGCATGCAGACCCCCATCCCATCCCCTGGCTATATCCCCCTTTCCTTCTCCCAGCATCCAACCATCACCCATGTTTCCATATTAAGATTTCACAACCTGTTTTAGAAGCAATAGGAGGATGAAGTGATTTTAAAGAAGTAATGCCCTTCAACAGATGGTCAGACACAAGCAAATGAGGTGGGGGAGGGTGGTTTGGGCTTTTTCGTGGGGTTTGAGTGAGGGGTCGAGTGTGACAAAATGTAAAAAGGAATTCACCGGCACCTCCATTCCAGAATTGGCCCAGGCGGTGAGCATGCGAGAGGTACAATGGCATGTCCTTCGCGGGCCTAGCGTGTTTGGCTGACAGCTGCGATGTTTATAGGCCGGGTTCGATGACAGTCAGGAGGGGATGGCTCGGCTCTTTTCAGTCAGGAATTAGGTTTGTCATCAGATTCTAAAATCCAGCTGATTTATGACATTTCCACTCTTGGTTTTCTTTTAGACTAGCCCCTCAACCCCACAAGCCTTCCTCACTTTGGGTTGATGACATTTGGCATGGCTAGTTGTTTGTTTACTTCTTACTCCAGAAAGATCACTTCTTTTTAAAAAAAACATTTGCCACCACTACCCTGTTTTGACTGGAGAAAGACTACAACATCACTCTCTAAGGACTGAGTTCTAATAACAAAATGTGAAATGCATGAAGCATGCATCTTTATTCAGTGGAGCACAAAAGAAGATATTTTCAGAAATGTCTCAAATGTCTCCCTTTAAGAATGTAGTGTAATGAATTAGGGATTCAGTTTGGGTGGCGGGTTGGGTCTTTGAACGCTCTGATCAGTAATATTTCTTCAGTATAAACTCTCTGTATACCTAAATAAATATCCACAAAAATAATTTCGGATAACATAGGGGTGAGTTTAATAAAATATGTTAGAGCAAAATATACACATATTTAAGAAAAAAACTTTGTTTTATTTCAACGAATTTATTACATTACAAATTTTAGATACGGTCAAAATGTTTGGCTTGATACTTCTAGTGTTGATACATGTACATCATACATTAACATGCTTTATGTACACTGCTTTTCAATAAAATTGGGTAAATTAATGTTTTATTTAGCCATACTCTATAAATGAAGCACACTTTCTTCACAAAAGCCAAGTCTCTGTTTTACATCAACTTGAACCACTTCTTGTTTTCATGCCAACAGATCGTATACGGTAACACAGGCACAGTCTGATTCAAACCCAATATGCCCAAATCCCCCGACAACTATTCAACCTGCATCAATCTTCTGCCAAACAGCACAGAAAGACAAATATTTGACAGTGGAAGCCACTATATTGAAATATATGCATAGATTCAGACCTTCCCACTGCAACACTGAGATTATGACCTGAAGGAACAGAGCAGACATTTATGAGGCAAAAGTCTTTATGACCTTTGGCCCCCACAGTGCCCAGACCCAAACCACCAACACAAACAGGCACCTCAATCTAGTTCTCATAAGAGTAACGTCAAAGAGGAATAATTTGTCAAACACCACAGTGGCTGCTTTGCGCTCTCTGACCCAACCAATAAATTAAACAAATTGCACTCATTAGGGCAAATTTATGCACAAATCCTGCTTCTTACTATTAATTAATAATGTAAATATAAATTACCAGAATTTACTAGGAAATATTATTGATGTGAAAGTAGTGAGGAGACATCCGCGGCACAGGGGGGCTTTTTACAAACCACACAGAGCTTGGCCTGAGGTTTTCTTTTAATGGAGGAACTAAATAATATACCACAGCTTGTAGAAATAAAATGGGAGTAGAAAGACTGTCCGTCTAAATTTCCTTTAACAGCTTGTATTGAGCCAAACCTAAAGCTCAGTGAAGGGGTCGGTGACTTTAACTGTGGGAAAATAGATCAGAGTGCACTCTTATCTATAAATGTTTGCACAGGCATTCACAGTATTGCTGTATTTCAAAAAAGAAATCAAGCCGTGCAACGTTTCCTCACGTCTTAAAAAATGACATCTCGTTATGTGACATGTCTCCTCCTCCTTACCGACTGGATTTATACTCTCCTCCTTCGGTGAGCTGCATCAGACACGAGGAACCTGCACACGGCAACTGAAAAAACACAGTACGTACACTGGTCGGCGTTGCACACCCCCCTCCATTGTTCATATGCCCCCCAACACTGCTCTGTTCTCTGTTCTGCTCTGTGCTGTTAACTGAGGCTATTTCACAAGCTGTAAATTTTGAGCAGATAAATAAATCATATGGCCGGACGGCTGAAGGGGGGTCGTAACGGGATCTGCAGACTTTCACTCCGGGGGTCACCACTGCTATTGCAAACCTGGCTCGGTCTTGGAGGACGCACTCGACCCTGTGCTGCAGCTGTGCTGGAGAAAGCTGGGATAGACTCAGCAGACTTTATAATGACATATTTTGAAGATCGCAAGAGGAGCTCCACCCGCTGGTGTTATTGATAGCACGAGGGCCATTTCAGACCTTGCTTTACAGCCTAATTGTTCCTCATTTAGTCTATATTTTATGTTTTTTGCCAGATAGTATATATACTATTTTTTCACATTGCAGTTATAAACTCAGTTGAAAAGTATAGGCAGATGACAGACACCCATAAGTAAGAAAATTCACAGAAGAGATTAATATCTTTAATATCTCAGTTAGTTATATCAAGTTATATCAGTGAGAACATTAGGAGAGCAAATGAAAAAAAGTAATTTGTGTCATCATTTACTTGCCCTCTTGTCATTTTAAACCTGCAGAACACAAAAGAAGATATTTTGAAGAATGTTCAAAAATGTCCAAACAACGGCAGTACCCATTGACTTACATTGGTATTGTCTCTATACAATAGAAGTGAATGGATACGGCCAGTTTTCGGTTACAACATTCTACAAAAGATCTTCTTTTGTGTTCTGCAGAAGAAAAAAGTCACACGGCTTTGAAATGACAAGAGATAGATGTTTATAGAAACCTCTCAGTCTCTCCATTAGAGTTTCCATAGAGATCTCAACAATGACACAAAGTAAGGCCAGATTTGCCAGGTTAAAATATAACATAGGGTTAATTTTGCAATATTTTACTCACAGCTAAATTCCTGTACTTACATTTGTGTTAGCAGCAAGTTTTCATTAGTCAGCAGTTGGGGTTAACTGACTATTATTTATGTGACAAATAATATACATAATGAATCCGTTATCCTAAATGTTTGAACTGTACTGTGTTTTACAAAGATATAGCTAATTGGTTATATGGTGCTTATCTTACATGATCCCACATTAAACAGATGATCAATGAGCAAAAATGTCCATTTGCGCTCTGAACAGGCCCAGCGCAGACTGATGAAATGTTGTCCCTTAAACCCCAGTGCTGCAATAATATAGCCCTGCTGCCCACCCATCCCAAGCTTCCTCTTGCTGATCCATCATGAGCTGACAGTGCGTGTCCATGGCTGAATTTCTGCTCCATAAATAGTGCTGCCGGCCTCTTATTTTTGGTCCTGCGATGGCCTGCTATCCGTGTCATGTGGCCTATGTGATGGCTTGTGAACACACCTTCACCACTGACCTGTGTGCAGTCCAAACCCATGACTGACTTATTTTAGGCCGTTTCTTTCTCTCTCTCTCTTTCTCTCTCTCTTTCTCTCACTCGCTCTCTCAGGCTCTGTTCTTTTCTCAGACAGCCCCCTCTCATCAATCATTAGCCTGTTGGAGGTGAAAAAAATAAACAATACCCCCCGAGGACGTGTGGGCAATTTTCGAGTGGTGGCAACAACTTTGCAACTTTTCAAAAATATTCTTTCCTCAGCAGGGGTTCGTCCCATGAATCTGCCAGCCGCTAAGAGTTCGCACTCATTGGACACTGTCAGTAACCCACTCCAGACTACAGCGGAGACATTCACACCAACAATTAGTACTTAATAAATCACGGCCTCGTTCTAACACCCTCAGTTTCAGCACCAGGGCTGGTTGAGAAACACAAGGCCATTATAATGAGATGGACCGTTCGTCTATAGCTGGTTTAATATCATAAACTCACGCATTGATTCATTATATTTCCACTGTTTTCGGCGTGCATATACAGTCCAAACTATTTGCTAATATTACATACGCTAAAACTAGATGCAATCTGAGACGGCTGAATGGAATGTGCAAGTCAAAGGTAAACTGTGGTAATTGTCCTGTTACAATGCGAGGTCTTCAAAGTGATGTTTGAACAAACTGGCATGGGATGTAAGGATTATCATCGCCGGGTTTGACTGAAACGACCATCTGTGTTCCTGTGTCAAAACAGAATGTGTTTGTGACCCTAGCTGTGCCTACGTACAGGCTCTGTTAAGCTTTGTACTGAGAAGCAGGTGTGACTCATTACATTCAGCTTGACAAACTGCTATATTCTCATCTGCTGTACGACACACGGCGGCCAAACGTAACCCGCATTGAACTTTTACTTATTTTCCCGATCCTAATGTCACCGCGTAGGCCCATATCTTTTTTAAATCGCATTAGCAATGGATAGACTGTAGCGATAACGTTACAGGTATGTATCACTTCGATGTTCCCCAAGGCAGACAGCATAACTAAAACTGTTTGGCTTGTCGTTCCCTCTACAGGAGAAGAGATGAGCTCTGCTGAGTAAGAAGACTGCAGATCATGACCAAAGCACATCGTGACCGTCACAGGCTAATGTAATCTAATATAGGTGGATAGCTTTTCTCTCTTTCCTGGTGCCACATTTCTGATAGTTTACACCACTCGTGTGTCACCAGGTCGTTACATTTATTTCAGACACCATCGGTCTGATGACACTGTTAAATTAATACATTTTGCTGTTCTAAATACCAAAATATCTAATGAAGATGCCTAGATATGAATACCTGACGCCTGTTGGCAAACACGCCTTCTCCATCAACTATCTAATAAATCAACAAATCGATCGTTTTTTACAAGAACAGAGGCCTATTTAGCTTTAGGTTGAGAATTGCAATTGGTGTCCTCAGCCATTTTAATATGACCTTTCTGCTGTCCCTAGTACAGACCGTTCTGGCTGTCATGTGATATGCAGACACTGTACCTATTGAGATGTTCACTATGACATCTGCTTAGGGATATAAGGCTGTGTGAGGACAGTCTCTCTCTCTCTGCAGTCTGAGTGAAGATGAGTTTAGGGCCGATAATTACTGGGCTTCAGTGCTGGTGACGAGTGATTATGGATGTGGGTATCGGGCAGTGAAGCGTGATGAGATAAGGTCACAGGCGTCAGTCCTGGATGATGAGGAGCCAGACAGGGTGAACGCAGGGTTTATTGGATATATGTTCATTGATTTTTGCAAAACTCTGCACCATAAAAATCTCACTTTCATTTGTAGAATAGAATTAGCCATTTTAATCAACACACACCATGGGTCCCCTTACATGGAATTCGCCATGTTGTTTCTACAGTAGCCCTAAAACTGCCCTTCATAAATGCGTTATCAGCGTTGGCATCTTTTCCCTTAAGAGCCGCTATTGTGCTACGAAAAGGACAGGTGGAGTGAGCCGTTGGTTGCAATTCGCAACCTCACCAACAGATGCCTTTAAAATCTCCACATTGCTCCTTTTAAGTATATTTAAATGTATACCTTTACTTACTATAAAGTAGGCCATTAGTATGTTTCGCTGTCCTTCCAAAACCTCAGATGTCCAAATTCGCTGTTTTTCAGGAAATGGAAAAAACACTGTACTTTCTAATGAATAAATACTGTGGTGTCAACGTTGACAAGCACTTTATAATTCTTTTTATTGGTTAGATATTTTCAAAACCTAGTGACAAACATAAAGGGTGACTTATAATAATTAAAAACAAATCACAAAATATGGAAATATGGAGATACAAGGTTTCAGAAGGACTGCAGCGATATTATAGTACTCTTACATGCACACTGTACTAGTACATTAATGTTACTTACTACATAAAGTACTAAATAAAGTATACTTTCAAATATGCTGAACTTTAGCATACTTAATAAAATTATGAGTCCGCCGAAAAACAAAAATACGTAAAAACTTAAAAAAAGAAAGAGTCCTGGCTCCAAACTATGTCTGGAGTTTGCATGTTCTTATGAAAAAGTGTGGTTTTCCTTTCGGTATTCCAGTTTTCTGCACAGACATGCAGAATCTAAAAAGAATGTCTGTGAGTCCTGAGATGGACTATCCATCCAAAATGTTTAGATAAGCTCTATCCATCTGTGACCCCACAAGGACAAGTGTGTCTGGAGGATGGAGGAATCGATTGAGCACATACTGAAATGCAGTATTTGTACACAACTATAATTGACATTTTTAAACATGCATAATACTCTGAGGAAATTTCTTTAGCGACTTTTGAATAATGCTGCAACTAATAATGATTCAACATTCTATTGAGGTTAAAAAGAATGTTCCTGAGTTCAATAAAAGTAAAGCTATATTGACACTGCATCACACGGATTCTCATGCAAATTGTGTGTCCAATTCTGTTTGTCTCTACAGCAACTCTTTCATAATATTTACCAAAAATGCTTCGCCAGTGGAGTAAATCATTGGCAGGCTTTTAGCTTAATGCTGCATTTGTGAAGCTGAATTACATCATGCAAATCCACATGGGTCAAACTATGTGTCAAAACTGAAAAATAAACATTTTGATTTCTGCAGATGCAGATGGCAGTCTTGAGATTGGGTGTTGGATTTATTCTCACTGGTGTTGTTCACGCTTGTGGAGGTAGTAAAATGGACCTACCTTCTAAAGGCAACCAGTAGCAGAATATAACACCCATTTCAATCTATCCCTCAAATGTGACAAAGAGTTCTATGTATAACGTCCTTCACAGTCACCATATTTCAAGATTTGCAGCTCAAATGTCCAGCCAGCAAATCAGCAATGAAGCCCCTCGTTGTTTCGGTGGTCTTGGTTTAGTTGAACTTGATTGACTGAACATTTTAGCTGCTAATGACAAACCATTTGCCAGAACAGAATGCATTTTCAAGCACCTGCTGTGATAAATGCAGTACAGACGCATACTTATGATGCACTGTGACATTTTAAACACAATACAGGTCCATAGACAAAATTATATTTTCCTATCTTTGAATCTCCGTACGGTTTCAACAGCCTACAAATTACAGCGGCAAGAGCTTTTCACATTAAAGGTCTGGTTGGGCGGATGGGCTAAATGCAGAAACAGAAGCTTCTCCTGGCATGCGGGAAGGCAGCCACCATATGTACGTGTTCTAGATATCATCACATCACATGAAGATTCCACACCACGGACATCAATGTCTTGCCTGAATGATTTATTGTGAGATTCTGGCTTCTTGACAAAAGGGTTGGGAGCTGATGGCAGGGGTCATCATTTATTGTTAGTGGAGCCAAGAACAAAGGATTCTTGAATTGTGTAGTTGTTTGTTTGTAATGTTTTTATGTCACATTATGTTCAGAATGTTCAGATACCAAAAGAAAGATAATTTAACTTTTGGATAAACATAATAATATATTTTTTTATTTATTTATATCTTGACTTTAATCTTTTAATAATGGTTGGTGTTTATTTCAGTTATAACTTTCACCTTTATGTTAACTGTTTTTTTGAGGATCCCTGCAACATATTGCTTTATGAAAATATCAACATAAACGTGCTTTGATAATTTTGTACATTTCTCTTGTGACTGTTGTGATGGATGGATGGATGGATGAGGATCTAGGGGGTGCATTAAAGCTATTTATTCCTTTTTTATACATACAGTACGATATTAAAACTTTTATAGTATATCGTTGGAATTGTGTGTGTTGTACTTGGCAGTGTTGTGTTGTTTATAAAAAGTTGTGTGAGCACTGGGTTCACACGTTAGGTGATAACTACACTAGGCCTTTATGAAGCAGGAGAGCTGGCCAAGGAATGATGGTTTACTTTGGAGGCTAAAACTGAACTCAGGTTCATGCGCAAAGTTGTCAGGATTTGCAACTTGTAAAGTGGGTTTGTCTTGCCGTTTGTTTCAGTGTGATTCTCTTTTGGATCTGTTAACAGAAGCAGCCTTCCTGAAGTAGCAATGCATATTTTAAGTGTTTTAAAATCAAAACATTATGAAAGCTGGAATGTTTTTGTAGGATGCTTGAAAGATCTCAGTAACTGAGATCACTGGCACATGCTAAAAAATCGACGCAACCCCATTTAATTTTTTTACACATTCTAAAATCCTTTTTTCTAGCCTGAGTCATTTTAACCTTCTTCTGGTGGTTCAGACCGATTTAATCGAACGCTGACCCCTGCGGCAGGCTGGACCTCTGAAGAGTGGCGCTGAAAGGCGATGGATGTTTTTACAGAAAGTCTCTGATAAGAACTGACAGGTCAATAAAAACAGAAATATTATCAGCTCCATCATTAACCGCTGCCCCGGCAGCTGCCAAAATATCCCCCAATGCTCAGTCTGGTTCTTGTCCAGATGCTTACGTCTTTCCATAAAGGTGCTAATTTTACAGTATTGGACAGCTTAAGGCCGCAGATATGCTAAATGCTTTTGACGCCAATTCTTTTTTCTGTCAAAGAAAGCTGCTGCTGCTTCATTTTTTTAGCTAAATATGTTAATGTGTAGCCACAAGGGGTCTCACTGAAATTCTTTTGCAGACATAATCTATATTCCACACCTGAATGATTTGAACAGTGTATTTCTGCAGGTGTGAGTATCTAACTGACACAAATCTTACAACCTGACTTTCACTTATAACAGTTGTACTCTCTCTCTCTCTCTCTCTTACTCACTCTCTCTCTCTTTCTGAAGACCGGAACGCTCTGTGTTTGATGTTCTATTTCAGCATGTACTTCTGTCACATTAATCAGAGTGTAGGATCAGTACGCTTGACATATTCAGTCATTCCTATCGCTCCTTCCCGCCCACAGACGATTTATTTGGAAAAACACGACTATATTTGTAGCACAACCTTTGCTCTTTCCAGCCAGCTGATGTCTGTTAATTATTTGTCCCCTGAATCTAATACATTTTCTTGTTGCCAAGTCATCTCAATGTGCTATTCTGCTCTTATAGGGAGCACCAAGATCAAGCCCCCACCAGCACCTCCATCACTAAACCTAGCCAGTCACTGTGGAAAATCAGTCGTTCCATCCATCTGGTCATGTTATCCTAGCAACCAAAGTTTGGTTGCCAAGGTACAGGTCTCTGCATATGAACCTGTCAATCAAGTATCAGGACCTATTTTTCCACAGTCGCTCTTTATGTATTACGTTGTTCCTATACATACAGTACGTATTTATATCCTTCATATATAGGTTGAAATCCATTATTTATATTGTTTCCATGACAGGTGTAAAAGTTTACACCTCTGTTTACAACCGTACTATATACCTACACTCTTAAAAATAAAGGTGCTTAAAGGTTCTTCACAGTGATGCCATAGAAGAACCATTCAGTCAAAGGTTCTTCAAAACCAGCTTTTTTATAATCTTAATTTCTTTTCGCCACAAGGAACCTTTTGTGAAACAAAAAGGTTCTTCAGATGTTAAGGGTTCTTGATCGAACCAAAATGTTCTTCTATGGCTTCAAAGAACCTTTTGAAGCACCTTTTATAAAGAATGTATAGGCATTAAAATAAAACAACATAATGGTTTAAATAACACGAGAATCGTGGCTGGTGCTAAAAGAACAAATGTATTATTACTAAGCCGATTTATTGCTTTCATTCATTTAGTGTAAACAAACCTTGAATCAAGCAACTAGACTTAAGTTATTTTCATGGCAGATAAAAGCATTTTGCCGGGTAAAAAATAACTGCGGAAATCAAGCCTTAAAGCTCTAGGAGACACGGCTAAAGCACACACAGCCTGTGGAACAGACGAAAGCCATCCTAACCCTGGATAATTCCCAAATGAAGTGTGAGAAAGGAGGAAAATAAGTATGACTTTGTAATGTTATGAATTACATGGTTTACACAGGGATAAATATCACATTTCAAGAGAAATATTACTGTATATGTAATGCTTGCTGCATTTGTCACATTTTACACGCTGACTTACACAACTGTATTTAAAATGGAAATTGTTATGGTAGAATTTTGGATGTTTCGATCACCTAAGTGACCTAAAGGGGAGTTTTTATTCATCTTTAATCATTGGTATACACAGCTGTTTTCTCAAAGTGTTGTTATACAGTCTTAAATAAAAAAACATATACACTGAAACAATTAAAGTGACAGTTCAGCCAAAATCTTTTATTCTGACACCATTTACTCGCCCTCATGTCATTTCAAACCTGTATGACTTTCTTTCTTCTGCAGAACACAAGTGTTTGAAATGTCAAGCTATTGAGTTAATGTAAATCTTTGGCTAAACTATCACTTTATATTTACTTTAATTCGCACTTCTCTGGTAGTAATTATTGAACTATTATTAAACTATTAAACACAATTGTATATACAGTTTATATGGATATATATTTGTGCTGTTAAACACAAAATTAGGTATTTTGTAAAATGTAGGAAAGCAAAAACACGTCCCAAGGAACACACACATTGGTCAAATGTATGGCTTGAATGCACTGTAAATGACACCATGGTGACCTTGTCCTACACACATTGAGGTCACCATGAAAGCAATAGCAGTTATAAACTAGAGTTTTGTCTGGAAAAACTTGTGACAAATAACATAATTTAACATTATAAAGCACTGTAACTATTTCATGATAATAATTTAAAGGAGTCATACGGCATGGCTAAAACTAATATTATTGTTTGTTTTAGATGTAATGCAATGTGTATACACGATTTAAGGTTAAAAAAGGCTGTATTTTCCACATACCGTGCATGTTTGTATCCCCTCTTTGCCCCGCCTCTTTATAATTTACAAAAGCTCATCGCTCTGAAAAGCGAGGTGTGCTATGATTGGCCAGTTAACCAGTGCATAGTGATTGGTCGAATACTGCAAGCGTGTGACAGAAATGTAACGCCTCTTACCATATTTGGAACATCAGGTTCCAGAGCAATTCTACTGAGAGGTCCCCCACCTTACTTGCGTATACATTTGGGTGGTCTTAGTCAAATCATACCACGAACTGACGTAGATTTGTGGGGGTGTGGTTACGCAAGGCTGGGTGAGCATTCGCTTTTAGATAGAATTCATATTTTGTTCCGACACTTACATTTAAGCAATTTTGTGTGAATGATATATGCATGGGCAACTAATAATACACCAAACATGGCAGAAAAAAACGTATTCATGCCATATGACCCTTTTAATAAAATAACAGTTTATCTTGTGGCTATAATGAATAACTAGTAATTCATTTATTTGTAGTTTAGCACAGATGTGCAATTCCAGTTCAGAAAGCTATTAATCAAACTGTGTTTGCATGACATAGACCTGTGACTGATCAGAGACTGATCGGGGTACCATTGGGGCTGCTTATGGACATTATGGGGGGCTTTATCGGGATATGTAGCGGGGTCGAGAAACAGAACCATGCTGAGTGTTCACTTGTGAACCTGTCAGCCAAGCGATGTCCAAGAGGAGAGGGATTAGTTTATTAGTTCTGGAAAAGACAGACACACACACACATTCGTGAGAAGTCACAGCGGTCCTTTCTGCTAATTATAGGTTGAAATTTGACAGAGAAAAATTAGAGGGAAACGGGACAGCTGCACTGTACGCTATCACACGGGTGGGTGGAGAAATAAAAAAACAAGGGGCAAAAGATAAAGAGGTGGTGGGCTTGATTTCGGTCTAATCCTCTAACCCCTTTAGAAAAACTAAATGCAATCATATTGGTGTCTTTCTCCCGATTTCACCTTCTCAAAGCCTCTTCTTAGCTCACAGGGAGGTCAGGAGTATTTTACCCACATGGGATGGCCTTTGACTTCATATGATGCCCTTTGATTATGATACCGCACCATTCCAAAGTAAGGCTTAGCCTATGGAAGGAAGTAGATAGACTCACATATAGACTCAGCTGTTTGCATAAAGATTAACAGTCGGATCAGAAGAACAACTTATTTTTATTAGTTCATTTACAAGCACAGAGAAAATACTTAATACGATATTTTGTTTATTTTATTGCTGTAAATTATTGAGTTTATGAACACTTTGTCACCTATTAGTAGTAGATTCCAGATCATCTGCAAGTCACCAGCAGAGTTCGATGGCCTTACCACGAATTGATCCTAATAGATGTGATGCTGTGTAAAAATGTTTTTTTCAATGTCAGTGTAATATTGTACGATCCTTATCCTGTTACACTCTCAGAATGTAAATGCATCAGCCAAAGTGATGCTAACCCTTCCTGCGGATTCGGAGAGGCCCCAGAAACCGAGCTTAGATGTTTTTCCTTTCTGTGATTGACAGGTTTCGTGCAATCCCTGCGGATTCACGCCGGAGATCCACAGAGACCACGGGGGCCCCTGCGTGATCTGAAGTGACCTTGCCAAACTCTTCTGCACCAATCACTGATCTCAGCCTGCGACAGGTGTACCAAACACTCAGCACCATGTGAGCTTTACTTCACGAATACAGAGTAGTGACATACAGTAGTACTGAGATAACTACATACATATTTACTTGAGGTTAAATTGCTGTTGTGCAGCATATATTTGTTTTTATTAATCATTGTGTACATTTCGTGGAGCATAACTGCTAGTTTTAATGTTATAAACACTGTATGGTTAGAATGTCTGAGGTGAATTAAGCAAAATAGACAAAAATAAGATGGAAAAAAGAGAAAATTAAAACCTAAAACAAACCTAAAATTTAAAATAAAAGCAATTTTGTTACAACATCCAAACGTAAAACAAAGAAAAATGCTTTACATTTATTTATAGTTCCACCTGAGGAATTTTTAGACAACATTAAAAACCCTTCACTTATCATACCCAGATTAAAGAACTACTTTTTATGCAAAGTGAAAAAAAACTCCCTCTGCTGGCACAGAATGTAACAGCACTTTCAAAGGTCTGTGTTTTCTTTCATCTCATCCAGACATGTAAGTCTCTTCAGTGCAGTGCGTCTTGTACAATCTCAGTATATAGTGTCGTAAAGATTTAAAAAATATATTATATATAAAACATAACCTCTTTTGGGTCATGAACTTGAACTCACCATTTGATGCCTTTAATAAGGTTTGTTTTGGTGTCCAGTTTTTCGGCAGCATTGTCCATCCAACCATCTGAGGCCGTGCTATGGAAATGCACTTTATAAAATTACTTTGATATATGACACATCATGCGGTTGGATGTGCAGTCTGGTATATCATTCAAAGTATGGTAATTCCAACTCAGAGAGTGATACTCGGAGGCTTTTTTAGTGTAATTCAACCTTTTATTGTGTCTTTGGGCTTTGTTCTTAAGCCTTATTTCTTATTTGTGGTGGGAGGCATAGTATGGTGAATGTGAGGCCCTCTTCATTTTTAAAAACCAGTCTTCCTGCTTTTCTCATTTTTGGAGAGGAAATTAATTTTTCTGTGGGCTGCATGACATATTAGGGACACACGCAAACTGTGGCCATCTGTGAAACAAATAATCGTTTTTAAAAATGAAGAGACCTTCAAAGGAAATGCGCTTCTGTATAGTGCAGGCCCATGTGTGTTTGGCTCTACTTTAAGTGGTGCTCCTCTATGCCTGCTTTAAATTTACAATCCTATAGTCCTCTAACAAATATATTATTCATATTTGCAAAACATTGTGGATGATAGCATAACTCTTTATTTTTAAATGGATAGCAGATGAATTTTCAATCTGGGTAACATTAAAGTAAGTGTGAAGGCTAAAATGAATTCCAAAATGTATTTCCTTTGATGTTTCAGAGCACCTGCAGGTCATTCTACACACACCTATTGCTTTCAATCTTTTTAGCTATCAGCCATTTACTGCCATTATCTGCTACTTTTCAAAATTATTGTTTGCTCTGATTTGTGATGTTGCCTTTATTTAATTTCCAGCATCATTGTCATTTGGTGAATATCTGGCAGTGAACGGCTGAGTTTGGTCAGGTGGAGGTCACCTCTCCATACCAGAGGGTCTGCAGGGTCACTAAAGCTAATTCAAGGAAGATGAGCCCGAGGTTGATCTCCCTTAGTACAGCTGCCAGTCCTTTCCTTGACCGTAGCCCAGGGGCGATAACCAGTGTGTATAGCCATGTCATGTGTATCTGTTTTCAGTTATTGAGGTCAGTCAGTGGATGTTTAAGGTTTGTTTGTATCCTGAGCCACACAACACTTGTCTGTCTTTTTGTGTCTCTCTCACAAACTATACCCGTCTGGCCAAGTTATTGCATGGGACATTCATTGCATATTAATGTTTGTGCTTGTTTTAAAAGAACAGCTTTTGGTTAATAGTGCTTTCATTATTTGTTGACATGCTCTTTGTTTTCTACATCAAGTTTGATGTGTTATTTAATTTTGCCTGGAAGGTTCATTACAGTGTAAAATTATAAATTTACAATCAAGAGGAACTGAAGCCTCATGTATGTGCACGCATACTGTATGTTCATATTTTTAGACATGCAACATATGCACTACTGTTCAGCTCACCGTTAAGGGTGACTTACTAATTCTTAATTTTTTTACACATTCTATAAAAAATCACAATGCAACTATGAGAATTATGTTGACTCCAAATCAATCTAAATAAAAAAATGTCTTTAGTGGCCATTTTTATATGACTCTTAGCATTTTATTTTCTTGAGGTCTTGCCCCGCAGATTTAATACAATACTCAATATATATTCTGGGGTATTATTTAATGTTTTTTTCTTCAATTTTTGGTCCTGAAATTAAAAATGTATTAATTGCTAGCACATTTGTATTGATCCCATATGACTGAATTCAAACATTCAAACCAAAAAGTTTTTAAGATCAAAAACATTTCAGTCGAGTCAAGCGACCATAAACTTTTGAACATTTGTAGTGTACAGTATGTCCTGAATAAACAAATGCAATTTGACTGTATAGCAGAATAGTAAAAACAATCAAAATGATTTATTAATATGTAACAATATTCCTGAGACATTAGTTAAAGTTTTTTATTAGTCTGTTGCCACAAGTGATATTTGCAATTACGCCTGTTGAAAAACTTAGACGTAACCAGTCACTACAAGATTACTGAGTTTGATGTAAACTTAATTGAACACTTTAAAATGTTCTTGTTATTTTGGAATGCAAACTTTCATCATCGTGATTATGTCTGAAGTCGTGCGGTGAAATTACGTCAACTGCTTTTGAGGTCGCGTCACTGTTCTCATAGATTGTTAACACTGTTATTCCAGACCAGGCTAAAGACTGCTTTCCTCTCAGCTGTTCAGACCCCCCCAGCTTCCCATGTCCATCACACAACGAGCAACTGTGGGAATGGACAAAAAGATCACACAGTGTTAAAAACGTATGGTGATAAGTCTTGAAACGTTGCTGATCAGAGGCATCTCTGACTGTATGTACAGTATGTGAGCACATGAGCATGTAAAGAACAGAAAATGTGAGTAGATAGCCAGTTGTCATCCTCTGTGAAAATGATGCTGGTGTTTGATGAATGCTTCAGTAAGCAGATCTAATGAGGCAATGAGATGGCAGACACAACCAATGAATCATGAAACTATATATATCATATCACAATTATTAATAACTTTTCTCTAATTAAAAGATTTGGAAAATTGCTAGGTAACACAAGATCAAGTCACTAGAACAATTCCCAGAATCTTCATAATCAAACTAACGCAAATTTAGCCTAATTGCATTACTGTATATTGCCTGTGTAAAAGGCCAGATTCCAATAACCCCATTCTGTTGCCCAGCTTGGCCCATGTAGCTGCTGACAGACAGAAACATACCATTTTACTTTGACATGCTGCTGAATATAGTGACTACAATATACACATATGCAATTACGCCTATGAAACGCCTATAGCATGTCTGAATCAATTCAGATTTATTTTCATAGCACTTATGCATATTGCATAACAAATGCAAGAACAGAAGTAGAGTGATTGATGAAATTATGAAAAATATAGAAATCAGAATATGGTATTATTGCAGTTTTCTCAATACGATGTCTATTGACAAAACCTTTTTTAAGATGTTTTTTTACAGTTATTAGTGTAGTAGGAGAGCGAGAGGGCAAGAAGTAAAGGGGTGGAATCATGACCATGAGCCGGGACTCGAACTTTGTTCGAATTTGGAACTTTTTGGAGCACTAACCTCAGGGCTATCTCTGCTGACAAAACTTGTCAGGAATTGTCTAAGTTTGAAATCAAACTATCCGTATGTTGTGTTTAACTTTTCATAAATTTAGTTATAAGCACTTTGCAAATATATTTGTGTTGATTTTGTGTTATTTCTGTGTTAAAATATTTATTTTATGAAAAAGTTTTCAATCCAATAATTTGAAAAATAAAATATTTGCTTCAAACTGTACATAAATGGACAGTATTGTAGGTATTTAAACTTTTTGTGAGTGCCATGTGTTGAATTATGTGTTTGTGCGTTTGTCCGCATGACAGAACAAGAGATTCACTCTGTACGTGCAAAGTATGAAATCTGACTGCCAAGTCTCAGGGAGACTGATCCAAACTCCATCTGCTGTTTTCTTCTCTTCTTACTCCCTGAACTCTCTCAATCCCCCATGCTAAATGCACCCCGTCCACCCACATGCCCTTTACATATGGTTAAAACAATTTCATTCTTCTTTAAAATACAAACTCACCGGTAATGAAACAGGAAATTACATCATAGAAATCATAGTTTACATGACCACCCATTATTTCATGGGTTTTCTTTAGTGTGCCAAATATGCATTATAATTTGTAAAGTATTAAGTGATTATCATCAATTATGTTTGATGTGGATATTTATATGGGATGCATATTGAATGACTTTTATTGCATGTAATTATATTCCATGCCATTTACAGTTGCAGCAATCCATGCACACGTGCTCGCGAACAAACCTGAGAACTCAGTGAATAGCCAGATGATGTCGGAGGGAGATTTGAGAAGGCTTATCTTCGGATGGATCGGGGAACAGGTTGCAGCTGTGGTGAAATGATTTATATGGACACAAACCCACACATGCTGTCTCACTCAAGCACACTTAATATTACAGTTTCACTTTCTCTCATAGTCATTCCTTCTTACTCTTTCACATGTTTACAAGCGCTGTTATTTTTCGAATATGCTCTTCATGATCTCCAAACATGCTCTCAGCACCCTTGATATGGCAAAGGGGACGAAGACAACCTTCTAATCTGGGGTATTGATGTATTTGGCTCAGGCTGCCTGTGAAAAGTAGCTGTGGTCACTGATGAACTTTAAAAATACCAGCACCATATGCCACATAGCCCGACAACTCTTTCACACCAAAGTCCTTATGCTCTAATAAGCACTGAAAACCCGCTTAAACATTAAAGGTCTGGTTGAACGCGCAGTTTCTGCCAATCTCATATTAATCTTGAGTACCTATAGAGTAGTATTGCATACTTCTTATCTTCGAAAAGTATTTAGTTTGATAAGTTTATAAAAGATTGATACAGCTGTACGATAATTTGGGAAAACAGATGTTGTGCTAGGGGGGACTAAATCACGAGCACACAATACATCATCGCATTATCCCTGCATCACTGTTTTGATTCACTATAAGTTGTGCGGACATAACCGGCATATTTTAGCGCTGGGACCGCTCCATCTATCAGTTTCAAACAATCTGCTTATCCACAATATCCACCTTTGTGTAACATCGATCACGGAAGTGCCAAGAACAAACAAACACACCTCAACTTCTCTTACTATCGCAAGAGTAACAAGTAGCAGCTGCAGGCCCACAGCGCAGCCAATCTTGATGGTAAGCGGTGTTTTTCCGGAAGAATTGCCCAATAAGGGACTAAGAAAAGTTGTTACGTAACATTTTTTGTTAGAAAAACTTTCTGAAACCTATAAGACCTATATGCCTCTTCTTGTCTTGATTTTCAAGTCTTTTGGAAGGATCATGACAAACCCATGTGTTTAATGTGGAGAGGAGCATGGCATTGTTTTGTTTCGACGTGCCATGCATTCTCTCCGGTGTCGCGTTTCTTTTTTTCCCAGTTAGAGTCCCATTAGTGTGTCATCCTCTCACCTGTCCTACGATCTCCCCGCTAGTTCCTGTCATTGTTTGAGTCTTGTCACCTGCTCGTCACCATCCCTGTTCAATCTTAACATACACTTAACATAGCTTTCCTGTAGCTCAGTGGTAAGAGCATTGCGCAAGGTTGTGGGTTCGAGCCCAGGGGATTGCAGATACCTATGTATAAATGTTTAGGATAATGCAATGTAAGTCTCTTTGAATACAAGCGTCTGCCAAATGCCTAAATGTGATAAGGATCAATGCTTTAAAGCTGTAGTTCCAACTACGCTGCTTGCGATTGATGGTTGGAACGATGGTTTTGGGAAACACTTAAATCGTTGAATGCCGGAGGATGGAACTTGCGACCATAGTTGCCTAACGACACTTTTGGGAAACGCACCCCTGAGCTGTTGCTGAATCAATATATCGCTGCTGTTCTTCTGCAACCTCGGATCTCCATATTTCATGATTTTTTTGCCATAAATAATTATTATAGTCACCCTTTATGTTTTGCAAAAAAAAACAACAGTGAGTTGTCAAAGAACAGTGTGTCCTGAAAAAATGTGAATTTGGATGTACAAGGCTTTGGAAAGACAGACAGATATTATGA
Organism: Barbatula barbatula; assembly: GCF_947034865.1. NCBI lineage: Eukaryota > Metazoa > Chordata > Actinopteri > Cypriniformes > Nemacheilidae > Barbatula > Barbatula barbatula. Next base: position 14,407,248 of record NC_136772.1, read on the forward strand.
ACTAAAAATTATAATTACTTTCAATTAAAATAAACTTTCTCATGTCCTATAAAAGATTCACACAATAAGCGGACACAGTTTTGTTTGACTATTTTTAACCTTGATCGAAAGCATTATATAGTGATACTGTTTATAACTATTGGTTTGGCAAACAAGATATAATGTGTGCAATATAAATCACAGTCAATTTGTGACTTATCTTGGCCAAATAACACTGACTTGTCATCCAAGAGTATCAATAAACTAAAGCTGATATCAAACTTCATTTGACTTCCCTGTCCTAAAGGTTATTGCAAGCTAATTTTATCCTAAGCCAGGGGTCATGCAGGATCTGGGGTTGCAGTGAAAGTGTAAATGAATGGAATGAGATCAGTAGGGGCTGATACGTGTACCCTTTTCTATTAGCTTGCCTCAGTGTCAAAGGGAGGGAAAGAGAGCAAGTGAAAGAGAGGAGGGCAAGTGTGATGTGGTTAGCAGACGCATGTAGATTATTGCAGAGCGGGGATTTGGACATTCTCCATATACTACGCTATAAATATCCCCTTGACGTTTATTACTCTCACAGGGCTTCAGGTGCTAAAACACTTGGACACTAGTCAATTTTTCCTTCTTTTTTATTATCTTTCTTTAAATTGAAAATTAAACCGTTTGTTTTCTAATCTTCAAAAAAGAATCAGTCAACAACACAGCTGGATCAATATAGCCACAATAGGTTAGGCCACAGGAAGTGACCTTTACTTTCTTGCCTGAGGATGTAGCTCTTGCTTGAGGATCAAAAACAGCACAGCAGTATGTACAACATACATGTAATATTTTTTGCTTCATGTTTTATTTCAAAATATTTTGGTTAGACCAAAATTGTGACTTTAAAACAAGAAGAATTAGGGGAATCTGGGACATTTGCTTGTAAGGGACATGTGAGCTCAAATAATATTTTTCTTGTTCCATGACAAGCAAGTCTGTGCTAAAGGGTATAAAAAATTATTATTCTGTCATCATTTACTCGACAACCTCTGAGTTGTTCCAAATCTGTATTTCTTTGTTCTGATGAACACAAAAAAACATTATCAAATGTAAACCAAGACATAATATTGTGAGACCTCATTTGTTGATCTGACTAGACACAATATGGCTAAATTTTTGTGCCAGAATGTCTTAACTGACCTATAAATAAAATATGTAAATTGGTTGCACATATTAAGTTTACGTTTATAATTTATCGATATTCAAGTTGCTCAATTGTTAAATTGTTTGATAAATTAACTTGATTGTATATATTAAAGTCTCACATAGCATTATTAAAGCTATAAAATAAAATATCTTTAAATAACATTAGCACCAACCATCGCACCAACCATCGCTCCAAAAGAAAGGCTCCAGCGTTTTTCACCTATAAAACAGGAAGATTTAATTCAACTTATGGCAACTTCTAAACCTACAACTTGCTTACTAGACCCCATACCAACTAAATTATTAAAAGAGTTACTACCTGTTGCAATTGAGCCCATTTATAACATTATTAACTCGTCAATTAATCTAGGCCATGTCCCAGGTCCCTTTAAGATGGCCGTCATTAAGCCTCTAATCAAGAAACCAAACTTAGATCCAAATGAACTAGGAAACTATAGACCGATTTCAAATCTCCCATACCTGTCTAAAATTCTAGAAAAAGTAGTGTGCACTCAGTTGTGCTCTTTCCTACAAAATAACGACATGCACGAAAAATTTCAGTCAGGCTTTAGATCTCATCATAGCACTGAAACTGCGCTCGTTAAAATTACAAACGACCTGCTTATAGCATCAGATAAAGGTAACATCTCACTCTTGGTCCTGCTTGACCTTAGTGCTGCGTTCGATACCGTAGACCATAACATACTTCTAGATCGCTTACACAATTATACCGGTATTGAGGGACAGGCACTACAATGGTTTAGATCTTACTTGTCAGACAGACATCAATTTGTCCATCTAAATGGGGAATCATCCTATTTAACGCAAGTAAATTATGGATTACCTCAGGGATCGGTTCTGGGACCCGTGCTGTTCTCCATATACATGCTTCCCCTTGGAAACATTATTAAAAAACATGGAATTAGCTTCCATTGCTATGCAGATGATACTCAGCTATATATCTCATCAAGACCAGATGATTCCTCCCAGCTACCCAAATTGGCAGAGTGCATTGAAGATATAAAACATTGGATGACCTATAATTTCCTTCTTTTAAATTCTAATAAAACAGAAATATTACTTATCGGACCTAAGACACGCAAACCAAATATTTCTGATTATAAACTGCAAGTTGAAGGATGTACTGTTACTCCAACAAATACAGTAAAAGATCTAGGCGTTATATTAGACAGCAACCTTTCATTTCGAAATCACATCTCAAATGTCACAAAAACGTCTCGGTTACGTCTGTAACCTCGGTTCCCTGATGGAGGGAACGAGACGTTGTGAGAGACTGACTGGGGTTTGATCTTGAGAACCTACCTTCTCCGAGATAATTAATTAATAAAACGCCAATGGGCTTGGCGAATGGCACGCGCACGCCAGTCTGCGCCCCGTGCATACGGGTATAAAGGAAGATGGCGGCGGTCATTCACTCACCCTTTGTACTGAGGAACCTGAGAGGGCACTCCCGTTCACTGCAGTGATTCGGTGCAGCGTTGTGGCATGAAGTCACAACGTCTCGTTCCCTCCATCAGGGAACCGAGGTTACAGACGTAACCGAGACGTTCCCCTTCAGTCGGTCTCTCGACGTTGTGAGAGACTGACTGGGGATCAATCTTAAACGCCACAGCGCTTGCACCGATATCACGACCTCTAGCGGAGCGACCCTGATTGGGCTAGCGAGTCCCAGAGTGCTACCGCGAGACGTAATCTTCCAGTCATATAGTATTGGTCATACCGAGAAGCCTCTACTGACGGCCTCACGGACAGTGGCGTACGCCTCTAGTAGCGAGGAGCTGTCCGGAGCCGAACACTGGGGAAACACTGCTCTCCTCTTAGAAGAGTGTGCTACGGAGGCCACATCCTACCCGGAGGGGAGGTACATGTGGAGACATGACATGGTCTCCCCGGCGGGGAGAACAACATGCGGAACGGTGTTAGCCCGAATAGGGGGACAATCCAGGTGGGATTACCACCGGCGGGGAGGTCACAGATTCACCAATCGGGAAATCCTGAGTGAGGAATTCAACACACGGGACGACCCAAAGGGGAGTCACTACGTATGGGGCACTAGTCCTAATACAGGGGTCTGCCTGAGCAGGGAGTACTCTACCTGTAACGGACCTGGTTCTAACAGACGGCTCCGCCCAGTCTGTTACCAAGTGCAATGCTTAGTGATGGATGGAATGCCTATACTTCGCCCGAGAGGGGAAAGTAGGTAGGCTACAATAGCGCACTAGTCTCACCTGGTGAGGGGAGAAGGCGCTTTCGCAGGCGTACGCCCAAACCAGGAGCCCACCCTAAACGTTGGCGGCGTTTAAGGGATGTGCTGCAACTGGTTCCACGTGGTAAAATCTCGTGAAGGTACTGGGCGTAGCCCAACCCGCAGTTCTACAAATGTCTGCCAGAGAGGCGCCCTGTGCCAGTGCCCACGAGTGGAGTGGGCTCTCACTGCCAGCGGGCACGGCGATCCTGGGATTGGTACCCAGTGCGCCACTTCTGTTTGGAGACAGCCCCCCCCGGGTGCCGTCTCCCAGAACAGACAAAGAGCTGCTCAGAGCTTCTGAGGCTCTGTGTGCGGTCCAGACCGAGGCGCAGCGCGCGTACTGGACACAACACATAGAAAGGTTGGGTCTTCCTCTCCGGAGGGGAGCGCCTGCAGGTTCACCACCTGGTCCCGGAAGGGAGTAGTGGGAAGCTTGGGCACGTCGTCGGGATAGGATCTCAGGACCACGTGAGAATTACCGATCCCGAGTTCCAGGCACCTTTGGGACACAGAGAATGCCTGTAGGTCCCCCACCCTCTTGATGGAGGTGAGCGCCACAAAGAGTGCATCTTTCATCCGACTGAGGAAGATTGGCAATACTTAGGGGCTCACCAGGGCCGTACCAAGGCCCTGTAGGACCACATTAGGGTCCCAAGAGGGTACGGAGCGCGGCCAGGGTGGACACACCCCTCTCGCGCTCCTGAGGAACCTGGTGACCAGGTTGTGCTGACGGGGATACTTACCTGCGGGTCAGCACTGATCCGATCAGGCAACTCCGCGGGTTCTCCTCCCGGGGAGAACACCAGGACAATTGGCGCCACTTATAAGCGTATGACCGCCTAGAGGCGGGGCTCTAGCCTGTAAGACAGTCTCCCGGACCGCTAACGGGCAAGCCCTCGTCCCGTCCAGGGGCCAGGCATGGAGGTTCCAGAGGCCTGCGTTGGGGTGCCACAACGTGCCCTTCCCCTGCAACGGAAGGTCCTTCGTCAGGGGAATGGGCCAGGGGGGGCTGTCGTCAGATCTACCAGATCCGAGAGCCAGGTCTGGTTGGGCCAGTATGGCACCACTCACCAGAACCTGATGCCCCTTTCTCTGACCTTGCACAGGACCTGTGCAAGGAGGCTCACTGGGGGGAAGGCGTACTTCCGCTTGTCCCGCGGCCAGCTGTGTGCTAGGGCATCCGTGCCGAGGGGACCCTCGGTCTGGGAATACCATAGCGGGTAATGGGTGGAGTCCGGGGAGGCAACAGGTCCACCTGTGCCTGCCGAACCGCTTCCCACATGAGCCGGGCTGCACGGGGATGGAGTCGCCACTCTCCGTGGGGAGTACACTGTCGAGAGAGCGCATCGGCTGTCTGGTTCAGGTTGCCCAGAAGAAACGTGGCCCGCAGGGATTCACCTGCTGACTCCCAAGGAGGAGGAGTCGGGCGAGTTGTGATAACTGCGGTGAGCGTATGCCGCCTTGCGATTGATGTACGCTACGGCAGTCGTGCTGTCCAACCGGACTAGCACGTGTTTGTCCTGCACGAGGGGCTGGAGCCTCCTCAGTGCCAGAAGGACTGCCAACAACTCTAGGCAGTTGATATGCCAACGCAGTCGGGGACCTGTCCACCGACCCGATACTGCGTGCCCACTTGCACACCGCACCCCACCCTTGCAGGGAGGCGTCTGTCGTTCCCACGACACGCCTCGAAACCTGTCCGAGCGGGACCCCCGCTCGGAGAAAAGGTCAAGTCTGACCAGGGTAAGACAGTGCGAAGGCACTGAGGCGTTACCGTAATCCGCCTGGTGCCGGCGTGCCACGCCGTCCAGGGAACCCGACTCTGTAGCCAGTGCTGAAGCGGCCGCATGTGCATCAACCCGAGAGGGTTTACCCCCGTCGAGGACGGCATGTGCCCCAGGAGCCTCTGAAAATTCTTCAGCGGCGTCGAGGGATTCTGACTGATCAACCTCAGACAACGCAGCACTGACTGTGCACGCTCGTTGGTGAGACGTGCTGACATACGGACAGAGTCTAGTTCCATACCGAGGTAAGAGGTGCTCTGCGCGGGGGAGAGCTTGCTCTTCTCCTGGTTGACCCGGAGGCCTAGACGGTCTAGGTGCCGAAGCACAAGGTCCCTGTGCGTGCACAACACATCTCGCGAGTGTGCCAAGATAAGCCAGTCGTCAAGATAGTTTAGCACTCGCACGCCTTGCTCCCTGACAGGAGCTAAGGCAGCCTCCACTTGTTTGAAAAAACACGTGGAGACAGGGCCAGACCGAATGGCAGGACCCTGTACTGATACGCCCTTCCCTCGAACGCGAACCGTAGAAACGGCCGGTGTCGGGGGAGAATAGAGACGTGAAAGTACCCGTCCTTCAGGTCGATCGCCACGAACCAATCCTGGTGACGTACCGAGACCAGGATGCGCCTCTGCGTCAGCACTCTGAACGGCAGCTTGTGCAGGTGCTTGTTCAGGTGCCGCAGATCCAAAAATGGGCCGCAGCCCCCCGCCCTTTTTTTTGGGCACGATGAAGTATGTAAAACTCGTACGACATCTCGGTTATAGGGACGGGTTCGACCGCACCCTTCGCCAGAAGGGCGGCGACCTCCTGCCGAAGTACGGAAGCATTCTCTCCTCGCCCCGAGGTGTACAGAATGCCACGAAACTTGGGGGGGGCGCCTGGCGAATTGGATCGAGTAACCGAGACGGACCGTCCTCTCTATCCAGTGTGACGGGCTGGTGCGCTACCAAGCGCCCAAGAACCGTGACAACGGGACCAGAAGGACAATCTGCCTCACCGTGCCGGGGGAGGCTGGTTCGGTGGCTGACAGTACGGTCACCTCGCACAGGGGGGACCCCCAGGGAGGTTGACGGCTCTGTATGTTTACCTGCTTCAGGCGGCCCAACGCAATGTCCGGAGGAGATTGCGGTCGGCGGCCCGATCCATCCCATACACCGTCTGGACGAGAGTGTTGTGGAGGAAAACCCAGGGGAGATTTGTCTCTTTGAGAGTATGTGGGCGCCGGACCCTGAAAAGGGCCCAGACTCGATGGAACGCGGCAGGCAGCGTCCTTTTCCGATCCGGCATTGGAAAGGCCGGGATTCGGGCCCATTAAATCTCCCCCTGGTTCGTCCCGTCAGGGCCGCTTAAAGAACCTCTTGGCGGGCTGCTGACGGGGAACAGATGCCCTCTTCCGCGGGGGTCCACCTCTGGTGGGTCGTCCTCTGGGAGGTTCCTTAACCGGAGGGCCGCCGCGGGAGGGCAGGGCTGCTGGGAACCAGACTGTGCCCGAGACCATGCCGACCTGTTGGCGGGCACGTTGGCGCGTGGCAGGATCTGTTCGATCGCCTCAGTCTGCCAGACCGCGGAGAACTGCCGTCCTCCACGGTATCACCAAGCAGCCCTGCTTGCGAGATGGGCGCATCCAGAACCGACGTTCTGGGCGCCGCTCACCTGCGCAAGACTAAGCCACAGATGCCTCTCTTGGACCACCATTGTGGACATCGACCGACCCAGTGCACGTGCCGTGGCCTTCGTCGCTCGTAGCGCGCGGTCTGTGGCAGTACGTAGCTCTCATACGAGTTGGGTCGAACTTCCCGCCGTCCAAATCCTTCAGGACTTACCTGAAAAACCCGGAGGACCGCCATGGCGTGGAGAGCGGAGGCGGTTCGTCCAGCAGCACTGCAAGTCTTCGACGAGTGTCGAAGAGCTTACGTGCTCTGGACGGGAGTCTAGGTCGAGCCCCCCCAAGTGGCAGCTGTCTGCGGGCACAAGTGGCCCGCGACTGCACGCTCCACGCGGGGAACGTCAACATAGACTCTAGCCGCCCCACCAACCAGGGAAGTCACAGCCACAGAGCCCTCCGGCCTGAAACGCGCCAAAAGGAGCGCATTCCAGGACTTGGCGAGCTCGTCATGCACCTCCGGGAAAAATGGTAACGGAGCGGGGCGTGGCTTTTGACCACGCCCCCGAAACCGCGCATCTAGCCGCGAGCGTTCCGGCGAGGATGTTGTTACACCCTGCAACCCGATGCACGCGGCTGCCCGGGAAAGCATGGCCGACATCTTAGCCTGAGTCTCCTCCGGAGCTCTCTTCCGCATCCGATGCCAGCAGGCAGCTGTCCGACGCAGCGACAGAGATAGCGTCATCATCCGTGTGCGAAGTCTTACCACTATGAGACGGCCGTCTGCCGCTCGTAGGGGACGAACCAGGTGAGCGTGAAGGGGTATAGATGGTCCGCGAGCGTGAAGCTGACGGAGCGACATCTATCGCGTCCCTAAATCACCCCCGCCGCTCGCCAAAGCGGTCAACCTCGCCGAAACGGCAGCTGAACACGCCTGGGAAACAGACGGGGTGGTGGCAGCGCTCGAAAGAACGTAGCCAACCGTGACCGCAACACCCTGATTGCTATGTCCGCACACACGGGACATTGCATCAGTGAAAACCTGCCTCAGCATGCTTGAGCCCCAAGCAAGTGACACAGGAATCATGGCCGTCAGACTCCGGGATGAGTCTGTCGCACCCAAGGATACAGCTACGAAACATGCTCGTAGCCGGAGGGACTTACCTCTTAAGGTCTGTAGCCTTCTGCCGAAACGCCCAGGGGAAGTCCACCGAAAGGAGAAGTCCGCTGCTCCGCGTCATAAATCCAGCAGGTTTTTCTCGAAGTCGAGTATCGCGTGTAGCATCAGCAAACACACAGGTTCCGAAGAACAAAGGATGAGTGAATGACCGCCGCCATCTTCCTTTATACCCGTATGCACGGGGCGCAGACTGGCGTGCGCGTGCCATTCGCCAAGCCCATTGGCGTTTTATTAATTAATTATCTCGGAGAAGGTAGGTTCTCAAGATCAAACCCCAGTCAGTCTCTCACAACGTCGAGAGACCGACTGAAGGGGAACAGCCTTTTTCCACCTAAGAAATGTTGCCAAGTTACGAAATATTCTGTGTGTTGCTGACGCAGAGAAGCTTATTCATGCATTTATGACCTCAAGACTTGACTACTGTAATGCGCTACTTAGTGGTTGTCCTGCATCATCAATAAACAAACTACAGTTAGTTCAGAACGCAGCTGCCAGAGTTCTAACCAGGACCAGAAAATATGATCACATAACCCCAATTTTATCAACCCTTCACTGGCTACCCATTAAGTATCGTATTGACTTTAAAGTTCTTTTAATCACTTATAAAGCCTTAAAGGGTTTAGCCCCTACCTACCTAACAGAGCTTCTATCATACTACAACCCATCACGCTCTCTAAGATCTCAAAACGCAGGACTTTTGATAATACCTAGAATAACTAAATCCACCAAAGGGGGTCGAGCTTTCTCATATGTAGCACCTAAACTCTGGAATAGCCTTCCTGATATTATTCGAGGATCAGACACACTCGCCCAATTTATATCTAGATTAAAAACGCATCTTTTCAGCCAAGCATTCACTTAATGCAAATATGCTAAATAAACCACCAGGAGATGCTGACATTAGATATTATTTACTAGAATAGTTGGATTTATTATATAAAACACCATGTAGTGTGTTTTACCCTTTCTTGGGTTTTTCGTTTTTCCCCTGTAAAGCTGCTTTGGAACAATGCAAATTGTGAAAGGCGCTATATAAATAAAATTGAATTGAATTGAATTGAATTAACATGACATAAAATATGTATTGATTTTTTACATGATATTAAAGTTAACAGACTTTATCAAACATTCAGGTTTCAAATTGTAACTATCCACAACCTAAGCCTAAGCAAAGGCACTACTCTTCTGAACAGTGGTAACCACAAAACTCTTATACATCATAAATGACAATAACAAATGTTTCTGTTTCCTGAAAAACACATAAAAAACACGTCATTTAGAAAATGCAGTCTTACACAAGGCATGCTGGGAACTGGAAATCCTCTGCCTAGTTTTAAATATTTTATATTAACACAACACATCATTTATATACTGTAGTCCCAATTTAAAGGGATTACGTTAAATGACTAAACATGAAAAAATCATGTTGTGGCATATATTGTTGTTTTGTTTGATTAAATTGTGTTAAATTAAGTAAACTGGACTAGTCGCAAAAATGCCCTTTTCAATGTTGCTTTATACAGTAAAATGTTTTAAAAATATAATTCACAAGCTAGTTATAAAAGTTCTGATTTAGAGTACAGACAAACAGAGCCCATAGTACATACTTGCTGCTCTGATCAGAGCTCTCATATGGGTGGACATCTGTATCCAGGTGGTCCACATGTGTTACGACTTTCTTGGAAACACATTCTTTTATACAAGCTGCAGCCATGACGCCTCTGTCATCGGATGACTTTTATAAATTGTTTTATTTTTAGGCAGAGGGTGATGGTGGGAGCCATGGTTGACAGAGGAAGTTACGATTTTGTGCCAAAAATGAATACCTATTCCATGGTACTTTATGCATTTTCCTAAACACTAATTTATCCTCTTTTACAATAACCTTAAGCGACAAGAAACCCAGAGTTTGTCAGAAATTCTGGAAATATAAACACCTTGTTAGGTTGCTTGAGTTTTGGGCGGAATCGATGGGTGCTCAGTTGATTAGAGGTTTTGAATATCACAACAGAAAAACAGCTAAGACCACACAGAACCGACATGCAACCAATGCTCGTACCGGTTCTCAGGGGAACCCTTGCTAATACCTCCAGGTAATGCGGAGCAGCTGTCCAAAGCTGAGTCGACAAAAGAGAGAAGATAAAGGAGAGATAGAGGAGGTATATGTGGTGGATGTGATGTTCTGTGTCACAGATCAGATTAGAGGAGCAGTGGGAATAGACGAAAAATTGGTGGTTATTTATCATCTAAAGATATAAAGTTGTTTCAGTGTGCCAAAAGATGGGGTTGATATGCAGTAGTAGTGCATGTATTTATTACTGACGAACAGTTATCCAATCGCTCCAATTTTCTTTGTGATCAACAGAAATAAAAATATGTTTTACCCTGCAAACAAATGTTTTGGTTCTGTACTGCGGTCAAGAAGTTGAACTTTAGCCAGACTGCTAACAGGACTGCATGTGTAAGACTCGGTATTGTGATGAGGTTGGGATTTAGGGTGGCTGCCAGGGCCTGAGCAAGTCCAAAATGTAACAGAGACCACTGGGTTATAAGACCTGACGCACATTTCCAGATGGATTTGGCCTCCAAGGCACACAGCTGAAATTAAACTTGCATTCTGAGAAGCGTCTTTCTTAGTCATCTTACTTTAGAATAAACACAGTTTAAGGATTATAAATAGACGTGGTTCATCCATTTATTTCCTGGAGTTATTCAGATTATGAAAGGGGTCAATCTTATGTTCAGGTTTCAGGTTGGGGGAGGGGAGGGGTCGGAATAGATATATGACCACAAATGTGTGTGTTCACATGTGTGGCGTGTTGTGTTCATGGTGGTGTGTGTTAGTGCTAGAGAGGCAGTCCACATGCATGCACATCAGAAACACAAGGTCATGGTTAATGCTTTTTTCACTCTTGTGATCTCCCAGTGGATCAGGTGCAGATGATCCCAGTCATATTTCATGTCTCGCAGACTTAAAAATGGGAAAGCTGTTCTTCAGCGGGCACGGGGTCATTGGCAGTCACAGCTGCTGCCAGTCTACAAAACATCTTGTGTAAGCTGTCACAAACAACAGCATCACAAGACTCATATTAGGTGTCATGGAAGTCTAAACTTGTTTTTAAATATCAATGATCTTAGATCTTTGAATGATCATGTTTCATCACCATTGATCCTTTTAAAGGAATGGTTCACCTTAGAATGAAAATTATTAGATTATTTGTTCACGCTCATGTCAACCCAGTATGACTTTCTTTCTTCTGCAGAACACTAAATATGATGTTTTGAAGAATGTCGGTAACCAAATTGACTTCTATTGAAACACACAAAACCACTGAGACGTCTCTCAAATTCCACATTGGAAACAAAAGTTATATTCAAGTGTTAGATGACATGAGTGTGACAAAATTATGAAATCCCTTTAAGTTCCCTGGGGTTCATGCTTGTTGAAGTTCCATATTTACTGTAAGGGTGGAAAAGAATTGAACACCGAAGCACACAACAGTTAATGGCCGTGAAACAAACACAAGGCAAGATGAAGAGAGGGCGAAAGGCACGCTGGAGGAAGAGAACAGGCAAGGAGCGGAAACAACATTTAAAGAGCAAAAAGCCTAGGTAATAATTTGAAATGCTCATCGTGGGAATACAACATAATGATCTGAGCAGATCCACCATTCCCTCCAGAACCCAACCCTCGTCCCCCCAAGCTCTAACATACTCTACTCTCACTAAAATCCTACTCGTAACCCCTCCCACATCACGCTCGTCTCCATCAGGAGTGATGACGTCAGGCTCACTATTTCACAGCCAGACACGGGCGATGACACAGGCAATTTGGCCTGTGAGTTCTCTGTAGCCTCGGACATGGTGTTACGATTACACGCTTCGCTGGATCTTCAACATGCCAAGGAAAGGGGGGGAGAGCTTTTAAACGAACTTTTATAGAGTACAGCTCTATCGATCTCTTTTTCCTCATTATAGATCAGATCACCTTGAATGCCAGAGAGATGCCCAATAACTTCTGGAGGTGGTTTCATACTTGACATCACTGATATAAGGTGAATAAAGTACAATTGAACAGATGTCTTTTTAACTTCCAGTTTAGGTTTGGCCTCATTCTCTAATAGTCTATAAAAGCAGGTTTATAATCAGAGAGAGATGTGGTGTGGTCTGTGGCAGAGGAGGGACAGAGGGCATGCTGAGGTTTATTATTCATAATGATGAGGATGTTGATGGATGAACCATGACTGTAATTATGGCTCTATACTGGATATGAGATACAATAATTACAGATGGGAGATGCAGTTGGATTGCTGCAGTCAGTGGTATAAGTATATGTATATACAGTATATAGATATTTTTTTGAGAAACAACTTTCAAAAAAGGAAAAGCCTCTGCATTTGTAAGGAACCACACTTTTAATGATTTTGTTATTTTTTGCATATTATGATAACATATTCTGTCATTCTGATATTAAAGCAGTTTTCATCACTCTAATTTTGCTTTTTCTGTGAGTATTTATTTTTTCTGTATTTAACCAAATTTTATATATTTGTATTCTATATACAAATATAGCCTACTGTTGTAACGTTTACATATTCAAAACAATTAAATCTATAGGGACATTATATTGTCACTGTCCTTCAGAATCCTTGGATGTCAAATTCTCACTAAAAAACGCTGTATTTAAAAAAAGGATTACATACTGTGTTGTCAACAAGTTAACAAGCTTTTTAATTTTATTGGTTAGATATTTGCAAAACCTAGTAACAAATATAAAGGGTGATTAATAATAATAATTTATGGCAAAAACAATAAAATCACAAAATATGGAGATTCAAGGTTTCAGAGCAGCGATAAAATATAATATAAGAATAATATAAATACATGATCTCCGACAATTTAGTCTGCTTAAATATAGTTTTATAATACCAATTTTAAAAGCCCCTGTTCTATTAGACAACATAAAATAACATATACTGTATATGACCCTAGACCACAAAACAAGTCTTAAGTAGCACAGGAATATTTGTGGCAATAGCCCAAAAAACATTGTTTGGGTTTTTTGCACAAATCATTCGGATGTGAAGTTAAGATCATGTTCTATGAAGATATTTTGTAAATTTCACAACTTTATTTTTTGTGAGTGGATGCAGCAAAATGTGGTTTTGTTGTCCAGGGTCACATATCACTATTCTGATTTACTTTATTGACATCCACAAACACACATGCACTGCAGGTCTCATCCAAAGTTATATCAGTTTCTATTATGTTATAATTTCTTAACCAATTCTCAGACAAATCCCCTGGAGAGGGAAGGCGTAGTAATGTTAGACACGTCTAATATTCCTCGCTCCTGTCACCATTCTCTGATTCTCCTATTCATCACTCTGGGATAGAGGATTAATGTGTTGATGTACATTAGCTCCTGGGCCAGATGGTTTCTTTCATCACCTTTTGCCGTCTCCCTCTCTTTCTCCCCTCAGTTCTTCCTCCCTCCAATCTACTTTTGGTGAGAAATGAAAACAAACTTAAAATGACATATAATTTTCTTCTCCTGATGGACAGCGTTGTTACATATTCAACTTACTTTTGTTTATTTTCTGGATTATTTCCCGAGCAACTAGCCACAAGTATAAAGGTGTGTCCCATTTCAGAGGATGCATCCTTCAAAGTCTGCACTACAAGGCCAAATGCGTCAAAGTGGCGCAACTAAGGCACTACAAAGGATAGATCGAAAGAATGTAGCTTTCATAGTCCATCACATGATTCATTGATCGTTTGAAAAAAACTTTGGATATTTTCGAACAAACATCGAAATAAAAGTATGTGTTCTGCAGAAAAGCCATGTTTTTAATAATATAATGTTTTGTATTCCTAATCCATTACTGTGGATTACTGTGCATTCTGTTGTATTGTTGGGTATAACATTGAATATTCTCTAAATTCTCTACATTTTTTAAATGTAAAAAACGTAATTTTACATTTATACAAATGATTTATACAGCCTTGAGAAAACGTTTTACTAATGACAGCCGCTACTTGTGATATAAAATGCTTTAATACTCTAATGGCTATTTAAGACAAACAATAGCCAAATTATACAAATTACTTTATTTGATTTCACATCTGCAACTGAAGAAGCTTGCAAAAAAGAAAACATATTGAATTGCTACATCAGTCAGCTCATGCAAATTCCCAGACACCATGTAAAAAAAGAAAACCACAGAGCAATATATTTTCAAACCTGCATTGGAGGAAGCATCTTTTGCTGATGTGATATATGAGGCACTTTCTCCCTGTCCATTCCAGCCCTGTAGGAGGCAGTTTCATCTCTCTCTGCAGGGGAGCTCAGATTTATGGACGTGAAACTATATGCCTGTATATATGCTTTTCAGCCACAGCTCTCTATCAACATCAATGTAGTTTGTGTAAGGAAGCAAATCGTATTTATTTTCTTAAGCAGTTCATTCAGCGTGAGCGTATCGGGCTGTTATCCAAGCAAAGGTCGACCTCCATTTACAGGCTGCATCTGTATTTACTGAGGGTTTTCTTGCATTTGTGTAACATTACCGCTTCTCTCCAACTCCGGATGTCTCACTGGGTATGGAATGAGAAATCTAGTCAGGGAACGTGATCATTAGAAATGACACTGATCACACAAACATATCTCTCTCCTGTAGCGCATCTGCTTCTCTTGTTGTTGCTTTCCTACTTTTGTTTAGTCATAAACTAATGTAATATCTTTAGCATGCGCCGGGGCCGGGGGCTACCGCCTCTTCAAGGTTATTATGCTGCTATAACAGGGAGGATGTTTCCAACAGCATCAGTGAACAGACGCCCGGCTCAGCGGTCCAGTATAAGCGCACAACATAAACACACTAGACATCGAACGGACTTGCGGCGTAATGAGAACAGTACATAATGCCGCACACATGAGAGCAATCAAAAAATGTGTTTCTAACTAGACGGCCCCCTGCCTTCTCACTCCCTTTTTCCTGTCTCCTCCTCATTCTCCATCCCTCGTTTCATCCATGGGTGCCCCCCAAAGCTTTATATGAAATCCTTCACTCCATCTCCATCCTGTAACGCTTCAATTCTCAAATCATCCATTCACAAATGTATGGCGGTTCTCAATTGTGAACATGAAACCCATGAATAACAGGGTCCATCTGTAGTGTACACGCATCTGTGTATGTCTAAGCATGATGTGTGCGAAGGAATGATTGCAAGTGTATAATGTAAAGATATTGTCCTTCATAAATCAAAGGGGTTGTGATAAAAAGCAACACCAAGCAGACATTTTTGATGTAATGCGTTTGATCTGATGATTTATAGAAAATACAAAGGTTAAAGGTGGCAACGTGTGTGCAAGTATGCAGGATTTTGTGTCTGTGTGCATATAGCTGTATGTGCTGAAGTGTGTCTTTTTGACCTGTTCACCACCCCTGCTGTGTGCGCACGGTATCCTCCCTTCCATTTATCACAGTACGGTCCCCTGAGGAAATGAGAGGCAGGGAGCAGCTCCCTCGGTGCAGGGGAGATATACAGCAGGCTCTGGCCAAGCAGACAGCTTCCTCTTCTGACATATGGACCAGAAGCAGGGGCCCCAGAACCAGCCTGGACTGTCCACAAACCATATCCTGCGTGGATCAATCCTCAGAATCTCAATGGTAAGATAACAAAGAAAACGTTATGCATGAAGTTTAATAAGAAAGTCATTCACTCACCTGCATGATCTGCATGACTTCGTTTCTTCAGCAGAACACAAAAGAAGAATGTTGGTAACCAAACAACATTGTCTCCCATTGACTTCCATTGTATTGTCACAAAACCGCAGACATATTTTTCTAAATATCTTCTTTTGTGTTTCACAGAAAGAAATAGTCTTATACAGGTTTTGAACATCAATAGGTTTTTAAATGTGATGATACAAAATAGAGCAATTGAGCAAGGCACCTTACCCCTGATTGCTCTGCAGTAATGTGCCACTGTATAAAACTACTTGTAAGTCGCTTTGGATAAAAGCGTCTGCCAAATGAATAAATGTAAATGTAAATACAAATCTTGTAAATGTCTTTGTAATGTTGAACACAAAAGAAGATTTTTTTTTGTAGAATGAAGGAACGCAAACAATTCTGGAACACTTTTGACTTCCGTTGTAATTTTACCTACTATGGTAGTCAATGGTGGCGAGAGCTTTTTGGTTACAAGCAATCTTCCAAAAATCTTTCAGAACAAAGAAATGAATAAAGATTTGGAACAACACAAGGGTGAGTAAATGAAGACAGAATTTGAACTGCTCCTTTAAGTTTGCTAGTCCTGTCCTGTCATGAGTCAATATTTTAGCAAATAAATTTGGTTACAAATCAGGAGTTACAAAACATGCTTCACTTGTTTCTGGGGGAAAATACAAAGGGAGACTGGACAAGTTACAAATTGAAAGAACCCCATGGAAGGAGAATGGCGCCATTATATGACATACTGTATCTGGCTACAGATTCTTCCTCACTGCAGGATGCTAATGATCATATAAATATTAGTGAGAGGACCGTGGGCCGGTTACTGATGGTCACAAACCCATCTGAGAGTCTGGGGAACACATATTACTGATGATAGTCCCCACACACCAGAGAGGCTCCAAATCACTTATGGGAGTCTGGGGTTCTATAGAATCCAAAAATCTGATTGAGCGCAATGAGAATGACAGAACCTGTGGTGCATTCAGTTTTCTAAAACTAATGCTGGCTGTCTCAGAGTTAAATTGGGGCTCTCGTGCAGTCATTTATTTTACATATATCACACAGCCACACATTATTCAGAAGACATTGCCTACTGTTAGTATTCACCAACACTTTACTTTGTAAGCTAATTAAACTCAATTCACTGCAGCATTATTTCCTTTTCTTCTCAGGTTTCAGTTTAATTTCCACCAAAAGTTATATATTTGAATTCAGATTCTTGCGATTTTAGGTTGATTTTAGTGTAATTGTTATCGAAAGGAAATTAAATGTCAAACTTGAAATGTGTTGATGCAGTAGCCTATATTTTCAATAGACCCACACATCAATCCTGTGGAGAGGTAAGAATGCTCGCAAGTGAAAATGTACCAGCGCTGTGCATGTTATTGTTTTCATGTATGACATACCGATCTCTGCCATTAAGTCTTGTGTAAAAGCAGCTTCAGCCATGAATGGGTCAAATTATCTTTGGGATACTGTTTAAAAGGGCAAGAGGGAACGTGATACCCGCCACATGCACATTTTTGTCATAGAAACTGTTTTGGCAGGCCTGGGTTAACTTATGTGTTCTGATTTATGGGACCCAGAAAGCAATGATGCCTCTCTGATATTCATGTGCCCGCGATGTACTGTACTGGGCTGCTTTTATGTGCCACAGTGTGCAATTGTTGACCAGCTGTTTGTGAAGCTGCATTTGTGTCCACAACATCACTTTGCCACAAAGAGGCACCTGCAGTTGTGTCAAGCAAGAGACAGACATTTGCACAAACATCTCATACACTCCCACAGTAGAGAAGCGAAAGAGCTTTGAGGCGGAGGGTGAAAAGAGGTCAGTGCTGTAATTCATATCTGCCGGTTCTTATTGATCATTAGTGGTTTGAACCTCAACTGATTTGTAAATGACCATGTGCTCATGGGAACTTCATGCAGTAAGAATCTCAGTGGAAGACTGCAACAAGATGAATGGAGATTTATGTCTCCCGTCTGCCAGTTGGAGAACATGATTAACTGAAATCCCTTCATCTTTTGCCAATCTCTCAATCTTTTTCTTTCCGAATGTTTCAATGTGTTTTATTGGCATGAGAAATAATGGTAGCTTGACAGGATATTGCCAAAGCACTGTCGTCTGTGATAACGGTTACGATGCAAATATCTTCAGATGGGCTTGCGTTTCTGGTATGAATGGAAGTCAAACCAACAAAAAGTTATGTGACTAGAAATTAGCCACATCGTAAAGAATTTAGGTTTTTGCAGTGAGATTGTGTTGTCAAATCGGGCATCAGCTGTTCCTGCCGTGTTTGGCAGTCTAGGATACCACAGCTTCCATCACCTGTTTACGGCTAAAAGGGATACAGATACCTCCACCGGTCATCTGCACTTCAATAATATTTAACAGGTAATTATTACTTGATACTATTTTATTACGTTTGGGGTTAGGGCAGGTGTAAGCGTCAGCTAATGAAGTTTGTGTAATTTGATGGCAAGATTTTGCATCACTTCCGGCCATAGATGTATCCCTTTTAGCCACAACACATCACCTGCTGAATTCCTCCGTCCCTGCCCCCTCGCTCTCTCACTGCGCCACAGGTTGAGTTACACCAGATGTGGAGTCTTGTTGTTTCAAAGACTAATTGTTTTTTCACTTCCGCAATCTCATTGTTTTTTTCACATGCGCTTAAATGTATTTAACATCAGCTTTTGCACTTCTTGTTCAGAGGTCCCAGACTATGGCAGTCTAGAGGGGAGACTAGAGCTGACAGAGGAATGACTCGCTCACTTCAGTAGATGGAACATTTTCCCCTGCCAGGTTGGAGTGGAGCAAAGCCATAACTATGATAGATAGTCCCTGTGTGTGACTCTATGTGAGTGTGCAAATGTTGTACCTGTTTGTTTGTGTACATAGCGTCCACGTACACACACAACCACGCTCTGTTCCCGGTTGAATGTGCGCTTGTGACCGTCTTAGACAATTTGTGCTGCGGGGTGTGTAGCTTTGCGCTTTGCCGAGTGTGTGTATGCGCGTATGGGTCTCTCGGGCCGGGCCATAACGGTGATGGATGGTCCGTGTGTGTGGAGGCCGTTATTATTTGTTATGTGAGCGGGTGTGTGTGACAGCCGTTGTGGGCCGTACACCTGCTGTGCGAGCTGAGAGGCCGAGCGGGAGGAACAGCTGTATGCATTGATTTAGCGGCTCGCTCCGCGGTCTGCAGGAACAAATCAAGCAACAGCTAATAAAACCTGCCTTTATGATCACGGCCCAACTGCCCCCAAAACAACTGGCTACATCATGTGTTTCTCTAACACCCGCTATTCCTCAAAATTAAACCCTGGACTAAGGTGTCACTTCTGGCCTCGGCAGGTTTAATGCGTTGGGTAATGAGTGTTTGTAGCTGATGTGAGACCGAGTGCAGGCTTTTAGTCATCTGCGTCTTTGGTTTTTTGAAAAGTTTAGCAAAGTTTTGTAGTTTGTGAATGCTGTGGTTTATATATAGGCTATGTCAGTTTCAGCTGTCACTCAAGTAAAATGTTTAATTTTTAATCTTTGATTTCATCTTGAGTGTTTAGTTCCATTTCAGATTATGCACGTTTGGTTAAATTGATAAATATTGTTTTTTTTATTATACACCAGAATATCATTTTACTACAGGTTGTAGCCTATCACTGAAATCCAGAATTTTTAATAAATATATTTGGTGATTCATTGAATTAATTGCTTGTTATTTTTCGCAGATTGAAGGCTTTTCTAAAGCATTACATTATTGACACTGAAATCGTATTTATAGCGCCATCTCTGTTCCAAAGAAAAAATTGCAGGTTCTTAATGTGGGCTGATGGTAAATGACATAACTGTTGATCATTGCAAATGTAGGTAAAATGAGCAGACACTGATTTTTTTATAAACTTGTTTATTGACGTATTTTACAAAAACGTTAAAGTACAAATTTCTGATTAAAATGAGATCAAAAAGTAGCTTTATGTAGAGCCTGTTGCTTACACGGTAAACCAAACTTTTTTTCTTTGTATTAGAACACATATACAGCCAACATGACGTTTTGACTTGAAGAAGGGTCACTTGCAGGTGTTATTTCAAGAGCATATCTGAAGGACACTGGCTTTCTGATGTACGCTTTATGTACGTTGTCTGGCCTGTGTTAGGCTGTGTGAATGTCAGGCAACAGTGGTTTCATTGTTAGTACCGCGAGCTATGGTGTGCAGACAGGCAGAAAAAGGCGTACCACCCGAATACCACAAGATTGGACATGGCTCCTGTTTCAGTGGAATCTACATTGGACACACACACAAAAACAAACCAGAGTGACACATGTAGTTCAAGCAAGGATGTTTGAGTGTCTGCACAACGCAAATCAACAGGACATGCTGCGTTTGAAATATCCTCATATTTTACGTCCAGTTCACCAAAGCAGTACACACACGTAAACATAACCGCACATGTACAAACATTGCTGCAGCCATTTGTTCATCCATCCCCACAATATCTACAGCCTGGTGACAACTGGTGATGTGCTGGTGCGATGCTGTCAAAGCAGGACTACCAGAGGGTGAAGCACTTGGGCTCCTGTTAAATAGCCGGGGTGCTACACTGTCATAAGAACTGGAATATTTGACACACAGGGTGCTAAAATGTCACAAGAACCACAATATTAAGAAGGTTGGGTGCGATATTGTGATAGCCACTGGAGCATTGTGAAAGAAATCGCATGTTAAGCCCACACAGGCCTCTGGTGCTTTGGTGTGAAGGTGTAAGGCTGGTAGACTGGCTGTGGCTTATTGAGCTTGACCAGTGGACAGGCTTGTTAGTAATACTGTTGGTAATGCCAGGGTAAGATTAATGATATCACTCTTCACATCTGTTTTTGTTACTTATTGTAACATAAATTCCTTAAAAAAAATCTGAATTTGCAATATGTTATAAAAATACTGCACTTGCACTTTTACCTAATTTTCTTCTACAATCTTGTTGCTCATCTGATCAGTGTAAGCTATGTAGCAACGCCAAGGTCATGAATACAATTCCCTGAGAGCAGGATTGAATTCTACTTTCTCAATGTTCAAGACACTTTAAATAAAAGTGTTTGTCAAAAGCATTAATGAACTTTAAATATGACAGAATACTCCATATAGATTTCAGA
Source organism: Barbatula barbatula (assembly GCF_947034865.1). NCBI lineage: Eukaryota > Metazoa > Chordata > Actinopteri > Cypriniformes > Nemacheilidae > Barbatula > Barbatula barbatula. The sequence continues at coordinate 14,428,143 of NC_136772.1, forward strand.
AGTGAAATACGGTGTGTGTATTGACTGTGATGTAATGTAGAATGCTCTTGACACTGCCTGAAACATTTGAGGTGGCTGTACAACAGTATAAAAGGACAATTTGGTTAAAACTATGGTGCTGAGAGATCGACTCTGACAGCTCAGTCTCGCACACCGGCTGCCTGTGATATCTGTTTCAAAAGTCCCACAGGAAAGTTAGGACCTGATATGCTAAAATAACCATCCATCCTTCAGGGTGTGTGTGTATGAGAAGATTGTGTGAATGTATGTGTGTATTTTTAGAGTATATACGCATGACCATTAGCACATGTGTGCATTCCTGTGTGTGTATTTGATGAATCTTAGCGTGTGCGTTTGTGTGCTGATCTGCTGTCCTTACATGTATGTTCCTGTCCATCGATAGATATGGAAGTTAAGCCTACTTCGTCAAGAAGACCTATGCTGCAGCATTTTATCTATCTCAGTTGAATATGAAACTACTAACCAGCTTTAATGGAGTGGAGCAGAGAACTACTGCTCACAGGCCTCCCTACATGAACCTTTTACCAGGGACGTGCACAGGAATTTTGAGGGGCAGTTGCTCTGACCTGAAAAAAGGGCAACCCCCCCTCATATGAAGGACTGAGAATAACAGGATCTTTATTCATATATATATATATATATATATATATATATATAAAGAAGTAAAACACTGAAATACAGCACTCAATCACCTTAACTAGTACTAATAATAACACAGAAAAACATAACTCCCTGAAATATCTCTCCTGAATCCGCCTCTTTTCAGTGGGCATCTTGGCTTCAAACAATACCCAAAATAGTGAAAGAATCTAGGCATTTAACCATTTAGAATAAAATAATTAATGTGATGCATAGCTTCCATCATTAATTCTTCTTGCTCAAACGAAATGTGAGAAACTAACTATCAGCAGAGACGTAGCTTAGTTTGCCTAATGCCTACCTAGCAACAAAAAATAGTAGCCTAGGCTGCTTGTCTGCAAGCTATCTGTCTTATCATTTAGGCTAAACGTGGCAAACTCAGCCTGGATTTTTGAAGATTTTAATTCATTTCATAAAACTTGATGATGATGATCGTTCGTTTGTTATACATCACAAACTCACCTTTTCTGACAACGTTATGGTGGTTATTTCCATAACACAAAAAAGGAGGACACTTTGCAGCATTTAGTGAGGCAAGAATAATTGCATAGGACTCTGGTGTACTCGCAACTACAATACAATTTTGTGCATCATATCGATGGTCTCATGATACAGTGATTCTGAAACAGTCTACTCGTTTTTTTTTTAAATTGTCTGGCAATGAATATTTGACCTAAGCTTAAGGGAAGATGTACCTGCAGCTCGTCGGTTACTTTTGTTTTTCTGTGCTGGCATGTCGCAGGTCCCTTGACTACAAACGTCCACTTCACAGCGACATCCATGAAAAGTGTCTCTACTGTTTTTTTATATAAAGTTGTGCTCTTGTGTCCATTCCGGACTAAATGATGTCTGACCTTTCAGCAAGTTACCGTTATGATGTGAGGAAGCCAGCATGTGCACTCCACTTCCACGTAGTGGAGGCTTGTTTACGTTATTAACCAATGATATATCAGATATTTATTTGACACCTCTTTCAGCCAATCATTTGTTTGACCGGAGATCTTACGGCGTCAGATGCTATGCTGCTGCGTCCCAATAAAGGTTCTAAAGCGGGTTTTGTTTAGGCCGATTCAGGACAACTCCAAAAACGAGTACAAATGAGTGTCTGGTTTGAGGCTGCCCCGGACACCGGACAGGGGGCTTAAAATCCTGACTGTCCGGACGAAATCCAGGAGTATGGCCACCCTAGACAACGTTGAGTCGTATCACCCGATAACCGCGACAATCTCCTTCTAGGGCCGCTCATGCAGGCTCAGCTCAGGTGCCGGTCGCGTGCAGCGCTGCACCCACGTAAAGAGAGTTTGCCCTTCCCCTTCTGACTTTTACTTTAGTTGCCCGAATACGGAAGTGAATGAGGCTTTTCGCGTTTTTTTTCTCTAGACGTATGTGAAATTCTGCATCCATTGTATGATTTATTTATTTTCCACCTCGGAAGGGCAACGTGAGTCGAGAAGGGCATATGGGCAGTTGCCGGGGCAACCTGAGCAACCCCCCTGTGCACGTCCCTGCCTTTTACCTATCCCATATTATATTATATAATATAGTATAACAAATGTTTTATACTCTGCATGCTGTAAACCATGATTCGCTATACATAATATCATAACATTAGATCAGTAAAGAACCTCTGATAAAAAGTTTAGAAATACCTAAATTTGCCAAATTGATGTGGTAATGATGCCTTAACTTATGTTTGCCCTAATGTTTGCAATAAAACAAATCTAAACACTTAAAAGTTAAAAATACTATTTTAAATATGCAAGATTTCTGGTTCTTGAGCAAAATTATACAATGAATTACAAAAAAGAAAATGTTTCTCTTACATTGTAATCTTTAACTTATTGGTGAAGATTGGGTTTCAGATTTCAAATAAATAATCAGAGATTATTATTTAACTTTTAACCAGAGAAAAGTTTCTAGTCAGATGCACTACCCAGCCAGGAGTGCGGGTGGGCTACAACACGCAATGGCATCTCAAAACTTGTGTGTCAGTGAGTGTCTTTTTTGGTGTGAGCCGAGACAATATAACAAACTGGGTCATTAGTACAGCACTACACTAATTCATGCACTGAAGTTATTTCAGATGACTTCTTTAAGGGAGCCATTGATATTTTTTATAATAGATCATTTCAGAAGATATAACTTTTCCTGTTTCAGTTTTTTAACAGTAACGAAACGTTTGAACAAAATACCACCAACAGAACATTAATTATAACTGAATCAAAATGTTAAATTAATATTTGTCAGATTTAGCTGTATATAAGATATTATCAGTAATAATTATAAAAAAGGAAGCCTTCTGGAAGTACTTCAATGTTTACATATTGCAAAGTGGTCTATATGCTGAGATAAATGATAACACCCACTTTCACTAGTGAACAGCATTTCTTGTGGTGGATATGTGCAATTGCACAGCAACATAAATGTCAGGACCCCGGGACTGAATCATACTCATGCCCATGGCAACTTAGGAACAGCCTTTAAATTATGCTAAAGGAAAAGGGCTGCCAGACAGAAAATTAAGGAGGAAAAAACTTTTCAAGTTGAAATATTCACTGGACACAACTTCTGGGCCCCAGGCGCCCCTTTACGGCTCTAGGTCTCCCTATTTCAGAATGAGTTTCCGGCCCATTTTTCCTGCATCAAGGAACTGTCTGCACCCGCATCCCACTCCCAGTTTAATTATTGTACAGCGATTCATTTTAAGTATCCGATTTACTGCAGGTTTCTCGCTGATGTTAAGTGCCGTTGTCTGGGCCCGGCTACAGGTATGAAGGCTGTCCGTCGGCATCCAGTGAACGTTCAGGGATCGGGGGGGGGCTCTTAAATCAAATGCCATTTGTGGAAGCCATCAGCCTGTTTTATGCCTGTGACCTTCACGTATCCAAATGCTGTAAATATCCCAGTGGCCTTCATGGAGGAGCAGAGAAGAGCACATACACCGGCGCAAAGCACCTTCCTATGTATAGACTAGCGGCCTCAAAAGAGAAACCATTTGGTGTTTGAATATTATTACAGGCGGAAAGGAAGCCACCATGTCTAATTGCACGATTTTCACACCTTCGCTTGTTGAGTTAGATAAATTTGACTGGCAGTATTTCACTTTAAATAAAAAACAGGTCAAAAATATTAAATAAATGACACCGTATGTTTCTAAATGTAAATTACAATGAGTGAAATATAAAAACACAGAGCTCTGTTAAAGCCATCAGCATATCTGTTTTTATTTCTCTTGTAGTAAGATATGTTAGAGCAGCACTGGGGAACTTGTCCTCTCATACACACAGATTTGGGTTTCATGAGTTGCTGTGGTCCTGAGCAAGAATGGCAATTTAAAGAGCTCTGTGAGCGAAGGTCTCCGAGAGGCTTAGTCAGGGCTGTGGTGAGTGGATGTCATACCTTACCACACAAGATGAGCTTTACAAGCGTGTCTCTCTTTGTCATAGTCCAGCTTACTTTATCATCCTTTTGTGCTTAATTTTCTCCTATCAGCTGTCTTGTCATCAGCTCTTCTAGTCTCTAGCTATCACATACAGTACAGTCTCTTTCTCTTGCTTTCATTGAATGCTTCCTGATATTAAAAAATTAGTATGAAGGAATTAGTATGAAAGTATGAAGTTTATTTATTTGCATTTTAATAAAGTACTGTCAGAAAATGTATGAATTAATTAGCACATTTCCTGTGTTTTATTTTTTTATAATTTAGTCACTGCAAAAAATCCTGCTGGGGAAAAAAGCATGGAAAATGCGAAATATTTTTGGGGAAAGTAAACAATTAAAACAAAAAAAACTGTTTTGTCCAAAAGCCTAAATATTCTATAAAACGAAGAAGAAATATTCAGATATACAGTGTCCACTCCTTATTTAAATCATGTAAAAACTTAGGTTTCATAACTCCCATTGAAGCATATGATGTGCAGCTTTACAGTATTCTGTCAGTAATGCATATGAATTTGTATAATTTGTAATGAAAATATTTGTATTAAATAAGTTAAAACATTTACAGACTGTTTAAAGTTAACCATTGAAGTGACCTTGTAGTGAACACAAAATGGTACATTTTCTAGTGACTTGTTGCTTCCAAAAATGGCTCAATAGAGGTTTCATAAATTCATCTCTTGTGGCAACAGGTGTTTGTAAAATGTGCAAAACATGTCACAAAAAAATTCTAAGATGGAGAGTACTGGAATTTTTACTGTGTGATTGTGATCTTCCGTAGACCAACGTGCTTTCCACATGTATGGGAGTTATATTGGAGACTGTGTGTGTCCTACACGTGTTCAAACATTTGCAGAGGAGGGCAAAATAGTGTGTGCATATGACAGCCAGGTTCCTGTCAGGATTCATATCACTCCACAGCCTTCAGTGGCACGCGTCTGTGCAGAGGTGAAGGCATCTCTCACCAGCACATCTGGCCAGCAGGAGAGATCTACCAATGTCCATTCTGCACACGCACAGGCGCACACGGCCAGACCAAATGTTTTGAAAACATACTATTAATCCATTACGCATTTAGGGAATGTCATGTATTACTTTAGACAGAGGTTAAGTGGGGTACTTCTCATACAAATGTAATGTGTTTTGACGTTTGAAATTTTCCTCAGGCCTAGATAGATAGAAAGTGTCCCTATGGGTTGTTGTTGTTAAGAATGACTCCAATATCATATGCCCATTACTAGTTAACTGTTTTAAGACAATCTTCCTGATGGATGTGTAGTTGTTATAATAGTTCCTAACTAGAGAAAAAAGGCTCTTTTGTTTCAGCACATAATGGGTTTAAACTCATTTGACCTATGACCTCCATAACACAGGCTCACGTCAGGCTGTGTTTGGATACGGAGACTGACAGAATACAAATGTCCGTGGAAGTAAATGTAAATCATTTAAAGCTGACGAAAGCTGTGCGCTTTCGAGTGATGGAATGTCACAGAAGGCTCTGGAATGTTCTCAGAATTGAGTCGATGCAACGAGACACTTAAAAAAGAGGCAAAAATCCAAACACGTAATCTTTGAATAAAAGAGCAGAACGAGAGAATTTTACAGTGAATTCAAGCAGACAGCTACCAGCTCATGTAAGGCGACATTGAGCCAATTGAAAAAGCTGTAACAACTGCAGTTATCACTCACATACAGTTACAGTACACTATACCAGCTATAGCCAGTTTGAAGGAGCCGAGCAGATGTATAATACGCACTTTCACTACATGTGGCAGGTGAATTCAGAAATACAGAATGTAAGCTGTAAAGTAACAGGTTTGGAAGGGAAACATTGTGTGGAGACATCGAGAGTTTGGATAATGTGAATGTTGACAGTTGTTCTTAAATTCCTCTTGTTTTAAACAGAATAATAATGCTCAGATCTTAATCTTTCGGATTCCTTCTAATCTCATTCATGCTCCCAGAATATTTATTTGCATAAAACAATTATTTTCTGTTGCCCGTGAATGTATTGTATTCTGTTCTATGTGGCCTGTTTTTTAGCATTGTCTCCTCCTCCCACATGCAGTTTCACTATTTTTAGCCTTTCGTTCTGTGGACGGTTACAAGCACCCTCCGATGCTGTCAGCCCAAATGATCTGTCAGGATCCTGTGCCTGCAGACATTCTCGGGCGTGAGACGAAACTTTCTGATAAGCTGTGAACAATGTTGGTGCACGTTAATGATCACTAGTGCAGAAAGGTGACGGATGAGCTTACAGCTTGTGATAAAACAGTCTTATTAACTTGGCCTGCTCGCAAGGGTACAGTAATATGAGGAAGTAGAATAGATGCTGTAATGTCTCACTCTAAACATTAGATAATATGGGGAAAAGTTGACCAAATCTTTGTTGTTCTGGTTTGTGTGTAACATGCAAATCTTTTATGTTTGAACAGAGTGTCTAAAGTTTATTTCTTCGATTTGTAATTATTTTAATCGAAGTAACATTTGACAATCATTTGTGGATTTTGCAGAAATGGTAATGAAAATCGAAGTTACACCTATTTTAGGCAAAAATTGTCATGAGGAAAAAATATTTAAAGAAAATATTTTGATAGTCCTGTATCTCAGAAATCTCTGTCATCCAGGAAAAATGTCATTTGACTTATTTTCAAAGAAGTGTTCAGTCAGTATTCTTCCAAAGAAAGAGAAAACAGTCTGGGCCATAACTCACACACACACTTATGTTGAGATGGATATATGAGATCAAAAGATGAGCTGCTGGACTTACTGATAACAGCCTCACAGACTCAAAGGTAAAGGTGTTCCTCAGGCCAAAAATCAGACAGTTATACATTATCAGAGGAACAAAATCTGCGTTGAAGTTATCAGTTAACTTCTCCAAAACCTTACTTAAATATATAAGGTACACTCAAAAAATAATAATATTTGACGTTTGGTAGAAATATTGTCAGTTGTTTACAGAATGAAAAGAAAATGATCATTTTACCTTAACACAAACCTACTGTATAAATAGTTAATTCAAAACAACGGTCTCTTGATATTTTCAGCGGATAAAAAGAGTAATATCCTCAACAATCGTTGAAATAAAATGTTTCTGTATGATCCCATGCAATTTTCTTTAGTAGTTTCATTTCTTATAGGATGAACCTATTGTTTTCCTATATTCATATACATACACTTTATAATATAACATTAAAACGTTTTAGAGAGTGAGCAACATTTATTTATGTTCTGTATTCCAGTTTGAAACACATCTGTTTCAGACAAAATCTGACTTAATTTATAGAGCCTCACGCAAAGAGTATTGTGCATTCATAACATCTTAAAGAATAACAGATATATAAACGCTCTGTGTGCACTGCATGTGCTTTTACAGCCATGAAACCGCCAAACGCTGTTAATCTGCGTATGAATGGGTAAAAGAAACTCTCTTTCGGCGTCAATGTGCATTAAAACCATTCAGTGTTTGCCTTTTAATCTGCACATGGCTGTAAAATTTCTCAGGAAAATGTGATGATGGTTAGAGGGCCGGCTTTGTACAATGTTTGATGTTGTTGTTTTAAAGCAGTGGTTTAATGTCTATGTAGGCCGAACGTGAGGTAGCTGTGCTTGGGAGTGCATATATGGTTATGTACCGAGTCCTGAGGTGGTTTGTTTTCCCAGCTGTTAGAAGGGAAAGTCCAGTCCCATGTGACCTGTGTTTCTCAGGCTGTTCTCAGATCAGCCGCTCCGGCCGGGACCCTGATAAAAAGCCATCTCTCATATGAACGGGTTTGTTTCCTTCATGAGCTGGCTTATGTTCCCCTCGCTCTGTGGATCAGGAATTAATGGTTGAGCTGAGACTTCCTAGGAACAGGGAAAGGAGTCAAATACACAAATTTGATGAAAATGGAGTGGCTCAGCGACGTATTATTGTAGGCTTACCCTGAAGCAAGTGATGCACCGTTTACCTCCTCCGTTTCTGAAAACACTCCCTGTGTACTATATTAGGTGTCCGCCATTTCGTAGTGGTTTCCGAAACCTGAGTGAACTGCTTCATTCCATACATTCATTCACTCTTTTTTACCCACAATGCACTTCTATTTTGAGGCAACATTATATATACACTCGTTCACTCACTATTTCCCATGATACAACACGCGACGACCACTTGATTAGAATCAGCTGGATGAGAGGGACCATTAATGCCCCGAATCCACGTTTATACACTTGTGTTTGTTCTTGTTGACAGTTATTTTCTTATTTCTGAGAATAAACTGATTAAATGAATGTTATAGACAGTGGTGCTTTATTTGAAATACATTAAATAATTCTATTAAGCGTAATAAACGTTAAAGTAAAGAAACGTGGCAAACAGTTGTTTGTTCTCTATGTTAAAAACAATACGTAAACGTGACAAATACGGCGAAAAGGAACTTTACCATTTTTTTTAAACAATCCATGAAGCCACACAGGTGTAGTATAACCATCAAAAAATGTCCCTGACAGTACTGTCAGAGGTTATATTACGTCAGGGTCCGAAATTGTCACTTATTTTCACTTCTTCCACATATAGTGGACTCAAATGTCATTAGGCTATAGGGAATAGTGAAGGAGGTAGCGAGGGAGCGTTTTCAGCATATGCATTTTCATGGTCGCTCGATATCAACGTCACCACCACCAATCCTCAGATAACTTTATCAAACATTTTTTTTTAAAACGCATTGCCTGGAAAGTCATTTCTCAGTGAATGAATCCCCAACAATGATTTTAGGTGTTCGTGCCCATGTTGCATTTGTGAGATTGATATGCGCAATGACGTCCAATGTCCCCGAATTAGTCACTTTTAGCAACTTGTTAGCAACCGCCGTTTTGAAGACACAATAAAGGTTTAAAAACTCTTCCGGGCATTGCATACAAAAAAAGTCATATCTGCGGTACTCAATTTGCTTTGCTGCACAACCACCCACAACCCCAATGCAAATGCAGTGATGCTGCTGAACTGAGTCCTTCGGATACACAATAGATTTTGTGCCAGTAGAGAGACCATTGGCGATTATAAGGAGACAATTTAAACCCTGACAAAATGTCCATGCCCAAATATTTATATTAATATTTGTTTTGCACTTTTCTATTTTAGTCTTAATACATTTATTAAATGTATTACCTTTATAAATGTATCTGTACCATCCCTTTCATGTCAAGTCTTACACAGTATATCGTTCAAAGGGACATCCCAATCTCAAATCTCTCTAATAAATGTCACAATCTGTTGCTGGGTCATTATTTATCAGTAAAGATTTTTTTTTCTTAGCCAAAGACTCGGATAAGCACTTTAGATGAGTGCTGTCCGTCAATTCAAGATTTTGAGTTCATCTAATGCCACATGCAGAATAAAATGTTTTAAACCTATGTGAAAATAGCATCAGGATCATTTTCTTAAGTATGCCTTCATGAATGTAAAGCACTTTGTTTGGAAGGTAAACAACTGTATAGTGTGCTGATGAGACGAAAACTTGAGAGAGTGAAAACTTTACAGTAAGTTAGATGGGAAATGTATTTTTCCAGCGTCACATTATGTAAACTGCAAAGAACTGCACATATGCAGATGTCATATAGCAGTTAATACACACACCTTATTATCTTCTTCTGAAGTTCACGCCGCACTGCGACAGGCCTTGGATTAAAGAGCACGCTAAATAAAGATGAAGCTGAAGTCATGTGTTTAAACATTTCGCAGATATCGTTATATAAAACATTAATATAATTAATATAATATAAATAAAACATAATAAAACATTATATACTGTATTAAAAGTACAGGTACAGTACAGGCAACATTAGATATTGTAGTGCAGAATGAGTATGCAGAAAACAAAATTAAGACTGTGATATGGTGAAAGATGGTGTACCCTTGAAAGTATACCCGTGAGGTTTTGACTGCTGTATGGAAAATAATTCCTCCAGCTTTAAAGGGTTAACGTGTTAGTGTGGCCTTTCCCATTTGGTCAAATGCATCTGTCAGCACAGCTATTACAATCCTCTCTGCCAGGGGAAAGGGAACAGGGCCAGTGACCTTGCAACCAACATTGAACGTTATTTTCCGCCTGCCACCCAAATACATATTGCTTTTAGAATTCATTTGTGGCCACATGTTTATATTTTTTATTTAATGCGAGCATGTGCATTGGCAATTCCATAGGTACCAATCTAGCACAAGTCTTGTTTTTTCTGCTTTGACCCTTTAAACTGACAACAAATGTGATAATGCAACAATAGGTCCATGTCGATGACAGACCCTGAGGAGTGAAGGAGAGAGTTTATTTTAATGCTCAACAAAGTCTTGTGGTACAGTTTGAAGCCCTGCGTGGAGATTTGAGGAGGTTGCATTTTTTTATTATGAGTGATAATAGAGACATGCTAAAAGATAGTATGTATGTGCCAGGGAGTACCAAATCAATTTAAAGATACATGTGATCAAACTAACAACAGATATAACGATACTTGTTGTGTCAATAGAATTACACTTTTTTCTTTCCTTAAGATTACATATAAAATATAAAACACTTTACAATAAGTTTGTATTTGTTAACATTAGTTAATGCAATTAACATTGTTTTTTTCTGAATTTACTGATAGATTTTAAAATCAAATAGTAAATGCACCCTGAACTTACATGAACAATTATATTGATATTAACAAGCAGCATTCATTTATTTACATAGTTTTATATTGTATTGTGTATTATTATGTTTTCTTATATTACAAAACGTATAAGACTTTTATAAGGTACATAATGGATTGTGATTGTGTGAAGAAACAGACTTGGAACAAAAAAAGGTTTTAATTTAAAATAGAAATACTGCAGTTGACCACATTGACTGACTTCAGAACTTTTTCAAGGTTTCAGCAGTCAACGGATCAAGATCTGCATCATGACAAATTTACCTGAATAGATACATGCTAAAAACGTTTTACATTTATTACAGTTTTGGCTACTTTTATAAAAGTATTGAAAATTAGATATAGCAGTTTTCCATGAAAGCTTAAGCAGTTTTCACATTGCAAAAATACTGTCTATTAAATAATATCAGTGTTATCCATTTTCTTTTTACATTACACCCATTTTGACAAGTGTCATTCACAGGCCTACATACCTTATTGTGCTGTTATTTGACAGATTTTTACACATTTCTAATATGGGTAAACAAACTGTCAACTTACAACTAACTTTTAGATTTAAAAAACTGTTATTATTTGGGGTGGTTTACAGTATTTTCACACCTAAAGCCATTTGTTTGGCTATATGACTCATGAACGTATGAAAACAAGAATACCTTAATTTGCTAAAATAAACATTCTTGCATCGTTTTATTGACAGTGAAGAAATGGCTATAATCTTTAAAAGACGGTAAGGCAACAGCTCGTGAGAAGTGTTGGTAAGAAGAGAAGAACACACTGACAGGCCCATCAGACCAGCCTCTCAAGATCTTGAGTTAAATTTAGACAGAGGGATTGGATGAGATCCTGGAGACATGCAGGCAGGAGCTGAGACAGTCGGGGAAAGTGATGAGCTCTCCACTTGTTGGACCTTTCCAAACCCAAGCGTGTCTTTCCATCACGTGGCTGTTGACACCTCGGAGCTCAGGCCTCCATCATCTCACATCTTTCCTCCTCAAGCATGTCCAGCTTTTAGAGCCCTGCTATTCAAAAGAGCCACTGCAGATACAAGCTGCAACATAAATCAAACACCGTACACAGGCTCCCGGTAAGACAGACCTTACACCTTAATGCTAAGTAAGTGTCTTTGCTTGTGTGTTTAATTGACACATTGCTTTCAAATAGTGGCCGGGAACGAACAGTACTATCATGCACTGTTCCATTAACATTTTTTCATTGTCATTTATCTCGAAGGTAAGACTACACCACACTGATTCAATAACAGGCTGGCGGAGAGGCAAAACATTGGAATAGCTGTTACAAGATGTACAGCTGGGCTTCTAGAATTTAAGTCATCATTAGAAGATGTTTTTAACTGTGGTGCATTGCTGCTGTCGCTGTCCCTCAAATCAGTGCCATAACCGATTCAGAACTCCAGCCAAAAGATTGTGTCAACTACTGCAAAAAATCATTTACTTAATCTGTATCTTGTTTTCCAGTTGAAATATCTAAACATACTGAAAGCCAGATGGATTTCTTTGAGAAGCATTACATGCCAAGACTTGCTTAATATCTTACATCATTAGTGAATATTTTATGTTTTAAGCATACACAGCACAAAATGTTGTTAATCTTAAAATAAGATTTTTTTGGCCCACATGAGAAAAGATGTTAAAAACATTCTCTAAAAATAAGTGTGTTTAATTTTCGCCTTGTAAGTTAAGGATGTTTTACTATTTATATTTACATTTATATATAAACAAGCAAAAACATTTAAGAAATAATAATAATAACCATTATTCTTATTATTGTAAATAAAAATAATAATAATAGATTATTACTAACTTATATTTAATTAAAACATTTTTTATATTTAATTGTATTGCCAATAATAATATTATTTATTTTTATTTTATAAAAAAAAATTGGCAGCGTATGATAAAAAAGCCTACTTGTGGTTCAGGGTTAAACAGTGGTTTAAACCCCTAATGCCATCAGCTGTGGGTTTGGTGAATACATGAAATCATCATTGTCCCAAACTGCCTGGAGGTTTACATTGTATTTAGTTATCATGTCATTCAAGCTCAGTGATTATGGCTAAGCTACATTCATGCCTTCTAGGTCATAAAAATGTCTCACCTCTGATCTTAAACGTGACACATGCAGCAACACTGGAGACTTCTAGCAGTAAAAGTGTGATCCTGGAGTCTGGGCTTCTGTGGTCTGGACAAGTCATAAGCAAGGTTTTGCCTACGGTCTAATAAACATCACACTGGGATCTGAATGTTACTCCGTTCATAGCAGCGCCCGGAAATCAGTTTGTCAACAATTTGCCCTTTGGCTAGAGCTTTTGAGATGATTGCCAATGCTTTGACAGTTTAAGTAATTGTTAGCAGCTTGCTGATCGCATCGAATAGCCTCCGGATCGCATCAAACTTATTTGGGTGTGAAGTAATTTTAGAATCAAAAGAGGTCAATCAAATCTTCTAAATGATGGATCTAGATCTAGAGCTGATCTTTTCTCACTAGTATCGTATGTCTTGACTCAGTTCCTTTTGTGGTTCTCTTTTTGGTTGGCATGGCCATGAGATTAAGGTCCAGCTGTCCTAGTGAACCTTATCGCACTTCAATATTCCGGTTTGTCGGAAAATGAAATAACTTTTCTGTCCCTGGTGGCAGTGTACGCAGCGGCTGGGACCACCTGACACTGGATTACCCCCATGGAATCCTGGGAATGGAGGTGTCCATTCTTCAAAGCCACACCGCAGGAGATCTGGCATCCCTGAATTGTGTTTATTTGTTGGCACCCTGTCGTGAAAATCTTCCCATCAACTGCATATTAATCTTGTCAGCGAATTTCAAAAAGCTTTCTTCTTTTGCATTCACACTACTCCCGGCTCAAGCCTCTGATGAATTTATGAACCTCTCCTCACCTCCTCACTCAACCTCACTTGTTGCTCCTCTGCCCTGTTCAAGTAAATACATGTGCTTACACAAAAGTTCATACACATGTGCACATCCAGAAACTCACAGGCTTCTTTGGTGGCATGTATCTTACTGAGGTCACTAAATGATACAGTGAGAAGACACCTCTTAATCCTGCCAGTGCCAAGAGCCCACATTCTGTTTCTCGCCAGTGGAGATTTATGACAGGGCACCCTTATCTAAGTGGAATTCGTAACTATCTTAGAAGCTAATTCATGTATGAATTTGAATTCATAATTTGAATAATATGAATCGTACAAAAATGTACAACTTCAGCTTTGAAACACGCTTTTTAATTTCCCATTGGCAAAACATTAAGGAGTAACCTGGAAGTCTGAAAGGTGCAGTATAGTTCACCCAAAATGCAATTTATCTAAGTAAATAATGACAGATTTATATCTTTTTTTGTCAATCTAACGAACTGAGGTTAACCTAAAGTACAAAACAAATGACTTTTTACTATTAAACATAGTATTTATGGTTGTCACCATATCAGATCACTGCAGAATTATTGTGGACAAATTATTTAAAGAAGTCATATGACATTTATGGTTAAAAAACGCTGTATTTTCCACATACCGTGCATCTTTGTATCTCCTCTTTGCCCCGCCTCTCTGAAACACGCCGATCATTTACAAAGCTCATTGCTCTGAAAAGCGAGTTGTGCAATGATTGGCCACTTACCAGTGCGTAGTGATTGGTCGAATATGGCAACCATGCGATGGAAATGTAATGCCCCTTACCATATTTGGAACATAAGGTTCTGAAGCAATTGTACTAACAGGTCCCCCACCTTACTTGCGTTTACATTTGGGCGATCTTCGTCAAAGCATACCAAGAACTGACGTAGATTTGCAGGGTTGTAGTTACATTCGCTTTAGATAGAATGCATCTTTTTTTCCGACACTTACATTTTTGCAATTTTACGTGCCTAATATAGGATGGGCAACTTATAACACACCAAAGATACAAAAAACAAGTACTGCGCCATATGACCCCTTTAAGATAACAATATTGTTGCAATATCTTTATAAAGCAATAAATAATGCTATAACTCAATCTAAAAAATAACTTTAGGCAGGTAAAGAGAGTAAGAATTCGTAACCACTGTAATTCTTAAGTTAAATATTTTAAATGGTATGAAAATTGAATAATTTACAATAATACCATGTAGTCTTGAATTTTATGCTAATAACCAGTATATTTTGACACCCCTAAAAAATAAACATTTCCACCCCTAAACCAGTAGCTTCACAACCTAATTTGGTCTTTATATATTTTAGCATATGATGAAAGTGTCCAGTTTAACTGCACCTTTTCTGTTGCTTCTCATCAAATTTTCAGGTGCTTAATATTTGTGTTTTACAGGCTTTGGGCTGAACATGTGTGATGGGAATCAGGTTGCAGGGGTACTCTTGCACTTTAAGGGTCCAGTGAGAGCTGTAGTCAAGTGAAAGCAGAGCACGTCCCTCAGTACAGCACAGTTAACATACTGCACAAGAGAAAGCTAATCCTGCTTATACATGCCTTACCAGGAAAATGTAGTTTTATACATTCAGAAAATTAAATGACTTTTATACATAGGTTGAGTTTTTAGTTAAAGTTTAAATGATGGTTGCTGTACGGTTCTTTTTTGTATGATCCATATATGGTGTTACAGCAAACAATTTACTGTATAAACACCATGCAGTCTGGCTTGTAATACACCCTAAAATGACAGTCTGGGGGTTTAGAATGCCACTAACAACCAAACCCAAGCAAGGACCAGGGTTACTGAAGACGTTTGATACCTGTTCACCCTGGAACCCAGCTGCTTAGATTTACTGAAATGTTGAAATATGGGAAGAGGATATGGGTCTATCAGAATACAGCAGACGTACCATGATGGGTGTCTCAGTAATGTCATACTTAGAAAGACGGTCAGGGTGCTGAGAGAGAAAATATTATTGGCAAAAGGCCTCACACACTCACACTCTGTTTCTGAAAATGACAATTCTATCATCATTTACATTAATCATCTCATGTTATTCCAAAATATTGTGAAAAATCCACATTTAAAATTTACTGAACAAAATATGCTATCTTATGCAATGACATGAAGACATTTTGTGCCTGACATGTGCAAAATCTTCTTAGAGCCTTCTTTAGGGCCACTGTATATTTAATTTCAAATTACAGATTACAAATTATGTTTTTCTTGTGCATTGCAAGTAATATCAATCAAATTGCATAATCAACTAACATTATAAAGATCAGTTTCATTCATTTTTTATAAACTATTAAATTCAAAAATTCCTTTTATTTTCCAGCTTTCGGCCCATGCAGGACCTCAGTGATGTGTGATTTTACGTCTCTTTGTGCTTGAATCTCCATAAGAGCAGCAAAATATCTTTAGCACAGATTGTGTAAAGATAAATCTCACTGAATAAATGTTACAGCGTATGACAGCGTCACAAAATGGGGTTGAAATTAAATACTGGGATCCACAATAAATACAGACTGTACTGTAAAATGTCAAATGGTAGATTTAAACCGCTTTCATTTTATGGGGCATTGTAATAATGACACATATCCAAAAAAACTTGATGGTGATGTAATTGAAGCATGCAAGACATTTTATTGCTTGGAGAGATTTATGGCCATGTGACACATGGGCCGGATAAAACGTAACTCAAGACACCAAGAAAATGAGAGAAAGGCACCCAAACAGTCGCCGCTCGGAACCGCTTATCTTGCTGAACTGAATAGATCTTTGTTATAGTCTTGCTGACAAAACAACGAACGCATGTTTCAAAGAGATTGTATCTCCCTCCTAGGCTCTCTTCCTGCAAGTCTGGAGAAGATCTCTGGAGATCAGGCCTGGCTCTGTTTAGTCGGTGCTAAAAAGGTTATCTGCAACGTATGAAGGTGCTAAGCAGAGATCTTTCAGTGTGAGCATATGCCTCAGGGTGTGTGTGTGTGGATATGTGTGTGCGTGTCTATCCTTATTTGTGCAGTACTTCAGATGGGAGGGGGGTCTCTCCTAATAGTTTTATTAAATTAATCACATGAGTGAGAGATCAACCTTGGCCAGGGGGCTGCAGGAGGCCCGTCCTCCGTATCGACACGGTGATGGCAGGCCATCGGAATTCCAGTGCTGAGCCATGAAGGAATAGACAACTTCAACAGGACCGTTCATCCACACATGAGACAGAAAATCGGGGGCCCTGCTCTTTAACTTAATTAAACACTAATATGAAGCAGTCAGTGCATCTGCCTTTGTTGTAAGGGGTTGTTGGGAAGGTTCTGGGCCTCTTGGTGTGTGCTGATGCTGCGGTGTTGAGATGTTATTAGTGCAGGATTACACCAAACCCCAGGGCTCTCGGGGTTGCTCGCTTGGCTCTCAGAAGCGTGATGGCGGTGGAGGGGCCTCTGTGATGTGGGCCTGGCCGAGGTGTGATCACTGGCCAAAAGATTAGAGGGAGATCTATGTCTCAATCCTGTCGTGCTGACAGATGGAAGGGAAGTGGTGGACGAACCTTGAATCGTTCTACATTCACTTGCATTCTCATAGATCGTCATACGCCCTGATGTCCTCACCT
Organism: Barbatula barbatula; assembly: GCF_947034865.1. Taxonomy (NCBI): domain Eukaryota; kingdom Metazoa; phylum Chordata; class Actinopteri; order Cypriniformes; family Nemacheilidae; genus Barbatula; species Barbatula barbatula. Next base: position 14,445,449 of record NC_136772.1, read on the forward strand.
GCCTTTACCGAGAGTTTGAGATTCAACCAGCATCGCCACAAAGACCATCAAATAGTAACTTGAACATGCATGGAGATTCATTCAGGAGGGCCGTCTGAAACATTCTAGGCAGGTTGAAGTGTATATATCCCTCGGTTTAACTTCACACCCCCAATGTGGAATCTTTAGTGCTAATTTGAGAAAGTTTTACTGGGTAGTCTATGAAAATAAAGGCATGTGTTTGATGATTGACAGATCGCTCGCTGCTCTGGGTGGTCTTCGTTGCGCTAGCATGGGGGTGGGATGGTTATGACAGCTTGCATCCCTTTAAGACGTTTTTATTTTGTCCACCTTCTTTAAAAAAAATAGAAGCAAACCTTAAAGGGACTGACCATGCAAGGCATGAATATCGCATCCCCAAAGGCAACTCGACATGTGAAGCTCAGATCCCACATGTTACCAGTAACGAAAAACCCTAATGAATCCAACCTTTCACTGACTTTTTTCTATAATTTGGTTTTCACGGCTCATTTTTGACAAGGTCTACTTTCAATTCTTCACAGACCCTAGGTAGATAGTCTCGTTGGCCTTTCCTGAAGGTTTCCTTCAATTTAAGCCTCACAAATATACTGATCCATACACAGATTCTTAGCTGTGACTGACGTTGTCCTCTAATACTGTTTGGATGTCTCAGGCTTTCCTCACAAGGATGTTTACACAATAAGACCCCGGTGACCTGTACAAACATCCATTAATTGGAAGTAATTACATCTGTTTCCAACAGCACACAAAATCCAAGCATATCGGTGGACAAAACAAAGAGATTCCCATGACAGGGGATCCCATTATCCACACTGATCCTCTCCTCAAAATTACGGATGTTTAATTTTCGTTACCACACCTGTTGTGGGACAGCTGAGCCCACCAGTGATATTCATATGACACAGGGACTAGTTGTCACACTTACTCAAGTGAATATAGGCTATATTAGGGTTTAACTTCCAATAGCGATTTTTATACAGGTTAATAGCTTGAAGTATTGGCTAAAAAAACATTGCTGTCCTTCCGAAGCCTCAGAAACCACTGAATTATTAAATCATGTGGGGCCAAAGTTGACAAGCACTTTTACATTTTTTTATTTGGTTAGACATTTGAGTATGGAGCAAATATGGAGATAGCGAAAACTAAAATGATCGGTTACAGTATATTTGTAACAAGAACAAAATCTTTACAGTACAGCAGTTCTAAAAACACAACAGAATTTGTAATCACACATTTTGTGCAAAATTACAATCAATAATATGCGACAACATTCTCATAAACAACTTGCCCCTCTTTTATTTCGTATACTTAACACATTTAGCATGTAGCCTATAAAGTTTCTGCATACATGATCTTAAAAGCCACAGGAGACGCAAGCAATGTATAACACGCAGCTGTGAGGGTCTCTATAGCGTTCAACCATTTTATTTTAGTGCGAAACAAGACAAGAAAGTATTTTCTCACCATAGATCATTTGTTCTCTTAAAGTCTGTGCATCCGCATCTGTAACTGAGCTCAAAAAGACATCGGAAACAAGTCATTTGAGCTTTCAGGAACAAACCTGACTTATTCGCTTGATATTTCTACACGATTGACATTTATAGTGTGAGTACCTGACTTAAAGAGAAAGCCCTATAATATTTGCAAAATACAGTTGCGTTTGCCCTACTTCGATCATTTTAGTTCATTTTAGCTCTAAGCTGCATTTATATACACTCATTGTGTTTTGAAAGCCAATATTAGCCAGGCTGTTTGTATTTAGTTTTGTTTGGAAAGCATATTTGAACTGATCTTATTTAAGACCAAGCGCTGCTATGATTTGCCCTTTGCAAGTTTTTGTCAATACATTATTGCAGGTTTGCTTGTGCAGAACAGATTCATGTCTGGATATATAAGAAACGATGTAGATCCTACCTGTCCTAAACATGTCAATGACGGTTTTTATTCTTTACCCCGCTGTACTACCCAAATCATAAATCAAGAAATGTAAATCTTTAAAAGTTGTGTGCCATTATAAAAGCCTATTTCAGAACAAATCTGAACATTGTGCCCAGAATCGATCTGTATTTATTTTCCTTGTTTAATTGGACAAATGAAGCACATTCCTCCATGGAAATATAGGAGCATTATTGTTGGAGAAGAATAAACAGAGAGCAGTGCAGAACAGATTGTAAAAGGGCAGAATAAACAGTGAACACTGAGCAAAGGATCGAATGTCTGTTTATAGGGCATACTATGAAGTGAACGACTCTAAAATGACTAATTACATCAGCTGTGTGGATTTCTGTGAAAGAGCTCTTGAAAATATCAGCGTGGTAGAAATCACTGTTCAAATGGAACTGACATATCAATGGCCTATAAGGCAGTTTCTAAACCACAACCAGTGACCTTTGGTGAATCCATATAACAGCCCAAATCCATGAGGGCCAATGTTGGTCACAAACGTTCTTCGGAATATTTTCTTCTGTGTTCTGCAGAAGAAAGAAAGTCTAAAATGGTTTGAAATGACATTACGATGAAAAAATGGGGGAAAACTTCCTTGAAGTCATTGAGCACAAGCATTGTACTGATTCTTGGATAGGACAAAAGTGTAGACTTTCTATGTTGATCTTATAAAAAACCAAATCCTATCCATTCGCACAGTAAAACTCAGCAAACATTTCTGCATTTAACATTTGGATAGACAGACATCTCGGTGTATTTTGTAATATCTAATCAGGTTTTAGAAAAGCAATGCTGCCCCCCAGTGTTTCACCATGGCCATTTATTGTGACAGCTAAATATTCTTGTGCCTAGCTTTTAGACATCTAAACAAAGTCTGAACATTGTTAACATCTTGACAGCTTCCTTGAATTGATGAACACAGTAGCATCCCAAAGCAATGATTTTGTGTTTAATACCGTTATAGGAATACAGTGCTTATTTTATAACTTTTATCACCCAGAAGATGATTGGCAACTAATATCCAACATGTTAAATGTTACATGTTAAATGGTTGAAGGTTTAAACCTTTTTATGGTGGTCTGATCAATGCTTTTGTATGTTAGGGACTGTGACTGCAAAGTGTAATTTACATATTTTAATTGGTTCTGTCTGAACAAAAATAAACATCAATACATCAAGAAACACTTAACATGTACCTGCACAGGTCAGAATACCTCACAACAAAATATGCTTTTTTTCATAAAAATCATTATTTTCATTAAGGAGTGCCACAATTACTGATTTCCAGTCAAAGTAATAAAGCAGAAAAAAGTTATGAGGTGAAAAATGGCCGGTAGATGTTTTAAATCAGCTAGATGACTCAAGTGTTGGAGAACTCTAGAGATGTCATAGACGTTTCATGAACACTCTCCATGCTGTGGATGTTATGAGGACTCTTTATTGCCATGAAAAATATCAGGCTCAATATTAAACAAAATTATTTCCGGACATAGTTTACAAAATTGATTCAGACCAGGATTGTTCGGTCTACAATTAAACAAGAGGTTTTAACCACAAAAATCTATGTATCAAAAATTTCAAGAACATTTTATCACACCATTCAAACAAATTGGTATACAGTTTACATTCAAGGTAGCTACATGATTCATTTGAAATGCACATATTGCTCTATAAAACATGCCTGTGTATTATTAGCACATCCTGTTTGAGGGGGATTAACACAGAACGTGTTCTCTTGTGACCCTTTTCAGAGGAATTTTTAATATTGGTAGGTGTGACATTTATAGTTTCGAGAGCCGGACCGGACTCATAAAATGCTGCAAGGCTTTTTACGACTTCATAAATACACACTTCATTTGCTTTTTTCATTGCTGCTGGACTCGAGTCTAAATAAAAGAGAGGTTTCATTATTTTCATTACACTGATGATGGGAATGTTGACGCGCAGCAGGACAATAAAGTGCGAGAGGCAAGTGTGAATCTCTGCTAAGACTCTGTGTCAATGAAAGCAGTGAAATATGTGTTTGAATTTAGCCGCATCGTTATGATTCTCTTTCCAGGTTGTGAATTATGAATTCCACATATGCATGGGCTTGTTACAGTAAATTTAAGCAGGTTATGAGCTCAATAAAATCTATGGGAATCTCCCACTGCTGCTCGGAGGTAAACATGGCCACAGCCGTAGAGAAAGACCGAGCTAAATGAATATCACTACAGAAATCTCTTCTATTTTATCAGGTTTACGATGATAAGTAGGATGAATGCCAGTGAAACATTATGTCTTCATATTTTTATCCGTTCTTCCTTTATAAGCATGACTAGGAATATTGGGCATTAAAGAAGCGGGTAAATCAACATATTAGTTTGATCATATTTCAAAAAACACAATAGTCTCAGTCTTTAAATTCTAAGAAATTGGCCTTTATGTACTTCACAATTGGTACAAATTACAAACAAACTTTTAAAAACTTTTTATTTTGTCATTGCGACCTGCAGGTTTTATGTAATGGTTAGAACAGCTCTTTCGCGTTTCTTTCTCTTCCTTTTCTTCTCCTCGAAACGGTCTGTGGCATCAGCAAAGAACATCACGTCCTCTTTGCTCTCGATCTCCCGCTGAAGGAACTGAAGGCCGGCGCTGTTAAAGCCCAGAACGTCCTGAATGTCAGGAGGATAGAAAAGTTAGCTTACGTGAGCTGAATGCGTAGACGGTGTGATCGCACAGGCACGTGAATAAAAGGAGGACACGCTGACCTTGATCTCTCGCACTTTGGAGATTGTGTTGGTTCTTAACTCATCAATGACAGTCAGCAGCATCTGATTACTAGTGATCTGACCAAAGTGCACTCTGGGAAATTAAACATTAAAAACTATTAGTAAAGAGCAAAATCAAAGGGGCCTTTGAAGATACTGTTATTACTTAATGCCAATACTCATTATCAACATATTGTCTTTGATACACATTTAGATTAAAATAATAAACATATCCAATAATGTTAGGATGGGTTAAGCAGAGACCGATAGTAAAAATAATTCATTTCTGCATATTTGAATATGTTTTTTACAATTATAAATTGCATCAAATTAAGGAAAGGATTGCTTTAAAGAATACATTAAATTTAGTTTAAGATTTTCTTTTATTAAATATTATTATCAATACTAATGTGATAGCTGTATGAGGCTTATAAAAATGAATGTGCTTGAGTACCTGAGTAGAAAGAAAAGACAGCGGCACACCAGCTCCACCTCCAGGCCCTGCTGCACGTAGATTTTGAAGAGCTGCAGCAGGTCTGGAACGTAATGAAACGGCAGCACCAGCAGAGACACTTCCAGCTCACTGTCAACAACAGAGATAGAGAGATGACGTGATGGATAAATAAAAGTGAAAAGATGCTCTGATTGAGCCAAGGATGAGCTCTTACCTCGACCGAACCTTCTTTATCACTTCCAGAACATATCGAGAAGGCTGCAGAAATGACGACATTTATTCAGTAAAGTGTCTCGCTTCTAAATTTTGCTTTTAGTAAGAGATTCATACATTTGACCCTTACTAAAAAAAATATTTACTCTTCAAAGCTGCTTTTTATAAACCATATATCATGATTAAAAAAAGAAAAGCTCACCGAGATATTTCCAAAAGCCATCAGTATGGGGTTGATCTTTGGAGGTGGTAACTGCAAAAGAAATAAACTTTAGAACTTCCAGGCCTTATAATGTATAGACGGTTGGGACTGAATGCAAAGTAAATCAATGTATTTATTTTATAGTCATATTACACTGTGTATTAATTCTACTTAAATTAAAACTACTCAACAGTCATTTATTCTTTGTGTAGGTCTACCGGACGTTTGAGCAACATAATAAGTTTAGGTTTTTCTGTTGAAACAGTCTATAGACTAAAACAGATATTGTTAGAATAAATATTCTTTCTTTTGCGTGCATCTGTAATTTCAGTTTTGGATGTTGTGTACATCTCTTATTTCAGGAATATGTCACGTGCACACCTCCTTCCCAGCAGCCTCACAAGCGAGTCTGTGCTCCTCCAGTCGTTTACTTTCCTCTCTATAAAGCTCAATAGACTCCATTATCCGCTCCGCCTGTAGAACAAGAACAGAGCTGTCAGTGCTCCATTGCTATATATTAAGATTAATTCTTTATCTGAATTAATAGATTTACAGCTTTGACGGTCTCAACGCTCTTCTTCCCGGCATGCTCTGCTTCTCCTTTAGTCTCTCCAGGGACCTGCAAGACACATGGATAACAATAAGACTACACAGAAACAAAGATTTGGCCAACGTTTTGGGTTCAACAGTGTTACTTACCACAGGTTCATCCCCTTTGGCCAGTGACTCCTCAAATTCAGCCTCTCTCTGCTAAAAACAAAACAAAAAAACAGAATCAGTTTCAACCGATTTATTTTAATGTTGTGTACAGCCGGGGGGGGGGGGGGGATTAAGAGACCATTTTTAAATAATTTTACCTTTTTTTAAATGTTCTACATATGTGTTTAGGAAAAATTATCATCAATATTTCACATGAAATATTGTTTCTATTTGCATTTATTTGCAGAAAATGAAAACTGGAGAAACAGGGCTGTATTTTTTAAAACCTCAAAAACTGCAAAGAAAACAAGTTTGTATTCTTTTAAGCAACACAACAGAAATATATGTCCCTGTACTTACGAATGCACAAAAACTATGTTTTAAGTGATAACCTGGATTTTTATTAGATTTCATGTGTCTTGTCATGCTGTCAGTCTTTTACATTGCTGTTGGATGACTATGTCACTTCTGAGGTTAGATTTTGTTGAAATGTAACACTGACACTGGAATGGACATAATACATCTAGAAATGCTTCTTAAATGAAAGTTTGGAATGGGCTCTAAATTTTCTTCCATGGCTGCATTCATAATGGGTGCACTTTTAAAATCTTCAAATATTGGTCTGAATATTAAAAATACAAAACATTCACATCTTAATCAATGAAGAAAAATACCAGTTATGTTTTATTTTATTATTTAAAAAATCAGTGTGTGTTTTATTTTAGACTAATACTTTTCTTTGTTAATGCCTGTGCTACTTATATTATATGTTTCCGGTACTAAGAATCCAATAATGTAATTCCTCATGATTACTTATATGACCAAAAGCCAGATTTTCTCCAAACCAACCACTTACCATCTCCCTCTCTTCCTCCAGAATGATGGGTTCCCTCGTTCTCTCCCACAGTCTGAGGGACTTATCATGAGATGAGGTGACAACGTAGTCTCCACTGGGGCTGATGGCCAGGCACCATACCTCACGATGATGACCCTTAGAAACATCAAATCAGGAGTCAAATACTGCCAAGATTGCAGAAACGTTTCTCATGATTCCATATTTTCAATCTACCATTGTAATATTGATTAGGACTTAAGTAAAACCAGACGGCAGCTTACATAACGCAAACTATTCCACACATTAACTGTCGTCTGCACATCTTAACTGTAATCCTCTCTATAAGAGCTACTTCCACCTTAACAGCCTTTGGCAAACTCATTCAGGCAATGACAATATTCCTACTGGTAAGAGTCCAACTATCAGAGAGGATCACCTCCAACGTCTGGATGTGCTCAAATTTGTCAGCGTCCCACTGCTTGATCTTTCTGTCCTTCCCCGCAGTGAAGAACAGATGGGTTTTGGGTACAAACTGAAGAAACATGACACTAGAGAGAAAAGACGACAGTAAAAAAACAGCAGATGACAAATAGCAACCATCTGGGCTGATGTCATCATCCCATTACAGCCCACAAGAACCAGAGAGACGTCAACACATAATACAGGTGACACCTGACTGAACACAGAAATCACTGCACTTGTCATCAGCCAAAACTGGATACATCATAACTTTCAATAACAATGTAACTGAAAACAACGCAGCAGCTATGCGTCACTATCAGTATATGCGAGCAGCGTTTAGTGCATTATGAGAAAATGTAAGGTCATCAGGACTATGGCCCTCCAGGATTGCCATTGACTTTAAGCAAGCAATATAAAAAGTACAATTTACGTATCTACAAGAGCACACTTTTTATTACCTGTCGTCATGTGCAAACATAGAGCGATGACAGTCTCCGAAATCCAAACCCCAGATCTTCACGTTTCTGTCTGCTGAGCCTGTTGCTATTAAAGTGCTGTCCTGAAGAAATTACACAGCAATCCACAAACACCAATTTAACAAACATGCTATCAATCTAAAACACTCACAGGATGTGTAGTCTCAGGAAACACACTTACATGTGAAATGTCCAGGCACAGAACGGGCAGTTTGTGTCCATAAAGTGAAAGGAAAAACTAGAAACAAATGAGACGGAAGAAAAACATCACATTCAACATAGTTACAGTTTTTTTTATTATATTCCTTACAAACAGCCGTTATTAACATCTGTCTCAGTTGATCCGATCACAAATTTAATTGAGTTATATCATCATGCATTCATTATCTTTAGAGATGCATTTGAGACATATACGCAAGTAAATTACATTGAACTCAAAATGTTCCAGCGTCCAACTATACGCGAACAGCACGATTTACCGCGTTTGGTGTGAACTCTATAAGATGCGGTCATGTTTTCACTTCTTTGCCAAAGATAGCGTATTAAACAAAACACGCTCTGTAGAACAGTTTGTCAGTTTAGGGCTACTGAAGAAAAAACTTAATGGAAGTCCTTGTAAGGGGACCTGCGGTATATTTATATAGAAATAGCTCATTCTAAGGTAAATAAAACAAAGCTTCATTATGTAAAATCTTTATACACCCCTGAAGAAATAGTTATGTATATTATACTTCACTTCGGTCAATAGATCCTCTGAAAACTACCGATTGGACCGTTAAGTATAAAAAAGACATCACCTTGAGCATGAGCTAAATTTTATTATGTCTACAGTGCTTGTGAATTACCTTTAGAGTATCCGTGTAAAATATTTTGACCGTACAGTCGAGTAGAGACACAGCCAGCAGTCTCTGGTCAGGGCTATAGCGTACACACAGCACATCCTCATCTAACTGCAGGGTACGCATGTGCTTCACAGTCAATCTCCTGTAGATCACGAAAAGCAATATTATATTAAAGCGAAGGAGACAACTATAGACTCAAAAGCTGGCCGATAGCACCTTTGTCTGGGAACACTCACTTGTTCCTCGCAGTATCTTGATCCTTTATGAGCTCAAAGTCCCAGAATTTCACGGTCTTGTCAGCACCCCCGGTTACAATCCCGCGCTATACCAAAAGACACACAAATCAAGTGAAAAAAAGGTCAGATGTGTTCACATAAACCTGAAATCCACATTGACAGCTTACAGACCATTTGGAATATATTCAGAAAGTCACTGTACAGAGATGGATGGTGTTTTGCAGAGATGAGTTGCTCTGTTTGAGGTCAATATTTCACCTGATCTGGAGACAGACACATGGACCAGAGAGCTCCTTCATGGGCATCAGTTGTCTCGAGAAGGCTGCCTGATGCCAGGTCAAAGATCTGAATCTTGCCACTCTGACAAAACATAACAAACACAATAAAAGCCCCAAAGAAGTGAGAACTAAAAACTTTTCTAGCAAAGGTTTCTAACAAAGAATACGTTTTGTCTAGGACTAAAAAGTTTGTGTTGGAGAATCATCATGGTATCCAGGAAATCGTCTAATGTGGATAATCATACTTGCATGTTTCATTTGAATACAAGCCGTGCACCAATGGTTGATGTACATTTTTGGCTAAACTTTTCCTTTATCACGTATGTATCGTGTATCGTACCTTTGTTCCTAAGATGATCTGTCTGTCTCCAGGAACAAATAATGAGCAGAGAGCATATTCACATCCCATGGTTCTGATGACTTGCAAGGTGGACCTGATAGAAGATACTTTTATCATAAACTCGAAACCTATGAAGCCAAACCAATGCATTCGTGTCTCTCAGTAAATTACAGATTATTTAGGATTGGTTGGCTTCACTCACCTATTCCACACTTTGACAGTTTCCCCAGAGGCAGAAAGGATAGCTATGTTATCTGAGCTAAAAGCCAGCGTTCTAACATCTGTGCGATGACCGCTCAGCGTGAGCCGAGAGGTCTTAGTGCCAGTTGGATTCTTCTCTGTGGTCTTGATAGTGAAGGTCTCAACTGTGTTATTCTGCAGTAAGAGAGCAATGTTCATCTCTCCATTAGGAGAAAGAAGGCAATCCATTGACCTGCAAAATAAAATGTCATTTCATGTTTGTTATAAATTCATCATTCAGACTGAATTCAGACTTTTCGTACAGAGATCCTGGAAAATGTGTCCCGGGATCATTCGATTTTGTTCATTCACACTGCCAGGGATTTTCTGGAATCTGTGCGTGTGTTCACACACATCCCATGAGGATCCCGTAAAGAAACGTGGCGAAATACACTTCAATGTAATTGGCTTTTTTTGTCGTGAAAAATGGGCTGATCACACTGAAGGATATTTTCTTGCAGTGTTTTAGGTGGCTAAATAGAAAGAGAACTGCCTTCATTTATTTAGTACAAAATAGGCCTAAATAATCTCTCTTTTTTTGGTTATTATTCTGTACCATATATTGTTGCTTTTTAAAAATGACAAAGTCGTCAGTTTTAAAACCAATTTTTGTATTGGTTAATGCAGAACAACGTAGAGCATTGAGGCAAAAGAACCTAAGGTGGGATACATATAGCCCAACAAGATTACGATAAATATAAAATGTCATATGAAAAAAAACAAAAGCAAATGGTTCAGGCTTGTTCAGTGCAAATTTACAGAGCCTTAATGAAAAATATAACGGAACACTGTGAAGTAAAAATGTTATTGTTTTGTATTAAATTGCATTTTCGTGTTAATAGTTTTGATAAACGTAATTTCAAGTTTGTGTGAACGGGTTTAACTGACCTAATTTTGGAGGAAGCTCTTATGTTTGCCAGTTTCTCGATCTCATCGGTCAGCTTTCGCTCCACTACCGGCTCAGGTACATCCTCTCCTGCTTCCTGAGACCTACAGAACAGATTATTATTCTTTATTAATAAATGGATTGGGTCTTGTGCTCAGTACATTTTAAAGAGACGGTCACTGACCTGGCTTTCTTCTTGGCTTTCTTTAGTTTTTTGTCCATCTTTTTCTGGATCTCCTCTTCGGAAAACACAGTAAAGACTTCAAATGTAGCTTCTAGGCCCTGTAGAGATGTTTTGAGCTACTGTATCAGAAGATTCCACATTGCTGGTTTCACAAAAAATAATTGCGATAAAAAACATGGAATTCACATACATGGCACGCCAGCACTTTAGCCTTAGCATCTGTAACCAAGGAAACAACCCTGTCTCTGGATTCCCTAAGAACAGAACCAGCTTTCATACAGCTGACAATCTGCTGTAGACAGAAATCAGACCTTTGTTAAGCATTTGAGAAACACATTTTTCAAGTGAAGTTTACTTTGATCAAAATGAATGTCAAGTGAAGTGGACAGAGGAAATATTACCTCTTCTGAATCTTCATCAGGACCTTCTTCCTCCTCTTCGTCATCTTCAAGAAGACTTTTGACTTTCTTTTCATGGGGCTCCCCTGCCGCCTTGACCTGTAAATAAATGTTAATGTCATTCTAAATTTGCACTAAATTCATATTCAATATACTAACTGACATACAATGCATTGATTCAATGTATGCTTGACCTGTTTTTAAGTGCCCAAAACCAGATAGTCAGAATGTAAGTCATAGTATAGGCCTACTGTCAATATTTGGCAGTTCACGTGCAAGATCTTATTACCTCTTCTATGTACTCAATATCCCATGCTCTGAGCTCACTGTCGGCAGACCCGGTGAGCAACCTGTTCTCTTGGTTCAGCAGAACCATTCCCCAAACCTGCAGAGATTGAACAAAGGAGGCTGTATTTCTACATATATCTGGACAGTACTGCAATCACATTCTCCAAATATAAACAAAGAAAATTCATTTTTATTGTAATATAAAACGTCGCTGTAGCCCTGAATATTTTAATCAAAAACGTCCTAAACCATTACATATTTTATAGTTATCAAAGTGACTAGAAAGCATTTCCATCAACAGCGAAGCAAATTACCTCACTGCGATGTCCCACCATGGTCTTAAAACAGTGTTGTGTGCCCAGGTCCCACCACTTTACAAAAGTGTCCTTGGAGCTGTGGGAACATGACATACCCTGAATCAGACCAGGAGCTGCACAAACTTGCTAGTTAACACGCCGTTACTTAATGATCGTGCAATGTGCTATGAAATGTTCTTTAGTATTGACATATTACATATTAAACGTTGATTTTCATGACAAAATAAAACTTTGGCATGACATATACAGGTTGATTACCTTGTAATCAAAAGATTTTTGTTCTCCAAGAACAAAACTTGCGTGATAGCATCTTTGTGCCCTTTGAGTCTATACAAACCGCATTCATTGATGATATCCCACACAATCACATCTGTGTCCTAGAAACAACAATAATACACGTATTAAATCTGACCATTCCTTTTTTCATTACCTGAATTTAAACACTGAACCACTAAAGTAGCAGTGCAGAATAAAGAGAGGGCTTTCATTTGCGTCTCACCCTCGAGCCAGTGACAAGTCGAGCACCCAGCGCATCATATTTCATGATGGAAACGGCTGATTTGTGTCCATTAAAGGAGATGTTGCTTTCCCCATTAAGCAGACTAAAAATCCGCACCCCTCCATCTTCATACCCCACTGCTATGTGGACACCATCAGGAGACGGGCACAGGTATGTCACCTCGTGCTTTTTACCTTCAAGAATAAGAACCTGGGGAATGACAGAGGTGAAAATGGAGAGTTAGTGTAAAGCTTTACTATACTGATGAGTGATGGGCAGCGCTTTAATAGACACTAGAATGGTCTCTGCGGGCCTCTATTAATAGTGTGTTGGTTTGTATTGGTGTGATGTTATTTGGAAACCAGTAAGCCATTATCAATACATCTATAAAATGCGTAAAACACACAGAATAAGATCTTTTGTTATGTTAAACGACTGATGGTTAATATGGTTATTACTGATGGTATATGTAAAGAAAACGTTCGGATGTTTTTCAGCAGAGAAGTACAATGCTGTAGGTTTACCTTCTCAGCTTTGCGCACATCCCATATAAACACATGCTCGCAGGCACCGACAGCAACATATCGACCCTTCTCGCCACGCCTAAGGGTAACAAAAGCGATGTTGGACTTCTGACTGCCGATCACTCCAAACACAGCGCTTGTCACATAGCGCAGGTACTGCTTAGTCAACCCCATAACAAGCCAGAGGTACCTGAGGACACAAAGTAAACCTACAAACAGGCACAACCCGTGTCAATGCTATGCTGCACAGCAGCATCAACCCACATGTGGTTTGCTCGTATCATATGCACAAGCTGATAAATGTGAGGTTAAAACAAAGTAATAACGTTTCTAATCAGTAATGACGTCAATAAAAGAAGTTACATACGTGATCGATGTGATTTATTTTGTTCTTTCAATCCTTTACAGTAACACTTCAACGCACATTGAGAACTTCGACATGCTTTTTCAGTCACACGTGACACCAAGGCGAATATAGTAGATTGCCGAGTACATCTTCCCTTAATAAAGCAAATACGGTTCTAGGATTTCTCTCTTGTCATTTGTATCAATTTCGTGTTACAAACATATTATACAATTTTAATTTATTATTTCCAGTGCATATCATATTTATTTATCTTCCCCTGTCCATTGTTTACGTACTATCGATTGCTTTGGTCTGTGAAGTCATGTCGCCGTTCATGAGGCAGAGGACGTGCATTGATGTGTTTAAAATAAAAATAATTGTAAAATTGTTGCTATTTAATATTATGTTAGCTTTGCATACAACTTATTTAAATTGCTAAAGCAGAACGTCTGATAAAATATAGGATGGACCTAAAAAGAGTGTGCGCTTTCAACACAACGCGACTCCATATTGACTGTCCCTTAAAGGAAAACCGGACGTGATGATTTTAGCCCTCGTGAATCAGCTGATCAGGAAGCTGACTGAGTGTTGCAAACAAGATGTGTTGACCACAAGCAACTAAAATCACTTTTTAACCAATGGTCCATTTAAAAGCGGAAGTTTGGGAATACAGACGTGATCTCTTCCCTCTCTTTAAAGCGAATATATTTTCCTACTTGTCTTCTGATGTATTAGACAGATAAGCAGCACCAGTGGACGAGATCATCTGGTAGGTTTATGATAGTTGTCATTGATGGCAGTTGTTATTGGTTTCATTTTTGCACATGTTGACATAGACACGGTGTGGCTGAAATTTGTATAGTTCGCTGTGCGTGTGTGTGTATATGTGTATGTGAAAACTTATTTTAATATATATTTTATTTTAATATATTATATATCATAGTTTTAAAACTCTGGAATCTGAGAGTGCAAAAAAATCTTAATTCTGAGAAAATCCTTTGTCCAAATGAAGTCCATAGCATGGCATGGGACATTAACAAAATATCTTCATGGAACATGATCTTTACTTAATATCCTTATGATTTTTGGCCTAAAAAAACGATGATTTTCACCCATAGGCCTAAAATGTTTTGTTGGCCTTTGCCACAAATATTCCTGTGCTACTGGTTTTGTGATCCTGGGTCACATATAATAATTGAGGTGAAGCATTTATATACCTTTACCAACATGTTGTTGTTTAAAACTAATTTGGGGACTCGACCTTTACACCAACAGTTTGTTTCTACTGAATATCTTATCTGTTAATGGAGTTCTGTCTGGTTGGACTGATAAAGTTTCTCTGTTTTGTTTTAAAGTCAGTCACTTTTATAAAAACACAATTTCTCAGATCTTTGAATTGAACTTTAATAATTGCAGTCACATTTTCTGTAAAGCTTGTGTTAGGAGATTTTAATGCATTCATGCAAAAGTCTCATAATATATTAAAATCGTGTAAAAAAAAAGTTTACAGAGTTCATTCACTCGATTACATTTATATCAACTGAAGATTTTCCTTTTCAACATGGTAGTTTCTTTCTACAATTCACTGCAGGCTGTCATTGTAACTGCTGACATGTTTAATCTGATGTATACGCCTTACATTGTGCGGTTGTGTTGATCTGACTCACTACATCTATACTATCTATACCCCTTTGTTTTTTAAACCTTCACCCTGTCTTTTTTTAGATTACATCTAAAACACAACATGGATCCCTTGGGAGCTCGTTCTCAGTTTGTGGATGTCCAGAGCCTCCCCACGTGGGACCAGCCTCAGGGAGTCCAGGATGAGGAGGAGGGAGAAAACTGTTTTACAGAGGATGATTGCAATTTGACCAATCAGATAAATTCTTTAACATCGCCTTTTGCTTTTAGACAAGACATCAACAGCAAGATTGTTCTCTTGTGAGTCTTCTTTACTTGACGGCTTCTCTACTATTTTCTGCAGTTATTTAAGCCTTAATAGTCTTAAGATCCTTACAATTACAATTTCAGATTTGCTCGGTTTACTTTTGTTAAAGATATACTTTAAAATATAACAGACAGGTCAAATGGCGGTGTAAAAATTGCAATGAATTCTGCTTAGTCATCCTTCATACATTTATACGCACACTGAATTGTGATGCACTGAACTGTAAGGGCATGCGCTGTGTATGATTTCCATAAACATTTAACACCCCTTGCAAGCAGAATCTCATGCACGATTATTCTATTTATGCCCCATTTAGTTATTCCCTCGTGTATACAAATCCACTTTATATCACAGTCGAATTTCACTGTTAAGGATGTCTGTATGGCTGCTTTCCGAGTCTGACAGTGTCTAAGGGCAGGGATTTGAACTCATGGTTTCTCTGTTATATAAAAGAGAAAAAACATTGTACAGAAATGATTTTCTTCTCCAAAAATTTAAGGAGGAATTGAATTCAGCAATACATAAAGAGTTGTGCCTCAGGATTTATGTTGTGGGATTTATTTATGTCACAATAATGGACATATCCTATAGCTTTCTTGTAGCCATAACGTTAAAGATGTGTTCGTATAGAAAAAAAGTATGAAGTGTATTATACTAAATGAAACGTTCTCTATTTGTTCTTAAGCCACTTTTATACCTTATATGATGTTCTATGTATCTCATATATAGAGTTACATTATTCCTTTATTTTACAGTAATGGAGATGTGGCACTTTTAAACTGTACTGCAATCGTCAATACAAGCAATGAGATGCTAACAGACAAGAACCCAGTATCAGACAGCATTCACAGATACGCCGGGCCTGAGCTCAAGGACGAACTACTCAAACTGAAAGGTAGAGGGCACTAGCTGGCTACCATACAGAGGACTATATCCTAACTAATTGTAAACTATTCATAATACTATAAGTTAATTCCTGTTTCCTGTTCTGAGTTTTGGAGCAGATGTTATCGTCATTTTGTTTGCCGAGTTTCACGACGTGGGTGTGTGTATGTTATTCCAGGATGTCGGACGGGTGAGGCAAAAATGACAGAGGGCTTTAACTTGGCGGCACGCTTCATCATTCATACCGTTGGGCCCAAATATAAAGCCAAGTACAGGACAGCTGCAGAGAGTTCTCTGTACAGCTGCTACAGAAATGGCATGCAACTCGCCAAGTAAGATGGACTTGCGGAAGATTGTTGCACTGGATGCTAATTTTCTTATCAGTCACAAGTTCAGATCACATATATTAAAGCCGTTCAGGTTGGCTTAACACCCGATTGGTTTAGCAATTCCCATAGCAACCAAAACATTTGTAAAATAACAAGAACGCTTATGCGCAGTGTCTGATGATTATTAATGGTGATGTCTAAGAATTTGTTTTGGAAAGACCTTGTGGATGGTTTGTTGGAAATCCGTAGCTTTAAACTGGGAGGAAAGGGAATGATAGGAGATTGTCCAAATAAGATAGCCCTATGGTATCCTTATTTGTTATGTACTTACTGTAAAAATACATGCCCATTTATCTGTCATTTGAGTTTACTGGGTGTGTCAGCAAGTGGTTTTGATATTCAGTTATGTCACCAAACAAACTACTGTCTGTTGCTATATGAAAACCTTCTTTCTCATTCATTTCCTCTCGTACATCCTTAAAGGATTTACATATATTCAATTACAGTATTTCGTGTTGTGTTTCTGTCCACAGAGAACATGGCATGGTGTCTGTAAGCTTTTGTGTGGTCAACACAGTAAAAAGGGCATATCCACTGGAGGACGCCACGCATATTGCATTAAGTAATTTCCTTTTTCTCATCTTTAATCTTGTGCTGTGAGTCAAGCACATGTGCAGATCTATCCTTTCTGGTGAACCACACAGGGATTCCCACATATTCACTTTTCACTCATCAGAAGGTGTTCTCCTTACTTTCTGTCTTTTCAGGGACTGTTCGTAGATTTCTGGAGAACCACGGTGAGAACATCGAGACTGTGGTGTTTGCTGTTACAGATGTGGAGGAGGTTCGTTTGCAGTTTCGTTACACGGTTTACGCAGCAGCTTCCATCCTGTAACTCTACCATGTGTAGAGAAAAACTCCTCTGTTTTTCCCTAAAGATCAATTTTGTTGTGTTTGTGGCTGAAACTGAGTTGTTTTTAAGCTGAGGATGAGCTACAGTAATATTCCTTGTAAAATATAATAAAGTTAGGAGACAGAAATATTAAACCAAAACCAGACTGGGCAAGAAGTTGGTCAATGCTGCATTGACCCTGGATGTGCATTAAAGTGATAGTTTAGCCCAAAAACTAAAATTCTGTCTTTATTTACTCACCCTCAGATCGTTCCAAACCTGTATACATTTCTTTGTTCTGCCAAACACAAAGGAACATATTTGGAAGAATATCAGTAACCGAGCAGATCTCATCCCCCATTTACTGCCATAGTAGAGAAAATAAATACTATAGGAGTCAATGGGGGATGAGATGAGGTTACTGACTTTCTTCCAAATATCTTCCTTTGTGTTTAGCAGAACAAAGAAATGTTTAAAAGTTTGGAACAATCTGAGGGTGAGTAAATAAAGACAGAATTAAAATCTTTGGGTGATCTATCCCATTAAATCCTCACGATCACATTAAGTAATTCATACGTCTGTTTTTCAGCCCGTGTATTTGAAGTTAATGCCGCTGTATTTCCCACGCTCAAAGAAAGAGGAGATGACCAGTCTTCCTTTCCTGCCCGCGGACATCGGCAATGCTGAGGGCGAGCCCGTGGTCCCAGAGAGACAGATACGCATTGCTGAAAAGCCGGGAAATCTGGAGGGTGAGCTCAATATAATGCACATCTGATCTCTTTTTCAGTGGATGTAATTCTGTCTTGAAAACCTCACTTGAAACAGCCCTCAGCCAAATAGCAGTTCATCCATTTGGGAAGCATTTTGACTTATAGAACAGAAACTGCAGTTGACACGTCTTCAAAGGATTTCATTAAATGTTTTAATTACTTCCTGCATTGTCATCACAAAGGGGGTTTAGGTTTGGCTATCTTTGCCCCTGTATAAGCACTGGGTTGAACAGGCCTGTATGAGTATGAAAGTACATTTGGATCTTCTGCTTGCCATGGCATTCAGAGCGCATCTGTATATTTATTTGTTAGTGAGAGATTGAACTTGTATATTTGTTGGCCTGCCGTTACTTAAAGCCTAAATCGTTTGGACCGCGATCTGGCCGTGTTAAGGTGATCACCTCTCACTAGAGCTGTTGATCCAACTCAAATACACCGAGCATAAGCCAGGACCCGTATCAATAAACACTGCGCTTCCCTGCCTGCCTCTGAACGCTTGAATCCATGATATAGAAGGGCAGCCCAATGTCCAACTACTAAAACTCTTTGCAAGTTCAGGTCATTCATATTTCTCATTTATCACAACGTAACCGAACAGTTCTTGGCCACCATGGACTACCATAGTAGGAACAATTACAATGGTAGTCAAAAGTGACGCAGTACTGCTTTCCTACATTCAACCGTGTTCAACAGACACTTCTTTTTTGTTACAAGCATTCCTCCATCCAAATATCTTTCTCTGTGTTCATCAGAACAAATACATTTACACCGATTTGAAACAACTTGAGTAAATTAAGTCAGAATTTGTATTTGTGGTTGAACTGTTCCTTTCATTTCTGTTCTTAAAGGTATAGTTCACTCTAAAAAAAAATATTTTTTTGTCATTTACTTTACTCGTGTCTTTTCAAACCTGTATGACTTCTGCTGAACACAAAAGAAGCAATTTTAAAGAACATTGGTAACCAAACAACTTACTATGTGCCCCATTGACTTCCATCGTATAGACACGAAACCACAGAGACATTTCTCAAAATATCTTCCTTTGTGTTTATTCACGCCACAATTAAATGATCTATTATTCCTGTGGACTGACGGTATTAAATGAACTTCAGACGTGTGACTGCATGTTGACATCGGGCCTACTGAGAATGTCTTGCACATATATATTTGTGCTCTTGCTGTTCTAAACCATTTGATCAGACCTTGGTATCATGATACTTTTGGTTTGTGTGATATGACGCTAAGGATTTTCTTCGTCATGGACCTATTTGCGCAGTCATATTTACAGTCAATTTTGTATTTGGTTAGAATTAATCAAACACATCATGTTTGTTCAAACACTGTTTGTCGATTGAACTTGCCAGCATAGCATTGCTTCTCCTCATGTCTTTTTCCAACACGTTATCGTTCATGACGCTAACATTCTCCTGTAGTCCAGATACATTTCAGAATTACTAGACCGAGCGAACCGTGGTGCTTCCAGTATTCTCTGAGGTGGGTTGTATAAGTGCCTTGTGTTGCATTTATAACACCAACAGTATCTTCTCTGACCTAAGATAACCTTTAGGAAACAGCTGTGTGTAACCGAGTGTTTGTAATGGCACACTCCACTTTAATGTGTCCTGCGGGCAGCTCTCTTTTTGCCTATAATAAACTTGTTTAGTTGTTTCACTTTCCTTCGTGAGCGCTGGCTGAAGCTGAAGTATGGGGCTGAGCTAATAAGGAGTAAATAAAGAAAGTTGGTTTGCCTGTTTGGACATCACTTTCCTTTTATTTATATTCAGATATGGTCAATACTAGAGATCTGGCATAAAATTGTAAGCAGAAATAACAGGATAGATGATTTGATCCATGTCTGGCTGTACATCACACAGCGCTGAGGTTGGAGGTCAGACCATATTGCTGTCTGAACCTGCCAATGTTCATTCCAAGCATGTGAGAGTAGACTGTACTGTTCATCGCAGCGAAATGCATTTGTGCCCGAGCGGTTGCATTTTGGTTTTCTTCTCATATCCAGAGCTTTGTTTAGAGTTATAATACATGTTAATCCGTACGAAAAAGTGATGTTCCTGTCATCTGTAGAGGACTCTGGAGATGACTCACTGGAATCAGACCTGGGGCTTGTGGGAAATCACGCATTTGCTCGCATGGAAGGAGATGTGGATAAGCAGAGGAAAATCATCCTTCAGGGCCAAATGTCTGAGGCGGCCCAGCAGAAACAGCACCAAAGGAAGTAAGAATTCTAGTTGTCTTATGAGACTGTCGACTGTTCCACAAATAAAACATTTCCCATAATGAATGTAACTATTCTTTACGCTACTTGGGAATTCATTGCTTAATATGGTATCTCCTTACAATAAAGTGTGTTTACAACACTTTTCTTTTAGTAACTAAATGGTATTTCATCATAAATTGTAAACTGTGATAACTAATCATTTTATGGGCAATTTTTATTTGATCTTTTTACAAACTTTACTATAGACTGTTATAGCACGTTACAACACATGCACAGTTTTGTGGTGAATAGAGTCCCTGAAGATTCACAAGCAAAAGATTTAACTAGTAAATTACATTAGCTAGCAAGTTAAAAGTCAGTATTATTTAGGTTATCAGAAGAACTTTTACTTGGCTTACGTCGAATTGTTTATTTAATAAAATGAATATACAATAAAATTCAACAAAGGGTTTATTTAATGCTATTGTTAAACAATACAATAACATTTTTATATAAATGAAATCAAATATAAATCGTTATATTATTAGCAACTAGCCAGACCGATCAACAAACACAGACCGGAAGTTAACTCTGGGCCAGGCGCGTGCGTCTGATGAAACAGTCTATAACAAACAAGAAAATTTATTTCCATGAATTAATATATGTTTATTACAGAAACTAGTGTACAATTTGGCGTTTAGATTGAATACATATTCTTTACATTACTGTCTGGTGTCTTATTTGTTTTCTCTCTATTTTTCTTAAGCTATAGCCGATGGCTGTGCAGAGCACGGGCAGAGGATCTCTCAGACATAGCAGCATTAAAAGCATTATATCAAACCGGTCAGTGTTGTTCTGTGTTCTTGTATGTAGCAGTGTGACGTCTGTTTTATCCCTAACATGTTTTCAACACATGCTCACATTTAGTCTTTGTCAAAACTGTATTTTTTTGTGCACATGTGGACTTTGTGCTTTCTTCATCTGTGTGTTTGCACTCTGGGCAGGAAACCTTTGTTCTGCCTCATTGAGCTGAACATCAGGGGGTTCTGTAATCCGTTTCTCTTGTTTCGGGATAAAAAATAGACACTGCGATAATGGTTGCTGTATCTTCAACCTCTTGTTGTTGCATAGTTTTTGGAAAGCTTGTGTCCTTTTGATCTTAATGGATACGCGTTATGTGCACCATAAGCTGGGTTATTATTGGAGCTACAGTAAATCTTTTAATTAATCTTCATTTAATAAATAACCAATGTTGAATATAAATCACATTGTGTATTTTTTAGCCAATGGGAGCAGACTTTCTTCAGCTGTGCACCAATGTGCCACGTGAGGATGAAAAAAATAAAACGTTCATTCAGATGTTTCTTGTAATATGGTACAAAAGAGATATAGCCTACTGTTACATATTTGCAAGACGACTTCATTAAACAGGGTGAGGTTGAAACATCTAATGAGTTCATCACACATGCTGTTTGATGTTGAATAAGGAAATGCATTTGGAGAAAAGTGCAAAGCATGTTGCTGACAGGCAGCTGACCCCTTTATCCTGACCCAACCTCAAACCCTGGACACATTGTCAGACAGTATGCTGTGCACTCTTCTCCAGTGGGTTTGGATGAAAATGTCTCGATACAATCCAGGTGTGCCATGATGCTTTCTTTCTCACATTCAGGTGTTGATAGATGTGGCAGGACGGTCATGGTTGTTGTCGGCAGGAATATTCCGGTTACAATCATTGATATGGAAAAGGTATAAAAGTAAATACACATTTATAGAATATAGCATCATTTCAAAGCAGCTTTACACAAAAAAGAAATCATAAAAAGAGGAAAATATTAAATGTATTGATTAAATACAGAGAAGAGATTGAAGATAAAATACAGAGGATACACCATACAATACATGGTATCATTGCAAAAATGGCAGTAATATTTTATTGAAAAGATACTTTCATCAACAAATTGGCCTTTCAGACAGTAAAAGAAGCTCTGTCATCTTTGAAAACACCAATTTCAAAACCTGCACATGTTTTTAAGCATTTTTGTTAAAAGACCTGAAAAATCTCATTAACGCAACAGCCCCAAAATGTTCATAGCATAGTTTGTTAAAAAATAAGCTATGATATCAACTTTTTATTAATCTTACTTAGTTACACATTAATAGAGTATATTTTATAGAAAATGATACATTAAAAAATGTTGAAATGTTGAAAATACCTGTTTCGGAAATGATAACCAATACTGTATCTTTGTGTAAACAGTAGAATATATTTCTCAAAGTAAAAGAGTAATAAAGAAATTTCTTTCTTCAAAATATTTTACTCTACATTTCTTACATAATGTTTTAATTTTAATTAATGTATTTAGACGGCTGAATGTGTTACGGTAATGAGTTTTTCAGCTGAAAATACACAATAATTGATTCCTATGTTTAAGTGATGCTTTGTACCAGGTAAATTAAAACATAATATGCACTCAGGCATAGCTGGATGTGTTACTTAATGAGATTTTCAGCAGAACATACAAAAATAATGAATTCCTTTGTTAAGTGATTCTTTGTGTGAGGTAAAGAGCAGAATGATAATTTTTGTGTTGCTGAATTAAGTTTTATTTTTTAAATCATCACTGCCGTGATGTTTCAGTGGTTTCATGAGAATGCTCCTCTTCGTCTGTTTTGTCTTATTCAGACTTTCGTGACAAACATATTAACATTAATCCTCAGATTTAGCCACAAATGTTATACATTTTCACAAGATTTACCTGAATAAGCATTGAAAACATGTTTTGAGCAATATGTAACAAAAAACATCTGGATTGATCATTCATATATTTATTCTGTTTGTTTGTTAGGCCTTACTATATTTCATCCATGTAATGGACCATATCACAGTGAAGGAGTACGTGATGGTGTATTTCCACACGCTCACCGGTGAACACAATCACTTGGACACAGACTTCCTCAAGAAGCTCTATGACATCGTGGATGCCAAGTAAGAACAATTTCTGTTTCGTCACAGCGAAACTGCAAACCACCCACATTTCTTCTCTCCGACCTTACAACGATGACTTCACCCAGTTATAGTCTGTGAGCGCATAAATCTCTGACACACATGGGAAATTTCATATAAATGCTTTGCACAGTAAATCATTAGATTTATGATCTGCTTTTGCCAAACAACACTATCTCCCTAAACCAAACCTAGCCAAAAAAAAGATCACATGTGATATGCTAATCGTTTGTGAAAGTCTGTGACTTGGTGTTCCGGTTCTTTGACAGCATCTTGAGGATTTATGAAGAGCAGCTCAACCTTGCCTCACTGTCTGTTGTAGGTTATGACAAGCTTGGAAAGCACCATTTGAAGAACGGCCACACAACGCCGAGTCACATTTACTCCGTTTTACCTGATCTGCTTTGGCACCCCACAGTATCGCTTTCCGAGTGGGTGCGAGATGGTGATGTTGCTTCTTTGGAAAGTAAAATGATGTTGATTTCATTAATTATAGCATGCGGAGCATGTTGGGAAATTTCGAAGGGGATTTTGGTTATAAGGGTTAGAACATTGAGAGCCATTGCAATGGCCTTGACACCTTGTTAAAATGGGAAGAACAGAGGTTTCCGTGTTCTCCTGCATAGCCAAATAAGAATATGGTCAAACCGCCACCATCACCATACGAACAAGCCCTACGAACAATGGATGTAGCGCCGTGGAACTAAATTTCATAACATAAAAAATGCATCTTAAGTAATTCCCTTTAGATTGAACAGACCGCGCAGTTTTCCTGCCTTAGCGGAGGAGAGTGAGTCTTTGTTAAAGTCATGTCCGTGGGAGGTGAGCGTGAGGTCATGTGTTCGGGGGACATCTCAGTGTGCAGGCAGAGGAAACCACAGTCTTGAAATAAAAAGCAGAAATGCTGTCCAGGTCCAGTCCCTCACACTTTCCGTACCTTGTGGAGATCGGTGACTCATAGCTCTTAAAGCAAGGCCAGCTTGTCTCGTATCAGTTTTTAACATGTATCACCAAGGCAGAGAACGAAGAATAGAAACATGATTATATATAATATTAATATTACGAACATAATGCCACAGACAGAAGCGCCGGGGTTCTGTGGTGTTTCTGTAAACAATCACAACCATGTGTACAACTAAGCAAGCCAATGATGTTATCACTCCCTATAACCCCTGCTCATGGTTTTGGAGCAGAACATCGTGGGAAAGAGGAGAGGTTGATGAATGTGTCCCTCACGCTTTTCGAACACCCCTCCGCTTCTGGCCGCCAGTTGTCTAGATCTCTATTGCTGTGTGTTTTGGACGGCAGCGTGCGGCTTGGACGCGTCCGGTCCATTGGACTCGATACGCAGACTTGCTCGTTCCCAAGAGATCGCACGCTGGTGCACAAACTGCTTTAGTTTTCTTTCCTAATGGGTTTAATGTCATTGTTAAAGCAATAATCCTTTCAAAGCCCAATGCGCTGGAGGAATTCACTATTTGTGTAACAAGTCATTCATTTTGTTGATATCCATTTTTCTTTGCGTTTTAGGTTCAAGAAAAACCTGAGAGCTTTCTACTTCGTTCACCCAACGTTCCGCTCCAAGGTAAATCAACTCTCATTTGAGTCCATTAAAGTCAACTTTAGATGTTCATCTAGAATTGAGCATCACCATGAAAGGTTTTCTTTCAGAGCTCGTACGGGCCCATGGTTTAATTCACAGTCGTCAGCTTCACAAATAGATTCGTAATGCGTTCGCACAAAGTGTACCATAGCGGTTCACACAACCTATTCAGGTAATTGAAGTGCTTATGAGTACGTGTTGTCTTTGCCAGGCTTTGCTTTCATTCGTGAAATTATTCGACAATTATGCTCCGTGCTCTCCAAACACCAAAGAACCCCTGCAATTCAGTGTCAGATAATTGTTTGTTTATAAATGCATCCATTTCAGTCAGAGAATGCTCGGCCATTGTGACATTCCCAGGTGCGAGTCACGTTTGGGATTAGTCATTTGAATAAACGTTACCGAAGCTGAAAAGCTTTGGGGGCTGTAGTGTTGGCCGTAAATAGGGTAGCAGTCAATTCGTGCATACATTTAACAATTTTCTCTTTTTTTCAATTTGATCTCTTCATTCATTTTCTGTTTTTTACCGCCCTAGTCTTGTCGACTTAGGAAGTTAAGCAAAGCCTTATAGCAGCTGTTGGGTTATGACTTTCAATGTCAGTCGTATCCAAAGCAATGAAACACGTTTGGGGTTATATAACAAAAATGTTTTCATTGAAAGTGTGTTATATGTAAATGGCACTAGCAGGGTACAAATTGATGCCCCGTTATTTGACTGTAAATCAGTAAAGTCACCAGTGGTCTTTGGGCCAAACATTAAAATTAAAATCATATAACACTGGCTTTTTTAACATAATCATTTTTGACATTTAATTCACTTTAATTTGACATATAATATAATACAAAGAGACATCTTCAAAATTACTTTGTTTTTCTGAATGTACTATTTATAGGTATGTAGTTAGGAAAAAAATGTCATTTGTGAAATGACCAACAATATTTCAACTAAATTAAAAAATACATTTTAATAAATTCGAAATAAATCTATTTGCAGAACATGAAAACTGGAGAAACAGTGCAAAATAACAGAAAAGATGTATTTTTAGGTGATAAACTGATTTTTATCAGTTTTCAAGTGTCTTTTCACAGACACTGGACTGGAATGGTCACAATACATCTAGAAATGCTGATTAAATTAACATTTGGAAAGGTCACTTTATTTCTTTTCTGCCGCTCAAACATGTTTAGAAAAAGAAAATGCTTTCACTTTTAAGATTGCAACTTCTAAAGCTTTTTTGTCTGATTCCTGTTAGGTGTCTACATGGTTTTTCACAACGTTCAGTGTATCACGCCTGAAAGAGAAAGTCCATCACATAGAGAACCTGCAGCAGCTCTTCACTTGTATCTTGCCAGAACAGATCGACATCCCTCCTTTCGTCCTGGAGTATGACACACGGGTGAGTTTTCAAGCCTGTAATATACCTCAGTCTTGTCAAATCTCAATGAAACGCAGGTGCGGTTCTTTATTTACTCAAGGCTTCTGGCAAACTCTAAAGTGAACCCGTGTACAATCACAAATTAACAACACATCATCCGTGCACATGTTATGGTTTACAGATGACAAAAAAAAACACTAAATGTTGTCTCAATTGAGAAAGCACATCTTTAATGATCTCACAAAGACTTAATTTGTGGGTCTGTTTAGGGTAATTGTTCAGCTCTGTCACGTTCATTCTCAATCCATTGTTGTGTCAATTTCATGCAAAATCATCCGCTTAAAATTATGCAAAAGAAAATATTGGGGTTACTTGCATTTCTCTAACAGGATGTCCCTGTATTCTTTAAATGCAGCTTTAGCTATTTGTTTTATTTTTGCTAAAGCTACTATATAAAATGTTTTTTATAGTTCTTAATGAGGTCCTTTTATATTTTGAGACGGGTTGTGTTTGGCTTGTGGCGAGGAGATTCTTTGGGTCAGCAGTTAAAAATAACTCTAAGTATGGGTGGAAGAAATGAAATTCAGACTGGAAGAGCGTTCAGTAGTGAGAAATGAACCCGTCTGAGAACTCCGCTGCCTCTGCTCAGACTCAACATGGGAAACAGCAGTTTATTCGCAAGATGACTCAACTTGTTTTGTGGTTCAGGGTGACAATTTAAAGGAAACATTGAGTTAATTTAACCATTTTTGTACCACTGCACACTAGTGTGGGCGGTATAAAAGCATTTTAGGCTTGATGATGGCAGATATGGTGCCATGTATATATACAGTATAATGTGTTGCCCGCATCTTATAGACAGAATTGAACATCAATAACTGTTCCAACATCTAAAAATGATGAAATATACAGCACTGTATAATAAAACACAAGTGGAGCATTCAAGTGGCTTCGGTTTTACATCTTTTGCTAATGCACACAGCATTAATGGAGATACTTTATTGAACGCTCCTTTAATCTAGGAAGACGTTTTATCTTTTAAGTGCTCTCGATCATGCCTTTGTCTACCAAAACACGAACAAAACATTTGTGTAATGTCAGTTATGCTCCCAATTCTTAATTTACATTGTGTCCATAATTGATTCCATATTTTTTCTATACTGTGGCGAGTCCTTTTTTGCTTGTGTTGTCCCTAAAAGGCTAAAACTGCTAAAACGGCTGCTATTTCTGATCCATGTTAATGAAACGGCAAAGAGGGATGCAAGGTGAAGTAGCTGTGAAGAATCGATCATGGCATTAATGTGTTAAATGGATGCTCTTTCTCTTCGCAGCAGGTGCATGTCGTGGTGCACAGACTTAATTAAGAATACATTTTATCCAACAGGATGTGTGCGCATGCATTTGATTTGCATGAGTACTTGTGCTTTAATCTGTAAAGGCACACTGTGACATTTCATCTGATTGAAAAACAAAATTTTGTTTATATAGATTTCACGGAGTTGAAAATGTAGAAGTCCGAGCGCAATGTTATATGTCAAATGTTAGAAGACATTTCAAAGTTTTATCACCCCAGAAATGCGTCCTGTAATGAAATGTCTCGTATGATTCAGCTGGAAGCTTTGAACCCTTCTTTTTGAAATGTTGTTTAGCTTGACTCATAGTTTTGCACCTCATGTCTTTGGTAGTTCCTTAAATGGTGACTTTTGATTTCCATGACTCAAGCATTTCCTGTCATTCTTTGATTACACATGAAGTTAATGGGCGTTATTGGAAATAGCAGTATAAGACTTTGTTCTTAATGCAGTTGTACTTGGCTTTCTCATTTTGCCCATACGTAAATTGTTGCAGTCTTGAAATGAGTAGAATCTGTTTTTGATTTGTATTTAACCTAAAGATAACATTAAGGTAACAAATTCCGGGAAGAGATGCACATGTCGCTTCTGGAACCCTTGCATAGAGGAAAACATAAGTATATCCTTGAAACCACAACCTTCACTAAATGTTTGCTGCATCGTGGTTATAAAAATAAAGAGGCCATTTGGCTAGAGATCCATTTGTAGTTTATTTTCAATTTATCTTGGTGTTCAGGCGCACAGGCTGTAGGATGTTGGTGTATCCTGGTCTAATAATGTGGTAACAGTGGCCCTTCAGCAATTCCTTATCAGCTTTTTACAGCATTTAGTGCATGTCAGCTAGTCTGTGACCAAACGTAACTTTTACCGCTGTTGGTTTATTCAACTGCGCTCATAAATGTCATCTTTTCTCCCTTTAAGGTTAACAGCCCATATTATGCCGCTCACTCCTCAGGCCTGTGATGGTATCAGACAAACCCGGTACAGAAGAGTTTGACAGGACCTGCCACTAAATGCTCAGCGCCTGGGCAGACGCACAACCCCGATGACCCGTTGTCGGAACGTATCTCAGTCATTCCTGGGTGGCTGAATTTTCTCTGTGACGCTCCGAGATGGTCGATCTTCTGTCTTCAATAATGCTGTATAAACACAACCTGCTGAGACATGCTGAACGTGCCACAGACTCCTTAATAGAAGGAACCGCCGGTCTGACTTGAGCTTCTTTTAGGAAACTTCTGCAGACAGAGACTGAATTTGTTAAATATGCATAACAGATTATATTTTGTACAACACGTGTGTTGTGTTTCTAGGTGAATAATTGCTGGAAATATTGTCATTTGTGTTGTTTTTGATTTTTCATGTCATGTTGTTCATCCAGTAATCTCACAGCTATACTTTGCCACCGAAGTGTGTTTTTAATGCATTCCACGGCCGCACAGTCAAAAGCAGGAACAGTTTTCTTAATTTTTTTGATTTTCAGTCGCAAATTAATGTACAACTTTATCTGAGGCATTAATCAAACTGAAGGAAAGCTGTATGAAACTGTCAGTTCAAGTTGGTCTAGATCTCACTTTCCCTTACGAAGGACATATGAAGGAAAATCTGAATGATATGAATTTCTCTACGTTGTTTTCTTATTACAGTTATAATTCTGTGTAATCATTTATAGCTAAACTGATGCCATGGTTGCAGTGGATCAGTTTATTTGCACTTTTTTTTAGAAAAGATTCACTGAGATTTCTAAGTAACTGCCTTTTTAGAAATTGTATGTTTACTCCAAAATAATGTTTTGTGTGTATGTGTGGTGGCTTCTGGAGATGTTATCAAAATGGTACGTCAGTGTTCATGTTGGCGGGTCTTTAAAATCTAAGGTACACTAACATTTTAAAGAGCGTCATTTGTATTATTTTCTAAACTATGAAAAAGATTTTCATGCATGGCCAAAGTGAAGAACTGTAAAAGGTTCATTGTAGCTATGTACCTATGCAGTTTGTTACTATTCAACTTGGTTTGTTTAAGTGCGCAATTACTGAAATCGTGCAAGAGTTGTGTTCATTTGTATCATTTAAATGAACGAGAGCATATAAATCATGATCATGAAGAGCATATTTGAATAAAAGAAAATCTTGAAGCGGTATGTTATCACTCATCTTCGTTTGGTTCTTTTTAATAGCGAGTATTTCCACAGTTGTGTCGAAATGTGTTCAGTTTATTTCAAATGAAGAACGGTTTTAAAGTATTGTTCAGAACATTAGAAACTATAACTCACTTGGGGGACATTTTTGTCTATCTGTAATTTGGATTGTCTTTAATCATGCGTCATATATTTTTTGAACACATTGGGCAAAAGATCAAATTCTGTTGTTTTGATTCGTTCCATTACACATAACAGATTAAAAAACAAACAGAGCTGTCATTGGATGTGTGGAGTCAGAGCAGACAATGGTTAACCGCAAGTGCGTGTATGCATTAGATACTAAACATCTAGCTGTCCTTATATAACCCATCATTGACCGATATCTGATCTAATAACTGTTGATTTATGTGTTGCAGATGCAGATCATTCAGCTCTCCTGTTAAAAATACCCTGGTGTTTTCTCATCATGAATCACTCGTGCACCATGTGCAAAAAATGTGCTCCATTTTTTTGATGCCATCGAAATGCATTGATGCGCTAACGAAAGCACTGCAGTGGAACACACTGATGAAACGGATC
Source organism: Barbatula barbatula (assembly GCF_947034865.1). NCBI lineage: Eukaryota > Metazoa > Chordata > Actinopteri > Cypriniformes > Nemacheilidae > Barbatula > Barbatula barbatula. Next base: position 14,475,976 of record NC_136772.1, read on the forward strand.
GACTGCAGCACAGTGTTGAACTGAGTGAACGTAGATGCTCGATGTCTTTAACCAGTGCTGGAGCTGAAAATATGCCATTGATTATTGCACCATCTGCTTATTGCACCGCTCACCACAACACATTGTGGAAAACTTAATGAGGAAAAATCACGGAGGCAGAAGGGCAATGGGCGGTCACTCTGCCGTAAGTATTACCGCCAGTAGGGGGCAGCAATAGTCAAACATTGTTTGCTCGAACGTTAGAAACGACACGGATTTAATTGTTGTCAAGTAAATGTACAGAGCAATTCGGTGTGAAGATGTATATTTGACGTAGGAAAACTTAAAGGCAAACATTAGGCTATTCGCTTTTACTGGATCGTAATTAAAAAAGGCAACGCAAATGTAATAAATAAATAAAATGTATAGGTGACGTTTCCGAGAATTTATATACGAACATTTTTTGTTAAAACTAAATAATTTCGGACACACGTGTAAAATACTTTTACACAAGGTAATATGAACACGCTACAAGTTTGGAGACGACTGAGCATGCGCCGCCTCGGACGCCCCCCCCCCCATACTCCCTCTGTCTCTCGTTCTCTGTTTCAGCCACAAGAACATCTGGCAGCCCTCTCTCCATCTCTCACCTGTTTCTCAGGACCTTGAGTTCCTATTAATGGCAACTCTCGAGATATGTTGATGCAGGCAGTTAGTGTTTGAGCTGCTCGGCTGTTTCCTGGACAGGAAAATAGTTTGCTTAAGCTGCTTGATTTCTCAGAGAATTGATAAGGTGCCACCTTGTCTGCTTACGTAACACCGCATAAAACATCACTTTAAACCCCCATCAGCGGAGAATGGCCTGTTGTCTTCTGAGAATGTTATGGGAATGTTTTATAAAGTTGAACGTGTTACAAAGATAATGTCACATGTGCACGAAGCACTGAGAAACACAGAAATATATTTCTGTCTTATCAAATGCCATCTGAAATAAGTCCCTGCAGATGTCTAATGTAAACTGCTACCATGCCTAAAGCTTGACTTTTTTCAATAAAAGAAAACAGCTTGTTGAAGGAACTCACAGGACCCTTGAACGTCAGAGGCAGTGAAAACAACGTTTAATAAAAAAGTGCAAGTTTTATTAGTCTTGCAACAGTTGATTCAAATCAATTTAGGACTAATCGCTGACAAGCAGCGTAACATCAAAAGAGAAACATATTTATAAACACACGCTCTCTTCAGCGTACCCTTTGAGTCCTGAGAATGCTGGAGTGTTTTATGCACTCGGCCATATACCCGTATACACAAAATGCAGTTTATTTAAAGCAGGAGCTTTCTGGACCATATGTCTCACATAAAAGTAGGCTATTGAAGTGAATAGAGAGAGGAAACTCTAGACATATCGCTGTACCGCTGTAAAGGTTCCGCTGCGTGCTGTGCTTTTATTGTCTCACTCTTCGTGTTTCCATCAGCACTGTTCCAGAAATCTGTCATTGTTGGCTGACCATTTTCACCGATTATTGTCCTCCCATTGGCTACCTATGAATGAGCGTTTGAACTTAATGCAAATATGCCCGACTGTGGGCCTTCGATTACCATCCGCACACTGTACCGGCTCTGTACCTTTCATTTAGCGTGTGGAATAGGAAAGAGTTCCAGATGTAGCCAAGTGAACAGTAAAAACAATTCATTTGACATGTTGACAAACATGATGTGAGCAGATAAACTAAAGAAACGTAAAGCAAAGAATTCCAATATTTGAAGTGGATGTACTTGTTAGATTACACTTACACGAAGTGATTTTTAAGTGACTTAATATTAAACTGACTTATATTTACATGTATTCATTTGGCAGACGCTTTTATCCAAAGCGATCGACTTGGAAACAGATGTATAGCATCATGCAGTTTGAGTATTTCACCTTGGATTGAATCCATGACATTAGCATTGCTAGAACAATAACCTTACCCCTGAGCTACAGGAAAGACTTGTAATTTTTAATTTAACTGGGACTTTAATCACGTTTTTTTGTGCTAAAAGGGAAGCAACCGTGATTTTGTGTGGTTAAACCATGGTAATTTTTTTAGCTAAAACAGCTCTACAAAAGCGTATAAGAAAACAAAACATGCCACAAATAGACAAAATATGAATTTGTAAAAAACACTAGCAGGAAGGTTTGATGCATGGTTTACGCATTGAAATGTACCAGCATCTGTAAACAGACACTGGTTAGAGAATTATGCTGTGTCATGCCACATGAAAGAGCTTCAGATTGGTTTTCCACTATACTTCCTGATAACCACAATACAATCTCACCATGAATGGCGGTAAAGTATCAGATTTTTAATTGTCAAATATGCAATCATCCAAATAGGAATATATTTATAGAAAAGGTTAACTAAATCTTTTTATTTTAAGCCATTGTATGGCATACCTGATTTACAAAGTGCTGCTTCAGGCCAGCAGCAGAGACTGCTGATTCATACTGTGCTTTTAAGGGCAGTGGAGCAATGCAGCACTGATGAACACCACAGGGCCAGAGCCCTTGGGATTAAACCCTTCAATGCACACCGATCATTCAGACACTTGACAATTTCCGTCTTCATCATTACTGGATAAAACTAATAAAATTAACCTTTAAAACAAACACTAAACAGCTGAATTGGTATATACACACAAAAATGGGTAAATGAACAAAAGAGCATGAAAACGATTGGCTTTGAATACTTTATTTTCCCTCTTGATACACATTTTCCTTATTCTCAATTCCAAAGGAAAATTATAGTGAGGTAAAAGTGCTGAGAAACAAAATGGCATAATAATGACAATCTACATCATAATCACCAAGCCGACATCAGAGTCGACGTAAGAGAAACTACTTCAAAACAATATCTAGTGCTTCTCATATACAGACTTTCACTTTTTCAAACTCACAATCATTACCATCCTCACAGAGATAAGACAAATAATCACAAAAAAACGTAAACAAATTCTGCTGAAATCCACAACTCTTCTTGCAACATAGCAAAAGGGTGTCAAAAGGCCTTCATCATTAAGACTTGCACTTTAGACAAGCATGTCGAAATACAAAAAACCTCCCCTGTGCTCGGTTACAGATGCATCCAGAGCCACATTACAAAAGCTCGAACACCTTTGTCTACTCAAGAAAGAGGGAGTAACACTGGGGAATATGGAATTACAGCTGAAAGGACAAAGAAAAGAAAAAAAGCACAGAAATTCAAAACAAAGCATGTTTTTCTATTTTTAACCCTACCTTTCTGAGAAACATACTGTACACTGTAAATAGTACACGGCCAAGTCTCATCATACCAGACCGTGTCTCTCTGAAGCACATCTGGACAAGATAAAAATAAGTATACAGGCATGTTTGGGATTTTAATAAATGTGTTAAAAAAAAGAACAGATTAAGGCAAGTTTCTGTTGGCACACACTACTGATTTTATCAATGTCCTAAGGGGAAAAAGATGAACCAGTGATGGTGGACTCCCTAGTAACACTTTTGTTTACCTGTAACTGTAAATAGTAACAATACATGTAGTTTGCAGCAAGTATGGTGATCACACCAATCCTCAAGATACACTGTAGCCCTTTTCACTTCCTGACACCTCCCTGAGACCACGAACCTCGTAATTCTCTAATTGAATATTTATTTTCTAGAACACAAGACCGATAAAGTGCAATTCATTAACTGGGGCATTTAATTAATTTGGCCTTGAATATTACAAACTTTTTTCTGCATACTTTGGTTGCGAGTAAGAGGGATAACTGGAATGACTGACTAGGCTTAGGGAGACGAGACTGAGACCTGAGTGGGGAGGGATTAGCAAACAAACTACATTTTAATTCGCATCACAGCATGAGGTACAAGGTCTAGCCCAGATGATCAAAAAGGCACCTGTGCTGCTGACTCCAGACATTGGTCCTCAAAAAAAAAATAACAGTAAAAATCCATTTCTGCTCAATGCGCTCAAGGGTGTAACCTGCCGAAAGGGGGCGTTTCCTTTCAAATTACTCTAAAAGTCTGTGTGACAGCAGATAAGAGATGGAACGTGATTATCTACCGCATGTGCTTGCCCAAGCAGAACCAGCAGGAGCTGTGAAGGCTGAGCAGAGGGAAAACTGAAAAACGAAGGGGAAGGGGCAGCTGCAAGCAGTTACATAACACTAGCAGGGTACTGGCGTGGGCTAATGTTAAAAGAGGAACACATAACAGGTCAGGGGGAGGGCACATAAGAATAGCCTGCCATTCAATGTAATACTGTCCAACACACAAACATAAATCACACTTTTAACCGGTTCAATATAACTGGCTACCAATCGCAATGCTCCTCTAAGCAAGACAGCAGACACCGAAGCCCAATAAAGATCAAGAGCAGCAACCCTAGCAACATCAATTAGAGCCAAAACTGGAATGGAATCCACACGGAGGTGCGAGGGTTTCTGCAAAGGTTCACCCCCAGCTACAGAATTTCGATTACCAGAAAAGGGTTTGTGACATACCAGCGTGCGTCCATGTAGCGACGAGAGTCAGGAGCACGGCAAAGACAGTCGCCCCACTACAAATTCCTACCCACACGCTGTCCATTCAAGGCACATCCTGAGGTGCAGGGAGAGATAATTTTAGAGCAGGGTGACACCAGCTGGCATGGCCGTAGAAGACTAGGCGTCTTGTTACAGAGTGCTGTGCTAAGTCTGTTAATGACTGCAAAAAGCTCAGGAAGGCTGATCTCACGGATGGTCCTTGTATGGAGAACCCCAAGCACTTCCCATTCAAACGCACACATCAATGAGAGATTACGCCATCCTCTCTGTGGAAGATTTAACCATCATGTCCAACATTCATCAACAATTTTACAAACATGGCATTATAAAACTCACTCTTTTAGCTCTATGTTGGGGGGCTTAGGACAAAACGTCGCACTGTACGATGGCAACGAATTTCAGTCTTCTAACAAGCTAGACTGAACAAAAGTCACAAATAAGCCTTTTCTCAAATGTCCAGTGGGACAGAAAATCATCTGCATACATTCACACAGCAAACCGAAGCACATTGCCATGAAAACGTGAAAAACATGATTCTGTTCACATTTCAGTTGAAGAGAAGAAAGTTAACTTTAGCTGCCCACCAGTGTACCAAAAAAACTCCTGATAACTTCAAGGCCTAAAGTACCTTCTTCACCTGTGCTCACATATCTTTCATGTCTTTTTCTTTCAAAATTTTCCTATGTTTTTGTACATTTTTTTTTTCCGCCACATTTCTAAGAACATTATTATAATTTTTTTGGCTTTTCTGCTTTTTTAAATGCAACACACATGATAAATACTTCTTCTTTCCCATATCTATTTCCTTCATTTTTAGAATTAGAGTGTATTAAGGCACTACAGGAATTCTTTTCAATATTGAAAAATTAAGCCCTCAGAAAAGGGACAGAGATGAAAACAAAATCAAATCTGAAAACGTTGAATATTGAAGTAAAACAAAGGCAAACAAATATACTTAATTCAAACACTAAAACATATCACTTTGGATCAGAAATGTCTTGCCACCTCTGTAGAAGGAATTAAAAAAAAGGAAAAGAAAATGAGAACACTTGTCGTTTTAAATATGCTTTATGCCTACAGAGGGAAATATCCATTTCAGCCGAATATCCTGCTTTCTGGCCCGTTTGCGTTTAGGATTTCAATGGACAAGCATAGTTTGGTCTCTTAGTTACAAGGCAACCAAGTTGGAATGGACTGGTTACAAGAGGCCACGTAGTAGTTGTTGAAGTTAAGGTCTCTAACATACGGAGCGGGCTGGTAATAGCAGGTGACACTGGACGCGTCAGGTATGGCATTCTGCTCCGCCAGCACCCGAAACGCTGTCAGTGAGATGAGGTTGAGCGTCTGCCGCCTCTCGTGTCCCATGAGGCACACTGTGCTCTCATTCACGACACGCCGCAAGATCATGAGGTAGTTGTACTTGTTCTTCTCCTCGCCGACAAAGTGGCTTTGCAAATAAGCCTCCAGTTTTCTCTGTTGCTCGCCAATATCTGGAAAGTCAATAAAAAAACGTGAGCACATATAGCGCTCCAGGGCCTTGAACTCCTCTTCGTCCGTGGGCCTGAAGTCCCTCACCAGGAGGTTGCAATATTTCAGCAAACCACCTCCCCGGATTTCCTCAGGTCTTTTGGTGGCAATAAGCTTGTTCTTGAGGTGGTCCAGAGCAACAGCAAAGTCGCCATACACGCTCTCACCGACCACGGTGGGGTGGAAGTGCCGAGACATGGGGTTTTCTGAGATATCATAATACGAGAGCACAGAGTCCAAGACGATCTGGAAGGAGTCCACACTGAACTCGAACTGCCTGCGGATCGAGTCCACGAATTTAAGTTCCACGTTGCGGCCGTTGTTGTTGGACAAGGAGATGAGGGACCAGCGGTCCTGCTCCGTGTAGACTTTGACCAGCTTCTGGACGTAGGCCTCCTTCAGGGTCATGGGAGTGATCTTCTCTTTGTTCACTCCCTCAGGCAGAAAGTCCAACAAAGTGCACAAAACCACATCTTTGATGACCTGGAACTCCTCCTCTCGAGGAAGGTCCACCCTGAAGATCACATCCAGGTCTTTGTAGCTCCAGCCAATGTCCTTTACCAGCACGTGGCTGGCTGTGGAACCATTCAGGCGAATGTCTTTCACTGTAATGCCCCTCTGCTCCAGGCGGTTTCTTACCCTCTGTACAATATCCTTCAGCCGTACCTCCAGGGTAGGAAAGTTGCCACGGCCGTGAACCGGCACCGCCTCCGTTAGCACATCATTCAGGCGGCTCACTTGCTCCCAGGTAAGCACACTCTGTGACTCACTTTCACTGTTGGACGAGGCTGAGGCCATGCTTTCCATCTTTGAAGTTTCCTGGGATACAATATAAACACAAAACCGTCAATGAAACATTTAAGACCATGCATCACTGCCAGAATAGTTAAAAGCACTACACTTGTCAAACCAGTGAATGTGCGGAGCAATGCCTTAAATGAACCAAACCCCGGATGGGCAACATGGTCATTTCAAGATTTAAAAAAAAACGTAAAATTAAACAGTTCACACTGGCTAGTAGCGGAAAAGTCAACCGTGACTATCGGGCTTTGCAGAAGGCCAAACAAGCGCTCGAGACCTCGCAGCTTTTTAAGGCGGCTGCTGATCGAACATACGAGTCATCAAAACCATCTCAAACTTTAAAAATGACTCGTTAGTGTGTACCACGAGGTCTCTTAAAATGACTCGGTATTAACCTCATTTTCGTGGGGTTAAAAATGCACGTTCTCCACGCTCACGCGGAACTTAAAATCGTAGAAAACTTTGTAAGTGTATTAACGTTAGAAATAAACGCGGATAAAGAAATACGCACGAACGAACGTGTCCAGACATCAAACGCCACGCATCAAGAAATCGCAACGAGACATTTACGTTAATCCGAATAGATTCATAAAACGCGAGCGCTCAAAAACGTGATAGAACGACAGAGCCACGACGTACTCTCGGACAAACAAGACAACATTTGTGAATTTAAACGAACTGAAGTGAAACCCCTCAGTTTGCACTCACATCACACAATCAAACGCGCTTATTACAAGTTATAAAGAAGGTACGGGTTCGACCTACTTTTCTCAGTAAATCCACCCGAAGTGCTCAGCAACGTGGTAGGCACAAAGTAGGGGATGTCAAATGAGGTTTAGCAGCATCAACAACTCCATCCGTCCGTACAGCAGCACGCAGTTAATGACAGAGCTTCAGTTCTGATGAGCTCACGCGCGCGCGCCCTCTTATAACTCAGCCGTAGAGCGACTAGCCAGAATCAACCAGATTCTCCGGACCTCCACTGCGCACTATTTTTCGCGAGCCTGGTCAGCAGCACGTGGATTACGTGTAAAAATAGTTATTTCGTTTAAAAGGAACATATATATATATATATATATATATATCCGCGTTATACTGACCAACACTCAGATACCAGCCTCTACAACACAATACATATATGGACTGAGGATCTATAGAATTCAAAAACTCACAGCGTTCTACTTGTAAGTATCAATGCGCCAACGACGCTTGTGATTGGCTAAAGGGGTTTTTGTGTTGCCAGGTGACCGCAGGCACGTGGCGATATGACGTTCGAATTTTGCAAAGTGGCTGAAACGTAAAACGACCTACTAACATAATATCTATATATAACTTTTAAAGATAAGTTACATTATTTCTGTCAGTACATGAAATGCATTAGTTTAATTATCATTAATTGAAATGAATACTTTATTTATATAATATTTTATTGACACTGTTTTTTAGTGGAAAATAAACATATGGGATATAAAATGATTGTTGTGGCCTGATGAAGGTCACTGACCTTAAATACTATTAAATACTTAAATTGTGTACAATACATTTATAAATAAATAACGAATTCATATGATTTAAAACAATGAGGAATGAATGGAGGAATATGTTGTTCTTTAAAAAATATAGGTTATCATCTTGGTTATTTTACAAATTTAGGTATGTTGCAAATACACAAATATTTTTGTTAACATTACTAAAAACATGCCAGAATACTATTCTACATTTTGAAAAGTTAGATATTTGAGATGCTCACTAACCATCTTTAGACACTTGTTTTACGCATTATGTAGTCAATGAAGAATGACTTACATGTGCTGAATTTGTGATTGGAAGGTTTGAGGGTGTATTGTAAGGACTTAAAAATGAATGAGTGGGTGTAGGAGTAGATCTTGGGGAAACTACAAGAACATAAAACTAACATAAGTACATGCTTCTGACTCCAGGGGACGTACAGGGATATTCCTTACTGTTTGCTATTTCACCTTCCATCTGTCTCTCACGCAGTCTTTATCTATGATGAGGATGTAAATTACACTACAGGAAATTATTGCTTAATCGGATGTGAGAAAACACCAGGTTTATGTGATAAGTCTGAAACAGCATGACATTTATGAATGACTAAGATAAAGAAAAGTTAAAGAGGAGAGCGAATTAGAAACTGGATAGGTGAAACTTTTCTAACACTTTTGTGTTAATCTAACATGACGTCAGTAACTTGCAGACAATATTAGGAGATAAGAAAACACATGTTATAGGCAGGAGTCGCAATACCACTTTTTACCCAAATACCCGCTCATTTTACCCTGAAGAGAAAGTAAAATTGCACCTGAAGTAAAATACAGCAAAGAATGCTTGACATTCTCTTTAGTCTTTTGTGTCAAGTGTACTATATTAAGATGTTGCTGTAAAGATTAAAATATGTATGAGGCGATAAACTAGTTTGTTCCTAGGCCTATTTACATTGCATGAAAGACAGGTGCTACTTAAGAAAGTGAAAATGATAGTTATGATAGTTATGACAGTGTGTTATTATAACATTTAACAAGAAGGACTGCCCTAACTGGTTTTTTTGTGTTGTGTTTATGAACTTGCTGGCCTTGTCAAATATACGCAAATTCTAAAGGAGAACATCATTATAACTCTATCAATAGTTTGTTACCACACAACACAATATGCCGGTCAGGTAAAGGAAAATTTCAATAATTACTAATATTTCATTGTATTATAGTAGATGTTTTTCATTTAAAAAAACTCATGACAAACACCATTGTTTTCATGCACACATGGATATAATATAATAGCCAAAATGAACTTCACTGAAAGAACACTGAATTGAATAAAAATGAAGTGATGTTTTGTTCAAAGGTGAATGCTATTCAGTTTGTGAGGAGGGGCAATGTCACCTGCTGAACCTGGGCTCATTGCCAAGTGGAAATGACTCACTGTCAATGCCACGGATGGTTAACCTGCAGCCATTAACACATTAAACACACTGGAGGAGACGCACACACGCACATACGAGCCATTAACACATTAAACACTCCACTACGTTTGCGGACGTCCACACAATTGTTTTTTTTCCTCTTTCTATCAGCCTGATGACTCACAGTGACATCCATAATCCTCTCTTTCCAGTGACATCAGCAAGCCTCTGCGATCTGTTGATTAAAATTCTGATCTCCCCGAAAGACAAAAACAAGAAGCACAGGGTTTCCTGCATCCATTGAGGGATTGTCGGGATGTAGTTCGAAGGAAAAGGATCACCCGAAAATAATAAGTAAAAATAGTCTTTGTTCACTCACCCTCATGAAACCACATGACTTTTTTTCCTTATACCTGAGGAATTTGGACAAAATGTTCAACCTGCTGCACGCAATGAAAGTATTTGCTGTCCAAAAATGACATAAAAGCCCCCAAAACTGCATAATTATGTAGTGTGACTCATATATTAATACATTATAAATTCATATAATACCAAACGCGCATAATCATATTTGGTGTGTCACAATCATGCACATACGAGACAAGCGGGAGACAACAATGCCATCAATGCCATCAAACCTGGCATTACACACCATTTTAATATATTAATGTAAAGAGATGATAATGGATCATTTTGGTCATATACAGCTTTTGTAGCCCTTCATAACACTTGCAGTGCTATTCTTATTTAGAGTGTGGAAGAAGCAATGTAGACACTCTTCGAGATTTCCTCTTTTCAGTTCATGTTTGGACTCATGATTTACAGTATAGTAAGTAGAGTGACAAGGCTGTTTTTGTATTGCAGAAACACAATAAAGCGTAACAATCGGCATACAGTAAGTGAGACTCTGGGAAATACTATCGCTTCGGTCCGCAGGAGTGCCATTTACATCCTTATAGATATTTACAGTCATGAACGTGACATACTTTCTTTATTTTTAGCTTTTCTAGTAACCGTAGCTCATTCTTTACAGAAACAGGATAGTTTGCTCTCTCATTTCATTCTTTTCTCAGGACACGCAAGGCAAACAGCATTATTCATTTTTAAAAACAATATAGCCATTATAAAAATGTAAAATACAGATGTCTATCCCAAGGCGAGCAACAGGATGCTGCTGTATGTTCTGAAAATTTGTGATTTACCTACAACAACAATTACTGTAAAAATCATGTGCCTTTTTATATTGGTGAAGAAACCTGTTTATATTGAATGTAATGTTTTTTTGTAGTTATTGTAAATGGGTCTCACAAACACAAGTAAATTTATTACATTGTATAAACCACACTAAAGATCATAGTTCATGTTTTTTTTATTTAGGACTGCCTTGAAGAAGCTGCATGACATAACATATGTGATGAGAATTCAAAATATTTTATTTACACAAAACGTTTGAGCATCAAATCTTTGAGCATCAACAACTGCTCGTAGGTTTTTGTGGCCAGGAGTCCATCCGTTGCCTTAAGTGGAAAATTTTGAAGTCAACACCATGTGCAAAGCATGCTGGGAAACAAAAACTTACAGTAACAGGATCATTTCGTCAGAAATAATAGACACTTTTACTCCTTATAATAAGCCAGAGGCTTAGAAGAGCATGACATTCAACCATTTAAAAAATGTAGTGTCCCGTTTGATCTAAAAGCAATAGTTCATCTGCTCAAAGTTAGTAGTAGTACTAGTATTACTCTCTCTCTCCCTCTCTCTCTGTGCCTCAATTCAATTAAAAGTTTTGAGATCTTAGAGAGAGTGATGGGTTGTGATAGCAGCTCTGTTAGGTAGGTAGGGGCTAAACCATTTTAGGAGCAAGAAGGCCGTTTTTGTGACATTTGAGATATGATTTCGAAATGACAGGTTGCTGTCTAATATAACTCTTAGATCTTCAACTGTATTTGTTGGAGTAACAGCAGCCTTCAACTGGCAGGTTATAATCCGACTTCCCTCTGTATAAAGGTTTGGTATTATTAGTACATGCCAGTTGACCTTCCTGGATCACAGTGACCTTGGCACATTGTGTTGCTGTGCACACTTGCAGTGTGCCAGTTTCTCCAGGGTATCACTCATTACATTCTAACGAAACAGTAGCCTAACATGACCCTAGTCTCCAAAACAGGAACAATGATGATCATCATCATCATAAAAAATGTGTATGTAATATATTATCAAGTCTTTAAAGGTTCTGCTCTTTGTTTACTGTTGACACATTTTGTGTTACTTGAAGACCAATACAGAATTATTCTAATGACATTTTTACTTAAACTGAGCATTTACTAATAAGACAATTATGGGTCACTAACATAAATGCTGGTATTACCAATAATATTGTGGTATCTGGTAGAGACCAGGGACAATTTCAGGTACTAGGGAGCAACAATCACACTAAAGTTGAATTATATAATATAATGACACTTAGTGGGCATATGAGTATCAGTAAGAGTGGGTTTAATTTTGAGAAAATAATCTCATATATATATAATCTTGTCCTGCCAGCTGAAAGAATAATAAAACACGTAACACAAGGACTTCTTTTTTTCAATTAAATAGTGAATCTCAGTATGTTAATGATAGTTACCTTTGGTACATGCACATTTCTTATAATAAAATATGACAGCTGCATCTAGTGTTATTAAGGTAAATGTTAAAACAGCTCTGGTCTTCCAGAAACATGGAAATACGACGACACATGCATATGGTAACTATTAAGCACCATTTTATGACTGTTACATCACTGTACCATGTCATACAGATACGGCACTACTTGTAAATATTTGTATATTCATTCATTTTAAGCCTTGGACTCGTCACAGTTTACATCTACACAATATCACTGTCGGACAGTTAGCAATATGTATGTGGACAGAAACTGGTTATCATGGAACATCTGTTTAACCGATGATATGCCAGGATCAGATGACGTCACCAGGGTTGCTGAAAAAGGGCAAAGGGCCCCGGTTGATGACCTCCTACCTTCTGCTTTTGCCACCCGGACCTGCTGCTGCTGACAGACAAATCACCAAAGTGACAGAGACACAACACATAAAAGAATTCAGCATTCAAATTTGCTGTCTCTGCCAAAGAGACAACAACAACATTGTCATGGGGTAAAGGGGTACCGTGATGACATGTATACTGAGTGCAGGGGTAATGTGCCAGGACCAGTTCACCACGACCTATATCAAAGTGTACTGCCAAGAGCCAAGGAGCGTGCAGGTCCTAAAACAAATATACTGACGTAGACATGTCTCTTTAGATATTACTTTCCTATGAAACACATTTACTTCCTGATATCTTGGGACATTGTTTATGATGATTAGAAATCTCAGAGTTGAATAATAAAAATGGTCTTTAATTTCACTAGTAAGGTAAGACTTAATATAAGACACTTTTTGTAACATCTTTATTGATTTTGTGTAGCATTTTAAACCTATTTACAATGATAGTTTTTTGTTCAGTAAAAATACAAATACAGAACACAGCTTGTCCAAACCCACCAAGCAACAACAGAGAAGAATGTTGGCCAGGGCTTCTCTTGTTATAAGTCAAAGTGATGTTACTGGGAGAAAGGAAAGCAATGAAACAGAACCAGCAAGATACCACTGCTGCCATCTAGAGGAAAGTAGTTGTTTAGACATAATCAGAGTAATACAGAATGAGAGCTTGGAAATTGATGAAAGTATAGAAAATAAGCAACAATCGGGGGAGGAACTAAAGCAAGGTTATGAACAAAAAGGCCCTTCACTGGCGTCTACGACAAAGACACCCAACATCCATTTAATGGTGCATAAACCAGAAAGTGAAAGAGCTGTTTTCAAGCAGTTTCCTTCATAATCTGAACATAACTCATCTTAGAAAAAGGTTTTCTTTTCCTTCTCTGGTCTTTTACATAAAATATTTTCTGACAGGGTTCGAAGATGTGTCATTCCCGAGCCCGAGATACTCATTTAAAAAAAACTAAACTGCTACAGATTTTGTTGAAACCAAACAAAATAATGTGAATGCCCACTGTGTGCCAATGCATTTCAAACAACACACTCTGGGATCATAATACGCAGCGCACAAGTGTTTCCAGTTTGATGAATTCCACGACCGAAACATTTGTGGGTTGCAAGTCAGATTAAAGCTTACATAAAATATTCACATCTCTCTGTATTTGACTTTAATGATAACGTGTCCAAGTATATGGAATGACACGTCGCAAAAAGGCTTTAGAAGTATGCCTTAGTTTTAAACTTAAATGCAAACATCATTTTACAGATTTCATATTTTTCTGGGTTTTCTGGTTCATGTGTATTTTCTGATCCCATGTATACAAACCTTGATCTCCTGTGGGCTACGATTGTAAGAATCTGGTCTTTTTCAAGATAGTGACAACCTCAAAAAATAAAAGTAAACAGTGACAGTCGTCTGCATTAGCATCTAAAGCACATTTTAAACCTACTCTTGATTCAAGTGTAACTGAATCAATGTCTTTTGTGATAAACCAAACACTGCACCTGTCCACCTTTAAAAGCCAAGTGAATTACATTATTAACATGACTGATCCAGAATAGATGGGAAAGTTGGGAATGGAAACGCATATTTCCTGGAATGAACAGATGATACAGGTGGAAGCTGATTCACAGGCAACTGTTTAAAAGCAGCAAATGTGCTGTACGCAACTAACCAGAGGGATTTGGTTTACCCACTAACCTTAAATCAAAAGCACTACAACCTGATGTACATACAAACAGTGTGTGTTTGAGATACACCAGACTATTATGGGAGAAATCCTGGTAAAAGAGAAGAGGAAAGCTCATCCCTGGCTGCCTCTGGCCCAAATTGAACCTCAGCTGGAAAGTGATTTCACAGGAGGTCACATCCAACATCCATTGTCTTCCAGAAGCCCAGAGCACTGCAGTTCCAGCTCAGAGAGCGAGTTGCTCCAAAAGGCAGTCTGGTCTGAGAGACATTTATCCCCCATTTTGCTGTGATTTAGCACTTAGCTGATAACACAAAACGCTGCCAAACTCACGGACGGAAAAGAACAAACGTGCCAAAATCCTTTTCCCAATGAGAATCGCACATCCATCCAGAAGGTCCGTTTTGTTGGCTAAACGACGGGATCATACCGATGCTGTTTGTTTGTCTGAGAGGGAGGTGTGTACAGATGTGTAAGACCGCAGTGCTTTGCTCACAGTCATGTGACCGAAAGCTGTGAGCTGAATCAGCAGTGTTACCTATAGAGAATATATGAGAGACGTAGATTAAGAGAGTCAAATCTGTTTGGGTCTCCTCCGTTCACTGCAGTCAGATCATTAGCAGTCTAGGAGGAGGTTGTAGTACGTGGGGAAAGTTCTCTCCTCTCCTTCACCGTGGACACAAAAGGGGCGAGTAAGGGGGAGAGCGCCCCCTCGGAGAATCCACTCTACCGCTGGGTCTCGCTGCCAGGCAGGGTGATGTTGCCCAGGTGCAGGACGGGCAGAGGGTGGGCCTCTGTGTTGAAGACCCAGTTCTCAAGAGGCAACAGCTCGTCGCTGGAAAAAAGTAGATACAGGTACCTACACATAAAGCAAAAATCACATCAGCCAAATACACTTACAAATTACAAGATGGACACTTTCACTCAAAGACTTTTAATAAGCTGCACTGCCCAAATGCACCAGCAGGTGGAGGCAGTGTTCAATACGACAGACTTTACGGTTTACTCTACAAATCTTTGTTTGCTGATAAATCGACTGTGTATTCTAATGCTCACCATGTGCTACATAGTCATCCTAACCATGACAGCACAAAGACACCATCATTACATTGTTATTCCACGATTACAACCTAAGTACTAGTGTGATGTCCAAAAACAGTTAAAGTTACTATGGCAACACAACTTCAGCAGATGCAGTTTATGCAAAGAGCTTTACTTGAGAGTTTCAGCCAGGAAGAAGCTTTGCTGGACGTCATCGTAGATGGGGTTGGACGAGTAGACGTCTTTCACGCCGGAGAATCCTCCACTAACCCGACAGTATTTATCAATGGCCTGTGGAGAGGATGAAGAAAGGGTTGTCAATTCACACTGCTATAGAAAACATGCAGTTCTGGTAAAAAATAAACCTGTATGTATCTGAACAAAAAAACGATTTTCCACTGAGCTTAGGCTAAAGACCCGCAAGGGCCGACAGATGTTTTCTTCTGTAGTAGATCGCATTCCTTTAATCTCAATCACATGCAACACTTACATCAGCAACAGTCAGACTGTCATTTTTACAACTCGATTAAACCACACATTATCTTGTGGTTTCTAAAAGTTACCGTCCAGCTGGCAACAGTCCTTTATATTTACTCACCGAGCCAGCATTTGGCAAATGCTCATTTTGGCCCCTGTATACAACAACAACACAAAACAGATGCGCTTTTCCGTGCTATAGCTCAGATAGATTGTCTGTATATCAACAACAGATCTTTTCTTATCACCACTGCAAATGAATGTATAACTATACTGAACGTAACAGCTTTCCAGAAGTAGAACGGGCTGTATGAAGCATCTACATTTTTCTGGCTTTGTTCTCCAACAACCAATATTGTTTCGTTAGTGGTGCTCCAGCCTCTCCAAGCGGGACTTAAGGGGGAGTGATGCAAGCCAGTAAAACACGGCAGGATGTGCTCACTTACCTGGAGCAGATCTGCTTTAAACAGCTGTGACGCTGTTGACTCATCTCGCATGGATATAACGCAAAAGCAGCTGTGCCGCTCCCGCCTCCAATTAACCCATTCGGCAGAGATTTATAGGCATTTATTCACCACAGATCCACTGTTAACTCAATTCAAGAGCTCTCAACTTACTAGCAGAATAGTAGTTATTATTATAATACAGTGCCTTTGGATGTAGCCTGGGGTTAAAAGCTTTTGTTCAAGAGTACGACAGTTATATTTCAAGGATGAAATCTGGCAGGATTAAAATCTCAATTTTATTTTTTAATGTTATTTCAATTTATCTTCTTTCAATTTGAATATTTCAATTTCATTTTAATATGAGCATTTCAATGTCAATATGTTAATATTTCAATTTTGATATGTACTTATATATACACAATTTTTTTTTATTTCAATTGTAATATTTAAATTTCCATTTTAATATTAACATTCTAAATTCAATGATTATTAATAAAAAAAAATTATATTTAGTGTTTTACATTTCAATTTAATTTCTTTTTTATTTCTAAATGCATATTAGTGCCTATGTAGTGTATAGATTGTTTCCTGTCCTCATTCAACAATCTCTTTGAATGTAACAGCAACCCAATCAAGCCAATCGTCAAGACTAACAAACAAAACAACAACGTCATTTGTTTACTGTAACCGCCAACTGACATTTCCGATGAGAGCCAAAAGACATTTTAACAGATCCTTGAGCTGAACGCCTGAGACTGGAAACTAAAAGAAAATGGAGACGCTGAGAATCAGGAATGAAAGAGGAGCAAAGACAAAGCTGAAGAAAGAGGCAGGACAGAATATGATAAAGTTAGAAGAGAAAAGCAGATAGTGAACGCTGGGATTTGGGTGATGGGAGAACAAGTGCGCTTTAATCTGCCTTCTTCCACCTTTGACAAGAATTGGGAGAGTGAAAATTAGGGGGGAGAGCGAGAATGAGATAAAGAAACAGGCAACCGTATGCTCATCAAACAAAGCCCGCTGCAGAGAAACAGCACTATACCAGACCAACAATGGAGCCAATCACAGAGAAACAACCACGCTACGTTCTCAAGAGCACTGTGGAATTGTCCTAAAACTCAAACGCACTTAAAAATCATGAAAAGGAGAGGAGATGAACAGAGATGGAGGAAGAGATGCAGAAATAGCACTGGCAACAAAAAATGCGGGAGATGGAATGACTGGAACTAGAGATGGATATCAAAGGGATGAGATATGAGTTTAGATACGCTGTGGAAACACACAGCCTGCCCTTATTCTGTCTGTGATATGAGTCTGAACTCTGATGGCTGGAGATACTGTACCCGATCTGCGAGAAGTGAGTCTTCGGTAAATGTAGGCAAGCATAAGGATTAAATATTAACAGGAATAATAGAGTTCATTTATTAGAGATTAGAGGGTCGGTTTACCGGACCGGGATTAGATTGAGGCATGACTTTATTTAAGTTAGGACATTTAAAGGTCCAGTGTGTAAGAAGCACAAACACAGTACTGTGGTCACAGCGCTGTTGTGGTGTTATCATACAGCCAATATGGCTACAAAGTTTGCTATTTTAAGTTTAAGTCGTACAGAGGGATGTATGAGTGAGAGATGAAGAAAGATGCTGACCTGCGCTGCCTCCCAGCCCCACTGCCTGTATTTGGGGTCGTGTGTGAACCTCCACATGTACCAGTACGTCTCAATGACTTCTGGTCTGAGGATGTAGTACTTCTCGTTCTGCCTCACGGCCACCGCCTCCAGACCGCTGTCGAACTTAAAGGCTTCTGGTCCGAGCTTCAGCACTGCAACGAAGCCAAAAAGTCCTTCATTAACAAAACCTTGATCTCTCATACTGCTAAAAACGTGGATCCATCAGTCTGAGAGCTTGATGTGGCTGAGCGTTTCAATTCATCTCACATTCTCGTTATATTCAACAGAAACGGCTCATTCTCAAACTACTACGTGAGGTTACCATGGCAACACACTGTGAGATTGTCATGAAGCTCAAAACAGATTTTATTCTTAGGCTGTCAATTGTGAAAAATTCTTCAAATCAATTTATCAGTCATTCTTCACTCACCAGTGCGATCGTAGCTTTCGTGGCAGGTGTGGGCAATCTCTGCTCCGAGCTGCAGATAGTGTCCAGCTTTATCATCCGGTGACCCATCAGCCCCCAGGGCCAACATGCCCCCAGCGAAGCAAGTCAGGTGACCCATCTTCCGCTCCAAATGGCCGTTCTTCCACTCGCCGATGAAAGTAAGACCACCGTTTGACTTACGGATGAGGTGACGCTCAATAGCCTGTTCGAGGAAAAGAGAAGTGTGAAGGTTAATGTTGACCCTGGCGCAGAGGAACACTACCACTTCCAGTGGTTCTCACCTCAATGGCATCGTCGTAGGACTTGCGAGCCTCCGTGTCGGTTTTGTCAGACATAAGCCAAGCTTTCAGCAGGTATTCATAAAAACTATCACCCAGCCCACCCACAGAGGTGTGATCTGCAGAACAAGACAAGAAAAAATAATAAAACGAGAGGTGAGAGATGTTGGTGGCGCAGATTCAAACCTGACGTGAAGGAAAATAACTGTTCCTTTAAAACTGCTAAGGGTGGCCCAAAGAGCTTTGATATGACTCGAGTACCAATCTCAAGTCACATTTATTTCTTTAGTTGTAAATCCAATGGCACAAGATGTCTTTGTTGCACTTGGTAGGCAAACAAAAAACATTATACGTACAGTACATTAGTTAGTACACCCATATTAGAAATAACATAAATTAGGTGTTGGTTAAAAAAAATCTCTCCTGATGATTCAAATAGTCAAATTAAAATCACATTAAAATTCAACCGAAGCAAAGAACAGCCAGCCGTGACTTTTGCTTGTTATTTTACCTGCTGATTTTATTTATTCTCTGTTCAAAGCTCAGTCTTTTAATGTCGCTATAAAAGTGTATTCAGCCTTGACAACGACCCTCATTACAATAAAAATGCGCTGAAGTGAGCATGTTTTTGCTTGCATTCATTCAGTGCGGACACACGCCAGCACACACCTAATCATTTATAAACACAACCATTGAGTGTGTGTTCTGACAGAGCTAATGACTCCGTGGACTGAGCGTGTGCCGTGTGTGTGTTTGACTGTTTGATAGGCCGGGAGTCATTTGTACTGGTAATGGCTTGTAATGGGGATCTACTACAAACCACGTCAACAATCTGTGTTTAGTTATCAGAGGGAGCTGTGGAGATTAGGACAGAAACGTTTAAGACATTGTCAGAAGCGTGACATACTGTATGAGGAGGGGAACTGAGCT
This sequence comes from Barbatula barbatula, assembly GCF_947034865.1. Classification (NCBI taxonomy): domain Eukaryota; kingdom Metazoa; phylum Chordata; class Actinopteri; order Cypriniformes; family Nemacheilidae; genus Barbatula; species Barbatula barbatula. Next base: position 14,495,787 of record NC_136772.1, read on the forward strand.
CGGGGGTTTGTGGTTTGCGTATGCATTTAGACGCTTTATTTATGCACGCTTCACAACATCTAACATAATTTAATAAAAGAGACATATAATTACGTACACGGAAGCTCAAAAGTTACGGTCACTTTATTCTTATTATTCGAACACATTATTTTCCACATTTCTGAATATAGTAAACTCATAAAATTTGTACAAATTATTTTTCTTTCTAAATATGTTGTAACAATAACAAAAAACGGAATAAAAAACCAACCGTTACATTTTCTAAGCCTCCTAAAGTAAAAAATAAGAATTCTGCCAGAATGTATTCACCCTTATGTCCCTGAAAAACAGTTTGTGGCTCTTTCGTCTTTAAAACACAAAAGAAGATAGTTTGAGAAATGTCGCAGTGGTTTTGTGTCCATACAATGGAATTCAATAGGGAGCAATGTTGTTTGGTTACCAGTGTTCCTTAAAATATTTAAAGTGTTCTGCTTTCAGAAGAAAGAAATTCATACAGGTTTGGAATGACATGATGGTGACTAAATGTCTTCAAAAATTATTGTATACATTTAAAGGTCCAGTCCAGCGTATGAAATTTGAGGTTACGAATTGCAACCAACGGCTCACTCCACTACTCCCCCCTCCCTTTCGAAGCACTACGGAGACTGACACAGGACAGAGATGCAATCACGTTTTCGCTTCTTTGCCGAAGGAGATATCATATTTACGAAACACGCTCTGTAGAGCAGTTTGTCCATTTAGGGCTACTGTGGAAACACATGGCGAGTTCCTCACAAGGGCACCTGCAGATAGAAACAGCTCATGCTAAGGTAATGAAAACGTAACGGTTCATTATGTAAGGTCTGACGACATAGTTATGTATATGCATTTCTGTCATTAGATCCTTCAAAAAGTACACATTGTACCTGTAAAGCATATGAGGTATAAGGTGTTCTTCAGGGCAATCTCAATTTGCTTTGACCTTCAAAACAAACATGTTTGAATAGCATGAACATGAAAGTTTGTTTAACCCATCTGAGAAACAGCCCGCAACCGTGAAATTTTGGCAGGAGAACAGAAAGCGTGATGTGTGCAGAGCAGTCTATAGTGTATACAGTATCAGAGAGGGGCAAGGGAGGATCCCATTAGCACTGTCACAGTTCATATCTATCGAGGCTAGCGAGATGCTGCATGTTCAGCCCGCTGGGAAAGAGCTACCACGGCGCAGGAGATGAGCTGCCAAAAGCCATTACAGACTTCTTCAGAGGAGACCGGAGGTGGAAGACAGATGCAGAGGTGATGGTTTTACACTTGAGGTGTGAACAAGTGACAGGCTAAAAACCGCACGCTTGGAATGGCTAGTTCATACACATCGCAAGAGTTAAAGAAATAGATGAGCCAGCGAGGCGAGAGGCCGAGTCATGTCACGACAGACCCTTTAAATTTATCTCAGTATCTCTTTAAAGATCTTTTTTATGCTAATGGAGAAAGCGGCCTGATCGGAGAAGCTGTTATGAATTATTCACAAGGAGAGAAAGAAACGGGGAAAGAGAAAATTGAAAAGTGATTTTCACTGTGTTGCTATGCGGTCTGCAGGTTGTTGTTGGGTTGTTTCAGGTGGGTGCCTACTGACCTTAGCCAAAAGAGTCCATCCATAAATCCCTATTGTTCCTATTAACACCTGATTTTAGGATGGACCTCGAGACTTCAGACTGCAAAAGGATAAGACATCAGCTGTGGATGCTGACAGCATGTTTGACAATGTTACAACAACAGCGCAAGAAGAAAATAAAAAGCACAGGACGAGAAAAAGAACAAGGAAGACAAAGAGAGATACCTGAGGTGAGCGTGGGCATGAGCAGAACAGAAAAGACCGCGGTAGAATTCATAATAAGAAGAAATTCTCTGTGATTAAGATGATGAATAAACAGAACGTGCTGCTGCGCAATGAAACGTGAAATAAAGTTAAGGAATTAGTTCCATAAACCACCTGTGCTCTCATTTGACAGCCTCGCCTGGCACCACTGCCAGTCATTAGCTGGCTGGATTTTACTTCTGCCAACCAGACACAATTCCCTAGTGTTCAACCAAAGGGCTTTTGAAGAAAAAACAAGGTGAATTCAACCCGAGATCCAGGCAAGAAAGCTGTTGAGATGTTAAAGAAAGTGGACACTTCACCGAGAATGACAGGTTGAGCAGAATATCTGGAGGCCCCAGGAGATGATGTTGGGTGGGTGGGGGAGGAGACGGCCTGTCACTCATCATTCCGAAAACACTTCCCTTATGCAACGTAATTGTATTTTGGACGCGCATACCCTCATACGGAACTGTGAAGTTTGGCATGTGTTTGTTCACAGTGGGTCAATCAGGTTTAGCCTTTGGAAGCGGAGCAGTGATTAAACTCTCGTCTCTCTCTGTAATTAAGACTGGGTTAAAACACACAGCGGAGTGTTTTCACTACACATAATTACCAATTACATATAAAGAAAGAATCTTCCTCGCATGGCATCATTATTAAAGCTCACTGATCAGTAAGGAGATGAAGATAATCTGCCATTCTGTCGTCGTTCACATTTATAGAATACTAAACCCTGGCGGAGGGATTATGAAAATCATTTGTGTGTGCAAACAAAATTGATACAGCAGGCAGCACAGGATTTCTGGCTCCATCGTTTCATTTGAGAACCTTTTACGATTAATAAGTACACCAAAAAATATACCGGATCTATTTTAAGGCTAGCTTATTAATATACTATAATTATTGCAAATAGCTCTGTTCCAAATCCTCTTTGGACATGTTTGGCACACTCCTCATGTGAAAACCATTCCAAAAACAGGAAGTTTCATTATGCGGCCATCTAAGAAAGCTCGTTTTGGCCAAGGCGGCATCGCATATCCTATAACAGCATTTATATAAATACTCTTTTAAACAGAGTATAAATAGTAGATTTACTCTTTTTCACTGCTGTTTGCACAGTGAAATGAGGGGAGGCTTGGATCCCGAAACAGTATTCCTTATGTCACAACAAGCGGTCAAACAGAACAAATTTCTGTCTATTTACATGGGGAAAGACAGATATCTCTTAAATCGCTCGTAAGGTCTCAATAAAGCAACACATTCCTGTCTAACACTTGAACATAGCATAAAAATAGTCTTAAAATTGCGACGAAAAAAAATCCACCTCTTGTGCAAAACATTTCTTATTGAGCATTGCAAAACGGTCTTGTCTAATCTTAGCTTTCCTGTGTAGCATAATGCAATGTAAGTGGCTTTGGATAAAAGCGTCTGCCAAATACATAAATGTAAATGTAACCTGAGGTCCTGTACCAAGCAGCTGTGACCCAGCTAGCAAAGAAATGACAGGACATGCAAAGAAAGTGCTGGGTGGCCCTGCCCACTATGAACAATTCTTTGGGCGAAAATAACACCCATCTTATATACAAAAAAACAAGGGTAATGCTTTTTTATTTGCCGTGACAATCACACTGTTCAACAGTTTTGCCTACAGGGAAAAATGACAAAAGGAAATAATATGACACTTACGCTGGCCCCAGCGTCCTGTACGAGGGTTCAAGTAATTGGGGTAGAGCCCGTTGGGTCTGTCCATCTTAGCCAGCAGCTTGCGTATGTGCATTACCTAATGGATAAACAAATGGATACAGAAAACAAATATAATCCACAGAAGTTGTTAAACATACACAAATGAATTTATTACTAATTATCTGAATCAAAACGTTATCAGTGACCGTTATCCTACATGCCCTCTGTTTGGGCGGTTGCCATCCACATTACATATAGTGCAGTCACAGGTGAGTAGTTAACATCACAAATATCCCAAATTCAAAAAAAGTATTATAAAACAATAGCAAACATCACACACAGGCATACCTTCTGATAGTAGGCAGGGTTTCCTGTCAAATAGGTCAGGTGCACAAACTCCATGTGCAGAGTCCCAAACTCGGCCAGAATGCTGCTTCCAGCTGACGCCCAGCCCCAGTTCCGACCCACACCCCTGAAACAAACATGACATGTGTGTGTATACAATGTTCCAAACCAGCCTGCAGCAAACATCCGGCTTTATACATGAACCATGTGTAGACGATGGAATCACTGTGACCCACCTAAAGCTGAACTGTTCCCTTCCCTTAAATAAATTCACTTCTGCTCTTCTATCAAGCATAATGTCCCCTGCTTCACTCCTGACTCATTTCCATTCACAACGTATTCAAAGCATTTACTTAGTCCTGTTTAGAGCATCGCTGTGTGCGTTTACTCTGAAAGCCTGCTCTACATGAATGAGGATTATTAAAACACAGTTGCTTTCGTTCCCTCAGGATTACAGAACCCCGAAAACCACGGCTGAGCAATTTCTTCTAAACACCCAATTAATTCACAAAAGCCATGTCGGGCTCGATTTGACCCCCTCTCTTCCGTAACAAAAACCTTGATGTATGTTCACAAAGCGCAGATTCATTTGAAAAATTTTCATTGAATTCTAATGAAATTCTGCAGAGTTTTACAAGAAGAAAGGCTCTGGGGCCTTCACAGACACACATGGCCCACAAGAACCCTAATTCTGTTGAAATTCTCAGTGGGAAAATGTGTAGGATAGAGAGAAATGAAAGAAACCAAAAAGACAAAGATGTGGGAATGAAAACGTAGGTGTGTAGGGATGTAGAGATCTAACATACGTCTTCAGGTTGACCATGGCCCAGGGGATGCCTGTTGGGGTGTTAAAGGCAGGAAGCAGCTTTTCTGCCAGCTGGACAGCCTTCACCTTAAAAACCTGCCAGGGAGAGAGAGAGAGAGAGAGAGAGAGAAGAGAAATAAATAATGGAACACGTACAAAGCAAGAAAAACAGAACAACAGAATGATTCAAGCCAGCAAAACTGCCAACTATATTTTATATTCTTCATGCATTATCAGACCTGCAAACTCAGAAGAGGTGAAAACAGTGACAGCCACATGACCGGTGGGGGTGGGGGGGTGGTGTTTGTGTTGTGTACGGTGTGAGGGGTCTGGGGGCATCCTCCCCATGAGAATTTGCTATTTTAACGTGTAAATTATGCATTCTGGCATACCATTTTCGCTTCAATTAAAAAAACCGTCACACCAGGTCTTTTGGCCTGTTTTTCAAGTGCACCACATGATCCATATGGAGCAGCAACTAATCACATGACATAATGACCTAGGTTAAGCTTATACGCAAATGAGACCCGAGCTGCTGGCATTATGTGCACAGTATAAGATTTGCTCATCTTCATTCAAAGATTTTGCAAAAAGAAGTGAGAAATATGGATTTTGGTCCAATTTGATATTTTCCTACAAAACAAGTACATTGCCCTCGTCTCGCAATCCCAATGCTCAAAGTCATAATTAAAGCGGATGTAATGTTATTTCATGCATTCTGACTTCGTTACAAAGTTAAAAGATCGAACATTTTCATACAATTAAAAACAGTTAACCCTAAATTCCAGCAATTCGTATGCAATTCCACTACTTGTCTAACCCTTCTCAATAGAAAAATGTTTTACATTTTATTTACAATTTTCATTTTTATCAACAATTCAAGATGCATTGCATTATAGTAATGAGAGAAAAAGCACAAATGAGACAAAGAATAAATACCCAACACACCTGCATGTGTTTATACACCAACTGTTGCAGAAAATCCAAGAAGCTGCAGTGAGGTTTGTTGCTCTCATAAAATTTGACTGAAAAAAACTTTGTGGATAGCTGCAGCTTTACAACAATACTGCAGTACATTAACCATCTTAACAGCAGAGCGTTTACAAAATAATAGCAGAACAACTTTTTGGTGGGACAGAGCCAAATTCAGAGCTGGTTGATTTATGGTTGATGTCCGAAAGGCAAAATTCTCAGTAATTCAGTTTCTGTAACAACTGACGGACTACACTCCCCATAATCCTTTGCGTACGTTCACACCATGATCGTACCCGCACCTGATCCTCATTCCCTGGACACTTCATTAACCTTGTGTTTGTTGTAGTCTTTGACAGGTCTAGTTGTCGTTTTGTTAGTTTTCGTTACCTTACGTCCATAGACTTTTTTAGTTCCGTGGATGTATACCTGTTTGTTTCAGCACCTGTTGTTTCACCCCATTAAACCTCCTGGTCACTCCAATTCCTGTGTGGCCTCGTCCATCAGTCTGATAGTGTGTCACTTTCCTAATATGTTTCTGGTTTTATTGAGTACTTCACAGCACAATATGAAAAACGTTTATGTTGTAAACTTTCTAGCAAAGCTGAATTCTGGTAGAAAATGCTCACTTTTCATACGTTGCAACAATTCCTGATGAATAAAATCAAATCCTGCGCTAAATGTTAATTGTTCTGCAAACCCAAATTTATATAGACTTTGTTTCCAGTTTTACGATGACCCCATACACCTTTAATACCAATATCTTCAGTGAATAACTCATTTTCTATACACTTAGGAGTTCCATGCACATTCCAGTGGCACAAAAAAGATCGACTTCACCCAAAGCAATAGTGCAGATTCGGGATGCACCGATACAAAATTCATGTGCTCATAATGACACACCGATACCAAAGACCGATATCTCATGTGACATACAAAAAGACCTTTGATTTCCGCAATGCGGAAAACGTGGATGGAATTGAGGAATCAAGGCATAAAACCTGAATTTGCTGTATTACACGGAATCTGGCAAATGTATTATATCCTAACCAGAAATTAGCACTGAACAGCTAACAGCTAATGTTAAACGTTACAGCAAACTGATACAGATACTGTTGAAATATGTATTCTGCTTGTTTAGCGTGTCTGTGTGCGGTTGCTTGTGGAGCTTTCCAAGTTTCACAGTACGAGGACACAAACACACACAATTTGCTGCAATCCGTCAAAATAAAAGTCTGGTTAACTTATACAAAGTGCTAGTAAATATTCTAGTAAAATTGTGCTACTTATTAAAAAATATAACTCAATTAAAAAAATAGTACTTCATGTTAAGTAGACCTAAAAACAAAAGAAGATGTACCTGTAAGATACTGGTTTGTTAACATAATTGTACATTATACAGGCACTGGTACAGCTATCAGCTAGTACCAGAAAAAAATATATCAGAACTCTGGTACTCTGTCTTTGAAAAATAGTGCAGATTATTATCTGATCTGTAGAGTAGATGTCAAGCATGCACCGATCAATAATTCTCATTTTCCAGAGCTCCTTTGTGTCACCATCATTTCGGGGAGACTCTCTGACTACAGCTCTATAATCCCACTGGGCGTTTCTGTGCAGAAATGGCTGAAAAACGTCTCTTCCTTATGACTCAGACAGAGACGGGAGTTTCTAAGCAGGGTAAGATCTGTTGCTAGAGCTGGAGTTGTGTGGTTGAGTATTCTTGTTTTTTTTAGAGGGGAAGATAAAATGAAGAGTGCAGAAAAAAGGTCTCAGCTTTTTAGAGTTCGTGCTGATGTTTCTATTTTCAGCCAGTCTTGCAGACGTTTACGCAGAGCCTATTAGAATGAGCTGAACCAGCCTTCAGACAACATAAATGCTGTGTTTACATGAAGGTCCAGCGAAATAAAACAACAATTTTGAAGTAAGGAAGACAAGGGAACAAAGAAAAAAGATGTTATTTGCCCCCCGGTGTACTTTATCTAGAAACAACCCGTATGCTTTTATAAACAACATGTGAAGCTGTGGAACAAATTGGATTCCATTCCAGTGTCTGCTGATATTGAACAAAATCATGACATCAGGAGTAACGAATCATCCAACAATGTGAAAGACTGACAGCATGTCAAGACAAATGAAAACTGGGATTAAAATTGAGTTGATCACTTTTTTGTTACTTTTCCTAAATACATGTAGAAATTTGACCGTTGTATTGCTGGAAAGTGAACATGAACTGTATTTGAGGTCTGAAAATGTAAACCTTTTCTACAGTTTACATTTCCTGCAAATCAAAACAATTTTTATTTTAAATTGGGGGAAAATATTTTCACTTTCCCCAAACACATACTTGTAAATAGTATATTTACAAAAACTGAAATTGGACTTTGAAATGGGCTTCCCACGGCTGTATATATATATCAACACAGGAAATCGTGGGGAGAGAAATGATCGACATATTGGAAAATTTCACAATTTGGAATGAATTAAAAAAAGATTAAAGACTTTTTGGTAGTTTTCTCCGATTCTAACAGACTGCAATGTCGCAAACAGCCTGGTACAGCAAAAATAATTGTACTGGAACAAAAAAAGAAGCTGGAGAAGAGTGAGCCGGACTGTGACAGGAGCTAATTTAGGCTGAACGAGCGCTCTCCTCAGGGTTACTGTCTGGACCGGTGTGTGTTTATGTAAGAGTGAATCTGTGTTATTCCCAGAATGCAAGATTCCGACGCTGAGTCTAATCTGGTTGATGCGGATCATAAGCACCAGAGCTGATCATGTTATTACACATATGGGGATCTAAGCCTGGACATTCCCTATGAAACCGCATCTGCACTCCATACACAAACACACACACACACACTTATGTGCCCTCAGCCCGAAATGTAATATTAACCTGTAACGGAGGCATATAAAAAGATTATGGAGAACACATTGGAAATGGAGGGAATGACTGTTGCTACAGAGGGTTTGGGGTTAAAGTTGGATTTCAGTTCTCTCTCTCTTTCACTTGCACTCCGTTTCTTTGTGCATCCGAAGCCTTTATGACAAACCCCTCTGCTTTGTGTTTATTCTTTCTGTCGTCATGGCAGCATTATCGGGGGCTGCCAATCAAGGCTGACACAAACACGGCCCATCCCACACAAACGCATCCAATCAGATGGCAGCATCACAGCAGACGTCCAATGAAGAAATTAGGATGCCGTCTAGGAGGATGTTTATGCGCTTTTAGCCGAGAGCGGCTCATAGCCTCAAAGCAAATAGGGATTGTTAGTGCGCTTTACATTTACATTTCAAACACATTTTCTGCCTTTATTTTAAATGATTTCTCCTGCTTTATAAATAAACTGCACGGCTTTAGAGGAGTGTGCAAGAGATACAGAGTCTACACGGCATGGATATAAATAAGCATAAACACCATCCTCAGAACTCGGTGCTTACAGACAAGGGACTTTATATCTATTTTAAAAACGCACAGTTGTAAGCAAAAGTTTCAAGCACTTAAGATGTTTCACAAAATAAAAGTATCTTAAGATGGCCATTTTATGATATTTACTTCAGGTGCGTCAGTACAAAATAAATGTCAAATAATAAATACAAACTATTCAAAGCATTTATTTTTGAAAATATCCAATATTTAAGATTTTTTTTACTTTTCACAGTACTATTTACTGTATATTCTGCATTAAAGAAATTAATAAACATACACTAATGATTATTAAATGCTGCAAAAGTACTGTTTATGGATATTTCACTGCATTAAAGCTACAAAGTGCTTGTAGAATGCATACAAAATGCAATTTGAGAACAAACTTAATGGCCTTTAAATAGGCTTTATTCTCATAAAATTAAACAAAGCCGTGGTTTAGTTTTCCGCTCGGACAGCATACGCTGTTTCTTATGTTGCCTTCTGATGTGTGTGGCCAACAGAACTGCAGGGATGTCAAAACAAACAATTAATATCGCTGGTCTACTTGTACAGCACCGCTTATGTGATATTAACAGCTCTTAAAACTCAAAAAGCTAGTTTCTGGCTATTCCCACAGTTTTCCTTGGACACCTTGGAGTGTTTCGTACTCTAAGGGGGAATTCGATGGGTGATGGCACGACCAAAGTTTGTAGCACATCAAACATGCAGATAAGTAGCTGACAAACATTTTCTCATCCATCAAATCCCTGTCCTTATCCTGCCTCCGCTGGGCCCGGGGCTGCCGTTCTGATCTGCCTTTGATGAGATCTATGTTTGACAACAGAAGAGTGTGTTGCTACCTAATGTGACACCACATATTCACTAGCACTGTGAAGATTATACAACAACAGGAGAGCACATCTTCAGTCTTCAGAGGAAGCCAGCTACTTCAATCTTACGGAGCATAATGTCTGAAGTAAACACCATTTCCTCACAATCACAGCTCTAATAAATGTGCAAATAAAGATAAAGAACAAACATTTTCCTTTTGTGTTCGTTCACAGCCCATGATCTCATTCAGCTTGAAGTATTGAAATAAATCCTCTGTCAGCCCCGTGTTTGCGGAAATGTACAGATTTATGCGGTAATTTGGTTGTTAAAGCTGAAGGAAACAAATGAACCTGTCCTGTTTAATATCGGTTTAAATAAGAACGACCTAAATGTTTGAACATTTACAGTAGCAAAGTCACATCGCAAGGAAAATACATTTAAATTCATTTTCACAAAAATATCCAAACATACTTTCTTTGAAATCTGTCTTCCCAAAGAGTGAATGCACGGTGTAGACCCACTGGAAACATTCTGTTAGACCTTACAGTAACCAATTTAAATTGTTAAAAGAAAGAAACCAAAGAGAAAATGAGAAACAGCAAAAAAGTTCCTAGCATTCCTATCAGAATTTATTAACAATTATTAAAGTGGCAGTCCGTAAGTTGTTTTGAGTAAAAATTTGCTAAAACAATTATTGCGCAAGTACATGAAAGAACGGTGTTTAAAACTGTGTCACTACCGGAAAGCTTGTAATAATGGTTTGTAATTTGCCCTGTCGGGTCGTCTCTCCCGTAGATCCTTAATTTGTGTCTTTCGTCAATGCGTCATTTCGTAGAACGATACACAGAACGAAGAAGATCTGGCTGCTAGCCAGCGCGTGGATGCTGCGAGAGACGGGCGATTTGTATCGTGTACAAACAACTGTTGAGTAGGATTTTATAGAAACTGTTAGTATTATTTATGGTGGCTATTTATGGTTTAGTACTGTTACTTTTAAACGGCAAGCAGCGTTGACATCAATTGTGAAAAACAAGAAAGTACGAACTGATGACAGTTTACAAAGAAAAAGTTAATGTGATAGATAACACAAAACCGTAGCTCCCTTATTGTGTTAAAACAGACGGGTACAGTTTCATCTGTTGTTCTTTCTCTCTTTGTAATGTTCATTATGATGAATGTAATTTAAGCCCTTTTCGCACAGGATTAATGTCAGTATTATCTGGGGACCTCGTGTGATTTAGAAATGACCTCCCCACAGCTGTATTTCATGTGGCGCGAATTAGCACGAATAAGTGAAGCCTGTGATTTTACTTAAATTTACGGACTTAAATCCCAGATATGTTGGCAAGGCTTTGCATCTAGTATATGTAACCTTAGTAGTGTGATGTACAATGATTTATGACTGTACTTGTCAGCATTTAAGACCCGTGTTCAGGGATCTTCTGTCCGGTTTGCATTACGGGAGTTTCCATGAGAGATAACAAAACTGGAGACTCCTGGCCAAAACGGCAGGTATGGAAATGACCCAGCACCCGAAATAATATCAAAACACTTCAACAGCCTCCATTTGCGCCATTTCGGTCTGTTTATGTTCTTATTTGTTTCGTGTTATATCATCTGCCATGTTATCTGTGTTTATTATGCGCTACTGATGTACAGTGAAGATTGTCATCGTGCACTGTCACAGGCCACGACTCAACACATCAGACGTGCAGTGCCGAATCACGTAAAAACAAAATACCTCCGCACATCACCTGCAGTAGCAATTACAAACTGAGATGGCGACAAAGAGGCCAATCCTACGTAGTGCCGCTTTAAGGCCAGCCACTTTTACGATCATAAAGTGAATTCAACTTTTCTGCTTGCTTGTTCAGACATAAGATGCCAAAGATCAAATGGCTTCAGGTGAACTACATAATAGAGCAGGAAAAGGTTAAACTGCTGAAGCAGAGAAGCCACATTTTTATTTAAAGGCTTAAAAGGCCTCATTCATGTGTCTCTCCTCCTCTAATGATGACAGCTTGCTGAATGGACACCTTTGCTAAACTTTTTTACCATTCTCACCATCTTCATACTTTTCCAAAGCAGATTTGCTGACAAAAAGGCCTAAATGCAGAGTTATTATAATTTTATGAATCACTAAGGACCACAGTTTCAGACCTCTACTTTACCGTTCTGCTAAAGAAACAATATCACCGAAATACTGTACATCACTAATATCACCTCCAGGAAAACATTAACATTAAAAAAATGTCATTAGCAATTGTCTGCTTGGAAAATAGTTCAGCCTAAAATAAAAACGGTGTCATTATTTTTTCATTCTCAAGCTCTGCAGTACAGAAAGAACATTTGGAAGAATGTCTGCAACGAACAGTTCTGGGGCAGCATTGACCACCGTAGCAGTTTTTTCCTACTTAATTAATGGTGCCCCAGACCGGTTTTGTTACAAACATTCTCCGAAAATATCGATCTTTGTCTACTGAAGAGCCTGAGGATAAAGACAAAAGCAGAGATTCTCATCTGAATAATCTTCACAGATTTTACCCTGGACTGAGTCAACTAGAAGTGACATAACACTATCAAAACTGTACAAACCTAACCAAGAGTGTTCCGAAAATATAACTAGGGCTGTCCTCGTCGAATCAGAATTGTCACGTTTTGGCTATAGTCAACTGATAGTCGAATGGCACGTGTGTGTGGGGAAGATACCAGCTGGTTAACAAGGGTACAGCGCAAAATTGATGCACCAAAAAACCATCAAACATTAATTTACAGAATTTGTTAAGAACAGAATGTACCTTTATAAAAGGAAGTAAATAACAAAACGAAAAAAGCCAGATTCAAGTCACAATGTGCAAAATAAATGTGTTTAGGGCATAATGTCTGAAATGCAGGGGAACATTCAAAACACAAGCCACAAATGTCACAATATTGACATTTGGCTGACGATTAATTGCCAAATAAATAATTGCGATTATGACGATTAATAATCTGTTTTAGGCCTTTTAAATAGTACGTTTTAAAACTAAACTAAATAAATGCTTTGATTATGTCCCGCCTACGGACGCTCAGCGTCTCTGGGAGTGAATGGAGGAGTGGGCTGGCCATGACTCCGGCCTTTTGGTGATGATTGGAGGGTCTGTCGAAAGACTGCATCTCCTTTTGATTGACAGCGATTTTGTACTATACGAAGTCGCTGACGCTAAAGCTATTCGAGCCCAGTCCAATCGCAGATTCTTCAAGTATATTCGAAAGACAAACTGCTGCAGCCTATTTCTTGGTATTTGATTGGTGAAATTGCTAGCCAATTTTCATCATACACGTCACACAATTATACACCGCATTCCTTGTTTTAGTTGAACCTAATTCCCACATTTCCTCTGTCGAGTTAAATATCTTTGTTTAGATCGTTTTGTTCATTTATTCATTCAAAGGCCGTAAATGAGCTTCCCCTCTTTGAAAGACCAGAAGCCGCCACTGCTTAACATACTGCACAGTGAGCTTAACAGAAAAAAAACACTGTTCTTAAATTTTTATGGTTTTACGCCACTGACCATTATTCAGTCCACTTCTCGGGAATGAGTAGAATGGGATGCAGGCAAGAGAAGAGCTACGAAACAAGTTGAAATGAGATGCAGGAGAGAATGAAGAAAAAGAATGCAATAGGATCAAACGCTTGTGGAGAAGAGGACAGAGGGACGGAAAAGGTAAACAACATCCATCACTGTGCAGGGGTTCTGCTGGAGCCATCTGACATGCTGCAGTGAGAAGGATGGAGGATGTGCTCTTGCACAGGAGAGATAACCTACAGTGCTGAAAGAACATTAGACTTCTTTGTCTTCTTCAAATCAGCTTCTTCTGAGGAAACTCCTACTTCACAAGCTCCACTGCATCATTCAGGATACTATACAGTACATAAGCTGTTTTTCCTTCCATAGATCGTAAAATCGACTTTCTGTTCCTCATCATGTACTCCAACTTTCTGTCACGGCTCACAGTATATCTACCATCAAAGAGGTGTGACTTTTTATGCAATGACACTTTGGCTTCACTCAATAATTACTGTTTATGTATATTTTTCATTATACTTCATATACATATATATATATTTGTATATGTAAAGCTGCTTTGCAACAATGCAAAACTGTGAAAATCCCAATAGAAGAAAATAGAAAACGAATGATTATACTTGCAGTATAAATAACTGTGCCGGCAAAAACCTCTCGTACCAACTTAAGCATCACGCATCTTAATTATTTCGTCCATTAGGCCCTGTAGCAAATGTTTATAGTAAAAAAGATCTCAGAATAAACAATGTGACCGCGCAGAGGACTTAGACCATCAGGCATCTCAAAACACTTTCCTGATGGAACAAAGGGTCAATAGGGGATAGAGACGCAGGCAGGGGACAGACAAGCGCAATGACTAAGTATGCAAGTGTGGAGAGTTGCGCGTACAGTATCTTAACTCATCTAATGAAGTGTGCGAAGCAGAGGAGAGGTCATGCCGCATGGCTGCAGTTTCATTTCTTTGCATTTTCACCTTCAGACTAAGAGGAGAACATTGTGATATGAAGTGGTAGAGATATGCAGCCCATTGATGGAGGAGAAAGAGAAGATGTCTGCCCTTCGGCATTAGTGTCTATAAGCGCTGGGGGAGTAATTAACATGGGCTATCTCCTTTGAAAGGCCTGTTTTTACTTCTCTGAACCAACAGTGCTGCCTGAAAACACAGTATATTTCCACTTAAACGGTACAAATATAAGATTAATTCATGAATAGTTCTTTTGATCACAACTTTTTTAAATCAATCTGTTAAACCAGTTCACAAAACCACAGACCTGATTCATTGACTCAATTCTCAAGAGTTCTCAAGCCAACACCAATTCACAAATCTAAGCCAGGTCAACATTTCACAGTTTAATTTAGCACAGAACATTGATTTCATAGTTTTTTTTGCCAACAATGTGTTTCGATTTACAGAAATTGGCCAGACAAATGGAACTAAACCATATCGTATATGCAGCGAAGAAACACACACACACCAAAAAAGTAAATATGCAATGACAACAAACCTCCTGTCCAGATAGGTAATACGCAGCCAATAGGCCTCCGATGAAGCGGATGTTGACCTCAAAGACAGACACTTCTGCATTCTGTAGAAGAAGAAGGGATAAAGAGATACAAATGAATTAAAAAGAAAAAGTTTAAACAAACAAAGCAGATAAACTACCAATCACGTTTGGAATCAATCTGAAATTTACAACTTTCTTCACTAAAGAAACACGCCACTGTTAAAAAACCAAATGTCTTGAAAAACGTTGTAAAAATTTTGTATTCTTCAAACAATTTTCATTAAAGAGAGGACCTTAGGCATTCTGAAAGTCACTATTACATTATTCAGGTGAAATTTATTGCTATCTTCATGCTTTTCTTATTAGTTTATAGTGCGTTTTACACAGAATGCAAAATTATACACAATTAACCCTCTCTTCGTGTTTGACAGTTTTAGGGCGTGTTCTCCCTGGACATCTTTTGGGAAAAAACGAACAAAAACAAAACAGAAAGAATTGTGGTTACAAATAGCAGTCTTTTGTTGCTATAACGACAGCTGCAACGGTGGCCGTCTATCTACAAGCACAGTCTCCTTGGCTCCATCTGAAAGCTTAGGCAGCTGACTTGTTGCCTCACTGCCCAATCAGCCAATGACTTCGGAGGTGGCGTTTGTGCATGAAGGCAGCTCAGAGAAACCGATTCGACAGACTTCATAGGCACTGTAACAAAACTCTATTTGAATTATAAAATGAGAGCATCTTTGCAACGACCTATCACATATCTTAAAAACTACAATACAAATTTCTCGCTAGAAATGCAAATCAAAAGTTATTGAGAGTGGAAATGTAACTTTAATTTATACAAAACTATGCTCCAACCGGCACTTCGGCCACCATTTTAGCTCTGAGCAGCAGAAAAAGCATTTAAAAAAGTGCTCAGGACTGATGTGTTTTTTTTTAAATCGAAACAGCCTATAGAGTCAGCATCTAAGAGTTTCCAAAATGCTGATGAGGAAACTGTGTCTGCGGGCTGAACCATGGTGAGAGGTGTGTTCCTCAAACTCTAATGTCCTTTGGATGTTGAGTTTCTCCCCGGTTTGTCCTGCTTAGATCAAGTTTGCTTTCTTTCTAGTTGATGAAATGGCACTAATTTCTTTGACTGAGGAATGTGCTTTCAACGTTTTACATTAGTTTTACAGAAAGTGTAAACACTATAAAATGATGCAGATTCTGACCAGCCAGCCAAAGCAGTATTTGTATAAAGGTCAGCAACACCTTTAAATACTTCACGTTTAAATGTACAAATGTTGTTTTTAACTACTAAATATTAAACTTGCGTTAACATTTTCATATACATTTTCAATTTGACATTCAGAATCAACTCAATAACCTCCTAAAATGCAGTGTGTGTATATTTATCAACATCTATATAGAGAGTTTCAACAGTGACAACATAAACAAAGGAATCATTTCAACCAACACAGCAAAACCACCTAAACAGAGGGAATTTAGAAGTTGTACAAGCTCCCTAAACCTTATTCAACCCTCTGACAATCCCATAATCCTCAATGCCTAAAAACAGCACTTGTTTTTTGTGTGCCGCTCATGAATTATAAACAGGTTTTCCATTTCAGAACACAAAGCATGTTACACTGATTACGTTAAATATTAATTTGATAAGACAAGAACATGCTTTAAACGACCCCTTTCACTTAGCATTCATTTCACATGTCTATTAATTCTGACAGAAGTGAACGTGTACCAAATTAATATAGATATGACGTCCTAGGTACATTAATACAGTTTTTGGTTTAACAGTGGCGATTAATGCTGATAGCAGACAGCCTCATCCATCATCACAACAGAAGCAGGGACAGAGAGAGAGACCAAGCAAGAGAGACAGAGAGACAGAGAGATAGAGAGACAGAGACCGAGCGCGTAAGAAGAGGGGATCCTGTTTGAAAAAGGGAATAAACGGGTCTAGGAAATCCTAAATATAACATAAGTCAGTTATTAACCTGCCAAGTGCATAAATGTAAATGTGAATGTAGGGCTGAGAAATTGAAACGCATATTCGGAGTCTATTTAAAAGTGAAGTGTTTCACTGAGCCAATAGCATCACCAATTACTACTGAAAAATAATGACTTTTACACTGCTTTTAAACATCATTTATGCTTTTTGGGGAAACAACCTTCCCAGATATTATTACTGCTATTTTTTTTGCAATAATACGAGCCTATAAGGCAGTACACTCTGAAAAACCTACAACATTAGTTTGCAGACAATTAATAATCTCAAGGGCTGTTTACACGAGACAATTTATGCGATTTGGTTGTCCGTTTACATAGTTTGTTAACGCTTCTCCAGCAAAGTGTAGATTTACTACACCAGTGCTATAACCACCAGCGGAGACTAATTATTTACCTACAGCAAAATCTTAACACTCATTCACTGCGACGGAGGGTTTCTAAATGGCGCTTTTGTATCTGACCCGAGAGGACGAGAAGATGAAAGGAAAACGTTCGATTGTCGGAACTTTTACGCCATCGTGTTTAAATTGTTTGTATATGTGCGCACGCTTCTCTTAACTATAAATTAGGAGAAATGCAGCGCTCTGTATTGTAAGGTCTCTTTAGCGACGGAAGTCCGCCTTCCAATAAACCGTCAATCAATCAGGTATTTTTTCTTTACAAAGTGATGTCACCAACTTGGCGTGGGATGCGTAATACAGCGTTTTAGTCATTTTTGTGGATCTGTGTAAAAGCGGATTGTTATGATAACGTGGTCGTGTGTACGTGAAACTTTTCAAAAGCGAAAAGAAAATGTTTTCCGTTTTTCATCGTGTAAACATGGCCTCAATCTTCAAAGAAAGTACTCCCTGTGGTCATTAAAGATCCCATGGCACTTCTTGTTAAGAGTAGGGGTGTAACCCCGGTGTCCCGGACAGATTCCTTCCACTGGCCCTTGTCAATCATGGCCTCCTAATAATCCCCACCCTCTGAATTGGCTCTCTATCTCTCTCTCTCCTCTCCTGTAGCTGGTGTGTGTTGACCGCACTGACGCCGTTGTACTGCGGCTGTCATCGCGTCATCCAAGTGGATGCTGCACACTGGTGGTTTAGGAGAGACCCCCCTCATATGATTGTGAAGTGCTTTGGTTGAACAGCGCTACACAATAAAGTGCTACATAAATGCCTCTTTCATTCATTCAAAGTAAATACACCGTATACGCCGATGTATACTATTGCATGAAGCGATTACATGATTATTCCAAAATAAAATCGTCTTTATAGATGCCCATACATGCAGACCTGCTTTATCGCCTTATAATGAAAAGTAACAGCAGGGCGAGGAATTATTCTGTGGATAAACAAAAATGGTCTTCCGTCACCAAATCTTTTAAAAGACGCAGAGGCAATAGAGCTGAGAGCAGAATAAAGGCTCTCCATATCTGATGGAAACACAGCCGATAGGGAAATGGAGAGAAACTGGAGAGGAAGAAATCCCATTAACGGGTCAGGATGTGAATGCAGACTGAGAGGGAGAGCAGGAGACACTGGGCCCCTGGGGCCACTCGCCTGCCCTGCCTCATTCTCTGACTTCTCTTTTGTCTGCCATTTTTCCCTCAACATCACCTGCTAATTCTAGAGGCACAGCTCTGCCGGTTCACATTGTTTCCATGGCGCCAATCCTGTCTCCTGGATACCGCGATGTGTCACATCTATTAGTTTCTCACCAGACATTATTCCTCAGAGTGCCACCACGATCTGATCAAAAACTGAAATATTCACGCACTTTCAGAAGACTCAAGTCTCCGAGAGTCACATACGGGGTGTCAAACCATTGTTATTACAGCTGAGGCAGTTGTCTGCCAAAATAAGCAGTTTACCACTGTGAAACAACAGCGTCCTGAGAAATAACTGTCTATAAACAAGAAACAGACAGACTTGCCTCTAAACCTCTAAAACACTTTCTCCAGGTGCGAGATCGTCGAAAAGAAAACAAAGGGGGACTTTCCCAAAGTGTTCAGAATAATTATTTGATTTGAACACAACCTCAACTAACAAACCGGTTGTGACAAACATTCCTTTGTTAAGAAATGAGGATCACATTCAATAAATTATTGATAATGAATAAATATTGATGTACAACTGTATCAGCTACAGCACCTTTGGAATTTCTGGTGAGCTTGTATAAGCACTCACATGACTCTGGTCCACTTACCACACTAAAATCCAGGTTTTGTTCGATCCATTCTTGGCCGTCCTTAAACTCGTCATGGAGGCCCATAATGTAGAGGGTGTCCAGGGCATCTACTATGGTGGCCCCCATCTGGGTATTACCTGGAAAGAGATTAACGATAAATAAAAAACGAAGTGAATACTTATGTATTACACAAAGACAACACTACCAAACAAGCAGGGTCCATCCGCACGTATAGCCAAGTCAATATTGTATATACTGTAAGTGAACTTGCACATGGCACACCAATGCGCAAGCATTGCTGACCCCAACCATGGGGAGGCACCATAGCACCACAAAGATGTTGAGCTTGCGTGTGCGATGACATCACAATGGCCCCAGAATGCACGTCACCCTGGGACACAACTTGAGTGTGTGGCATGTTTAACCTTGACAACAGGGATACAAGTCTTTGGACTCACACAAGCATGTCCATGATGGCTCGAGTTTTACAGACGTCCAGGCCTTCATTACGATACCGACAGCTCTATCACACGCTCATCCTTTCCACTCAATTTGCCCACAAACTAGAGGAGGAGAGGCGATGGTCTCTATTAATGCACCCTGTCCATCTTCATGTAAGAGTCGAACAGTATAAATTTGAGCAAAATGGTAGAAAGGGAAATCACCCTAATGAAGATTTGAATCCCAATTCTCACTGTTTAGAAAAAGTGGAAAACTGAGTATGGCAGACCCGTGTGTGGCACACCTACCGTTCAATTTGTGAGAGCTGCAATGTTATCATAATAATAATTGCCAAGAGCTCTAAATCACTCTAAAAATGCCCAGAAGCCCTCTCAGATCTTTTCACGTGCCAAGATTGCCGTCTCTGTTAACCCAGCAGCCCCTAGATCGGACTCAGGCCTTTAGCGAGGCTTCTGTTTTTCACCACATTTCAGTTTCCAGGAACACCTGATTCCTTTGTAAATCGCAGTGAAGCCGTAAGGATCACCGTTGAGTCCAGCTGCTTATAATTTCAGCAAATATTTGCGTGTTTTAGTCCGGATTATTTGTTTCTTCTATTCTCCTCAGCCATTGTGCTGCGCGTTTTACCACAGGATGCCCTTCGAATAGGAGTAGGGGTGTAACCCTGGCATCTTGGCCATATTCGCCCATTAGCCTCTATACATCATGGCCTCCTAATCATCCCCATATGTACTAATTGGCTTCATAACTTTGTCTCCTCTCCACCAATAAGCCGGTGTGTGGTGGGCAATATGGCTGCCAGCTGGATGCTGCACATTGGTGGTGCTTGAGTACCTAGAAAAGTGCTATATAAATGTAACAAATAATTTATTATTATGATCTTCAACTGCATACATTTATTAATTTTTCCAGTTTACTCCGATTTCTTTTTCCTCATCTCTATTCTCTTTTTGTATTGTCTGTAAAGCTGCTTTGCAGTAATGCAATACATTTGAATTAAATAAAAAGAGATAGTTCAGCCATTCAAATAGGGGTTTTAAACTACATGAAGGTGAACAAATGTTCACACATTTTTTAATGAATATATCTCATCTTTCTAGTATATTATATCTCACTGACTGCGGTTCACCTATTGTATATTCTTTGGATGATAGTCAGAGAAGTCACAATGAAGGACACTTTCAGAACTTCATAGCAAAGACAAGCAATTCCCCAACGGTTAACCTGTCAATAAGATCAAATTTACCCATTACAGTTTTTCTCAAGACAGCAAAAATCATTACTCATAATAACACAGCGCGCACATGGCGATGGATCCTCAATACCTTATCTGCCATTCGCATAGTCCATAGCTTTGCTCAATTTCCTAGCCTGGAAACTAGATCTACTAATACTGAATTAATTTTGATTGGCATTTACACAGCCTGGCATTCTAGATGCCAAACTTTGCTTTGGTAAATCAAATAGGACTCTTAAAAACTAACTTGGGGAATACCAGTGGCAGTCCTCCTTTCTCTCTCCCTGGTTCCAGGAATACATCTCTCGATTCACTCTCTCTAATTTTGTGGCGTCTGTGCCAATTTCATTTGGCGACAGACTGAGCTGCTCTAAAGGTTCTGCACACATGCCAGCTGGTATGATGATTTCATTTTCCAAATTTAGTGTTTCTTCAGATTCTTTGGGTTGAGAGTAAACCAGAGCAGAGGTTTTCACGGGTTGATAGAACACAGGCCTATGATTGTAACTGAATAAACTGAGTTACCAAAAAAGGAACAGAAACTGCCAAAAGTGTGACTCATTTGGCTTTCACTGCCTGCTCCTGGTCAAGGGCACAGAGTGGGGGAAAGAGAGGCGGTATAGCCAAACACAGTTTACAGCTAACGGTTTAATAGTGTCCAGAAATTCATCAAACACTGATCACTCATTAAAATGGCCTTCAGAATGTGTGAGAGAGAACAGGCGGAAAAAAAACACCAGAGAAATATTCAGTTTTTTTGGTGCCTAGAGGTTACAGCAACTAGCCAATTAGTTATGCCTTTAAAGGTCCAGTATGTGAAATCTAGTGGCAAGGTTGCGAACTGCAATGAACTGGTCACTCCACCCCTCCCTTTCGAAACACTACCACGGCTGACAGCACAGGGCGAATTACATGCAAGGGGACCAGCTATGTATGTAGATAGAAATAGCTCATTCTAAGGAAATAAAATCATAACGCTTCATAAGCTCTTTATACACCTCTGAAGGCATAGCTCTGTATATTATATTGCATTTCTATCAATAGATCATCCTAAAAATTACACACTGGACCTTTAAAGCGCCGACAATGTGTAAGAGTCACAATTTGCATGAAAAATCTCTCTGTGCACATACAATATCTTTGCGTTATAACGTAAATAAAAGCTTGTTAAATTACAAAGTTACAAAGCACATTAAAAGCAAGCCATACTGCAAGCGCTGCTAATATCTGAACCTATTTAAATGTTTAACCCGCTCTAAAACTATTTGAAGTCTCAACAACTCCAAACAATCGGAATAATATGACTGATAACACAAGTCTATTATCATAAACCACGCAACACGTGAGCGTTTTGTATTCTAGGGAAACAACAACTTTACCTCAAATCGTGTGGTTTGAGGAAAGGTGTCCCATCAACAAAACCACGTCATGGCTTATTATGACTTATTAAATCCTATTGTGTCATTAAACACTAAAGATTCTAATCTTTGCTGACAGGATAGTGTACGCTATCATCAATTTTTGCCGCTTGCGTCACTAAAGTAAAAAAATTGTGAGACTTCCAGAAGGACCAAATACGAGTCAATATTTTATTATATCTTTTCATGTGACTACTTCGTAGCAAAGTGTCATTTCTCTAGTATAAAGTAGTGAGTATACAGCTCCTATAACAGTGTACATTTGCTGTCCCCTCAAAATAACTCAACACACAGCCATTAATGTCTAAACCCCATGCAACAAAAGTCAGTACACCCCTAAGTTAAATTTGTCCAAATTGGGCATAAAGTGTCAATATTTTGTATGGCCACCATTATTTTCCAGCATTGCCTTAACCCTCTTGGGTATTGACTTCACCAGAGCTTCACAGGTTGCCACTGGAGTCCTCTTCTACTCCTCCATGACGACATCCCGGAGCTGGTAGATGTTAGCGACCTTCCGCTCCTCCACCTTCCGTTTGTGGATTCCCCACAGATGCTCAATAGCGTTTAGATCTGGAGACATGCTCGGACAGTCCATCACCTTTAGCCATAGCAAACTATTTGCGGGCTTTCTTGTGCTTCATCTTTAGAAGAGGCTCCCTTCTGGGACGACAGCCATGCAGACCAGTATAAGAGAGTGAGAGGGATAACACCAAATCTAACACACCTGCTCCCCTTTCTCACCCGAGACCTTGTAACACTAATGAATCACATGACACCGGTGAGGGAAAATTGCTAATTGGGCCCAATTTTGACATTTTCGCTTAGGGGCGTATTCACTTTTGAAGCCAGCGGTTTAGACATGCATGGCTATGTGTTGAGTTATTTTGAGAGGACAGCAAATTTACAGTGTTATAAAAGCTGTACACTCACTACTCTACATTGTAGCAAAGTGTTGTCACATGAAAAGATATAATACAATATTTACAAAAATGTGAAGGGTGGACTCACTTCTGTGAGATACTGTAGCTCCAAATTTAACTTCTTCAAACTACAAAGCATGAAGCCTATTTGCTTGTGGCTCAATTATGTACATAGCATTTCTGAAGGAATTCTTTATGATGGCCAATTTGTTCTCCATAAAGTGAACTGAAACCTTGCACATAAAAAAATCCTGTGCAATTTCAACTAATGACTCGTGAGGCCGAAATCAAAATACTGAACTCTGAAGTCAGTGGTCGAGCCAGTAGACATGGCCCCAATGATAGACTGTTTAGATCTGTCGGATACAAGCAAATCATGAACGGAAATGAAAGGTTTGAATCTGATACTGGGTCAACCGGTGCGGGTGCATTCTTTGGGTTCTCATCTCATACGCCACACGTGTTAGATATTGCATACTTTTTCCGGACGGACCACTTGCCTTTTCCCCAAGACACATCACTTTGCTGATTCTCTTGAAATGAAAACCCAACATTAATTTCAAGCTTGAGCGCCGTTAACTCTCAGGATATTAGATGAACTTTTTAAGGTCACAAACTTATTTCTGCATTTCCCAAGAGAAATGTGAGAAGCTCAAGGAGAAAGCAAGTGAAGCAGAATGAGATTCATGCTATATACTAGATACACTAAACGCTCAGAAGTGATCGACCTCCATCATCCCACCGGCCCGGTTGGGTTACTGCCCAAAGCCACAGTCCTTAGACGCCAATGCGGTCTGTACTTTTGACTGTAAGCCTTTGGCAACTTGACTTCCATCATTAATGCATTTACTTTTATTTCGTCCAGTCGTACGGCCATTACTTATCCTTACAGACTCTACTCCGGCGCTGCTGGAGTATGACCGGATATGTGAGTGCTGCAAATGGAACTAGAGGCTCTGTGGATCTTTGAGTGTACAGACGCAAAGGAAGCGAGATTTGGCAAATATTGAGAGAACACTGGAGCGCTTGAGAGTGTGTTCAAGTGCGTACTGTCAATTTGCAGTGGATGAGAAAGTCTCTGGATTATTCGAAGAGAAAACATCTCTCAACTGTTTTCCCTAACGGCATTCCCCCAAATCCATACTTGAGCACAGTTAATGCTATTGTTAAAACATAACGGAATAAGCCATGCTGTTTTAAAATTAACTTTAAATGAAATTTTCGCCTAAATACTAAGTCCTAACCCCAGTTGGCAATGCCAACAAAAAACTGAAAGTCTATACAGTCTCTCATAATGTCAAACATAGCTACGGTCTGCCTACACTGCCTTCGACTCTCATGGGCACGCTAGCGTCTGTCTGTTCCCTATGATCTCCCATTGAATATCTGCAAATACATTAACAATGCATACTCCTCTGCTTTTATATCTCTTCTCTGTTTGTAATTTGGTGTGTGCCACGCTCGCTGTCAATCACTGTAAGTGGCTGGTGAATATTTACTGAGGCGCAGCACTTTGATGAATTGCTGTAGTGGGGATGCTGAGAGAGACGAGTGATCTCTCAGACACACACAGAGCCAAGCGTTACTTTAAAGCATGGCGCTACAGACGCACTGGGAATGCCATTTTTCCGGATGGCACCCCAGTGACAGAGCTGGTACGCTGTACCTTTTGTTTTTACTTTCCCCTCCCTCAATCTTCTGTGGCTTTTTCCATTCCCCCTTCAGTCGGTTTGTTTCAGACTCAAAGGCCTACGCGAATTCCTGGTGGGCGGCACGGAACCAAATCTTCATGATTTCCCACCTGCGCTTGGCATTTTCCCATCTATTAAAAGTTGAATCCCCACAGAACCCTGGGAAAAACAGCAGGGATTGAGCTGGAATGAGTCTGTCAGTTGGGAAGGTTTGGGTGTTTGTCAAAGCTCTTTAAGATCTGGAAACTTGAAGTTGGTTATGGTGATACACAGTGTGATTTTCTTTTAAGTAACACAAGACAGACTCTACGTAAAAGCAACAGTTACCTGTTCAATAACTGTTGCAGATTATACGATACACATCTTAGCTAATACTTTATCGTCATAAAATTGGAAATTAGATGTTTGATATTAAATATTCTGTCATGAAATAAGTACCCTCAAGTTGATCCAAACCTGTATTTCGCTTTTCTTTGTTTTGTTGAACACAAAGAAAGATATTTGGAAGAATGTTAGCGACTGACAATTCTGAGGCACCATTGACTTCCATAGTAGGAAAAGTTTTAATGGTAGTCAAGAGTCAAAAAATCTCAGTTGCAAACATTTTTCTATATATCTTTCTGTTTGTA
Organism: Barbatula barbatula; assembly: GCF_947034865.1. Lineage (NCBI taxonomy): Eukaryota > Metazoa > Chordata > Actinopteri > Cypriniformes > Nemacheilidae > Barbatula > Barbatula barbatula. The sequence continues at coordinate 14,521,285 of NC_136772.1, forward strand.
ACAGAACACAGAAATTTAAACTTGTGGTTGAGAAATTCATGACAGATTTTTCATTTTTGGGTGAACAATCTGTTTATTGTTTGTTGATTCAAATTACCACATTTTCATTTAACCTGACCACATAAACCCAATATGATATTGCATATCATGTAGATAACCCAATATCTCCAATAAAATATAATACAATATCATAATATTAATTATATGTTTCTTTGATAATTTTATAGTCTTTTTGTTAAATAAATCTTACTGCAAGTGGATCCGCTGCCTCGCCTTTCGTTACATAGACATGACATCAATTTCTTCTCGTCTATCACAAACTCTGTAATTCTCAAAACCCTGCACTTTTAAACCAAACGTTTTTAAAACTTCGCATTTTATAATCCCCCCAAACAAACCACCAAGTGTAGTTGAAAACGTGTAAACGGCCCCTTAAACACACACGCACGTTTATCATCAATGTTCTTTTAGGGATTCTTTACAAAAGAACAATCTTAAGAAAAGACAAAGCAGGACCACAACCTTAAACATCTAACGCTGTCAGAACTTCAGAGGCCAATTTGTCGGAAAGGGAAATAATCTGTCATCAGCAATCATGTCACACACTTGGCAATCCAAAACTGCCAATTTCCCTCTACGATGAAAGCAATCTTTTACAATGCACAAAGATTGTCTTAAATCGAGCAGGACGAAAATAATAAAATCACGGCACAGTGTGCACCCTCGTACCACTGAACAGAACAAGAAATAAGTCGCTTTAGATTGGGTAATGGGCCCTCCCTCTGTACGCCTGCTCTAAATGCTTCAGACAGAACCGTGAATCTTCTGGAAGCCGCAGACGGCGGTGGTCTTCAACAACATGCAGCTGTGAAGGCAGATATGATGAATATGTTGGTCACACACATGATGCAAGACACGTATGCACACTTGCAGTCTGATTTATGAGTGTATGCCTTGCGTGTGACACTTATAGGCTGCATTTTGCGCATATTCATTTACGCACTGTGAGTTCTATTCTAAAAGAATCCATCAGCACGCACTCAGACGCCACAGCTGGCACGGTCTAACTTATTTGCTCATCGCAGGGAATTGTATATTGGCCGGGAACTAGGCTCGAATGCAATTTGCCGGTTTTATACAGCTTTACTAAATAATGTGGCCCTTATACAACATGCGTATGCAGCACAGCTTTACTCCTCCACACATACTCATAACACATGAGTATCAGTTTTCTTTCACTTGCTCAATTGTTGGCTGTTTCTGTCTCACACAGCGTTTAAGCATTCAATCCAAAACAACCACTATCCACAAAAACAGCAAATAAATTCTCCCTTTAAATGAGTCCTATGACATGGCTAAAACGAATATTATTGTTTGTTTTAGATGTAATTCAACACGATTTAAGGTCCAAAAACGCTGTATTTTCCACATACCGTGCATGTTTGTATCTCCTCTTTGAGCAACAAGCTGATATTTTACAAAGCTCATCGCTCTGAAAAGCGGAAATGTAACGCCTCTTACCATATTTGGTACATACTTGCGTTTACATTTGGGCGGTCTTAGCCAAATCATACCACGAAGATTTGTGGGGGTGTGGTTACACAAGGCGTTTAAAGAAGGTCTGGGTGAGCATTCGCTTTAAATAGAATGCATCTTTTTTTCAAACGCTTTAATTTTTTAAACTTAAAGTGTCTAATGAATGCATGAACACATCAATGACCCCATAAAAACGACACTTGCGTACTACAGTGTCTGATCAACACAAATGTACATCTGCAATTACATTTGTAAAGCAAATCAAAAAATAAATTTCATTATGGATGCTGGACATTTGAGGCAGAATGAACCAAACTGTATTGCATTAAAGGTTTTGTGTCCATAATACACTTTACTGGTAAACTGAATAGAGCTTATTTCAAACAACTAACTAACGGAAACAGGGGGGAAAAGAATACATAAGAAATACATAGACAATAAAACTGATACATACACAATACCAAAATATTAAATTTAGAAGTTTGGTATGTCTCCTTTCTATTATATCTTATACTCATTTAAAACAAGCTTGGCATGATTCCCACTGGACACAGACAGAATACATTCAACACAACCAAGAAAAGCCTGAACTGTGTCAAACTCTTTGTCTCTGCATTGCAGGAGAGGTTGGCACCTGCGTGAGCCCGACAGTGGCCAACCCTATGCAGCTGCTCATGAAGTCACTACGATGTAGACAACATGACCCAGGGCTCAGCCCCACCACTCATTACATCATTAACACAGCTCGATCCCAAACACACACACACAGCACTAAACTGACATGCTGCGAAGCCGTGTATACGTCCCCATGTCCTCGGCAGTCAAACAGAAATATCAAACGCGTCATTAAGAAAATATTAACCACCTAGGGAACACAATTTCATGGGCAGCACTGAGATGCATATATAATTGCAGAATTTGGCGATGCTGGTGGCTGATGGGAATTAAGCAAATGAGGTCATAAATACAGGAAATGAATGGAGAAGTCAAAAGCGCTAGGCGAATGAGGTGACTTTCCCTCATTTGAATCGGTTTTCTTGACACGATTCCCGTAAACAGCTGTTTTCCTGCTCTCTCATTATTCTTCGTCCCCGGGACAAACATCTGCATCCTGTAAGTGATCGGTATTTCTTGAGCCCACTGATTTTGATGGCCAGTGTTAAATTTAACGCTGTTTTGAACGTGCCCTTTAATTCACAAAACTTTGAATATATGCAAATGAGCAGTGTCACAATGGGATGACTACCACTAGGATTGGAGACAGGATGTAATGCATTGTGCACTGCTGCAAATTATATACAAATGCATTCTGTCCCAAAACAATTAGGAAACTGATTCCTTGTCAAAATATAAATCCACATTTTTAATTGGCAATACATCTCATTCGTGATCAGATTTTCTAAAGCTATGGTTGGTTTTGCAGCCCAGCAATAACATAGCACTCAGGAATTACAACATCTTTTATTATTCATTATGCATGAATATACAAAAAAAAAAATATATATATATATATATTAGTTCTAGTTTTCTTACATGACTCATTCAGACACTGTGCTTTCATGGAAACAGACTTGAGAGACCAAAATGACATATTTATTGACAGAGACCAAGCGACTGACATGCGGAGGATCCTCATCCAATTGGCTGCAGGCTGGTTTGTATTGATTAACAAGAACGCTGATTTAAGACTACGGTCTGGGTGCTCCGTCTACTATCAGTCAGCAGACCCATCCTGACCTCAGCTAGCCCTGCCGTTGCTATGGAAACAACACCGGACGACGGCACGACGGACACAATGGTCCATCTCTGGCTGCATGTTGAGAGCTGTGCATGAGCTAAAACCCACATTCGACAATCTCTCGGTTCACACATAAGCACAGGATTAAACAACATCCTGTTCAACGTGTGAAGGGTTCAAGCTGAGGTTAAGATCAAGAAGTTCATGTAGTCGTGCAGAGGAGCAAAGTAAAAAAAAACACAAAATCTGACTGCTTGGAAAAATTTCTGACTAATAAAACCTTTTTTGCTGTAGTCCTAAGAACTTATATATTACAGTCTAAAATAAGTACTAAATTAAAGGAGAATCCTAGAACAGCACGTAGACTTTTACTCTAGCATTGCATCATTGTATAGTGCATCTGGAAAGTATTCAAAGCGCTTAATTTTTCCACATTTTGTCATGTTACAGCCTTATTCCAAAATGGATTCAAATCATTATTTTCCTCAAAATTCTACAAACAATACTTTATAATGACAACGTGGAAGAAGTTTGTTTTAAATCTTTGCAAATCTATTAAAAATATAAAACGAAATATAAAACGAAAAAAGCACATGTACATAAGCCTTTGCCATGATACTCAAAACTGAGCTCACGTGCATCCTGTTTCTACTGATCTTCCTTGAGATGTTGCTACAACTTGATTGGAGTCCGACTGTGGTAAATTCAGTTGATTGGACATGATTTGGAAAGGCACACACCTGTCTATAAGGTCCCACAGTTAACAGTGCATGTCAGAGCACAAACCAAGCCATGAAATCCAAGGAATTGTCTGTAGACCTGAACAGATCTGTGGAAGGGTACAGAAAAATGTCTGCAGAATTGAAGGTCCCTAAGAGCACAGTGGCCTCCATCATCCGTAAATGGAAGACGTTTGAAACAATCAGGACTCTTCCTAGAGCTGGCCCCCTGGCCAAACTGAGCGATTGGGGGAGAAGGGCCTTAGTCTGGGAGATGACCAAGAACCCGATGGTCACTCTGACAGAGCTCCAGCATGTCTCTGTGAAGAGAGGAGAACCTTCCAGAAGAACAACCATCTCTGCAGCACTCCACCAATCAGGCCTGTGTGGCAGAGTGGCCAGACGGAAGCCACTCCTCAGTAAAAGGCACATGACAGCCTGCCTGAAGGACTCTCAGACCATGAGAAACTAAATTCTCTGGTGTGATGAAACAAAGATTGAACTCTATGGCCTGAATGGCAAGTGTCATGTCTGGAGGAAACCAGGTACCGATCATCACCTGGCCAATACCATCCCTACAGTGAAGCATGATGGTGGCAGCATCATGCTGTGGGGATGTTTTTCAGCGGCAGGAACTGGGAGACTAGTCAGGATCGAGGGAAAGATGAATGCAGTAATGTACAGAGACATCCTCGATGAAAACCTGCTCCAGAGCGCACTGGACCTCAGACTGGGGCGAAGGTTCATCTTCCAACAGGACAAGGACCAGAAGCACACAGCCAAGGTAACAATGGAGTGGATACAGGACAACTCTGTGAATGTCCTTGAGTGGCCCAGCCAGAGTCCAGACTTGAACACGATTGAACATCTCTGAAGAGATCTGAAAAGGGCTGTGCACCGACACTCCCCATCCAACCTGATGGAGCTTGAGAGATCTTGCAAAGACGAATGGGAGAAACGGCCCAAAAATAGGTGTGACAAACTTGTAGCATCAAACTCAAAAAGACTTGAGGCTGTGAATACTTATGTACATGGGGTATTGTTTGTAGAATTTTAAGGAAAATAATGAATTGAATCCATTTTAGAATAAGGCTGTAACATGACATAATGTGGAAAAAGTGAAGCGCTGTGAATACTTCCCAGATGCACTGTATGCATCGAGGTGGCAGCTGGATTTCATGATCTAACTCTGGGGTCAGGTTCAAGCAAACTCCCAGTAAACAGGGTATTTGTTAATATTTACAGATCAAAACTGTTTACTAATCATCGATCTGTCCTGACATCGCTTTCCAGCAATAGATCTTTGGTCTTTTATGGATCAAATGTATTTAAACAAAAAGAAGAAAATCAATTGAGGTCAATGGAAAGATCAATATGGGTGAATTCCTGCCCCACCGTCACAATGAGCACGTCGGGATGTCAGTTGTGTGTGTGCTACCAGTTCGGTTGTTCAGAGTCCATTTAACAGACACGTAGTAGAGGTCAGGTCACCATGGCCCAATATTCTCAAACAAGATTTCATCACAACGGATGATGTAATTTGACCGATGTTGAGCCACACCTATCAAGAGCAGGTAAATATTTGAAAGTGTACTGGCAATATTTTTAATAAATCATGAAACATTTTATGTTAATTTTATGAAAAATACAATACCGTGCAAAAGGGCCACTTACTGATTCTATTGATATTTTCTTCCACATTTTAGATTAACAGTAAAAACAATTAACTATAGAATAACTTAACCATAACTTAACCATGGAAATAACTTTTGTAACTAAAATTAATATTTTAATATATTTTAATATCTAAATATATCAAAACATTTAATTTTAGCATATTCAAAATAGCCACCAAATTTCCAAGAAATGTAGGTTGTAACAATATTTTTTACCTCATTACAATATGCAGAGAGATACTTGTTTTTCAACCAATGTCAGATGAGAGGAGGTTTGTGATTCTAGTAATGCAGAAACAGTCCAGTGCCATTAAAGTTCATTTACAATATCCATTCGACAAACGGCCTTAGCTTGCACATTTATGCTCAGCCAGCAATGCAAACAAAAGTTTATCAAGTGTCTTTGAACAGCTGGGTGGCATGGAGGACGAGTTTTAAGAGGGTATCTCAAAGAAAAGCCTCTGAAAAACACGGCAAAGCATATCAGATGGAGTCATGCAGGAGATCTCCATTTCTCACCAGTTTGTCTCTCTCAATCCCAAATACATACACACACAGATCAATGCAGACGTGGACGAGGAGACGCTTCATTCCACATGGAGTGTGAGGTAGAGGCAGAAAGAGGCTTATAAAATATGAACGTGAAATGTGAAAGACACTTCAGCACACCGCACTGCAGCATGCAGTCTTTCTTATTCTCCCTTATTCTTCCACCCTCACTCCCCTCATCCCTTTGTTATTCGGAGTTCTCAAAGGGAGAATGAATTAAACCTGTGCTTCATCCAACATCTTGGCCAGCTTGTGAGAAACAACATTTTTGGTCGAAAATTTTCACCGGTACGATAATAACAGCAAAGCTGCTATCTGAAACTTGTCACACACACATAACAATTGGGTTGACCCACAGCATTACACACCCCACACAAACATCACTGAAATTATTACAGGTGCGAAATTGTGCATGAGCACATCTCAACGTTTAAGAGCAAACAAAAGTGGATGAATATTGCCATGCGAGTCTGTCCTCACCATCCCTGACAGAATAATCCAGCGAGAGCACATATTTACATGTAAATGAGACTCCAACATGCATGTTTGCTCTTTACTTACCGAAGATATTGGTGGAATGTCCTTTCTTGGCAATGGGTTTGACTTCATTGTGGCCCCAGCCGTATTGCCTGTAGCTGTCCCAGGCGTGTTTCATCATCTAGAGGTAAAGAAAGGACAGGACATGAGCCTTGGCCATACCAAATGCTTTGGTTCCAGCTAATTAACATCTACTGTACATTAGATGTAGCAATAACCTCTTTGTGATAACATTATCTTTAAAGAGTCCCGAAAAGAACTACCGTTCGATGCAACTACCAACATGAAAGCCCAAATGAAGCGGTCTGCTCCGATAACAATGTATCAGAGCTTTATCCGCAGCATCTTTGATGTCAGAGATAAAGCATTTGCAGCCGAAATGCTGTTACCCAGAAGGCCCCGCTGTGGCCTTGACCATGTCTGCTGCACTGTCATTCTCTTTTAAGGTCATTGGCCAGCAGCACCCTGTCGATGTATCTTCACTCTGTGCATGCATTTCTCTTTTTTCCCTCACTAGGGAAAGATGAATGGACACAGTGTGTCTGCATCTGTATGTGTGTCTTTGTTTCAACAGGCGACCTCTCTTACTCTCTTCCATTAAACCACTGGCAGAGATTCAGCTTCGAGCCACTCCACATTTAGACATGTCTTCAAATATTACCACATCAGAGTGAGTAAGTACTCACAACAAGTGTACAGAGTTGGCGTGTGCTTACATAGACAGCTGCTTTATGTAGAAATCGTTCAAATAGGAATTGATAAGTTAACGTTACTGTACATACTGAAGAAACTTGTGCCTCCAGATGCAAATACAAATTTAAAATATGACAAGGTCAAAATGGAGAGAATGCAAGAACAAATCTGCATCACGCAACCTTTTGTTGTAGCGATGTAACTATAAATAGATCAAATGTGATTTTTCGAAATTGAGATTTTTACATGATCTGAAAGCTGACTGGCATTGATGTATGGTTTGTTAGGATAGGACAATATTTGGCCGAGATACAACTATTTAAAACTCTAGAAACTAAGGGTGCAAAACAATCAAAACCTTCAGAAAGCCACCTTTCAAGTTATTAATCCGAGACTAGGGCTGTCAATAGATTCAACATTTTAATCGCGATTAATTGCACACGGTCGTGTGATTAACTGCGATTAATCGCACACGTCTAGTGAAATGAAACACACACTATTCATTTTGTTTAACATGTTTATTTGAGTGCTGTCAATCGATTAAAAAAAGTGTATAAACTTATCACACACAGTAGGCTAAGTACAGTATGGTTTTCAATATACTTTTATATTATAATATTAAAAAAAAATGATCCTTATTAACGCTTAATGGATGTTCTGCCCAAGCCGTCAAACTGACATCATCAGAGAAGAATTGCCACTCTAAAGAGGAAGCACATTTTCAGATGACTAAAAATTACAAAGACAATTTTGACTTGCATGGATGAATTGTTTACCACAAACCTAGTAAGCTAAAAATGTCAATAGGGTACATTTTGATTCATGGGACTTGAAGTGTTGCTGTAGACTGTCGTCCTTCATTATTTTCTTCTGCTCTCAGCCTAAACTGAAAAACCCAGTAGGGAACTCGGCCAACAAAAAGACGTCAATAATTTCATTTTGTTCTCGGCTTCCAATCTTTCCATGACACGCTGTGCACACAAAATATTAGGATTTACCACAATGCAATCTTTCCTGCAGCTCTCCTAAGGCTGACCGCTGATTAGACTGATTGTTAAACACATTTACGGTAGAGGAATTAACTACAGGCCCCCAACACTCAATCCCCTCATCTTACGTTTTCAGACCACGTCTCCAAGCACATTTCTGATTGCAGACTCTTGCCTCATTTTAATGCTTCTGATATCTTTATCAGTCCAACGTTTTCGCTAAATGATCTCAAAGAGCTGCAAAGACCATGAATCTCTTTCCCTTCCCTCTAAACTTCCACTTGATCATCTGCAACTTTAAATTGCTCTCATGTTTTATTCATGGCTTGTTCAGTGTCGTTTTGGCTGTCAATTAACAGTTGTTTTGACTAAGTGGAGGCCTTGTGAAGCGTTGAGAGCACAGTCTGTCTAACACAGAGGGAACTTAAACCGCCTGTTAAATTGAGCAGGGCTTTTTACTAGCCTATAAAAAACCCCTATCGAACCTAGTCCTTGACACTGAGCGCATCTGTCGCTATTCAAATAACAATATCACCATCCGGACCTTTATTACAAAAATTTGTGTCTTAAAAGGATATTTCACCCCCAAAATCATTAATCATGTAATTTAAAACCTCCATGAAATTCTTTTTTCAGTGAAACAAAAAAGAAGATATTTTGGAGAAATATCTTAGTGGTTTGTGTCCATTCTACGGATGGACGATGTCCATCTAATTGGCATCCGACGATGTCTACAGTGAGATGCGTCAAAGCGACCTGCGCAGACACGTGTCGTCTTTATACAACACAGGCTGCACAGACCAGCTTCTTTATACAATGCGGGCTGCGCAGACACTTGTCTTTATACAATGCGGGCTGCGCAAACGCGCATCCTCTTTATTCGTTGTCCAGTTACCAACATTTTTCCAAATATATGTGGTGTTCAGCAGGATAGTCATACAGGTTAGGAATGACATGAGGTAAGTCAATGATAAAATAATTTAAAGTTTTGGGCCAACTGTCTTTTTAAAGCTTGCCTGCATACGAAGCAACTAATTGATTCATTGGATCTGTCTTTATGGATAGCAAGCTGTATTCATATCAATTCCTGAGAAGACATTCACGATCATCTCCTCCTTCCCATCAATCGAAAAAGCACAATGTACAGAAAACAAAGAGCGATAGATGAGCCTTGTCGGGTCTTTCTGCTCGACCACTTGAAGGATGGGGCCGTTCCATTGTGCATTTCAATTACCATCAAGCTGCCACCACACTTGTTTGAACAGCGATCTGTGCTCATATCAGCCCTGCAGGTGGATTGGTTATGCCAGACAGGCCCCGTTCCCAGACTACATAAAAGTCAGGGTGCAAGAGACAAATTAGTTCATTTTCTCAGAAACTGTAAGCAGTAACAATGCATCTTTTCCCTGAGGGCCCAGTCACCTTTCCAGAAGCAGTTTCTCTGCTTTCAGCGCTCTAATATGATTTTTCTTATTATCATTGGCCTTTTATTTTTGGAGTGCATGAATGCCAGGGAGCAGCGAAGCACTTGGGTGTGTTACAAGGGGCTCGCTGATGGTTTTTACACTGAACGCTGGGTGTAAAGTGTACAGAGGAGATCCTTTTAGAGCACATCGCTCTCTCTGGAAGGATTCCTAGAGCAGATACAATGCCAACTCTAAAGAGGAACGAGAGAAATAAACGGAATACAATAAGCCTCTAAAATTTTAATGGAGAAAGGGAAAAACGAGTGTGGTTGAGCCGGTTCAATCTTTGGTTGCTTTTTCGCTGCAGCTTTTGTTTGCCATTAAAATTCGAGCTTTGTTTACGTGCCGTTTTGCCCACTCAGATTCACTGATGTGACCAACAAAACAAATAATATCCAAGCCTGATAGAAAACAGTTGTTGGGTTTTTCAAGACTTCAGTACAGGTCCCAAATGTGAGAACCTGTGTCAGCTGCCATAGTCCGTCGAAAGGGAGGGGCGAGCGGTTTATGTATTTATTACATAAGATACAACATTCAGAACAACCAAGACCAAACACGTACAGACTGAAAATGCCCTCTACAGATTCCTCTAGGAGGAGTAACATTAATTAGTATTAAACCCCCATCAGGCATTTGTGGTGCATTCATAAATCTCTCTATGCATCTCTACAGCAGATGAACAGAGAAGAGAAACTGTGTCGAATTCACACAGAGGTCAAATAATAACACTGCTGCCAGTCTGAGAGTACGTGACAGTATGACCACAACTGGCAGTTGCCTCTGGTCACTGTGATTCTGTCTGAACTCCTCCCATTCTGTGTAAGATCTGCAGGTTATAGTGCTATAACTTTACATCGGCCATACAGAGAGACTTTCCCCCCTCCTGCATTAATTCTGGCCAACAGAGGTAATAAATTGCCTTCAAGAGCAGTCTGACACAAAAGACTGGGGGAGTCACATCCAGACATAACTGCACAACTATTTGAAGTAAATGTTCACCTAACATTCAACTAATTCAGAAACATTGGCCCTTCAATTTGTGGTTAAATACCCTGTGTTAAAAAAGCGTACTCTTTCGAATGCTAAAAGAATTACACATAAATGTAAAGTCAGGTGATTTCTTGTGCTTTGCTCTCATGTAATGTGGGATATGATGTTAGCCGTGTCTCGTTCCATAACCTATATGAAGGCAGTATTTAAAGGCATCAAGGGACCGCTCACACAAAGTCTGTTCCAAAAACTATATGCCAATTATGCTTTAATCGTTTTAACATATGGTGGTAGGTACTGTGGTCCAATTCTAGGTTAGTACTGCATGTATTTTTAAACACACTGGAATTTTGCATCCCACAATACATTGTGGTGAGATTGGTTAAATATATCATTGTGGAAACAAATGATAGGTATAAATATAATTCCATCAATATAAGCATGTAAAAAAATGAATATTGTATTCATTTATGCCTCCTGGGCAGTTATAGATGCAACGTTCCATCACAATTTGAAATATGTATTCATTACAATCTGTTCATATTTGACTAAACCCTGATGAGTCAGAAAAAGATCAGTTTATGCACAGGTTTTCTATTTTAAAAGATGGAATTATGCATGGGGCATAAAAAGACACACTTTTTTGAGAGACAACATACTTTGTGGAATTTCTGTGAATTACAAACCGGAAGCAATATACGCAACAAATTGAAGAAGGGATGGCTCTTAACAGAACATAAAACAGTTACTATATAAAAATTTTTTTTGGATGTAACAATTCACTTACCTGACCATGGAAATCTATGCTTTAAAAACACAAAAAGGCTTTAAAAATTTTGAGGGTGTTTATGGGTATTTAAACAACCAAATATTGACATCTGACCTTTCCCATGTGCTTCACCATGAGGAGCACTACCTAAGAAGTTGCTGCCTATTCACTGCATTGCACTCATTTATGATGATGTTTCATTAACAATAAATGCAAAGAAATGTTCTATTTATTTTTTATACAGTTGTTAATATTTAGTTTTATATTAAAGTTATATATTGGCTATGATATGATCTGACACACATATAACCTGTCACTCACGACAATCCTCAATCCTCTGGCAAAAAGCTGTAATTTTGCCAGTCGCCTTTTTTATTTTTTACCACAAAAAATTTAATTAAATAAGCTTGCTCAAAACTCAAGTCACTTAATAATTATACAGTGAGGGAAATAATGATTTGATCCCCTGCTGATTTTGTAAATTTGGCTGCTTACAAAGAAATGAAGGGTCTACAATGGTTATGGTAGGTTTATTTTAGCTGAAAGCGACAGAATATAAAAAATCAGGGCAAAACTTTTTATATAAAGGTTTTGCATTTCAGTCAGTGAAATACTTATTTGATCCCCGAGCAAAACATAACTTTGTAGTTGCTGGATAAACAGTTGTTGGGAGTTTTAGCATCATTCACACATTTTCTACTAGACTAGGGTCTAGAGACCATCTAGAACATTAAATGTGCTTCTCCTTAAGCCATTCTTTGGTTGTCTTCACAATATGTTTTGGGTCTTTGTCATGTTAAATGCACATCCACGACCCATCTTCAGTGATCTAGTTAGGGGGAAGAGGTTTTTGCCCAATATTTTACGGTACATGGGCCAGCCCCTCAACGTGGTGAAGTCATCCTGTACCCGTAGCAGAGAAAAAGCCCTAAAGCATAATGTTTTCAACACTGCCAATTTTGTTCTCACAGCACTTTCTCCAAAGCCTTTTCTGAATCATTTTGATGTTTATTGTCAAACTTCAGATGTGTCAGGCGGGCTTTCTTGGGCAGGAGGACCTTGCGGGTGCTTTAGGATTTCAATCTATTGTGGCGTAGCGTGTTACCAATGGTTTGCTTGCCAACTATGGTCCCAACTGTCATTAACATGCTTCTTCCGTGTAGTTCTGGGCTGATCTTTAACCTTTCCCATGATCATCTTTACCCCATTGGGAAGCTCCAAACTAAGGGCACTTGATAGTTATTTTGTATTTCTTCTATTTCCAAAGAATCGCACCAACAGTTGTCTCCTTCTCACAAAGCTTCTGTCTGTAGCCTATTCAAGGTTTGTGCAGGTCTACAGTCTTGTCCCTGACACCCTTTGAAACTTATTTGGTCTTGACCATGGTGGTGGAGAGGTTGTATCTAAGATACAGGCACCTTTTATATACATAACAAGCTGACTTAGGAGTACTTTCTTAAAGTTAAAGGACTAATCTCGGTCCATATAGGCACATAAGCAATCCGTGGAGCCAGAAAAATTTTCACTTTGGAGTCAGAGGGAGTGCACAAGCTCCCGGGTCACTCGTTTTTTTTTAACTTATCAAGCGCCTCATTCAACACTCATAAATCACATTAAATTAATTCAGAATGAATATTTGGTGGGGCAAATATTAGTTTTATGCACTCGCACCATTGGGACCCTTCGGTATTTTACCTCGCAAGTTATAATATAACAACAATTACAGAGAAGCAAAGAACTTTCATTCTCCCAGTAACCATAATCGTTGGCCAATTGGTCTGATGGCAAGTGAACCAGCTCTGACACATTGTGTGGCTTAACTCTACTATTCGAGGGTCAGACACATTCTCCCAATTTAAATCTAGATTAAAGACACATCTTTTTAGCCAAGCATTCACTTAAAGCATAATATAAAAAATAAAATCTTAAAAAATTAATCTTATCTCTTTCTGCCCTGTAAATGGAGAAATTACGCCAGGCCCAGATGAACGTCATATGCCCATCCCTAACTAGAGATTACACCAGCTCCAGTTGAACATCGCATGCCATCCTCATGAGAGAGCGTGCGGACTGACTAACCATCCCAGCTCCAGCTCAGGCAGTTCCATCCCCAACCAAGAGCAAAAATGGACTTGTCACATTAATGCTAAATTTACATCACATGACAGCAGTTTGAAGTTAAAGCTGCCCTCAGTTGAACTATGCCATTATATTTTCCCTGCTTGTAACATTCCGGCTGAGATTTGTTTCTTCAAAGGTTTTTTTTGCCATGTATTTACCATTGGAGTTTGGATTTCTGCTCACCGGGAGACTGCATTTGGTAGATATAATTTATTAGAATGATCTTGCTTGTTTTATAAACACGTTTTTCTTAATTTCTCCTGTAAAGCTGCTTTGGAACAATGCACATTGTGAAAAGCGCTATATAAATTAAACTGAATTCATCTCATGCAGGTGCCAAGAGTTGCTGTCCAGAACTATTCAATCTTCTTTCTAAACCTTTCCAAAGATGAATTTGAATGAAACTGGTTACTTTTAGGTTATATAATTAAAGTTAATAAGGACCAGGGCTGGCAAGCTCCTCTTTTGAAGTAACGTGATAAGGAATAGACAGCAAAATTCAGACTAGGTCCGTAAAAATGATCAATCAACTTACCAAACAGAAATCATTTTTAATTCACGGACTCATTCAACAAACACTGCTGTTCAACAAATTGAAAACTGCTGCTAATGGGTGTCTGGAATATTATAACTTACTGTATGTTTTGACCCCGGCAAGTCACTAACAGACCAAGGAAATCTACGCTGAACCCTGAGAGAAGACACACATAAACTGTGCATAAACCCGGTTATGTTTGAGTGCTGTGTAGGAATGAACTGTCTGTCTTAAGGTCCCCTCAGATAAAATAAATATACTTGTAAGCTTATCATTGACTATTATTAGCAACTACGTTCAGAAAACTGTGTCAAAATGTGACTTAAATCCCTTGAAATGCAAAGGTAGAAAACATATCAATAACAAACAGCAAAGCACGCTGAAAGAGAAAGCGAGAGAGATGGAAAACCAAATGCTAAGAGACCTCACTAACGTGTCTAAAATCACTAACATCACTAAAATGTGCTTAACAAACTCCTATTCCTACCATCTCATAAATCTTTGCTTTTGAAATACGAGCATGTTTGCTAATGTACTAGGGCCGCCAACGTTAACGCATGCAATTTTTTTAATTCAGATGAAAACATTTAAATATTTAACGCGCCATCCGTTTGTTTTGTCATCCATTGCCTAGCGTTACATTATATAAAATCACACTCTTATTTATGTAAAGGCCTTTAAACCATTTAAGCTTTGTACAGTGTAGATTGACAGCTTCTAGCTGTGGGACGTGGCAAAACACAACGCGACAGATTTCCAGTCTAGTGTATACAGTCCTAGGCTGAAGGCGGCATCAGTGAACCTCTGTCAGAATCTGTCAGACAGCGCACCGTCTTTCGTGCTTGAATGAATAAAAACATGCAAGTTTATGCCAGAAAGCCCTACTTTTGTCTAGTATTTTCGTAAACACAGACTTCAACGTGTTAACGAAAATCTTGAGTGCAAAGATCTGTGAAAAAAAGAATGCACAGAGTTGTGAAAATGAGAAAGGCGTCAAACATGCGTAGAGCTGCAGCTCTTAAAGGGCCTTTAGCTCCTTCTTGCATTTTGACTTATTTACAATGTCTTCTCATGCTTGACAAAGAAATGAGAACGTCTGTAATACGTCTGCTAAAGATCTGGAAACATCTGTCGCATAAAAACATCTGCTAAATCATAAACATCTTACAGACGTCTATATGACGTCTGATAGCAGACAACACCGAGACATATTGCAGATGAGCAAACTATGTATTGTAGATGTCTTGCAGAAGTAAATGGAGATGTCAAATAGACGTAAGCCAGATGGATGTGTGCTATCAGGGAAGAACACATCTGGGTACTTCCATGCGTTCTCGATTGTGTTCTTGAGTACTGGCACAGGACTTTGACGGTTAAGATGACATAGACCTATAAACACAAGATTGTAGAGCGCATATTGAGAATTGGCCATCGAGACAAAATCAATAAAAGGACAGAATTTGTTTATATAGGTTGCATTAGACAGAAATACCAGAAGACAGTCTTTGTTGAAGCAAGCAAGGTGAGCTACTGTAGCAACAGAGAAAGGCATTATGAGGGCATCTTTCTCAGTTGGCCTGTTACTTAAACAGCTAAATGAAATTAGCACTGCACTAAATCAGCTAAAGCTCTGATGAAAGACAACAAATACTATAAACAGGTAATAGGTCAATTTAGTCTGTTAGCATGCGCGTGTCTGTAAATCTGTTGTGTTAATGGTTGGTGCATACGTGTGAGAGAAAGTGTCAGCAGTGTGCATGTGCAAGATAGTGTGTTAGGATTTTTGTGTGTAAGTGTAAGATAAATCTAGTAAATCTGTTAGCATTTTGTGTGTGCGTATAAGGCAAAGAGAGATAAATCTACTGGATGTGTGAACACTGTGCATGTGTGGAAATGAGAAAAACATTAAAGGGACAGTTTCCCTAAAAATTCTGACATCATTTTCTTGTCATTTCAAACCTGTGTGCCTTTCTTCCTCAGAACACAACATTGTTTATTTATAGATAGATATTTTTGAACACCTGCAGCACCAATTCACTTCAATTGTAAAGACACAAAACCAATGCAAGTGAATGGGTACAGCGGTTGTTCAGATACCAACGTGCAAAATATCTTCTTTTGTGTTTTGCAGAAGAAACACAGTCATACAGTTTGAAATGACAAGAGGTTAAGTCAATTATGACAGAATGTTCAGTTTTGAGTGAACTATATCTTTGATGTAGGCAGTTTTTGAAGGCAAATCACAAGCTATGTCCAACACGAAAAAACACAGAAGCATAAATGCATAGAGAGAGAGAAATCTAGTAATCCAAAGTAAACCACCGGGAGACTGCTGACATTAGATATTATTTACTAGGTCTATTTTATAACAAGTTAAACTATTCGTGTACTGTGTTTTACCTTTTTTGTGTTTTTCAGGGGTTTTTTCCCCTGTAAAGCTGCTTTGGAACAATGCAAATTGTGAAAAGCGCTATATATATATATAAATAATTGAATTGAAGAGAGAGTGAGGTCTGCTTTATAACAGCTCATCTCTGTGGTTCTGAAATACACTAAACGTGCAATATACAATCTGTCCAGTTTTCATCAATGTTTCACTGACAGAAAAATGGCACGACACACACCCATCAAGAATAAAAAAATAGGGTTAAGCCTCCATTGTGAACGGCAGATGGCCCTGCTGTGAGGCATCATATGCCTGATAGCGGTTTTCTGTCCTGCAAGGTATTCAATACAAAGTCTCTAATCTGTGGAGGAGATAGAAATAGGTGCTTAATGTCTCCCCCTTATACCGTTGTGACAAGCTGGCATGCCATAAGATTCTGCAGGTTATAAAGAGCTAGAATGAAGCAGATGGCACTGTCCACTGTTGATTCAAAGGAGTTTTTTTATGTAACCACTATTTAAAAGCTCCAACAATACATTTGCCTCAGCTTAACACCAAACGACACTCATTACTTCTGGAACGTAATTTTCACCACCAATTACACACAAAAATGTAATTCCCAAAAGCACCAAAACGCCGCAAAAGAAAAATACATTTATTTCCAGTTTGAAGGGTTCATTAGAGGCAAGCACCAATTAAAATAATAGCGGGCCAATGGAACATTACTGCTAACAGTACTGACTCATCATCTGCAGCCCGCAGGCCGTTAAGCTTTATGTAAGAGGTCATAAAGTGTCAATCCAAAGCAAAACATGATCACAAACATTAAACAACTGGATTTCTACATTTGAGCTAAATGTGCGTAGTGCTAAACTCACAAAGTAGCACAAAGCGCTAGTGGTTGGACGGGGCACGGCAATGTGCATGCAAATGTATTCTGAGTGGTTGCTGGAGTGTTTTGAAAGTCAAGAGTCTCTGATATTTGGTCAAATATAAATACTTAGTGTCTGTAGCACAAATTGCGTTACTTGCTAGAATTGAAACACTGGATTCTGAACACGTCCCCAAGTCTAAGCAATAGTGATGCTTGCTTGGCAAAGTTTCCAATCCCCTTCAGCTTCATTTAAGAGCAGATCTACATGTGTCAGTTTTGCTTCACGAAACGGTCTGTTGTACATCTGGAACAGTCGAAAACTGCATTACGTCAGCAATAGTCATAGTGTTTTTCAGGCATAAATCCGTCAGCGGCAGTAATTATAAAGTTATTGTCGTTCAAGATGGGATCCCATTTTCAAAAGATGACAATTATACCTGAAGAGAACTCGCTTTTGATTCTCATGCAACACAGATGAAATGGGCCAAAACTGTTCATATAAAAAATAAATGAAGTAATCAACTGAGAAAGAAACCAATACAATTTCAAGCCAACTCAGAGCAAAGAAAGAAAGAAAGAAAGAAAGAAAGAAAGAAAGAAAGAAAGACAGAAAGAAAGAAAGCAAATATACCTTTTTGAGCTATTACAACACACTCCTCTCACCTCTCTGATTTTATCCCTCTTTTCCTTGTTATCAGGGTCCCCTGGGTCACCATCGTTGACCCCCACAAGTTTGGGCATGGGTACTGGTGGCAGTGGTTTAGGTCCATCTTTCTTCTTCAGGTCCTCAGCCACCTTGGTCTTCTCTGTCTGGATCTCCGCCTTTAGCTCCTCTTTGGACTTTCGGAGCTTCTCCTTGGCTTCCTGCAGCGCTCGCTCGTGATCTGCTCGGATCTTGTCACGTAGGCTCTCCTCCTCCTCTCTGCAGGGGAACAATGAAATATTAGGTAGGCAAGGACTACCTAAAATGTATTTAAACAAAATGAGGCTGACAGCGTCACAGGCAGGGATCACAGATGTTGAAGACAAAATCAAGATACTGCCAAGATATCAGTTCTCAAAGCAATTTTGTAATTGTTTTCAACTTTGTAATGAACTGAACCCCCACCTACAACAAATTCAATGGCGAATGCCAAAAGCAGAGAGGATGCAAATCTCATCTTCATAAAACAATTTTTACAAACATGTGTAGCTTTAGTTTTCATCAAACTTCAGTCAAAGTGAACATAAATGCTGAAGATTTTACTGCAAGGACATTTATTAGAGCTAATAAAATGCAAAGCAACAAAAACACAGACTATCTTTGTATAATTGAATCCATCAGAGCTCTTACTGAATTAACATTTGACTCCCTTACTGAACTGCAAGGAATTTCTTTTATTCAAGTCTGACCTGAAACGAACCAAAAACTTGCATAATAATATACGTTTTTTCTCTGTACATAGAACAAATAAGGGGAAGGGTTCGGTAGGAACATTTTCCCAAGCCATACACAGATCATATAACACACACATGTACTGTACTGTACATACACACAAATAAGGGTGGAGACCGAAGATCAAGGTTTGTGAATATACAGACCATACTATACTACAGAGGGTGCAGTAGTGGATTGTAAAGAGAAGAGGTCAGGTGGATACGGTGACACAAACAGTGATATGCTGGAGCGACATGGGTTATCTCACAACAGTTAACCAATTGTTCAAAGACTAAAAATGTTTGCCATGTGACAGTCAGACTCTGTGGGGAAATCCTAACCTGGAAATAAAACTACTAAGTGAATCTCACCATTTACATATAGAGCATACAACCTATTGCTCATCACGCCCCTAAAAACCGACACCCCCTGAACTACATTGGGTTAAATTAAAGGTGCTTTGTGTAATTCTTTGGGGATCTTTTGACAGAAATGCAATATAATATACATAACTATGTCTTGTTTAACAGACAAACTGCTCTACACAGTGTTTCGTAAATAGTTATTCCTTCGACAAAGTGTAAACGTGAAAACATCTTAAACTGGTGTCAGCCACTGTATTTCTCAGAAAAGTAGGGGTGGTGTGAGCCGTTGGTTGCAATTCGCAACCCCAACTGCTACATTTCATACACTGGACCTTTAACTCATGTTTTAACAACACTTACTGACAATATTTTGTATTATAGGGCCTCATTAGCTTAGGAGGTATATATACTGTAGACATTAACATTGTACTTCAATCTTTACAGGCTTAGAACAGTAATCAATGGAAAGGAATACTGATGTGCTGATATGTGCATTTTGTTAAATGCTAGTTTGCGAACGGTTGCATGCGTGAGGTGGAAAGATGTGGGCACTAATAGTACCTTTCCTTGTCGAGAGAGCAAAGTGTGCTATTAATGACAGTAAACAACAACATACCGCATGCATTAGAGCATGTCTACAGTAACGCTCTACTATAATGGATTCCCCTACAAATTTCGGCATGCAAACATTCGCCCACTCTCACTGTTCTCTCTCTTTGGCTGCATTGAAAAGCTCACCCCAATCCATTTATGTGCCATTTAGCTCACCCCAATCCACCAAGCTATATGTGTGATACTCTTTGGAATATAATGTTGCCATTAAATAAGCCACCTCTACAAATCTTCACATCCAGCAAACATTAAATCATACCTGTCAACATTTGGGCAACATAATCCGGGAGAACCACAAAGGGGCGAGGAGGGTGGTTGACGTGATGTGGGTTACGGGGGTTTTGTGCAGGGCAAATAGGGCATCCCTCTGTTATAAACTATATATATATCTAACAACTGACATACATATTCCTGTCAAGTTATTACATGTAAATCAACATATTTATTCAGAATAATAAGACAGACTGCCTAATGCAGCTCAAAGGGCCACGAATTCATGTATGGTATATCTGCAAGTTATCATTTCAATGCAATATTTACATTTTGTCCGAGATCTCAACGTCAGACATGAAATACATCTAAACGTGATTTAAAAAGTTTGATCAGTTTGTACCTTCACTCGTCCCCCATTTTTTTATTTACGTGGATGGATGGATTTACCAGTGCTTGCATATTGCAGGAATTATTTACAAGATAAATCTGCAGAACCCAACACTGGTTTCATAACATGTTGTTTTTGTATAGGCAAAGAAAGTGTAACAACTATGGTGGTAAAAGAGGATTTCTGTTTCACTAGTTTAATTGGGCAGACTTCCTGTTAAGGTTATTGCACACAGTCCGAAATCTTCAGACGTAAAAAACCAGTGCCAACCGGTGCCAAATGCAACATTTACGTGACCAAAATCTGGAAGACCCGGGTGGTTAAAACCTTAGCTTTCATTCAGTGGGAGATTGTCGACGATACTACGCAATGTATCGCTTTCCTGGAGCAAGGATCATCTCTCAGCGTCTAATTTACTTCTCTACGAAGGGAGAAGCCAAAGCCACTAGATGTTAAGCCTACAAAAACATAACGGCCCAGGCTTCAGCAAAGGGGTCCAGATATAGTGTTCTAATCTCTCTTTAATAAGAGTATGTCTGGAGAAGCATGTTTGGAATATAAATATGAAACAGACGATATTTACGCGAGCTTAATTGGGGAACGGCTTAATTGGGGAATATGCTGTATTAAAATATGTTTAGAAATGGGTCTGACGTTGCAACACAAAAAATGACTCTGTGAGATCATGAATATGTTAATAAGACTATGACATCCAGCACCACTGTTCTATAAAATCCTAAAATCCTTCTACAAAAACAAAACATTACAGACAGACAACTACGAAATAAAAGCCCCAGGTTCACGCGCAACAGAAGGATAACGAAAGTTAGACATTAACGTTAGTAGCGTTTCCCAGAACCTGTCACTGTTCAGACTTAAGAACATGAACATACTGTATTCCTCTAAATATAATTAATGTATTCGTGTATGATGATTTTGCCAATTCGCGGAAGTGACTTGTTTAAAATACAGCACTAATGAGTTGCGTTTTATTACTATTATGTACTTGTTTTATTGCCTGACAGCAGAATACGTCAATAAGAATGGCTTTACGGAGTACTCCGTTGTATTCAAATACAAATATGTTGCAGCAAGAGTAAAAGCCAAAGTACCAAAACTAGTCTGAATCGGAGCGCAAATGTGATGTGATGCCATCTTAAATATGCTAATTAGTACATAGATTCTGAATCGAATCGTGAGGGACCAAATAATCCCCCCCCCAATTGTAACGGTTGAAATTACAATGGTGTTGGATAATAAACACAACATTCCACTGCCATGGTAACAGAAGACTGAGAAATTCAACCGAACTTGGCAGTGTGACGAGACAATCGAGCATTAATATTATTACACCCACCATGAGCAGGTGTTTAGACCTCTTAGCTTCCATCAATCAGTTTTGTGTGTTTAAACCAAACACAAACCAACACAATCATATTCACCAACCCCAGCTACGCCTTCATGAAATCTTAGCACCTCACCAAACTGACCATTGCATATTTATGGGGTATACCCATACGGGTCAATGACGTACTTCCGGTCAAATCTCAGCCAGGCTGTTACATCCGGCACCATAGGGAACAACGGCGTTTCGCTTCAGGATGCACTTAGGATTGCGATCAACAGCGAGAGTCTAATTATTCAAACACGTCGCCATACATCGACAACCAAAAAGGAGAACCACTTCAGGCTATCCGTTTCAAGGTATATCAACAAATATGAAAAAAATCTAAGTGAACCTTTGCAATTACTAAAGGCACGATAACAGAGGCACATAACAAAGCTCACCCGTATTGCTGTCGTTTCGCCGAAATTTGAACGTTTTCTTAAAAAGAGCAGAAGTGACCTAGCTGGCTGAGACTTTAGCGGAAGTACGTCACCGTTCCTATGTGCATATACCCCATTTAGGAGTCCAGGACCACTTTCCAAGCCTTCATCTCCAGCGTGTGGATCGCAGTGTAAAACAGGTTCTCATTAGAGTAAAGCAAATTCATTCTGAACGCCTCGGGAGACCCAATCCGTCTCAGACAGCCCTATTCCTCAGCCCCATCATTAGGTTTTGATCAGGAGTCATTTTCTGCCTTGCTCACACACAGAGAGACAAATAGAGATAAAGAGCAAAGGAAACACAGAATGAAGATAAAGCGGATAGAAATCTGCATCATCAAGGAAAGCCTGAAGTATTTAATTCTGTTATCAAAAAGAGGAAAATCTTGAAGGGATAGTTCTCCCCCAAAACGGACTTTCTTCTGCAGACACAAAAGAAAGTTGGTAACCAAAAAACACTGCCCTCTTTGACTTCCATTATAAGACACATTTCTCAAAATATATTCTTTTGTGTTCCACAGAGGCAAGCATAAAATAAACGCTATGAATGATATCAGGATGAATAAAAAAATTTTTTTAGGTGAACTAACCCTTTAACTCCTCCACTGATAAAACAGCCTATAACATGTTGTCTACGCAAATGTTTACTTGAATGCACACACACGCAAACCCCTTGAGAAGAGAGCTCATTTTGAACTGCATCCCACCTACACCTGCGGAGCCACGTGGCTGCTGGCCTATTTTAGAGACGAGAAGAAATAAGGTCATCTGCATCGACTCATATTTTCAATGCATAGCTAAGGAAGAGCCCTCTTCCTCCCCCTCGCCCATTTTTCCGTTTCTTTCTCCATCTTGCCTTTTGAGAGTTCAAAGACACAACGCTGTGTGGCAGGTTCCCTCTGTATCATTCTCAGCCTGAAGCTTCTCCGGGGAATAGCAGCCTCCCGGTATCAAATGATGCGTACAGGTCTGACTACAAACTAAAAGTGGGCAGCACTTGAGTAAAACGAAGTCTCTCTTTATTTCCTCCTACATTTTTCATGTGTCTTCTTAAAAACTAATCCATCTTCTGACTTCCATGTTTTTTTTTCTTCCGGTCCTGTTTGATTTGAGACTGCCACATGGGGATGGACAATCAAGTAGGGGATTCTCACAGACATTTTACCACAAAAGTAGATGTCGTTAGAAAATTGGGTTAGTAAAGACCACACTAAAGTGTAAGTTACAGTCGTGCGTGTGACCTACACCGTATGCTGTGCCTAACTCTGTGTAGCCTTACGTGCACCTCTCCAAAAATGTAACACCACTTTAACTCAACGCAAGCGCTGCGATTGGTCTGTTTGAACCCCTCCTTCGGGTCAAAAAACTCTGCGATAGCATCATGTTTACTCAAACGAATATCTGAATGAATTATCCAAGTAACTTATTTGTTTCTTCAGTATCTAACATCTCAAGCAGCAACACGAGTGTCTGTTTACTTGCCGCTATCACTGCTACTGCTTCTCAAACGAGCTGCTTCCTTATCTTGGTTACAAAAACAACACTATAACTTACGCTTAACCCTTACTGCAGGGCTTATTGATTGGTGTCTGGATGGCCAAATGCGGGCCGTTAATTTTTATGTGGACCCTCTCATTGATTTTGATCGAACTGACTGTACAAAGCATTTTTTGTGCAAAGTTTGAAAAGTATTTACAGGGTTTTTCCTGCATAGAAAATTGTAGGCGGACGCCTTTGGTCTCTCGCCAAAATGATGTCTGTAGTCTTCACAAAAAGTGTATTCTGTCAACAGACTGTCATTGGCGTTTGCATTACGCCGAAAAGGAGCTGCTTCTCGCTATCAGCCGAGTGAGACGCTGAAGAGTTGCAGTACAAGAGCTAATAGGAGCTGTATGGAGCCGCAGAGATGATGTGGTTTTGAAGGCCAACCCAGAAGCTAGCGCTGCAGTGGTTCCCCTTGACCGAAAGCCTGTGCATTTAGTTTAGACATACATAGTTGTCAGTGCCTTATAATTTAAAAGACCGTTATTCCGCACACAGCAATGGTGAGATATAATCTAGGGGGCTCACGCCACCCTTCTCTTTTAAAGCACTACGGCGGCTGCATAACAACATGCATCTTTACCGAAGGAGATAACATATTTACAAAACACGCTCTGTAGTAGTTTTTCCGTGTAGGGTTACTGTAGAAACAACATGGCGAATTCCATGCAAGGGGATCTTTGGTGTATGCCGACAAAAATAGCTAATTCTAAGGTAAGAAAAGAGAATGCTTCATGTAGGGTCTTGACTCTTTATACACCTCTGAAGACAAAGTTATGTATATTAAATTGCATTTCTGTCAATGGGTCCTCTAAAAAAAATACAAACTGGTCCTTTAATGCATTATATGCAAATAACCTGTTGAGGTGATATTGTTTTACAGCGAGTCTGTCAATTCTGATCATTACATTTTTGTGCTTTCTGTGGACAAAAAGCTTTTCAGGTGGACATTGGGTGGCTGTCCTTGCTCTCAAGAATACACATCACAAACATAGTGCCATAACAGATCAAGACACAAGACACACGTCTCTGAAACAACTTCACACATACCGTCTAACAATACATTTTCGCTAAGCTTTTGGAAAAATCTAAAACCAATGGGTGGATTCTGGAAAGGCCATCGTGCCATTTGGAGTACGGATCCGATTATCATTGTGACACAGGAAAGCACAGAAAAACTATACCACTGCCAGTCATGGACCACTTCAAATTAAGCCTTTCTTGCGGCAGGTACATTCCACAGTTCAGCACAGAGCCCTACATTTTTCACTCTGATCAAATCTCTTGACATACCATCCAGCATAGCTCATCCCATTCGAAACAGTATCACCACATCTAAAGCACTGAAATCGGAAAAAAGACAAGTTGATCAAAAATGTTCTGCGTTAGCTCAAGCCTCGTGCTTGGTTTCAGCGAAGTCTTGAGCTCTGTGTCAGGTTGGCAAGTGCGAGCGCTAACTAAATTAGCACAAGTCACAGGGCATCCGTTACATCATCCCACCACAGTGACACACTTACACAATATGAGCTAGGCAGGCTGACCGCAGGATAGTGACACATTATTCTACACTGATCAGGAAGGGAGTCCATGACAGACTATGACCAAATTCAAAAAACTTAAGACATTCCTGGAGGACATATGCGGAGACCGTATCCGGACGGTTCCCTGAGGAGGGGTGAATTCGTATTTCACAGATGTAATTGTAATTTCAATCCGGTCCGATGCGAAAATGTCTTTTTTTCCGGCACAATTATGGAGCAAATTACTTTGCTAACTTCAGCGTCCGTTGAGAAATCTAAAGTGATTTTGTGACTGTGAATATTATATTTTCTTAATGCTTATCCTCATTCTCATTTATTTTGACCTTTATTGAATACCTTCGTCACTAAACCCAATTTTCTCATTATGTGCAAATCTGCCACTGCCTGGTGCACCTTCATTATGGCCTTAGACACTTTAGCCAATATTCTGGGTAAAATAACAGTTGGTGGTTCAAGTACCGCCTGCTGGCATCCCATCTAATGTAAAAATTGAATTAAACTAATGGAGTCTGACCGCTGACTGCGACTAAAAGCGGCACCAGGCATTGTCTTAATTCATTTTATCATTTAATTACAAATTCTATATAGTAAATATAATCAATAGGTTTCACATGTCCAGACACCCATATCCAGACAACAAATATCTAAAGAATAATATATAATAGAAAATGACTACTGCACAATTGTTGATTATTCAAGGACACGCATTTATTGCGTTTAGGATTTAGGGGTAAAACCCAGGTAGCCCCGTGCATAGATTGACCGGCACATCACACTGACGGTAATAACAAGACACGAGCTGGCGCGGATCACAGTGCCCCCAGAGGCAGAGGCAGATCAGACAGAGAGCTTGTGGTGGGCACCAGAGCTTGTGGCCAGGATGAGCTCTATGGGTCATGAGTGAAAGCAGATGGGCAGGAGCACAAATAAATATGATTCATTATTCATGAAGAACAGTGACTCGCATTTATCAAGACTGACTTACAGTTTAGGCAAAAACAGATAGAGCTTTTGGGACGAGGAAGCGACTGACTTGACATCTTGAACCCACTTTTCAA
The DNA here is from genome assembly GCF_947034865.1 of Barbatula barbatula. NCBI lineage: Eukaryota > Metazoa > Chordata > Actinopteri > Cypriniformes > Nemacheilidae > Barbatula > Barbatula barbatula. Next base: position 14,547,826 of record NC_136772.1, read on the forward strand.
TTTGAACCATGAAAGCTGGTTTAATAATTTGACTCAACTATAGTTCCACAGAACTTCAAAAATAATTGGGCCTCCCAACCTCCAGTGAGCAAACAAAAGGAATGGACAAAAACATTTAGATTTATGTAGGATAAGAAACAAAATGTAAAAAAGTAGCTTTGATTCAGCCCTTTTCACTTTGGCTGCCAGGCAAATATTTAAACAAATTGAACAAACAAATTGAATAAGGGTTACAGGTACTTCATGTAGGCTTGACCACACTTTCCGTTTTGCTTTGTACTGCACATTTTCACGCCTACGTTAGTTGTCGGCACATCACATTAGATTACACTACTTATCCTCGTAGTTGCAGATATAACTCGATATATAGAGTTTAAATCCTTTGTCCCACTTCGCTTGTGGAGCAGGGTACCAGGCATCAATGATGCGGTGTACATTGTTAATGCTTATTTTTGACAGATCTTGAAGACACCTTGTAAACACTGACATTTTGTGTGGTGCGAGAACAAACCGGAAACTGACATCCCGAATTCTGGTGACAGCGGAAGTTCGTCGCTACGCTTATGCACAAAGTCTATTGGCATGATGGAGAAGCCTTCTGGGCTCGAAATTGCGGCCATTTTAGTTGCTTTTGCCACATATATTTATTCTGTGCGACCTCAAAATATATTTGGGACGGGAGCATTTGTGTGAGTGCACATTTTGTTGCATGGACTGTTTCAACATTCTCACGCATGAATATGATGCTTTTATGTACTTTGAAATGTTTCTCTGAAGGCTATGAGGGTACAGTGAGTGGAGTAAGAAGGATCTTTCACCGCATGGAAAAGCTAATTCCCCTACAGATGAAATCCCATAGTAAAAAATGCGCTTGTGTCACTTAAAGCTACTTACGTTTATCTGTACGGTTTTTTTTGCAACTTTAATCTATATTAAACATGAAACTGTATATCTGTGCGTTAATCTGTTTAACGGTCAAAATACGGTTCTTTGTTCATTCATAATACCGATGTAAAATGTTAAAACTTAAATTGTGAAAACTTAATAAATGTAGAACTTTAAAATTAAACAAGGTTAAGAAATACAAAGTATTACATTGTGTTATAACCAATATTAATAAATTACACCTTATCATAAACAGCTGTATTGTCCTTCTCCAATGTGTTAATAGGTCGCTTTCAATACATAAGATTCTAATGTTCCAGAATTATTTTATTTATTTGAATATACTGTATACATAAACAATTGTTTACTCCCCATCAAATTAACACAGATTAGACATAATAAAACATGCATACATAATGCGTGGCAATAATCCAATGCACCCGCAAGTAAAACGTCTGATATTTTACACTATTCAAATATTTTTGATAAAATCTCAGAGGCACTAGCGAGAACAGACAACAGAAGACATTTTCTTTTACATTTTCTGAAACAAAGTGTGACGAGAGTCTCACGGAAGGGGTTGGGTAAAGTCTTTCCAGCACAATGCACTGCCTTTACTGTAACGTTTATTTTATCGATATAATGCAGGACAAAACCAGACAGACATGAAGAATAAAATGAGACAGAGAACATTATCACTGGATTTATTATATGCAGTTCAGTTGTTAAAATCAGCTCAGGTTGCTGTCCCCCATAAACAGTACAAACCTCAGATTAAAACCAAAACAGCAGTACTAGAGCCTCCTCTTAGCTGCGAGGTGTTTTTAAATTAAGATCTTAACCTAAAACAGGCGGTAATAAGGTATTACGCTCGTTTACATTATTTCTACGAAGACATTTTAACCAGACACTGTTAAGACTTGGAAACTGCTGAACATTGTTTACCTGCATCGAACGATATGGAAGTCAAAAACCCGGAAGCGTTAAAAATGTCTATTGACATTATGATCGCCACCTCTGCTAACACGAGCACTATGCAAAAAGCATATAAAGAAAACAACCACAGCTCTTTACTAAACACTGTACCTGTTAAGAAAACAAAGCATAATTGTTGTGCAGTTACTGCCTGCCAGTTGAGGTTGTGACAAAACATTTTGCAGTGTTTACATATTGTTTATTACTGCATCAAATAATTCATTAAAATAGAAGTTTAATTTGTTTCATAAAATACAAGTTGATTTTATAATGACTACCTTTTTTGCATTTTGTGTTTTTAAGGGGAATTAAAGACAATTTACCCCATAGATTTCATCATTGAAGATTTAATCATTGAAGATTTATTTTAAAAAGTCAAAAAATCTCTTTCTCGTGAACTCGTGTCTTGTCTCATCATACTACACGTCAGCGTTATCAAAACGATCTGCATTTACACAGATATGGGAAAACTGTATTATGCATGCCAGGCCAGTGGATGGCGCTTTTGCGCTGTAAAGAAACACTACGTATCTGCGCACATACGCAAACCCCCATTTTAAGCTAAAGGCGCTTTTAATTCACTGTGGACATGCATGTCTGTTTATAGTTTGTGTATATACAGTAAATACTATGTCCCCGCTGTTTGTAGTGGTAAATGTGTTGAAAAATTAGTATCGTGGAGAATAGGGATGTTGCGGTGATGTAACCCACTAGTTAATCGACGTTTAAAAACACAGGTTGTACCGGTGACACCGGGAGTGGGGTGTTTGATGTGGGGTGGTCAAAGATGGGGCCCTGCGCATGACGCAATTTACAATAGCGGCAATACCGGAAAGGCAATTGCTTGAATTACAGGTGGGTTCAATATCTTTCTTAATAAAAACACAAAACTATACAAAAAAAGTAGAATGAAATTTGCTTATATTAAACACAGACCTTACAAAACGAATAATCACATCACAAATGAAGCAAAAAAATTATAAGAAACTAAACCTTTCTACACATTTACGTTTCTTAAGTTGCCTATATTAACAAAAAGAGTAATCAAGGCACACACTGTGCAACAAATAAATAAATAAGATACGAATAAGTAGGAATATGGAACAAAAACGGTGGACAAGCGATGTAATCGTAGGCGGGTGGACACCGTGTATCACCGTGTATCATAGGTAGACTATTGCAACAAGCCTTGTGTAGAATACATCACAGTGACTTGGACGTTAACTCTTGACCAAGGTCTGCATGCAAGATCCTATAAACTGCCTAATAACAACCTAGCAACCCCCTAGAATACCCTAGCAACTGCACAGCAATGTGCTAAAAAACCACTTAGAACACTTAAGTACCCACAAAGCTTGTCAAAAGCCCATAACATCCAAACATACGCAACACACTGAAAATAGTGGCCATCATTCAAATGAGCCCCGCCCACATTTTTCTAAGCTTTCCCTTCAGGACCAACAAAAAACAAAACTGGCTAACAATTTGCTTTCTTAAATCATCGCAGTCCACTGCTTAAATAACCACAAACATTCAGCGAGTCTGCCTGTTTAACTCTACCTTAGAGACAACAGTGACATAAAACAGAAAATATCAACAAGTCAACATTTCATCAGCTGTAGTCACAACTTGGTGGGTTTATTTTTCTGCCTAACATTTTCAGGACGATCTTCAGTCACACTAATATGTCTGGGACGGAGTCAGCATTTGCTAAATGAGAGTCATTTCCAGAAGCGGTGAAAGCATTATGGGCAGAGAAAGACAGACAACGAGCAGTTATTTTAAATGTTTCCATCAATGCATTGCAAAAATGTGATTAAACCATACAGAGGACGAAAATGCTTTTTTTGTTAATTTTGTTCATGTTTGAAAAAGTTGTCAGAAGCTTGGTAGTAATGACATTGATCTCGAGCGACCGTGGTTTAGTCCGTTTACAGCCTTATGTTAGCTGTGCTTCTACCGATTGTACTTATGCTTAAAAAAATATTGCATTCATTTATCTTCGTACCCAAACGTGTAAGTAAACCTTTGTTAATTACAGGGCAATTTTTTTCCAATCTTCCAAAACCTATGGGAAAAATCCATTGGTTTATGTTGAGGGAACCAGTGCGGCGCTTTCTTCCACCATCGCTGCACCACTCTATTAACCTGCTCTGGTCATCATACATGGCCTGATTATTTATTTCTGCATTTCCCAACACACATCACACTATTGTTTGGCCCAATACTGTTCCCACACTTTCCCTGCCAAAGAGGCAGAAACACTCAATGAATTGCGGTCCACGGCACAGTCTAAAGAAAGAAACACATGACCACAAAGAGAGGCAAACCATTGCTTGTGTGTCTACAACCAGCTCATGAGAAAAGCCTTTTATGATTTTATAAGTATTGCCTTGGGGAGAATAGAAAGGATAAAAACATCAATCGCTGACTAAGTCAAACACACAATACAGAGCAATTTTACTGTATTTTCCTAAATAACACTAAAAGGAGGCCTACATACACTGTATGTGTAGGAGCATTATGATTCTCTGCTTTGTAACTTGTGATTTCTTTTCAAGTAGTTGTAAAGGGAGATTCACATTTCGCGTCTAAATACGGCCATAAAACGCGCCGCACTACTTTCTCATGCATGTGACATGATGAAAAGTTTAACTTTTTTCATCTCGATGTGGCACCGACGGGCCTAGAAAAACAAGGGCATCGCACCACATGCGCACGTGTCGCTCCCTTTTTGCGCAGGCATTTCTACATTTAAAATAACAAATTTGCACATGCAAAAGACGCGAAATGTGAATCGGGCTTAACGCTTCAGGATTGCATTGGTCAAAAAAAGAACACAATAAATGTTTTAGGCTTTAAATCCAGGTTCAGTACCACGGACTTAGTATGAAAAAGCCTTCCGAATCAGTTTAGGTCAGGGAGTCGTTAACAAAAACTTGTGAATAGCCTGTTCGCACTGCCTACATCTTCATGTGTGCTCGGCCTTAAAAGTATATTTGAGATTATTTGAGTTCAGCTTGGATTCTTTTTAGATAAACACTTGTTCAGAATAACAAATGTTTTGCCAGTTTCCACATACACACACACACACACACCAATGAAACATGAAATATGACCGAGGACACTGATAAACCCATCTTTCGACACTAACCTGTGTCGATGCTCATCGTGCGCCCCCACACCGTGTATAACTTGTCTGCCGCTGTGCCTCGTCTCCTTCTCCGCCTCGATGTGCGGTATCAAAACGTCCTCCAAACCGAAGTCAAACCGCTTGTGTTTGGAATTGTCCGGCAGGAAGAAAAACGCTCCAAAGCACAATGTGATGAAGGCACTGAGGATGAGGAGGAGTATGAACTTCTCTGAGAGCCGTAAGGTGGCTCTATGGTGGGGGAATGAGGAGGCACCTGGCGAGAGGGTGGGTATCCTACGTCCCGAGAGCGGCAAAAGAGCCGGCGTGGTCATATTTTGATAAGAAAAGGAATAGGGTGGGATAAGGGTCGAGGCTTTGGTTTTGCTTCTGCAACACTATCTCATTGTGATGAACACGAGCTCGCTGCTGAACATCTGTGCGTCTTCTTCAAAGCCAAGTTGTTCCGCAGATCAGAAAAACGGATTACTCTTGGTCTGAAAATGGAAAGGAAAGACAATTTTAGACGTGGACTGTCATGAGGCGTTCAACAGAAGCTTGCTTTTAAATCAACTTCAGTTTCCATGGCGATTGTGTTAAGCAGCAGAAATGAAAAGGCTCTTTATTGTTATTTACAGTAGTATCAAGAATTGTATTTAACAACACACCTGTCATAAATAAAGCACAGGGTTTAAGTTGAACCCTAGAGTTTACATTTAAAAGTCAAGCAATGTGTAGCTTAGCAGAAATACCGACATTGGGTAAATTGGTTAAAAATGATTTAAAATCAAATATAAAATCGTGTTTTTGTTGTTGCTCGGACCATTTAGCTTCTGGTGGTGCTCTGCGATTCATGTCTAACATGTACCAGAGTCAAATATGCACAAAGAAAACCAGCTGGTTTATTTGGGCACTGAAGTAAGGACATGCATATTGCATTAACGATAATCTTGTTTGCCACCGATATATATACACAATACGACGCGGTAGTTTTATGAACCATGTTACGTTCTTATTACAATGTGACACCTGTACAAGGGTTTGCGAATACCAACAGAAAACCAGCAGGAACCGCTCGTTTAGAAATGAAGTTTTCACACACGTATGTGGATAAACGGGTCAGTCAAATAAAACGTGAACACATACCGTGCGGGTCTTTTTATCATTCTGATCCATGATCCTCGATTTGATGCAAACGCTTCTTGATGTCAACGCGGGTTGGGTCGAGTCGTAATCTTCACGATAAACCAGATTTATTTTACGACCGTTCCGTGTATTATTTATCTCAAACTAACAACACGCTGCTCATATATCGATAGAAAAACAGCTTGAGAGGGCAGATGAGAAGCTCCCGAAATCGGAAAGAGGATAGTGATCGATCGCTAATGTTACAGGACTGGAAGAATTCTCTCCGCTCGTTCGTTTCTGTTGAAGGTAAAAGTTTCCGTTATATTAAACTGTAAATACCGTGGAGACGATGTTGAGCACAGGCCCGATCTGCTTGATGCCGTGGCAGCGTCTCTCAACCGGAGACGGCTTTCCAGAACCGAGCTGACCAGCCGATACAATAACGAAAATTAAACTGGTGAATCGCAACTACTCGGTGTAACTTACACACTATGGACAGCGTTGATTTCCTCTACATAATGTCCTATTTTAGTCATATATTAAGCCGGCCTCCGCCGGACGTGTGCTGCGCCTTTTTTCATCCAGTAAAGGCATTTAGCTGGCAGCCGTGTAGCGGACCGATCGCGTCCTGCCACCGCCGCATCACCTTGTCGGTGCCTCGGGATAAATCGGCGCCATGGACCATAAATCCGCAATTAATACCCGAAAGAGCAAGTTCATGTTAGTGTCCCTGCCTCGGTAGACCGAATCCTTCGCGATTAACACCGCCTCCTGTATTTCTTCGTTCGCCGTTATATCTGTAGCCGTGTACGCCGCCGAGCTCCAATATCCAGGATGTTATTACTGCAACAGATACTCCTCCTCTCAGTCCAACGACATCCAGTCAGGGGCCGTTTGGTAAACCAGGGAGCGTCGCGCATGTACGAGTCTTGTTCGGCAGCGTAAAATATGGCATGGTTCAACCTTTCGGAATGTCAACACAGAAAACACTTATTAAACAATATATATAAAGTATGCAAAAAATATATAACAGTTGTATGTAGGAAACTAAATGTAACACCGTGTCTACACCAGACAGGACCGGTGTTATGCCGAATTGTCCTAACCTATCAGATTTTCCTACCATAGGGCAAAACTTTATATAATATAAACCACATCGACAAAATAAACAGGTAGGATGATTTTACAATACAAAATACCCTGTCAGATAGTCCTGCCATGTTAAAATAAACACATAAAAAAAGATTATCCTACAGTTTAAAATTAACAGGTAAGATAAATTTATAGTGCACATTGTCCTACCAGTAATAAATAAATATGTAGAATTATTTAACAACAAAAATACCCTATCAGATTGTTGAAGCAGTATAGAATTAGCAGGATGATTTTGAAGACGGCAAAAAATGACGTTATATCGATGTGCGTATTCCTGGTAGGACAATCGGATGGGTAGGATGAAATATCAGGACACCGGCGCAACAAGACAAAATACATTAGATTCGCATTAGAACCCCATAATAATTTTTTTATTTTGTCGCGTCTGGTGTAGACACGGTCTGAGACGGATTTGTATTTTGAAGTATTGAAGCATTATATATATGTAATTTACAAAACTTATTATGACAAAATGCAGAATTATGTGTATTTCTGTTGTTTTTATAAAGTGTTTTCATTTTTTATTTCATTTTATTTCAATACTTTTTTCACTTGTCCAGTGAACCAAGGGACACAGAACATTCTCTTAATTTTCATTTTGGGTTCCATTTGGTTATTTTTATTTATGTATTAATTTATAAAAATGTTCTGGGAACCAATCTGGAAACAAACTAAATAGCAGGAGTGCAAAAAAATTCTGTTTTTGTAAACTTAAATATGCATGATTTATTTGTAATTGTGAGCTATGTTTAATACAAAAAATAAAGCAAACTCCAACCTCACAAAGTCGCAATAATTAATGATTGCATGCCTGAAATGATAAAGAACATATTATTGGATAAACATTGGATGTATTGGTTTTGTTGCCAAATAGTTAATGGTAACACCTTTTGTTAAAGACTTTGTTGTTTTGAAACACACTTACAATTTTTAAGTAATTCAATGAATTACATATTGAATCTTGATCAACTTTCAATCTTAGCAATTGACTGCAAATAAAAAAATGTCTCCATTAAAGGACATGTTCACATTCTGCTGAGCGACAGAACAATTTGGCCATTTAGATCAGCCTGTGACATAGTCCTTGAGCTGTCATAAGTGTAGTTCTTTTCTCCTGATTTACAGATGATTTAACCAACCAACAACAGAGTGTCAATCCCGTTGAAGGGTATGGAAAAAATTATGTGAGTCATGCTCAGGAAGTCTGCAGCAAAGGGACTTGCTTGACATGCTATCACTCATCTTAAGAGGCACATCTGACACCCTGACAGAACTCACTGTCAGAAAGAGAAGTTCCGCTTTGCTGCTTTTTCTCCGTTTTCTACAAGAATATAGCACGGATCACTGGCCAAAAGGAAAGTCATCATAAACCTCACACAGTGAACCCTAGATTAACAAAAACATAATTCACCACACAAAAAAGAGAAATAAAGATACGGTGAAAAGAGAAAGGGCCAGTGATTGAAAGTTTTATCTGTTCCTTAAAAACAATAGTCATTCTCCAACAAGATTGTATGAGCCAGGATGTGTTCAAAGCCTTCGAGCGGTGGTATAGTGAAATATGACAGTTTAAACCCAGCATGCAAATGAATGCAATAGAGCTTCAACCTTCGGAAGTCCAGACAAGGACGAGTTGATAGGCTCTGCAGTACCAAAGCGTCTGTCGATTGCATATTCTGACACCAATAACGTAGATAAAGGTGCCTGTATTTGACATTCTAGATAATGAAGTGACACAGTACTACTGCCAGGCAAGAGGAAATCAAGGAGTGTTGGGGGTTCAAAACAGTGTGGACAAAGATCCAGAGCAGGGGTCTCCAACGTGGTGCCCGTGGGCACTTGGTATCCCGCATGAACTCTGTAAGGTGCCCTCTAAACACAGGGCTCACCAATAATGCTCAAGACAGTTGACAAATCTGTGACTATACCGAACAGCCAGTCGTCATGAAAGTTTATTATTAGCAAGTGTTATAAGCTTTAATATATTCAAGTGCAAAAATATCTGAAAGAAAACTGAATTTGGTTCCGTGAGCGTAAAAATAAGCCATCACATGTTTGAAAGTATGTTATCAACAAGTAGCCCTCTATAGAGGTTTTTAGATATTTTGGTAGCCCTCGCTTACAAAAAGGTTGGAGACCGCTGATCCAGAGATTGAGGGGAGACTCTTTATTTCTTTTGTTGAACACTAGCAGTAAACAACAAACACCAGATTTTTAACTATCATTGTTATATTTATTACAGTGCAATCTAAGATATTCAATCACTATCTTTGAAAGCATGGAACTTTATTACTATGTTAATGTACAAATGGGGTGTGCAATACAGCAGTGTTACATAACAGCTTACATCGCTGACTTTGTATTTCTTTATTTTTTGTTTTTGCGATAACCATAACAGCACTGTACTATCGTTTTTATCATCATCTTAGTTGTGGTGTTTCACAGTTGTTATAATAGAGGACACTGCCGTAACAAAGGAAATAATTGACAGGTTTGGTTCATAGAATCTAAAATATCAAAATTACAACACAACAAATAATGTAAATGTAAATTAACATTCTCCATGTCCCCTTCATTAGGTAAATTCCAGCCTCTTCAATTGTGCAAGTGAGCAACTCTCGCACTGCTACTAAAAATATCTGAGGTGCCCAAAGGGGACCAAACACTATGTTATGCAAGTTGTCCTAGAAACCACTTTTCGCCCAGTGAATGAATTATTGACAAACTGCTAATCTTAACTAATCCAATTGAATAATTCAGTCTCGACACAGTGCCAGATTAAAAAATATCTGCGGCACATTATTCTCTATCACGTTGATTTGATGAAGCTTTTAGCCCGGGTTGTGATGCACTGTCACAACAATCTTCTCTCTGTATTTGACTTGACATGAAGATGACGCTGAAGAACAGTTCTCACCTTACTAAGAATTGATGGGGTAATACACACAGGTGAAGAACACAGCTCAACGTAGTCTAATGAATCTAACAAAAGGAACGAGTGTGTGCACCAGATAACTGGAAGCAATCTGCGATGTGGAGGTGAAAAAATAAAGTGTCTGCTGAAATGAATGTGTGTTGGAACAGGAGTGAATGATAAATGAAGTTGAGATAAAGAGAATAGACTGCAGAGGTAAAACGCTACCGAAAAACGCAATGTGTTACAGACAGACAGATGACAGATGAATTGAAAGACAAGATAAGAACATAGAATGACTGAGCGCATCCAATAGACATTATAGTGAGCGGCTCTTACCCCATGAGGATTATGTAAAGCTGTACACAGGAAAAGTGCACACCAAGGAATACAAGGTTGTGGCAAACACACAACCAATTTAAATATGTACGTCATTAGCAACTTCTTTTGGATAACAAATAAGCGAGCGTTTATGTTGGAAGCAAGTACTATTAGACAAGTTCATGACAGCACATTTGTTGGCACACACTTTAAGCCTGCATCAGAATATAGGCATATATATAATTATTTTTTGGTTTATTATTGTGAGTAGGCCGTCATTCTAGATGTAGATGTTACCTAGGTAGCGATAACAATGTGATAGACCTTCCACACCTGTTCACAGCGTTAAACAAGGTGGGCCACAGCTCAGATATTTTTGTTCTCTTTGGAGGACCAGATGGAAACAGGGACGCTGTGTGAATTCATGTATTCACTCTACCAGTTTACAATTGAATTACTGCTGCGAATCACGACTGCCATCTAGTGCTACACAGAGATACCGAGTGTCTGGGACTAACGCTCCTTTTTGGGCAGTATTTATGCCCCATGTAAATATATGTAATAAAATATGCATTTAAAATCCTTACGTTAAAGTAAATGCTTACATTGAATTTAATCGTATACGAAGGGTGGTGGTCAAGTTCATACTCTTTAGAAAATTAAGAACCTGTCTTTATCATACCCAAGCAGCTTTAATAGCAGGTGTCAGTCATAGATTTAACAATAAACAGCATGAACATAGTACAGAGGATTACACTGTTAACATAATAAAACACGCTTATAATGAGAGAAGTGCCACTCTTGTAAGTGGGGAGGTAAGTGTTGTTTTAGCTGAGGTACCAGGATGGCACATAAAGACTGCTGACACTTAAAATTAAATGATTCACGGATGTATAAAATACTAAAGTTGTCTTTGGAACAGTCATGCAAACATATTTACCTTAATAGTGTTTGAACGATACATTGTTCATATCCAAAATATTGAGCAATATCAGAAACATGCTAATTATAATACAATATAGGAATAATAGCAAAATGACACTGCTTACAATATAGATACAAAAATGTTTTTGGATGTTTTAGGCACAGTGTAGGTTCATTTAAACATTACATTAATTAAATGCTATTAATATTTTACTGCTGTAAATGCAAATGAGTAAACAGATTAGGCACTATTGAAACATTTAAAGGAACAGTTCACCCTCAAGTGGTTCCAAATCTGTATAATTTCTTTGTTCTGTAGCCGCCTTTTCACTGCACATGAATGTCGGAATTCGCCCCCTAGTGGCTGTCCTGAGGAACTTTCAGTTTGAGCATAAACCCAAGCCAACACGGGAGAGAAGCTTATTCCAATAGAGAAACGCAAGAGCTCTCGTTCTCCCAATATATGCCATCGTAAAATGTATAAATAATTGCAAACAATAAACTGCTATGCATATGACAAAATAGCGCCAGTTTTGGAAGGAACAATATGGAGACAACAATATATAAATATTCAATTAATAATTGGTTAAACCCGAATAACCAATCATTTTTAATGGACTCAGTGTTACTGACAACGTTAAACAAAAAAGTAGTAATCATTTTCAGTTCACACACAGAGATTTGACTTGAGGTCACTGAAATACATCACTTCCGCTCGGCGAGTCATATGCGGTCTAGTCGCTCAAGTTCAATTTTTGAACGCATCCAAAGCTCAGCAGACGGTCGTCGCCCCACGCAGCCCCTGTGCGACTCTCCGTAGCAAATGAATGACTTCCGTTCATTCTTTGTTCTGTTGATATTTACATAACATAAAATATCTTGAAGAATGTAGGAAAGCAAACAGTTCTGGGGCACTCTTGACTATTGTATTTGTTCCTGGTGGCCAAGAACTCTTTGGTTACAAGCATTCTTCCAAATATCCTTCTCCCCATGTTCATCAGAACAAAGACATTTATACAGATTTGGAACAACTCGAGGGTAATGACAATTTTTACTTTTGGGTAAACTGTGCCTTTAATTACAAATAATCAGTAAGAATTTGTGTTTAGCTTTATACTGTATTTATAAAAAGGAATCATAGAAGAAGGTTTAACAAAGACTAACTAAACAAAAAAAGTACCTCACAATGCCATTAAAAGAAGCATTTGTGACTGAATGGAGCCATTAAGAGCCTTTAAAGGACTTCACCCAAAAATTAAAGTTCTGTCATCATTTACTCACCTCCGATTTGTTCCAAATCTGAACACAAAAGAAGATATTTTGGAGAATATAGGACAGCAAACAGTTCCAGGGCACTACTATGGTAGTCAATGGGTGGCAATATCCCGGAAGTGATCTCGTTGTCACAGCGCAGAAGGTTTGCGTCAAAGTGGTGGCATGTATTCATTAACATTACAGAGCGTGTTAAATGGGTGGTATAACAGACATTAAACTCTCCTAAAGTCTATATAATAGAATATAGATTTTACGCCAAACTAGAAGTGTTCACGATGTGGGAGGTGTTTTCGCTGTTTGTCTTGACCAAATGTCTGCGTTGTGTTGTGTGCATGCTGCTACGACAAGATGCAAACCTTTTTGTGTAAATTAAGCGCCATAACAATTCATGTAGTCTCACATTCCTGTATTGTCAGCCTGTCTTTAGTTTGTTTTAAATTTGTTGGCTGGTTGATAAGATTACAGTGTGCATCAAGTTTCTGTTCAAATGTTCTTCTCTTTTCTAAAAAGGACACCTGCTCAGAGCTCCACTGTCTTGAGGTGTCCACGAGGAGAGACTGCACCCAGGTTATGCAGAATACACTCAGACACCTCCAGCACACTTCCACAGCATGACCAGTGGGGCTTACCAGGGTGTCCTTTATGTCCATGTCCACAACCCTGAAACCCACCTGTGTAAAAAAAAAAAACCTTTTGATGTCATGGAATGAATCGTTTGGCTCAGCTTACACCCTCACACGGTCCTTACCAGAAACAACTCATCATCAGCCATTGAAAATGTTTGGCACAAACTGGTGTCTTAGAAAATAAATGATCATCAGATACTCTCCTGTACCTGGCATGGTTCCAGCACAGCCACAGCGAGCCTCTTTAGCACCCCCACTAGAGCAGAAAGAGCAACAATGGAAAATGCCACGGTGTCGTCTGAACTTTCCTTTCACATTTAGCACAAAAGGTGAACCCTAGAAAGCAGGTTTGTTGGAGTGTCAGTCCCTGCATTCTAAAAGTAATTCGTAAATGTTATTATTATAAATAACAGCAAAACGGTTTAACTTCTTACCTGGACATGCTGAGCTTTAACACAGACCCACACAGAGTAGACTCCTGGTTCAGCTGGTGTGTATGAGATACTATAGGAGCCATCACCTTTATCAACCACAGCCGCCTCCGCAGTGCTTTAATGGTGGTGGAAACACAATAATGAAACAATGTATCAAAAGCAAGACAAGTTCACACTTTATGTTTCTAATATTATGCCCACATATCTCAGATTAAATTAGTTGTATGCTTTGGAAATGTGAAGATCTTAATAGAGAACTATGACACAGTTGTCATGTCCACTTCTGACTGGCACACATTTAAAGCATGATGGTGTTTATTACACTCACCAGGCCTTCCTTTCCTTGTGCACGATGCTGACCAGCACAGGGTCTCCACCTCTGCCCATCTGCTGTCCGGAGGAATCCCTGCACACTAGAGTGAACTCCCCTTGTTGACCTTCACCACCCCGCTCCACGCCTGTGAGTTATTTCCACAGATCACACACATAGCCTATACACAATACTGAAACAGAGTGCCTCATTTTTCTCATGAGTGCCTAAATGAACAGCATGACATCCATTAAAACTCTCCTGTCTTTTTGAAGATCCTTAAATTACATTGAGAATACAGAAAGGACTTTACACAAAGGTTATAATAGTGTACTTAAACTATTAAGGCATTTCTGTTAATTGAATTCTAAATAAATAAATATTATATAAAAAAACTAAATGAAAATTAGAAATCTTGCCCGAGCGATAAATTATTATTAACTGAAAATAAATCAAACCTAAACTAAAACGGAGATAAAAAATTATTGTTTACATTCATAATGTATTATTTTTTTTATGTTGCTACGTAATAATTAATATAAGTAAAATGACAAAGACTCAACAAAATGTATAAAAAGTCAAATTGGTAATATAAAGGCTAATTTTAAATATTAATTAAAGTAAGAAATCCGGTTTACACAAACAAAAGGATGTTTTGTCAATAAAAGCAACATGACCGTCCGCTATCATTGTATCAATCGGTTAACCTATTGAATAGCACTACCAAACACAGTTAGTCAACCTTGCAAATAACAGTATATGCTTGCTGTTTATAATTAGTAAGAAAATGTGCTTGTGGCATGCTGGGACAGAGCGGACATGACCTAAGGGCACTCCAGGACCACCAATAAAACATCTCCATGGAAACCAGGAATGTTGTCTGCTGCTTATCCCTATGTCACACCCTGTGTGTGCACTTGTATGTTTGTGGATGTGTAAGTGCGGATGGAAGAAATCGAATATTTCACATTATGACTTTCAGATCCTGTCTCTTTAAACAAACATTTAATCTGAACCGAAGTTTATTTGAGAAATGTCCATTGACCCGTCGTGTTAGACAAACAGAGTTTAGCATTTCACACAGGGGTCAGCAAACACTTCTAGAGTATGTGGCCACATTTAAAACTGACCCAGTTCTGAAGGAGAGTACTTTTTAGGAAAACTCTTAGAAAAAGACAATAAAGCTTTAGTTATGACAGTCTCCCTACATGTGTCATACCAGTTCCCTGCTCTCACCTTCACCCTGGATGATGCACTTGCTGGGATCCACAGACATGGCATGTAGGACTCCCACCACAGGAAACCCCTTCACCTCCCCAGCACTCTCCTGAGGGAGGAAACAGATGCTGCCGTTGTTGTCTTGGGCAACCATCATGGGGTGTGGGTCAAATCCTGATTCAACTAGGTTCATCAGTCTCCTCATAGTAACCCCCTTAGCACTGAGGATTTCAGCGTCTGAACCGCACGTGAGCAAGCGTTCTGCGAAGTCCACCCCGCCACGGATGTCAGACAAGGACTGCTGCAACTGAGCTTTCTGCAGTTGAAGCTGGTTTCTGCGCTGCAACCTCAAGTCTTCCAGTGAACGCAGCAGAGAGCGGCAATGCGCCTCCACGGCGCTGGCGTAGTCCCGAGCAAATGCACGAATCTCGCCCGCCAAGGTGTCGGACCGCACCTGCAAGGCCTCTTGGGATATGTCTACACGTCTCAAAGTCTCCTCCAGACGAGCTAGCCGAGGTCTTAAGCTCCTGACAACCACATCTCTGATGCGATCTCCATGGTGAGTGATCACCTCATGGGCGGCGCTGCAGTTGTGGTCACGGTGAAAGGTGGCAGCACACTCCAGGCACACGGTGAGGTCGCAGGGCTGGCAGAAGAGACGTAACTCCTGGCCGGGATGAAGAGAGCACAGGACGGGTCGAGTGAGACGACCCTGAGATTTTAGCTCCTGGAGACTTTGGATGGAGTGAGATGAGGTCCGGTTTTGCCTCCTGGACAAAAGATATGAGTGAAGCCATGGATTTGTAACATTCGTATAACATTTAGCCTTTGCCCCTATTTCTACATGACCGTGCTGTCTGAATGTCACGGTGTTTTTATTTTATTTATTTTTTTACTATTAATTAGACAAAATGTTAGAAACAACATTGCTTTAGAAACGTATATAATTGAAAAAGAACTAAAACAAGACGTGACATGCAAAAGTGCAGACATGCAATGCAACCCACCTGTGTGCCTGACTGCAGAAGTCGCAGAGATTGACGCAGCACACCTCGCAACGCTTCTCCGCGTCACCGTCGCTGCACAAGTCGCACAAAACGCTGTTTTCGATCAACAGGGTCTCTGCGAAAACCTCGTCCAGCGCAAGGTGGTCAGTGGTCAGTCCATCGACCCCCGACGGCGGCAGGTCCACCTCTGAATCGCACTCGGGACACAACACTGTGGCGGAGTCTCGTCTGCCAATCTCGTCTTCAGGCGTGATTCGGTCCCCGTTCAACCGCACAGCAAACGGCTCGAGCTGTCGAACGCAATCCGCACAAAACGTGTGCAGGCAGGGAAGAAGTTTAGGGTCTCGAAACATCCGATTACAGGCCAGACATACCGCTTTGGATGGCTTTCCAGCGTCCCCGTTAGTCCGAATGTTACTTTTATTCAAGTCTTTATGAATCGATTGCTTTTTTTCAAGCGACATCGTAGACTTTTTGAGGATGTAAATGACAAATAGACCCGACACCTAACTTAACTGTTACTTAACTTTTAAACTTTCTTTACGAAACTCAACATTGCTATCAGAAAACCGCTACTTTAAGTTATCATACGAGTACAGCTACGTTTCATTAGCATTTCTCCCAAAACATTCTCGCAGAATCCAAGTTAGCAGGTTAGTTCACTTTTTCGTTCGTGTTATTTGAGAACTTGTCTCACTGACCAATCAAAGTATGAGTGCACGTTTAGGGGCGTGGATTACAACATGACCTATTCGAGGAGCGTAAAGACGCACCCGAGCCTGTGAAGCGTGGAAATGATATAAGCATCGCCATCTGCTGGCTCAACATTGGGGCCACAATTCACAAAGGGGGGCCAAGTGTAGTGCTCAATTCTTTTTCATTTTTCCATTGCTGCTGGCACTACCAGATTTCCGAACAAATCACTGGAGACGAGTTCGAGAATGATGCAGGTTTATTAATGATAAACAGAGATGAGTATATACACACTTTTGGTAGGCTATGAAAAATACTTTAGAATTTTAAGTGTCAGACACTATTATCCATCCCGGAACTATTTTAACTATGCAACGGTGAATCCTACATTTAAGCTGCTAAACAAATAAGGTAAACTGGCTAATAAAGTGTATTTTTGTAGCTGCAAGGGCGCATTGCTAAGGATTTTTGGACCGGCGGGCAGTGATTCCAATTTGTGCTTGCCAACTTCAGTGGCGTAACTTTGGAAAAAGAAGGGGAAGGAGAGGACAAAAACAACAGGCTACTTAAATAAATGGTTTCTGTGATAACTCGTTGGGAATATTTATCATAGTGTGCGGTCAATTGGCTACTGCACTTTTCGACTCCAGCTCTCACAGTATGTGGTTCTAAACTGTCATTTGGGCAAGGTCACTTGGCTGTTTTGGTGCACTGCACTTAAAAACAGTTTATTTCCGTCACTTGTTAATTGGTTTACGCGCTTTCGTGACTGGACACTGCATGCACAAGCAGGTGCAGCCAGTGCGGATGATAGGCGCATCTTGTTCTGGTCGCGTGTCTCTGTCTGCCGCAAATATAACTTACGAGTGTGAGCAACGGGAGATGGTGAGAAATTGGCCAGTTTTAAATATGAATGGCCCGTACAAAACACGTTTCTAAATTTCTTCCAAAAAGTGGTAGACATGTCCCTTCCGCAAATTACGTCTATGCCATAATAAGATACCATCTAATACCACAGCAAAAACGATTGACATAACAAATATAAAGTTCAAACGTAATTAAAGACAAGTAAACGATCAGGAATATGACTCGACTGACTGTTTTCCAGGATACTCCTCAAGTCGTGTATTTTTGACATGCATTTGCCTCTTAAAGGGGAGGTAAATGGTGTGTCATGCATTCTGACTTCTTTACAATGTTAAAAGTGCTGTCTTCCCATGCTTAAAATGGTCAACTTGTCAAAAAACGAGTTGGGTGTATAACGTAGTATTTCTCTGCTCGATACACTCCCCCAGTGTTCGTACAGGTTTCGGAAAGTTTTTTTTAACATGAAAAATCGTTACGTAACAACTTTTTTTAGTCCCTTATTGGACAAGAGAGAGAGAGAGAGAGACAGAGACAGAGACAGAGAGAGAGAGAACATATGTTCGTGTGTTTTTTTCGCTGCATTTGGGTGATGAATGTTAAATAAACAGTGGATATAACGCTGGATTTGGAGATCGTTTGAAACTGATAGATGGAGCGACGGTCCCAGCTCTAAAATATTCTGGATATGACCAGATCGCGGTTACTGAAACTAATGTCTGTGTTTTCTTGGCAATGCGTGCACCAGGGGCGTTTCCTCCGAGGAGGCAAGGGAGGCAGTGCCTCCCCTCCCCCTCGAAAAGAATCGAATGAGAATATTATTAACAGTTCAGAAATAGAATAGGACAGCGGATATAACGTATTGAGCTAAATATGAGATAAATCAGCGTGTACAAGAGTGTGAAACAGCGACCCCGCTCGAAAGAATTCCAAAGGGAGGCAGCGTTTCTGTTGCCTCCTCTAAGCTCATTGACTTTACATATACCCACTAAAGCGTGCCGTGAGTTTGAGTGGGGGTAATTGAAAAGAATGGAGAAAAGTCACGTGAGAGGAGGCAATGCCTCCAACGGGCTATGATTGGATTAACTCATCAGCGAGATCCCGCCTTCCTTGCTCGTCTTCGTCATACATTTTAAACTGCGGGCGCTAAATTAGATTGAACGTTAATTAAATTGTTTTATTAGTTGTATTAATCGGAGTTTAGGATTCGTGTCGGAGATGGCGGAGGCAGAGGAGTTATCGATTGTTGACACAATATTACGTGGTTCAGATTTGTTCAAAAACTTTTTCTTGTGATCAGGCTTGCTCAGGATAGCAGCAAGGCTAAAGTAAGTCACATCTATTTGATTTGATCTCTTAAATGCTTTGAGTATTTCTGGGACTGCTAATAATTAAATTGATGGTATTGGTAATGATGTTATTCTTATATAGGAAATCCCAAATGTTCCAGAAAAAGATGAAAGTGGTGTTGATGTACCTTTTCCCAAAGCAGGGAAAATAAAAAACTAAAAAAATCAGAAGTTCATACTGTAATGAACTTGTAGTAATTAAAAGGAATTTTTCACACATAAACACTGAAATGACACTGGTTTTCTGACAATCGCACTTGTTAATAGTGCAGAGATGAACAAAAATGACATGGGTAGAAATCTGCCTCCTCATTTTTTAAGTCCACCGCACACCACTGGCGTGCACGAATGCTTAAGTTCAGCCTCCCCTACCCAACATATGTGGGAAATGATCATACAGTTGTATATCTCTTATAAATGTGATCAAACTAAAGACTCTTGATATTTGAAGGGTGCAATACTATTGTAAGTACTTAAGATTAACATGCGATATACAGAAACTGTCTGAGTTATGGCCTCTTTAAGCACAAGAAGGAACAGACAGAAAGTAAGAGAGAGATCTGAGGCGCGGCCAAATCCGTCAACTGTCTCGAGTTTCTTTCACACTGGCTATAGGGCACTCGCATGAGCCCTGAGCTGACTAGCTTTCTTACTTTAGACAAAGAGAAGTTAAGTGACAGCAACCATCATAAACATAAGCACTATTAAGCAGCTGGATGCAGAAATTGTTACATCTAATGGATGAAATAAACGCATGCAGTTTACATATGAACGCGACCGGAGATTACCATAGCCTACTGAAAAAACATACGAAAAGCAGCAGTTTTTATTTCTCCTTTGACATCCGCGAGGCCGCGCCAAGCACTGTAAGTGTGTGTTAGATTAAGACTGGAATAGTGAGAAAACATTGTGGTTTGCATGTGTCTTTTACGTCTTTGTGCATAAGTTTAAAGCCTGAGTAGAGTAGGTGGTCTTTTGTGGCTGCTCGAACACCTTCAACAACATGAGTGTCTAACGTTACACCACAAACCCAATCCGGTTGAATGTTTTTTTCAACTTCTTCTGTAAGTGGTAGAAAGTCGACAAGCTCAAAACGTTTCACACACCCATTACACCTGTATTTAACGTTGTCCACTTGTGATCCGATCGACCAAAACGTAAGGTGTAGGCTATCGAAGCCCTGAGAGCGGCGTTTGAGTTTAAGGGTTTCAAATTCAGAATGTAAATTGACTTGCTATTGTAAATCTTATACATTTATGGTTTGTCTATTATTGTATATTCTCTTTTATTTTATTGCTTTTTTAATTTATTGTTTGTTGCCCTTTACCAGTTCACCTATTTTTTGATACAATTGTTTACTCCGTATATATTACATTGCTCAAAGCTATTTCAAAAATTCAAATGACTCACACAGCCATCAAATGCACAGATACAATTAAATTCAATTCAATTTTATTTATATAGCGCTTTTCACAATGTGCATTGTTCCAAAGCAGCTTTACAGGGGAAACCGAAAAACACAAAAAAGGTCTAACACAGCACAGTACATGGTGTTTATATAACAAGTTAAATTATTCTAGTCTCCTGGTGGTTTATTTAGCATATTTTGCATTAAGTGAATGTTTGGCTGTAAAGATGCATCTTTAATCTAGATATAAATTGGGCGAGTGTGTCTGATGCTCGAATAGTGTCGGGAAGGCTATTCCAGAGTTTACGTGCTATGTATGAGAAAGCTCGACCCCCTTTTGTGGATTTAGTTATTCTAGGTGTTATCAAAAGTCCCAAGTTTGGAGATCCTAGAGAGCGTGATGGGTTGTAGTTTGATAGAAGCTCTGCTATGTAGGTAGGGGCTAAACGTATAAGTGTTTAAAATAACTTTAAAGTCAATATGATACTTAATGTGTAGCCAGTGAAGGGATGATAACGTTGGGGTTATGTGATCGTATTTTCTGGACCTGGTTAGAACTCTGGCAGCTGCATTCTGAACTAACTGTAGTTTGTTTATTGGTGATGCAGGACAACCACTAAGTAGTGCATTACAGTAGTCAAGTCTTGAGGTCACAAATGCATGAATAAGCTTCTCTGTGTCAGCAATTTGGCAACATTTCTAAAAGGTAAAAGGTCGTTTTTGTGACTTTGAGATGTGATTTCGAAGTGACAGGTTGCTGTCTAATCTAGATATTTTTTTACTGTATTTGTTTGAGAAACAGTACATCCTTCAACTTGCAGGTTATAATCTGAAATATTCGCTTTACGTGTTTTTGGTCCGATAAGTAATATTTCAGTTTTATTAGAATTTAAAAGAAGAAAATTACAAGACATCCATTGTTTTATATCTTCGATGCACTCTACCAATTTGGATAGCTGGGAGGAATCATCTGGTCTTGATGAGATATATATATAGCTTAGTATCATTTGCATAGCAGTGGAAGCTAATTCCATGTTTTTCTAAGAATGTTTCCAAGGGGCAGCATATATATGGAGAATAGCAAGGGTCCTAGAACTGATCCCTGAGGTAATCCAAAATTAGCTTGCATTAGATTTGATGATTCCCCATTTAAATGGACAAATTGATGTCTGTCTGATAAGTAGGATCGGAACCATTGTAGTGCCTGTCCCTCAATACCAGTTTAATTATGCAAGCGATCTAGAAGTATGTTATGGTCTACAGTATCGAACGCAGCACTAAGGTCAAGCAGGACTAGGAGTAATATGTTACCTTTATCTGATGCTATAAACTGGTCATTTGTAATTTGAACGAGCACAGTTTCAGTACTATGATGGGGCCTGGCTGAAAGTTTTTCGTTTATGTCATTATTTTGTGAGAAAGAGCACAACTAAGTGGACACTACTTTTTCTTGTATTTTTGACAGGTAAAGGAGATTTGAAATCGTTCTATAGTTTCACAGTTCATTGGGGTCTAAATTTGGTTTCTTTAATGAAGGCCAGTTTAAAGGGTCCTGGGACATGGCCTAGATTAATTGATAAGTTGATAATGTTATAAATGAGCTCAATTGCTACAGGTAGTAACTCTTTTAATAATTTAGTTGGTACGGGGTCTAAAAAGCGAGTTGTAGGTTTAGATGTTGCAATAAGTTTAATTACATCTTCCTGTTTATAGGTGAAAAACACTGTAGCCTTTCTTTTGGGGCAATGGTTGGCTACTTTTGTCTCGTATGTTTTCGATTTTCTCTGTAAAAAAATTCGTGAATTCATTGCTACCAAGGTGCGGCAGAATAACCAGGTCAGGTGATGTCAGTTTATTTGTTAATTTAGCAACTGTGCTTTTGTTAGTTTCTATGAGGTTACGGAGGTGCTCAGCCTTTGCTGCTTTTAGTGCCTTTTTATAACACTCTTTCCACACAATTTTAAAGACTTCTAATTGGGTTTGTTTCCATTTGCGCTCCAGTTTACGTGTTTCTCTTTTAAGGGCGCGAGTGGTGTTATGTTTTTCTTATTCATCTTTTCTGACTTCATAGGTGTGACAGCTTCTAATGTATTAGAGAAAATAGTGCCCAATTTGCTGGTCAAATTGGGCACAATAAATACCCATTAGGCAAACATTCCACAAAAACAATATGAAACTCTTACAGTGAGCTTTTTGACTTGACCATCAACCAATCACTATGTTTACTTAAGATTATATTGAAGAAGTGTCACTGCTAACAGTACAGGGAAACATAACACTTTTTTGATGTACCACTAAAAATGAAGTATGTCCTCCCCGTCACTTTATTGTCTGAAAATGAAAAATCACATGAAACAGCAGAATCAATTAACTGCATAGTGTTGTCATGTTGTTTAAATGTTTGTGTCTGTCTGCTAAATAATGTTTTTATAGTGTTATTACGTGTTAATAGCTTTGACAATGGGTGAGCCCTGGGGCCCTTTTCAGAAAGGAGGTATATTATATTATAGTAGGCCTATATTAACCCTGAAATGAGGGGAACTCTGAGTTTTCAGTTTCAGAATGCGAGGTATGTCAAACCCGAGAAAGTGGGGTAACTCGAGCAGTTTCTAAAAGAGAGGCAACTTATACTCAGTGTCAGTAATCATAGTAACTTACTCTGTGAACCTAACCTGGTCAGGAGCAGGTTTTCTTTGTTAAACCCAGAGTTTCTTTCAATCTCTTTTCCCTTTTAAAAGCGCATGTGGTGTACCTCATTCATTCCTTAATACAGTCATTCATGGCACAAATTTTTATCACACAGACACCATCTCAGTGAATGTCATATGTGCTCGTATAGAGGATCCTGTAGGCACGTGAAGATGCTGCATTAATTCATAGGGATGTACTTTTATTTCAGGAGAGCAATTTAGGACCCCAGCGGAATTTTGTCATTTCCCTGTGCATTTGATTAAAAAGGTCTCACACAGAGCGATAAAGGTAATATAGAATTAATAAAGACGTGTAGCCATTCCTACCCAAATCTGCTCAGAGTAAGATTCAGACTGACTTTGAAATGAAAGTCTGACACCCTTACAAGGGTCCTATACACCATGATGTCTCACACACTCACTACTAGAGCACTGATGGGAAGTGAGAACATAAGATATTTTTTTATTGTAGCAGTGTGAATCACGTGTGCCTGTGTGGCCATGTGATTTCACTCATTTGAATTAGTAGTCTTGAACTTACAAGTACTGTATAGAAGGGTGAGAGTTGTCCGTGTCCACCTGGACGTGGTCATTGTTGGTACCGACCCTTGTTGGCGTCATCTGTTGCTGCCGAAGGTAGGATCTTTTTAGCTTTTGGATTTATGCTGTATGCGTGGAAAGTAATTGTATTTTTAATTATTAGCAACAGTAATATGTTTGCTCACTGGTGGCACAGTCCTCGCTGTCCATTTTTCCTGTTTGCCCCGGGTGTTACGCTGCTGTCAAAGCGACTGCCATGAATGGCGACAGTTATAGTGTTTGTACATTTTAAAGGGTTCGTTTAAGTTTTATGGGAGTTTAACAACTATTATAACTTTTGCTTCGTGTTCGCCAGGTGAACTGAAGTGCAAAAGGATGTCAATGACCTTTTGGAGTTAACCTTGAGCTAATATACCACGTTGCTCTTTTGCCCTTGTTTCGCTTCCTGCAGAGCTCTGCATTGCTTGGCAGTCCGTGTCGGCGCTTTCTGTGGTTAACGAACGGCTGCCGATTGGCTGCTCCGTATTCTTTTTGTTTTCCTTTATGTTATTGCCTCATGTTGCTTGGTGTTATTCTAATGCCCCGCTTGGGTTGAGATGTGTAGCTGTGCATTCTTTGTGTCGTCCCGTTGGTGCGGGGATAGCCAAATGTTACGTAGCATCGTGAGGTAAGACTTATTTAGTTTGAACTTTTCTGTTGATGTTAAGATTTTTTATTTAAATAAAGAATTTATTCGTCTGTAAATTTGTTTTGATCTATTTTCTGCAAGTGTTTATTTTTTTATTTCTATCTATTGGGGTGCCCAGAGGGGAGAACTGTATGTTGTTTGCTAGCTTATTATGTTGTGTTTACACAGAGTGCTATCATTGTTTGTACTTAATCTTGTGTGTGTGTGAAGGGTGGGGTTTGCCATTTATTGTAAGTTTGCAACTTGCTAATCGCCAGACCCCTGAGTGATGGAAAAATATTTTAATAAAGCATTTTTGTACATTTATACCCACATCTCTGGCCTGAAAATCCTTTGGTAATGAACCTGTGACTCCTTATTCATACTTTTATTCCTCACATGGTTGTGAGGTGACGTAGTCGACTATTTAAAGAAAATTTTATCAAATTCTTTAACTGTGCCCTTTCAGATGTTCACCTCTAGAAGCCAATAATGGTCCCTTTTTGACACACTGCAAAATTATAATTTATATTTATTCATTAAATGACTGATTAATAGGTATATCGGTACATTTATCTATTCATTCATTTAAACTTAAGTAATTTTCAGCACATTAGTAAATCCACTGTATGCATAGTGGAAAGTGTGCCTTGCTCTCAAACGCTTTCTTTGTTGTTGTTTTTTGGTGCCATTGCCATGGTGATCCGTAATATCGGAGCTCCATTGATCATGGCTTGTCGTGGTGCAAGCGCTTAACTCAAGGTAAGCATACCCAGAGTTGATACTGCGAACTCAAATAAGCTGTTCTGAAAACAAAAACTCATCTCGGTGTAAATCAACTCAGAGTTCACATTTTAACTAGGTGTTGGTTGAACTTGAACCTCCTTATTGAAACGGTCCCAGGTGTTCTTAGCAATTGGTATCAACTTTACATTATTTCTATCAACAAGATTTATTTACCTGTGACAATTGCCTCCGCAACAGCTTTTACCACACAGGTGTCGTCTGTCCAAGATTCCCCACAGTGGAAGGATTACTGGTCTCAACCGTTCCTTGGGGCACTTGGAAAATCACGTACATAAACATTTAGTGCACCACACAACAGGTTTTTTTTGGCATGCACTATAATCAGGCTTTCATTGTTTTACTAACCTGAAAATGCAATTGCTAAGATTAAAATGATGAGCCCGGAGATTAAAACGATAAGGCAAATCATACTGCAAAAAATGTATTATTAAATTAGAATAGCAGCATATTTTTACAATACGGTTCCAAACTGTAGAATTATATTTCTAAAGAGGTGCGCATTAACCTACCTCCCGAAGATTATTTGTCCAATGGATGCCATTCTTTTAATCAGTTTCAATTTTAAGCTGAAAATTACTAAATCGATCTAACACTAGTCATTCCCAGCATCTCTGTCGACAGCAATACATCAATATGTTCAGGTGGAAGCATATTTCGAATCCCCTAAGACTTTAACAGAGTTAAACAGAACTGCAACAACTCCTTCTGTCAATATTGTCTCAAGGGTGTGTTTCCTGAAACAACTAATATTTGTAGTGTTCATTTGCTAATATAGATACAAATGTCAAATATAGCTGCAAGCAGCAATCTTGGGGTTCGAGCGATTTAGGCCTCAACGTTTGCCGCAGTCGAGTAGGCTCAGGATTCGCACCCTAACACATTAAAGATGGACTATACTCCCACACCCAGAAAAATGACAGGTCCGGTCAGAAACGATTCAGAGAGACTACGCACTCTTACACACATGCACATATAGTACACACAAGAAGAATCAGCCTTTCAGGTTCAGGCTAATATAGCCCCACTGGCACCGCTATTGTATGCTCAGTGCCCCGGGTCCCGTATTTCATAACATTACACCACATAACCATACAAAACGCAACCATACGTGTCAACCCGTTGGCTAAGGCTTTTATATCCCCACTGGCACGTTAATGCATACTCAGTCCCGCATCGTATAACATTACAACACACAACACCGTTTTATTACCTTGTGATTTGGCAGTCCTTCCTTTTCAACCACAACAATTGGCTTCTTCTCAGCAACAGAGGCAAGTTTTTTGATTACCGTCAGTTGAGCCTGTCCTCTGATTCCCACTTCCCGCTCAGGATCTCTTTGTCCCATCCAGAGGCCAGACATGGAGGTCATCGCAGCATAGCTGAGAACTCTGCTGTCACAAAGGGGTTCCCTTGTGTTCAATGGGGGAAGAAAAGGGGAGAGGGGCTGCAAACCACCAGCAACCTTATCCTAAACCAGAAGTGAAGGCAAGGCTCAAACCAAGGACCAGCCTATCACAAACCCAAAAACCACTACAATGGTTAGCCTAAGACTTTGTGCATGAAAATCCCAGTCACTGAGCAGATTGTGAAATACTCAGACCGGCCCGTCTGGAACCAACAACCATGCCACGCTCAAAATTGCTTAAATCACCTTTCTTTCCCCCTCTGACATTCAGTTTGGAGTTCAGGAGGATGTCTTGACCAAGAACACACCCCTAAATGCATTGAAGCAACTGCCATGTGATTGGTTGATTAGATAATTGCATTAATGAGAAATTGAACAGGTGATCCTAATAATCCTTTAGGTGAGTGTATATAAAATCTTAAAATGCTCTTAATTTAGCTTAAAAACTTCTACATTGGAGTCTTATCTTAAAACAAAACCAGGACCAATCTGAGAGCAACTCTGAGCAAGGAAAACACAAAAACTTCTTAGTGAGGAGGCGGGGCTGACCCTTTTGTTATGTTTGACATTTAAAAAAAAGAGGGCTTTTAAGATAAGGGTTAAGGGTCCACATGTATGTTTTCCTGTTTTACCGTACTCACACACATGCACGCATATATACAGCATATTCTTTATTTTTTATTTACCATGCTGTTAATGTCAAAATTAACAGTGACACAATAAGTTTCTGTAAGTGCTGAATTGTGATCACTATAGAAGGTGACAGAACCAAATCCTCTTGCATTTCTCTAGTTGCTTTATATGTTAATGTAGTGATTTCTTCCATTTCTGGCACTATGGCATTTCTGTCTTAAAGATGTTAGCATGTCTCTAATAGGATCGGTCACAAACTTGCATGATCAAATGTGTTGTTTCTAATTAACTTTTATTTTATAGTACTTTTACAATTTGCATTGCATCAAAGCTGCTATACAAGAAACCCAAGATAAAAAAGTTAAACACAAACAAAAATGTTTTTACTAAATCTGATAAATCTTAAAAGCAATATGGAAATAGTCATGCATTCTTGTTTCGTCCATTTCCTCTGCTGCTAAAGAAACGTTTAAGTTTTAAATAAGAAACTTATTTAAAGTCCCCCTACCTACTCCTAACAATTTTGGACCTTAAGAGCAATTTTAACGATTAAGATGATTTATGAATTACTTCATATCCTTAACTAGGATGTTTTCTGTACGTTTATGAGGAAACATTTCTAAGAATTTCTTATTTTTTTTTAACGAAAATACAAGTGAGCCCTCTAAGAAAATCTCTTAATTTAGCTTTAAAACTTCTACGTAGGAGTATGAATTCCATAAAGAAACATTTTGTGTAGATATTTCATTAAAAAATGCCTTTTTGCCAATTCATACTTTAAAAAGGTGCCACACGCAATTATGCCTATGCAGGAGAGTACCAAACGTATGCCTGTATAATGTGAAATGATAATGTTCCGTTGACCAATCCCACTGTCCACCACAAGGTGGTAACTCCTGAGCACTTGTGAGACCTCGCCAGCCGTCTTAAAGCTAAGAATCACTCTTACTCTCCCAGATATTTAAGAAATGTGATAACTTGCTTTTATACTAAGAAGTAGGAGTAAATTTCATGAATTCTCAGCACTTAAGCTTAAAATGACACTTTGAGAAGCTTGTTAAATACGACCCTGGTCCTAGTAATCGGTACTTAAATCTGTGTTCCAAAAAGTCACTTTGAAGACAAGGTTAACTATAAAGCTTAAGGGCTATCCCTGCTACTGGCTTGTTATACCCTGTCTGAGAAACCATCTGGCTGCTAATGTATGGCTTAATCTACTCTTTGCGATGTATTTACATGTACATGAACACTTAAATTTGCTAGTGTAAACAGCATATTTCTAGCAAATCAGAGTAAATAAAAAATGCAACAGAACAAAAGTTCTGGAGTAAACTATTCTTTCAAATATTGTTTAAGGCTCTGTAGAATCACAGACAATCTTATACACATTGCAAACGTTTAAAACAACAAATGAATTAAATGCAATAATGTACGTGCTCATTTACTAAACAACCCATAAACCCACACGTCTCTGTAGAACGGGTTTAAGAGTGGAGTACGGGAGGGGTGAATCACAGCCCAGTAACTGAAGTGTGGAGGATTCCCAATCCCAGCCAAACTCCAGCCTGCTGCACACACATGGATACTGTCTGTCTGCCCAACAAGCCCAGTTCACTGCTTTCTTCACAGACTCCCAGTGCACTGGCCTGCATGGAAAAACATAATGAGTCTAATAGAGCAACCATAGTTCATGAGAATGCATGTTCGCTCTGTACTCTTACATGGGGCCCTGGAACTCTTTCACTCTGAAGAGAGACTGGAGCAGCTCTCCCGCTGCTAACTTCTTCACTCGAATCAGCTGCAGCACCAACAGAGTGGCCACCAGTCTCAGAATATCTGCATGAGCCTTTGCACCTGACAGATGAAACATATTTTATGAAGTGCTATTTGACTGGTAAAAAAAGCAGTGGTGAAAGCTGTGTCGTCAGGATTAGGACAAAGAAAAGGTTTACATGGAAGAGCTCTAAGCAGTCATGGCCACATCAACAGGGCATTTTGACAACTGCTTGGTGTCTGATTCAACACAGACATCTTGGACCACTATCTAGCACACTGTGTTTTCACTGCTTATTTCAGGCATTTTAAGCAGTATGACAAAATACTTTTCTTACCCAAGGAACAAATGCCTTTCTCCTTAAGGAAGACATTGGCGAAAAAGTCAATGTCCAGGTTGAGGAAGCTACTCAGCATTCCAGTACATTCCCAGTATCCTGCCTATGTCCAGACAGAAAGCATACATTTATATCAAATTAATTGAATGTAATGTCTCTTTATTGCTTAGAACATTAAATGCTAAATACTGTATGCACCTCGTGTTGAAGCTGAAACAGCTTGTCCCAGACGATCTCAGGTGATCTGTATACTTCGTTCATGGGAAGTTTCTCTCTTGCTTTTTTTAAAACCCGGACTGCAGCTTAAGGTCAAATAAAACATATGAGAAACATTTTAGTCCGCTTTAAACTTATCTTATCTAAACTACATCAATTTGGTTAACTTACCAGGTGCAGCTGACGGGCTGTATTCTGCAATGTTGCATTCCAATGAAACAATATCTGATGAAGTTCTGATTTTAGGGCCTGATAAATTAAGGACACGCCGAGAAGACTCTGACCTTTCTAAATTCCCAAGACCTTTCAATGCAGCAGATGATGAAAGAAGGGAGGAGGAAGGAGGAGCAGGAGGATGGGGAGGAGAAGAAACGGCACCCTGCATTTCGAAAGGTAAACAAGGGGGGGACCCTCTCATCCTGCTAGATCTACGGTAGCTCATCTTCATGTCAGAATCTGTTGTGATAGAATCCATGAGAGGAGCCTCAAAGAGTCCAACTTCTAGAGAAGACCTACAGATAGCAGCCAGAGGTGAAAACCCCAAAGGAGGAGGCGGGACAAGAGTTGGACTAGAAGCTCCACAGCGAGGAAGCAGAGAATCAAAAACAGGAGCTGAAGCCCCTGAGAAAGGAGACGGACAAGGAGGAGGAGCCGCAAAGGCAGACGCTGAAGGAGCTGCCCCTGAGAAACTAGACAGAGGACGAGGAGGAGCCGCAAAGGCAGGCGCTGGAGGAGCTGCCCCTGTGAAACTAGACAGAGGACGAGGAGGAGCCGCAAAGGCAGGCGCTGGAGGACCTGCCCCTGAGACAGGAGGCGGGGGAGGAGCCGCAAAGGCAGGACCTTCCCCTGAGAAAGGCATGTGAAGTGAAGCCCCTAAGCCTATAGGTGCATGAGAAGCCCCAAAGAGAGAAGCTGGAGCTGAACTAAAAAATGAATCCCTAAACACAACTGGAGGGGCAGCAGGAACAAAATTAGCAGGAGGCAGTGAGGAGTCAATCCGAAAACCACAAACATCGCTTTTTTCTTTATAAAGAGGCATTGAATGAACCATCATAGTCTTCAGATAAGGCTGTTTTTTAGCAGGAAGAGGAGAAATATGCCCATCCTCAAAAAGAACAGATGGGAGAGAAGCAGACTCGAAATCCTCATTATCCAAACTCTGCCCTACCCAATCGCATTCTATATAATTTTCAAAGTCATCGTCAAACTCCTCTGAATCTCCCTGAAAAACATAATAAAAGTATTTTAATTGCGTTGTGGTTAAACCTGAATATTTTCCTATTTGATGTAGACGTTGCTACTTTTACAAAACTGTATAAAACAATAAATACCACAATCATGTCCTCTTCATCCCAACTCGCACCTCTCGGCTCCTTCTGTGTCCATCCCATATATGGCAGAATATCCACATTCTCTTCTTCTATTAGTTTAGGAATATCTGTGAACCCAGTGTCAAGCTGATTCTGGTCCTACATAGAGAAAATAGAGTCGTATAGTTTAATGCTAGGTAAGACTGAAACTCTGGCTAACATCAGCAGTCAAATGTGAGTCAAAATCAAAATGGAATTTTCAGTGTACATGTGAACTGTATTTGATCGTGAAAGCACATTTTTCAATGTGTTTTAGCATCAAAGAACTAAGCACATGATCTTAAAGCAAGAAATATAGTACCCTCTCTTCAATAGCAACAAAGCTGGTGAACTGGGACAAGACGGAGAACTCTTTACTGAGTTCAGTGATGTAAGACTTCAGCTCAGCTTTCTTCCCCTGATAAAGAGATAAAAACGCCAAAGTTCATCTCTTATCAAAAGTTCCAATCATCCTATAAAAAGTATAAACACAAACATTTGTTATAAAGCGGGATGTCACCGTACCTCATGTTCTGCCTCACTGTCTCCGAGTATGCCATCCTCATAGTCTCTGATGATCGCTCTGGCTGTTAACTTGTGAAGGAACTACACACACCAACTCAATAAAATTAAGATCATATACAATTGAAAGTATTTAGAGCAGAGATGCACAGATATATCTGTAAGTATATCAGTATCAGTAGTTTAAAAACAGCAAATGATCAGGGCCGATATATCCTGTCAATCAAAAGTGACAAAATGCAGTGAATTAAGAAACATCACCAGTTAAGAAACTTTTGATGTTCAATATTAATAGTCATATGAATAAATAACATTTAGAAATGTTGTGATATTAATTGAATCTTCAGAATCTGTATCAGCAGATATTATTCTGAATAATCGGCTATCTGTGGAGAATTTAGTAATGGTGCATCGCTAATACGACGTATTTAAGATGCTTAAACTTACAGTTCCTTTAGACTTTTGAAGTTCTGTGGTGGACACCATTGTTTTGATTTCCTGTCCACTCAGATCACCAAATATTGTGGCCTAAAGGAGAGGATATCACACCATTCATAAAATACATCATATGACAATTATTGTTTTTTATATTTTGATGTTCTTGATAATTATATATTTGACATAAAAAAGGATTAAATGTCTGACGTCTTCGTCACACCATTGTAGACATGAAGACATATTTTAGTTTAAGAGCTAAAACAGTAAAAAACAATACGAAAATAAATCATAATATGTTTTCATATGCTTTGTCACTTAATAAACTCAACTGTATTGCAATGTTTTCATTTATATGAACGAATATAAACCATAATAGCAATAAAATGCAGAAACTTCAGTTTAACTGAACATAATTCATCTTTTAGTGTTTTTGTTTCCAGTCCCTTCTCATTTTACCACCTGCTTACAGGTAACAAACAAGAGAGAACCACGAAATCAGTCTTTATAGTCATTAAAGGGATCTTTACCAAAATTCACCCTCATGTCATTCAGCATGACTTATGCAGAAACAAAAGAAGATATTCTGAAGAATGTTGGCAACCAAACAACACTGGAGGCCATTAACGTCCATTGTATGAACACAAAACAGCCACATGACAGTGCACCGGTCTCAGCATCGCTCGATCCATGCGTGTTCTAACCACACAGGCTCTACGTCCGAATATGCATGCGTCGAGCAATCCTGACACCAGACCAGTCATGTGGCTGTTGTGTAATTAATGGTAGAAATTTTCTTTTTTGCCTACAATGAAACCAGAAATGAACTTTTTGGGTAAACTAAACCTTTAATGTCGCCAGCAAGATCATACCAATATTGTGACTGTTCAATACCCCCAAAGTCCATAACAACGAAATCAACATCGGTACAGCATCAGATCATCAGTGCTAACCTGAGTGCAGTGCGGCACAAAGCCGTACACCAATGTGTGACAGTCACTGAAGAGAGCGTGAAGCTGCGAGGGAGCTTGAACAGGAGGGGGCGCTGTGGGATTAAACTGCTGCCATTTCACTGCCACCGATCTGCAGCCTGGAGACTCCACGCGCTGAAGCTGACCTCGCACCTGAAAATGTTTTATTTTTAAACTGGCTGCGAGACCAATATATGGAGGCTTAGATAACACTCATTCAATTAAACAGTAATCAATCATAGACGAACATAGTGTGATTCACCTTCTCTGCCCAAGTGTGTTTCATCTTTGTGTCAAAATATTCATACGTCCCACCCCCTGCTTGAGCCAGCGCTCTGAGCATATGACGATTAGCTGTCAAGCTAGACAAAAGATTTTGTTTAATTTGAGAGACATTATGAAGGGAGGAGATCACACAACTAAAAGACTCTCTAAAGGCAGACCTGAGGCCGCAGGTGAACACCCGTGTGTGACAGGAGTTCTCTCGGATCAGCCGGAGGGTCAGAGGCTGATTCTGAACATGTCCATCAGAGAGCAGCAGGATGTTCCTTGTGCCCTGTGACGGAGGCAGAAGACTCAGACTCCTCAGAGGTCTCCACAGCTCGGTGCTGCCACCCACTCCATCAGACTGCTGTTAATAAAGATGCCAGAAATGCAATGACACACAAAAGAACTGAAAATTTAGGTTAAAATTCTGCACATTTGGGGGATAAAACAAAGAGCTCAATGTTTGGCTGGCTGGCATCTCTCACAGAAATGTACTATAGCTTTGTTATAGTAATTGTAGTTTCCATGTTTTTTAATGGATTGATTACCATTTGGCATTGTTTTACTACAAATACTGTGGTAAAACTATGGTTACTGTGTCAAAATAATTTGTATTTATCCTTGACATAAGTGAAGTGTTGTTTTATTTATAATAAAATCATTGTTTTACAAATTTTTCATGAAGCTGTAGTGTTATTTGTCACGTGACATTTACAGCTCAGGTAATTGACTCAAAATAAAGGGACGACGGCAGGATTAAGGTGAAGATAAAGCAACCAGTGATTTTCTCCTAACGGAAGAAAAACTTCTCCATATGCTTTCTTTCCAAACCAACAAAACTGAAAAAGTTTATAATGGTTTTAAACTCACCGTAATGAACTTTCTGGCTGATTCAAAGTGATCTGCTAAAAGCATTGGTGCAAGAAACGCCTCCTTGTAATCTAAAAACAACAACCACATTAGAAATGACACAAATGAATGTCTCAGTGTGAATTTACTTTGGACTGAAGAACCACCAGTTATATTTTCCTATGATGAACACATTACAGATAAATAAAATGAGGAAATAAAATACAGAATGTTCCACTTTCCACATATGACACAATTAGCAATAAAATCATAACATTAGCAGTTAGAGTTAAAAGCAATCCGAAGTAAACAGCAGACTGGCTGAGCACTAACCAGTGCCAAATGAGATGATGTTGATCTTCATTGAGCGATCGAGAGAGTTGAGCACTTGAAGAGCAATCCTGCGAGCGTTCAGCATGGCGTCTCCCCGCATTGACTCTGAGGTGTCCAACACGATGACCACATCACTCACGCTGGATGAACCTTCAGAACTGGACGTAAAGTCTGGATAAAACACCAGCATGCAGGCCTGAAGGGATCATTGTGTGCACAGGAACAGAGAGGGATGATAGCAGAGGTGAAGACCGAGATGACCAAGAAAAACAACTGAGATTGACAGGTGAATAGCAGTCATTGATCAATCACAAAATGCACCAGAACACGCGTTATAGATTTTCTTTAATAATAAAATATACGTAGGAAGAACCCTCCAGGAATGTCTACAGTCTTTTTAAACTGGGGCCTTTGATCGTCTTTGATTTCTGTACCTGACTGTCTTTGTCTGGATGATTCTCCACCCACATCCTGGGCATGTGGATCTTAGAAAGACTGAAGGTCACCTGGAGCCCATCAGGTCCGAGAGTTTGTCCCGGCAATGTACTGACCACAGCCTTACAGTCTGTCCTCTGAGTGGGTAGAAAAAGAATACTGTTCAAATACTGTTAAAAATGATCTAGTGAATAGTAATGTTTTTTTAAAGAACCCCAAAAAAGCATTTAGTGATAACCTTGGTTTTAATTAGATGTGAAGACTCTAAGTTGATGATCTCATATGGCATTTCAATGGACACACACAGAGAGAACTCCCTAATAATGAAAATATAGATCAAGGCGAGGTTGGGTTAATTCGTAAACATTGGCTGAAATCTAGTACAGGGATTTTCAAACTGGGGTCCGGAGAAAAAAGACAAATTAAGCAAAAGTCAAACATTATTAAAGGCTAAACATTGTCATTGCTTCATTTCCAGTATCTTCTCTTTGCTACATGCATTGTTCTCAGAATTGCTTATATTTGTCATCTTTCTAGTGCGTTTTACTCGTTACAGTTCTATTTTCACACATGATTAGTAGTTAAAAAAACAATGTGTTTTTATAATATCACATTTACTATCATCACAGTTCAAACGTTTCCTTATATATAAAAATGTATATATGCATTTAAGGAACGGGGTCCCACACAAAAGGTTCCTCATATTTGGGGGTCCTTGGGATCATAAAGTTTGAAAACCCCTGATCACTTTGACGATTCAGAACAAACCCAGCCAATGTGTTTGCATTATGTTGCCCCAATTTGAAATATTTATTTAGTTCAAAATGTAAATAAGAGCAATTAGTACTATAGGTGCAATATATTCTTAGTGATTTCCTCTTGAAGTCATAGTTCACCCAAAAAAGAAAATTCCGTCATCATTCACTCTTGCTCTTGTCATTTCAAACTTGTATGACTTTCTTTATTTCTTCTGAAGTACACAAATGAAGATATTTTGAGGAATGTTGGTGACCATACAAGGGCAGTACCTATTGACTTTGGTTTAGGTTTCGTGTCCGTACAATAGAAATGAATGGGCACCACCGTTGTTCGGTTACCAACATTCTTCAATACATCTCATTTTGTGTTCTGCTCCAAAAAAAGAAACTCAAGTTTGAAATGAGAATTTCTTCCGCAGTATGAGATTCTTACTGTACCCCTCTGACTGAAGCTCTGTCACAGAAACCTTCTCAACAGTTGTCTGAAATACAACACAATTTCCATTGTTTTACTTCTTTATAGTAATTATAACATGAAAATTCACGTTTGGCATGTATGCAATTGAAGAACGGAAGTTTAACTGTGTAATACCTGAGTTCTCTGATTGAGAGCGGCGCTCTGTTGCCAGGGTGCTACGCTGCCCGGCAAAGAGAAGATAATAGAGCCGCCTTTCACGACCAGCTCAGTGATGAAGGTCACTTTGATCAAAACTGTGGCTCCTGGAGGCAGATTCCCCACGCTGATAGTAAATACATCCTGTTTCACATAAACATACACACTTCAAGACACCTTCGGAGTGAGGACCTTAATACCATCTACACAGTCTATAGATATATGAGGCAACTCACAGGTGCATCCTGATCCATTAGATAGGCTCCATGGCCCTTCTCTATCGCCTGTCTGTACTCCTTACGAGCCTGTTCTTTTTCCTTTACCTGTGGGAGGAAGAAAAAATAGGATGAGAAACCAAGCACTAAGGTTTAAATCGAAAGCATTTGACAAATTCTGAATGTTAAGCACCTTTCCGATCACATGCTTTCCGTTGATAAAAGCTTCGAATCCACACACTGCAGCCATTTCCTCCAGTGGAAAGACGTATTTCGCTTCAATGGGAACTACACTCTGATTTGTGTAAGTCTGGAAAACGATGACCTGGTAACAGAAAGAGAAAGTACATTGGAAATTATAATCCAATGCTCTGTTGTCTGTATGTGTCAAATGTGACACACACTGCAGTCACTGACCTGACACAGCAGGTCCATCAGCTTGCACCTCACATGGACAGCCTTCAGGGGAAGTATCTGTCCACTGCTGTCCAGGAGACCCGCGGTCATCTCCTCCAGCGGGTTTTTAGTGCACTCCAGACCTTCACTGTCATCGCTAGACACTGGAGAAAAACATCAACACCAAAAAATGTATGATATAGCTTGACAGAATATCAGATGTTCCTGTTGCATGATCTGTGAAAAAGTCCTTAGTTCTCCAAAATATCCTTAAAGGTATAGTTCACTCGAAAATTAACTTCTTTCATAATTTGTTCACCTTCATGTCATTCCAAACCTGTAAGACTTTCTTGCTTCTGCAGAACACAAAATAAGATATTTGGAAGAATGTTCCTAACCAAGCAACACTAACCCCTATTGACCTCCCCTGTATGAACACAAACCACTGAAACATTTCTCAAAATATCTTATTTTGTGTTTTAGTCATATACAGGTTTTTAAACCATGAGGGTAAATAAAAGACAATATATATATATATTTTTGGGGGTGAACTCTCCCTAAAAGATGGATATATTTTGCTCACTCACAGATGTCACATGTTCTTTCCATGGGCTGAGTGAGCTCCTCAGAGGTGTCTATATGAGGCTGAAACTCTGTTAGCTGATCCTCCTTTAAAGTGTACTGCACTACATACTTCAGTTGGATCTGGTCTGTGTTATATACAACATACTCATCATCCTGTCAACACACACAAACGCAAAGGTTTCACAGTATCCCGTAAGAAGATAATTTAATCTGGCCATGAAACAGAAATGTCAATGGTGTTGTCTTCCGAATTGTGACATATCCGAATATAACAGCTTCTGGAATGAGAAAAATGTAGGGCGGGGCTTGATTTCATCCTTTGGGACTTGATTGCATTGTTGGAGGTTTAAAGCAAGTCCTGCCCTCGAGCCGAGACATATGTCACTTATGAGGTCACATGAATGAATAAAAAACAATAATAACACATATTGTAATACAAAATAAATTTTTGATTTCAAGTAAATCGAACAGGAAAAGCACCTCAAAGTCCGAAGGTTTTTTCGAGGTGCGATGGACACCATGAACACTGTGGTAACCCTCAGGAGCAGAGGTCAAAGTGGTGTCTCTTTTCAGCAGGTCTTTGCACTGTCCCAGAGCCACGTCACACACCAACAGTAGCCGAGAGCCGTTGGTTGAGCTGGGCTTGGAGTATTTCATACTAGTCCTGCGAAACAGAAAAGAAGATTAAAAGCTACAAATAAAGGTTGGTAACAACATAAACGTAAGTAAATGAAGACAAATATATATTTTGCATGAACTGTTTCTTTAAGGAAATCAACCACTGACATCAAAGAGTCACTAAAGTAGATTCCCCCTCCGAGATTCCCTATATCTGTCCTCTCAATACCGTGTTGTTCCACTCCGACCCTGGGCAGCAGCAGACCTCTGAATAGAAACACATATGTATAACATACATACATTAATATGCAGTGTAAAAACATATCAGATTTTTTTATCTTATCTGGAGTGGAAAATGCGGTTTTAAAAAAATGCTCTGACCTTGACAATATTCCTACAAAACTGCTAGGACTAGTAGAGTGGAGGAGGGGCTTAATGTTGCCAAGCTTCTCCCTAAACATCTGAAGCTCCACCCCCCGGCTCACGCGCAATATCTGCTGAATCTGAATAGGCCTGTTGTAGATCAAAAATAAACCACATTATTAGTAAACAACATGTTCTTGTATAAACCATGTTTAAACGTCTATCAAAATGGAATATGGTGTGATAATACTTGTCTCGAAGTAGTTGAGAGACAACAGTGAACTCAGGGTTTTCTGATGGGACCGCATCAATGCTGCATCGCAGGGCACGATACTTTCCCAGAGAGGACGGCAAGGGGCTTCTGAGAGTGGCCTCACTCACATTGAGAATATCTCGGATCAGCTAGAATATTTATATTAGTGATATTAGTCAAGTATTGTAGAAAATCTAGGCCTTGGACAGAACTAGTCGAGTAGTGAGAATGAATCTAATGTGTTATACCTGACAAAAGTCTAGTTTCTGAGACACAAGCTTGCTTTTGGAAGGAGGGTCAGCCATTCGGAGGGGTAGAAGAGTGTTGACCTCCTCTAGCAGGGTCTTGACTTTAGCCTCATCTTCAGTCTTTTGTGCCTGCAGTAGCAATCCCTCCACCCTGCTCACCTGCAACACCACAGATATATTAAATACAACAGTAAAAATACTACATCACTGGTCATGCGGTAATCTTAGCCCATTCTTACATCATTAAGGCTGATGCTGGAAACAGGGACAGTCAGGATGTTGCTAAGGGAACCGAGAGCTTCAGTCCAAACCAGCTCCACAAAAACGCCCACTTCCTGTGTTAGCGTGCAGCAGTTCATCCTTTCCTCCAGAAGAAGCTGCCCAAAGAAGCGTGGATTCAGATTGCGCACTCACTTACAAGCATCAAGAAAACACAGATAGTGATTGGTCTTTAGAAACACCATGAACATGATTCTCTTTTTCCAACCTGTTTCAGGCTGTAGGATGCCACATTTTCAACCCCAGGGGGGGTTGTGGATATCTGTGTGAACCCCTGAGCCTTCTTTTCGTTCATCAGCATCACATAGGCTTCCACAGCATCTTCAGATGTGCTGCAGTACACAACCTTGTCCCGCACTGCTTTGTTCTGTAGCAAGAGAGTAAATCACCACAAAACTTTGCAACTAATGCTTCAGATGGTTGCAATGCAATCACGATGCAAAAGATATGGAGATGATCAAACCTCATTTGCACGCCAGATGGAACACAAGACACGATACTGCTGGCCCATTCTTCCTTTGGCACTCTGCAGCTCCAAAACTGCCACCGCCTTTGAGTTAACCTTCCATAGACAATGAGAAGGTGACAGGTGTAAAACACATTCAAACTAATGCTGTTGAGATGGCTTTAAGAATCTGTGGGCAAATGTAGCGTGAACTTACCTTCTCTAAAAACAAATACTTGGCAACTTGAAAGTGTGAGGGAAATTCAGGCAGACCGTGGTCATCTTCTTTGTAAACTCTGCAGGGGGGAATAAAAACGTGTGGCAACCAGATAAACTAGCATGTCAATAGGGAATGAGTATAGAGAAGTTGTTAAGCAAATTCAAGTTATAAATCTGCAGAACAAAAGAGCTCACCTGAACCTCCCGGGACAGGGTCCACCCTTCTCAGGAATCTTAGTCCCAGGTTGAGGCTGATCTTTGGCACTCTCTTTTGCTGGTATATGGGTCGACACATGTAGCTCTTTATAGAGAACAAAAATGTTGTTTCAACACTACTTCTAGCATTGGCAAGTGCATTTCTCAAAAGCAATTTGCAGAACAATACACACCCATTCTTAGCAAACACAATTTATCTGACTTTCATCCTAACAATAATCCCTGCCATGCCCCTCCCTGTTCAACTCCTTTTACATGAGGAAATCCCAGGTAAAGAATTGCCTAAAACAGTCGACTTATGTTTATCTGAAGAACATTACAGAGACACACCTGGATGATGTAGAAAAGTGGTTTCAGAGTTGGGATTCGTCAGTGGGGTCAATATATGCTCTGTGACAGGCAGGAGATGTCTTTTATCCAGACAACTCCATATATATTGGATCCCAACCACTGGGATCTTCAGCTTCTGAATGCTCTTCTGTCTGTTACTGCTCAACTCATCCACATTGTTTGTCACCACAAAAGAGGTCTGCAGAAGATAAAGACAAGGCCTTTAAACTATTGATCTGCATTCGTTAACTTTGTTGACCAGTTTGGTCATTGTTAATATAATACACACCTGTTTGTTGATCACGTAGGCAATGTTTCCTCCATTATCCAGAAGAGCTAATCTCAGCTTCTTCTTGTCTTTAAAAGGTAAACCCTTTACATCTAACAGCACGATACAGTTTTCAAACACTGCCA
Organism: Barbatula barbatula; assembly: GCF_947034865.1. Lineage (NCBI taxonomy): Eukaryota > Metazoa > Chordata > Actinopteri > Cypriniformes > Nemacheilidae > Barbatula > Barbatula barbatula. Next base: position 14,588,624 of record NC_136772.1, read on the forward strand.
TAACACCACCAGAGACTGAACTGCAGAGAGAAATTTGCATGCAATGAAGTGCTACATAACAAACACTCGAAGCAGTCTATACAAATGTACGATTATTAATCAGAAATGTCTTTATTTGTAGTAGGTATACTGACAATAGGACATCAGAAATGCACATGGATTTGTTACAGACGCTTATCAAGTCACTGTTGCATCGGTTACAATGTCAATAGATGGAAAATAAATACACGAAATTACATCTTACCTTAGCAAAATTAGAGTCGCGTGACAAATGTGGATTCTAGAATAATCACGACGAAGTCATATCCGTACTGTGCAAAGTTCGGTAAATGAAAACACTTCCTGACATACGGTAGAACACGCCCCCTTTATGCTATAAAAACATTGGACGAGCGCTCTCCAATGGTCGAAACAGACACTATACAGTTTTAGCTACCGCTGTAAACCCATAATATCATTATGTCTTAAAATAAGTTCAGTCGATTGTAAGCGTTAAACTGTCGGTGAGTATTTTGCATAATTTGTACTTTCATAGTTCAAGAAGCTTGTCGCACATTTACAGTGCACAATCCCTGCAGACATTCTCAATTTTCTTTGCACAGTCCATCATCAGTGTCCAAAAGAAGTCTGCTTTGCAAAATCTCACCCATGCTGGAGGCTGAGAATACACTTCTTCAAGGGCCTGTCATTGACATAAGGTATTATAGGATGCTGTAAAGGAGAAATTGTCAAGCATTACATCCTGCCATTATTCCCAATAACAACATTGTCTACAACTTTAAACAATCTTTTATCAGTCAGCGGGAGCAGTCTGACAGGAGCATTACATTTTTTGAAGAAGAAGAGTGGCAACCCATAGGAGTCGTTATTGAGGGCCTATGATGATCATCAGTCCTCTTTTGATAATGGTGTCAATAAATAATGTTGTTTATAAGAAACTTGTCATTTTCTTTCTTTCAAGCAGTGAATTGTGTTCTTCTTCATTAAATAGTAGGCAGGACAATGTTCCAAATGCACGGCAGATATTTTATTGATGGTTCATATCATTCCACCACTTAATGTCTGATGGGCTAAATATGGTTAATATTTGAATGTGACTTCATATATGTCCATACATTCACAACGAACACTCAATTCGTCTGTATATTTGTATATAACTAGGCTACAGGAGCTTATATATTATTGTTGTACTGTACGTTTGATCCAACTGTGTGTATTGTTAATTTTTCAATTCACAAAAACACTAAATTGCAGTTGCAATTGCAAATCAATGTCTCCTGTAAGCTATATGCATCAAGACCATAAGTAGATATTTACAAATATTTTAAACTGTTCTGCATGTCGTTAGTTAAGCCATGGCAATACAACAACAAAAAATAATCATGGTTGCTAAAGATATTTGGTTTACAGATTGATTCGGTTACAAATATTTTATTTTGTCTCTCAACTCCCCCTGCTGGAGAGATAAGGAACAACAGGGGCATCAAACTGTATGGGCATTATGTTTGTCATATGCTGCGGATTATGGTTTTTGTCAACATTTTTTTTGTTATGACAACCCCAATCCCACCAAGCAAAAAGTCGTCGAAAAGACGTCGGGTTATGGGTGGGATACTTATTGTGGCATTGTAGTCAGCCTGGCATTATATTTCAAAACAAACCATGTTCACAACGGAATATCAATACGGAGTGATGTCATTAAATACATTAAGGAATTTTATACAAGATAGTATAATTCATGGAATAGTTATACATGATAGTATACATAAGTGTGATGTTTTCGCATACGTTGAAAACAGTATTGAAATATTTTTAAACTATTATTTGCTAGATCCTTGTGATTTCCCTGCCGTTAGGGGGCGGGTGGCTCAAGTCGCATGACGTCATAAAATGTGAGCGTACAGTTTAGTTTACAGGCGCAAACACAGAACGTTCCCCTAACGTTCCCATGTGGTTATTTTTTTGGGAAGCATAGGGGAATGTTTATGGGAACCTGGAAAAAACGTTCGGGAAAGAAAACTTTCCTGGTGAACAAATACGAACCTAAAACAGTGACGTTCAGGGAACCAAAAACTAACGTTCGGGGAACGTTCTGGGAACCAAAAATTGTTAGCTGGGAATAGTTTCCATGTTAACAAATTAAAATCTACATGCTCTCAAGTTTTGCTCCTGATTTACCTCCACATCAAAGTTCCGCGAGAGCGATTCGAAAGCAAACTTTTAATAGTTTTTCGAGTCGTTCTCCCGGAACTTTGACGCGATCTGCTTGTCGGATCTTGCGGCGCCGCATCAGGTCGAACAAGCCTACAGTAATAGGGGCGCAGCACCTCGACAAACAGAGACTTGTGTCATGTGTAAACGCATGGTTCCTCCCTTTTCTTTGAAACATCCACTAAGCAGCAGGCGAGGAAGAAGGTCATACTACATGCCTGTGTGAGTTGCGAAGATCCCTTTCTATTGTAGGGGTCCTCTTAAGCGTATGCAAAGATGGCTCGGTATTCATTTTCTTCCACTTACGTACTCAGAAATGTGCCCATCAGTACAGCCGTTCTCGTTATGGCCATGGTTATCTTCTTCACATTAGTGTTTACATGCCCTTGCACAACTCCCGAGGAAACTCTTCTGCACTGTTGGCTTTACATGTGCCTACCGATCTGCATACTGTTTTTTCTAATGATCCTCATCGACAGCAGACTTTTAAAGATTTGCAGATGTTACGTTTGCAAATGTTGCGTTGGCGGGCAGATAAGATGCTTTATTTGTCAGTGTTGTGATACATTTGAGTGTTGCTGTTGCGCGGGTGGTTACTGTTATCATCCTGAAAGTTGTGGACAGGAAGGATGGTATTATTGTGGTATGATTTGGAAACATCTGCTTCATGTCTTTTATGCGGGATCGCTGTGGATAGTTGTCGCGTTTATCGACGGGGATTGGTACGTGTGCATTAGGACTGTTCGTGTGAACGAGACCGGGGTGCAACTTGCATGTAAGGATTTACCAACTCCAGAGGAAGCAAAGATACTCAGAAAATATGACAGTGAATCTCGGGTTAGTGACATTTGCAGCTTTTTATGAATATTATGTGTAGCGTGGAATGTATAGAATTCTTACTGTTGAATTACTGTAATTTACTTTTTGTCATAACAGGTCAGATCTGTTTTTAATGTGACAATTTAGTTTCACATTTTTAACAATGTCTGCATTATTCATTTGGTTACACAGACTTGTGAAGGTTATAATATCATTGTTTACAGTATATTCAAAGACTAAAAGCATTGTGAATAAAAACAACCCATTGTCACAACAACAACAATAGTAGCAGCAGCAGCAGCAGCAGTAGTAATACTTTTATAAAAGTGGCTTTCTCAAAGTGTTCTACATTAGCAAATAAACATAACTTATCAATTTAAGCAATGCCAAAATAATATAAAAGTAAATTAATGTCATTCTAAAATATTTTTTTATGATGTATCTTGCCTCCCTGTTAGCTTAGAGTTACTTCCATAACAAAGGCCTTTTTCTAATAAATAATCATAATAAATCATTTATCTGATGAAGAGAAAAACTTTACATTTTCAAAATTCTATCCTTATTTGAAACATTAACCCTTCACTTTGATTTGACTTTTTAGGGATAAGATGCATGAACAATGTTTATTTTTTTAAATTTAATATTGATTTCTTTCCAACATTTTCAGTGTGTCCTTAAACTTTTCACCCCATTTCCCTTTGTATCTGTATTTTGCTATTATGTTGTTACTGACCAGTCGTTTTCATTATCTTTGATCTGCTTCTTTCTTCTAGGTGATTGGACTAATTCTTATTCTAGGTTTTTTATTTGCATTGACGATAAGCTCATCTCTCATGACCCGATGGAAGCCATATTATAAATATCTCTATGATGTTTATCTGGAGCAGGAGACTTCAGCCATTCTGGAGGACAGACTACATGAAAAAGCTGTGGAGAGAGCCAAGTGTATCAGTGAGCATTCACTAAGAAACATTCAGAATCAACATGTGAACACTACACAGAGTGATGACCAACATGTTCATTATCAACAGTTAGAGAACAAGGAAGAGGACATATGGCATCATATATCAAACCCAGCTTTGCATTTAATAGGGTCTACCAGTGAGTTTCGATGAGTACATAGATGAGTACATTTTTTACCAAGCAAAATAGTGTGAGTTTTAATAGAAAAATCATGAAAGGAGCAGTCGTGATTTACTTTTTTACGAGTTTTTCTCAAAATGTTTTTCAGATTTATTACACAAAAGAATTTTTTTTCTGCAGGCTGTTTTATAGTATACTGTATATAATGTTTAAAACACTACCACACATTTCTGGAAATTGTGCTCTTTTCCAACTTTGTGGTTACAGACATTTATAATTGTACACAAATGCACTTATTACAACTAAAGGCCGTAGGACAGATCCTGTTTTTGATGTTTTCATTGTGCCTTGCTTTAAACCAAATATAACCAAATACAATTTGTTGAGCTACATTTATTAATCTTATTCTCTTTTATGCCAAAATATTATTCCAAATGGAAAACTTGAAATAAACTTTTCTAGTGTTTTCGTAAACTACAAAAGAGATTAATATACTCAAATGTGCTCTTGCAATGAGAAGTCAAAAAAATATTTGATTTTATTTTGAAGAGAATTAGACATGGCTGAATGGTCAGATAGATTTGGCAGAATAGTTTAAACTTTAAAACATTTTGTAGTATGTGCCATTGGACAGGTTTTATTCCTAACGATTTTTTAGAAGAGAGAACTGGAAGTGTTACCTTAGTCTGTAGCTCCTAGACCTGCCACCAGATGTTACCCTTCACCCAAGTATTAGTTCTGCTGCTTATATCCTGCACATCATGTGTGACTTCATAAATACATTTGAGGAGATTTCCTGTTTATTCTTGGTATTTTCTTTCATCATGTCAATAGTTGTTTTAAAAGTCATGCAAATTGTGGAATCTTGTTTGCTTGATGATGCTGTAATTTATTGTAAACAGTAAACTGTCACCATTGTGCCTTTAATCCCGAGTTTCTTCAAGCGGTTTGCACTTGCTTAAGTGTTCTGAAATTATGAATAAATTGTTTAATGTGTTTAATTTGTTTATTTTTGCTTTGTGTACAATAATTTATTTATCATTATTATTAATGAATAAGATATATAGATATAAACTATTTTACACACGTAAAATCTAAATAATGCAATGGCCCTTCACGGAATAAGAGCACCACCACAATGACTGAGAATAAACAGTTAATCATTGCATGCTTTTATATAATGCTATACAATGACAGCTGTACCATTACACACACACCATTAGACCTGTTTCATAGCTTTAATATGCTAATGTCAGTTTTTCTACTGTTGTTTTAACTTGCAACCATTTGTAACCGTTTCATTTGGCAGCTGAAAATATTTTCTATCCAGATATTTTTTCTTGTGATACTGATATTTTGTCTTAGCACTGCTAAAAAACATTCATGACTTGAGACTTGGATACTGAACTCATGCTTGACAAGCATCACCCACACACACTATACGACATATTCAAAAAAACACAAAAGTGGAGTTTTAACATCTGTTTCGTGCTTTTGATGAAATAAAAACTCATTATGGCTTCACAAGAACAAGCAGTGATCAAGTGTTGACTGCTGGTGATCTTTGAAACTTGCCAGCAAAACCGCAACAAGAAAAATGCTGTTCATCTTCACAACCCACAATGATCCTCTCTGCCATGAAGTTTCCTCAGTTATCTGCCTACTTGGTTTTGGGCTATTCCCCGAGACCTCTTTTTCAGGTTTTCTACACCACCTCCCACAATGCTAAATACATCTTCGGTGACAAGTTATTCCCCTCTCCCTGTTTAAATTGCACTTTCATAGGGTCAGACATTCAATCATCCAGCGTCTGTCTGTATTTATTTGTATTGTGAGAAAGCCCCAGATGCATACTCACCTGGCTAATATCTTTATCCTTCTAATGGTCTTTCATCTGACTTGGATCTCGGATTTGAGTTCCCTGTGTTTCTTATTTTTGGGGAGGTAAAAAGAGACAAGGGGGAACAAAATATGAAGGGGAACAAATTATTTTCATTTATTTTCTGACAGCTTTCACGTATCCAAATATCTTCTGTGTTCTGCAGAAAAAAGAAATCCATTTGGGGAAAAAAAGCCAGAAGAGGTTGAGCAAATGATGACAGCATTTTTGGGAGAACTATCCCTTACACAGTGTCTGCACCGGAGGCGGTGTGACAAAAGACAATAGAGCGCATTATAACACATTGTAATTAAAAAAATTGTCCACACTGGATGTGGCGTGGCAGAATGCAACAATCCCATTAGAGCAAGCTGTGTGTCGCATCACGCCGCGTCCGGTGTAAAAACGATGTTTGATGTTTTCATATCATGACATGTTAAGCAAGTTACCGTATCACAAATAAAATGGACAGCAAAACCAGTCAAATACTGTACACACGCACTAGACAATAAAAAATTAAAGAATGTACATTGCAGTCGGGCCTATCAGGACTCTCCTATAAGCCTTCAGGGTGCTATAGAAACACCAGATCTATTGCGTGTTGTGTAAATTCAATAGAACAAAGATCAATGCAATGCTGCAATACAAATATACAATTGAAAAGCAGTTGTAAAAAGCTGAATGAACAAAAACAATGCCTATGTTTGTGTGTATGTTGAAACAACACATACCTCAGCATCTCCAATTATCCAAGTTTTTCTTGTTTCTCATTTGTCATGTATTTTAACATGCACACAAGTCTCACATTCGAGACTCGTGGGTGATATAGATTGTATATAAATTAGTATTCAGTCCCTGACATCAGAAAGATATCTGTGTGTTTGTTGAAGTGCCAGGTTTAAACATCCACTTTCAAAACCTCATTAGCATCACCTTTAGCAAGAGAGAACGGATGACCTGTTGGCCAGCACAGCTGTTTACACATCACAACGTACATTCAGACAGAGCAAATAAGCTTTTCAATGGGCAATTGTGAGTAAAAATTGTCTTTGTATTTGTTCAACAAATGAAAACACAGCCCATGTGTGGCATTTAAGTGAGATATTTTGGTTTTATGTTTTCTCCTCCATGACGTTATTTTCTTGGCTAGAAAGAAGGAATTAAATGCTTATGTCATGGGAAATGGTGCCTTTTTGTGCCTGCCGTTTACTACAGGGAAACTTGTTTTTTAATCCTATGTATTTGGAGACAGAAGGGGTTTGTCATGAACGTGGGGTGAGACACGGAGAGAGGACCCAGGTGCAGACAGCGGGTAAGGGGTTAACATATTTTAATAATAATAACAACAACAAAACAAAGACCCACGAGGGGGTAACAGAACAAAACATGGATACAATAACATGACCAAACAGGACTAGGACTAACTACACTAAACTATACAAAGACTTAAAATGAACTCAAAACAAGCACTACACTTCACTTCATTACACTTCACTACACTACACTACACTACACTACACTACACTACACAACATCATAACATGAGGTTCTGTCATGATCCTGCCACTAAACCAAGAGAAACATGACATGATGCGGCAGAATCATGACAGGGTTGAGATAAATAAAATTGAAACTGACTTTTGCATAAATAAATAAAAACTCATCTGGTTCTGGGTGGAATATACGGGTAGAAGGGAGACAAAGAAAGTCTTTGCAGTCTTAAATTCAGACTTTTTGCCATTGAGGGAGGGTATATGCTTTTCTATTTATGCATTTTGGAGACGCTTTACCCAAATTATTAATTGTTGTCCCTTTTAATACGTTTTATTGGTGAGATATTTGCAAAACCAAGTGACAAACATAAAGAGTGACTAATAGTTATGATTTATAGCACAAAATAAAAAATTGAAATATGGAGATACAAGGTTCCAGAAGGACAGCATCGATATCCACCAGTTTGAGGCAGGACGTGTCAGCAGACGAGTAAAGGTTTTTTATAGTTTTTTTATTCTGTTCATTGTTGATAGTAGTGCAAAAGTTCACCTTTTAAGAATATATTTTCTATTTGTGTCATGATCCTGCCTCTCCTTGTCGTGGTTTTCGAGTCTTGTGGCAGGATCATGTCAGTCCCATGTGTTTTGTGTGGAGAAAGAGCATTGTTTTGGTTTAAGAATCCATGCTCTCTCTCCAGTGTCGCGTCCTTTAGTCCCGCCCCCTTGTTTTCCCGGTTAGCGGTCCATTAGTGTTAGTCTTGTCTCCAGCCCTGATCCATCCTTCCCTTAGTGTTTCAGTCCCCTCACCTGCCTCGTGCAATCCTCCTGTTAGCTATCCCTTAGTGTTTCATCCTTGTCACCTGTGGCCACTCTCCCTGTGTCATCAGTCCTTGTTAGTGTTTTCCCTTTATCTAGCCCCAGTTTTCCCTCTGTCCCTGGTCGGTTCATTGTCATTTTGTCATTATCGTACCTCCTCACGTCACCTTGTTGGATTATTCCTGTCTATGGATTATCGTGTTTGTTCCTGTTCTAAGTTTGTGGATTTTGTTGATTTATTATTCAAAGGACTTTGTTTGTTTTGTTCCCCTTGTGGAAAGTTTTAGTTTACACTTTTTTGTCTTGTTTTAGACCGTGTTTTCCTCATCGAGGGTCTTTTGTTTAAATAAAGTTTTTGTTATTTAACTCTGCTGCCTGCGTTTGGGTTCTGTCCACACACCGTGACAGAATGAACCGACCAAGAAGAACCCAGCAGGCAGCAGTGTTTGCTGCAAGGTCCTGCCAGCCTCGTCCCCTCTGCAGCGTTCGCCAGGATAACTCAGACCTGGCGGACTACCTTGATAGGTTTCTGGAAGCTGCAGGAGAGGTGGTCCTCGGAGAGGAGGAGGTGACTGCAGCATTCATCCACGGCCTCAGGGTTCCCCTATCTCCAGCGGCGACGAGGAGGCTGAGACCGCTGGACTTCGAGGGTGTGCTCAGGTTTGTCATGAGCCGACTGGAGCCCAGGGTCTCAACTGCTCCATGTTTTGCATCTCCGTTGGGTCCCATCCCTGAGGGTCTTGCCCTGAAGCTCGGGGTGTTGACAACCGCCGCGCCACCAGCCTCTGCTCCACCACCAGCTAGCCTCCGTGGTAGGCGTGGATGGAGGGAGTCGTGGGACTCCCCGTCCGACTCTTCCAGCACGGCGATAGTGGGGTCCCCCACCGCTACTCTGCGGCCGGCCACACGTCCTGTGAGCCGGTCAAAAAGGAAGAGGCAGAGGAGAGTGGCACCATCCGGTCCTGCCCAGCAGCCGGTATCCAGCCCTGCCCAGGCGTCAAGTCCGGTGGTCCCGTCAAGTCCGGTGGTCCCGTCAAGTCCGGTGGTCCCGTCAAGTCCGGTGGTCCCGTCAAGTCCGGTGGTCCCGTCAAGTCCGGTGGTCCCGTCAAGTCCGGTGGTCCCGTCAAGTCCGGTGGTCCCGTCAAGTCCGGTGGTCCCGTCAAGTCCGGTGGTCCCGTCAAGTCCGGTGGTCCCGTCAAGTCCGGTGGTCCCGTCAAGTCCGGTGGTCCCGTCAAGTCCGGTGGTCCCGTCAAGTCCGGTGGTCCCGTCAAGTCCGGTGGTCCCGTCAAGTCCGGTGGTCCCGTCAAGTCCGGTGGTCCCGTCAAGTCCGGTGGTCCCGTCAAGTCCGGTGGTCCCGTCAAGTCCGGTGGTCCCGTCAAGTCCGGTGGTCCCGTCAAGTCCGGTGGTCCCACCTGCACCCAGTCCAGTGCCAAGTCCTGCCCTGCCGGCCTTCCAGCCGGCGTCAAGTCCTGCCCTGCCGGCCTTCCAGCCGGCGTCAAGTCCTGCCCAGCCGGCCCTCCAACCTACAAACCAGTCAGCCTTGCCCCAGCCGTTCCCTACTACGGCCGTCCTGTCATGCCCTACCCCTTCTAGTTCCTCCCACTCCAAGAGAGGTATTTCCTCCATGCCCAGACCTTCCTACCCCACCCCTCCGCCCAGCTCTAGGAAGCAGTGTCCTGTCCCTCCTAAGTCTCCACCCAGTAATGTTCCCAAGTTTTTCCCACCAATTCCGCCTCCCCCCTTCCCATTGATGTTTATTTTATTGTCCAATCCCTTTCTAGTCATGTCAGCCCTGCCCCTAGTGTGTTCTGTTCTGTGTTTGTGGTGTCTGTCCTCCTGTCTGTCAGTCTTGTCATGTTTAGTGTGATCTTGAAGAACTCCTGGAGGAGTTCTTTAAGGCGGGCGCTCTGTCATGATCCTGCCTCTCCTTGTCGTGGTTTTCGAGTCTTGTGGCAGGATCATGTCAGTCCCATGTGTTTTGTGTGGAGAAAGAGCATTGTTTTGGTTTAAGAATCCATGCTCTCTCTCCAGTGTCGCGTCCTTTAGTCCCGCCCCCTTGTTTCCCCAGTTAGCGGTCCATTAGTGTTAGTCTTGTCTCCAGCCCTGATCCATCCTTCCCTTAGTGTTTCAGTCCCCTCACCTGCCTCGTGCAATCCTCCTGTTAGCTTTCCCTTAGTGTTTCATCCTTGTCACCTGTGGCCACTCTCCCTGTGTCATCAGTCCTTGTTAGTGTTTTCCCTTTATCTAGCCCCAGTTTTCCCTCTGTCCCTGGTCGGTTCATTGTCATTTTGTCATTATCGTACCTCCTCACGTCACCTTGTTGGATTATTCCTGTCTATGGATTATCGTGTTTGTTCCTGTTCTAAGTTTGTGGATTTTGTTGATTTATTATTCAAAGGACTTTGTTTGTTTTGTTCCCCTTGTGGAAAGTTTTAGTTTACACTTTTTTGTCTTGTTTTAGACCGTGTTTTCCTCAGAGGGTCTTTTGTTTAAATAAAGTTTTTGTTATTTAACTCTGCTGCCTGCGTTTGGGTTCTGTCCACACACCGTGACAATTTGTATAATTCATCTCTGCTTTTGCTCGTGCATTTTTTACAATGCCACATTCTATTCCCAGTCAAATACTGTATATAGCATCTATAGTTCACTTTTTAGCATTAAATTCACAGCATACAAATGCACATCTCATCTGAAAGAAATTGACTTAACCATCAGATAATTTATGCTTATCTAGCTCTGCATTTGAAAACACTGTGAATACAAGGTAACAGGCAACGGTGCCAAACAACACTTGGTCATCAGAGAGATTTCAAAACTGTGTTTCAATCCAGCCTGTTGTGGGTCAAATGTTATTATGGTTTGGCCAGGTCAAAAACAATAAGAATATATTACAGCCATACCAACGAACACAGAAACAAGAAACATTGATAATAATAGTCCTTGTATTTTGAAGAATAATTATGAACTTTAAGTCAAAGTAATATTAAAACTGTCAGTTTTGCAGTTATCATTTCTTATCCTATTTTTTTACCTTATTAGTAGGGGTAACTGTAACCTGGTCTCGACATCATGCCCATGGCTGAACGTCTGATGTTTCCTAGTCTGATGTTTTTTAAATGTACATAAATAAAATCCAGGCAAACTCCACAGGGGAGTTAATATACAACAGGTAACATTCACAGATGAGTATAATCCAAATAACAGGCGAGTATAACACAATCAGATCCAGCAAACAACAATAATTAATAAGGTGAAACTGTGTGCTTTGAAACTTTATTGTATTATACATTATAGTATATTTAGGATATTTTAGCTTTTTAAATATGGTTACACCACCCAAATATGTATTTATTTTCTTCTAATTCTTGCTTGGTTTATTTTTGCCGTTGAGTGATGCAAGACTGACAGCCTGCCTGGAAAACTGTGAACACACAGACGAGTGGAGTGATACAACTCAGTGCATGACGATAACACACCACAAAAGTCTACAAACTCTTGCTCTTCAATAAACTTTTTAATCTCACTACAAACATGAAGCAGAATGCTCATTGGTATTTAAGTCACGCAGTATTATCTGAGCATTAGATGCTTGCATACCCCCTGTCACCTTGTAGATGTCAGGAAATTGAACATTATCTGTGATGTTTATGTATGTTTGTGGGTGTAATAAAGTTCGTAAGAAGGGAAGGAAGGAGGCGGGAACCGGCGAACATTTAAACTTTAAAACTTTAATTAAATAAACAATAAACACTGAACAAACCGGCAGCCACCTCGCGGTAGACTGCCGGCCATAAAACATACACAAACTAAACACAGTTTCGGGCCCGGTCCTCTCTCGTCAACAGTCCTGCCGAACATCCATTTAAGCTCCCAATCTCCTCCGTGATAAGATGCGGGACCGGTGCGCGCACAGCTGATTGCACTTATCACTCACGCCACCGGCCCCGCGTCACGGCTCTCGTCCCGCCTTCCTCACCACATACCCCCATCACCCCTTACAGGCCGGGGGGCACCCCCGAGACTGTACCTACTCCCCCCCTGGGGAGCCAGTCTCGGAGTCGGCAGCGCCTGGGGGTATGCACCGGCGAGACGAAATAACGGAGACGGGAGCCCCCGGAGCGACAGGGACGAGAGAGGGGAGAGAGGAAAAGAAAAAAAATTGTCCGGTTCCCTGACACGCTGTCACTCGGTCCTCAGCCCAGCCGAGAGGCTCTTCCTCGCGGTGCAATGCGGTGGTGCTGGACGTCGGGGGGACGGCCCGATCCTCCTCCGCCTCCTGGCGGTTGGCGATGGCCCTCGGCGTGAGGGCAGCCAGTAGCGGGTCCCCCGTTTCCTGTTCCTCACCCTCATGGTTGTTGGACACAGGATTCCGGCCCACGGCCAACGGCGACGACCCCTCCGCTCCCTCCTTAAGGCCGCCATCCCACCTCGGCCCAGGAGCACGGCAGCGAGCTCTCCGTCCCAGACGATTTTTCTTGCTCCAGCACCACCGCCTCGGGCAGCCGCCGGCGGACGTCCCTTGTCCGCGCTGCCCGAACTCCTCCGCACCACGATGCCCCTCGGCAGCGAGGGCTCTTCGACAGCATGCCCCTCCTTCCTCCCGGGTTTCGGCACCAATGTAATAAAGTTCGTAAGAAGGGAAGGAAGGAGGCGGGAACCGGCGAAAATTTAAACTTTAAAACTTTAATTAAATAAACAATAAACACTGAACAAACCGGCAGCCACCTCGCGGTAGACTGCCGGCCATAAAACATACACAAACTAAACACAGTTTCGGGCCCGGTCCTCTCTCGTCAACAGTCCTGCCGAACATCCATTTAAGCTCCCAATCTCCTCCGTGATAAGATGCGGGACCGGTGCGCGCACAGCTGATTGCACTTATCACTCACGCCACCGGCCCCGCGTCACGGCTCTCGTCCCGCCTTCCTCACCACAGTGGGCTTTACTTAAGATTAGACAATGTTTACTCTTAAAGGCATTGCATTCTTGGCATTGCAAACATGCATTCTGACTTCTTTACAATGTACTCATGCTAAACATGGTCAAAAAACTAGTTGGATGTATGATATAGTATTCAGAAAGTTTTTTCGAACATGAAAAATCGTTACGCAACAACGTTTCTTGGTCCCTCATTGGACAATTCTACCGGAAAAGCACGCGGCACACCCACGCATCAACCGTGGAAAGCGGGAGAAGGAGCATGCGCACAAGTCACTTTCAATTGTGTGCGAGAGAGAGAGAGAGAGAGAGAGAGAGATATATGTGCATATGTTCGCGAAGTTCAGCTCAGTTGTTTGTTCGCTGCATTTGGGTGATGAATGTTATATAAACGGTAGATATAACGCTGGATTTGGAGATCGTTTGAAACTGATAGATGGAGCCGCGGTCCCAGTGCTAACATGCCGGACACGAACCGCACGCGGTAAGTGAAACTGATGTCTGTGTTTTCTTATAAATGTGATCAAACTAAAGACTCTGCTTATATTTAAAGGGTGCGATGCTATTCTGTAAGTACTCAAGATAAGCATGAGACATTTAGAAACTGTGTAAGTTAGGGCCACTTTCAAATAGCGGCAAAACTAACGAGGATTAAAACTTTGTGGTGCAGTATTTACATCCATGCATCAGCTGGTGGACGTCACACAGAGGCTGCGCGTAATCGTATTTAGCTCCGCCCATTGAAACGCCCCCGGGAGATCGGCTTTCTTCGAAAATAATCGTACAGCTGTATCTGTCTTCTGTTAATTTGAGAAAACTAAACACTTTTCAGAGATATGAAGAACGCAATACTACTCGGGTACTCAAGATTAAAATAGGATTGGCAGAACAGTCTTATTTAACCCCTCCTTTAAGTTGTTCTAAACCTGTTTAAATGTCTTTGTTCTGATGAAAAGAAAGATATTTGGAAGAATATTAGCAACTGAGACTTCTGGGGCACCATTGACTACAATAGGAAAAAAACTAAATATTCTTAGTTTGAACACAAAAAACTATTTATGAAGAATTTAGAAAAACAAACGGTTCTGGACAGCCGTTTTAATATTTCTAACATTTCAACAATGACTCTTGTTATTTATCTTTTAATTGCTTGTGGACCTGTAGACATCCAAATGTCGCAAGTTCCACGTTTATGAATAATGAATGTTTTTGTCCCTAACAATGCTTTTACAATAATTTTAAGTGTCAGGCTAATGCAAACTTTGTGAGGCCTATGAATGAAAGAATACCTGCTTGTCAATAATATGTGAGGTTATATGATGCAGAGATTGGCTGTGGATTGGAAAGCCGAGACACAGGATTGAAGAGGACAGACTCAGAGCTGTGTGATTATGTAGAGTATTAGGTGTGGGCTTTTTGTGCATTAGGCTGTAGAAAAAGCCTAGTGTCCGTGGTACTCAAGGGTCTGTGGATACCATAGGTAAAGGTTTAATGGAGATAAAGTAAATGCTCAGTTATGGAGGAATTGGCTTTGTACTGATGGCTCTTTATTGCAAGAATTCATTGAGTTACATTAGGTGATACTAGATTTCAATTGAACTCGGTGGTTAGACTGCACCTAGCATGTCTTTTATGTCTCTACATCCATTTAGACTACTTAGCATGCCCAGCTTATTTCCAAGCAGGTTTTATCAGTTGATCATTGCTAGTGTAGGATCATTATGAATCAATGGAAGGTGTAAGAGCTGTCTTTTATGAGTTAATGGAACATTGTAAACGGGGGAAAGAACATTATATTGGGGAGTCATTGTGACTTCAGAACATGTTAGAGCAGTATGCAGATAGTTTTAGATGTGCGCAGAACCCTTCTGCCTTGTTTGATGACAAATTTGCATGAGTTCCTTCTAACATGATTGGCAAGGTGGGGTTCGGTTCCTAGAGTACTGATATTTCACACTTTGTATTAGTTTAGTTGTCTGTGTTTCAGACCAAAGTTGTAAAGTAGGAAGGTAAGTTTGTCTGGAGCGAGAGGGAGTTTTTTCTGAAAGTCAAAGCAACTGTGGAGTCTTATTTCAGGATTGGAGTCAAGTAGGTAAACTCTCTGTATTCTATCCTTATTAGTGTTTCAGAGAGCCTGGGGTTGTGTTCATCTTTGTCCTAGATATTCATTGATACCGGTAAAGTGTTTATATACAGAGTAACAATGGTTTGGATTTGGAATTACTATGGCAGGAAAAGTATGTCATCTATACATATGGATGTTATTCTTTGATGTTTGTTTATCGATGCAAAATGTTTTATTCTTTGTCTGACTTGCATTGTAATGCCTACACTGTAAACATTTGGGGTTCTTCACATTGCCACGCCGGCGGAACCCTCAGGGGAAACTCGAGGCACCGCTTCTACACAAGGCTTCTTGGGAATCCCTTTTGTTAAAATGGTCTGGAACCATTTTGGGTACTTCAAGGCACCATTTCACTATATTTGAATATGCAGAAATACTAAAATCAATTAACATTGAATAAATATTCACAGAATAGTTAATATTGTACATTACAATTCTTAATTCATGTAACCAAATGTATATTTAATATTGTGTTGGTGATATTGTTATAATTTACAAGTTTTCATCTTGGCAAAACCAATCAAATAATTTGCCTTAACTTTAAATATAAAATACAGAAATATTTCGGGTACTTTGTACACTTGTAAAAAAGCAAAAAAGTAGTTTACACCAATGGTAAAGTTGTAATTTGCCAAAAAGCAAATCCTTGCGAGCAAGAAAAAAACAATGCTGTTCTCTCCAAATGGGTTATGTAGGCAAAGTGAAAATTATTTCTATAGTGAATTTCAGAACTTTGTATTGCAAAAAGAGAACAGGAACTGTGCCTGAAAGGATGAGCATCAAAGTGGGTTGGAGCTGAGTCTGTTGGCCTAGGGTGTCCCAAGCAGTGCAAGGATGATCATATGGGTAGGTTGGAGCTGGGTTTGTTGGCATTGGGTGTCCCTGGGACCAAGACATGGAGACAAAAAAGAGGGATTTCGATAACGTCTCATAAAACATTTAATCATCAAGCACATCCCAAATTTGTGAAGAATAAGAAACAGAATAACAATGCCTGGTAGTCACTGCTTTGGTCTAGGTTAAGGTGTACAATAGGCTATTTATAGCAACAACTGTAACAATCCACTTCATTCAGTTTTATTCATTGTCAATTAGTAATTTGACATGTGCAAATATATTAAATTACATAATCATAAAAGTATCATAATAAATATTATAACTTTTTTTGCAGCTCAACTGGAAAAAAATGAAAATTCTGAGAAAAAAGGATAAAACAGGACTGAATATGATAAAATATTCAATTAACGTTACAGACCATTTATGTAAGATGGGTGGGAAAACCATTCAACACAAACAACAATAAGCAATTTGTTAGTAAATTGCTAAACATTCACTAAAATGTGAGCATAATAGCTAAAGATGGTTAAAAGTAATTATTTGTCATTTAACTCTTATCATTGACATATATTCGTTAGCATTTCTGCTAGCTGTCTACACTGCAAATAAACGGTTTACTTTAAACAGCCAAAACGGCCATACAATTGGACTTGTCCGAGTATTCATTTAAATAGTGTAAATGGGGTATAGTTAGTATATTTAAGTTATTTGTAAATTTTGACATTACTTACCTCCTGTCAGGAGTCTTGTGGCAGGATCATGTCAGACCCATGTGTTTTATGTGAAGAAAGGGCATTGTTTGGTTTGGTTGTTTGGTTTGGAGCAGCAGCAGTTTGTTGGAAACAACAAAGCACAACCTTTTCATTTTCAGTGACTAAGGATCTTTGGGGGTTCCTCTACTGTCTTGTACAAGAGATATTCTCCAGGAACCACTTACAAGTTTACAGATCTTGCAAGATCCATTTTTTTGAATTATTTCTTGTTGATTTTATAAAAGCATTGGCTAAACTAAACAATGTTATTGTACATATAGTATAACATATATAATATATAACATCATTTTAAATATATAACTGTACATAAAATGTAGACTGAAAAAGTACTTTCTTTTAGAGGCCGTTTACACAAGACCATTTTCAACAAAAAATAGAAAAATTTGTCCACATTTTGGCTGTTCACTTAAACAACAATGACTTTGGGGGAATGAAAACAGGTCTCAAAGTGCAAGTTTTTGAAAACGACACCTTTATATCTTCTGAGTAAACTCTAAAAGCGCCGTTATCCAAAAACGATGACGTCATACGCATGTATATTAGGCGTTCAGGCTGTAGGCATACAAACAATAATGGCGGTCTCCATGCTGCTTGGTGTGACAAACCCAGAGCTGGGTAGATTACTGGGAATTGTAATCAGATACTGATTACAAACTACATGGCAAAATTTATAGTCAGTAACAATCCCTTAGACTACACATTTGTGGTAACGTAATCGGACTACTTTTTGATTACATGTAGATTACAAGTGTCTGTTGTATCTTTACCTGGTGTATCTACAGTATGTGTGATGTAATGTTAAAACATTTAAATTAGATTATATTAAATTATAAAAGTATTGGATTGATAAATTCCTGCTTATATTATAGCCCCATTAATAACATTTTGCAAATGTAAGCGTTCACAACAGGGCACTGGATAACAAATGATAGGTACACAGAGTCGCATTTTCTTACACAAAATACAATTTAAACATTGGAGAATGTATATAAAGGTTTCACATGTATGACAAACATTTTGAAAATAGATTATATATTGTGAATGCTATGCACAATTCAGAATGACAAATCAATTATTTGATTTATGACTAATGCCGTTTCGCAATGAATGTTATGATTTGCACTAATCGTATTATTGTCTTTAGATTGTCAAGATTAACACTGTTCTTGAACAATACATAGCAAACATAGAGTAAATAATTGTAAACAAAAACACGTTAGACTCGCTATCATGGGCGAGTTGGTTGGTTGTCATGATTATAAAAGAGAGATACAGCTGTACGATTATTTCCGGAAAAACACAAGCTGCTGGAGGCAGGCAGGAGGGATGCAACTAGAGCACAAGCACAGAATAACGTTACATCATCGCATTAATCCCTTTGTGTTTTTAACATTATGCACGTAACATTGGGTCCGTGCCATCTATCAGTTTCAACCGATCTTAAAAAAACAGCATTATAGGCCTATCCACCGTTTATAAAACATACATCACTTAAATGCCGTGAACAAACAAACTAGTTCTCTCACTATCGCAAGTGTAACAAGCTGCAGCTGCAGGCCCCAAGCGCAGCCAATTTTGATAGTAGGTGGCTCTTGCTAGTCCTCATTGTTGGCCCGTGGGCATGATATGTCTTTTCTGGGAGAATGCATGAAACATCCCCCCTTTAAACGTCTGTATTCATTAACAATACTGATCCCTTAACATTACTTCACATGTGAAAACTCAAAGCAGTACTACAGATGTAGAATGATAACATTCAGGGAAAGTCTCCTCTCAGACAGAGAGAGAGCTCCTCTGGCACTGTATCTCTAAAGACAGCACATGCACAAGTTTGAAATCAAAGCTCATCTTATTTTAGGGCTCTGATTTTCTCAAATATTGCCTTTTCTCCTCTCCTATCCTCTACTCATCTCATCTCTCCTTTATTCCATATATTTTCACTCATGCATTCACTCATTCTCCCTTCAATTTCTTTCGATATTATTTGCTTCATCACCTCCAAGCAGAACTACTGTATAATAGTGTTTGCATATAATTTGCATTATATCAACCAATTTAGCACGTATTGTATATTTTCGGAATTAAAATCTGCTTCGTTTTTATACTAGAAAACCAAAGTGCTGCGATTGAAAGCTGTCTGAAACACTGCAGTCTGTAACTAAAATTTCAAGAGCTAGTGGTAATATGCAAAAGCCTTTGCGAAATCTGTTCTATTGCATAATGTTCTGCTGTCTCCACAGTACATTTACAGAAGGTCTATAAAAAGATATCTTTCTCTCTTTCACACTCTCCTCTTCACACCTGCATCTACACATTAACACAGGTCATTATCGCTTATCTTTCTTCTCTGTTTCTTTCTGCACTTTTTCCTCATTCTCCTCCAATCCATAAAAATCTCTCTTTCTGTTTCCAGTTACTGTACATGTTGGGAGCATTGTTTTTCATGTTTACCTCCCTTTCGCTCACAAACCTTCTCACCAAAATGCCCACATGGAAGGAGAATTGAGATCAGCTGGGGAAGCGCCATTCCTGAGAATTCGATTTCTTAAATCTTTTACAAAGACATTCTAACATCCCCGAGACAAAGCTTGCTACTGAATTGAAAAAAAAATCACACAAAACAAAAACTCTGTATATGGAACGATGCTTAAAAGTAGTCTGTAGGTTTCAGTGTTTGTGCATTGACATTTTCTTGTTCTGTCTACCTGGTATGATCCAAACAAGCATTCCAAAAATGTCAAACATGTGTATCTGCTTGGTAATACGATTCAAATCAAAGTGTGAACATGTTTTTTACTAGGGATGCACCGACACCATTTTTAAAGACAGAATACGAGTACCGATATGTGTTTTACCATCATAAACTCCACTCCACCGGATTCACCAGCCCACCGTCCACGATCTCCTACAACTTAAGGACAGTATTTATCAGTATACCTCTCATCAGTCATTTGAATACTTTCTACCTGCAACGCAAATGTTTTTGCTAGTGTTTTCAGGCGCATTGTATGCGCATTACTATTTTGAGGAACTGCACCATAGACAAACTCAAACCTGGTCTAAAGTCAATGGCACAATATTTTTTTATGCTATTGAAAGAGCGCTTTAGTAGCTTTTTCCCGCTGTTAAACTGTTCATAGTGGATGCGGAAACACCCTGAGTGCACCTGCGCCGTGCGCTTTAAACCATGCGTTTAGATCGTGAAAATAGGGCCCTGAGTGGTTCTGTCACACATGCTTGAAGACACTTGAAATGATTTTTGAAAAGATCTTTACTTAGTAATTCTTTAGAATTTAGCCAATCACAGCAACTTCCTTTCTTGGAGAACACGCCCAGACTGGTACTAATAAAGACCACTTAGTGTAAATATGTTGATCTGTTATCCAGGAATATATCATAAACAATTAGCATCCAGATCATCCTGCAATAATAAAATAAAACACGTGGTTTTAAATAATAATTCTTATAAACTATTAAGGTTGTCATGGACAGCCTTTTATGCAAGTTTGGTGTGGGAATACCAATGACTTTCACTGGCAAGTTCAGTATTTGTTTCGAGCTGCAGGTTTTAACATTGAACAATGGAGAGGTTGCTGGTTACAGAGCTTTATTTCAACACAAGCAGGATAACATGATCGTGCTAATGAATGAGGGTCTCTAACATCGCTTCATCTTTGGTCACTTTTCTTCCATGGCAGTCATTATAAATTGGTGGGAGTTGAATTAATGTGATATTTTGTCCCAGCGCAATATATTAAACTGTCATCCACAAACTAATAATTCTCGTTCTGACTTGCAGGAGCAGTTTGTAATCTCAGTCGTTCCGCCATCACTTACTGCAGCGATATTCATGGTGACAGGACAAGATATTGTTGTGATTCCACTGGCAATGCAGCCTGAGCTGTGGTATTAGCTTATGTGTTTGTTTTTGAGCGATGTTTGACTGTATAAAACAATCTATAGGTTTTAATGAAAAACTCAAACTTCAGTTTTTGTTCTGTCTTGACAGCTTCATAAGGGAAATATTGATGAATGTGTGTGAATGTAATTAAGTTTGATTTTCATTTGTGTTTTTAGGCACAGACCAGGTGCAACAAACAAGTTGAATTCCTGAGCTCATAAAACAGTGTCTAAGTTTTCTGTCTTGAGGTCCTTGTGAATAATTTACAGCTTCTCTGTGTGCAGTCAGAACATCACTGCAGAATGGTTCTGTCCAATTGATCATTCTGTGAATAATTATGTTAGCATTAATATAATATAATAGCATGTGACATCCAAATTATAGAGCCATTACAATTTTTTTATGCAAGCTGCATTTCTAGATGTATTGCGGCCATTCCAGTCCAGTGTATGTTGAATTTTAACAAAATCAAACCTCAGGAGTGACATAAAGTCATCCAACAGCAATGTGAAAGGGTGACAGCATGACCAATCCAGGTTATCACAAACAAAAATAAGTTTTTTACTTTTCCTAAACATGTACAAATTACTGTTGTATCGCTTAAAAGTGAAAAAGATCTTGTTTTCTGTGCTGTATTTGAGATCTTGCTTTTGTTATTTTGACCTGTTTTCATTTTCTGCAAATATATGCAAACAATATTTGTAGGTGAAATGTGGGAGAAATGTTGTTAGTAGTTCACAGAACGAAACAGAAATAATCATTTTCCCCGAACACATAGATATAAATAGTAAATTCAAACAAATGAAAATTGTCTTTGAAATGGTATCATCATTTTTTCCACGGCTGTTTACACACACAGGTCCTGAATGCATGATGTTGTTTTTTCTTTACTTATGTACATACTTTACATTATTTACATTGTTGACAACGCATCTCATGCATTTGTAATTCTGTGTCTATGTAACTTTGTGTCGATAACAAAATCACAGCGGAGCTTATACATCCGTATACATTACGTGATATTGCTTTTATTATTTGTTAAAATATGCATGAGCATAAAAGTTAAGTTAATATCAAAGTTCCACAGTTATATGTTTCATTGTTTTATCAAAATAAATGTTTTATGTAACTATGAAATGTTATGTACAAAGAATCCTATTGACAAT
Source organism: Barbatula barbatula (assembly GCF_947034865.1). NCBI lineage: Eukaryota > Metazoa > Chordata > Actinopteri > Cypriniformes > Nemacheilidae > Barbatula > Barbatula barbatula. Next base: position 14,610,665 of record NC_136772.1, read on the forward strand.
ACTTATTTCAAAGTTGCGATCATACACATGCTTTATGGCCGGGCTTAAAGTGCAACACTTAAATTCATACAATATGTAACAGAGTGTTCCTGCTCATTCTCTCTAAAGGTTGAGATGCCTTATCTAATGACTAATGCATAAATGCTTGACATTATTTTTGTACACAGAGTGAAACATTCTCAAGAAATGTCACAAAGTTTAAAGCTAAACTGCTTAAATCTGTATATCCTACGGGCAGAAGATTAGCATCCATCATAGTGTGAATTTTAGAAGTATAATAATAGAGCAATCCTTAGCAACCCATGCCAAAACACTGCAATTGACTTGACAGTGGACAAACATCATATTTCTTTCGTTTTTATATCCAACAATCTCTGTCAATGAAGACATTTGTATTTTCCCAAGCAGTGCTTTTAAATTTTTTTTGCTGTGTCGCATCATTATTTTTATATGTCATTGTGGAATTACTCAGATATTCATCAATAAATCATTTTGCATCCCTGTCAAACAAATGCTACACAGAGAGCAGACAAATTAATGATGAAGAGACATACAATACTAATACACTGGGAGTTTCAAGCATATCATTTTATTCGGCACCCTGGGAGAGAGTTGCATTGACAGCAGACACTTGGGATGGCTGGCACAAATATTGTTGAGGCAACTGAGTGGCACTGCTAACACTTCTGAAGCTTTCATGAGATTTAGGAGGGTTCTTTATCAAATTAATTGAGAAGAAAAGGACAGACGTTTTTTTCTGAAAATGTAGTTTCCAAATGCGTCTAACTTCTAAAATGTTGTCATGCATTATTCAGCCTCATGTTCCAGGCAAGTATTGCTTCTTTCTCTTTATGTTCCATGATTTGTTTATATGGGTATGAAACAACATGAGGGTGCTGAGCAAATTGTCTTTTTAATAATTCAGTTACCATAAAATAATTTATTCAACTTAGTGGCTTATATGCTCATTTATATTCAAAATTGAGAAATAGTATTTGTTTATGTTAGTTAAAGAGACAAAAGCTAGTTTTCATTTACTCATCTTCGTGTTATTTTAAACCTGTATGCCTTTTTCTTCTGCAGAACATTTTGAAGAATGTCGATGACCATTGAGGCATTTCTCAAAATATCTTCTTTTGTGTTCCACAGAAGAAAGAGTCTCATGCAGATTTTCAATGACATGAGGGTAAATAAAGCACTATTAAAAACCAGAGCCAAACTTTCTCATCCTTTGAAAATTGCCATTCTAGTAACCAAGGACAAAAGTGAAACTGTCATATCACAAGTTGAACTTTCTTTTATTATTGGAAAAGTATTAGTTTGAGCAATATTGTGTCCTACCGACCAGGACAGTTAATCTTTTTTAAACAAGCCATTGCATCAGCCACAGTGAAGATGAATGGATCTACAAATCCACCTTAAACCTCTTAAAACCCAATACTCTTATCTGACAACAGCTCACCAATTCACTTGCACAGCTCTGTATTAATACTGCGATTGGAGGAAGAAATGCCACAGTCAATGTGACATTTTCCCCTTAATGCCCCTTGTGGCCGTTCCTGTGAGGAGAGAAACCAGAATGAGACGTGATGTCTGCTCTTATCACACAGCTAATGACAAAATATATGGAGCGACATGGCAAAATGTAGTTTGTTCCAGACAGTTTATCTTTGTCATTGTGACATTTTCACCTGAGAATGTTTCTGTCTTTTCTCCCAATGACATGGCAACACTAGGCATTATGTTGTTGTCACTGCTTATTTTTTCGATCCGGAAAACAGCTTCTCTGAATTATCCTCTGACACTGTTCATTGTTAACGCAGCAACATTTGCAGCAGCGACAGATCCACTTTATGCAAAAGAGTTGATGACTTCATTAAATCAATTAAATCAGTCACTCTATCGCCATCTTCACTCTATCCGCAACAATGACTTGATCCATGTTTGTGTTCTGTTTTGTTTCCAGTTTCCAGACACCTGCGTTTTTCACGCTTTGATTCTTCAATGAGAGCTTTGTGTGGGCTGATGTAAGATCTGTTATACAATTACAACCAATTATTCCGTTCTCATTACTGAAACATGTTGTGCTGTCTACATAAGCATTGTTCCCTCAAATTATTGTTCTTGAAGAGCAAAACCTACTTGGCATATCCTTTTGTCCATGCAAAGAAGAAAGAAGTACTTGACTTGTAGTGTTTAGTAGTTTCTAATGTTGGTTAATAATATGGTATTTTCATGTCTTGGTTTTTCAATAGAATAACTGTTGTTGTTTCTTATGTCTCATGCTTTGGTTCTGAAAATCAATGAACATGTAGATTGACAGTGGTTCATTCATGCTGCCATAAATTTAAAGGTGCTGTGTGTAATATTCAGGATGATCTACTGATAGAAATGCAATATAATATCCTTAACTGAGTCTTCACGGGTGTATCAAGACCTTTCATGATGACGCATTACATTTTTGTTACCTTAGAATGAGCTATTTCTATCTACCACGGGTTCCCATGCATGTAATTTACCATGTTGTTTCTACAGGAGCCGTAAATGGACAACAAACTGCTCTACAGAGCGCATTTCGTAAATACGTTATCTCTGTGAGCCACCGTAGTGCTTCAAAGGGAGGGGTGGAGTGAACTGTTCGCAATTTGCAACCTCACTACTAGATGCCGCTAAATGTCATACACTGGACCATTAAAATGTGTGGGAATTGTTTACTAGAAATGAAGACAACAACTAATCATATAATTGTTTAATTATTATTATTATTATTATTTTGCAGTGTTTGTCATTTTCATGGTAGGTATACAGTGCTTGGTGAGTGATGAGAAATACGAATTTCACCCTCAATCTCAGACCATCGGTGTCATCCTGCTGAGAGTGGATGCAGTTGATATGACCTGAGGTAGCCATCATCAGACAGCAGAAGATGAGTTATGAGAGGGGACATCTGCTCCTCATGTTCATCCTCACACCCACATCTGGCTGACATTCAGAAGAGCACAGCTCACTGTCACACGCCATCAAAGGCCAGTGGACGATGATAGCACGTGACACGTATGACCAAAGACAAGCAAGCCGGCCAAGTGGTTTTTACTGTACGTGCTCTTTGATTTCACAAAAGACACAAGGAGTTGTAGCATATATGCAGTCTGAAATGATGCAGTCTTTCGAGCTTTCTAGCTCCCTGGGCAGAGTCATGACATTGCCACGTCTTTCGGGTTTCTGTTGTATTATGTGTGGAGACACGTGGCTTTATGTTGTTACTTGACGCCACGTGTCTTCCTGTTATGTCTCTCAGCCCCACCCTTCTATCTCCTGTAATTTCTTAAGGGTTTCATTCCCATCGTCTGTTTTGAATTTCACCTTCGTTAAGGTTTTATTCCCATCACCTGGTTAGTTGTTTCACTCTCGTTATGGTTTCATTCCAATCACCTGTCACCACTCTCCCCATGTAATCACTCCTCGTTAGTGTCTCCCTTTATATAGTCTCAGTTTAGCTCTGTTCAGTGTCGGTGCATTGTCTAATGGTTATGCTCAACATGGATGTCTTGTCATTAGATTACATGTTGTTCCTGTTCCAGTTTCTAGATGTATTTCATTTTTCTAATACCCTTGTTTTGGCCCCCTTGTGGGAAGTGTTTGTTTTCTAGTGTATTCTTTGTGCTTGTTTTCCCCATTGTGGGTCTTTCATTTAATAAAAGTTTGTTTCATTAACTCTTCGGCTGCCTGCATCTGGGTTCTTTCCAAGCCATTTTGTGACACACCATGGATCCTCTTACATGAAATTTACCATATTGTTTCTACAGTAGACCTATACAGAGAAAGAAGCGAAAAAATTACGACATCGCAGTCCTTAATTTCATAAGATGGACCTTTAAAAGCTGCCGCCGCAATGCAAAGGTCGTCCACATGTTTTTTCTCAATGCATTTTCTTGACGTTCTAAATGGTATAGAAATAACCCATCCTCAAGTCTCCATGATATTCTGGTCCATTGATATGCCTCAGCAGGGGTGGTTCTAAGGTGAGTGGATATTCGAGGCTTGGCCAAGAGACCTCAACATATGTGTTCGAATACAGCCTAGCAAGTCAGGTCCCGGCCCATATGCAAAAACCTATGCCTAGTACCGGACCAGATGTTCAAAACTTCCTTTGGTTAAACACAAATTATTGATTAAAAAAATTATTGAGCTTAAAATAGTAATGAGACAATTTAAATTTTTAAATCCCTAACCCCAACTGTCATGATCCTGCCTCTTCTTGTCATGATTTTCGAGTCTTGTGGAAGGGTCATGACAGACGCACCTGTTTAATGTGGAGAGGGGCATTTCATCATTTTGTTTTGACACTCTCTCGGGTGTAGCGTGCCTTGGCCCCCCACCCTTGTTTCTTTGTAAGTGTTTAATTCCCCTCACCTGCCCTGTGTCATCTTCCTGTTAGTTTCCCTTAGTGTTTGATTCCTGCCACCTGCCTGTCACTGGCCCTGTGTCATCAACCCTTGTTAGTGATCCCCTTTATCAAGTCCCAGTGCCCTCTGTCCATTGCCAGTTCATTTGTGCCTTCACCATCCAGCGTGGGGTTGCAGCATGGGAGACTGAGTTTGGTGAGGCAGAGCTCAAGGTTATTTTTAACTGCTGCCACACCGGGCCTCAAGCGGCCCGAGATACATTTACATTTAGTCATTTAGCAGACGCTTTTATCCAAAGCGACTTACAGATGAGGAAACAAGCAATTATAACAACATAGGCAACGAAAATACATAAGTGCATCAAACTAGTCCATTAAAGCCTAGCACAGTATAAAAGCTAAGAATAGTGAGGTTAGTAAGTTTTTTTTTTTCTTTTTTTTTTTTAAGAAGGAAAGGGAAGAGAATAAGGAAAAACTCAATCAGCAACGTGTTGACGGAAGAGATGCGTTTTTAGGTGTTTTTTAAAGATGGCAACCGAGTCTGCTGATCTTGTAGCAGCTGGTAGATCATTCCACCAATGTGGAACAGATCCAGTGAAGGTACGGGAGAGTGACTTTTTTCCTTTTTGGGATGGTACCACTAGTCGTTGTTCCTTTGCAGACCGCAGTGATCTGGCAGGAACATAGATCTGCATTAGCGAGTGGAGATACGATGGTGCAGATCCGGTGTTGGTCTTGTAGGCCAGGAGCAAAGCCTTGAACTTTATGCGGGCGGCAACAGGGAGCCAGTGTAACCTGATGAAGAGCGGAGTTACATGCGCTCTCTTCGGTTCATTGAAGACCACTCTTGCCGCCGCATTCTGGATCATCTGGAGAGGTTTGATTGTGCAAGCAGGAAGTCCAGCCAGAAGCGCATTGCAATAATCCAGTTTGGACAGGACAAGAGCCTGGACTAGGACTTGCGTAGAGTGCTCCGATAGGAATGGTCTAATTTTCCTAATGTTGTAGAGGATGAATCTACAGGACCGGGTGGTGCTGGCAACATGACTTGTGAGGTTAAGCCGATCATCGATTACCACTCCCAGGTTTCTGGCTGTGCTGGACGGTGTAATCGTTGATGAGCCTAGTTGAATGGCAAGGTTGTGGTGAATCTTTGGGTTGCCCGGGATCACAAGCAGTTGGAGATGGAGATGGAGATGGAGATGGAGATTTTGAATCTCCTGTGGTTGGCTGATATGATCAGGTACGTGATCCGGGACGATCCTTGGCCTGCAGTTCCAGCCTGATTATCCTCTCCCTTGGCTACCTTCCCTGAGGATCATGTCCTGACCACCCATACCCTGGGGACTCAGCACCTCCATCCACCTCAATGCCTGCATTCTCTTCCCCACCCCCTCTCCCTTCGACTCCTATAGTGCAGAGCCTTCCACACCCCCGTCGCTCCCTTCCAGCCAGCCAGGTGCAGTCCAGCTGCGTGCAGCCAGTCCATGGGTAGTCCAGCCAAAACACAGATCAAATATCAGACAGACTATAAATTCCTATACACAGTGTTAATTAAATAAGACTATAAAATTCTAGCAGCCCCTGGCCAGGCAAACAGTGCAAAACAGTATGCAAACGGTGGCGAGTAAACCAAAACTCCATTGGAGATGAAAAAAACCTCAGAGGGAAACCAGGCCTAACCAGGGATTCCAGTTCCCCTCTGGCAAAAGCTGTAGCCTCTGCACAAGCTCGACAGTGCTTGCATAACAAGGCAAAAAAAATTATTAGATTTAAGATTATCATTAATAGTTAACAAAGAGAGGTTCAATCAAGTATACTTAAGAGTAAATGTAAATATATTTTTGAGAATTACATAAGAAGTAGACTGAAAGTAACTCAAAACAACTAACCTTCCATTCCAGTGGCCGATGAAACAGCTTCCTATGCCTTTTCTTTAGCATTCATGTCTTTACTAAAACAGTGCTGGGGTGATAAATCCCTTTGTATATTTCTACCTCAATAATTAGCAGCGCGTCATCCATCGCGCTACCGTCTTGTACTTCTGGGCCACCTGCTTGTCACCATCTGCAGCCACTATAAGCACCTTCTTCACGTAATAGAAACACAGCAGAATATTTGTATGACACAACATTTTAATAGGCTTTTATTGCTTAATTAAACAAATACCAAATAAAAAATGTCTGCATTGGTGAAATTTAATGAATGATCTAATCTGGTAACTTGGGCACGTGAAATAATACGCACTGCACAGAGTACGTGTGAATCGGCTGTGACCCGTCATCCAACTTTCTTATGGTTTAACCCCCAAATAATCATGAAAAACAACGTCAGACAGGCAAATCACATAATCTCGCAAATTCAGCCACTTTGCATTTGAGACGGGACTGAAAAAAGCAGTCGTCGACAAAGCTGGTGATTATCAGGTGATTATAATACAACCTGGTTTGCTCAACCCTAATTCAACCCTGACCCCTCTATGGACAAACTGTGTTTGAAGAGGACATTTTGGAAGGCAGCTCAGCTGGGCAGACAAGCACTGTTAGGTCTATTAAATTATTACCAGTGTTGAGATATATTGAGCATGACAACATCATTTTGGTACATTATTCTCAGTTACACTCTGGCTAGGATAGCTGCTGGTGTCTCAGGTGTGCTGTGGAGAATGAGTTGCATGTTCTCACCTGATCACCACCTCTTACTTCACAGGGGTTATAGGTTCAATTTAATGCTAAAAGGAAAAGTGTGCAAAATATCCGATATTAAATTACATTCATATTATTTCAACCCATATTGTTTTAATAGTTTGGTGCATCACAAAAGGACATATACAGTATAGTGCTGTTTATAGCCATGTTGTACTTAGTAGAATGACTTTACACACAAAGCTGTACTGAATATGAGTGATTGGTTCAGAGAACAAGTTTTGGTTTTCTCCCCGTCTCTTGAATAGAGTTTGGGCCTTGATCAAAAGGTGCTTTGTTGCACATTTACAAAAACGTAAACTTATCTGAAACCTGTTGTTCACCTGTCATCTGAGAAAGATTATCCTCAAGGCAGACAGATCGACCACAAGACTTCTAATCCATTTTGAATGTGGTTGTGAAACATTTGCCCATACAAATAGAAAAATGGACGTAAATGGAAAAACTCAAGTATGTTTCAGTGTTTTGTCATCAACCTCATTACAGAGCGTTCCATTTCTGTGCGTTTCATTTTGTATAATGGACTTAGTCACACACCGATAGGTGGGCTTAGTCACTCCGAAGACATATCCTGGCTTTTCTTTTGCTGTGGATTTGGTACAAATCCTTTTCAGTAATTACCACAGATGTTTCCTCTTCCCCCCAACAATGAGTCTATGATTTTGGCAGCGTGCGTTTCTTTTCTTTCTCTTTTGACAAATATCAGGCAGAATGATTGGTCAGCATAACGTGTATCACTGGGTCAGAAAAGATAACTCACGCCCAGCATACAGAGACGAATCATAAGAAACCAAACGTGTGCTGCAACTAAATCACCACACACACTCACAAAAAACACTATACCACAACTTATTTTTAACTTCTTTCTTTATGCTGGATGACAAATGTCACCCAAAGAGCAGCTTACTAGATGCCTGCATTCACTGCAGATGTTTATTTGTTACATTTTGTCTTTGATCACTAAGGCTGTTGTCTAATGTGTCAGTGTGAAAACATGAATGCAATCTCTACTCTTTTGTCTGTGACAAAATTATCACCACGTCTTCCTTAAGAAGGATATTTTTAATATCCACTTAAAAACATGTGGATTTGTGTTTTCGACAAAGAGCTTATAATGGTACCAAAGAAGTGTGTTTTTGGCTGTGAGGGGAAAGGACTCGGTGTCATGACAACAGTGGATGCAGTTTGTTTATCCCGGACAGCAACGGAGTCGCGAAAATTTGTTTGTTTGTGAACATCATTTCGAAGACGATTGTTTCTCAAACAAGTGCCAGTTTTACTCTGGATTTTAAAGTCGTTTGCAACTGAATGTTGGAGAGATGCCAACGAAAAATAAGATGGTCAATTAATCTTTGTAGAATATCTGTGTTTTGTTTGCAATCGGTGCGTAAGTGCATTTACTGTAAACAGCACGAACATTTGGGTTATCCCTAGTTTGCCATTTCAGTGTTTTAAAGTAGAAAATAAAAAGCATTATTTTTGAGGATATTGAAATTTATTATAAAAATGCTGGCTTTAGAAATGTATACTGGTACTGTAATCTTTTATATGAGCTTTCACAATCAATACTTCACGTTCATCTGTAGTTGTTGTTGCTGTAGTCCGAATCAGGATCATATATGTATGGCTCCATCACACTGTGAGCCATAGTTAACTGTAAAACAACAACAAAACTTATTTGTGCAGTATTTACATCCATGCAACAGCTGGCGGACTGTTACGCAAAGGCTGTACATACTCTTCTTGAGCTCCGCCCATGACACTACTAAGGGAGCTCTGCTTTTATGGAAACAATCGTACAGTTGTATCTGTCGTCTGTAAATGTGAGAAAACTAAAGACTTTCCGGATATATGAGGAATGCAGTACTACTCTACAGGTACTCAAGATGAACATAAAAAACTTTTATTTCATGGGAACTTTAAAGAGTTAGAATACTGGGGGAAATATATATTTGCATATCTGACATTATCTAAAACATTTTTTATAATTATTATAAAATAATATAATTGATTGGCAGCAAATTAGTACCATAAATTGTATGACCATGTCTATCATAAAACATGATTTTTTAAGTAAGCCTGTTTAATTCCTGTCATGATTCTTCCTCTTATGGCCATGCTTTCTTCTTGTGGCAGGATCGTGACAGAGCCACGTGTTTTGTGTGGAAGTGCATGTGCATCACTTGTTCTGGCTCCGGTCTTGTCTCTGTCCCCGCCCTCTCATTTCCACATTAATAATCTTGTTATGGTATCCCCTATTTAGTGACCTTGTGTTGTCTGCCTTGTGCCGGTTCGTGGTGAGTTTACCTGTACTTCTCTCTGTGAATGTCATGATTCTCGTGGTGAGACACGGACAGAGGACCCAGGTGCAGACAGCGGGTAAGGGGTTAACAAATAATTTAATAAATAATAAAACAAAGACCCACGAGGGGGTAACAGAACAAAACATGGATACAATAACATGACTAACTACACAAAGACTTAAAATAAACTCAAAACAAGAACTACAAATACACTGAACTAGACTTCACAAGACACATGGACTCACCACACAACCACAATGAACCAGCACAAGACAGAAGACACAAGGGCATTAAATAAGGGAGCAAATCAAGAGGGAAACAGGTGTAGGCATTAATCAATAACGAGGTAACAAGAGGATGGGAACAATGACGAGACCGGAGAGAGTATGGAAGGCCATAAGAACAATAATTGTCTCTCTCCACATTTAACATGAGGTTCTGTCATGATCCTGCCACTAAACCAAGAGAAACATGACATGATGCAGCAGAATCATGACAGTGAAGGAAGCTATTTTGTCTCAGAATATTGTGATATAATCTCTTCAAAGTCAAGTCTAGTTTTATCCAAGTCATTGTCAGTTTAGGTCACGTCAAGTGTCGTCTAGTCTAGTTCAGTTAATTAAGTTTCCTGTCATGTACATTTATTGTCACTCCTGGTGTATTCTCGTTCTACCCCCTCGTGGGTTTTTGTTTTGTGTTCTTCATTAAAAGTTATTGTTCCTCCCACCACCATCTGCATTTGGGTCATTTCTCTCCACATGTGCGAGTGAATCATGACAGAGTGCTTCCAAAACAAACACAAAAAATGGGGCTGTCATGATCAGGTTGGCCAGAACAAGCGATACAGCTGCTAGGAAGGCGGGATTGTGACAGTACCCCTCCCCCAAGGGATGCCATCTGTCGATCCCAAGGGGGAACACGACGTGAACAAAACAAATTTAAAAATCGAATCAAAACACTGTAAATTAGTAACTAAAAGTCCAAAACAGGAAGACACTAGAGGCCCAGTAACTGAAACACAAGTGGGCCAACGACAGGAACAGATGCCAGAGGGCCCGCACCCAGGAACATCCCCTGTAGGACCTGCAGACAGGAACATACACTTGGGGCCCGCAGACAGGAACATACACTTGGGGCCCGCAGAAAGGAACATTCACTTGGAAGGGCCATTGACAGGAACAGACACCAGAGGGCCCGTGCCCAGGAACATCCCCTCGGGAACCACAGACAGGAACACACACGTGGGTCCACATTCGAGAGGTGCCCAGCGATCTATCGGCTGGGTTCTTCTGTGATCCACTCACACACGCATAGAGAAAGAACCCAAATGCATACAGTGGTGGGAGGAACAATGACTTTTAATGAATAACACAAAGCAAAAACCCACAACGGGGGAAAACAATACACTGGGGTGACAATAACTAGACTAGACGACACTTGACATGACCTAAACTGACATTGACTCGACTAAGACTTGACTTTGAAGGGAATAGATTACAATATTCTGAGATGAAGTTTCCTAAGCACAAGACAGACAACACAAGGTCACTGAATAGGGGATCAAATCAGGAGGGGAACAGGTGAGGGGCATGACACCATAACAAGATAATTAATGAGGAAACGAGAGGGCGTAGACAGAGATGAGACCAGAGAGCGCATGGCATAACAAAATACGCAATGCACATGCCCTTCCACACAAAACACGTGGTTCTGTCATGATCCTGCCACAAGACTAGGAAACCATGACCAGAACAGGCTGAATCATGACAAATTCCATTGTCTCATGCATGTTTCACGTGTGTCACATCAGTAATACAAATCTATAATATACAAAGAAATAGTTTAACTGAAAATCCAAATCTCTTATTCCAAATCTCTACATTTATTTTGTTTTTCAGAGTGCAATTCATATGAAGACTGAGGCTTTCAAGAATTACAAAGAACGTTAAAACAGTATCGTGAATGATTTATTTTTGAGTGAATTACTGCTTTTAAAGCCTTTGCCAAAAAAAAATGAGGGCATCAAAGCACTTAAAGAAAAATACCTCCTGTGAAATGGGGAACATTTTTTGATAACACAAAATAGCTTTATTTAAAAAAAATAGCTTTACAAGACAAACATTGCATGAATTATGAAAACATTGCATAATGCAGAACATTATTTACTGTTTCTGTGTCATTGACATCATTGCTGTTTGATTTTATTTACACAAGACTGACACTATCAGTCATGATAATACAACAGAGCACTGCTGTGTTTTCGTAATACCAGCAATTGTATTGTCATCTTTGGAACATTTTATTGATTCTCTCTGTGACCCACCGTGAGAGACTTCACAGATGATCAGTCTTTGTTCAGGTGAAAGATCACGGTTTGCAACACTACCGTATCGGAAAAACAATTCCTAGAAGAAGTGTTAGAGATGTTTCTTTATTTAAGTATGCTCTCTCCTCACAGAAGCATCCAGTCAACTATGTGGAGATATCTGATATATTGTTTTCAATGCTTACTCTGATTAAAAAATGTTACCTAGAAAAACAACATTTGAGGGCATCAAAGTTTCAGCAGGAACAGCTGTTACCATCTTAATTATACTGACATCTAAGATATCTAGTTTTTGCCAAAATGTAAGGCATAAATACCTCACAGAGACTGTAATCCCAGAATGCACTATGACTATTTTATTGTTAAGTCCGAGTTGTCTGGTTTCTTTTAAGGTTTTCTCTACATACACCATTGGAGTTTTAGTTCCTTGTAGCATCTAACAGTCCATAATTCATGAAAAATTTAATATACCAACTATTTTATGTTATATGAAAAATTATCCCTTGTTGAATATTATTGATTATGGTTTGTGCATTTTAATTCACAAAAATTCAGCAAAGCCTGTTGTCTCTCAATTGGGGTTTAGGACCGATTATGATAATAAATACATTCTCTCAAAATGTATATTTCATATTTTGACCGAAAATGTCACACCCATAATGCTTGCACTGTTACTTGTTAATATCACTTTCAATCTAACAGTCTGACTTATATCTTAATGACATAACTTCTATTCTGATTTCTGTTTAGTTTTTTCTACAATGTGTTTTTCTCCAAATCTGCTATGTGTTAATGCAAATCTAAAAAGGGCATAGAAATAAACTTAAATTGAATTAATCGTGTGTCATTGTGTATATAAAAGTGTATTACCCAATATCTGTGCGTGCTATATACAAAAGTACTCATATATTATTGGAATGCCCAAAATACACTACAAACATTTTGTAATGGTTTTAATGCAAAAAGCTAATGGTTCATAATGGTGTTTTAATAGAAACTATTAGAATTTCTGTGATGGTTTCTATAGTTTTTTCAGCATTAGTCCATAGAATGGCAGAGCTGCTGTCAAGGCAAAGCTGCAGTGTTCTGACAGGTGCTAAATAAACTGTGCTTGTCAGACACACAGCAAGTCCTGACAAGAAAAAATAAAAGCTAGACAGAAAGAAAGAAAGAAAGAAAGAAAGAAAGGTCTTAGCGGTAAAACTATGAAAGTAGACTGCAGAGTTACGAGTAACCGTTTGGTTAATGGGTTATATTTTCCTCATTGCAGCTTTTAAAGATAACAGTAACATCAGCATGATCCAAGCAAAGAATGCAAGTGGCGAATAAGGGTGTGTAGAGCAACAACCACATGTGAACAAGTGGGTTTAAAAGCACTTCTTTACACTTAGTAAAATCTGATAGATTTAAGAAAGTGCCCCTGTGGAGATCTCCATGGTAACGGTTAGCATTAAGCTTGCAGAGCTCAAACTCGGCCAAAGTGAAAGCGTTGCTGTGGATCTAAAACAGCGTGTTTGCCACAGTCTGAGTCACGACTGAGTCACAGCTCAATCCTCCCTCACTGGCCTTTCTCCCCACACCTCACCCATCAACCACTCCACAGGACCTGTGGAGAACAATACTCTGTGGTTCACCCACGTCACTAAACGTTCACTTATGTGTGAATCATCTGTTTATTCAAATGCTATGTGGATCATGCACAATGCTACTGACAAACATATGTTGGAATGAATTCTCATCAGACACATCGGTAAGCACAGAAATATCAACATTACAAATAAATTATTTATCTCATTTTTGAGGTGGATGGTATAAAAACATATTTAAAAAAGTTCATTCCAAAAGTGTATCTTTTTAGCATTGGGATAGAATGATTGACAGTTGAACTCTCCTCCCACTTTTCTCTTTCAGGCTAAGCTGCTGTCATGGTGATGGACTCTTCGCGTTCCTCTAGTCCTGAGACAGCTTAAGCATTGAGAAGGAAGGGATAAGGGAGGGCTGACCTGCCATACACACCCACACTATCAGGTTTTATTCTTGTAGCCCACATGACTGAAGAAATGTGAGTTGTGTGTATTAATGCTCAGTGGTGATTGACATTGGCTCTTCCTTTAACCTCTTAGTGTCATAACTGCATTTTAAACATAAGCCACTTTCACAACTGTCACTTCTCAAAGTAATTTCTACTTTAAGCATTTATTCCCATAGTCTTACCACACAGACCTCACAAATGTATTTCCATTTAACATGCACTACTCTATTTGCATCATATTATCACATTATTACAATATGAATACATTAGTTATTCACATACGCTCACATACACAAACAGAAAAGATGAATATAAAGTCTTTCATTAAAACTGTAAATTATTTACTTTTACAATGGTAAAAGTTTTTTTCAGGGTTAATTCCTGACCGCCGTAAAGAAATAGCACTGGGTTTTAACTGGAGGGTCTTATCCCAAAAAGTATACACATGTATGTCAATATACTGAATGTTAATAATAAAATGCATTTGACAGTACACCGGAGCATACGGTAGTTTGGATATCAAAATAAAAAGAGCACTTGAAAAGAAAACTTCATATCTTTGATGTTGAGTTCAGAATTTTGCCAAAAATTCATGTGTCACTTGGTAGAAGAATTTTACAGATGCCTCATGCCCTCACCCTGCTAATCCGCATGTGCAAGGTAAAAAAGACCCAGACTAGATGAAATAATGGTTCACCTGAAACAAGGATAGACATGGTTTGTGTTGACACAGTAAACTAGCATTCAATTAATTTTTTTATTGATATTAATTTTATTATTGTAAATACATTCCAGAGGATGGTTTGTCGGCTCCCATCATCTAGTGTATGTGTGTGTCTATAAATATAAAAGAAACACACATACACGTTTTACATAATAACTTTTTTATTGTGTTACATCATAGATACACATAGATGGATAATGGTGGATTCACACAGTACGTGGCAGTCGCGTCTTTCCAGTTCCTTTTCAAAGGGAAACATGCGGTAAGTGGCAAAAAAGTCTCTTCGTTGGTGGCAAACGGTGCTTGTGCAGCCAAAATCCCACAACTTCCACGGGCACGGCTCTTTGCGTATATATTTAAGCTTTTTGTGAGTGGCAGCGGCAGCCACATTGACTTAAAGGCGGCTGCCGTGCGGCAATTCCACAACTCACCATGTGAATCCAGCATAAGACTTTTACCATAGGTCCCTACAATGTAAAAAAAAAACTTCACACACAAACACACACACACACACACATTTTTGATTCAGTAACAAAGAGCTCATTACTCAAGGCTCATAGAGCTTTGATATATCACTGGAACCTTGTAGCATGGGAAATGCTTTGGAAAAACGACTATTTTGTGAAAAACAACAACAGTGAAACTGAGCACAGCTGGTCTGTGGCTTATATTGCCACATGTTTGTGATGTAAAATGCATAACGTGTCAGAAAAAACCTGAATTAATCAGGATTTAGATTTATTTCATCTTCAACAACATCTTGGTGTTCAGCTACATATTTCTACCTTTTTTTTATTTTCCCAATAGCAGCAAACACCATCACACTTTCTAAGTGTTTTTTTATAAACGCATGTTTACTGCCATTCACTGTAGTTGCTTATTTTCATGTTTATAGTTTTGGAGGCTAGTAAAAGACTAGATTGAATTAAACTTTGTAAAAGCTGTTGACTTTGTCAAACATAATACATATTTGATGTTAGTGTTAAGGCTTTAAATAAGGAGGGGTATTGCATGTGCTGACAAATTTAGTCATTTCACGATCATCCTCTCTGCACCTATAATCTGCTTGTTAAATCTGATGTCACACTGTTTTTTAATGAGCAGCTGCAGCGACATGAACCCGGAAACAGAATTCTCAAACAGTCGTTACGTCACGTATAACACAACCTGAAAATATGTTTCTATATTGAGTGAATATTGGACAGGTTTGCCTGGACTGATATGATTGTTGACCAGGCCACTGCATTATTGATGAGATACAGCCACTTATTTCTCCACCTCCCTCTGTCTGTCTGTGTGTTGCTAAGTGGATTATACGACCGGAGAGAGAGGAAAGACACAAAGAAGATGGGTCTGCGAGTGACGGAGTGGGAAGAAGCCAGAACTTTAAAGAGAGAGAGAGGCACACTGTGTCAGTCTTTGTGCCGGGCACACACACATACACACAGACGCTCTGTGTGCAGTGAAATCTCTACCAAATAAATCCTGACTGTGAAATTTGCCAGCACCTTAGAAAGTCAATGAAAGTCATTATTGGCCCATTGGATGGAGCCCAATCTGTGTCTATTGCATCTACTTTTTGAGCTTTGTGTAGCCAGCTGCATCGTAGCATGTCATGTATTTATTTAATTGGAATATATGCAAACATAAAATTTACCTGTATATCATTTGGTCTTTTCTCTCCCAGTGTGCAATGCCAAAAATCAATTCTAAAGTGACACCGTGCTTATTTCAAAACTCCAAGAAAACAGTCTGATGTTAAACAATTTTGATGAAATGTGCCGTCTATGTTTGCTGTAGACTTTTCTACCTGGTCAGTTAAAGATTGTATCATCTGGGATGCAACACATTCTTATTATTGTGTGCAAACATTGAAAATAACAGTATTTACTTTATAAATCTGAAATGCATTAAAGACGTCTGCCAAATTTTGTTCGCACATCCCTCTGGAAATGTTTCAGAGATGAAATGCAAATGAGCAAACACTTTGAAAAGACAAATTAAAAATACTTGACTTTCTACTCTAACCTACCTGCCTCTCTCTTCCTCTCTTTATAGCGAACTATTTATTTAAGTAAGGTTAAGTCAGTATAACATTAATCATCACCGCTCAACCATTTCCTTCTCCCGGCACAACTCTTTGTTTTCATGTTCTCTCTCTCAATCTCTCTCTCCACTATTCACCACTACTTCACCTCCGCTGCGTGTCCCAAACCAGCCCACTGTTTTCACACCCTCACAAACTCGAAAAAAGATTATATAACACACTCCTGCTCAGTTATTTGACACTACGCTGAAACTTCCAGCATCGGGCATAATGCAGTGAGTGATTCAACTTCAGTGTGTGTTTTTCAGCTCGAATGCTGGGACTGTGCCAGTCTGTGGTCGTTCCTGCAGCTGCCCGGGTTCGGAGGGTGAGGAGTGATTGGCGTTGTGCTCAGAACAGGTGGGCTCGGTGTGCAGCTGGACTCCCCATCGTCGCACCCTAATTGATGAGCAAACATTTCATAGCTGTGCCTCAGTGCAAACAATATGACATATAGGACAAAACTGTTCAAAATTGATCAGGATAATTAAGTGATGATAATGTTAATGAGTACATAGGATACAGCTGGGAAAAGGACAAAATGAAGTGGTAGAAATGATGTGTCGTTCATTGCAGATGAGTTTCAAATACATTTACATTATAAGCTGTAATTGTAAATTACTAATAGATTACCCAAAAATACAAATTCTGTCCTTATTTACTCTCCCTCTTTTCATTTCAAACCAAAAAGAACACAAAAGAAGATATTTTGAAGATTCTTGTTAAGGCGTCCCCATATACTTGCGTTGGTTTTCTGTCCACATAAGTGAATGGGGGACAGTGCTGTTTGGTTACCAACTTTCGTAACACTCTGGCACAAATGAAGCACTCTGTTCAGCACACTGGACAGCGGCAAAACACAGATATGCGCTCAGCAGACCAAGAGATAGAAACCAGCCTGGATTGTACCTCTCCTCATTCAAAAGCGGTTCAGAAGAAGCACTGAGATTTGGTGATTACTCTTTTATGTTCCACTTGTGTGTTATGTATTGTTTTGTTTGACTCCTTTGTTTCTTCTTTGTCTCTGCGGTTTTGTTTAACCTATCCAGTTCAGAGGTTTCGTCTTCCTGTTAGGATCTCCTCTCTTGCGGACACGTGGTTGGCTTGTAGGGTCCCACCTACATAAAAGCGGCCGGTTTCCGTTGAATGGTGTCAGTCCGCCCTCTACCTAGGCAGCGGGCGGCTGTCCATGTGGCAATCCGTGTTAGTTCTGTAAGACTTCTGTAAGAAGTTTACTCGTTTCTTCTCTCATTGTTCGGATGAGTTTGAGTACCATGAGTACTCTCGAATGTGGTCCTACGATATTAAACCCTTTTGTGAAGCGTCTGGGAGAAGGAATTAGGTAAGGTTTAGTATTCCCTCTGTTAGAGTCAAGGGCAGAAGGGGCACTTTTGTATTTTTGTTGTTAATTTGTTAGCTTTCGGTTTTGATTCTACATTTTCTTTTCATAGTGAAATTATTTGCGGATTATTAGATATTGGAGATTTGCTTTTGAATGTTTCTTTTCTTTATGAAATCACAATTTTTTCCTTTCCCTTATGTTGTCCTTTGTCTAAATTCAATGTTGATTATTGTTTGGAATAAATTCTTTAAAGTATTGACTTGTTCGTGTTGTGGCATTTCTCCTTTGCCCCTAGTATCACTTGCATTCCACTTAAATGTTACGGAGACATACCTAGTTACAACAGACATGTTTCTCAATCTCCTTATACCAAAACAGAGTTTAACACACACCTCTGTCATGGTTTACAGTTAAAATAATAATTTTGGTATTCTACAGCTCCTCATCCCAATTATTATGTTTATTACAGAGGGGTCACTGATTGTAAACAGAGAGGGAATGTAGGGAATAAAGAATGTGTTTGATGACCCAGCTTTGATAAGAAGCAGGTGGTGGAAATTAAATTGTGAATGAACGTTTATTGGGGAATACGTCTTCCCAGATAGCCCTGTGATATCACTTCTGAAGAATGCTACACTGTCTGCACAATTGCAGTGATAGGAAACTACCGGTAAACCCCTGCAGGGGTACAAGACTCCAAGGATTACTTTTTCTCCAAAAACAGTAAACAGCAACAATCACCACCATAGCACTTTCCTCAATGCACATTTGTTGAAGGAAATGCAGAATGTCTGAAATAACTGCAAAAAAAACATTCATAAGATGGGGGAGTAGATTTTAGTAGAATTCGCCAGCCTTGCAATTGAGTTTCTACAGTAGTCCTACACGAACAAACTACTCCAGAGTGCGTTTCGTGGACTCTTGGATTCTTTTTCTGTTTGCCCGGCTGAGGACATCTCCAGCCTCACTCCCGATCCAGATTAGCTACCCATCACTCCACTGCACAGAGCGTCTGCCTGAGCCCACTGCAGACGGAGAGCCCAAGCCTGCCGTAAAAGCCATTGCTATGGAGAGCGTCAGATCGTATCATCATACCGGGGCACGAGCCTCACCAAGAGACTGACCACCTCCTCTGTTGCGAACAGCCAGTCCATCAACCCTGGTTGTCCTGACACCCTCTGCACGCCAGCGCTGTTGGGTCAGATTTTCTTTAGGATCTCCAGCCGCCAGCTACCTCAAAGATGGAGTATTCCATTCTTCGGCCTCCAACTATGAGACCCAGACTCCAACTCGGCCCCCGACCCATCGGCTATCATTTCCAACGTGGTCCGTCGTACCACCAGCTCCACCAGGCTCCCTCATCCCTTGGGACTCCAATCCTACACCTACGCCTTGTCACTCTCCCATCTCCACCATGGCTCCTCCCTGGGGGCCGCCACCATGGCTGGTCTCTGGACCAACATCAGGCTCCTCCTGCACTGTTAAAATGGCTAATTATTTCAACCAATTTCTGTCTCCTAAGTGTTACTTGAATTGTTATTTTTTAGTTGGCCCAAACATTAAAAAGTATATTTGGTAGGCTAGTTTTAGAGTTCATTCAACTGAAATGTTTTAATCTGTAATTATTAACTGCAGCTAAATTTTAGCATTATTTCTATGTGTTTTACCTCCAGCAATTTAGGACATCCTATATTCAGGTTAAGATTATAAAATCCCAAAAATAATGGTTACAGTATATTCAATTGTTGTGGGAACCACTTCTCTTTCACTTCCGTAAAGCTGTATTATCATATATTGGCTGGATTTGGGTAGTCTGTTCAATTTCACTCTGAATGTTGACTGAATCCGAAAATAAGAGAGAGTGTTATAACGTCGCCTTCAGAGTTTACACAGAAACAATAATGCCGCCATGTTAAAAAACGTGCACTTTGAGACCCGTTTTCAAAAGTTTGCGTTTTCAGTTCCCCAAAAGAAAAAATAGTTTCCCGTTTTTAAGTTGAAAACGGTCTTTTGTAAACGGCCTCTTAGTCCCTTGTCAGCCACTGTAGTGCTTTGAATGGGATGGGTGGAGTGAGCCGTTGGCTGCAATTCGCAATGTCACCACAATATGCTACAAAATTTCTAATAATAAGTTAAAATATTCAAAATCTTTTTATCTTAAGACATCTGAATGCTTAAATGAGGATGTGGAAAAAACAGAAATAAAGATTGGGAAGTTACTTTGAATGGTCAGTATAAAGTCTACAAAAAACGTCAAATTACAGAAAATGACAACATATTTTTATACAGTTTATTTTTTAAATACGGTCAATAACTTCAAATAGCAGAACAAGAAAACACATCTACAAGAAGAATAGGGAAAACTATTTTATATATATCCTTGTACCCTAAAACAAATGGTAAACATTTTTGGTGTATAGCATAAGGATAAAGTACTGATATGTTATTTGTCCTAAAACATGTCTCTGGGGAAAACATTTATAACCATTTGAATTCTATTTGGTCCTGAAAACTGCCCACTCTGATTTTTACTCAAAGAGAAATCAGCCCTTATGTCAGAATAAGGGCTAATTTCATTGGACGTCTCTAAATCGGAGGCGGTGTGTCTAGCTGTCATCCTTCTTTTGAGGAGCTCCCACTGTTCTCACTAGCTGTCATGAATAACTTTGTTTCATCCATTTACACATCAACCCCTTCCAGAGTTGTAATCAAGTGATATCTTGCTTTCCAGGGGGTGTCATCACCGGTCCTATCAGTATGTGGAACTGTGAAAATGGCAGTCCAGCTCACCAATGACAAAGGATTACCCCTCCGACTGTCTCTGACATCTGATTGGATTGTCAGAATAGGCTCATATGCTTCATTACCCTCCAATATCGGTTATGAGAGATATTATACTGTCAGGCCCTATTGACCTTGCTGTTCTAATGTCAGCACTGCTCATTTTGGAAACAGGGAAAGAAGAATGGTAAAGAAATATAACAAAGCTTGTTTCTCTTCCTCTTTCTTAATGCTTATCAATACAAGCTTTTTATCTTTGAAGAGTTTTTCCCTCACCAAACCTCTTGCACTGGAGGTCATGTTTTATTCAAAAGCATGCCTCTGAGTCAAGTTAACACACATTAATAAAATATTCAATATTGTTTTGCTCTCTTCGGTGAGGCCAATAAACCTAATGCTTGCTGGTTAACAATTGTATATTGGTTTGGAAATGCCACTTTCCATCCAATCCACATGTTAATGCAACTCATGAAAACACACAAGAATTTGAACACAGAAAATGTTTTCAACAGAAACATAATTATTGTCATAGCAGCAGCCACAGTAGTTAAACAATGGCATTGGATGATTTGGCGGATTTATGAGCCCTAACAGTGAAAACAAGATCGTTTCAGACTTAATTATTGTTCTAAATTTGTTTTGATACAATCTGCTAGAAAGTGAGCATCCGAACAATTCAGCACATCAAATCTTCCTGCACTTCAATTACCGTGCTGAATGTTTTACTATAGCTTATAACACTGCTCCCCGGTGTAACTCTGGATGTGTGTGTGTCAGATAAAGTTCATTACTGGTGCTTCAAAATATACTTTTATTTGCGAGAAGAGCCTTTGCCACACCGACTCAATAAAAAACTGTTGAATTTGCAGAATGTTCATGGAACATTATTACACTGACTGCCAGCAGTTCCAGTTCAGTATATAAATGTATAGCATGACTTTTTTTAATAGGCAGTGGGTCTTTATTTACACCGTATAAGTGTTACAGGACTCTAGGTGTTCTAGGTGTACAGGACAAAAAAAAAACATAACAAATACAATTACTAGTTAAAAATAGTAAAAAACATGAATAAAGGCTTAAAATAGACTTCACTGCTTGAAAGAGAGTATAATAATCGTTCAGAATGGCATGAATCCATTAAACTTAATTGTGTTTTAACACAAATTCATATGTCATTTTGAAAAAGTCAGTCAATTTTAGGGATCGGCAAACGCACAGTTTATGTGTAATATTTTATGAGGTGGCTAATTCGTATCAATTTGTACAATCTCCACTACAATTCATATGCCAGTGACAAAGGTTTGGGGGTGGGGTTAGGGGTTGGGGCTTAAGTATTTTGTACCATTCATGTAGTTCGAATTGATTCATATCATTTATACGAATCAGCCACCTCACGTGAATTCTTGTGACATTAAGTTGTAGATCTTCAAAAGCAAAACTGTGCACGATTTTTGTGCATTTTCTCATGCGAATAATTGACAAAAAAAGATTAAAACAAACACATACTGACGTTTACTGCGTTAAACTGTAGTACTGTTAAACATTTTTTTCCCTATTTTACAGACTTTTCACATATTTTTAAAATTATAGAAATAGACTGCAAATTGCATGTTGGGTATAAAATAACATATAGTATTTAAAGTTTTTTTTTCTGGCACCCCACCTGCCGTAATATGAGTGTTTTTGGGGGATTTTTACAGTGTACCATATGTTAATCATAATAAGGTTTGATAATCATTACATTTTAAACAAAAAGTCAATCTATATTTAATTATTGTATATTCCACATTATTATCCAGAGTCTAGACTTTTTCTCATTCTGTAATTGTAATGCGTATGAGTGTATTTTTATTTGTGTGTTATACACACTGGATAAAAGGGAAAAAGAAAAACTCTCACATTTTAGCTCTTTCCCGTTATGAGCTCACAGAAGAGCCCCAGAGACATGGCAAAAGGAGGAAATGAATGATTTATTTACATTTTGAATGTGCTGCAAAAATATGCAAACGTCAGATGAAAAGCCTAAGCAAATCTATCTCCCTGAGGCAACAACAGTATGTTAAGTTGCTGCTTGAAGTCTGCATAAAGCTTTTAAAGACTGACCATGAAACCATTTTTCGTTTTCCTTATTATGGGCCAAGAAACTATTAAGCAGATGTCTCAGTTGTGCATTGTACAAATATGAGTTTTGGGAATGAACAGATGAAATACTTTTGTATTGAAGGTAATAGAAGTTTATGAGGGTGCCTTCTATCTGCCACTGCCCAATATAAGTGGTATAAATTCATGATTTATTAACAGTGTTGGTGCTTTATTTGTAACCGAGAGAACTAGACTTGGAATTCTGCATCATTCTGCTGGTATGTATCACCAGTTAAACTTCAAATAACTGACAAATAAATGTTTAGCAATGGATACATTTGTCAGTGATCTTCTAGACATCAACCACAACAAGAGAACACTACCACAACGTGTCAATTGCTGATTCTGAATAATTTTCTAAAATTACACAAAAAAAGGAGCAAGACGACTAGACCACACATGCAAACATAATATTCCTGCAAATTTCATTGCTGTTAATAATGACATTGAAACAACCATAATTGTATCGCTTTTCTTCACTAAACAACGGCGAGTTTACTATATTTCATTTTTATCACTTATGCTACAGCAAAACACATCTTTCTCTTTTCATAATGAGTGACTGACAGAAATCTCATCCCTGACCTTTACATGGGACTGGATTCAAATTGATTTTAGAAAGCCTCATCATTGTGGATGCAGAGGTTAAGTGCTCAGAGACACAATGGTGGTGCCCCAAACAGGACTACCGAAACCCTCTGGGAATTGCTTCAGACGGTTTGTAATACAATTCTGACTCTAATAAGATTGTGTTTGATTAAAACAATATAATAACCATTTTAATATATTTTAGATTACATATTAGATGTATTAGATGTCAGAGCACAGATATTCATTTCAAAGTCTTTTCAGTTTGGATGCAACCATTGTTGAGAGATGGAAAAAATACAAACCTCCACAGAAAAGTCAAAACAAAATGCTTAATAAAAAATTGTACAATAAGCACGCAAATCATCATCGTTGTCAAATCATCAACAATATCATTATGTTATACGCCTTTTTAAAATGTGCTGCTGATAGTTGGCTAACCGAACAACCTATGGCTTCAACATAGACTTGCTTGAAAACTAGGGGGCAGCTGGTACCTGATAAAAGGGAGTGGTTTGGCTTGGAGTTCCGCCAAGGGGTGGGTTTATTTACCGGTAAAGTGGGAGGAGTGCTAGTTTAAAAAGTGAACCTTAGGACAGCAGGAAATAATATTCAACGTTTGCCCCAATTGACACTTTCTCATGCGGTGTGTAAATAATGCAACAACAACACGAATTACAAGAATAGTCGTTTATAGAGCTCGGTGCACGCGGATAAAGCAACGACCAACGGTATCAACGATCGCTTTACAACCGGGTCGTAAATATCCGTTTCAATAAACAAACCGTGCTTTTAAAGGTTAATTGTACACAAACCGGGATTAAATTATACGCAGAATGTTAGAATTTATATAGCGACCATTAAACTGAAAAGTGAGTTTCAGAAACTGCGCTGTCGCTAGAGACAACTGCATCTAGGCAACACTAACGAAATTAATACGTCTGTGATTTGGTAACCAAAAATTACCCGAATCACATTTATTTCGCCGGGACATTTAAACCATAGACCGTGGTCCTCGTAGGATTCGGTTATCCTCAGGCAACAGCCCTTGCGAGTGGAAGTCTAAATGGGCTGGGCCGCCTAGTGTCTTCTACTGGGAGTCGTTCCGTGTCGTGTGTGACAATAGAGGAGCTGAAGGTGATCGCGAGAGCATCATCGTCGTATTGCTCCTCACGGAGAAAAACTACAGCTGCACCTCGCGTTACGTTTTAGTCGGACAGAGATACTGCACGCTGAAGAAGTTTATTCCCAACCACGGTTATTTGACGCAAACTGGACAAACTGGTATCACTCCTCGTCCACGCGTGGGCTGCGCGCATTTCGGCGTGCCGGGATCAGCCGCACAAGAGAGATCTGCGAGGCGCTGTGCAATCGTGCAAGTCGCGAATCGGATTCGTTCGTGTGAACGGCGGATGTAATTTTTCTAGGACATCAACCAAAGGGTTTCTTCAATCGCACGAGCGTTTGAACCAATACGGCTGGATATTCATCCTTCAACCAGGCGAGATACGTCTCACTTGGACGAGACTCGGTCGTTGGAGTCGGTGTGTATATACGCACTTTGACGAGGTCCGAACAGGTGTACGCGTTTACAACTCCATCCGGACTGATCATTGAAGGTCGAGCTCTCAGTGCGGAATAGGAAATTATTATAAACACATTTATTATTTTTTCACGAAATCAGGACTTAATCTGGGAACTATGGAAATCCAATGGCTTATTATAGCCTTTGCTGTTTTTGGTGAGTTACGTTTTTAACCACGCATTTCATCATTCTGACATCCTACAAGAGATGATGAATCGCATGTCTGTCCTTTCATTTTTTTGTAGGACATCATATTACACGGGCTGTTTAATAAAAACTTGTTGCTGTTCATTGTCCTTTTTGATGAATGAACCTTATATTAGAAAGAATACAGACAACCTCTGCAACTAGTGATGCTCAAAGTTAAAGCTTGATTTTCAAGTTTTAAATGCCAGAGAAGTAAAGATATTATAGTATTATGTTTGTTGAATGTCAAAGTAGTGAAAACGGCTTGATGGTTTCCTCCCTGAGCTATATAATCATATGCTTTTTAAAGCTGTCATGTTGGCTGTATACAATGTATAGACTCCATATAGATCCTAGTATTGAAGCAGTGTGGCTGTGAGAATGCATTCGGAAGCAGAATGTCCAGTGAACATTGTCTGAATCCCTCCTTGTTTAATATTAAGAGTTATATTCACTGAGTTGATTTTGTCCCAAGATGCATTTCCTGACTTGTTTTCCCCCACTTTGACAAACACAAGCTGGGTCTTAACAGCTCTGGTCAGATGAGAAGGGTATAGTCTCAGGTTAATGTAGTTTTAGAAAGCCCTGCGGGAGATTGATGTACCCATATGGGTTAAATCAAGCAAACGTGGACACATTGATTGATCTGGGAACACTGCACAATTCACCCTTAAGCATGCCTAGATAACTTCCTGTTTTAAATATTCATCTAGAGCTCAAGGGTGCTTAAACGCTCATGTCGAAACGTAGGACAAACCAACACACCTTCCTTTGCCTACAGTTTAGACATGACCGCACACACCTGTATGATGTCATATACTGTAATAGTGTGTCATCGGGTCATGTTTGCATTTGACGTGATTGACAGTGGGGTAGAGAAGAGTGTATTAGTCACAGGAAGTCACAGTTTTTCTTTGCTAGTTTGATTATTTTTAATATTTGTCTTTTGAAGATGACTAGTCTAGACATTATTACCAGCTGCTGGACAGCTGGAGTTTTTGTGTTTGTGTGTAGTTTTTTTAAAGCATGTTTTGCTCTTAAACTAGGTTAATGTGACACCGAGACTGGACTCAGTCGAACCCCCAACAGACTATAGCCACGAAAGACCTTGTGTCAGACTCCGACGAAACATTATCATCTTTACATATCCCCCATTCTTTACCTCACCAGGCTAGCATAGTCATTCAGACCTCTCTACCTCTTCACAAACAACAGATGGCCTTACCCTCCCGGACAAGAGACATGTTAGTTCTGCAGGGAGGGTACTGAGTGAGGATGGACCATTGGCTGACTCTTGGCTTTCATACCACATAAATATTTATCATCTGTTCCTGCGTTTACGTTGTCAGAGAGCTGTGTCTGTGGCTTGCATGCCAACTATTGCACTGCAACTTTGGGTCTGAGAATTACATGCAGAAATGAATCATATGATCATTCACAGGAGCATTTTGCCCTGTATATGGCGTTAAAATGCTTGGATAAAATTCATTCTTTGGACTGTGTTTAAAAAAGAGACTAACTAGACTCTCAGATCTGAAATTTTCTTTTTAATCCAGGGAAATTATATCTAGTTTACGTAAAATTCGCTTCGTACTCCCCGAATTAACATTCATGAGCTTATAAGGTTTCTATTGTGTCCCCCAACTTTTCAGGTGGCTTCTATGTCCCTGAATAAATGACTTGCAAATCATCATATTCTAGTGAAGAACTTCATCACAGATGGGCCAGAGAACAGAAGAGCTCTAGGGTTTTTGAGGAAATTTACATGTACACGAATTGGCTAATTTTTATTTGCATGTAAGCTGGTGACACAGCAGAGCCTTTCACAGATGGACGGCATAACGTTTCAGTAAACTGCTCCGTAATTCACCATCCCCCTTTTATCTCATCGGCGTTGTCCTGTAACACTCACGAATCAGCAGGAGAGGCTGCAACGGCCAGAGCCATTGAAAGAGAGAGTCGTGACAATGTAAGTTCAAAATTTTCACGTGTCACGTGAATCATGGAGGGTTCAAATAGTTCCAGGAAGTTATGTAATTCTCTTTAATTGCTTTATTTCCTTCATTTTTTTAAATTCATTAAATGACTTACGTATTTAATTGGGTTAAAAATTCGTCACAATCGGCCTGTTTAGCTGCAGCTCTAATCGCGACTAGTAACTTCTGAGGTACTATTGAGATCCTCCATGAAACACCATTTCTGTGAAAAAACTGTTCCATTGGAGTCAACAGAGTTGACGCCACTCTCTCTCAATGGCTCTGGTTAAGACCACTCTCGTTCACACAAGTTAATAGGCCGTCAAACTGGTATACGCAACTGTAAAAGCTTTTACAGTAAAAACTTTGACACCTTGTAAAAACTTTTACAGTTGCGCAACTCTTTTTTTAGCGTAGCCATGGTGTCCATAATTAGCGTTTCTCACTCGTGGGGAAAATGTTTTTTACTGGGCCTGTTTTGAATTCTTATTTCAAGGTGTCATGCATACATCGAGGCCTGCAGATAGGGCATGCATGTAGATTGATAATATCGGTGCGTTTGTCTGAACATAAGGTTTGTTAAAGCACAAGGGGTCCTAATAAGCATCGTTGTCACATTTGAGAAACACGTTACAGACCAGAAGTATGCTTTCACACTTTTTTTATGCAAGCGTTTGAAGGCAGTAGAGCAGACTGTCATTTGAAAAGGTGAATAGTAAGAAGTGAGAGAAAAGAGACTTCATTAGAGAATATTTCAGGTGTTTGTTTGAAGCCTTTATTAACCTCCTACTGACTCGAACGCAATAGCCAAGGTTAGTCTCACTGCATGGAGTTCACAAAAAACAAGGTTCCCATTCTCAGCCGTTCACTATACTTGACTTATTAAAGCCTCACAGAAAGGGTTTTGGTGGTTTTAGGAATGTGTGTGAGGCACTACACCTCTCTATTGACAGTAATAGAGAGTTTTCCTGCCTAACAGCTTCAACTCTTTTGAGGAGGCTATTTGGTAGATATAGGAGGATGGCTGCAAGAACTTTTAAAGAGGCAGTGTAGAGATATTAGCGAGGTTGCCAATTGCAACCAACATCTCAACGGCCGAAACCGATATCAAATCCAAAAATGGTAGGCTTATACGTGTCCTAAGCAAAAGCGATGCAATGCCACGACACGTGATGAAAGGTATCTTTTCCATGTTAATCAAAGGTTTTGTCACACAACGATCTCATTCGATGTTAGTTCTGCACCTCATTAATATTAATCGGCAAAGATGGATGAGGACAGGCTATATATACACGTTTGATTTCACATGTTTAGATTCTGAAATTATAGTTTAGCGTCCGTTGAGGCATCACTGAAGTCATGAGATTGGCTGTGTTATGTGATTGATTGTTGCGTCCTGACAAACAATTGACAAACAATTGGTATTGACAAACAAATCGCTTATCACAGGAATCTCATCGCATCACGTTGGGTTATAATGCGGTGCAACATGATCATACTTTGATCTTGAGTATGAGCACTAAAGGTAGAGGCGGGGGCGCCAGATATTTTTTCTTTCGGCCAAAACCAACAAGGCCATTTTCGGGGGAATGTTTCCAGCAGCCGAAATTTCGGTGCATCACTACTGAATTAGATAACGTATTAACGAAATGCGCTCTGTAGAGCAGTCTGTCAGTTTAGCGCTACGTTAGAAACAACATGGTTAATTCCAAACAACGCTTTATTATGTAAGGTCTTTTTACACCTCTGAAGACAGTTATTTATATTATATTGCATGTCTGTTAACAGATCCTCCAAATTACACATTGGGCCTTTAATACTAGAGTTAGTGGCTCTGTTGATGTAGTCTTGTCTTATAGTGGGTTTTCCAATTGACCTTGAAAACATCTTGAGGGTAATGTATGGTAAGTTCCAAATATTTATTTATGGTCCTTATTTTGTCATCCTGGATCAGAATAACACATTCTCTGTAATGCTGTGGCATTCAAGTTTATTTTCTATAGAATGAATCTGTTATTGTTATGGAAAGGTTGTCTCAGGGGGAACAGAAAACTGGTTGACTGACATTTGAAGTAGGCATAGTGCTCATTCTAAAACCTTACCATGTAAGACCTCGGTGCTGTGTACGCCCAAGATTCAGCTTCTGCACATGGAGTTATGAAACCCACCAAAATGTAAAGCTTTCGTAGAACACGCACATTGCACAGATAAATGGCTAATACATTTTCATAGGCCCATGATCAACGCTGTCTTTCAGAAGAACCTCTTTACACCTCCCACTCAACTCTGTGGTATCTCTCTCGGTTCTTCTCTATGACTCTTCAGTCATCTGAGTGTCACTCTATTGCTACGCAGTTGTTGAAAGAACATTGGTGCCCTTTGAAAACCTTGACTGTCGTGGTAGTTGAGAAAATCTCAGCTGTCTGACACTAAAGTGACCCTTTCAGCCCCAAAACGCTTATACGTGACTTTTAAATGCTTGCCTAAGTATATGCCATGGTCTTGTTTGTCATCTGCATAATACATCCTATGTGTGATGTGTGTATAACATACTGTTCAGTTTTCACGGTTCAGAGGATTATTAATCACCATCATAGAGAGGATTTCTGTGTATATTCACAGGTAATTACCCTCTGTCTGAACTGTCTATATGAGCTGGTAATTCCACTTCAATTATTCTAGTAAAACATTTTAAATGGAGATGGCTATGTTTACATTTTACTTTTCATGCCATGGCTAGGCATTGGCTTCATAGTTTATGGTTCAATATTGTGGGATGTCGTTTAAATAGTAGTTCAGGTTGAGATTTTTTTTTGTGAACTATGAAAGTTTTATTCTCAAATCTCAATGGATACACGGCCAACCCACCGTACAGCAAGCTGACTGAGCACTTGACTGGCAGGCGAGACCCACCAATGTTTTTTTTCTTCTGTGCCTGATACTAATGCTTATCAAGACATGACCCAAAATAGTATTTTTTAAGTTTCCCTAACATTTACTTGTCACGTCTTTTTCAGATGTTTATTTGATGTAATTTCAGATGTTAGCTTTGAAAGACGGTTTATATTCCAAGTTTATGGAAAGACACATTGGGTCCTTATCTAATTTATAAGATCATACCTGCTGGTTTATAAATAAATGTAATTGATTTAAACTTAATCTTGCAATAACAGTATTTGATGTTCCGGTCAGAAAGCCTTAGCTTTGGTATGTTTCATAGTTTACTCTTTGTCCCTGTAGGATGTGTTGATGTGCTAGAAGCATGTAAAGAATCAAGCTAGGAGCATCAAGAAGACATTTAATTCAGGTGTGTCTGATGTGTCATTATCTGGGCTGCTACTGCAAGACTTTATAGGCTCAAGTGTTTGTGATTGTACTTTGAAGCTCCAATGTCTCTGCGCATTTGAATGGCTTTGTGGTTTATTTTGTCTCTTCCTTGCGCATTTTTGTGCGTGGGTACTGTAGGTGTGCGTTTGCCTGAAGTGGCTCAGATTATATGGAAACAAAATGGAAACATGCAGCATGTGGCTGGGGCTGGTAAGCTCATTTCTGCCCCCTTGGCTATTACACAAGAGTTTGGCAGTGGGTTCTGATCCATGTCTGGTACCCGTCTCTGGCTGTTCTACACGTACAAACATGGAAGACTAGGCCTTCTCTGAAGATCTGATCAGGAAACATTAAAACATTCTGGACCTCAAGCGGCAATCTTTAAATGTAGCTGTGACACTTCGAATTTTCCTTTGAGTCAGACAGATCCTCCTGCCCCCATCTCCAAACAGCCGAGCACCATTGTGTGCACCCCCCGCCCCCGCACCCACACAGCACACCCCTAATGACCAGCGGAAGCCCTTTCACCCACCCCAAAGACAATTTGCTATGTGCTGTAATACAACATTGATATCTTCTGCCATGGTACATCTGTAAACCAGACGAGAAATGTTTAAGAAAATCTGTTCGCGTTTTTTTAGTTTAGCAATCTGAAGGTTAGAAATGTTTTGGGTTATGTAGACCTAACAGATAGAAAGCAAGGTTAAGACTTTGTTTATCTGTTTACATTTAGAGTATTTGACAGCTATGGATTACATTCTTAAAGGGATAGTTCACCCCCAAAAAATCTTCTTTTGTGTTCAATAAAACAAATATTTTTTGAATAATGAAACAAAGCAATTCTGGAACACAATTGAGTTCCATGGAAGTAGTTTTCTCCCACTGTTTGGTTACAACCATTTTTTTAATTATCTTAAAAGAGTAAACCATGACGGGATGAAAACACAAGGTTTTGAGTTGGTTGACATACAGCAGGATTGTTTCGTCAAGCCAACATAACTAGAGGTCCTGCACGCTCACAAGACCCTGGTACCACCAGAAGTTTTCACTTCTCTCGCTTGAAGGTCTTGAAAACACTCACAATGCCAACCCTAATGATAAGTGTCTGTCGAGCACGAGAACTACTTCTGGATATAGGCGAAAAGCTAACTCTCTGAAGTCACATTCTGCCATTATTGTTTTCGCAAACCCCAGGCATCTGAGTGATCACACTTAGAACCATAGAATAAAGCCGTCAATCAGGATCCGTATGCAGGCAGGGCTTCATTAACTGTGGTCTGATGGCTGCTGTCTGTTTTCTTTAGAACAAAGAAGCGAGTGGACGGGCCATAATGGTGGGTTAGAAATGAGAGATTAGAGGATGAAGGGTTCTTTCTGGCCATGCTGCCATCTAAAAGCTAAGTGTGACTGACAAATGCTAAGAATGCCTGCCAGAAGAGACTAATTATTTGTTAATTAGTTGCCTTTCGATGTTGTGCTGAATGCACACACATACAGATGGAGATTTTGAGTTAAAAGATAAAAACTGTCATTTGCTGAGGATGCATCTGTAAATTCAGTGCGGTCGCATTTCCACTGTGAGCTAAACATTGAATATTCGCAATTTTATAGATTTTTAAGCTTCAATCCATAACTATTTTGAACTGAATGTAATCAAAAATCAGCGTTCAAAACTGTTTTCTTACCTCAGCCCGATTCGCAATGATAAGCTTATAATAATGATGTATAATTTCTAAAGTTTAGAATATAGAACATTTTCAAAATTATGTCATTTATGATTTCACAATACTGGAGAAAAGTGTTGATAACTTGCAAACCAATGTGATATGAGATTTCAGTTTGTTAAAGCATTTAAAATTTTATCAAAATGGGATCTTGACATATAAACCGTAAATGTGTCCTATTGTGTAACGGCAACAATTTTGAAAATAACCAACAATAAAGATATATCTCTCTTATGCTATTTAATATTTTAAATACAAACATTAATAATATTTAATAATGTTTTATTAACAGTTTGTATTCTACATTTACTGCTCTCACACCACAGTTTATTCGTCTCTCGGCAGACCTAAAACCTTTAATCGTCAAAGTATTAAAGCAGTTCAGTTATTGAAAACCATTGCAATATGCCTATTGCAGTCGAATCTCGACCCTCGTAAAGATAAGTAGTGCAGTCATTTTGTGTGTCAAGCTGAGATTTAGACGCAAAACTTAGAGATTGCAGCTTCAAGTATTTATTTAATGTTTGACTGCTTGAAAAAAAGAAATACTTTTACGAGCAAGGACCAAAATATTGAGTTTCTATATATTGAATATTGTCAAAAGATTGAAAAGTATTGAACTGTAATATGACCCTCCACACTGCTCAAAAACAAAAGGAGTAATGGAGAGGGGGGAGGGAAAGACAAACGCTCCGAGTCGGGAGTTGGTTTGTGTGTCTGGAGGGGGTCTGGGGCCGGGCAGACTAGACACTCAGCATCGCAGACAGTGGATCTGACGAATATCAGAATGGGATGAGGGGCTTTCAAAGCACTGCTCAGTGGACTGGTCACAAACACTGAATTTTTTTGTATGTCCGTGGTAATGACGGATGAAACTGTGAAATGGGGTGTCTGCGACCGGCTCATGAATAATTCACGAGGGGACTCAAGGGACAGCAATAAGGCGGGTCAATGTATGGGCGTTGGTTGAATGAACAGATGTTGTTATGACTGAAGGCTTAGTATGGTTTAATAGGATTTTATCCTAGTGGCACATATTTCGAGATCAATATCTTATTTTGGTGCTGGAGCAACATTCTTACAAACCAAAACAGATTTTGGGGTTAGAGGTAGAGCTGGGGCTTGAAATACATTCTCACCAGTCTGTCATATTTTATTAGATTTAAGAGGTTGTTGTGTTTAATGGTAGGAATGGCAGCGTCAAAAGATCCAATGTCCAAAACCCAAAGTTTTTGTCATGTTTTTATCCAGTGTACTACAGCTGTGAAATTGACTCCGGTAAAGTTACTTAGCAGTGCAACAACGGTCATAAATCTGATGTTGTTAACCTATTCACGGCACAGATAATTTAGGGTTTTCGGCGAAGACCTTTGGGGGAAATAAAACATGGTCTGACGTAATACAGCGCAGGACTAAACTTTGAAAGCAGACACTGTGTCCTAACCAGACGTGACGAAAAAGTGTCATATTGAATCCATGGTCGCTTA
The DNA here is from genome assembly GCF_947034865.1 of Barbatula barbatula. NCBI lineage: Eukaryota > Metazoa > Chordata > Actinopteri > Cypriniformes > Nemacheilidae > Barbatula > Barbatula barbatula. Next base: position 14,644,384 of record NC_136772.1, read on the forward strand.
TCAGTACAAAAACTGTCTTAGGAACTGGTTAGGACACAGTTTAAACCTGTTGCATTTAAGAGACGGAAGCTCAAAACTGTTGTTACGTTTACTCGATAGATACGGCAAAATTAGCAAGTGGAAACTGAGATTAATATTGATCTCAAATGAAATTAACTATTAAATTAACTATCTAGATCGATAAACGCCACAGCTACATTTAAAGCATGCGGTATCACTGCTGACAAGTTAAATGTGTTAGCGATTTCCTCTGCCTGTGCCACTAATGACTTTTACTGCCTCCTTTGCCTCAGGATTAAGTAAAAACCGTGAAAGTATCGCTGTCATGTAGTGAAATACAGCTGCAACTCTACATGCTTTTGCATCCAGTTGTGTTAAGTGTTATTGTTAATGTAGTATAATGTAGCAAGGAGTTGTTTTTCAAAAAGATTTATCCAGTGTTTTTCTTGTTTTGGTAATAAGAGCAGCCTCCACAACAGGAGAATATACAAAGAGTATTTAAAGGCCCACGAGTTACCTATAATATAAAGTACTGAGGCCTTCTTACAAAGTAGCTCAAATGACAACTAACTTACTCATCATATCTGTAAATTCTGGATATATGTATGCAAATGCCGGTTATGGGGTTTGAGAGGAAGCACTTAGCATTTTTTGACCTAGCTTCTATGTTTTTGCAGCGTCGGAGTAACATTTCTGATGCGAAAGATGATGTTTCTGTAACATATAAATGCATTTATGACTTTTTAATGTCTTTGGAACATAAATGTGAGCATACATATTTAAAGTGCGTGTATGAGATGTGTAGATGGTAAGCCCTCTGTCTGACCTTTGTGTTCACAGTAAAAAGCAAAGTGTTAGATGGGTCAATGGATTATTAATGGAGAGAAGAACTCAGCAGGTCAGCAGATGGCTGAATGGCTCGTATCCTCTTGCTGGGAGGGAGAGCACTGATCTTTGTGCACCCGGCTACTTAAAAATCGAATAGAAGAAGTCTTCTGGGAACAGACAATTTTTAGTTAATCTAACAAAACTGGCAAGCAGTAGGACTGTTTATAAGACTTTCAAGGTACGGTGTGGGAGTGCTACATGGGCATGTGATCTTAAGCTCATGCTTGGGTGGGTTAATAAACGTACAAGACCACACATATTTTATCACCACTTTGCTCACTCAAGGCCTTTTAGAGCAGAAGCTATAGTATATAGTTGGATTTGACTGATAATGGCATTGCCAATGTTTTTGCTTTTTTGGACCTCGGACCCCAGATAATTTTATGTGTTTCCGTTATCTGACCCTGTCAAATGAAACATTTCGGTTACATGCACGTTCCACTGATGTCCACACATGTTTCACATAAATGTCCTGTCTGGCCTAGTTCTTTTAGGACCCTTGCAATGTAGAGGCGTGTTGGGCATCAGGTGTCTTGACCACAGGCGTGACTGTGGTTTGTATTAATGTACATGTGCAGTCAGAAGTGGACCGGTGTACCACCTGTTCCCTTGTCCTGAGGATATTGTTCATACTGTAGAAGATGAATGAGTCCAGTGTGTGCCAGAAACAAGCACTACAGTTCATCTAAAGCCGTCAGTCAAGGTCCAGCGAAGAAACATCCTGACCCAACAAAAGAATAGCAGCTTCATGGAGCCGAAATAAATAGCCAACTGCGAGATCCATGAACTGTCTTTATCTTCAAGGTCGATGCTTTCGCTTAAAAGCAGAAAATACTCCGAATGGATAATCGTAGGTCCGCAGCGAGCCAATCCCTTGAAAGAAATGAATCTGCGTTAAACAGGGGCCAGCACTCTCACCTATTGTGTTAAGCAGCAGGCTTCCTTTTGAAGCTAAAGATGGAGTGGCTTTGAAGGGCTAAATGGCTGCCAATTACGGGGAAGCTAAACAAAATAGCCTTTGCTCTTCAGTTTGTGTGATACGTCCATTAAGAAGTAAGGGGCAAAACGCACAGTTCCAATAACTAGCTGTTCTGAGTTGGTCTTATAAGTGCTTTTTTGCTCCACGTTGGTCTTCTAATGCATCAGCGTTTTAAAAGGCAGATGCTAATGCACACTTCAGTGGCTAATGCAGGATGCTGTGTTCTCCAGTGGAAAGCGGCTTCGTAATGACAGCGACGTCATTCACACACTCTTGTATTTTCTATAATTAAGCACAATTGAATGAGCAAAAGTCCTGTTGTACTGAATAACAGCATGGCTGTGATTATATTTGATCTATGGTTAGTGATTGAATCACAGCTAGCTATATGATAATAACATAGATTATCCTGTACTAAAGTTGACATACACCTGACTGGTAATGTGTTGTGTTGCCTTCTTGATGTTTGCTCCTTTTGTAATTCTTAGCATAATCTTTTTTTGTGTAAAGGCCATTGGACATTGAGTCTGAAAGTTCTGCACGTTAAAAAATAAATACGACCTCGCGTTGTGTCAATCACATTTACACACCACCTCCGTTATTTTCGTCCGTTACTTGTGTCTTTCAGTCTTCCCGAGTGTTATAATATCTTAACATTCTACAGTCACTGTTGAAAAGAGGTTAGATATACAGAAGATAATACAAATATTGCGCAGGACTTGGAGGATTTTTTTGAAGACCAGTGACCGGTTTAATAACCTTTCCAATTGTAAACTATATGTAAACATCTGTAATGTGAAATAATCTGCTCAGGGCCATATTTGATATATACAGAAATTTGTAAAATTGCAGAAAATTTGCAGATTGTGCATTAGTAATGTTTATAAAATTAAATCAGTATTGGTATTATGTTTATATAATTTACATATCATTTTTGTTCAGGGTAAAATTGTGGTGTTGTTGGTCTATTACTATTTCACACCGAAATCCTGAGGCCAATAATTGTAACGCACACGAAGGTCCGTCCACTTGCCGTTTCATTCATCTGGTTTCCCTGCAGCTGAGGCCTGGAGAAAATTGGCTTTCAGGAAAATCGAGTGGAAACGAATTCATTTGCTAAAATTGTGAGCGTCTATTTAACAGGAGGTTGCTGTAAGGAGAGCCTGGCTCAACTGTGCCCCTCTGCCCCACACCTCACTGGCTGGCTTCATTACGAACACCTCCATGCCTAGTTTATTCCCCCTCATTGAGATAACAAGGGAAATGGTGCACACACAAAGGCAGGCACACTCATAACATTTATCATTTGCGAGCAATGTTTAGCATCATAAAATCGGTAGTATGAATGTAGGTTGTAAATGTCAAAAAGGGGTCTTGTAGACACGGGTACTCTGAAAGCAATGGAAGTTGTTTAACAGACAGGACTACAAGTAAAATAAACGTTTAGAAGTTAAGAGTAGTGATTTTTAAATATCTTTATCAAATATCCTTGATAAGATGTGTCCGACATTGCTTGTATTGTTAATAACCCAGTCATTCATCTTTTTGAGATCAAAAGTCTATTCAAAGTGGCATCAAGTAATAGCAACGAATTTCCAGGCTTTGGGAAAAAATGTGCAGTGAATTTTGTCTTTCTGTCTTGTGATTTGAAGGTGTCAAAATGTGTACATTTATGTTTTTAAAAACCGTGAGCTCCTTGCACTACCTTTGTGAGAGTTTTAACTACAATGTTTGTACGTGCATTTACATTTTACAAATGACCTATTCACCTTTGTGGAACTATTAATCCTTAAACCTGTTAAAAGTTTGCCTGGAAATTAATCTTGATCCATCTCATTTTGGCAAGCCACCATCCTCAGTTCCTTTAAGGACTTCTAGCAGAAACCACTCAGTGGATCTATGAACCGCCATTGCTGGGAAGAAAATGTTCCATTGGTATCTTAGCAGTTGACGCGACTCTCTCTCTCTCTCTCTCTCTCAATGGCTCTAGCAGAAACCAAAACTGAAGTCTGCTATAGAATGTTCCATTTAGACAGCTGCTGTTTCTCAGGTCTGTTTTAGGCAATTTTGCAGTCATAGAAGACAGCAGTGTCATTCTGATGCTACTGTATAAAGCTGTGGTCTGGATCTTGATAGAACATGTGGATTAAGTAACACATAAGTGCTGACATCACACTCCTCTGTCACAAGCGCTCTAACAAGAAGTGGAGACAAAATTTTAAGGTCTTTCTCATGATCTTATGTTCACCAATGTGTCAAATGTTTTTTTTCTTTGACACTGTAGATTCTTTCACGTGCAGGTCATAGCATTATCAAAACTCACGTTTGTAGATGCATTAGAGGCTTGATGAAATGGGAGTCATGTGACAGAGACTTCACATTAACTGGAACAATGGTTTTCATGCTCTCCCCTATCCTAGGTTTTATTTAAGTGGAGCACGTTTAGTGGATTTTCTGCCCGATGCTTGTTTATCCCCCTTGGCCTGGTGTATCTGGCGGCACAGGTGTTTATTCAAGCACGACGCTCGAGCTTTGTGTGCAAGCTCTGCCATTTGCTCGGTGTTCTGCGGAGCGTGCGGATAAAAAGCAGTTGAAAAAGAGCGAGCAATGCCGTCTGAGCGTTTGAAGGTTTCTTCATTGGGACCGAGTTTTAGAGCTCAGGGCACACATCTTGAGAGTCTGTTTGAAGTGACAACTTTGGGCACCTGAGAGGGTGTGTTTGACACAGAAACAGGTCTTTTTTGTTCACGTTTGTCACATTGACTCTGACACCGAGGCGTGTGGGTGTGTGTGTGAAGTGGGATTATCCATAGCAGGTTTGAGGGTGTCACATTATAATGAAGTTGAGATTGTGCCTCTGTGGGGAAGACATAGCATGCTTCAACACTGGATTAGTTCTTTATTCGCCTTATCTTTGTCATGTGTGCATAATCCTCAATGTGTCTTTTCGTTTTTCAATTTTGAGCTGACAATGTTAACGTGTCGCTAAGGTAACGTCACAATACTTTAACTATACACAATGTATGCAAATATTATGTGAACTTTTATGTATTGTGTTGAATATACATAAATTCTTTAGTTGAAATACATTGAACTATGTTTTATTATTGCCTAAATAAACATTTTTAGTCAGTGTTGCGGTTAAGTGCTTCTCATCTGCCATGTTTGATAAACTTTTCTTGTATTACAATACATTCTGGGATACAAAATGCTATGTTATAACTGGGCTAAACGTTTTTAAAATGCGGCATAAACAGAAGCGACGATTGTCTTTATTCCTATTGTTACATATCTGAGTAAAACAAAAAAAAAGGTTGATTTGGTCTATTGGGTTCTGGTTGGCTGAGTATTGCTAACAAAATGGAGGCAGAATTTAATCTTTCAAGCGGTATGTTGCAAATGGCCCTCCTTGCGCCATTACTTGTGACATTAAGAAAAGTGATGGGAGATAAGTTTGTTTATGTTTTTGTATATAGATTATGAAGGAAGTCAACCAAATGAATTGAATTAATGAATGAAAATTCATGAAGTGCGCAGATAAATAAGTTATTAAAAACACTACAATATTCCCAATTAAAAGCAGTTTTCACGATGACTTTTAAAGGGCGAGTTTTAAATAGTGTCAGGTGCACACATGAGGCCTTAAATATGCTGTCTCCGTAGGCAGTTTACTAGGTTCCAAAACCCCCAACACTGATCTTCTCTGGATTGAGCTTCAATAGAGTGTGTTTTAATGCCTTGTTAGGACGGGCAGCTGTGGTCGTCGGAGTGCAGGTAGAACACCTCTGATGAGGGATTTAGAACCTCATTTTCAGCCTACGTGAGCTGTCGTTGTACTTTGAAGTCTCTGTGAGCCCGCTAAACCTCGCTGAAAGGGTTCAAAGATCTATGAAACAGACATGAGCAGCAGGAATTCTCTCACATTTGGTCACAGGCAAAAACAGCAGAATGGAGAAGAAAAGAAAGAAATGATTAGTGAGGAGCGAAAGACAAAGGGGACCTTTATCTAGGAGAGAGAGGGATGGAAGGTTTTATTGTATTTTCTTCTGAGTTATGTAGCTCTGTATGAGAAGAATAAAATGTGTGACTTCGTTTAAGGTCTCATCAGTTGTCGTGGGCATGCCTTTTCAAGCATGAACACAACCTCTGTTTAGGAGAATACCAGTAGGGATCGGAAAAGCTTACTTGAGATCTTGAGTACTTTAATGATATTGTGTAGCATTTAAATGAGATTTTTTAATCTAAAACATTTTACACAGAATTTATAAAATCTCCACACTACATTGCTGATAGCTTCTTCATCAGACAGCAATTTGTGTCAACAGACTACACAATTTCTTTTAGCCAGGAAGTGCATTTTTCATAGCAGTGTTCTTCTTTTAAAGTCCCTGTGAACCAGAAGTTGCAATCCTTATTACTTCTGTGTTTTGATGAAATAGTGGGCGTGGCTTTCGTCTTTCTCTGCAATTTGATTGGATGTATAAAAATAGCCATTGCATTTTTGAATAAAGCTGGCAGCAGACTGAGAGTTCAAGGGGAGGAGTTAACGGATGCTTCCTCAAACCGTCTCATATACGTTATTTGAGAATGATAATCACTACAGGGCAGTGCAGTTCAGATTTTAAAGGAGACATGTGACATGGCTTAAACACATGTTATCGTTCGTTATGTAATGCAATGTGTATACACGATTTAAGCTTAAAAAACGCTGTATTTTTCACCTACCGTGCATCTTTGTAACTCTTCTTTGCCCCACCTCCCTGAAACGTGCAGATTTTTTAGGAAGCTCATCGCTCTGAAAAGAGAGGTATGCTATGATTGGCCAGTTAACCAGTGCATAGTGATTGGTCGAAGACTACAAGGGTGTAACGGAAATGTAACGCCTCTTACCATATAAGGAAAATCAGGTTCCAATGCAATTGTACTGACAGGTACGCCCACCTTACTTGCACATTCATTTGGGCGGTCTTAGTCAAATCATACCACAAACTGACATAGATTTGTGGGGGTGTGGTTACACGAGGCGTTTCAGGAAGGAGCATTCGCTTTTAGATAGAATGCATATTTTGTTCCTACACTTTATTTTTTGACATTAACATGCATGGGCAACTTGTAACACACCAAAGACACAGAAAAACACGTATTCATGCCACATCGCCCCTTTAACTGAAGATGTTGCGATCACACAAATTTAAAAATAGAATGACCCACATTTATAAACTATTTACAATAAATGCTGGCATGATCATAGAAAACAAAAGGCATTATAATTGTTACTGAATGATCATAGTGGACTTGCTAAAGTTTTTGAACCCTGAATATTGATTTATATTATGTACTTAACATGTATGTATTTGATTTATCAAATTCTCATCCATGATAGTGCTCTTTATGTTGTATCAGCCAATACCCGATGGACACAAGGTTTTGTTGTTGTGGTCATTCCTTTTAGCAGCCTGTCAGACATCTAGACGGCATGTTCTTGTCCTGCAATGGTGCTTGCATGCGTATTACGACACACAGACAGACAGTCTCTTTTTAACTTGCATTGGCAGACGGTACTCTAAAAATTTGGAAGCCAACCCACAATGCACCAGGTTGTGATGAAAATGAGACCGCTCGACAACCGCTTGCATCTCTTCAAGGCCTCTTTTCAAAGTCTTTTTTATTGCATTTAATTCATTTTAATAATATCAACATGGCTGTTTGAGTTTTGAGTTTATGGAAAGATTTTGTATCATCTTAAGAGCCTTGAGCTGTGATTATTTTAAAAAGACGTCACATTCAGAATGCAAATCCTATTAAAATGCTTTATGGCAAAAACTGAGTTAAAAACGCAGATTATTTCAAGATTTCAAATGGATTCCTGAACTCAAGCAGAAATGTATCCTGATACCGTGCGCGTGACAAAACCGCACAATACAAGTGCCGAGGGGTGAGGGAAAAAGATGGAGTAGCTTTGCATATATTGTAAATATGGCTCCACATCATTTTTTCGACTGACTTGGCGCGGCATGGTCTGTTCATTCTTCATCTAAATAGACTTTCCGGGCATGCACACTGCTGCTTGGAGGCTGAAGTCCACTGACTGCTGCTGTGAGGGAAGTGAATGGGAGGATGGGTGAAAAAGGACAGCGGCATCAAGTGAAAAAAATTGCTACTACGGTTATTTATGGATGGAGGGAATTGTGCCTGAAGACACAGTTTGTACTAATGATGCACTTGCTCTTTATATTTGCTGGGGTCCAGTTTTACAACGATCCCGTTTGCAACCAGCACGAATTACATCCGGTGGTCTATGGACGATGGGTTCTTTGCTACTCCAGGGTCCTCCATAGTTCCTAATGCATAGTCACTGTCAATTTACCCCCTCCGTTCATTATCCAGTTCTGTGTACCTCTTTTTATTTCCTGCTGGTCTGTTTTGGTCTCGACCCAGGAAACCATGTGGCTGGTTCGAATCTCAGTGCCAGCAGGTCATGACTGAAGTGCCCTTGAGCAAGGCACCTTACCCCTGATTGCTTTGCAGTAATGTGCCACTGTAAAAAAAAGTCGCTTTGGATTAAAGCGTCTGCCAAATGAATAAATGTAAATGTGAATGTAGTCATTCTGCAAGTCGTGTTGTAGTCAGGTCTCAAGGATTGGTTGTGTTGGTGTTGCTGGTCTTTGCACACCTAGCAGGCTAGAAAGCTCTTATGAATGTGAATCAAAAGGTTTGTACTTACGGCTCTGCTAGTTCACTTTTTTAGCTCAGAGGCAGTGGCATTTAGGATTTGTTTCATTTGTAGCTTTGCGTTCCACTGCATACATGGCTAAGCCTTCTTTAACACCATCAACATTGGAATGGATCCTCACAAGTGGCCGCACAAACATTTCAAAATGCAGACACATTCCAACTAGGAGACGATTGGTCTGAATTTCTAAACCAGTTGGCATCAGCTTGCGCAGATGGGGAGACCAGCTTAAAACCAGTTAAGACCAGGTTGGCCATTTTAAATATCTTTTGGATGCATTTTGAAACTGGCCTTATCACAATCCAATATGGGATAGTTTTCTACACAAAAGAAGGACCCTTTTGGGTGTCTGTAATGATTGTGTACCCATGATGTCCTAAAATGGTCCCTAAGTAGGCTGCTCACTTGGTTTTGGAACAGAGTCTCAGTCTTACCGCAACCTGTTTAACAGACTGGACCAGGATTCTCAGCTGACATCCCCACAGAGAGCAAATATCAGAAGGGCTGCTGTGGTCATGTCTCTGCTCATGGAAAGCTTTTATATTGATCTAATCACAGACCAAGAGCTTATTGTGTCTTTCTCCTAATTTCCTGGCCCCCCGACGGGACTGAAACTCACTGCCTTTTTCTCTTCCTGACATTGAGCAGTTAACAGCCAAATACAGTTAATACTTTTCTGGACACATACACGTTCATAGGCAGCCACATCAGTACAGCTGTGCCTCCAGCTGCTTGCACACGCACACACACACGCACACACACGCACACATACACACACAGAGGAAGCAGCGTGTCACCCCCGTCTGCTTGTACTAAAAGATCTGTGTTGTTTTTACGCGGCACAGCTGAGGTACTGACTGGGGTCCCTGTCCTGACCTGGAAGAGAACAACATGCGCACACACACACACATTTGTGCTCCCATAATTACAAGGACTTTCCATTCACTGAAAAGCCCATTCATGAAGCTATAAAGATATTTTATGTCCCCTAAATGGAAACCTCACAGTATTTGTATTTGTTCTATTAATAACATACAGTAGTTGACAAAAGTGAGGTTTGAGGGGTACAATATTTGCTTCTAATACCTCTTCGGGATCAGGTGAACTGTACAACATGGACAAAACAATAAATTGATTGTTTTTATTGGACCGTTTGTTTGGCAAGGGAACAGTACTTCAGTCAACGTGGGTTTTTATTGTAATATAGAAAAATAGCTTAAACTACATTTTTTATCTGTAAACCATTGTTGATCCTCCGCTGTGGTAATATAGTGTCATTTTAATTTGATTAATTGTATATTCGAACCAATTTATTATGGATAAACCGGTATGTTAAGTATAGGACTCCCAAACAAATATAATATTTTTGCCTAATAAACTGCAAAAATATACCAGATACCAGATTTTAAACAAGTTTGTCTTTATTTTAATATATTATTTATTGTAAACTGCTTAAGCTTGTTATACAGGGAAATTGTCCAGATAATGAATAATTTAGCTACTAATAATTCTGATATTTCGTTTGAACGTTGCAAGATGGACTTAAGGAGGCCTCAGCTGCGTCAAAAAAGGCATGAAATGCGGATAATGTAGCGCACTTCAATGCTTTAATGTGGATGCAATTACAATCCCAGAGATGCTCAGGTCTGTTTGCTTAAATATCTGTTTATGCATTTTGGCACGCTTAACTAGATGCACAGAAGCTGGCTTGCACCACTCAAATCTATCCTCCAGCTAACCACATTATTCCCACATTCCTCCTTATCTCAAGTTGGAACGGGATTCTTAAATCTGTAGCACATAAATCGGCAGAACTCTGTTAAACCTGCAATCTGTTACACAAGAATCATCTTGACATTTTCTCTGACTCGGCTCAGTTCTAAGATCGCAGTCTATCAGACAGAAATCCAGCACCTTGAAGTATTAATTTAAGTGGTTCACTCTTAAGTCTATAATCACAGTTCAAGGCTTAAAGGTCTAACTAATCTAATCATGAACATTGGGTCATGATTTACTCACTCTAATGTTTTACCCATATGCTATTATTTTTCGCTGCCATGAAACATATTAAACTTCATACCTTCAGAAGTTGCTAGCTTTTTCGAAAGGAAAAAACATACAAATATGAAAATTACAAACCTCACGTTATGTAACTTACAACATGAGTAAAAAGGCATGATTTGGCATAAATGACATTAAATAAAGTGTATAGACTACTATTTGGACTACTTTTAAAAGGACGTACTTGTGAAATGTCATGAAGGTGTATATTATGACCTTTCATTTATACATTTAATCGTTCATTTTGAACAAACCAATGATATACATCCGATATACATGTTACAATCATAAAAGTGTGGTTAAAAATGGAAGATGTCCCATCTGATGTAAGACTCGGGTCACACGGTCACACAACAGCATTGATGACCACATATAAAGGGTGCCAAAATGTGATTAGCAAAGATCGGATTTTTGGTGTTCGCACCGCTCAGAAAAAAATAAGATCTGTGCTACATGTAGACAGAAAAAATTGGTTTTGGGGCCAGCCACCAAGTGGCATTCGTTCTCAATACGATTCTCACTTCAGGTCATTGTACCGGCCGCTACATCCTAATTGGCAAACATTTCTCGCCCGGGCCCTCTTGGCTCTCCGTGTGAGTGAGTGTGTGCACTCCAGCTAGCGTCAAATGAGCAGAAGATATTTTAGTAATTGCACCGCTGGGTTTGGAGTTTGTGAGGTGTGGTGATAGCGATAATGGCCTGGGACAGTTTTTTCTGTGCGACTGTTGCTGTTAAAACACCAGAGCTGTGTGTGCATGTTTATTTGTGAGGGGCATGGAGTTACTCTCCTGTGCCGGGCTCCGCGAGATCATGGTTTGTACCTATACGCACGGACGCTCCATTAAAGTGGTTTAGGGCTCGAGGTGTGAGAGGCAATTAAAGCAAGACAAACAGCAGACATGGGAGAGAGAGAATGTGGGAGTCTCTCACGCACCCGTATTTATCAGAGCCTACAACCTTGAATTTTGTGCTGACCAAAGACTAGACTGTACTCTCCATTTCTCTCTACTCTGCAACGTCTCTAAAGCTTATTCTTTTTGGTACGCAGATGCTCTGTGGTTTGTCTGATCTAGGTTTTTATATGCTGGTATGTTTGTCTTTTATCTGCCCGTTTCTCTTTGACCCTTTAATTGTCGGCATGTTTTTGAAATGTCGGCGGATGTTTTCATGTTCTCTCCTTGTTCCCGTGGGACACTCCTCGCAGCCATTTGCAGGGTAAACTGTAGGATGGGTATTAGCTCTGTATCATTAGTGTATACTGCCCAACCAACAAGGGTTTAGATTAGTAATACACCAGAAGGATTTTGGAGCCGGGGGATTTCAAAAGCAAGATGTAATTTGCAAAAAGTCCAGTTGCAGATCTTTAGCATATTTAAAGCTGCAGTATGTAACTTTTTCCTCTCTACTGCTATCCCTATTGAATAAAATACCATTTCTAATAACTTATTTACACACTTATCTTATTTTTGAGTGTTGGAAAACGTCTGACGTTTACAACAAAATTGGACCCAACAGCTCCAATTTTAAATTAATATTTTATATTTACGGATTGCAGCTTTAACTTTGAACCTGACTTTTGCCTAAAATAAGTTTTCCAATAAACTCAAGCACATCTTTCACTTATATCTTGCCAAGTCCAAGTGATTGTTCTTCATCAGAGTTCTTATAGTTCTATTTTCAGTTTTCACAACAATTTGGTAATGTGCTTTAGTCATTTTGTTATTCATTTGTTTGTTTTTATGTTTATTTAGTATTTTTTGTGACTAAACTCAAACATATTTCAGTTCATTGCTGAGGTAACACTTCTTATGATCATTTATTTGAAGTTTCCAAATAATATTTATTAATTTCCAGAAAATTCTGAATAGATGACATTGTAGTACACTATAATAATCTTGTTCCCATCACAAAAAAAATGTGCGGAGCTTCTGGTATAAACAGAGATTTTCAGACTGCTGTCTTGAACATGACTCGAATGAAAAGCTAGATTATGAAATAAAACATTGAGGAAACACCTCACTTCTAGTTAGTACCCAGCGGCCGGAAAGGTTCCTTCAGTTTTCTAGTAACGCACTATAAACTGCTATTAAAATGTATTGTATTTGATGCCGTTCTCAAGACTCATTTGCCTCTTCCACCGCAGGGAGAGAGAACATGATTTGTTAGAAATGCAGGTTTCATATGTGATCCATATTTAATGCTGCGGAGCGATGGCGGGCCCGAGCTGGTTATTTTGGTGAAGTCTTCCGTGACCCACATAAAAATGGTTTATGGTCACTTTTATCTAATGAATGACAGGGCTTAAATGCTGGGATGTCACTCTAGGTGTACGGGGAAGTAACGGATTCTGGTGCTGTTAAAGGTTTCAAATTCTGTTTGATCAAGTTTCATAATAATATGAAAGCTTGTTGGCATATTTTGTAGGCCTACTGATGGATCTGCATCTTTTACTAGTGGACGTAAAGGGACAGTTTGTACAAAAATATGAATTCTTTCATCATTTACTCACCATCATGCCATTCCATATCTGACTTTCTTTCTTCTGCAGAACACAAGATATATATATATCTTTGATGAATGTTGGCAACCAAACAGTATTAGCCCCATTGACATGACATCATGGCATGGACACAAACCACTGAGACATTTCTCAAAATATCTTTTTTGTGTTCCAACTAAAAAAAAAGAGTCATATGCAGGTTTTTAACAACATGAGGGTGAACACATTTGAATGATTTGTATAGCATAATATTGCATCTTTTATAAGCGATTCTGAGAGATGTATGAGGAAATTAAAGCTTAATATACCGTTCATGTCTGACCCAGCTTAAGTGTCCATGATGTGTGCTGTGTTTGTCACTCCCTGCGGCAAACACCCCCCTGTGTGTGTTTTTCCAGTAAATGGCCTTGTTAACCCAACGGTTCCCAGCCCTGTTCCTGGACAGCCCCCAACGGTGCACATTTTGGCTGTCTCTCTAATCAAACACACCTGACTAAACTCATTTACAGAGAGGTCCATGCTGTGAACATCCTAAATGTTTACTGTTGGGGGTCTTCCAGGAACAAGGTTGGGAACCACTGTGTTTAACCACAGAAGCTTATATTGTCCCTCTTTCTGTTGTGTTAACTATAAAAATATATTTTTATGTACATATTCTTAAACAATATGTGTAACACAGACTTCGAATGGCCACAGTATCAGACAGACTCTTTGTGTCTAATTGGGTTGTTCTTTGTCAGAAACATTATTCCAGGGCATTCAGTTTTATTCCGGGATGGCCACATTTATCTCGACTCAAACGCGGCTAAACCAGCTAATCGAGGTCTTTGGGATCACTTTGATAATTCAAAGCAGGTGTGTTTGGTTAGGGTTGGACCTGACCCCAAAATTGCTTTGTTGTGCCGTAGAGTACTGATTGAGATGTGGGTTACCTTTTTTCTCTATTTGGTTGTTTGTATGCTGTTTCATTGGTGGTTCACACAGTTTTTGGAGTGTCTGTATGTAGGCAGCCGGTACGAGAGAAACACAGGCATTTATGGGTGTGAGTGGGATGCGAAAGGGAAGGAAACAGATAAAGAGATAAAGGTCACTTTCAGTCCACCGCGGGAAAACTTGCAAACTGTCCCACAGATGCGTGCGCATATTTAGGAGTAATTAAATCACTGATGTGTCTTCGGAACCATTGGGAACGTTCACCCACACACGGATAGGCACTCGTTGTCACAGACCAATACCAGACGTGACACGGCAGCAGATGGGCTGCGTCTTTTTCACGTTACAGATTGGACAATGAGATCTGAGGAATGGCTTTGCCACCGTTCCCTCAACTCCAACTGTTCACACTTGTCTTCTCTTGATCTACATTTTGTCAGACTCGGACAGGCTATGGCGCATTTAGAATGACAGTCAACAGATTTAGCTCTGTTCAGCGCACCTATAGTGTTACAGATGCAGGTGGAGTAAAAGTCTAAGAGACACTAAGAATGAATACGTTTTCCTTGACTTTGCAATATAGCATATAGCTTACAATAGTTCCAAGCGATATGTAAACTTACAATATTTCATTAACTTCCCTATATTATACATCCATAATTAAAACAAAAGTTTGAAAAAATCAAGATACATTTTTATAGTTTTTCTAACATCTCTTTCTCTCTTTTTTTCTTCAGCGTGCTCTTGCTTAGCCCAGCGGCAAGTTAACGTGCAGCCCGGACCCCTGATTCGAATGGAAGGCTCGCACGTCACCATCTGGTGTAACGTAACCGGCTACAAGGAAGGGGTGGAGCAGGACTTTGAGTGGTCCATGTACCTTTACAACGCTCCTGATAGAGAGATCCGCATCGTCAGCACATCCCAGCAAAACTACGCTTATGCCTTGTACACCCAGCGCGTCAACAGCAAGGAGATCAACATCGAGAGGTTGAGTGGAGACTCGGGCCTGTTGCACATAACCAAGCTGCAGGTCACTGACCAGGGCATGTTCGAGTGTTACACCCCCAACACTGACAGCAGCTACCTGGGCTCTTACAGCGCTCGTACCAACCTCACTGGTGAGTCTGATCTTTTGTTTAGGAATAGTTCACACTGTTATCATTTTCTTACTATTAAGGAATTCAAAATTACTAAATTACTTTATGAAATTCTTTTATGTTGTGTGTTATGACGAATGTGGATTTTATTAGCGATATGTAAATTTGGGCCGATATCGATAACCGATAACACTGGAATCTGATAACGGATTTGATGGCCGATATACAGTATCTAAATATTAATATAACATTTTCTGAGTCTAAAACAAAAGGTGTGGACAACTGCTTTTATTTTAAAACATTGACTGCAGAAAACAAGGTAACCAAGAGTTCTAATTTTCCCCTGAAAATCATATACCGGGCATGCTTAACACTAGTTTAAGATGTTTAACTTTCAATCTTTTCTGGTATAATTTTTATTTAATAAACAAATGATAGATGTTCTTCCAGGGCAACCCAGAAAACTGATAATAGCCACAAGTCAAACAGGTCTGAAGACAGATAGCATTTGAACAGCAGTCGCATTTGTTCCTGTAATTTACACATTCATAAATATCTGCATACTGTACATATATCAATAGTGTTTTGCTAATAGCAGTAAGTGAATGATCATGATAGAAAGACAGTACTGTACTGTATTTTAACGGTGAGCAGCGGGCCGATACAGATACCATTAAAAAAGACCATTTATAGGCAGATACAGATACCCTAGTCTTTATGCTTAAAAAGAATGCAAATCAAATAAATCGTGTATCCTATCCTTTAAAGCAGTTTTATGGCTTTCTTCAGGAACCAGACCCAAATAATAAGAAAAGTTTCTTCAGTAAGTGGACTGAGCCGTTCTCTTATCGATTCACATTAGCATTTTCGGTGTACACCCGCGTTCGATTAACGTCAGATGTCTTCAATGTCTTCTGAACCCAGGTGTGCACCTGTGAACTGTACCCGAGTCCACTTAAAAAGTGAGGTCTGGGGTGCCGTTCATGCTCCCCAGACCTCCAGTATGCTTCACTGCTGATATAAACGCAATCGTACCAATTCGCAGAAGTGAACCGCTATTAATGACATTTAATTTGGTAAAAATGTGTGTGTGTATTTCACTCACTTTTCTGAAGAGCGTGACACACGCGGTCCTAGCAGAGAGCTGTATATCTCATTTCGGATCGCCTACAGCCTACACGTAAGGCAGACGAACGTGTATTTATGTACTGAAGCTTTAGAATCAAAACTAATGGTTCAAAAACATAAATGTTCAGAGAACCAAGCAATGTTATGCATTTTGCAGCCCTCTCTGCGTCGACATTACAAGGGTAAAAGCTAGACAGGGTAAACAGCTGCAGGCTTGATGACGCAAACAAGCCACGGTTCGGACCCCCATAAAATATGAACGCAGTCCAGTGGGAGCAGGGGGAAGCATATGTGAAACCCACCTTAAATCCTTATGAAAAGTATTTTATATATGTGTTAGGTTGAGATTTGAAACCGGATTCTATTTGCAGCCGTGAGCCTGAAGACTCTCCAGCTTGTCATCGCTCACGTTAATGGATCTGCGCTAATTGGTTAACTTTTAATGCTTGAGTGGATTTATGTTGCACAAATCAGTCACTATTCTGCCGGAGTAATGGAGAAGGTACCTGACAGAAGGCCAGTCCATCTGTGTGCCAGCCAACCCGGTTATTAAGTAGGACAAAGGCCTTTAATGCTGCCTTGCCACCTGCCACTATCAAATCCGTATCAATAGTCGTCTTTATTATAATTGTAATTGAACTTTATGCTCTTAGCTCACACACGACCCGTTGCCTCATCTGTTTGTTCGACATTGTAAGTCGATCCTCCCTTGTCTCCCATGTTTGTGAGTGACTGTAACTTGAAACACTCATTGTTAACAGTGCGGGTGTAGATTGTGACTGTGTGGGTTGAACTGTTACCGGCAGACATGTTGTATGGCTCATGTGCACCTCGTGACGTCTCAAGAAGCCGTATTGTAAGCATGCCTGCGCAAAAGGACATGTGGACCAGCAGGAATTGTTTTAATATGGAATCGGTGAGTCACGAGGCGTGTTTAGTGTGGGCCGGGGGCCGTCACACTGAGTGCCACCTGTGCATGGAGAGGCATGTTGCTCTACACCCCCATTCTGAGATTGCTCTTCTCCTTTTTGCTCTCTCCTATGATGTGTTCACATGGTCACAGGTTGGGATTAGGATTTACAGGTTTATTAGGTGTGATTTCCAAAACTACCAAAAATTGGAACAGCCACAGAACCATAAAATCATGTTGCTCTATATTGCCGGCTTCTGTGCTGATTCTATTTTCTAAGTGGCTTAAATGGGCCAGTCTGATGATGTTGAAGCTGTTAATAAATATTTAAACATTACATGCGTATTATATCATATCATTTATGTAAATGAAATATATTATCATTTAACCCACTGGAAATGTCCTGTTGCTTCCTATAGTGTGATTTATTCTTTTTGAAATAAGACATCATCCTCCATGACATCTACAATTCCCAGACTCATAATTTTATTACATACAAGTGCAACAGTAAAAATGACACATTGATGCTGTTCTGTGTTGCTCCCAGCGTGGACTTTAACTAATACAGCAGGATTAAGTATTTCTAATTAATGCGGTGTTGATTTTAGTTTAATCCCTCCTTTTGAACAGGGTGAAACGGGACTTATAGTGGGTTTGAGGGAGGGGGTGTTTGAGCGTGGCAGCGGTGACCTTCACAGCTGTTCTTCAGTCTGATCTTTCCTCACATCCTGAAATTCCCACAGTGCATCAGCGTCAACACAGCAACTGCTCAGAAACCTCCTCATATCTCAGATGGAGATGACCATTCCTGAATGCCAGGCTGAGGTCGAAGGTAAAAGCTGCGGTAAAGTTCATCATGTGTTTGATGAGCAATGGAGGACGGGAAGAATTTAATGCTTAGTTGGAACACAAAACTGTATTTTTAGTATTTGCTCAGTACGTTTTTAATACAGCACTGGAAAGTATATCAGAATCGTCATTTCCCTCAACTTATTTCACTCATCACAGTCCATTTTGGGATGGCTTATCTGAAAAGGATACATGTAGTTCTTCCTTAGATTTGGGCATAATAATGCATCCCAAGGTTTGGAAAAGTCTTCGCTTCTGGAGTGTGCCTTTTGATGCCTAAAAATACAACTAACTAGCTAGGGTTTGGAAAAGAGTAGCTGTCAGGAAGCCACATATGTCAGGAATAACTCTACTGATCAGAATTGCCAGCTATAAACCAGTGTTGTTAGTTTATGTGTGTGTGTATGTGCTGAATGTTCCCCCATGCCGCCATGCAGACTTGTCAAGGATGTGGGTGGGATGCCACAGAAGCGGAGTCATGGGTGGGTGTGCGTGTGGCATTTTTAAGCTAAGCTAAGCTAACATCCGTGGCATGTTGATGAAATGTTGGTGAAGAAAGTTGTTGACTGTGGTGAATGTGATATCAGATAGATTTGACATGTTTCGTCATTAGTACGTGTGTCTGTGTCTTCATGGGTTATCGGATGATTTGCGTGTGTTCTATCTAGGCTGGAATTGTGTGAGCTGAATGTAGGACAGGACTGGGTTCATGCAGAAAGGAGTTATAGCTGTACTGATTGTAAGCGGTATTTTTAGGAAGTGAACATGAGGTGAGGGAAGACAGCAGATACACACTGGAGCCTCTGTGTGTCTCTAACCTCTTAACCCACCTCCCCATGGCCTCTCTCGAGTTACAGAGACCCCCCTCTGCATTTTATTCCGAGTCACTATAAACTTCTTTTTTATAGTGTTTATCAGTTCAGCTGCTAGGTGCTGTTGTGTAAATCACTGTGATAAAACAGAAAAATTAAGAACGGTCACTTTTTACTTTTATCATTCTTTGTTTTTTTTGTGTAATGAAAGTCAAATTCAGGATATAATATACTGTCTATAGCCAGAAGCTATTTGGGGTCAATGTCTATTTCTTAACCAAATATTTAAAGAACATAATAGGCTTTATTCTCTTATATAATATTAATATAATTTATTATTTTTCTGACCTTTAGGTTTTTGGCATAGATGCTTTAGTTTTAAAATAATTAGAAAATAATAATGTATAATAATAATAAAACATATTTCAAATATTGCCTTGCTGTATTACGCTGAATTAAACAAAACGTTTGATCTTATTATTTGACCATATAACATGATTGCATTATAAATAAAACATAAAAAAAAATTACACACATGTGCTTTAATTCTCATAAATCTACAATGCAACATGGTTCTACACATAATACTATTTTCTTCTTCTCAAAGGGTTATATGTAATAGTGATGTATTTTCATGCACTTCCTTATAGTGTTACTAAAGTCACAGCAAATTTGCGCAATCTATGAAAGAAATATCATAGCTTTATCTTTTGTCTTCTCTCGTTTAGTCCTTATAGTATCTGCAGTTTATTGTGGTTGTGTCTCTACATGTGCTTCTGGCGACTGGCTGTTTCTGATGCCAGTGGGCTAAGGGGAATCACTCTCTGCTATTGCTAAAAGAAAAGAATGAAGCAAATGGGGGAACAGCCTCAGTTAATCTGCCTCAATCAGATGCAATGATTTATTAAACAGCTGCTGCTGAGGAAGATTTCGAGTTTTGTCGTTGTACATTTCAAATGTTTGTCTCCTCGCTTGTTTGTTTCTTTTGTCCCCATGATGCAACTCTGTTAAAAAAAAAGCAATACAATCACTACTGGGTTTTGGACACCGTGTCGAGTTTTTGTTTTGCATTTGATTTATGTATGTTTTTGTTAGTTAACGTTTTATTGCGTTGAGCTTTGAGTCACACAAATCTCTTCCTCAGTCACTGAGACAGTCACCACCAACTGTGTTGTTCGTGTTTGCATGTGCTGGTGTGACTTTTTTTACCTTTCATTTCTCTCTCTTTCATGAGGTGGTCTTTGTGCTCAGGTCCACATGGGGGTCCCACACACGACATTATTTTCATCATTTATTCATTCATTTTTCATTAAAAAGTAAAAAATCACACACTGAGAGAGGAGTTTTATCACATTAAAATGGGAGTTGGCGTATGTTTGAGGTTAGAAAGTCATAGATTCCTGCTGAGGAGATATGGAGCCGGTCTATTTGCTGGAGAACGGAGCTGATATGCATAGGGCGTTTAAAGTTTCCATCGGTCATGCCAACATCTCTCCTTATCGGCTCGCTTTTAAAATCCTGCAGTGTGTTTGAAAAGTCTGGATTTATACTAGTGTCTGAAGGTTTCATTTGAGAACATTCAGTCACTTCGGATTAGAGAGAAGGTTTGACGCGAGAGAAAATATAGATGTGTTGAGGATGGCTAAAGAGAGAAAGAAAGGTCAGGAGATAGTGAAAGATTAAATTACGGAGGAAAGAGAGAAACACAGTTGACCCTTCTTTAAGTTCTACCCCCTCAGTTACTTTTCCACGCTCTGATATGCTTTACACGATGTCCCAGAGTTACGAATTAGAGATTTTTGTGAACGGTGCATTTTATAAAGTGAAATGTGTTCATAAAGTGATAAAATGAATGGGTATTATGCTTTTATGGACTGGAATAAAGTGTGTCATTGCTAACTGGGTTTATCAGAATTAATTTTTTGAAGAAATTGTTATATTAGGCAGTAATATTATTTAAAACCGCAGACGCTGGAAATCTGAATTGGACGTCAAACTGTTATCAAAGTGATCCGAAGGTTATTCAAATGATAAAGTTTTGAGTGAACGGAAATTTTGTTTGTTTAAGACTTCTTGTTTTTTTAGTTGAACAATCCTTCAAAGAACCAACTTACCTGTTATAGTCAATTTAGAAAATATGTAGGCCTACCCATAATTCCTGTTGTTGCCTAGACAACATTGTGATCATTAACAGTCACACACATCAAACAATTCATTTTTGTATTTCTTTATCTATCATTTCTCATGTAATGTTTACTGTAGAATGATATTTATTAATTTCGTGATGCATCACTTATTTCATTTTATTAATAGAATGAAGCATTGCCAAACTCCTTCCTCTCACGATGAATTGTGGGTAATATTAGCCGTTGAAACGTTCATGGATCTACGGATCGAATTTGACCTGAAATAGTAGACCATCCAAGGACTTGGAAAATACACGTTTCAACATACTAATCCCAATATCGAATACTATTTAGGACGAACAGTTTGCGACCTAATGCAACAATCAACTTTACTTTCTCGCTGACTCACTCGGTTTTCCAAAGATATGAATATGGAAGCTGTAACTAAAAATATTGATTTGTGGCATGAGAAAATCGATAAAGTATTGAGGTAAAATAATGCAGTCCTTTCAAACATTCACACAGCTTTGTGTGGCTTTGGTTCGATTGGAGTTAAAATGCTACGTAAGCGATCTGGTTCGTTTCAGGGACGAACATCTCAGCCTTGTACTCCACAACATCACGTGAGTCAGGGCCCTGGAACCAAAGCCACCTTAAACAACCTGTAACATGAGAATAGAGGAGCTAGCGGGAAGAGAATACAAGCAGAACATATGAGAGACAGAGGTGAGTCAAGTTGACATCAGACGTTAGCGGTGATCGATTGCATTTCGTCATCCTTATGAACAGGGTGACTGCAGGAGAAGGGAAACCGTATACCTGAGAATTACTGGAATCAAGTTCCAACAGCACAGTTGGACAAGCTGGAACGTGATACACCTGTAAATCACACACACAAGGTAGAAATGGATGTACACACTACGTTTAGTGATGAGTTCTCATGTGACTAGAGATGAGAGTGGCTGGGAAATTCTGAGTGGGACAACATACGTTTTAGATGATCGTATGGCTTTGTCAGGTTGGGATTTCACATGGCTGTTAACACTTGCTCTTTTACTTTGTTATCAAAGTAAAGCTAGTGTTTTGATAACCTTGAGAACAGTGTGTTTGTGTTGCTGTGTGTGAGTAATAGTGGTTTCGTACAATTGGTGTTAAAGAATTCACATTTGCGTAACTTGCGTTATAGACTCAAATATTTCCTCATACAATAAAAGTCCAAATCAACCTGCGTTTAATCATTACGTAATTTTACTTTTCTCTTTATTTAAAGGGGCAGTGTGTGTAATTTCCGCCTCACCACAGTTGAAAAATTATTGGAAAAATATGGTCTATTCAAACCGGTTAAATCCAATTTAGTTTTTTAAATTATTTATTTGTTTTTTAAACAGGTTTTGAGAGACAACATACTTTATAGTATTTCGGGGAATTAAAATGCAAACAAGAAACAATAATAGCCAACAAATGGAGAAGGAATGGCTCTTCATAGAACATAAACTTCAACAAATCACTTATCACATCCAGAACGGTCCATATTTCTCATAAATAGGCACATGCAAATAAAAATATAGTAACAGTTTTATGTTATATAAAGAGCCATCCCTTCTCCATTGGTTGGGTATAATTATATCTGCATTTTAACTCTTACAAAAACGTTTTTAACATCAATAACTCATGAATTGTTCTCTTTTTTAAATGGAAAACTGGTGCTTAGAGCGATATCACTTTATTATCAGGAGTTTAGTCAAATTTAAACACACGATTCAACAAAATCGTTATAGACACATTCTCTGACCATTTATATTTCATGTTTGACTGGACATGTCACATCCATAACCCTGAAACTGCCCATTTCTCATTCTATGCTTTTGCACCTTTGATGTTACTTTGTTGTAGGGTAAGGGGCGGGGTTTTGTCCTTGCTTTATTTCTACAACTAATTTTTTGTACGATTCACATTGTACCTGTTCATCCAAAAACACCACCTCATAAACAGTTACGTTTTTCCCATGAGATCAGGTTGTATATTCCATTAAAAGTAACTATGTAATATAACTGATCATCCTCAGACTCTTCCAGCATTGATTCAGAAGAGTGGGAGAAGATATCAAGCTTTTCATCCTACGCACCAGCCCTCACTGAATCTCTAAAAAAAAACAACAGCCTGGACTTTACACAACGTGGCTGTAAGCCCTCCACCCCCAATTAATACACACTCTCATCGCTCTACATTTCACTGAGAATAATATTAAACACTGAACCATACCAGCAGCCCCACCGAATTCAAGCACGCACTCCAAGCTGGTGATGAGAGATCCATCCTCTTAATCATGGCACAACACGTGAAGTCGGGCATCAGCGCGTGATTCATAAAGAGCTTTATTGCTAGCCCTTCTTCAAAGCTGTCGTGAGTGTATTCTGACAGAGTGGAGTCCAGCAGTGTGTTAGTAATTTAGAAGCCAAGCTCCGGCTCTCAGATGTGTGCTAACGTGAGTCAGAGGTTGCAGGCTGGTGTTTGGCTTAGTACCTCAATAAAGTGTGAGAAGGGGCACGATCTGGCACAGCTTTCAAAGAACACTGGACAGGAGCCTAAAACATCCAGTGATGCCCTCACATAGAGCGGGCAAGTTCCTTAGTTTAATGAAGCTCAAGTACCTGCTGTGGTGTAATTTAGGACAGGAATTTAGTTTATTTTTTATAGAGTGGGGATACTTTACTGATAGCTCCGTGCCTGTTGGATTTAAAGAAGAATACTTTTCAGTATCATTTATAAATTTAGAGTTACATATAACGTAAGTTATAAAGTTATTTAAGTTACTTTTGTTTCTTTTTATCACCCCTGAAATAACAGTGCCAGGGCCTCGAGACCCCCACTATCCTCAGAGGTGGGTAAAGTATACATAGAGTACATAACATAGCGCGCAATGCACTTATTAGATCTATCCAAACACGCGCATAATGACAACACAAAAGAACGAAGTCTAACATATCACTTTATAGTTATTTACTCATTATTTTACTTGTTATATATAAACCATGAACTATCACTACAGATGGTCAAAATTGATCAAACTGAATCGAGGGCTGATGGATGTCCTCTTTCTGCAAACGCCGGCCCTTTTTTCTTTTTTAGTACCTTAGGACGATGGCCTTTCTGACTGAGGCGCTTCTCGGCCCTCCTCTGCTGGCCTCTGTGCGTTCTCTTTTGTCGATATTTACAAACGTTTCATTTCGACAAACCGTAAAAAAAAGCCTGAAAATAATCTGCTGCACCCAACCTAATGCGGTTGCTAATGTGATGTTATAACCCAAATAAAAATAAAAATGTGCATATTTGTTTGTTTTATATGTATTTTTAACTTGACATTTTTTTATATTTTGTTTCACTTATTGATTAAATACGCTTTTCCTTATAATCAAAAAAGATTTCTGGAAAACATCTTGCAACCTACTTTCGTGGCCTTGCGACCCCCCCCCTGGGAGTCCCGACCCCTACTTTGGGAACCCCTGCCTTTATACATCAGTAGTGAAGCAGGGTTATCTTAAAGGGATAGTTCGCCCATAGGACTCTTGGATGAAGTGCATTATTTGTTTTTAGTGGGTTGCCAGATCTTCATCTACTTAGCTACAGCGGCAACCCTACTTTAAATAGTTTAATTTTCATATACTGTATACAAAGTTTACCAACAAAAAGCCTCCAGCAAATTCCAAATACACCTCTTTAAATGGAAAAGGAAACAAATGTTTAGACAATGCTTACAGCCTCCAGAGACACATTCATCGCAGTTCTGTTAAACTGGATGAATTCATAAAAAAACATTGAGGTTGTTCAAGTTATGAACCGGCAGGGGAGGGAATTAGTTTTTTTTATGAGAAAATGCGGTATATTGTGTAAATGTTTAATACGGTGAGAGCAGGGCTTATGCCAGCAACATGCAGCTCGCTTGTCACAATGAATACATTTTCTGGGGGCGTAGTTGTTTTTTAGTCGCTGGAAGCCCAATTCCAATTTGAATAAGAAAGGTATCTGAAATGAGTATTTAATGACTTCAAAGACTAAAGTGTTTTTCTGCCTTTAATGACGACAGACTACAAAACTAGCCAGTACACTAACAATACAGCTTTTTGCAAACGTCTTTTTTGTTGTGTGGTTTGGATTTACTACCACATTTTCTATTTTTGATAGTACTGGAAATATGAAAGGATCTCTGCAGACAGGTTTTAGGGGAAAATAGTTAATTGGTTAGAGCTGCTGTACACCATAACAAAGTGTAAAATAGTAGTAGACTCAGCTAGGTTCGATTATATGGCGTGGGGATGATTTTGATACGGAAAGGGTTAGGAAAAGTGTTTGCATAGAGTAGTGTGTGTGGGGTGGTGGTGGCAAACTCTCATCTTTTATTCTCATGTGGTTTTCGTTGTGGTCTCTTATGTGGATTACAAAAGAAGATATTCAGAAAAATGTCTCTGTGGAATTGTTGCCATACATTGGAAGTCAATATGTGCCAATTGTGTTTGGTTACCAGCTTTCTTCAAAATATCATTGTATGTGTTCTGCAGAAGAAAAAGGGTCATACAGGTTCGCAATGACATGATGTTGTACTGTACCGTAATGATACAAATGATTTTCATTTTCGGCTGAACCATCCCTTGAAAATGTATTAAACATGGTTCCGCTGACATCAGCGCTCATCTCCTATACAGAATCATGGCAAAAGCAAGTTATCTTTATTCTAAACCTCCTTTAATTTTCCTATTATTCTGTGACTTTAATACATTCACCTCTGCAAGCGGAAATTGATTTGAGGATTTTCTTACCTGGCATAGTTAGACTATTGGTTTTTAGTGTGAAGAGAGGGGAGAGGAACATTACATTGCTATCATTTTCCTTACTGTGTCCCTTTATGTGCCTTCATGTGCCACTTTAGATTTTTGATCATTTTTGTTTGCTCAACCCTGTGGTGTGACTGTAGTTCATATATGGCCATCTTTGGTCTTATGAAGACAGACTGGCGACTTAACTTGGAGAACTACAATTGCACATTCTGGCTTAGGAAAGATATACCATTTCAGTAAGTCTTTAAATCGGCCATTTGGGTGTGTAGATAAAAACAGAAAGGGGAGACTTATGGAGACTCAATGAGACAACGGAGGAGAATTGGGGGAAGAAAAATGCTGAGCGAGAGATTTATAAGAAGGGAATGAGGGAGACTGTGGAGGAGTGCTGCAGGTTATTTACCTGCTTTTATCGGTCTGCTTTCATTCCGTCAGAGTTCTGGTCAGTTTCTGCATCTCTCGCTCTAAACCTGAATATGTTATTCTCCACATTCATTGTTTCGATTGCACGTATCACTTCACTCCCTGTCTCCTAAACGCCAACTTCCAAAGACATTTCAGCAAACCCAATTGTGCAGCATGATTGACAGATTGCTGGATGTCGCAGAGGCAGGTGTGATTTCTCAGGACACCCATTTCGGTGATAACTGTCAGACGCCGGGGACATTTTACGTGATATATTCCTAAATATAAAAGAACCAAAATGCATGTAGCGCCATTCCGACATAGTTTGGATGTAGTTAAGGATGGTCTGCCACTTCATATCATAAACATTCAGACTGAGTCACATTTCACATATCAGTGATTCACTCTTGTTGTCATGTCGCCCAGATTTTTTGAGTATAACTCAATTCTTTACTGGTTCTCATGGGTGGTCTTGGAGGGATGGTATAAAATGCATAGAGATTTTGAGCTGTCTTGAAAGATTGAGCTTTGGGAAATTTGGGTTTGTGCTTAAGCCATAACCTTCCTCAATTAAATAATAATTTGATTTGTCTTCACTTCACTAAAGTCAAACATGTCTCACAAAATCGTACATGGCTTCACTTCACAAGGTTTGACATTTTGCCTGTCTTTCTATTTTTCTGACAGTCTCACCAGCGATTGCAAAGGCTTATGGAGTAATTGCATAATGGTATAAAGTGTACCGAGATGCCTACTTGTGCACGATCAAACTGGCTTTAGCAGTAATTGAAAGATATTAGAGCTGTAATTTTCTCTGAACAATCTTCACCGTTACCAGCCGGCAGCTGCCAGAAGGCTATCAGTGGATTGAAAGGAGCTCGACAATAAACGGCTGGGAGAACTATTAAGGAAAAAGTGCATAACGGGAAAAGTTTAACAACTTGATGCTTGAGGAGAACTAGAATACAGTAAGTCACGTGTCCGGTAAAGCGTTGCTGAGAAAACCTCTCCCACTTTTGGTTGATGGAGCTCCATAGTTAGTCATAATCTTGGTAATGGGCACATCAGGGAGAACCATATTTTGCTGTTTGCTACCGTGGTGATGGAATTAATGTGGCTTGAATCACCTTTGGCCAAAGAACATGAACAATTACAAGCTCTCAGCTAATGAGAGAAGTTTAATAGGTTTATGATTTAAGGGTGTCAGCCGGGTTCCTCTTCACATTGGAAATATGAATCAAATATTATGTCTCAGCTTTGCTTAATGAATGCAACAAATCCTGTGCAATGAACATGAATACGTTTGTAAATGAATTCAGTTTACCACACGCTGTATTCAGTCCTATTGACAGCATCTGGTTTTGGCTTGCGTAGAGCTGAGGCCTAGAGTTAAGTTCCAGCTCCAATTTTTAGGTGCGGTATTGAAAACCCCCGGTATAACGTCAGTGAAGATATCTGTGTTTTCTTCCTACTATCTGCGCATCGGTGTTAAAGAGAGATGCTCAAGGTGCCTTTAGAGTTGCCTCTCTCTGTGAACTTATTAGGCTAAATACGTAATGATTGCTATCCGTGCATCGCAGTACAAGGTTTTTATGGTGCTCACTAAGGCTTATAATTATTCCCAGACGGTTCACCTTTCTGACTACGCCTCCTTTAGGTCATAGCACAGTTATGGAGCAATAAATAGAGGGGGGAACGGATGAATAAGATGCTTATAAATCATATAAATCAGAACGGGCACATCAGGCTCTCGCTGTCCGCACCAGCCCATTAAACCCCATCATACTTTGATCATGTCTCTTGAAATTGCGCTGTGTCTTACGCCGAGGTGACCTTTTCATCATACGTTTTTTGTTCATTCAGTTATTTTGAGAATGCAAATGCATTAACAAATTCACACGCTATTATCAAAATGCTTCCCCGTCTATCGTTTCGAACACAATCGCAAGTTCACCTTTGCTTTATCTTTGTGTGTGTGCGCAGCATATTGTGTAAACCATAAAAATGAAGCAGACAAGGTGCACCGGTGCGTGGATAACTACACTGTAGCCCTGAATCAATAATCAACTCTCCCTGAAGTCACTGAAAGATATTACCATTTCACCCGGCTCATTAAAATGTTAATCACTTTTCTCATTATTTGGAATTGAAAATTTGATTTAGTTAAAATGTCTGAGATAAGTAGTTTAGAGCTAAAGAACTGAAGTGGATTGTATGTTCCCAGTTTGTTATGAGCAAAACTTTCTCTCAGGGACCGTATGGTTCTAGTTACCTAGACGACAAAAGTTATATATATTCAGCTTGCTTCACTATGGAGCTGTTAAACAGTTTGTAAATAGTATTTTTCTAAAACATGACTACAAATCTCCTGCATTAAGTTATATTTTGTAGTGTTTTTGTTGTCACCCTTTACTTATGGATGTGACATTTTCAGCCAAAACTTGAAATACACATTCTCAGAGAATTAATTAAATACCAAAATATTGTATTATCTGTTCATATTTGACTCATCCCCTGGCGGAAAAAGTCCACACTTCAGAAAAACATATGACACGATATTTCGGGGTTTTTTTCGGTCTCTTTGGTGTTTTTCAAGTTGTTCATGCATATTATTAGACACGTAAAGTTGCAAAAATTAAAGTCTCAAACCAAAATGAGGCCTTGTTTAAACACGGCCCCACATTTCTGCGTCAGTTCGTGAGAAGTATTGAAGAAAACCGCCCAAAATGTAGAAGGCGTGTCTATTCCCACTGTAGTGTTGTTGTTGTTGCCGCCATGTAGTGGAGAAAAGATCTGTTCCGAGATGCGTCGAGACACAGCGTCAAAGGCAGCTCAAGAAGTTAGCTATCGCTAATTGTTTCTTAAAATATAACCTTAGCGATCCTTTGTCAGGCTGGAACATTTGATTAATCGGCTTTGTCAAATGCATTTTCTGGATCATATTCGTGCTTCAACACACAAAGTACCGGTGACTTTTTCTGCTGTCAAATATGCTTTGACGGCAGATGTTCCGAATATGGTAAGGAGCGTTACATTTCCGCTACATGCTTGAGGTATTCAGCCAATCACAATGGACTGGGTCGCCGGCCAATCAGAGCACACAGCGCTTTTAACAACGATGAGCTTTGTTTAAAATCGAGGCGTTTCAGAAAAGCGGGGCTCAGAGGAGCAGCCGTAATGCACAGGTTGTAAAAAAGGAATTTGTTTTTTTAACCTTAAACTGCGTTAACACACTGGTTTACACCAAATACACACAATAATGTTCGTTTTAGCAATCCAATATGACCCCTTTAACATGTGTTTTCTATTTTTTAAAAGATACATATTAATGCGTTTTAGATGTGAAGTCTTTTTAAACATATTTTGTACCATTTATTTTAAATAAAATGTACAAAACACACGGTAAATGGAGAAGAGATGACACTTCACAGCCCACAGATCATGTTTCCATTTATGAGAAATATGGACTGTTGTGGATGTGACAATTCATTTACCTTTCCATGAACAAAAATATGCTTTAAAAACTTTGAGACTCTTCACTATGTTATTTAAACGGCCAACTATTGACATCTATATTGTAAAAACAAAAATTTGACAAATGTGAACCTCAAAACCATCCTCATTTTAAAGAGCTTATTTAAAACTCATCGGTCGTTAAGGCCACCCGGTGCCTTTGTTGATTTTTAGAAATATGTAGATTTTCACATCCCTTTTTTCTTCAGCACAGCAGGCGTTTTCAGCTAATCTCTGAATATCCAGAACACTTTTAAATAAAAGGGAGCGAGCCTGTCCTCAAAGCCTTAAAGATAAGAGCTTTATTTATTCGGTACAGATGTGCCCTCAGTGCATCATATGGAGCATTTACACATACTTACTCAAAATGTTCAGCCGGTCTCATTTTCTCAAGGTAGAAGACTGGATAGGTATGCATTTAAAATCCAAATCAACCGTGACCATATCAACACCAACTAGAGTCATGTTCTTTGAAAACCTGTCCCTGGGATTTCATCATATTTCAGATCCACACCTGATGCACGTTCGAACTTGCTCAACCCAAGCCCACAATTTGTACAAGGGTCATTTAGCATTTTTTCCTAGCAAGTATCTAATTAAAATAGAGAGGGAATTAAATTAATTGATGAACTGATGTATGACTATAAAGAACATTCAGCCTTAAAGGCTTAAAGTATTTGCTGTCCTTTTGCAGAGCATGTTACATGTTTGGTAAGTCAAGTTTGGTCATCATGGTCCAGTTAGCCCTGCTGTCAGATACTCTAAGTGGGTGTTTTCCTTCA
The DNA here is from genome assembly GCF_947034865.1 of Barbatula barbatula. Classification (NCBI taxonomy): domain Eukaryota; kingdom Metazoa; phylum Chordata; class Actinopteri; order Cypriniformes; family Nemacheilidae; genus Barbatula; species Barbatula barbatula. Next base: position 14,674,932 of record NC_136772.1, read on the forward strand.
AAGTTGTGGACACAGTAAAGATGTAATTTGATGACCTTCATGTAACTAAAATGGAAAGTTTATTAAAGCTTTTATTTTAATAAAATTCATCCCATGGGGGCATTAAACTGCCGGAACCTCTTACAATTTGCTTCTCAACGTGAATCTCAGCGGAGTAGCTTAGCTTCGATATCAATCTGACGCAAAATAATTTTTCTGTTCAAGTGATGCTAATGGCTCTGTCAGATTCACAAAGTCAATGTCTGCAATTTTGATGTCACCCTTATAATATATAAAGTGTCCTCAAGTGTGAAATCTGACATCTATATAACCTGCATGTACATTAAACTATATTATCATTTTAAGGGGCTAGTATGGTCTGGCCGTCTGAGCACCTCCCGTATGACGTAATTTTTGTCATCAGGAGGGTCCGCGGTCGTCCACACTGGTGCACTAGTCCACTAGGGGTCAATACCCACACAGAAAGAGTGCAGTGTGCCGTTGTTGAAGAAGAATGATACAAACCAACACGTTGAAACCAAGAACAGTAAGCTAATAAGCATATCCTTCTCCGAACTGTTTGGTTGTTGTTCTTTGTTGTCTTGCTGTTTGCTCGGATTGTTCGCAATGGTGAATTACTTCCTCTATCATTCATTTGCAGTGGGTTTTTAAATGTTGCGACTCAGCGCTGCCCTCTGACGGTCTGGTAGACAACGCATACTCATCTGTACAGCACATGTGTCGAACTCGGACGTTTAATCCGTTATGAGTATGCTGAAGAAGCTGTGATTGTGGGCGAGACTGACACGGATGCGGAAAATCAAGTGTCCCCGTTCCTTTACTGAATCCTGAATCCCTGAGTTTTTGGATGTAATAAGTGAATGGATCTTTACATTATGCAAATGCTGTAGCTCTCTCCCTCTCTCCCTCTCTCCCTCTCTCTCTCTCTCTCTCTCTCTCTCTCCATTTCGCCTTTGTTTATATAGTTATAATGGAGGTTCTGGATGTCATCTCCTCAAGCTTATGTCAACCGTATTCAATAGACCAGGAATGGGCACATATGCTGCCACCTGTGCCCGCTCCCAACCACCTCCGCCCAGCTTGTTATTCTGTAGGGAAAATTCATTCATCGCTCCCTTACAGCCGGCCTTCTTTTTATTGAACTGGAACATGTGCATCTGCTGTCCACCTGTCGGCACCACCTCTACCCCATCACCTCTACGCCTCCTGGCCAAGCCTCTGGACCTCTTCACATGGCAAGCCCTGCCATTCGGATCCGAGGCTTCTGCCCTCAGCACCACCTGTGATCCTGTAGTCTGGTTGATCATTAATGGAGCAGTGCCCTGCTTATTTTGCCCCCACAGTCCAACTTGGATGACTCCCTTCTGTTCTGTCCACAGTTCGAAGCCAGTTATGATATTAGCTTGGCCCTACATGCTGCTGATTTCTCACCGGTGGTTGCTCAGTCTAGCACGTACATGGCTGACCTCTCGTGATGACCCTTTTGTTCCTCCGATTTCCACACAGGAAATGTCTCTGTAGTATTTGTGGTTGTTTTATCAAAGGAATTCTAGAGGTTTTTTTTCATTGGCACATCATGAAAGGACAACATCCCGTTATCCCATTGTGGTTTTATTATTTGAGCTTTTGTAGCCTTTATCCTTCAACAAAGTCCCCTTAAATTTGATTTACGAGGGCAATACCTCACCCACACAAAATGCTGGCAGAAGAATCTGTATTACACATCATGGCATGCCCTTGGACTCAAACCCATTATCTATCTGTTGCTAGCGCCACGCTCTGCCAGTTCAGCGTTGTGTCTTGCCTTTGCGATCAGATGGTAAAGCCTGTAATTGTAGCCATCCCAAGGAGTTGCATAATTGGTCAGCAGTGTTGCCCATCTGTGACTGGCGGCGCTTTTGAAAAGATGAATAGAAAAGTGTGGAGCGACATGAGGAGGGGGCGCGTGCCGCTGAGCGTACCACTGAGAGACGAGATGGAAAAAGAGGGACAGAAGAGAAAAGAAAGCGAGTGACAGAAGGACAGTGTCGGGGCACAGGGATGGGGAAGTTGTGGGTGCCAAATCCCTTGAAGCACATGGGGCAGAATCCTTATTTTCACCCCTTTTTTATCCGTGCTGTGACTGAGCTGGCTTTTTGAATACGTTTAACATACTTTATTTTAGTCATTAATTATTAATGTTTTATTTTTTAAGGGGAAAATGTTAATTTGTCTTGTTAACTGCCTGAGAACAGTTAAAGCTATTTTCTAGGGAGCTGTTTTGTGTATGTCAATGTTTATCTCGTATATTTACTTGAAAGAGCAGTCACCCCCTTGTACCTTTAGACCCCCATAACAGTTAAAAATGTATTTATTTTGCTGTCATTTATATTCTTTACCATTTTTATGCTACAGTACAAGTATGTTTTCTTATCTTGGCTATATGCTGAGACCGCTGTAAGTTGTTTGGTTGAGTTCCATGAAATGTGTGAGTTTTGTGGCGCTATCAAAACATTTGACTATTTGAGGGTTTGGTAAACCTGTTTGAAAGTCATTACTTTCGGCAGTTCTGTTTGGTGACACTAATGGCACAGATATTCTGTGAGTGAATAAAACAGTACCCTTATGACGACATATTAGATCAAAACATGAATAGTGCATTAACGGATGATAGTTATCATCGTTTTGTTTTCAGTTTTATTGTAGTTTTGCTAATATTGTTAATGCCTTATAAGGTATTTTTTTGTGATTTACTATTTTCTACATGAATTACATAATGTAAATATCATTTTGTGATAATATAACCTTGATATCTGTACTATTAACTGAGGAAGACCATGTCAAAGATTGAAATCGTAGAAGAGTGAAATGAATGGTTGAAATCAATCTGATGCTCTTTATCTCAGACTTTAGCCTGGTTTTCACAGACCTGGTCACATATTATTAGTTTTCATTTTAATTTCCTTTTGGGAGTTTAGTTTCCTTTTGGTAATTTTGTTATGTGCTTTTGTAATTTCAATGTTTATTATTTATTTTTTTATATTACTTTATACGTTTAGTTTCTTTTTATTTCAGGTTTACTTTATTTTTTCAATTCATAATTTGAGTGCCTCAACTTTGGTGACTGTAGAGGCCAATTGCTATTGGCTGTCTGCTGCAGGAGGACCTGGTGGATGTGCGGTGAATGTTTAGAACATATTGTGAGAAATAGTGGCGTTCACTTGAAGCTTGTCTCTATACCTTGTGTATTTCTGCTGGTCTGAGCACTTATCTGGCAGCGTGGTCAGCCCAGCTGACTGATATACACCAGTCCGGCTGAGATACTGCTAGACGGATTCCCAGAAGAGGTCTCAACGTTATCGAGAAAGATTGAGTGAACAGGCAAATATTTACTTCTGTTCGCTGCTGTTTATTTCTCTGGTTAATTCTATTTTTTACTTCCTCTTGGATCAATTGTTCTATTGTGGCTGCATGCCATGCATCAATTTTAGTGTGCGCTCATCCTTCCTCATTTCCATCTTCCTTCCTGCTGTTGTGTTGTTCATGCCCATGTTAGTCTCCTTTCTCGCTATGCTTTGATTTTTCTCAACAATACTTTATCTACTTTTCGCTGTTGCGTGTATGCGTTTCGCCTCGGATGACAACATCATTTCTCTGATGGCAAAAGACCTTTGAAACGTGCATCATGATAATGAGAAGCTTGCTAGATGTTTAGTTGTATTTTCTATAAGGATTTTTCTGTTGCGTTTCTCCAGTGTGTCCAATTACAGCACTATAAATTGTTGATTTATTTGAGGCGATTTGAAGATTAACTCTATTGATTTGTTTACGGCGCTACTTATTGTTTTTCAGCTCTGGAAATCCAATTGCAAAACTTGATGTTTTGGGGAATAGAGGTATGGCTAATGAGCTCATCGCTGTAATCGGATTACTGGGCTCTTGTACCCCTAACATCCCATTAGATTTCTCCCTTAATGATGAGCTGATTATCCCAATGATAAAGATCTGGTGATGCTGCACTAATCCCGGCTCTGAGACCCAACTGGGTCCAGACGTGCTGTCACAATCTTCAGACAGGCCTCTCACTAGCTATGTTCACATTTTGGGGTGTTTGACATTTTTATTTTTTATTGAAATTATTATAAATAAAGCTTCCATCAAGGGTTCTTGTTAGGTGGAGAGGCTCCTGTGACTGTCTTGGCATCCTGGTACGCTCAAGCAGCTACGCAGTTGGTTTCTCCTCTCCAGCTGGGAGATGGAAACGGTGTTAAACTCCTTGTAAAATTGTGCTTTGAATCTTTTAGGCATCTTTAAAGCTGGGATGCTCAGATCGGAATGCTCAGATCAGACATCTGTGTTTTTAATGTGTTTTTACTGTTTTACTCCGGAGGCAAAAGAGGCACCTGGAATTTATCAGGAAGTACTTTTAATGTTTGCAAGCTGAAGTATACCATTTGTTCTGGTTCAGTGGGCCACATGATCGAGCCCCCAGATTGTGACACCCCGTTACCAGCCAAACCCTGGTCATTCACCACCCACAAGAATATAACCTACTTTCTTTCCTATTGCTTCTTTTCCTCCCACCTTCTCTACCGCCTGCCTGCCTCAAAAGTTTACATGGAAATCTGGTTTTGTCACATAATCCGACTCGTATAAGTGTGTAATAATTTCTTCTTGTTAATTTGGATTGAGGTGGCAGTCAAGTCAGAACATCTGCTATCGGGAAGCATGCGCCTGTAATTCCAAAAGCCCAGACATCCCTCTCTGACTCAGCAGTACTGTGATTAACAATGATGCAGCTCCAGTTGTCTCTCTGGTGTCTGCAGTTTTCCGATGAGGCAGACCAGTTGTCCTGTCTCAGTTTCACAAGCATCGTTTTTCCACGGGAGGTCGTGTCATAGCAGAAGACAGTTGTTCCTGAACTTAGGCTGGGGGAAAGTCCCGCTGACTTCATTCTGTATGACCTCTTAGATCTTTCTCTCTTTGTGTGGCAACAAAGACAGCAGGCAGCAGAGCTGACCGCAGTCAGGTTGCCCTCTGAGCCAATGCACACACACAAATAAAAGCGGTTTGTGTGCCCAAGGCCGGGATTGATAGCAACCCTGTGGTTGTGTTTATAATTAGAAATTCTCCATTTCTCTTTTATTATTCTGCATTGTGGCATTGAAATCAGAGCAGCTGTGCCCCCCGGGGTCAAGGAGGGGCTTTTTAGGGTGTGGCTGTCAGTTGATACAGAATTAAACTATCTGATAGGATTTCAAGGAGAGGATCTTTAGTGAAATATGGTGTTAAAAAAGGGCTGCTTACCTTAACCCCGATTCGCAACTGTAAGCTTATAATAATGATTTATGTTCAATTAAGTCTGTTTGATGTAAAATCCATATAAAGATAACTAAAGAAAGCTGCAATATTATGTTTTGAACAGCAGTATGGAGTATATAAGTGGCATAGAGAGGATATATAAAGTTACTGATTATTAGCGTTTGTTTATATTTTTAGTTTTCATGTTAATTTTAGTTACACTTTTTCAAATGTTGGTGTGTGCTTTATTTCAGTTTAATTTTAGTCTAGTTTTTATTCGTTTTCAGTTATTAATTCTACTTTCTACAATTTTCTTTTCTTAATATAGGTTTTCAAATAACATTTACGTAGGCTGATGATGCATTTGAAATGAACAGGAATCTTTTAATAGTTTCGTTTTAATAAACTACAGTAGCCTTAACCTGCCATACTCTAACTGAACGGATAGTAGTCAGTAGCCGCTGTCTAGTCCAAAAGTGTGAACACTTTGAAAAGTATTGATGGATTCTCAATTCTTACAATAATTAGTATTCAAGTCCATACCATATCATCAGCACAGGGAAATTCCACCACACTTAAAGAAACATTTCAGTATGCATGAGGAGATACGTAATGTTTCTGAACTGCCCATTACCTCTCTGCAGTCTTTTAAATAAATAAATCGATCATTTTATTAAAGCGTGTGTGGGTTCCTATCAAGCGCATGAGCGAGGGCATTCACTTTCATATTAAAGAGGATATGAATATCAAAAATAACACTAAAAGCAAGAGAGTTGCTATGGACTCCTATCACCAGCGGTAGATTTTTGTCAGGGGTGTTATTGTGCAGAGGATTAGCACTATAATTAGCATGCCATCAGCCGAGAAGCATGCTGGGTAAAAACGGCTTGTGTAGGATTCAGCTAAATTCACCTTCTAAAACCTTCCACCTCCTACAGCAGAGGTTATCTCACCCTACAACCCCCACACAAGCGTACGCTTCCATGAGACACAGGAGTCAAACCCCTGGAGGGATGTGTTACTCCAGTAACCTCTGCACCTAGAGCCACAGTCAGCTCCGTCACAACACTCCACACAGTTCACTTAGTTGACTTAAAAAGCGTTAACGCAGGCAACGGTTTCAGCAAGCGAGGAAGTCAGTCATTTTTAATGAGAGTTGCTCATTTGAGACGGCAGGGACTTTCGGCGACGTGACAGCATAGAGCTGATTTGACTCAATGTACCCTCCATATATACTTGCATACTGAAGTCGAGTAGAAACGCCAACCAGCAAACAACAGAACAGCGACTCTTTGACCTCTTTAAGCGGCATCAGTGTGAACGGTTTCTTAGCCTGACCAACAGGATGCCATCTCTTAAATAGAGAGTGGTGGTTCATTTTTTTAAGTTGCTGGAATTTCTATATCTTGTAATAGACTTTAATTGAGACAATTCCCCTGGAGCAACCTGGGGTTGGGTGTCAGGGTTAATTCTCTCCTCACTGAATATAGGGAATCTGGAATTTTCCAGTAACCTGCCGTGAGCTTGCTCACTTAAGCATGTTGTCATGTGTTTATGTAGGAAATAGATTCAGTATGTAAACATATAACAACAAATACAGTCCAAGTAGCTCAGGGCTGGTAGCTGGAAAGTTTCTGGTGCCAGTTCTCAACTTTCTAACAATCATCACACTCAAGCTGCTGCATGCTGGTGGTCGAGTAGTTATGTTTGCATAATGCGATTATAATAGGATTTTGGCAATACTGCGATTACACTTTACCTCATGTTAAGGCAATCATTTGATTGAAATAATGCGATTTAGCCCATAATCGCAGTAAGCATAATAGAAGTAACATATGTGGCATACGCCGGTCTTAATCGCAACATGAATGCATGTAAACACCTAAACCGCTTTTTCTGCTCTGATCAAGGTGCGCATGTGCTTCTGTCATGCACCTTAAGTGCAAATTCATTCATGGTAAAAAAGACCGTGAAGTTTTACCGTCAACACAACTTGTTATTCCTTACCTTCATACTGAAACCATTTTCCATCATATTTCCAACGGCAAATAATCATAACGTTCCTTCAAAGGTTGCTTTTGGCATAAAAGCTGACGTTTTACATAAAGAGTACAAGTTGCTCCCCGTTCATATATTCATTCTCTAGCGTAGCTGCTGGAGTGGAGAAATGGGAGAATTGGAGTGATTTTGCACTTGATTCATTTCTGTCTTCCGTTGTCTTTGACTTGGCCCACAGACGCATCTCATCTACAAGTATGTGTGTTTTTAAGTTTGTTTTCAATGTGTGCAACTGTAAATTTGTGTGCAACTAAAGCATAAAAAGATTTTATGTACTTTGCAAATTCACACCTTGTGCATTTTTTTTAAGATGCTTCAGAGTGTCACATTGACACTTAAATGTGCTGCAAGCGAAGTTTTAAAATAGATGTTTTGTATTAAGCACGCCCTCTGTTTCCACAAGGTGTTTTCCGAATATCTTGTTGAGACCAAAAAAGGACCCGGAGAACCCGTCCTCTCAGTACTAGCGCAATAGCATGAATGTGGACCTTAAAGGCATGGTTCACCCAAAAATGAAAATGCTTTCGTCTTTTAATCACCCTCTTGTCATTTTATGTATCGTATGACTTTGTTCCGCAGAAATCAAAAGAACATAATTTGAAGAATGTCGGTAACTGAATCACGGCAGTACCCATAGACTTGCATTGGTTTTGTGTCCATACAAATAACTTAACGGGTATCACTATTGTTCTGTTAGAAAAATTCTTCAAAATGTCTTGTTTTGTCTTTGCAGAAGATTTTTCCTTTTTGGCTGAACTATCCCTTTAACTAGAATGATTCTCAAAAGGGGGTTTTGTGCAATTTATCAGTCCTAGGCCTCTCACAGAGACAGGTGTGAAATTTCAGGACACCTAATTCAATAATATCCATCTTGAAAAGAGAAATTGTCTAGTACAATTCCAGCTGTACAGCATTTCAAGTCAAGATGTGGAGAAGCTTCTTGCGAAGGTGTTGTGTCTGTTGGCTTTCCTTAAAAGTTTTAAGTAAGCTCATTTAAACTTTGTATACAGACAATAAGAAAACGGGTATTTAGTCACACCTTTTTTTAAACACTTTCTGCTGATCTAGTCCCTCATTTCATGCAGGTGAGTTTGGATAGCAAACATTGATTTGTTATGAGTTAACACAAACTTCCTTGGAACCGAGAAAACATCAGTGTGCAGCTGTCGTCAGTCACACACTTTGTTGTGTATTCTATAACGCCTCACTACACAGATCAGCATAAAAATGTGCTCCGTCTCAAAAAATAGATACAGTTGTGCATCAGCTATAGGGACAGGTGGACTCATGCTGATGTGTTTGAAGACAGCAGCCAGATGTCGGCTGAGCCGGAGATGTTTTGGCCCCCTGCAGGGCGGCCCTGTCTCTCGAGACACACGGGCCTATCTCAGCCTGGTGACTGCAGCTTGTCTCCATCTGCACACAGGTATAATGAGCGCTTATAACCACAGGGGCTCGTGCATTTAGATGCAGCGCTGATGCGCAGAATCGCAGAAGCGTGTGCGTGTAAGCCTTAAATGAGAACAGTTGCAAATTGGGAATTTGGGGAAGAACAAATTGGTAATCTTGGAAACAAAAGCTTGTGTATGGATTGGATGAGAAGAGTACATATGGAAGATTACATACGCACACACAGCACAGAAGGGTGTAAATCATGATCTAAATCTTGAGACTGATCTGATGGATTTGCAGATAAATGGTAATGGAAATGAGAGTACCGTGACTTTGCAGACGCTGTGTTTTTCTTCAAATGGAAAGTGGCTATCAGTCTTCCTCTGACAGATCAGCACTGGCCCATCCCTGCCGAGATGTGCACAGATATACAGTAGACGCAGGTGTGAGTGAGGTTACACGCTCTGGGACAAGCTGATGTGAAGTCTGTAATTGTAACTTAATTATGAATTATAAATTGGAAGTTGGTGTTTACTGCCCTAGTTTGGATAAATTCAAAGGTAGATTGACATTTTTGCATTTAGGAAGATAAATGCATTACGCTTATGTAATACAATATGTTTATATGATATGCAGTTTGTTCTTGTTTCAGTATCACTTTCTTAGCCTAGACATTACCAACATTCAACTTTATGTGTCAGGTCCTCTGTGTGCGTGAAGTCATCTCGGAGCGCAGGTGTCTTAAAATGTGCCTTCTGTTTTTAGCACTTATTTGCAGTCATGCTCTGTCTTTTTATTAATAAATCCTGCTGCTGGCCGCTCTTGGGTCATAAGTGATGGGCCAAGCAGCTCTCCTCCTCCTGTCTTATTCCTACATATGCATATACTATCTAAGGCGGTATGATTTCAGCTATTTCCTGGTGTTTTCTGTACAAACGTTCACAGAGACTAATATCTATTGTTGTATAGCATAATGCATTTCAGATAACCTTGTTCCTCAAAGGAATAGTTCACCATTCTGTTCACATTCTGTCATGAATTACCCTTAAAGTTGTGTTTGGTTGAACACGAAGAAAGATATTTGGAAGAATGTTAGCAACGGAGATTTCTGGGGCGCCATTGTCTACCGTATTAGAAAGAATTATTGTATAATTGTGTTTTGTAGTGTTCAACATAACATAAAATAATTTTTTTGAAGAATTTATGAAAAAAGACTGTTCTCGGTGCTAACAGTCTTTCCAGACCCTTCACTCTAGAATGTAAACGCTTGTGACTGGCTCTGGTTTATTGTATAAAGAACTTGAGATCCAGGTTTTACTGTGGCTATTGATTAGACTGCTTTAAAGAAAGTGCTGACGCGGCCCGATAGGGTGAGAGTGTGTGCGTGTCCAGTCACGTTCAATGACTTTTCAATATAGAATTGAGTTTTCTTCTGCAGCCATTAAAAGTGACAGAAGTTGAGGAAGAATAGCGATGCAAAGAAAAGAGATAATTGGACGGTGAAGAGCGAAAACAGGACAAGGAAGGAATGAAGTATGGAATGGGATTCAGCTGCAGGACGGATACAACGACAGAAAGAGAGATGAATCTGGCAGACGCACAGAGAAAGGGTAACACCAGAGAATGAGACCCAAAGACTTGCTGCCAATATAGCAATTTCAGTCTGATGAGGCCTGAAAGTGGGGAAGAAAGAGAAAGTTTAAGAAAAGTTTAAGAAGGGTGACCACCTTGTAGTTTCAGGATAGAACAAATTCCATAACACCAAAGCTGACAGAACTAGCAAACCAGACCAGACTGACCCGATTTGGAGGCAAGCTAAGACCAGCAAACCATCTTAGGTTACTTTAAGTGGATATATAAAGAATGATGATTAAAAGAAACATTATTGCAATTATTAGTATAGTATCTGATACCATCACAGAGACTTAGGTGAGAAAAACATGTTTAATTTTCAGAATGAAGCACATTAATGCTCTTCCTCAATAGGAAATGTCCCGTTTCCATTTCGTAACCCTTTAAAACATTCCCCTCCTTTGACCCTGAGCGCCGCCCCATTACGCTCACCGAATTCTCCGGCTGCCAGACATCAGTGAATGGACAGCTGAGGGGGTCGAGGACAGATTACTCTCTGGCATATTGTGCAGTGGGTGATGTTTGTCTTATGAGGGTTACAGATGGAGGCAACGGCTGCGTGAGGGACTGTCTCCACGTCCCAACCCCACCGAGTCTGATATACTAAGTGTCTCACAGTGGGAGCTTCTAAAGAGAGCAGGGCGCACCCTTGTCTCGCTCCCTGTCATTACCACTCTTTTTCAGCAGAAAGCCTTTTAACCTGTGCCATGTCTTTGTTTGTGAGGGCCGAAGCGGTTGGATATGTTTTTTTCTTGAGATGAAAAATTGAGTTAGTTTTAGTGGGGATTAGAAAGGTTTCAGTTTTTCTGTTGTTTGTGTTAAGGTGGAGAGTGGGGCACGTGTTATTTAAAGGGATAGTTCACTCAAAAACAACAATTCTTGCATCATTTACTCACTCTCGTGTCATTCTAAATTTTAAGACTTTTTTAATTTGGAGAACATATCAATAAAATATATTTATAAGTATGCTGGTAACCGAACCACATTGTACCCCATTGACTTCTATACTTTAAATATACAAAACCAGAGACATTTCTCAAAATATCTTTTTTTGTGTTTGACTGAATATGTAGGTTTTGAATGACTGAGGCTGAACAAATGATGACTTTTTTTACTTTTACAACCGGACACAAATCCCTAGCAACCACCTAGAAATATCCTAGCAGTGACCCAGAACTATTTAATATGCTAAAGACAACTCGGAACTCACAACTCAGAAAATCCCAGAATAGTGGCAGACCAGCACCACTTACATATAAAGAAAATGTAACAAAAATAAAATGTTTGTTATTAACTGATACACTCATCCAAGGCAGTTATATGCGCCTGTGTGGGCAAACAGGCTTTTTTTATCCACACGTGTCTTAAATGTGCACAACGTTCCCTCTTAGGGAAAGGTATTACCAAGAATGTTCTGCCATCTTTCTCTGTTCTCTTCTCTGTGAAAGCTGAGTGGACCCCATGCTGTTTAGATTAGTGGCGATTGGACACGGTGTAATTTTAGAATGAGTGTTTCTAGGTCCTTGCATGTCGATGTATGCGGTGGTGTAAGTGAAAGAGAGAATCGCTACGGTGCACACCACAGTGACCTTCTTGCAGTACTTGATCTAATGAAGTGTGTACTGCAAAGTGTGATTTAGGGAGCTCTTCATGGAAAACACAAATTGTGAAGACACACAACATTGTTTTTACAATCCATCCTCCGATTTTGCCCTGCTTTGTTTAAAAGCTCTTAAAGGTCCAATGTGTAATTTTGCGATGACCTATTGTTAGAAATGCATACATACCTTTGCCTTCAGAGGTGCATAAAGAGCTCACACAATGAAGCTTTATGTTTTTATTTCCTTAGAATGAACTATTTCTATCTACATACACCGTGGGCCCCCCCCATGTTCTGCCAGCCGTCGTAGTGTTTCGAAAGGGAGGTTTGGAGTGAGCGGTTGGTTGCAATACGAAACCTTGCCACTAGATTTCACTGACTGGACCTTTAAAAGGGAAATATTCGAAGAGAGAGGGCTAATAAGCATGTAAATGTGAATGAGGATTGACAGCTGCTCTGACAGCTCGGTTTGCATGGGGATGCTCTTTTTAGAGGTATGGCTAATAGTCTCTCATTATGAAGGCGTTTGAATTATAGATGGAGCCGGCGATGCCTGCCTGCCCTTAACTACGCATGTATCGATCCCCACTGCAGTGCCAAGCACCAACGCAATTAAGATGCTGCCAAATTAATGTGCTGTGGAACCTGTGTCAAATATTGCATTTTCCACCCAGATACGCTTGTTCCTTGTTCCATTTCAGATGGAGTAAATTACCTCAGGCCTCTTTAAAGCTGTGACCAATTATTTCGAAAAGAGCTCCGTTGTGATTAGTGGAGCCCATTAGAACTATCTGAACTGTGTAAGTGTATATAAAGCACACTTACAGATAGAAGATATACAGACTTTTAAAAGCTACATTCAGTCAAACACAAAAGCGCTGCGATTACATGCATATACAGATTGTCATGATCCTGCCTCTCCTTGTCTTGGTTTTCGAGTCTTGTGGCAGGATCATGTCAGTCCCATGTGTTTTGTGTGGAGAAAGAGCATTGTTTTGGTTTGAGAAGCCATGCTCTCTCTCCGGTGTCACGTCCTTTAGTCCCGCCCCCTTGTTTCCCCGGTTAGCGGTCCATTAGTGTTAGTCTTGTCTCCAGCCCTGGTCCATCTTTCCCTTAATGTTTCAGTCCCCTCACCTGCCTCGTGCAATCCTCCTGTTAGCTTTCCCTTAGTGTTTCATCCTTGTCACCTGTGGCCACTCTCCCTGTGTCATCAGTCCTTGTTAGTGTTTTCCCTTTATCAAGCCCCAGTTTCCCTCTGTCCCTGGTCGGTTCATTTTGCATTTTGCACACTTTGCACATTTACCCTTCGTCTGTCTGGATTACCGTGTTCCTGTTCCCTGGACTCAAGTTTGTGGACTTAGTTTGTTATTCTTAAGACCTTGTTTGTTTTGTCCCCCTTGTGGGAAGTTTTAGTTTTCAGTCTTGTTTGTGTTCATGTTTTCCCCATCGAGGGTCTTTGTTTTGAAATAAAGTCTTGTTGTTCGACACATGTCTGCCTGCGCTTGGGTTCTGTCCACAACCATAACACAGATACGTAAAAGAGACTAAGAGATCAGCATTGATGTATGCATTCCTTTCGAGTGTAAAGCAAACCGCATGAGTGTCAAAGTCAACCAACAGCAATGTGAAAAATCGCAAGACGCATGAAAATACTGTACGTGTAAAAACGTATACAGTACTGTGTTTGATTAAAAACAGTAATGTAGGCCTTGCTTGGAGTATTGAGGTCTGAAAACATTGTTTTTGTTTTCTGCAAATACATGCAAATAAAAATGACACTTTAATTGGAAATTTGGGTTCCCTTTCTGTCGGTCTCTCGACGTTGTGTCGAAGCCGACAGATGGGGTTCGCCCTTGAGAACCAATCGTCTCTGACTATTTTGAAAAGGCCAATGAAATTGGCGAATGAAATTTGCATGCCGGGCTCCGCCCCCGGATATCCGGGTATAAAAGGGGAGCCGGCGTGCTCATTCATTCACCTTTTGTTCTTCGGAGCCTTCGCATCTGATGACATTCTTCGAATTGCCGATTTCTACGACGCGGTGCAGCGGAGATTCCCCTGGGCGTCCTGGCAGTTCCTGAGGTATTTTTCTAAAAGAGCAATTTCCTCAGCGTGGCATTGCCCGCTGATCTCTTGGGTGCAGTACACTCATCGAGGACGGGGACGGACACGGTGGTTGCCGCAAGTGTTCGGGGGTCCGATCACTGTGGCAGCCTCGTGGATTCGTCCTGCCCGCACGGCGCGCGGATGGCTATTCAGACGTTGCGTCACTGCGCGCGGATGGCTAGTCAGACGTTGCGTCACTGCGGGCGGACGGCTATTCAGACGTTGCGTCACGTTGGCTACGTTCTGTCAAGAGCAAGCCACCACCTCGTTTGCTTCCCGTTCTGTGACCGCAGCGGCTACGGCCCTGCCGTCAGCGGCGGCGAGCAGCGAGGGTGATGTGGGGATTATCGTGAGCGTTAATCCGTCAGCCGGTCGGCTCGCGGACCGCTCGCGCCCCGTCTCGCTTGTTTAGCAGGTCCCCAAGGATGGTCCTAAGCCATCTTATTCCTCAGCCACGCGCTCGGACACGAGCCGTGGAGATGAGGTGTCTCTTGCAACATCGGAGCGCGACCTGCTGGCATCAGACTCTGGCGATTCCCTGAAGCTCCCTCCCTCGGGAGGTCGAGCACAGGTGAGAGCAGACGTCAAGATGTCAGCCATGCTTGCTCGGACCGCCGTGAGCGTCGGGTTGCGGTGCAGCCCTGGTGCTCGCGGCTGGGTACTCGCACATTGGGCCCGGCTCAAGTGCCAAGTTTTACCGAGCTGCATAAGGAGTTCAGTAAGACCTGGAGCGTCCCTTTCGGCGCGCTTCCGTTTAGCTGACTCTATCGCCCTCTCTTCCCTCGGGGCGGGGAGGCAGCTAGGGACTATGTCAGTGCACCCTGGGTGGAGCATGCAGTCGCGGGTATCCGCAGACGGCGGCCACCTGGGGGGCTTGACCTAGACTCACCGTCCAGGGCATGTAAGGTCTCAACATCTCTGGTGTTGGGGCTGGCAGTGCCGTGGACCAAGCTGCCTCCACTCTTACGCATGGCCTTCCTGCAGGCCAGGGCGCTAAAGAGAGCCCCACGGGGTAAGACCGACCCAAGTAGTGCCGCCGCCGACTGGCCCTCCGGGGACCGCGGTGGCAGCGCAGGCTGGGTCGGACGATGTCCACATCAGTGGCCCGGAAAGATGCCTCGGACCCAATCTTGCGCAGGGGGGCGATGTCGAGAAAGGCCACTTTCCCGACTCCCCTCTCGCAAGGTCGGCTGATTGGTGGCGCTGTCAAGGACTGCTCCAGCAGCCTTTTGACAGTGTAGAAACAGACCGGCCTGCTGTGACCCGGCCGCCTTTCGGCCGTCGAGGTCTCGCACGTGGTCTGCCCCCAGCAGCCCTGGCCTTCTCCAGCGTCGACTCCGGTTCTGGTGCCCCCGCAGGTGGCCCCCCGGAGGAGGACGTCAAGAGAAGGACCACCTAGAGAGATTGAACCATCGGGCCCGACCCAGCCTGGGTTGCTGGATGGTCGGACTGGGGCGGTCCCTGCCGCGTCCCAAACACCTTCTGGGCCCCTTCGGGGGCCTAGTGCCCGCCTTCTCACAAGGAGAGGTCTCTCTCTGGGTCCCACTTGCAGCCGCTCTCACCCTCTGAAAGATGGTGTTCGGCAACTCGACGTTGCGTCGTGGCGGCACGCAATGACGAGTATAAAGCAGCCCTCAGCACTCTCGCTTCGACGGTGCGTCGAGCTGCGCCATCGCCTGGCAGGTGATTTAGCGGAGCCGTTCCCCCCGGGGAGAACAGCACTGCTAGTCATTGAACCAACCCCCGCGGGTTGATGAAGTAGATCGCAGCCCCCCCTGTGAGGTCTCTGGGTGCTTGGTTAGCATTTCAAACCATCACGGTGGCTGGGAGTGTGGTCCGTCTCGGCATTCGATCCAGCTCGCCAGACCTCCGCCGGACTTCAGGCATCCTCTTACCTCAGCAGAGGCAGGGATGTTCCTGTGCTCCAGGCCGGGGCTGCCACCCCTCTGGCGAAGGCGATCGAACCGTCCCCTCGGCCGAGATGTCCAGTGGCTTCGACAGCCGCACTTCATCATCCCCAAAACCAGGGGTCGCTGCATACCTTGAGCAGCACCTTGCAAGGGTGCCGTTCGGGAGGCGCAGAAGCGCGTCCTGGTGTCTGTCAGACGCCAGGAGTGGTTCATGACAACTGACCGCATACTCTCATGTACAGTTCCCTCGGCACTGTCGAGGGGCTGGCATGTCAGTAAACGGGTCAGCCGGGAAAAAGAGAGCAGCTCTCCCTGGCGCGGAGCTCCCCCTTTTCCTGGTAGAGAACTCAACACTGTCTCCATGACGGCGTGCTCGCTCACGAGCACGCACAGTCAGTGCTGAGCTGCTTGAACTTTCAGGCAGCAGCCAGCGGTCCCCTGAAATCAGTTTCAGAGGCTCCTGGGCATGGTGTCCTCGGGGGTGGCCTGTCCCCCTCGGGTTGACGCACATGGGACCGCGACAGCACTGACTACAGAGATGAGTTCCCTGGAGAGCGTGGCGCACCGGCAGTAGGCGTATCGTCATTACACCTGCTGCCGTCGCATCCTAACCCCGAGCAGGTCTTGAGGCCGGTCGTGGAACGACAGACGCCTCCCTACGGGGTGCGGGTGCGGTGTGCAATGGGCGCGCAGTGTCGGGTCGCTGGACGGGCCCCCGCCTGCGTTGGCAGATCACTGCCTTCAAGTTGCTAGCTGTCCTGCTTGCACTGATGAGGCTCCGGCCTCTCGTGCAGAGCCAGCATACTGGCCCGGACAGCACGACCGGCGTAGCGTACTAAACCTCAGGGTGGCACTCGCTCGCTGCAGTCATCGCAACTCGCCCAAAACGCCTCCTCCCGTGGAGACAGCAGGTGGCAAAGCCCCTGCAGGTCACATGCCCACCGGGCGTCCTGAACCAGACAGCCAAGCGCTCTCTCGTCAGTTGACACCCCGTGGGAAGTGATGACTCCACCCCTGCGGGCTGGCCTGGGTGTGGTTTGGGCGGGCACAGGGGGACCTGTCGCCTCCCTGAACACCACCCAGTACCGCTGGGCATTCCTTGGACGAGGACCCCCTCGACACGGAGGCCCTAGCGCGCAGCCTCCAGTGGAGACAGCAGGTGGCAAAGCCCCTGCAGGTCACATGACCACCGGATGTCCTGAACCAGACAGCCAAGCGCTCTCTCGTCAGTTGACGCCTCGTGGGAAGTGACGACTCCACCACTGCGGCCGGCTTGGGTGTGGTTTGGGCGGGCACAGGTGGACCTGTTGCCTCCCTGAACACCCCCCAGTGCCGCTGGGCACTCCCTGGTCGAGGCTCCCCCCTCGACACGGAGGCCCTAGCGCGCAGCTGGCCGCGGGACAAGCGGAACTACGCTTCCCCCCAGTGAGCTTCATTGCGCAGGTCCTGTGCAAGGTCTGGGAAGGGAGTATCAAGTGCTGCTAGTTGCGCCTTACGGGCCCAACTACACTTGGTCCTCGGAGCTAATACTCCTGACGACAACTCCCCCTGGCCAAATCCCCTGGCGAAGGGCCTACTCGCAGGGGATGGACACGTTGTGGCGTTCGAGCCGGACCTCTGGGTCTGGCTCCTGGATGGGACGAGGAGTTCCTGGATGACCTACCCCCCTCAGTGGTGGAGACTGTCACTCAGGCAAGGGCCATGCCCACAAGGCTGGATGCCTTTAAGTGGCGCCCCTTCTCGTCCTGGTGCTCTTCTCGAGGAGAAGACCCGCGGAATTGCTCGCTCAGGAACGTGCTGTCCTATTGCAGGAGAGGCTGGGGAGTAATCTCCCCTTCCACATTGGAACGTGGGTACCCGCTGTCGCGGTTATCACGTACCAGTTGCTGGTGAGCCTCTGGGGCGGCATGACCTGATTATTAGGTTCCTCTAGGGCGCGAGGGGCTAAGGCCTCGTCCGCGCCCCGTACCCTCTTGGGACCTTAAGGTGGACCTTTGGGTCCCCTTTTTTCGGGCCCTGCCGAGAGCCCCTTCCTCGTTCTGCGAGGGGGGTTGGCTCTCCTGCTGGGGCTCGAGTCCATCCAGAGGGTGAGGCACCTGCAAGCATTCCGTGTCCACCGATTGCCAAATTTCAGGCCCGGTGACTCTCACGTGATCCTGAGACCCCGGCCGACTTACGTGCCCAAAGTTCCGCCGCCCCCCTTTGGGACTAGGTGGTGAACTTGCAGGCGCTCCCACACCGGGAGAAAGACCCAACCTGTACGTGGGGTGTCCAGTAAGCGCATTGCGCCTCTACTCGAACCACACTGAGGGCTTCAAGGCCCTGAGCAGCTCTTGTCTGTTATGGAGGTCAGCAACGGGAGTGCTGTATCCGAGGAGAGTTGTAGCGCTGGGTCGCACACGCCGTCACTACGGCGTGCCGATCCTAGCCCGTGCCCATTTGAGTGACGGTACACTCCGCTCGGGGTGTGACCTCCTCGTGGGCATCGGCTTAGTGCGCCTCTCTGGCAGACATCTGTAGAGCTGCGGGTTGGGCTACGCTATACCTCGCAGAGGCTTACAACCTCCGTGGGGAGTCGGCAGCTCGAGTCTTGCCAGCAGGTGAGACCAGCAGTCGTGGGGCGTACGCCTGCGCATAGCGCCATTCCCCTTCTGAGGTGGACCAGTGCGCTATGGGCTGCCTCCCTTCTTTCCCCAAGGGTGAAGAATAGGCAGTCCGTCCATCCATCAATAGCACTCAGGGCGGCGGGCTCGGCGGAGCAGCCCTGCCGCCTATGGCCGGGTATCAAGCTGAGTTATTACATATAGCTCTAACCGGACCTAGTGCCCCACACGTAGTAACCCCCCACTAGGGTGGTTCCGTCTGAGATGTCGTCATGAGATGGTTCCCCGCGTGGCAACCCATGACCTCCCCAGGTGGACATCCACCTTGCGGCATTCCGCACATACCTCCCATGAGTTCTCCCCTATTTGGTGAGACCATGTTGGTGTCTCCACTGTATTCCCCCCTAGGGTGGGAAGTGGTCTCCGTAGCGCACGTCCTCATTGAAGGAACAGCGCTTACCCAGTAGCCCTACGACTGGATGGCCCTCGCCAATGGGGCCGTCTGAGTTGGCAGAGGGCAGGGGCTACTCATCTTTGCCAAAAGCTCTGGGAGCCCCTGCCTGCCCACTGGAAGGTTACAAATTTCGCGATAGCGCTCACGTGTGGCTCGCCCAGGCCGGTCAACGTCGCTTCGCTAGAGATTGTGACGCGGCTAGTGCCGTGGCGTTTTCCATAGGAACCCCATCTGTCGGCTTCGACACAACGTCGAGAGACCGACAGAAAGGGAACGTCCCGGTTACGTATGTAACCTCTGTTCCCTGATGGAGGGAACAAGACGTTGTGTCCTTCTTGCCACGACAATAGCCGTCCGCTGCAGCAGTCACGAGATGCTCTCAGGCTCCTCAGCACAAAAGGTGAATGAATGAGCACGCCGGCTCCCCTTTTATACCCGGATATCCGGGGGCGGAGCCCGGCATGCAAATTTCATTCGCCAATTTCATTGGCCTTTTCAAAATAGTCAGAGACGATTGGTTCTCAAGGGCGAACCCCATCTGTCGGCTTCGACACAACGTCTTGTTCCCTCCATCAGGGAACAGAGGTTACATACGTAACCGGGACGTTTTCAGTAGTCCACAGAATAAAATTAAGTGATCATATTACCTAAACACATTCCTATAAATAGTACATTCAGGGAAGAAAATAATTTTGGGGTGGTGTGTTTTTCCAGAGCTGTATATAAAGAGCATGGCTCTTGTTGACCCACACTGAATTTTTATTCCCATAACTTGTGTGGTAAAACGGTGATATTCTGCTCAATAAATTAGATAAAAAAAATAGTTTTATGTAACAATAATTTTTAGTATCTGTAATTCTCAATATTAAACTAGTATGATTTGAAAAGATATAACGTTTCCTTATTTATTTTAGTAAGTCAGTGTAGCAACACTGGCTCAACCAATGGGTTGTATTAGGGGTGGGATGTTCTGTTTGTGCAGGCCATGAACAGTGAAGCTGTTTGTAAAGACTTTATTTTAGCTATATTTAAAAGAAATTCTGTGGCGATCTGCTATCTGAGTTTTTTGCAGAATTCTGGGAGTGCAGATTGATACAGATTCATCGCAGGGCATGCCTGCTCATATGTCCAGCTGCTGAGCGTTATATTATGTATGGCTCCCCTGCTGTTTCCTCCGCTCTCATCCCAGCTCTGCAGGCCAAGAGCCGAGCCAACTCACTACTCCACACAACATCAGAGCGTTCTGTCTCTCATTATCTCTTTATTTCCCTCTTCTCTCTGTTCTTCACTCATCTTTTCTTTATCTAAAGGCTGAATTACACGGCTCCGCTTTTAACATTTCGAACAGACTTTAAAATGCTCGACGTCAAACGCCTCATAACTTTGTTGGTGGCTACCGAAAAAAGACCCACAAAAAGTTCATCAGACAATAAACACCCAAATAAATCTTGGTCGGCTATCAAATTCTATCCCACTGTGCAAATGCCCAATACACCCTTTACTCAAGCACATCTTTCCTTTTTAATGCTATTTTTCATCTTCTCTTTGTAAAACTGTTTAACACCTTTCTTGAAGAGTTTAGTACATCTTTGTGTAGTCTTGTATCTGTGTTGTCACAATGGTAATTTGACATCGCACAAACAAAATTCAGCTTGCCATACGCGGGAACAATTTTAGATTTATCAACACTGAATCTGTAAGTGCTGTAAAAAATGTGTTTCTTTATATAATCAGAAAAGCGACAGCATTGAAATCACCCCCCAAAAAAATCTAGTGTAAGGGAGAAAGGATGTAAAGAACATCTGGTACCTGTCCGCTCAGAGACGCTTCCTTTTTATAAACTCTTGACTAAAGGCACATTTATTCACAACTTTTCAACAGTTTTTACCTGCCTGTAAAAATGTCCCCGCAGTCCCTGAAGATTAAATGCAGCATTAGGGCTCTCTATATGCTTTATACAAGCAGATTTGTGCAAGCCGCATTCAGTTTGTATAAAAAACTGTAAGAAGTACTGTATGAGACAGTTAAAGTCAATTTACTCTGTGGCCATCTTGATAACAACCTGCCTATTTGAACAGGCCTACGAGTACAGCCTTTATCTATAGGGGCTACAGTAAAAGACTCTGTCTGAGGGATCCGTGCAGATTTTAGCCACATGTATCCGAGCGGCTTGTGATTGTGACACACTGCAAGTGCATTTCCTGTCTCATCTGCACTTCCTCTTACATTAGTCCTCTGACCTACACCTCACCACATACATCATGCATTATCTATTCTTTCCATTCTTTGTCCTCGCTTTGGTCTCTCATATGCACTCGCCATCTCTGACTCATCATCTTTTCTATGGCTCTTGCCTTTCTGTTCACATAATTTTAGATTGCATTGTGTGTCTGAGTGAGTGAGTGAGTGAGTGAGTGAGTGAGTGAGTGGGTGGTTTGTTTGTGATTCTTTTGGATTTCTGTATGTAATCTCAGGCTTCATGATGATTAAAGAGATATCTGATAATAATAGTAATAATTGGGACAGTTAAAGGTGATTGTTCTCCCAAAATAATTGACACACCCTCAAGTTATTCCAAACCTGTATGCATTTTGTGGTTCTGTTGAACACAAAAGAAGATATTTTAAGAAATCTGAAAAGCAAACCGGTGAGGGGCACTATTGTAGGAAAAACCTATGAGACCGTAGATCCCCAGAACTGTTTGCTTTCCACATTCTTTAAAAAATCTTGTCATTATGGGCTGAACTATCCCTTTAGGGTAATTAAATGTGACCCTTTAATTTAATTTAAGCTTTTAACCTTGTTTATTAATTGAATACCTTCATGATGGTTGACTAGTTGTCTAACCCTGGGGTTTTCACTCTATTTTGCCAAGGACCCCCAAATAAGATGATTCTTTTGTGAGAGAGATCCCCTTTACATTTTTATGTGTAAAGAAAAATATAAACTCACTAGAAAGCTACAAATATAAATCCTTCTGCACACAAATTTGTTTAGTGCATTATTATCTGTTCATAATACGCATTGCAACAAGGTTTTATTGTCCTTGATTTAATTCACATGCTCTTCACCATGTGCACAATTCAGGTGCTTCACATGATCGTCATACCAGCCACCTGCTTTTGAGCATTTGACACGTTGAATGTATTCTTAAAACTGCTTTCCACCAATTTTCATTTCGCACTTAACCAGAGATTTCAATTAGATTCGCTAACAACCTCAAGCCATTTCTTGCCGCTATCAAAGACATCGCTTTTGCTTCTATGTGTTGTGATTGGCTTTTGTCTTGTATACACAACTAATTGCCCCTTCACAACAAATATAAAAAGCCAGATTCAAAAGCCAATCACAGAAATGCATTATTTACACTGTTTCCTCTCACCGAAACCCAATTACAGCACCC
Source organism: Barbatula barbatula (assembly GCF_947034865.1). Classification (NCBI taxonomy): domain Eukaryota; kingdom Metazoa; phylum Chordata; class Actinopteri; order Cypriniformes; family Nemacheilidae; genus Barbatula; species Barbatula barbatula. The sequence continues at coordinate 14,697,370 of NC_136772.1, forward strand.
TCATTGAGTTCATATTATTTGACCTTTATCAGCGAGAGAAAATGAGAGTGAATCAGAGAGCGTAGACGGTGCATCCTGGAGGAGAAGCGAGCAGTTTTCCTTTTTCATATCCCTATATTCAATATTTAAGGAAGCAATTAGAGGAGCTAATTATCTTAGCAGATTTTACAATGGACGCGGCTCTGATGGTCTCTAATTAGATTTGGAGTGGTAAGAAACCCCCTCAGAGTTCTCCCACGTGCTCCGAAACAGCCGAGAAAGTCTTCCGGCCGTTGCAGACATGGGCGAAATGTGTTTGCCCAGGCGTATCGTAACATTCCTCTGTCTTGTTTCTTTGAATTTGGTTCTTTTCAGATGTCAGACCCGTATTGCAACGTCTGTCCGTGTCTCGTTTGTTTTGTGCTGTCTCTCATTTGCATGAGCGTACACAAACACGGCATGCTGACGGGTTACTGTCATCTCTGCCTGGGATCAAAGATGGAGTCGGCCTCAACGAACACAGCAGCTGTAAACAAGCCCAACTTTAAACCTCTGCCACTGCGAACCGAAGTTTTTGACTCAAAGTTTGCGTTATGTCTCCCAGTGTTGTGAATTGTGTCACAGCTTTTGGGGCACAAACAGCTCTGAGTAGATTATAAATGCAACCCCCTAGTTCTCACTCTAATGTCTCCTTGTCTCTCACAACGCTTGTGTTGTTGAGGATTTTTTTTATTTTGTGCCTGATACATCAGCATATTGAATCTGCTCTATTGATCATTGGCCTAAGGCCACTATGCTCTCGGCATAAAAATCCTATATATTCAAAAGCAGAGACTTACTTTAGACAGTGCAAACATGAAGATTGAAGATGGCAGCTAAATTTCTTACAGTAAACCTTGTGCTTTATTTCTGTACTAAGCCAATAGAAATGACATTTACCCTCTTTACTGTGTTAATAGAGTGGAGTATGTTTATATCTCTGGGAGACAGAGAGTGATTCACGCTTGGCTAGAGTCTAAGAGTGAGTTATTCTTCACTCTTCATAGCTCTGTGGAGAAATGGTTCATGATTGAAAGATTGAACTCCTGAATAAGCGGTAAGTGTCGGCTCGAGTGGGTGTGCGTTTTTTTCTACCACGGGGCCCGAGCTGGTACGTGTCAATCTTATTGTGTGTCGCCGGAGATGGTGGGCTGTCAAACTGATTTTCACAGAAGCCCAACAGAAATGCTCCCTTAAAGTCCGAGTTTGAGACAGAATTTCATCTTTCCTCTCTGGAGCACACGGTTGAATGTTTAGCTCTTTTAAAGGGGTCATATGGCACGAAAATACTTGTTTTTTCTGTGTCTTTGGTATGTTATAAGATGCCCATACATGTATTAGACACGTAAAATTGCTAAAATTAAAGTAGCGGAACTAAAGATGAATTCTATCTAAAGCAAATGCTCACCCAGACCTTCCTGAAACGCCCCGTGTAACCACACCCCCACAAATCTATGTCAGTTTGTGGTATGATTTGATTAAGACCGCCCAGATGTATACGCATGTGCGGTGGGTGTACCTGTCAGTACAATTGCTTTGGAACGTAATGTTCCAAATATGGTAAGAGGCCTTACATTTCTGTCACACACTTGCAGTATTCGACCAATCAGTACGCACTGGTTAACTGGCCAATCATAACACACCTCGCTTTTCAGAGCGATGAGCTTTGTTAAAAATCTGCGTGTTTCAGAGAGTCGGGGCAAAGAGGAAATACAAACATCCACGGTATGTTGAAAATACAGCGTTTTTGAACCTTAAACCGTGCATACACATTGCATTACACCTAATTAAATGATAATATTAGTTTTAGCCGTGTCATATAAACCTTTAACATCGCATTAATTGGAGAAGAAGAGAAGAAAACAACGGCTGGTTTTGAGAGCAGATCTCAATTGAGTCTGGCATTCTGATGTCCTCCCCTGGGCAGGGTGGATTTAACGACAGAACGGAAGCACTTTCATACGCTCCCAGCGCTCTGTACTTGGATCAGGCTTCCGGAAAGCCCATTGCGTTTGCACATAGATCACTGGATAGTGACTAATGACTCCAGTGGCTTGGACTGTTTTTTTACAGTGTCGGTTATGAATTGAAAGCTCTTGAGTCTGATTCATGTGATTCTTTGTTCCCTCTCAAGGCCTATGCTCTATAGTTTTGATTTCAAGATCATGTGCTGTGTAATCTCAATCTTTTTGTGTGTGTGTGTGTGTGTTCCAGCTGTACGTGTTGTTTGTTATGGAAACCAAGTAGGTAGCATCCCTCTCTCTCTCATTGTTTGAAACTTAACTGAACATAAAGTTTAGTTTAATTGGCAAGACCAGCAGGTTTACAGCATAGCTACGTCCAATGAGAAAAATGTATTCCAAAAAAATGGGAAATGGAAATGATGGGGGGAAAGTCATACTAACAATAAAATATAATGACAGTAGTCCAAAAAATACAGTTCTGAGGAAATTGCAATTAACCATTTAAGAAAAAACAATGCATTTTTAAAAGCAGTAGTAATAATTAAATATGACAACAATTGTCATAATGATGATGAGCGTAATGACAGTGTCCTTCATTTTCTGGCAGACTGACACGTACTGTGCTTTCTGTCACACAGCTCCTTGAGATGCCTTAATGGGACGATACACACTGATAGTGTGTGCTGTATCTGTTTAAATTAGTAGCGAAACTTCCCGGATGTCTGTGCTTTGAGAGTTCTGACAGGAAAGTGCATCTACTTTAACTTTTCTTTCGCGGGCAGAGCCATGTTTATAAATTGTCAAGATGGTTATGGCTTTGAGTTTGTCTCTATTCGCTGGGAATACTAAAACACAACAAGCAATTTTAAAGGGACAGTTCACCCAAAATTAAAGTCTGTCATAATTTACTCGCCCTCAAGTGGTTCCAAATCTGTTTAAATGTCTTTGTTTTGATCAAAAAGGAGAAAGATATTTGGAAGAATGCTTGTAATTAAACAGTTCTTGGCCACCATTGACTACCATAGTAGGAACAATTACAATGAGTCAAAAGTGCCCCAGAACTGTTTGCTTTCCTACAGTCTTTAAAATATCTTCAGAACAAAGACATTTACAAAATGTTTACAAAAATCTAAATTAATTTTGCACGTTTAAAGTCCGGTGTGAACCTCAAAAATCCAGACCAGCTGAGAAAAGGACTGATCTCTCTCTCACACTCTCTCTCTCTCTCTCTCTCTCTCTCTCACTCTTCCAGCGTGCTTTCTTTTTTTTCTTCACTTTTTTATAATGCTTTATTGAACCTTTTGCTATAACAAAACAATGTTACAACAGAAACATTTCCATGGCTCGAAAACAGACAAGACAAAAATAAAGAATAACAATAAAACAGATAAAAAACAAATACATGAGAGGGAGATACACAAATAATATCAATAAATAAAAATTACAAATGAAATAGGTTGAAAAGCTTATAATCAGTGCAAATTTTACAAGTCCTTTGTGCTTTCATATTTTTAAGAAAACGTAATTGTTTTTAAATACAGTTTTATCTCTTGTAGAAAAACTATAAAATAGGTTTGCTATTAGAAAATTTACATTTATGTATATAAAATTTACACAGAGAAAGAAATAGGTTGATTATAAAACAAGTATTTTGGTCACCTTCAAAAAATCCAAAAATAACAGTTTTGGGGTTCATAACAAAGCCCTTCAAAATAGTATTTGAAATAAACAAACCAACATGTTTCCAAAGTAGTTGAGTACAGTTGCACGACCAAAACAAGTGAAGAAGAGATTCAGTGTCATTCTGACAAAAGATGCATTTGGTGTCAAAGTCAGATCTAATTTTTTTCTTTAGAAAAGTTTTGGAAGGGTAAATGTTATGGAGTATTTTAAAGGATATTTCTTTGACTTTATTAGAAAGAAGATATTTTTCTTGCATGGACCATATCATTTTCCAGTTTAGATTATCAAAAAGGCTGTTCCAGTATGAAACAGCAGAACGGGCGCAGGCAATGCTCTCAATAAGTAAAGCTCTTACCTTAAGATTTCTTCCTTTTTTACTAGTAAAACATAATTTACCAGAAGGTGTATCGCTAGGCTCAGGTAAAGAGACTTCTGAAAATAAAGAACAGTTTCTAAAAAGCATGCATATGCCAGATGGAATAGCATCCATAACAATGGCAAACTCCTTAGGAGTTACTGGTATATTATATTTAGAGAGAAATTCTGAATACCTAAAAAGCACGCCTTCCTTATTGAAGAGCTGGCCAAAATGCAAAATTCCATTACTGAACCACTGTTTAAAGAACAAAGACCTATTTTTAAATAGCATGTTTTTATTGTTCCAAATGTAACATCGATGAGGGGAAAAGTAATGTTTGTACATAAGAGTCCATGCCAAAAGAGCCTGTTTGTGAAAATTAGATAGCTTTAGGGGAAGTTTTTGAATATCATAATTGCACATTAAAACAAATTTTATGCCACCAAATTGTGAAAATGCAAATTGGGGGAATAGATTCCACATCGAGGTAGGATTATTGAGAAATTGACTGAGCCAGTTTATTTTAAATGAATTATTCATTGTATTAAAATCAATAAAGTTTAATCCACCCTTATTGTGAGAGTTTACTAACACAGATTTTTTAAGATAATGAGGTTTGTTTTTCCACAGGAAATAATATAGCATTCCATCGATTACTTTACATGTGGACTTGTCAATGTACAATGACTGCGCAGCATACGCAAGGCGAGACAGACCCCCTGCTTTAACAAGTAATCCCCTACCTGTCAAAGAGAGGTCCCTCTGTAGCCAGCAAACATTTTCTTTGTTTTAGATATAATTGGATTAAAATTTGTGGAACATCTGAGGTTATCTTTAATTATCTGTATACCCAAATATGTGACACAAGTTTTAACAGCAATACCATTGATTGAGGAATCTGAACAGTTTTTAAGGGAAAATAATTCACATTTTTTAAGATTAAGATATAAACCTGAAGCCTTGGAGAAGAGCTGGAGAATATCTAATGCTAAGGGTATTTGTTGAGAGTCTTCCAAGAACAGGACAGTATCATCTGCTAATTGGCTAATTATCAACTCCGAGTTTCCAATACTAATACCTTTAAGATGACTTGCTTTGATGTATGAACTTAAAAATTGTGTTGCTATTAAAAATAAATAGGGAGATACTGGACATCCCTGTTGTACACCACGTTTTAAGTAGAATCTGGGAGAAGTATTATTACCCAATTTAATGGAACGATTACCATTTGTATATAGCATTTTGATAATTTTATAAAATGATTCACCAAATCCAATTTTATGTAGTGTTTGAAATAAAAACTCATGTTCTAACGTATCAAATGCTTTATAGTAGTCTAAGAATAAAAGGAAACTATCTTTTGGAACCAAATGTGAATAATCTAATATATCTAATATTAAACGTATATTATTTGACATATGTCTATTGGGCAGAAATCCTGAATGTGTTTCATCTATAACCGAATTGAGAACACATTTTAATCTTTGAGCCAAAACTAGTGCTATTATTTTGTAATCGTTGTTTAGTAAGGTGATTGGGCGCCAATTATCTATAAAAAGGGAATCTTTGTTTGGTTTTGGTATTAATGTTATAAGTCCCTGACATAAGGTTGGAGGGAAATATGTTTTTTCTATGCTTTCTATAAAAACCTCTAATAAGAATGGGGATATTATTTCACTAAATAGTTTATAGAATTCCGAAGTGAGTCCATCTGTTCCTGGAGATTTTCCATTTTTTAATGAGTTAATCGAATCAACAATTTCTTTCAAAGTGATAGGGGTATCACACAGAGCTTTATCTTCCGTATTCAGTTGGGGTACAATCTGAACAGACTCAAAAAAATTATTCACATCTTGTTGGTGGAATTTAGACGTATACAACTCACTATAAAATTTTGCACAAAACTGTCCAATAATTTTCGGATCTTCATTTAATGTATCGTCAATCATAAATTTCCCTATATTATTTTTCTGGCTTGCTCTCTTTCTAATCTGAAAAAGTAAGCAGAGCTTTGCTCACCTTCTTCAAGCCATTTTCTGCGTGAGCGAATGTAGGCTCCTTCAGCTTTATATTTATAAATGTTATCTAATTGATGCTGCAGATCAGCAAGTTCAGCTTTTTCAGAATCAGTGATATCCTCCACATTTTTCGCCAAAAGATTGCCAATTTTATAAATCATTTTCATTACATTTTCTCTTTTTAGCTAAGATGCTACTAAATTTACGCAAATATTTACTAACTTCATATTTAGTTAGCTCCCAATTACTGCCGTAATTTTTTTCTTCTTTTGCTTTAGCCCAAAACTTTGAAATAATGTCACTGACGTTCTTTTTAACTTCCTCAAAGACTAGAATCGAGTTATTAAGTTTCCAATAAGAGGGGGTTATATGCGAGGTAACTTCATTTGAGAAAGGATTATGACTAGTAATACATTTGTGATCAGACAAAGGTGAAGGAATAATGTCAGTCGCAACGTTATGCAGCTCCTTAGAAATAATCCGTAGGTCAATGCGAGATTGACAAGAAAACAAATTATTATTCCATGTAAATGATCTTAAAGAAGGATGAGTATCTCTCCAGCTATCAAACAGACAGAACCTTTCCATGAACATCTTTAAATAAGAAATAGGACTATTAGGTTTTGGCGGCCATCTATCCATGTTATTGTCACTAACCATATTAAAGTCACCTCCGAAAATCAAATATGAATTTGGGTAGTTAGTTAACAGTGAAAGTATACGTTTTTCTATGTGATCAAAAAACCTTTCATTTTCTTTTTGTTGTTGGTGCCCATAAACATTGGTGACGATAAACTTCTTATCTGAAATTTCTAGTAAGAGGCAAACATATCGACCATTTGGATCACACTCAGTGAATAAAACTTTCCCCTTGAAACAATGACATAAAACACATACCCCAGCTGAGATTGAGGTTGCATGAGACATCCACAAGTCCATGCCCCATTGGGATCTCCATAACTTCAAATCTTCTCTGACTGAATGACATTCTTGTAAAAAGTAGAAGTCAGAGTGAAACTGTTTAAGGGACAAAAAAACAGCTTTACGTTTGGTAAGATTTCTTAACCCTCTCACATTAAATGAAAGAATAGACAAGAGCCATAACAGAAAAAAACAAAGACAAAAAGAGAACTTCAAATTAAACAATAATAACAATTATGATCCAAGTAACGTGCTAAGGGATCACTTATTTATGGAATTTATGCAGAGATGAGCACAGCAAAATCTTAGAAGTAAAACATCCTAATAATGTAGTGCAGTACAAGAACTACTCCAACAGAGTAAAGTAATAACTTTAAAAAAAAATGTTTTGATAATTATAAAATATTATAATTTAACCACTATTTCCTGATGAAAAAAAATAAAATAAAACAACACAGCCCCACCTTGTGTTTATCAGATCTTAAACTTACAAAGTACCAAATTAGCCATTCTAGAACAACGTTTAGCAACATATAAGAAAGTGATATGTTACCTTAAGAACATGGCTTTCATACAAGTGGAGTGGATAAACACAAAGCCAAAACAGATAGTTCAAGTTGCTGAAAAGATCTCAGTGCCATCCACAAAAGCTCGTACTCCTACAAAATAAGCTCGCTTGTTCTCACGACGTGCTTTATCCACGAGAGGCCATAGTTTATTTCTTCTTTCCCTGTCAGATGGAGATAGGTCCTCAGCGATTTTTAGATTGTTGTTTCTGAGAAAGGATGAGTCCTTCGCTGCCCGCCAAACGGCATCACGATAGAAGCGCGATGTAAACTGGAAGATTGCCCCTCTAGGCTTGTCGTTATTCAGCTGTTTGCAACCGAGTCGATGTACAGTGTCTACGGTGAATGTTATTTTTTCCTTTGCTTCAGGTAAAAGCTGTTGGCACACCTGGATGACACGTTCACGAATATCCTCTTTCTCTTTTTCTGGCAGTCCGTACATCCTCAGATTCCAACGACGTGTATATCCTCTTGCTCAGAAGATTCAGCATCCATCTTTTTCACTTTTGTCTCCATTGCACCGAGTTTAACTTTAACATCATTAACTTCGTCGCTCACAAACTCAACCGCTTTTTTCACATCAGCTATCTGTTTGGCATTTTCAATGACCGTTTCTTTCATGCTCGAGATCGCTTGAGCAGTGTTTTTCACCATTTTTTCACGACACCTGTAGGATCCATTTCTGATTCCAGATAATCGTGTAAATTTTCGCTCAAAAGCTTATTCGTGGCTGGTTGCGTTACCGAGGTAGCTTGATTAGCATTGGCTTGAATCACGTTGTTGTTTTTCCTTTTTATAGATTTTCCCATTGTCAGCCATTGCAAATGATGTGGCAGTCAATTACAAAGCGACATATAACCGAAAATATAACTTACTGCACTACAGAACAAATTATACGTACTGACTTTGCCGAGCTCTCTTAAACACGTGTAATCAGTGCGCCATCTTGGCCCCCCCCTCCAGGGTTCTTTCAGTCAGATATATAAACCATTAATGACATCACCAGAGCAGACGAAAGGAAAGGACAAAATCTCCTTGCAACCGATTTATCACTCACTGTCTTCTACACCAATCTTTCATTCAGTCCTGTGCGTTTGTGCAAAAGGAAAAGCACATCAACGTCTATCAAAACCCACTGTAACACTTTATTCTGCCCCTGTGACGTTTTCTCCTTTCTCCTGCCCTTCACGTCTCAATTCTCAGTGTGATGTCATCCAAAGCCATTTTAATTGAAATGTGCATTAAACAAATGGAGCCCGGTGTGAGCGCCTGTGCGAATAGAGAGAAAGTGGCAGAGAGACGAAGGGACACGAAGACAAGGTTGAATTGATAGAGACTGTATAAATGAAAGCCTAGCGCTGATGTCTGAGCATCTGTCACAGCGAGCGAGGGCTTTGGAGTGAATAGATGCACCATTTTCCTGTGTTCACTTTCCGCTGTGCTTTTGATGTGACAGCGGATCGCAGTCACCCACCGAGCGCGGGGTATAAAGTTGTTGCTCTGTCGACCTCTTCAAATTTCTCTGTCGCTATCTGTTTTCTCACCTCTCCCCATCTCTCTTTTCTTCGGTCATACTTTGCCAATTATTTTGCTCTCAGCCACTGTGTGATTGCACTTAAATCGCCGGCCAGTGTTTGGACTGCTCACCCTTTGAAAGGAGGCAGAGTGAGGAATAAGAATGACGGGAGAGAAATTTGGAAGATAATGGGATGGAGTGATGCGGGGCAGGAGAAGACATGGAGGGAGGAGAGGCGTTTTGTTGACACTAGTGTAGCTTTAAAGCATACTATAGTGAGCTGCCTACTGTAGGCAGCGGTTAAAAAACATCATACTTCTGACTAGAAGGCTGTTTCAAAAAGGAGTCTCCTTATATCGCCTTCTAAGATATCATGTTTACGCCGGATTTCAATGAGACAACATTGAATGTACAGCGTCTTTTACGTAAAGAGAATCACATAAGTGTTTTTTTACTGAATATGAATTAAATTAATTGAATTAATGTCTTATTTAAATCAACCCTTAGCATGGGTATAGCTATAGGGAATAAACCTGTTGACAAATTGACTGAAACGAAACGTTTTTTTAACATAATAAACATTTGTCTTTTGAAAAGTTATTTCTCGTTTCATGATGATTTTCAATAGAGAGCTAAGGAAGCAGAGAGCTGGATCGAGAGCTCAACGTTCCAGTAGGAGAACATTGATGCTTCCTGGTTTTTGCATTGCATTGTGGGAATTTTTAGGGAACAAACGTTTGCAGATTCCCTGATCAGTGCAATGACTATTGAACAAGGGAGATGATCGAGACACACCGTTGCCATTGAATTGCAATTTTAGTGTTTTTAGGGTTCAAACCCCTTTATTTACCCCTATATAGTATTATCAGTTTCGTGTACTTGTAACAAGACTGCATTTTAATTTAAGGTTAAGTGTATGAAATTTAGCGACATCTAGCGGTGAGACTCTGAATTGCAAGATACAGAACTAAGACGTCGTCACGTCTGTGCCAAAGGAGTAAACATGGTCATAAAACTTGTTTTGTAGAGCAGTTTGTTCGTTTAGGGCTACAGTAGAAACAAGGCGAATTCCATGCAAGGAGAGCAATCTATAGATAGAAAATATTATTCTAAGGTAATAAGAACATAAACCTTCTTTATGTAAGCTTCTTTATGCTTTGTATATTATATTGCATTTCTGTCAATAGATCGTCCGAGACATCTCACTGCGTTTGCTCTCCAACAACATCCTGATCAGCTTTTTTTCTTACAATGAAGTGACGTCTTTGCTTTCAGCTCTATAAAAGAGGTTTTTGAGAGGCTGTGGTGCTATTTGGAGGATGGACGCTTTTGAGAAGGTGCTTCCCACTTTCTTTCTCATCTCCTCTAATTTTTAAATGAATCCTTAACTTGTTTGCATTTGCATTAACTGCTGGATTATGTTAATTGCCAGGCTTCTCTTGGCAGAGCCACTGTTTGATATTGTAATGGAGACGAGGTTAGCGGAGAGTAGCTCATTTGCTGGAGCACCAGGAGGGATCGGCACTCATTCAGTAGCGTTTTTCTTTACTGACGTGCATGGCAAATTGAATTGCGGCTGTTGAAGAGGATGCAAGTTCCCCCCGGCTAATTCTCTCATTGTTACCTTTGGTACCCACGCAGGTTGCTCACTTTATCAGCGCTCATGGGCACCTCACAGAAGAGATTCTCCATTGCTGCCAATCCACGTTCACACAAGCACATACAGAAGTTTGAGCTATATAAAGTATCTATCTATACAGCTTCATAAAGGAAATGAAAGCTTGTTTCTTAACTTCTTCAATTCGTCAAACTTCACGTTGATTTGCTGCGAAAATGAAATGTTGCACATGTGACAGAATCAGTAAGAACTGTTAGAAGCAGACATTTTTGGTTTCCCTGTTTCATTTCTAAACAGGGAGGTTGTCAGTCTCAGCGGTTGGGGAAATTGCACCACTCCTGACCTTTATCAAGTTGTTTCAAGTCGATAAGTGGACAGCTGGCTAAAGAGGGAATCTTTGTGGCATCCTAGTCGTGCCATCTGCTCAGGTTCTGAACCCACGTGACGTTTAACAAGCTTCAGCTGCACACTTTAGTGGCTGTCCAAAATATATTTTAGTGAATCGGAGGCAACGACACAGGCTGGTAGACTTCACGTGTAAAATTGTCCTCTCGCTCTGCAGGCTGCAACTCATCTCTGAGATTGAAGCTCCTGGTGTTCTTACACCCTAATCCGGCCCAGATATATGAATGACTACTAAATCAGCTTGACGTTTGAACTTGCTGGCATGTCTATCGACATGCACCGTGCGTCCCCTTGCATTGAATGTTGTTTCAAATTGCTCTACAGAACGTGTTCTGTAAATTATTTCACTCATTCGTGAAAACGTGACGACATCTTTGTCCTTTTTCAGCCTCCGTAGTGTTTCGAAAGGGAGCCGTGGAGTGAGCCGTTTGTTGCAATTCACAACGTCACCGCAAGATGCTGCTAAATTTCATACACTGGACCTTTAATATTACAGCCAAAAATATAGATTGGAGAAGATACAGCACAAAAAGAGACGGTCACAGATAAGTGTTTTGAGTTTAGACAGCTTCACAAGTGTGCGGATATCATCATTTTACAACCGTCGCTCATCCAATTATATTTATTATGCTTTTGTTTTTAACTAATGTTTTCCACAATGTGACACAGCACTTATGCCAGACTTATTCATTTGTTATGAATATTTTTTTCTCATCGTCAATTTTAAATAAAGAAAATGTTCAACTGAGATCAAATAGCCTACCTTTTCATTTATAAAGTATTTAATTACTGTAGCTGTCACATTAACACATCATTTTATAAGAATGTAATGTCGCACATTTCTGGATTGAATTTGCAGATACAAATAGATCACAGTTATGAATATAGTAACTGCGTCCAAGTAGATTTTGGTCATACTCCTGCCTGAAAGGTCCATTTATATTTCCTCTTATTAAGTTAAGTCATACGTTTTGAGCTCAGACAAGTTGAGAACTGAGATGTCTCAATCTCCTTCTCCGTTAGTCTTGGTCCGCCGGAGAAGTGAATGTTAATAGCTCGAGATTAGCGCTAGCTCTGTGCTTCAGGCCTGATTTGGTGACTTAACTCAAAGAGCTTAAATGAAGTAGTTGTTTGATGCCATCAATAGCTTTATGCCTTACAAGTTAGGAATTTGATGTTGGCATGGAAACAGCTAGCTGTTTCCATGGGACCTTGTTGAGTGGTTGTTATGGTAACGAGCTCATTTCTGTAGAATATGATAGCTAATATTTAAATATCGATTCGTGGTCCTCTGGGGAGTGTGGGTTTCTTGTTTGTTTGGTATGCGTCTATGCTAAGACGAAAGACGATTATTGAATTTCCCTCATTACTGAGATCGTAATGTATAATGGTTATATCGAGTCGGAGATGATTGCGGGGGCGTACGTGGTGCTACGGTAGTGACGATTGTCCCTCAGGTCCTCGCCTACATACATACTTGCACGCACTCCTCCACAAAAGCATCTCCGTATCCGAATGTGCAAACTCCTACACTATCATCATCTCTTCCAGACACACAACGTCAGAGCACAAGAACAATCAGAGATGCCCAAGTGAAAGAAAATCCCACTCTCTTTATCCTTGTCATCCTTTCCCTGCGTCTTCCAGCCTTCTCTCTCCCTCTCTGCTGTGATTTATAAGGTCCTCCCGCTTGTTCATCAGGGTGTAAGAGACACAGTTGGTCCCCTTATTAAAAAACCCAGCGGAGGGCCACCACCTCAGTCCCAGCACTCCCCCTTAGCCTCATTTGACTATTTCCTTTTATTATTCTGTCTCCGCATCTAACATCTGCGATTCTTCAAAGCACGGCAGAAGTAACCCCCTGTTAAACAGTGCCGTCCTTTCTCCGTTTCCTTTATTTCTTTCCTTTGTTTAATTTGCATCGCCATCTTCTGTCGTTGCTTCTTCGTGACTCATTTTTTTCACACACAGTTTCTTATTCCATTAGTATTATGTAAGCCACGGCGTGCCCGCCCTACCCTACGCTGCTGTTTCATTAGCATCATGAAACTCAGCAGTGATAATATGTGAGCAAACAGGAAGTTGAATAATTGAGCTCTTGTCAGGCAAACCTTCTTGCTGGAACCCAAAGGGCCACTTTTTAAGTGTGTTGGTACATTCACTTGAAGCTTACTGTTACAATTTGTTTTATTTATTTATTCAGGGCCAAATGTGGTGAAATAGAGACAGACGGATGTAAACTGATTCATGAAGGCTTTTAACATAAACTAGCTATCCATAAAAGCCATACTTTGAGAGACGGCTTGAAGGTCTGTACTTTAGATTATAATGGCATGGGGTTTCTTTTGGGCCAGCGGATCCAAGAAGCACTTTCTACATTTTATAGCAGATACGGTTGGTAGGATTGCTGAGTGGATGGGGAAATCAAGAACGTTTACTGGTATAGTTACATCAGCTCGTCTGACAGGGTGTTAACAGCAGTATGAACTAACAGTGATATCTATTGATTTTTGAGATTACCTAACTTATTTGTAGCAAAACGTACAACCAAAATATTTAATAAGAGGATGGGAATTTGTAGAATTTTCTTTCTTCCCTCTATGGATGAGGATTCCATCTGCGCTTGCTTATGGCTTACAGATGGGCAGTGTCACTTTAATAATTCGGTCTTGATTAGATATTCCTCGATTGGTGTCAAATAGTAATAAGCAATTCAGGCTGTTTACTTCATAAGAGCGTGTACTTCCTGCAGGCAATTTCAAAAGCACTTTACCTGTGGTGACAAGGTGCAGTGAAACAGAAGCATTTCATCGGTTGCTATCGGCACAGTTTATTGTGATGACCTTCCGATGGCTGACTGGGTGAATGGCTGAACCCCATTGAATGTTGAAGATGTGCAGCGCTGGATTCTTGGAGGGGGGGGGACATGGTGCAAGAAGCACCAGATGCAGCTCATCAGGCGTTGTTAGCAGTTTTCCATTTACATGACATTTTACAATAATTTACATTTACGCATTCGGTAGATGCTTTTATCCAAAGCGACTTACATTGCATCATACTATACATTTGTTTCTGATTATGTGCAATCCCGAGGGATCGAACCCATTACCTCGCCGTTGCTAATCCCATGCGCTAACCACTGAGCCACAGGAAAAGAGTTCGCATCATCTTTAATATACTTCTGAGTTTAGATGGCTCTAGTGAAAAGTTTAGGCACACCTTTTTTTACTCCTCCTTATAATTCTGAATGACTCCTTTTCACATCTTAAAATGATCAAATAGTTTACACTATAAAATAACGCAAATATGCATATTATGGGGTCATGCTTATACGCTTCATTGTTTTCTTACTCTTGTACTGCAAGTGGTTTGGGGTAAAAAGTTAAATGCATCTGCTAAATGAATAAATGTAAATGAATTAAAACTACCCAGTATTTTATTGTTTTCTTCTGCCAAGATAACAGCTCTTCACACTCTTAGCTCCAAACCAACTACATGAGATGACACATGCGATGCTTTTTAAGTAGTATTTGAGGAGTTTCCAAGTATTCTGGGCACTTGTCGGCTTGCCTTTCCTTCAATGTCTGGTCCAACTTGTTCATTTAAATAAGTAAATGAAATGTTAGTGTTTTAATGAAGTTCAAACGTAGGTGCAATATTTGTCTACAAACAAATTTTGCCCGTTTAAGTGTAGACCTCAGGGGTAAATGTTTTTAAGATCCTTACAAACATAAATTCAGTCCAAACTTTTGAAGGGCAAGGTAGAGTTCTGTGTTATATTTATTACCGTCCAATTAAATGTATTCGATACGTTTTATTGCTGCAAATATTGTTATTGTTGTCATAAAGCCAAGTTTTATCATGTTTTTTCACAGCCTCCAAGGTTCTGTTTTCAGACTGAACATCTGACTGCCGCTATCAACACTAGCAACACACAAAGACATCTAGCAGTAATAGGATGGAGAATTTGATGTTGGGTTGACATTGTGGTAACAAATGGAAGTGTGTTGTCAGTACGGCACTAAAATGCACTGCTGCTGAGATGGAGAGTGATGATGTTTCCACATGAGTGTGTGAATCTTTTAGCAATGCTAAAGCAGGACGGTTGAATAAGAGCATCTTAAATAAAATAAATGTACAAATAATTGATAATGTGTAAACAAAGCTAAACAAATATTTTAAAAAGTTACTGTGTTTACACTATTAGATAAAGTGTTAGAGGATGCGTGTACATTATGTAAACAAAGCAAAACAAATATTTTTATATAAAATTTACACACAAATACATATTGTCAATTATTTGTACATTTCTTTTTTTTAAGATGCTCCTATTCATAATATATATATATATATATATATATATATATATATATATATATATATATATATATATATATATATATATATACACAGATTAACCACGTGGACACCAGATTTAAATGAGCTTTTATTTTTAGATTTTTTTGTTTTTATGTTATTTTTTTTACTTATATGCTTGTGTCATTTTCATGTTGCTATATAATATTAATATATTTTGCTTTACATTCTTTATTTTATATTTTTCCAATTATTTTTCGGTCAATATTCGATTTTACTTCAGTAAACAAAATACTTTCACATTTTTTATTTTAGTCAACTAAATTAACCTTGGTGCACACATCACACTCTTCTTAACAAAAGCTGCATTTGTATGTTGATGGATCTGCAGTCATGTCAGGTCATAAACGTGCACAGGAGAGCTCAAATCTTAGAATTTGCTAATATTGCATATTTTGGAAAAAAGTTGCTAGAGGATGTAAGAGGCTGAAAGGAGACAGTGGACAAATCAGAGGTTGCAGAGGACATAAAAAGGTTGTTCTATCTTGAGGCAGTAAGTTGGATAATAAGAAGGTTGGGTTGGAGCAGCCCTGCAGGAAAGAAACCTGTTTAAATGTTAATGGGATCAAAAGAAAATGACTTTGAGTGTGTGTTTAATTGTTCTTGAACTCTACCCTCAAACTAACCTGATCTCTTCTCTCTCCCTGCAGTGATTCCGGACACCCTGGCTGTGACGGCCTCTGCTCAGACTCTCTCGAAAGTGGAGGGGGACATGCTACAGCTAAGCTGCGAGGTAACACGGCAGACAACCCAGCACACACATGTGTCTGTGGGCTGGTACATGCGCCCCTCGGATGAGCCCGATTCAGCTCCGCGTGACCTGGTCACCCTGTCTCGGGACTTCGTTCTGCGACCCGGTGGACAGTACCGTCAGCGTCTGTCCTCAGGAGACCTGCGATTGGACAAGACAAGTGCCACCTCCTACCGTCTCACCATCTACAAGCTACAGCCCACAGACCAAGGAGAGTTCTACTGCGAGGCCTCAGAGTGGATCCAGGACCCAGATCGCTCTTGGTTCTCGCTGACACGGAAAGAGTCGGAGAAGACCTCTGTCAAAGTGCAGCCCACAGGTGAGTGGATTCTTTTGAATCACCCATGCAATACTTTGATGTCATATAGCCGTGGAAAAAATGAAGAGACCATTCCAAATCTTCATTTACCCTACATTATTGCCCAGTGTCTGTTGAATTTTAACAAAATCAAACCTCAGGAGTGACAAGGTCATCAAACAGCAAGGTGAAAGACTTACAGCATGACAAGACACATGCAAACTGATAAAAATCCAGGTTATGTATTTTCTAAATGCATATAAACATATTACTGTTGTATTGCTTAAAAGTGAACACAAACTTGTTTTCTATGCAGTATTTGAGGTCTGAATAAATACAGAGCACCTTTTCTGTTATTTCGGCCTGTTTCTCCAGTTTTCATTTTCTGTCAATTAATGCAAGTAAAAACAATATTTTTATTTGAAATTTCGGAGAAATGTTGCAAGTAGTTCACAGAATAAAACAAAAACAATAATTTACCTAAACACGTACCTATAAATAGTAAATTCAGAACAACTGAAAATGTTTTTGGGAGGAAAATAAATTTCGCGGCTGGATGTTGATCGCAACAAGTGAGATGCAATTGACAAGCAATGAGTTGTGAATTTGTTTCTACAGAATTCGTGAAACAGTGAAACATTAATGTAAGACCCTGTACTAGGTTTTTTTTGGATGTTTTAAAGCAAAAAGCTTCAATATTTCACCTTTAAAGCAATTCAAATCACGCTTGTGGATTTTAATCCTGTAAATCGAAATGATATGTTTGCCAGAGAAAGCTATTTTAAGCTTATTTGGCGAACAATATAGTGTGTCTCAATGTTAACAAGCAGATCGAAACAAAACACAGTCCCAAAGAGGTGGTTGATCCTCTTAACATCAAAGCAGCTATCATACAGACCAGGTGTCTGCTCTCATGACGCCACTCGACTCATTGATATCACATGTCATTGAGGTTATCATAGCGTACTGAACACACAGGTGTTTCTTCATATCAGGTAATGAGCCAGTCACGTTGACTCATCTGACTCCAGGACATCTGTGGATTAACACACAGAGCCTCTCTGACATCTGCTTGATGACCAACGCTGTCGAAGCGTAGTCCCTCCCAAAAATGAAACATCTGTCATCATTTATTCTCCCTCATTTCTTTCCAAACATCCATGAAGTTCTTTAAAATGTGAATTTTGTTAAGATGCATGCCACTTTTGACTTCTGCACAACAAAAAGATAGAAAAAATGACTTCAGTGACTCATGAGGCACACAAGAACCCGTTACATCTGATGTCATTGACATCAAACCCAGCGCGACACTTTTGAACGTGCCAATTTTTATATGAAAGCTTTGGTCGTTTTTCAGTGAATAACACATTTCAGTTTGTCCGTAACACACAGTATATAAGGCTGTTGTTTGGGGTGAAATATTTCTTCAGCACAATGCAGAGCATGTCATACATCTAAACCCCCGGTTCTCTGGGATACCCATATTTCACAAGACCGAGACTGGGGCAGAATAATGTCTCCCTCATCTCTGCGACAGTCCATTACTTTCCAATTTATTACAGAAGCCTCTGTCTGTCCTGAGCATGAGACAGCATGTACAGCGGACACAAACCCTGTCGCTGTCTGACTGACTGATCACAGGGCTGTAACTCAATCTCAAAGCGCACAGGCACAGCGGTTTTGATGGAAATGGGAGGCGACAGCACAACTCCTCATCGAACACGCGGAAGGGCCGGGAGCTAGAGGTCGCTTTTTAATTCTGCCTGTTTTATCGGTCAAGGGTCCTGAGAAGGGTGTGTTGTACGGAAGGGTGCTGTAGAATGGATGGATAAGGGCACCTTTACAGAAATATTATTCATCCTCATGTGATTCCAAATCTGTCGTTCTTCTGCAGAACACAAAATAACATTTTGAAGAAGTGGCCTACTGACTTCCATTTGTATGGACACCCAACCAATATATTTTTTACAATATGTTGTTTTGTGTTTCACAGAAGTAAGAGTCCTTTACAGGTTCAGTATTGAACCACATGAGAATTTCTTTTTGAGTGAACCATCCTTTTTTAGCTACATGAGTAAAATAGCCTGTTAATATTAAGGCTCCGAGAAATTCTGGATTTATAAGTAATATATCTGCTGGAAGAAATGTTGTCTGTAAGTGGAAAAAAAAAATGCTACAAAAGCTTAGAAGTTGGAAGCTTTTAAAGCTTACATTGTTCAGTGATTCAATTGCATATTATAAACTCATTAATCCTGTTTATTGTTAAGTGCCTTTTTGAAAGTCAGTGTACAGAACCATTTACAGTAAATGGTTTATGAAAGCTTTTAGAGAACGTCATCTGTTTTACTGTAAGCATTGTAGTGCCCTAGTTTGTCAGATACTGTACTTTGAAACAAGACACACAATGACGGTGACAGCCCACTAATGTTCAGAGCAAATAGCCAATTTATACTGGGCTCAAATTCAGTCATGTTGAAATATAAAGAGATTCAACTTCAGATTCCTCAGGGTCACAGAGACCCTTATTTGTTGTCCGTTTTTTTTAAAAGATGCTGGTTTATGGAGCTTGTTTAAGACTTTATGGTGAGATGCATTTTTAATTTGAGTTTAAGGTGAGTCAAGGTGAAGTCATTACTGGTCTATCCTTGTATACGCAGGCCGGTCTTCATCTGACTGAGATTCTCATTAAAAATTCCAGAGAATATTTCGAGAGCAACACTGAGACGGAGTAAGACAGATTTGTGTCTGTAATCCCCTTTTCTAGCTGGCTGCGTCCAAGTCCCCTTCCAGCCAGACAAGACGGTCACAATGTTCTCTGTGTACTAGCCAGTGGCCTTTTAGGCAAGGAAGATACAATTGAAAACGCACATGCCAGTGCAGCAGTGATTGAGTGGATTTCCTGTGAGATAACGCTTGTGTATTTTCATTTTTGGATGACCGAGTTGAATGGGTTTTAGTTTGTTGCTTGGATTCTAGTTGTTGGTTTCCAGCTGGTCATAAGGGCAGTCCATATAAACCATGGCAAGCACAGTAGACCAAAAATCAACAACATATGGCATGATGGTGACTGGTTTTGGAAAAATGGTCAATGGCCACCAAGCCAATGACCGGCTTGGACCAGCTAATACCCAGATTGGACTTTGATAGAAACCATCCAAAACACAGATACCAGTTTAAGCTGAATTTTCCAATAGGGGTCTTCGAGTTCAGCAAGACTGCCACAATCATGTGCGATTTCTCGGTTTTGCATAAAAACGTTGACATTAACTCGATGCACACCATGTGTCCCATTCACAACACGTGTTAACGTTTGTGTGTCTCATCTGCGTGTTAATGTGTTTATTGCTCTGATGAACTGTGGGGGAAAACAGAAGTTTTGAGGTAAGCATTAATAGGACATCAAACGGGCCATTGAAGCACGTAGAACAGCAGATCGAGGGAGTAGTTTTGTGGCGAAGCTTTTGGCAACGAATCCCACACAGCAGCTTGTGTTCACGCACCCACCTTTCAGTTACCATAGTTATAACTGCACCCATCACAACACAATTGCCTCTTTCTCTCCGGTTATCTACCATACAAATCTACTGTATTATGCATACTGAATAATAAGGCAGTCATTCACGTAGTTAACCCTAAACAGTTAACCCTACATTCTGCCCATTTTTTATTCTTTATTGATGTGACTTTTAAAGCCTCTCTGTCATAAAGATTTGCTCATAGTCATGGCATTGTTCTTAAAGGGATAGTTCACCCAAAAAATATAATTCTTTCATTATTTACTCAAACCTGTATGAGTTTCTTTCTTCTGCAGAACACAAAAGACCTTTTGAAGAATGCTAGTAATCAAACAACACTGGCCCGCATTGACTTACATTGTATGGACAAAATAACACTGATACATTTAAATATCTTTGTTTATGTTTCACGGAGAGAGTAATAAACAGATTTTGAACAATACAAGGGTTAATAAAAAACAAAATGTTTCTTTTTGGGTAAACTCTCTCTTTAAAAAATTACAGTAAGTTATAAAGGACTTTACAAGCAGATGAAAGGTTGTCCTTGAGTTGGATGACTAAGAAGACTTTGAGTAACTTGTTTACAAAGCACTTCTGTATTTCTTGTCTGTCAGTCATCACTTCCAGGATAAGTGGAAATTCCAAAGTGGAGTTAACATACTCTCCATCTTATATCAATTTGTACTCAAACCACTTCCCTCACCTCGCGCTTTCGAGCACATCACCACAAATTGTGGGATTACTTGCTGAATAATTTATAAATGTACCTACATTTTTTAAAAGTGGAAACATTCCACTTGAAGAAAAAACTTTTTGTTCCTGATCTCTTTTATTTTCCAATCGAGAGCTTAAAGGGATACTCCACCCAAAAATGAATTACTCACCCTCTAGTTGTTCCAAACATGTACACATTTCTTCTTTATTTGGTTTAACACAAAAGACGATATTTTGAGGAATGTAGGAAAACAAACAGTTCTGAGGCACTTTTGACTACCATTTAAATTTTTCCGCTATGGCAGTCAATGGTGCTTCAGATCTGTTTGTTGCTAGCATTATTTCAAAATATCTCTCTTTGTGTTCAACTGAACAGAGACATTTATACATGTTTGGAACAAATAGAGGGTAAGTAATTCATGACAGAATATAGATTTTGGGTTGAGTATCCCTTAAGTTTAATGGCTTTAATATGTACTAGCATGTCTTTCACTCAAAATATAAGCAAAATATGAATAAACAAAACCCGTTGGCTTAAAGCTAGCTCGTGCTCAGATCGGGCTCTTCATGTGGTTAGTTAGAATGTTGGCAGCAGGTGCCCGTCCAAAGACCCGCTCCCGTCCATAGTACCAGAGATCCCGACCGCTACCATCTTTTAACCCAAAAATCTTATCCCGCAGACCTCTAATATGGAGCATTTTCATTCGGAATGTCACCTATTGACTGCTCTCCTTTTCATTGCCACATGAAAGGTACATGCTTCTCACTATAAAAGTGACTATAACATCAGATAGACAGAGAGTTTGAACCTTAGAAATGTGCCACGACTTTACATATTTTTTTTAATGGACTAGTATTTGTTCGTTTTGATAATGATAATGAGTTGTCCATCATGAACCATCCTTTGTTCTTAGATATGGAACGTAGTGATTATCCACTCATGGTATGAAAACCCGATTTGGGATTGGAAAAGCCTTTTCTCCTTATCCTTGCACCTTTTTTCAACTATAATTCAGTATATTCCTTTGGGCTTATACATTTAAATTGTTAAAGATTATGCTCTGTAAAACCATCAAACATACGCCACCATTTTTTTCTCACTGCATTTTTCCTGACTTGTTCCCACGTGCACCTATTTATCTTCAGTGCTAATTAATCTGTCTCAAGCATGCAGATTTGGGCCTAATACGTAGACCGGCTCCAGTCAGGCGGCCAATAATGTCCTAATAGAGCATCATGCTGCTTTAATACAGAAGTAGAGAAACAACAGCCACTGGCCTTTTTCCTGTGATCTGTAAATTCTTTTTTTAGCACAGGCATGTTTACTGTGCCATCATTTTGGAGAGCAGAGCGCAGCGTGAGAGGCAAATAATGACTGCATGTAAAAACACACATCATCACCCCGCTGTACATTTCCTGAGTTCCCGCTCTGCGAGAGAGACGCGTAGTTTTCGCAGCGAGAGGGATGTTCAGGAAGCGTGTTGTAGTAATTAGAGCCCAGGGCAATCACCTCTGAAGACGTTAAATGAAGTGAAGAAATGCTGTTCTGATGAGCACAAACTGTGTGTATCATTTAGAAATGAGTCTTCTGATGAGTCTTGAGTACTGAGACAAAATGGGCTGCAGAAGTGAAATCATAAAAGTTTATGTATCAGAGCGCTAGTTTGGATAAATCTTTTGAATGTCTTTGACTTCGAACATGTTGACAGCGGTTTACGCGAGTTCCTGCTGCTTCCTTTTTGTGTGTTTCTCCTGGCGTATTACTTTATATGAGCCATACATTTTTTAAATTATGAATATTGCCTAAAATTGCATTCACTTCAGTGCAAGCAAGCAAACAATTTGCAATAGAACATAACAACGTATTATGGTTTTGAAAGAATAAACAATCAAAACATAATTTTGCTAAATAACAAAGAAAATCTTTTAAAATGGTGCATTTTGTTTAAAACATTCTAGTCTAGTCTTACTGAATACTTTCTGATTTGCTTAAAAGTAGCTTGAAGAGTCCGTGCCTATAAATAAGGATAAAGGATTCATTAGATTTTTTTAAGTAAGCTTCAGTTTAAATTATTGTGATGTGTGCAGAAGTTCATCTACTCTACATGTTAAACACTGCAAATGTTTATCTCTCTTCCTCTCACAGACCGGGACTTCAGTATCCAGGTAACCACAGAGCGCCGGGCCTTCACGGCTGGTGAGCCGCTGGAGCTCCACTGCACCATCGACGCGCAGAATGTTCCAGAGCGCTTCTTCTCGGTGTCGTGGGTCTTCAGCAGCTCGCCTGTAGCCGTGATAGGGCCCAGCGCCGTGCCCGTAATGGGACCCAACTACTTGGAGCGGGAGGCGGCCGGCCTCCTGACCGTACGGAAAGAGAGTCCCTCCGTCCACCTGCTCAAACTGCAGCGGCTGCTACCTGAGGATTCAGGGAAATACATCTGCAGAGTGACCGAACGGGAAAAGACGCTCACTGGGGAATTCATCGACCGCAACAAACGATCCCGTAATGTTCAGATCACTGTTACTCCTCTAAGTGAGTATCACGCCTCCTGATTGGCCCTCCGGCGGCTCTATCGCTGGTTTTGACTGGGCCCTTGAGTCCTCAACCGATACCTCTCAATGGTTCAGTTATTAAATGAAAATATCACTCGGTCACCCTAAAGTGGATTATTTTGATCTTGTATACCTCATAACATGACAGTTAAAAAATAGAAGAGTTCAAAAATCGATTTAGTAATATTGTGTAGGTAGATAACAGGTTGGACTTCTACAATTTCTAGTGAAGGGACTGGCTGCTATTTTTATAGTTCCCTTCTTATTTACTCTTGAACATGCTACTGTAAATACTGCTTAGATTACATGTATCTGTTTAAATGCTCTTCAGATATTTTGCCCTAAAAAATACTTCTGTATCAGATTAACACTCTATTAAAACATCTAGTTAGCCACTTCGTATGATTAGCTGATGAGAATTCTGTTTTAAGGCTCGCTTGAAGCTTGATGAGCAACCATTTCAAAACAATCTTCCCAGCTCTGTTGAAAGGCTTGAATGGGTAATATAATGTGTCCTGTATATATATATTTTGGTGCACATTTCTTGCACAACTGCAGAGGCCTAAAAATCCCTTGAAATAGCTTGCGTTTCAAGTGAGAGCTACTCAGAAAAGCCAAGACTAACAGCCATGAAATGAAAGAGCAGAATGGGAGAGAACGCCGTCCGCTGTTGCCCAAAGTCCCAAAAGTGGCTTTGCCGTGCCCATGCAAAGATGCCACAACTGGGCTCAAGGGATTGATGGAGAATTAGATGAGAAATAAGAGGTTAATCAAAGGGTTAGTGCGTATCCATCTGCTCCACTTAGACCTTTCTAGCCTCTTCCAGCCCAGAACAGCTCCAGGAGGGAGGGTCTTCTCACTCTCAATGAGTCCTTTCCAATTCAGGCATCTTTCCTTCTGGATGTCGAGAAAGCACTGGAGCGGAGCCATCAGATTCTGTACTTTGAGAGGAAATCTGTGAATCTTTGAATCTCTCAGGGCATCTGCTTTAACAGGGTCCGGAAGGATCTCCAGCCATTAGTCTTAAATGTGTATTAAATAACATCAGTTCCACCCCTCGCAGTCTAGTGCCAATTAACCTATTAGGATGGATCATACAAAGAAGGAACGGACACGTTCTTGAATGAAGCACTTTATTAGAAGATGCTTTGCTCTTTTTTTTATTTAATCCCACCAGAGGCCGTCCGCAGTATTTGTAAGGTTATTAGGGCGGTAGATTGATAACTGCAGCATTTGAGACAGCATTTTTGGCACTCGTATTCGCTTTCTTCTGCTGCTATAGACCTCACATACCACCTGAGAAGATCTTATAGACTGTACATGTCAGGAGTGTCTAAACAAAACTGACATATTACAACTGAAGCAGGGGCTTGGTTTTCCCTCGCATGCCTAAATACTGTACGACAGTGATAGTGTTACAATCAAATGTACTGAGAGAAAATACTGAAAGGTTAGAGTGTCTAATAATAGAGTGTATGATAGACTATAATATAGTGTATAATAGAGTGTATGGTCTTATTGCAGCTCCTTTGAGAAATTACACACATTATAAATTGAAGAAGTTTCATAAATGTTTTTGCCTTTGCTACATAAATTCAAAGCCACTGTGGTTTGTTGGACCGTTAGAGATGTTGGAGTTCTCAGTAGGTTTTGTCATGTAGGATGGCAGCTGCTTTTTAAACATAGCCATGCATGACCCAGTTTTGTTGTGACTAGTTGCTCTTGTAGGAATGTGTTTTTTATGTGTAAAATCTTTGGAAATGTCTGTAAAGGCTTTGATCTACACATGATCTCTTGGGTTATAGACATCTTGATTAGGAAGCTCTCCCGAAGGCCCGTTGATCTGAAGTTTAAAGTAGGCTGCTATAGAGCAAGATGTTTAGCAACAACATTATACATGTTAGACAGCTTACAGCAGATAGAAGCTGCTTCATGGTTTTATTTATAATAATACATTAGGGTTCATTATTGGTCCATTTTATCTAAGATTTGACCTGTAAATTAAATGTAATGTGTGTTTAAGATTCGTTCATTTGCCGTGTTAAGGGATAAGCAAAAACAACAGTTTAGTCATAATTGTTTCACCCTTAGGTCATTCTAAACCTGTATATGACTCTTTCTTTTGTGTAACACAAAAGAAAAATATATTTTGAGAAATGTCTCAGTGGTTTTGTGTCCATACAATGGAGTTCAATTGGGGCAGTGTTGTTTGGTTCTTCAAAATATTGTTTGCGTTCTGCAGAAGAAAGAAAGTCATACAGGTTAGGAATCACGTGTGGGTGAGTAAATGATGAAATAACTTTTTTGTAAACTATTCCTATTAGTATAGATGGGAGCTTTGTATAACTTTTCTATGCTGGCTGCCAAGTAAACTTTGCTTTCAGGATACAACTCAGAAATTTGTCCGCGTCAGGCTTTGTTTTATTTCTTGTATAAAAATGCAATAAAATATTAAAAGCTTTTTTTCATATATTACATGAAATATAATTATACTGTGTTGGTCTTTTATAGAATTCTTGTCTCCACTCAATTTCTCTCCACTCTCTTTCATAGGAAGTAACATCACTGTATCATTAATCGGTAACTCTTCAGAGATAATGGAAGGAGAGACCATCCAGTTGACCTGCTTTGTTAACAACACTCTGGGTCCTGTGTCCGTGACCTGGCAGTGGATGGATAAGGAGGGGGTGGGTCCTGCGGTGGAGGTGGCGTCTGTGGACCGTGATGGCACAGTCACACCCGGGTCCACCTTTAGGGAGCGCAGCAGCTATGGGGAGGTCTGGGTGGAGCGGGTTCGGCCTGACACATTCACCCTGTCCCTGTACAATACCCTTCCCACAGATGATGGCCAGTACCGCTGCAGCGCCAGGGAGTGGTCTCAGAGCGGTAATGCTCCCGACTGGATCTGGCAGCAGATCGGAGATGAAATTGCCATTAAGTCCATCACTGTAAAATCAGTTGGTAAGTCAATCAATGTTCTCACTTCTGTGTACAAAATTCTACGTTTGTCTATTACTTCTTATTTATAACAGTTTTTGTTTTATTATTTATTTAATATAAACATATACATTTTTAATTGATTATTAATTATAATAAACCAAAATGTAATAATAATTATATCATATTATTTTGTATTTATTGGGGGCTTCTCAGGTGGCTTAAGGCTCCGGCCAATAGAAATTAGTGTGTTCAATAAGAAATAAAAAATTGGTTTGTTCAATAAGAAGTATAATTTGAGAGAACTTTAAAGACCACATAAACTTTCTGGGGATTACAGGCAACAGCCACACATTATTCATTCTAAGAGCCACCCCAGGCAATGTTGGGATATCAAGCGCAGTATATTTTTACTGTCAACATCACATCATATTTATGACATCATAAATGCTTCTTCCTTCCACAGTACACAGATTCATACAAACACACTTGAGCTCCCACAGTGACAGAAACATGCACTCACTCAAGCACAGCGCAGAGTGAGAAAGGAAGTGACATGTTCACTCGATACAGTAAAGCTGGCTTCCGTCCACATGCACTCAATAGCTGGCTCTTTCTTACAAAGCATCATGTATGTGAGTCCCAGTGGACCACTGCTGCAGTCAGCTCTCCATCACGATCAATAGCCGTGACTTCCCAGTCTGTTTTTTAACTGTGTGTGTAATGAGCATGCACACATATGCTCCAGACAGGAAACAACTTGACTGGGTAGCAAGTTGGCAGGAACAGAGATTGTCAAATGCTCAAAAATGTGACGATGAGTGGTTTTTAGTAAAGATACTTGAAGAATTATTAATAACATACAATATGTTTGATGCATTATCCTGCTGTTTTGTGTTGGCTAACTTTTTTGAGGCTTGAAAATATTTACTTCTATCCCGCAGCTGTGTGCAATAGCAACTATCGGAAAGTATTTGTAGGCTGACTTTCTGAAGTGTGTTCAACTTAATGTGACTCTGCGCAGACTCATCAGCGTTCCAAGAGTGATTCAGGAGCAGTGCTTTCAAATCACACTTGTGGTATTGTAATGTCGTACGCCAATAGGTCTGCGCAGAACACACCGTGTGACTCTCAAATATTGCACTTAGATTGTATCTCAACCATTGGTGATAACTTGGGGCGGGACTACCTGTTTGACCAAACAATGAGCTGCAAGCGTGCAACTTTAAGGTTCATCGTTTTATTCAGCATCTAGTTACATATTTAGCTTTGGTGAGATGACAAAACGTGCCCCTTTTTATTGGTTCCTCTGGTTAATTTATTTCTTTGTGCTTCCTCTGCGATGTCATTGATCATTTTTATTTACTCGGTCAAGATCTGCTTTATTAAAGCATCTCATCAGCTCTGCAGAAAATATCAGTGCAAATCTCTAGACAGCAACTGTGTAAATGTTCATATTAGCCATTCTGTAATTTCTGCCAGATTTAGCCACGCCCTCTTCTAAAGCCCCTCCCACTGAACAAATGCATACAGAAACGTTTGAAGATCTTGAGATGACAGAAAAACAGCAGAACTTGATTTTAATGTCAAATAAAAATATCAAATAAACAGAAACTGTAAACTTTACATGAAAAGTTATTTGGAGATTATTTAAAAAAATATATATATCTCAGTTACACCCAGTGGTCAAATCCAACAAACAAAATTTCAAATTTTTGTGTGCACTTAACACAGGGTGTCATAGAGACAAGTGTGATATTTCAGGACACATACCTTAGCCATATACAGTATGTCAGATGGACAATTTTCTAGATTCTATGAAAAACTTAAGTACTTTTGGCAGGTACAAACATAGAGCGGGTGTGTTAAAGTAAGATCTTTGAAGTAAGTAAATCAGAATTTTCTTTAAATCACTTTAGACTGTAAACACAGATTCATGCTGCGTTCAGTTTGTCTTGGTTTGCTCTTGGTCTGTTGTGTGTTAAGCTGTGACAGGTCTGTCGGTGGTTGGCTGGGTAAAAATAGCCGTGTTGTATGTTCTAGTATTGATAACGGGTGACTCCGTGTGGATGAAGGATCACAACAGGGTGTATAAAGCAGTGCTCAGTTTCCAGTGTTATACTGCTGATAGACAGAGTGCTCACATTCTCATTAGTGTCTGGCAGTGGTGTGGGTGCTGAATGGCTGGAGGCCACCCTGTAGCACTGGAATCATTTGGCTAGATAACATATGACACCCAGAGGTGAGCCTAGTCAAATATGACACAATTTAAACTATTTCTTACTATTTATTTTGTATTTGCTATTTCTACAAAAGCTATTTCTATCTAAATTCATTGGATGGCAGATACGAGCTGAGATATTATATTTGGTGTTTCTGTAGCTCAACTGATAGATCATAGCTCTGGCAATATATGAATAGATCAAATGTATGGAGATCTGAGTTAACTTTTGCACAAGAGTTTAAACATAGATGTGTAATTATTGTTATTTGTGAGGTTTGCATTTATCGTAAACATTATAATAAAAAAAATATTTCTTTCAAACTTATGTCCGTCCAAAGAAAAAATGTTAGTGGTCAAAATAATTGTTAATATTGAGATTTGACTGCAGTCGCATGGTTAGCTTAAAGTATTAAAATGAACCAGAATTTATTAAAGTGAAATGTAGGTGGCTCCTCTACCAAAAAAGAGTGTTAAAACAGTGCTGCATTATTAGCAACTTCAGTGGCGTACTGCAAATGACGCGTGACAAATGATTTTGACACTGCCACAAAGAAGGTTCGAATCCGCTGAACTCGCTTCTCCAAATTTGTACATTTACATTTTTACATTTAGTCATTTAGCAGACGCTTTTATCCAAAGCGACTTACAGATGAGGAAACATTGGAAGCAATTATAACATCACATATAAGATCTACTTTTTTTATCAATATATTATTTAAAGCGTGTTGTGTTTTAACATAGTTGAGGATGGCTGCTGCAGTAACAGCATGTTGTCACTGAATGGCTATAGCCCAGGGAAGCGCACGATAATGAAGTATAATCCAAACTAGAACTTTAATCGATGAAAAAGAACAAACATGGGAGACACTCAACCAAATGTAACATATTCAGGTTAAACATAATCGGGGACTAATAAACCTTATGATCAACACATGCTAAACCAAACAGACTATAACTGTGACAGTCCCCCCCTCCCGGAAGGCACGTCCTCGCACCATACAGGTCCAACTGAGGAGGCAATGGGGAGAGGTTGCCAGGTCGGGGGTTCAGGAGGTGGACAAGGGGAAGGCAATGGGGAGAGGTCGCCAGAGGCGGGGACCCGTAAGACGTAAGAGTGACCAATGATTGAGGTGTAGCTGGAGGAAAAGAGGAGCCTTAAAGAGCCAAAGGGGGGAGTGACGAGGCATAGGCAGAGGATTGAAGCCCTTAGGCGGCAGATGGTCGACAACTGACCAAGGCGGAGGGATGTGAGAACCTGGTGGAGCTGGTGGGATGACGCGCTATGGTGGACATGAGAGAGACAGAAGCCAAGGTGTAGCCGCAGGGTCTGAGGGCCAAGGTGGAGTCCAGGTCTTGGAGACTGGAGGCAGAGACATGGGATACTCAACCCCCGAGGTAGCTGGCGGCTGGAGATCCCGAAGCTCATCCGACCCAACGGTTTGGCTTGCAGAGAGTGAGCTGATGTGCCTCCGGATGGCAGACCCAGGGCAGACTAACTGGCTGACGACAACAGGGAGAGGGTAGCTGGACGGGAAGTTCTCGGAAGCTGAAGAGGAGGTGCTGTCTGAATGATCAACACAGGCAAGGAACACAGAAGACAAAACCAAACAAACAATTGTTTGAACAAACAAACTGTGACACATGTACTGTATGATAGGGTCAGGAATGAATACATAGATGTGAGATCGTCATGTTGAGGTACAGTAGTAGGATTGGATGACCTCACGAGAGTCTGCCATACCTTGGCCTTAGGTGAATTGACGCCACTGGATGCATTTGGATTAATTATCAAATTATCCAAACACTGTGTCATACATTGACATCCAAAAAGGAGAAGATCTTCAGGCTTTTTCCGTTTCAAGCTACATTACCAAATATAAAAAAAGCTAAGTAAACTTTTTTGCACTGAAGGCATGATCACAAGCCATATAGCATATAGCAATGTTTTGCCGGGTTTGCCAAAATTTGAAAGTTTTCTTACTTATCACATCATTATTTATGAAAAATGGCCTCAGCACAATGTGAGTGGAAGTGGCTTAACTGGCTGAGATTTTAGCAGAAGTACGTCATCGCCCCGTATGCAGATACCCCATTGATGGTACATTGGGGGAAATGGCTTTCAGCTTGTATTCGTTTTAACCATAACATTTAGCATATAAAGATAAAGTATATAGAGGTATGGTAGAAAAAAATCCCTAAAATCAAATCAAAAAGCAGTGACCCAAGTAACAGGAAGGACTACACAGCTGATTCTTGACATGAAAAGACAAGCAGAGGTCAGGGCTGAGTGAAGATCTCCTCACTTCACTCTTCAATCCGCAAGATTGTTCACGTCTCTGTTCCCGCTGTGCCTGAGGGTGGTTGTGCGCGACATGTTTTTCTGAGCATATCTGTGTGTCTGGAATAATCAAACACAAGAAAACTCTGTCAGTCTGGTTCTGTCTGGACTCACAAATATCAGACATCTGTTTCACTGTCGTTCATCCACATTTTCAGGTCTGGTGATTCAGCCTGTGATCATTGATTTAAATCTCTAATTCTTAAACATACTATAAAGTAGCTTCATGCACACTAAATACATTTAGTCATTTTGCAGACGCCTTTATCAAAAGCGACTTACAAATGAGGTAAACAATGGAAGCAAATAAAAAAACACAAGTCAACAAAAAGCATATTGTCACAAGTTTGTGTATGATACTGTGTACCAGTTATCTTTGATCCCTTAGTCATCTGTAAGCATTTTTAATCACATAAGTCATCTAACAACTTATTTGTTTAAGGGTGGTTCAAATATTATGGCTTGTACCCACTAGCACAACACTTGAGACGGGCCGTCTAATGAAAATGTTTATTTCCTATTCCTTAACAGATATAGTTTACCTCCCACCAAACCTTTCTCGATCTACAACCTTTATAGCATTTACTTTCCCTAAAATGCAGCAAAAATGAGTTCGGAATGGATTTTACACAGAAGGAAAACTGGTCGCTTGGTCTAACATTTATAAAGGCTTCGTGTTATGTTTATAAAGAATACTTTTCTGTATCCTGCAGCCTTGCCCCCAGGAGAACACACGGATTGTGACTCCCTGTTGTCTGCAGAGAAAAGCAGGATAGATCGAAAGCACTTTCTTATCATGTTTACAAGAGAGTGAGGCACTCGGACCCATCCGAACATAAAAGATATACGTTTAAAATCACTCATGCGTGTCCCTTTCCTGTGATCTATTTATTTCTCTCTCTTATCACTCCCAGTGAGCTTCCTATCATTCTTTTGATATCTATGAGTCACACATGCTCATGCCCCCTTGTATATTTTAGCCGTCTTCCATTTATTTTCTTCTCTTTTCCACGCCTAATAGTGTTCATAAAATGTGTTAAGAGTACTTTTGATTGTCACACTATGGTTCATCCTCTGGTCTTATTCTGGCATCTTGCTTATGTCATTATTCATGAAAGAAGTAAAGCTTGAGAAGCTTTCCTTTTTTACTCCTTTGTGTGTGTATAATCTACTTTTGGCTGCTTTCCGATGTTACTGCCTGCTAGGTTGTGTAGGCTGGCCACAGGTCACCTTGTCCAAATTTCCTCAAATTAAAACGTTAGACTAGCTCTGCCATTCTTAAGCTTTGCTTCTCAACCCAAACAAGCTTCAGCTTACATTTCTCAGCCCAGTGTACATCTAAACTTTAGGGTTTCCTTAAGCTTATGGAGTCTTACTCTTCAAAGCTATTTAACATTATAATGTAGACATCTTACCCTGCTACTATTATATAACATTTACATCATTGAAGGACACATTTACTACCCTCTGACAGACCCTGTGGTACCACTGAGATCCTAACACCCTGGTGGGTGTTGTGTTAACCTGACCCCTGCCACATCACAGCAGTGTGGCACTATTAGGGCACTCACAAGCAAACTGGGAATCCATCCTGCCATCTTCGGGGCCATATGGCCTTCAGCTGCTATCCACTGTACCAAATGCTCAGAAGTAGCAAAATGACGCTTTGCCCTATCATAGGGAAAACAATTCCAGTTCCAGAAATTCGATCCCCAAATCTGTCAGGCATTCCCTTGTAATGAGCTTTCTTCCCATGACCTTGTACAGTATGAGCAATGCAGATGAAAATTGCTTTTCAGGGGTGCCAGTAGGAATTCGCCTGGGAAATGGTCTTGTTGTCTATGCTGTATGCCCATTAGCACATTCAGAGACCCGTCAGTATCAGCTGTGAATTTACAATTAAGCCACCCGGTGTTCTCTTTTTTTATCATATTTACTTACTACGTTCAGATGTGTGGCAAGCTCAGGCACAGGGGCTAGCAGCAAATCAGACCATTCTGACTTACTGCTTTTAAGAAAATGAAGAGCTACTTCCACAGCAGGAAAGAGTCAAGCTTTGAACAGCAATGCGATTATACAGTATAGGGTTTTGCGACGGCACACAATAAGCACATTTGCATTTTGATAATGAAATTCTGTAGCTCGCAAAACAGCAAAAGAATAGTGTTGGCTTTCAAAGTAAGCTTTGGTTTTAACTGCGGGTGTGACGAGGCACTTATCACGAGAACGAGACGAGACTTTTAGACGTTTTAAAGAAATCCTTAATGATGAAATATATAGGGAACATTTTCTTCAATTCACCATAAAACACAAAATGCAAAGATTTAGTCATTATAGAATCACCTTGTGAAACTTCTTTTTTAATGAATTATTTGATGCAGTAAATACTTCAAAATGTTTTGTGATAAACTCAACTGACAAGCAGTAATTGCACAAAAGATATGCTTTGTTTTCTTAACAGGTGCAGCTGTTAGTACAGAGTACTGCTTGTGTTATCAGAGGTGGCGATCATATCACAATGTCAATTTGAACACCGTAGCCTTCGTAGAAACGGTTAAAACTACATAAACACATCATGTTTTATGCACACGAGCAAGAGACAGATGATCTGTTTTCGAAGTATTAAACGTATTAACGTATTATTGAACGTATTAAAAAATAACGTAATGTGAAATTGCAATTGCGTAACTGTACTTGTTGTACAGTCAGCTCAGCTGCTGATCAGCCACGCGCTGCACGCTTCCAAAGCTCTGCTGTGCTGGGGGAACCGCCGGAAACACTTGTGCTTAATGGGCGAGATGCTGCAGACGACTGGCCGGCCGGTCTTTGTAGCGCTGCTCACAGTTCGCACATACATTGTTCAATTATACGCGTATTCTATACAGTAATGAAAACAAGATACACCACAACAAAATGTGCACTCACACAAATGCTCCCAAATATATTTTGAGGTGACACAGGTTAAATTTAGGGCGCAACATAATGCATAATTCGCTAACACCCGATCATGCCAATTGCGTGAGAATATTGTATTCCCGCGAGATCTCGTGCCTCTTCAAACACGTAGTTTTAACCGTTAGTTTAGTTGAAATCAGACCTGCTTTTTTGTTTGCATGACACTCGTGCAAGTCTTGTATTCTTGTGGCTGCACCTGTGAGTCAACACACATTTGCCTCAGCATTAACTCTTTCTCTGCCGCTGACAGGATTTTCTGTCATTTGATGTATGGTGTGTTTTCCCCAAGTGGCAACCTTCCGATCTCTCTCTTGAAGCCAACACAGAAGTGACTTCGAGTGCAATTCAGCACCTTTAAAGCAATTTTTACTGTTATACCATAGGGGGTGCTGTTACAAGTCTTTTACATGAGTATGCTTTACAAAGTTGTGTTTCTTAACATTAGTAAATGCATTAGCTAACATGAACAATGAGCAGCCTCATTTTCACGTTTATTCATCTTTGTAAATGTCATCACACGTATTCATGTTAGTCCACTGTGCAGTAACCAATGTTAACATATACTAAATCTGACTTAAAAAATGTATTTGTAAATGCTGAAAGTAACATAAACTTAGATTAATAAAAATGTTAGACATTGATTTAACTACATTTTCTGTCATTAAAGTTTTATGAATATGAGCAAAAATGCTGATTGGTAACTTTTGTTGTTGTGGCTGTACAATTTAATATGAAAATATTTATGAAAGAATTCCAGTTGCAATTTTATGTGTAAAAAGTATCGTAATGTCATTGCTGTGGGTCCAAATACAATTTTATTTTTAGGTTTTAGGGTTTGAAATGAATGTCTTAACTTGATTTGCAATGCAACTTGTTTGTACTGAACAGCAATGATAGACAGGGAGATTGTTTTAATTTTTTGTTAAACGGTCAATATTGTTGCATTTCTAACTGTTGGTACAGAAACTGCATACTCCACCATTAACCCTTTCTCTTCTTTGTTTCTTGGCAGAATCTATCTTCTTCGTGTCTGCATCATCTCGTACGCCCAGTGTGACATTTGGAGACTCGTTTGACCTGCAGTGCATTGTAAAGCCACGCCACAATCCCAGCGTTCCCGCTGCAGTCACATGGCGCTTTCAGCCAACAGAGGGCAACGGAGAGTTCCTGGAATTGGTGACGTTCACTCGTGACGGCACCCTGCAGTGGGGCGATCAGCTGCTGGGCCTTGGCATGCGTACCACAGTGGATCGTACGGCCACTAACACCAACTTTCGCCTCAGCGTCACCCGAGCCGGACGTAAGGAGGCTGGAACATATCAGTGCGCTGCCCTGCTTTATCGGAGGAATTACGATGGCACCTGGAGCACAGTGGCCAACCGCACCTCCAACCTGCTGGGCATCAGTGTACTGCAGCCTGGTGAGTCTAAAAATGGCTACAAACGCAGGAAAGGTGCATGTAAGCTACCTCACTGCTTGACAAAAAAACAGACTGTATTGACAACCCCCTTTAAAGTTTTGTTAAAACTTTAAGCAAAGGGTTTGTAGTACCGAAATGAGCTCATGGCTCATGGAGTTATTCTCCAACCTTCTAAGTTAGCATAAATGCTACAAGTA
The DNA here is from genome assembly GCF_947034865.1 of Barbatula barbatula. Taxonomy (NCBI): domain Eukaryota; kingdom Metazoa; phylum Chordata; class Actinopteri; order Cypriniformes; family Nemacheilidae; genus Barbatula; species Barbatula barbatula. The sequence continues at coordinate 14,732,716 of NC_136772.1, forward strand.
GCCGTTAATGACAATTCACTCTTTGTTACTTGCACAAATAAAGATTTCACTGCTGATGCATCATGTTGTAGCCTGGCCTAGTTTCACAACGTCCTCTTTTCCTTCATTCACTCTGTCGGCTCCTTTTTTTGCTGTGTGCATGTGGGTGGTGTTTAGGAAATATTGGCCTCTCTATGCTCGTAAGATTAATGGAAATGGCTGTGATGTGTGTGTGTGTGTGCGCAGATGGGGGAGACCCTCCTAATGGCCTTGAGTTCGGGAGAAAGCGGTTGTTTTAACATCCTCAATTCCAGAGAAAGCAATTACAGAAGAATATGAAGAGGGCAATGGTGGAAGGTGGGGGATGGCTTAGGTAGAAAGGGAGGATCATTAGTGCAAAAATGGGAGCTCATTAAATTCCCTCTCCTTGGACTTTACTCTCAAGGGTGACCAATGTCATTCCCAAAAGGCCAGTTTTTTCACTGACCACACACACACACATACAAACACACACACACACACACACACACACACGAACACACACACACACACACACACACACACACACACACACACACACACACAGGTATACATCAATTTTAAAAAGTCTTATTACAATCTGTAATGAACCAACAATCTTTTATTATTAATATAGTATGCTAGAATAGAATACCTAATGCGACTTAGGTCCGCAACGATATTTGAAGGCATTAATCTAAAGTATTTTCAACTATATTAACTAAACTTTAACATATTTTCGTTATTAAAAGTAAACAAACACTGAGAAATGTAGGATCTTATTGTTTTAAATGCTTTTTTAATGATGGTTTGTTTAATTTTAAATCATTTTAAAAGTCCCGAGACCCCTTTGCAAGTTTGTAAATGCCCCCTAGTTGCCACCCTGCGTAAAACACTAGAATAAACCTTCTAGTTTTCAACACTTTTTTTACTTTTTATATATCTAAAAGATTAAGGCACATAAGGCAAGCATGTGTGTGAATTTCTTATAAAACATGAGGCCATGTTAGAGAGCATTAACTAGGAAACTAACCCACAAAAAGTAGAGAAACTAGTCAACCTTACTAATTTTTCATTTGAAATGAGCGTATAGTGACTCATTCTAAAATACTAAGTGGAGCTAATTAATCTAATCCTGTGACACTGCATACTTTCTTTAAGGATGTATTATCATTGAAGAGCAACAGTAAGAACTGCTGGGTTTTTTGCGATGAGTTTTTTTATAAGAATGTCCAATGACATTCAAATCATTTTCTAAAATATATTTTGTAAAGCTGAAACACAGGCTTTCTGAGGTCAGTATGTCCTAGTTTTCTTGTAAACCCAAGCTGTACTGCACCTGATTCCAAACACTCAATTTTTGCTGAGCCAAACCATCTCTATAGAGCATATTGGCATGGAAACGCACTTTTCCTCTCATGTGCTGAGCTGTAGTGTCTCTATGACCTACAGTCAGTACAGAAGAACCTAGTTTATTCTTTATCTCCATTGGGTTTTTTATGTACTTTTGTGCATGTTCCTTAGTTTGCCTCATTTGTAAACTGAACACTACACATCATAAATGTGTGTTGCATTCTTGCATAAATAAACTTCTCTGTAAGAATTGGTGCAGGGACTTAGCATGAGCTAATGGCTGTGAGACCACACAGAAGGGGTAACATGTTCTGCTTTACCCCTCAGGCCTGCCCTCCGGCAACTTGCGTTTTAGATCAGCCCGCTAGAGAGTTCCTTGTAGGTACATTGGCTCACTCCAGCCTGGGGTGGCATTATTACAAAGCTGAGATTGCATTTTTTTGAGATATTGGATGTTAAAAACAGAAATAACATCACATCGTAGAAATGGCATGCGTATGCAATGTATCAATTGTATCTAAACATTTCAAATCAATTCCATTATCTTTATAAATCCTATTAATAATTACACTGATTTTTTTCACAAGCTTTATTGCAGCTGGTGCATCTCTATTGTCTCCTCAGCTGAGGTTTTGGGCAGGATCAAGTAGTAATTACTAATATTTAGTAGCTCGGCCACATGCCAGAAGGTCTCTTCAAAGTGAAGTGAGAGATGTTGAGGATGCAGAGGTTGGGTGAGAGCTCAGGATCCTTTGAGCTCCTGTGCCTTTCATCGCCGTGTCTTACTTCCTCCTGGGCTGTCTAACACATTGATGTCTGCAGACAGGAAGTTCTACCTGATGCTGAGAAATCAGAGCTGCGTTGCCTCAAGGTTTTGTTCCTGCTAGGATTATACGGGAAGTATCAAACCTGATAAAAACAAAAAGAATACAGAAGTTGGCGAAGGAAGCTGCCACATAATGCTTTGTCATGCTATACATACCCAGAAATGTATAAAGTATTGAAATTCAGTACCAGTTTGGTACTAGAATGTAAAAAAGTAGGGATGCAAGTCTTTTTATAGTATCAGCAATATAGAGTATGTCCAGATTTTGGTTCTTGTGCGCTGTCTGCTGACAAAAGGCTACTTTTCTTAGTCACATATATATTTGCTTGCATGGTTTGTAAAAAGTGTTTTCTTCGGTAAAGTAAATGTAAACAAAAACATATATTTTTCCCATTGATCAAATCTGTCTGTGTAATAAACCTTGCTGTGTAAAGGCCTTATGGACCTATAATGCTGATGTTAACAATATTTACAACATCACTCCTCTACATGTCAAGTGTTTTTTTGTCTGTTTTACATAATAATTGTCTGAAAAATGTTGCTTAATTTCTATTTTTGTTCTATTGTTTGTCTGTTTTCTGTGTTTGTCCTTCTTATGTTCATTTTACTCTTACAACTTACTGTCTTTACTATTTTAAGCAGTATGCTTTGCAGACTGTGTGTATTCAAGGATATCAAAACAGTTAAGCTATAATGTTTGGCATTGGGTAGTAAGGATGGAATTGCATAAACAGCAGACCCGTGGCAGTGGGCAGTCGTGGGCAGCTGTTTTCTCAATAGTGTGTGACCAGTGTGACACCAGTGACTACTGATGTGTAAACCAGTTCCACCTCCCTCCATTTCACACTGTAATCCCAGTAACATGCCATATATAGTTCTTTCATGTTGTTGAGGGAAGAAGATGCAACGTGTTATGCTTTTCTCACAGCTTTAGCTCCGTGTATAGCTTTTTGCTGACCTGAAAGAGGTTTAGCAGTAGTAGTTCATTGTTATAGTAGTTTAGTAAAGCAGATTCCGTGAACATCCTTAAAACTTAAAGGGATAGTTCACCCAAAAATGAAAATTCTGTCACCGTTTTCTCACCCTCAAGTTGCTCCAAACTTGTACAAGAAATTTGAAGTCAATGATGACACAGAACTGAAAATTGCTCTGTTTCAAAATATCTTTCTTTGTGTTTAGCAGAACAAAGTAATCTTGTATTATAAGCACAATAATGATTGATAACACAAACATGCATTCACCCCGTTTAAGATGCATTTGCTCCACTGGCTTTGTGACCTCATTCACACAAGAGGAAAGCCGGCAACCGGAGTAAACTTCAACATGCATTTGGGAATCAACGTATCATCCTGAGAACGCGTTTGAGAACGAGTGCCATGCAGTTGAAGAGCGCACGTTATCCACAGAGCTTTTTCTAAATGGGTTAGTTAGTTCACCAAAAAATGAAATTTCTGTCAAAATTTACTCACAGTCTTGTCATTTTAACCCTGTGTGACCTTTTTCTTCTTAAGAACACAAAAGTAGATATTTTAAAGAATGTTGGTAACAGAACAACGGCGGCACCCTTAAGCCTCTATTTTTAAAAAAAACGATGCAAGTGAATGGGTACCGCCGTTGCTCGGTTACCAACATTCTTGAAAATATCTTTGTGTTCTGCAGGAGAAAGAAAGTAATACAGGTTTGTGATGACAAGAGGGCTGGTAAATGGTGACATCATTTTTGAGTGAACTAACCCTTTATGTTTTTTTATGTCTAAATTCGTCTAAATAATATATCCATCAACTTCTAGCCTTACTACGGATGTGAAAGTCGAGGTGATTACGCAGGTGTGTCACCTCTGTAACCACATGTTCAAGCAGTTCTTACAGACATTTGACATTCACATTGTAGAGCTTCATCCTACAAAAATGTCATAAACATCAACAAATACAGCCCTGCTGTTGATGTTTACTTCATTATTGACATTTCAGATCAGCCCTGATGGAGCCCCAAAGCATCTCTGCCATGTTCCGTCTCTGAATACAGCCTCACCTCGGCGCCAGTGTGATCAGTCACTGTCAGCCAGAACGTGTCAGAGCGTTTGATTGGCTGTGAAGTTATAAAGAACAAAGAGGCCTCGTATTCTCCAACATACAATACAGGCTCTCAGCGTGAAGGCCCATTTTAGAGGAATGTTTAACAAACTGAATGCGAGCCGTTCGATTTATCCGTTTCATCCCTTTCACGATTGTTTTCTAAATGTTAAATACTTTTAGCTAAATGTTGCAAGCTGACATTTGGAGGAACAAGTTGCGTGAAGAAAATTCTCTGGGAGAAATGGCAACAGGAGTGGAGATAATGATGTGTGAACGCTTCATGGATCTGACTGAATGCATTATTGAGAGACATTAAATCATGTCTCCAGAAGTGCCTGTTTAATATGTATAAGGCAAAGCTTCTCGCCACACGACAGTGTGAGATGGAGCGGCTCAGTGTAAATGCAATAAATGAATAACTGTTGCAAGAATGGTGTGGTTCACACAATGAAAACAAACACCTACCGGTCTGAAAAAGTTGGAGGTTTTGGATTATGTGCTTGCAGGCCTTGATAGAAGACCTTTTTTATGCCTGTGAACATGATGTTCTGGTTTCATAAGCTGGTCGCATCTGCGTACCTTTAAAGTTTTTTGTTCATATTTAATACATGGTTCACTTTGTGCATTTACCTCGGCCACCCCAGGGGTTTCTCACAGATCTATGATGACACAAGCTGTGACTGCCCTTTGTTTCTCAAGATGAGAAGAAACCTAGAATTCACAGACTCTATCTCTCTCCTCATTGTCTCTTCTCTTCTTCGCATTTTTTCTCCTCACACTTCGTCTCTCATTTCGCTTTAATGACTTGAGATGCTTTACATCAAGAGATTTGTGTGTGTTAAATGCTATGATACACATTTCACTAAACTTCGAGTACATCAGAGGAAAAACAGAAGGGAGAAAGCAATAAAAGCAGCATTAACATTGATGAGAAGCTTGTAGGATTTCATACTCTGCTGCATGCTGTAGTGTGAACTACACTCTCTGTAGGTTTCTGTCCATACAAACACTCAGTTTAGCTTGTGTTCTTCTCTTTCTCCGAATCTCTTTGTTATTTTCACACCTCCTTCAATGGAGTTATGTAGCAGATGAAAGACTCACACACTTTACCAGTCAAATCTTTATCCGCCATAGCCGGTTTTCGATACCAGTGTTAAGAGTATTGATCGACGAGTAGGGTTGAAACATTTTGTCTTCCTCATCTTTAATAGCATAGGGATAGGTCACCCAAAAATGGCATATTTGTCGATGTGGAACCCTGTTTGTAAAACACAAAAGGAGATACTCTGGACTCGATTGACTGCCATTGTATGGACATTTTTCCAATGTTTTGAAGCAATACGGTCGCTGACACAGGACTAAGATGTCGTCACGTTTTCACTTCTTTGCAAAAGGATATATTATATTTACAATCTGTAGAGAAGTTTGTCCAATGAGGGCTACTGTAGAAACAACATGGGCAATTCCATGTAAGCGGACCCCTGGTGTATGTAGATAGAAATAGCTTATTCTAAGGTAATAATAACAAGACGCTTCATTGTGTAAGGTCTTTATACACCTATGCAGACAAACTTATGTATATTATGTTGCATTTCTGTCAATAGATCCTGAAATTACACAGAGCACCTTTAATATGCTTCCTTTATGTCAATTTGTTTACTTTGGGTGTCACAATTAGAATAAGTGGTTAATGTGTATGTTCGTGTGGAAGGGATTGATGGTTATTATTTTAACAACCCTTAAATACTAATCATGCAGCTCATTCTCCCATGATTCATAGTTGCTAACATGGGCGGACTGGCCATCTGGCGGCGTATCAAGCGTTTCCCCGATGCTTTGGCTATTCAGACGAACGGCTTATAAATGTGAATGCACGCAACGCAAATGCGATTTCTCTTCCCGGCTAATAACCGTCATTACCAGTGATAATAGTTTTTTTTTTTACTGCTTTTATACGTTATTACGTACGCTACATGACCATATCATCACTTATCATAAGCATTTAGTGTTTATTTTATCGATTTTCTTCTAAACACAAGGAAGATCTCAATATTTACAGCAGGTAGATTCGGTTCGTATCAACCTGCTGGCTCTTTCTGAGGTCAGGAACAGTAAGTGTGACGGGGGTCTCCTCCACATGGTTGTGCCCTGAGGACAGATGCTATGACACTTCTAATGCAATGCCTTTCATTCATCAATGCTTCCTTTCTGAGGAGGTTTACATTGCCAACTTTAAAAAGCGTTCTGATCTCCTCTGTTTTTTCTCTCCAGAGCAATCTTACGTTTAATCTAGAATGATGAAACTACATAATATGCACATTTTAAATATTTATGTGTACGTTCACATACACTCCCACACCTACCTCCTGATGGATTACGTAAGCCAGGTGGGTTGAGAGAGCAGCTTATGTGATTCTCTTTCTCAGGAGGAAGCCGGCATGAGATGGACGTCTGAAGTTTCCTCCCTCTGGTTAAGTGTAGGTCGCTTCAGGCGTTGCTCATGTTCATTAAGATCTCCCAATCGTGCCACTTAATGAAACAAAGCTGGCAGGTTGATGCTAAGCCTTGTGGCATTGATATTCATTCATCTTCCTCTTCTAAAACTTTAGCTCGAATTAGAATTCTTGTGTCTTTAAGTGCAGTAGAGGGAAACTCCTCTAGCTGTGATTTCATCAGAAATCCAGCGTGAATTCCCCCTTCACACGCAAACAGCCTCTCAGCAGGAGTTGCAATATGATTTTCCCCTGGTGAAGCCCAACTTTTTAACACTTTTCACATTTAAAACTTCTCTATTTAAATGCGAATATTAGACTTTTCTTCCCCTTCCGTGATTGCGTTTGTGCTTTTACGGCATGTGCGAAATGCAATAAGAACAAACACTTTTCGTTTGTGCCGATCTCTGGGGATGCTGCCCAACCTTCCAACATCGTGACACAATCTAATCTGTGCGTTGTAATACCAGTGGATGTGTCTTAATGGGGCCATCCCCGGTTTAGATTAATGAAGCAGTCAGAAGTGGAATATGAACATTTTTACATTAGTTTCTCAGTATGAACAGGATGAGTTATGAAAAAGAGACAGGATTGGTGTTGCCCTACATAGAATACAGAACCAAAAGACAAACATGTAACCAGATACAGAACACATACTGCACAGCGAATACTGCACTTCCAAAATAAATCAATACATCTTATTTATTTCATGTTTTATTCCAGCTGCAATATGTGTCACAACACCCGATGAACACAGAGAAAGATATTTGGAAGAATGATTGTAACCAAAGAACTGTTTGCTTTCCTACAATCTTCAAAATATCATATTTTGTGTTCATTAGAACAACAAATAAACCGATTTGGAACCACTTGAGGATGAGTAAATGAAGACATTAACATTTTTGGGTGAACTTTTCCTTTAACGTACCTTCAGGATTATGTGTGTGAGACTGATGAAGAGAACCAAACAACATCTCATTGTTTGAGGTTAAGATGTTTTTATGAGCTTGAAGACTAATCAAGTTACCATTACGGAACAATGAATATTGATTTACTCTCTCTTTCTCCATGCTTTCCTACTATTCTCTTGTAACCCTCTTGTTTGCGATACGCGCAGACTCCTTCTCATTAATTGTCCCAGTGTTGTCCCAGCGGCCACTGTTATAGTGTTAAACATCTTTAACATAAATGGGTCCTGGCAGTGACGGATCAATGCACCCCCACACCTGTCGTGGCCTGTTGGGCACCAGCCACCCTGCCAACTGATGGCTCTCACTGTGCCCTTAATTGATGCAGTCTGAATCGTCATGGAAACCGTATCACTGTCTCTCATGGATGGATCACTGCTGTCCATCTTCATTACGAGCAGAGTATTGCACTATGCACCACAATCTTCCTTTAGGGCAAAGAGAATTTATCAGTTTCTCTCTCCATCTCTCCCACAGATACTGTTCTTCCTTTCTCAAAAGCTTAGTTTCACATTCTGATTCCTTCTCTCTTGAGCTTCCTTCTCCGTCATTTTTGCACCCCAAAGCCTCCTTGAAAACTCCCTTCCCTTCCGAAATGCTATTCACCCCAAAGATCCCGGATAGAATCTCATACAGGTTTATAGTCTTTTTATGTGGAATTCATATAAACTCGAGCTTTGTGCATCTACAGGCATCAGAGAGTGCTTTTTAATCTGTTTTGTGACCAATCAAGAAATAATTAGGTACAATTGGAGTTTCCTGTTACTTAATTTTTTTTTGAAAAAACTACTTTTTAGAGCTCCTCCTAGACGCACCGGCCCGTCTGGCACCAACAACCATGCCACGCTCAAAATAGCTTAAATCACCTTTCTTTCCCATTCTGACATTCAGTTTGAAGTTCAGGAGATTGTCTCGACCAGGACCACACCCCTAAATGCATTGAAGCAACTGCCATGTGATTGGTTGATTAAATAATTGCATTAATGAGAAATTGAACAGGTGTTCCTAATAATCCTTTTGGTGAGTGTGTGTGTATATATATATATATATATATATATATATATAAATATATATATATATATATATATAATAGAAAACATACTATTTTACCTCCTACAAAATTGGTGAGATTTGCTCAAAATTTGGTACGTCTGGAGACCGTACTGACAAAAAGTTATTAAAAGGTTTTTAAACTTGATTTAAAAAATTTGATCATCTGAACTGTCCAAAATATTTCCTCGGTCTGCCATTGTGGGCGTCGCCCATTTGAAATGTTGTCGTTAAAATGCAGTATTTACACCAACACAAGGGCTAATCTCTAGGATACTTGGTATGGTACATCACGGTCATGTTCTGAGGGTACCTGTAAAGTTATAGGCCAACGCCCCTAGTGATCATCTGACATGTCTAAAATATTTATCTTTGGGCCATTATTGGGCTTGATCCCGTACTTCCTGCTTGCAGCTATATTTCTAATTTACTCTATTCTTATTTTATTTTCAACTGTCTCTTTCTACACCCTTAAAACAAATCTTACACATTCCTCTCCAAACACTTCATCTGAGCATTCTCTTGCATAGTGGGTTGCTTTGGATTAAAGCATCTGCTAAATGTGTAAATGTCCGCTAAGACTTCAGTGCACAACCTACATTCTTTATTTTACAATGCAGGATGAGACACTGATGGGAATCCACACACCATAGTTTTATTCTGCTCTGTATAAAGCTTTAAAAGTGGCCTGTTTGTATCCGGTCTGATAGAAGAGATTCGGTTGATTCTACCCAGGTGGGAGATGCTAATATTAAAATACAAAATATGTTTAATGAGTACGTCTGAACTCCAGAGATCTGCAGAAATGTCAGAGAAATCGATGAGAATCTTGCAGCATCATCATTTATCTTAAAGGTACAGTTCACCCAAAAATGAACATTCTTTCATCATTTGGTTCTTCAAATTCTGTAGAATTTTTATTCTGATGAACACAGAGAAATAAATTTGAAATAATGCTTGTCAATAAACAGTTCAGTGTCTGGGGCACCTTTGACTATTGTCATTTTTCCTACTATGGTAGTCAATGGTGGCCCAGAACTGTTTGGTTACAAGCATTCTCCAAAATATCTTTCTCTGTGTTCATCAAAAGACAATTAACACAGATTTGGAACAGAATTTAAATTTTGGGGTCAACTGTCCCTTTAATTACAAGAATATTGATGTGGCACTGTTGTACCATGCATAAAATATTAGTGACACCGGTGTTGTGACGCTGTGCTATCCAAATGTTCAGATTTGATTGATGGTTGGAACTTTGCCTGTAACGTCTGAGAACGACTGACCTACTACTGTATATTCTCCAGGTTGTTTCCCAGGAGTCTCAATGTAGAGCACCTTATCTTTCTTCCAGAGCTCATTGGCTTTGAGCTTCTAATTCAATCACTAGAGCTCCCCCGCTCACTTATTTTCCATCCCGGTGCCCAAGCAATAGACCTAGCTCTATGACATTCACAGGCACAATGGAAGATTGATGAACCGCATTTGTTTCTGAAGCATTCGTATCCAAAATTATTTCATAAGGGTTATGTAATAAATTGGTTCTGAGGAGATGCTGAAGGTCAGTAGAGGGGTGGGTATATGTACAGTAGCACTGTCTCCCACCCTATTTACCAGAGTCCTTCTAGTATAAACACACATACACACACAGTGGCTGGACAGCATTTTAATGCATCATACGGGCTCTACTGTTGCGTAGGGTGTACCAAAAGGTGTTGGGAGCAATGAGATACTTTCTTTTGCCTAGTTTTTAATGCATCATTGAATGTGTCCTTGCACTATTGCCCAAAAGGACATCCCAGAATGCATTTTAAAATGCTCAGAGTCTGTTTTAATAAACCATAAATGAAAATCTTAACCGGTGGACCGTCAAGTGTCATTTTGCATATTTTGAAAAGTTACTTGCGCTCATATGCCTTTTTAGACCCCTTAGAAAAACACTTTCAACCCTCCAATACATGTCTGTATTCATCACCAGCTGTCTGAATTAATGATGTGTCTTTAAAAATTCTTCCTTGTACACAGCATCTGGGACATGACATAAACTCTGTTCTCATTTTAATTTTAATCAAAGCCTCAGAAGTTGTCAAACTTTTTTTGCTTTTTTTTTTTAGATGTAAGCTTTATTTACAGAGGGGTTGGAAAGTCAGAAGCAGTAAAAAATTGAGACCGAACAGTTTGTGTTTATTAAACGTCAATCTTTTCCCCACTGAAGCGGAGCATGAAAATATAGACCACTTCGCAAGATGAAGCAATGGAACAGTGGCACTCTTGGTTAAAATATTTACATATTTCATCAAGCTTAAATTTATTTAAGATTTAGTTATATATGTGTTTAACATTTTGATTCGGTTACAAATGTTCTGTTGGTTGTATTATGTTCAAAAGTTTATGCAGTTTAAAAAGATGGATTAGTGTTGTTTACAATTTCCGAAGTGGTCTGTACCAGCGAAGAAATCGCACACATTTGCAGAATGTTCCATCTTTGACCGTCATGGTACAGCGAATTCGAAAAAAAAGAATCGGTAGATATCCTTATTACTGCTTAGTGTAACTAACCTCTTATATTTTGCCCCAAAAAATCTGAGATCCCTGTCCAAGTTTTAAGTTGACAGATGCACCTAAGATGGATGTTTTCATTTTTAGTTATACTAGTACTGGTTCTTTTAGCTTATTTTATAATACATTTCTGTGTGGCCATGAGGCCTGTAGGTATAATACAAGGAGCATAGAACAGATGCTGTTCAACTAAGCCAGTTCCATATTCTTGCCTGCGCCAAAACAAAGACTTAATGAATGCTTCGCCGCCTCTGCATATAAACACATCGCTACGGCCACTCTCAGCGCACATAATTCCTGTGCACAGCTTTCTAATGACAGATTTCGTTCACATTGATCTGGCATGGCTATTTAGACACGGACCAACACCAATCTGTCCCTGGTTGAGTTACAGGAAGACATACAGTATGTCAATGCTAGGAGAGGAATTATGGGAGGATGGCAGAGTTGAACGTATCAAGGTCTCATCTGTGGCCGAGCACAGATCCACATAATTACCATAGGCCTAATTGCATTGTAGAAGACGGCTGGAAATCTTTCTCCAACACAAAAGAATCAGAGACGCATCGGCCTCATTAGCATAGATATTAGGCTCCCATTATGTTTCTGTAACAGACGAAGGCCTAAACTGCTCTCCTGAGGGGATACAACCTCCCACCCCTCCTAAAATAACAAAAATCTTTTTAGCTGGGATTAAGCATTATTTGATTTTAACTGTAATATGGCACATTGCAGGGTCTGCTGTTTGGATTGGCGTGCTAGGCTAAGGGAAGAGCAGTCATGTTGACATTTTTTAGATAGTCTTTGGTGTGCTTGGTTTAGACACTGTCGTGTCTGTTCTTAGTAAGCTGCTCTTTTGCCACTATTGCCAACCTGAGATCACTTCTTAACATCACCATTTTCTCGCTTTCCTGTTCACTTTTCCCTTTTTTTAAATCCTCTCCTCTTTTACGTGTTAAATGTTCGTCGTCTTCTCTTGGGTGCTCTTCTGCCTGCTCTTTCCATTTATAATGATTTTCCACCTCCACATGTGACTGCTCCACTCAAAGCCACTTTACATCTGCAAGGGAGCAAATGAACCCTTTCGCTCTCGTTTAAAAAAAACAGAACACACCGAAAAAAAACCATCATGTTTGCAGGTACATCTTAATAGTTTCTCGGTCTCCACTCTGTTCTGGCTAATAGATGTTCTTTTGTAGCTCATTAATATGCATAAGTTGGGATATGATTATGTTGTGAATGATTGACAGTCGTAAGGACTCTTCATCTGTCAGTGGGAGTTGAAATAAGTAGCTACCTATTAACTGTTCCTCCCTAATGACTGCCTGTGATTTTTGTGTCATCAACAGAACTCCTAAAAGATCATCAATTTAATCATGGAAAAAATCGAAAGGATTTTTTAAGAGCCATTTGGGAATATGTGAGGTTTACACTTTCTTTCAGGTTTCTGATGTTGTTTTAGTAGCTTTACATAAATGCTCTTTTTGGTTTCTAAAGTTTTCACGTTCTCACGTGACATTTAATTATTTAAACAGACGTTTTTCCAAAGTAACTAAAAAATGAGCTGTCTGAAGTAACGCACCATCGTTTCCGGTGTCCAAAATGCTAATATGCACTCTTGATTTTAAACTACCGAAAATCCCTCAATCCTAACCTTTTTCTCCATAACGAAATGAAGTTATTCCTTTTAACGAATTTATTAAATATTAATGTTGGGGATTCTGTGAGCTTGGAGACTCAAGTGTAAACTTGAGATGTGTGAATAAACAGTGCTCATAATTGGAAGTTTAAAAAGTACCTTTACTCAAAATAGATAGCAGCTTGGGCCAGGTAACGGTATTTTTGAAGTCACGACTTAAAGGAGCAATGTGGAGATTTTAGCGGCATCTAGTGGCGAGGTTGCGAATTGCAACCAACAGCTCACTTCACCCCTCCTTTTTGAAGTACTATGCTGGCTAACACAGGGATACAATTTCGTCACATTGTTGCTTCACTTTGAAATAACGTATTTACGAAACATTCTCTGTAGGGCAGTTTGTCCGGCTACTGTAGAAATATCAAGGGGACCTACGGTGTATGTAGATATTAATAGCTCGTTTTAAGGCAGTGGATCTCAAATGGTTTGGCCATGCAAAACCAGAGAACAATTTAACTGGCTGTCGTCACTATGACGTTTGCGTCAGCCACGCTTCAGACACGCCCTCTGTCAAGGGTTAACGCTGACGCCCCGTGTGCTCGGAGCGTCAGGTATCTGCCAACTGCTTTCACGCAGGTCTATCAAAATAAAAGTCTTGCATCAGAAAAACATTAAGAATTACGTTTTTTGTTGTTGATGTTGTTTCTTAGACTGTCCACGACCCACCAGTTAAGAAACATTGTTCTTAATAAAAACATAACGCTTCATTCTGTGAGGTCTTAAAACATATTTATGTATATCATATTGCATTTCTGTCAAGATCTTCGAAAAAACTACACACTGGACCTTTAACAAGCAGGTATTAGCAATATCCCTTTAATATCTCTCAATTCCGTGCAAACTAATTACGAGCAATAAATGTTTATCATGTTACAAATAGATGTTTTTATTATTGTTCTTAACAGCGAGTCTGCATTATCTTTGGAGATTGTGGCTGTTGTGATAAATAAATCATTTATCAATAAACAAACCAAATAAAGGCATCTTTATCTCGGCAGCTCAGTGTGTTGGCAATTAACTGGGGCTAACAAATTGGACACACACAGGAGGAGGGAACGCGGCGTGCTGTCGTCTTAGAAAATCACAAATGCACTCAACGTTTTCTCTGTTTGCTTTTTCCGCTGCCTGCCACCCCCTCCTCTGCCGCCTCGCCGTTTCTGAAAGCCGTCACAAACTGACTCTAATCAGCCTCTGAGCTTTTTGAGCGTGCGACTTGATTTGCTTCATTTTATTGCGATCTCTGCGTCCTTTTTTTTTTTCGCTTGCTTTTTTGTACATTTATTGATTTTCCCGATGCGATTTACAGCAGAAAAAGATGGTTTGCGGTTTTGTCAGGAACAAATGCCTTGTTTAATTGGATTGTTTAATCATGCCTGGTGGAGTCAGAGAAGATTCTGTCAAACTGTAATTGGGTGCTTTTCTTCACTGTGAGACGCGCGGAAGACCTCACAAGTGTTCAGATCTCACCCTGTATCTTCTGAAATGAACGGGTGACCCTAAAAGCAAGAGAATGATGAGAAATCTACACAGGGAGTGCTTATAACCGGGGTTAATATTAGTGGGGAGATAATCCGATTGGGTAGCAGCTTCCAGGAGCTAATGAAAGAACATCCGCAGAGAATGTGCGTGACCGTTGGACCCCATTTCTGCCTGCGATTCTCATTTTCTTTATAAGAAAATTGAAGGGGTATAAAGAGAGTGCAGTTCATCTAAATCCACTGCTTCTTCACACCATAGCCGAGAATAGCAAAGAGGAGGGAGTTTGATGTTGAGAAAGCAAACGTTTCCAATCATGTTTACCGTATTGCTTTTCTGGTGCCTGGCGGACTAAACAAATCCTCAACTCTGAGCTGCCGTGCGTAATTCTCCTGCGATTCCCTCTGAATAAATAACCTCATGTTAATAACCTCATGTTAATCTGTGCAGTAATGTATGATTGCTGTAGTCAAACAACAGTATATCGTGCTTTGAAAATTGTGTTGTGTTTGTAAACGCTGTTATAAAAACAGTGCTTAAGCAACGCTGAACTACAAGACGACTTTATCACACGGAATAAAAATGAAGAACAGCAACACTTTGTTTTAAGAAGAAAAAGAGCAAATCTGGAAATCTGAGGTTTCAGAAGGACAGCGATGATATAAAGCTTTTTAATAGGTGTATGAGATTTAAAGAGCTGGTTGACTCACCTCAAAAATACAATCAGAGACCGAGCAAAAACACTCATGGATCAATAGTTTTACTTTAGTTAATTTGACTTATTTTGTATTCGTCTTTTATATATTTTGCATTGTTTCTTATAGTAGTAAGAGCCATGTTAAGTCGTTTCAGAGGAGCAGGAGGACAATGGAAAATCCACACAATACCCAAACAGACAACGACCATTTTTTTGAGTTGTGATTTAGTCAATACTAGTTTTTGTCTGTTGTTGGAGTCTTCTGTTTTGAAGATATACTGTGGGGAAATTAACTTCGACATCTCTGCAAGGCTTAACACAACTCCATAAATAAACATTTCATGCACCTGAATGTGTTGCAATAATCTCTTCTCTTGACATCTACACATATAAGAATGACGGTAGACAAAGTATGTCAAACACACAGCTGTCACATAAAATATACTCTATATCACTATGCGTTATTGCTCAATTTTATTATTAGAGAATGTTTATGGACATGTTTTGCAAGTTAAATATATAATATATCACACTATGTCTGGTATAAATAACATATAGGCCTATTTACGATTTAGCTTCGACGGAATATAGAACAAAGCCCATTCAAAGTCCTTATAAAATTGAACAGCATGCCGCTCCGTGTTCACCGTTTTTACAGCAAAAAGGAAATTCAGTGTGTGTGAAATCGGTAAGACTTGACTTGATCATACAATTGAAGTGAAGAGCTTTGCTGCAGGGATTGTTTTTGGACTAGTTAGATACATAAGAATGTTCATGCCACTGTTATTCTGAAGACGGTCCAGGCTTAGAGACGAATCACAGGAATTTGCTAGAAGTGCAGAAATGCGTAGTGGGGATTACTGGAGCCAAATTGTCAGTGGAAAATTGAATTTTTAGCAAAGAGCCATTAAAGCAGAATGAAAATCCAATATGAAGTTTAACAGATGCTCATTCCTTTGTAGGTATAAAATATGTTTTAGAACAAACTATTCTAATGAAGTCTCACTAGTTTTGTGTTCTGTTGTTGAGCGTCTGTCTGTGCGCGTGTTAAGGGACAAGGGCAGACGTGATGCAGTAGCATATGTTTAATGCGATTGAAAGTGTGCTTGAACTGTCCCATGTCAAATATCAGGAACACCCATGTAGGACATCTGCTCTCCTCGCTTTTTAGCCCTTGTGTGCATCTGTTTTCTGCACATATTTAGTGCATTCGTACGTTTGTGAGACCTGTATGTGAAGGTGTGAAAGTATGTTTCTTAAGCTCCTCTGGTGCTCATAAATCCACTCATGGTGTGAAATGGCAGCCTTTACCCATGGCGGTCACACCTGATGCACCTGTAGGTAATTCAAAAACAATGTGCCGGATCCCGCCAGCCCTGCACTCCTAGGAACATCTTATTTCTGTCTCGGCCTGGCATTAACCCGTACCAGCATGCCCTCAGCAACAACGCATATCCATAGTGATTAAAGGCCTGTTCACACCGAGGCCAAATGTTTGTTGTGAATAAAAATTCATGAATGCAATCATGAGAGCTTTGTAGTACAGACCTAAATCCATGTTTCCTTTGAACTGGTTTGTTGTACATGGGTAAATTGTGTCTATTTAGCCTGATGAATATTTGTTTCTGTGTTTGTGTGAAAAGACTTCATATGCAAGTCATTTCACTGTTTGTTTTGGTGTAAAAAGTCCTAATCTGTTAAAGGGATAGTAACTCTGTCATCATTTATATGTCCTTCACTACATGAATATAATTCTTTTTTTTTGTTAACAAACTTTTGCTGGGGTTTTGTGTCCATACAATGGAAGTCGATGGGGGCCAATGTTGTTTGGATGCCAACATTCTTCTAAAGAAGATATCTTCTTTTGTGTTCTGCAGAAGAAAGAAAGTCACACAGGTTTTCAATGACATGAGGATTTGTAAATTATAAGAAAACATAAAAAATGTTGGGTGAACTATTCCTTAAACTAATGTCCTTCTTTTGTTTTCCTCTAGTGAGTAAACTACGTGTGCACAAGTCCAACCAAAGCTTGCAGTTTCTGGAGGACAGCCGGGTGCGCGTCAACTGTTCCATCACCTCTGAAACTAGCCCTGAGTCCCAGCATGCCGTGCTGTGGTACGCCCGGAAAGCCGAGCCCGGAGAACCCGACGAGCTGCTGTTGAAGATCGAGCACACTGGAGCGTTTGAGTATGGAGCGTATGCAGAGGAGGAGCGTCTACGCAGCCGCGTGCAGTCGGAAAGGCTCTCTCCTCGGTTATACGGTCTGACCTTGCACCGCGCCGAGACCAGCGATTCTGGAACGTACTATTGCCTTGTGGAGGAGTGGCTCATGGACCCCGATGGAGCCTGGTACCGCCTGGCACAAGACACCTCTGGCTTTACAAATGTTGCGGTGAGACAGCCAGGTAAGAAGGGGGTTGCAATATGTACAGTGGCGCCCAACTAACAGAGTGGACATGTTTTCCTATAGAAGATATTGCAACTATTGAGATTCAGATATAGGTTTGTGTCACAGTCCCTTGGGCAGACCGGCCATCTGCCACAGGGAAAAAGCAGCATGAAAACATTCTCCCCCAGAGACCACTGTTGACCTCAACCTCATGCCTACCAAAACTGAATCATTCATCAGCATGTGAAAGAAAGAGATAAATCGAGACAGAGCCTTGGTACACGTGACAACTTCAAAGCCAGTCTGTAGGGTATTGGCCCCCCGGGTGAGCCCTCCCACATGCGTCCCAAACATTATCACTCACACTTGGCCCAAAGTGCGGGCGGCGAGGGGGAATCCAAAAACTACAGTAATAACAGTCACAATCCCAGCTGATAGCAGCCAGATCCCAGAGGCCTTATTCATGAAGCCCATCTGAGCACCACACAGCTGCTGTTCCGCTCTTCACCCCGTGCAACCACCCGTGAAGACCCCTTCTGTAAACTCCCCCAAATATTAATCCCCCGCGCCACACCCGAAGGGCGATTAGTGTCCGTCTTTTCACAAAGACTTGGTTCTTGCCCTCTGTGTCCAAAAATTAAGTCGAATTTCGAAAATGTGGTCATATTTAACTGAAAGTATATAGGAAACAATGTGTAAGTACACTGGCTTACAAATGCATTGAGTTCATCCAAAAAGAAAAATTATTTCATTATTTACTCACCGTCATATCCAAACCTGTATCACTTTCTTTTATCTACAGAACACAAAAGAATATATTAAAGACAAAACTACTAAGACATTTCTTACAATATCTTCTTTTGTTGATTTTGAATGACATGAGAGTGAATAAATTGTATCAGAATTATTATCTTTGGGTGAACTGTCCTTCAAAATTTAAGCAGTTTTACTTCAAAACGTTTGCTTCAACAGAATCACTGAATGTAAGCGAAGCATCTGCTTTTTCTTGCATAGCTTTCTATTCAATTACGAAAAGTGAGAAATGTTTTCATTACTCCTCCACTGACTTTATATGCCTACTCTCCATTCAAGGCGTTTGGCATCACAAACAAGCCTAGTGTAGAACAAGCTGAAGAACGGGGAAGTCTGATTCCTCCTCCACATCCTACAAAGACCCAACCTCACACACTCATCCATATTACTGCCCGACACACAGGTCAACGGCTTACAGCTGTTACACAGACACATTTTGTTGTGTAGTTTGTCCTCTGGGCCATTAAGCAAGTAACTTTAGATGCACAGGTGGTTAAGATATCTGCTCAACCCAGTTAAACAAGGTCACGAAAAACAGTTTTGGCACAGCAAATAGTCTTGGTTGGTTTTAACTGGTCAGATAACTTAAAGAAATACAATTATTATAAATAATGCAATCAGGACTGATCAGGTGATGATAGAAGCGACTTTTTTATAAATACCTTATGGGTTCTTAACTGTGTGATTCATTTTCTCTGGTGTACAGCATTTAATCGTCATTTCAGCGTTGCTTAACTAGATCTGCCTTTGAGAGAAATCTCATATAGATGTGCTTGAAAACTCTCCAATTTTATTTCCCCGGAGATGTGAAAAGCAACGCATCAACTTCCTGAAGCATCGTTCCCTGAAATAGCGTCCACATGTATGTATTTACAAAAAGGTCGTAGATGAAAAGTTCACCACCTCCTAATCTGCCCTCTTCACAGTCAAATTACACTGCTTTTCACATGAGCGGAAGATAAGAGGAGCTCCTTAAAGTATGCGGGAGCAGTTCTGTCTTATTTTTAGCCCGATCTCAACTCGGGCCCTGCGAATTCTCACACAAAATGTGATGATCCCCACCTTCATTTTAGCGTGACATATGGAACAGCTAGTCCCAAAACATTAGATGTGTGACGCCCTGCAGAAATTAGAGATATTTGAATATGTAAATCCACTTTCAACCTCTGATCCTTCAGTTAACACAAACAGATATTTTCCCATGTTGATATTTTTACTTTCGATGCAGTTCTTGAATGGGAAAAAATGCTCATTGTTTTTTATATCCTACATACATGGGCTAAAAATGAAACAGAAAGAGAGTATGATGCGCTAAATGGTTTGATTTGTCTTTTGTTTGCAGTGGTGAATTTACAAGTTGGAGAGGAAGAATCCAACATCACTGTTGAAACGGACGGATCAATCCGGCTGGGCTGCAGGATCCTCTCTCAGTCTTCCTCAGATTCCCGCTTCTCTGTATCCTGGTACATGTACCATCTGGATCAGGAGGAGGACGTTGAGCAGCAGTGCGCCTTCTCCATCGGTCACGATGCCGTGTTCGGTAATGGCAACTGCAGCCCTACGGAGAAGCCCGGTCCGAACTCTCGCCTGCAGTTCGAGCACACCGCCTCCGATCTTTACAGTCTGACCATCCAGAAAGCTCGGCTCAGAGACGTGGGCTATTATTATTGCCACGTAGAGGAGTGGTTGCTAAATCCACGTAATGCTTGGTACCGCCTTGCCACCAACAACTCCGGGGTCACTATCGTTAACGTTCTGGAACAGGGTGAGGTTTCGCACTTTACAAGCACAAACCACTTGAAACACATTGTATACATGAATATTATATTTGGAACAAATTGAAACAGAAATTTAAATAAAACTTTATTTCTTAAACATGAACAAATTGTATAACTTTTTAAATATTTTTAAGAATTGTATTAATCAATTCCGTTTTTATTAAACAACATTCAATGTTTATTTGAATTTCTGTTTTTAGAAAACATTTATCAAATTTGTCCCTAAAAAATCTATCTGAATTTTAACACAAAATAAAAATGTTAAGGAATTACGAAAGCTAAACCATAGTAGAGAACTCCTTTAAAGGCACAAGATGAAACATAATAGATTAAAACACATGTTGACGTAGGTCGCATGTTGGAAGCTCAACCAGTCTAAAAAATAACCATGTCATCATTTACTCACCCGTTTGAGTCATTTACTCAATGGTGGCCAAGAACTGTTGGTTACAAGCATTCTTCCAAATATCCTTCTCCGTGTTCATCAGAACAAAGACATTTATACAGATTTGGAATAACTTGAGGGTAAGTAAATAAAGACAGAATTTTCATTTTTGGGTGAACTGTCCCTTTAAATAGGAGTCATAGCGTAAACCAATTGGCCAATCTTCATCAAAACACTGATGTATTACACCCCAGTTGATAAAAGTAAAGCGTAGTACTGTTATAAACATTTATCATTGCAAAATGACTACCGTTTCTTCGTTTTTTGTAAATAGTATGCAGTTGACAGCGTAGACTGTGCAGTATTCAGTTACTAGTATAAATTTAATTCAGCTGCTCCTTTATTTGACTCTCTCCCACCTCTTTCCCCCCGCAGTGTCTACTGTACAGTCTGTAGTTTGTTCCAACGACTCGCTCTTCTACTTCGTCTTCTTCTACCCTTTCCCGATCTTCGGTATCCTCCTCATCGCCGTCCTGCTGATGCGTTACAAGAGCCGCGGCTCCAGTAAGAATCAGGAAGGCAAGAACGGAGCGCCCCTCTTGTGGATCAAAGAGCCCCATCTCAGCTATTCCCCCACCTGTCTGGACCCCCCTGCTCTCAGCCTTCACCCTGGTTCTGTGGAGTAACAGTGACATGGACGTGACACCGTCTCATTTAGAGACTCGCTCATCAACACTATTTCTCTCTCTTTTTCTTCTCCTCGTCCACGATGAGGCCACCAAGAAGTAATCTGGGCTTCTAGCCTGACCCGTCAATCCGTCCATATGACTGACTAAAGACCTTCCTCTGTTGAAGTTGCCATGGCTACAGTGGCTGCCGGTTGTGATGCCTAGACATTTCGATTGCTTTCTTTTTTTAAATATGATTTGTACTTATCATTCATTCTCGTGTGTGAGGACGTTTTTTCTTTAAGGTTTCAGTGTCTGTCAGCCGTGATGTATTCTAGCGGTGTGGCCCGTGACGGATGCCAACCTCTTGCCTCCATTCCCTCTCCAGGATGAGAAAGCGCAGATTTATATTTTTGCTTTTTCTCCCGTGTATAAAGTCTGGTGCGAAGCACATCATATTATTTGTTATTTTGTCATGTCAGTGCTGATTTTCGGTTCTGGAAGGTCATGAGATTTTTGCTGGACCATGAAGGGTTTTAATAGCGGTATACGGATGAAGGATGAAAAAGACTTTCCTAAATAAATCTCGGAAGGGTGATATTCTACGATTTTATGCGTGTGCTTGTGTGCCACAGAATGGATCTGAGAACTGCCTCTGTTTCAACGGATATATACAGAAGATAGAGAGCGCTTATTGCACACCGACTCCAGGATATAAATGTAACCCCAGCTCATCCTCACTGCCAAAGACCAATTAAACTTCAAAAGCCCCACATTGAAAATCTGAATTAAAGCAACGGTGTTAAAATGAGGCTTGTGTAGAAAAATACCACCGTGGCTGTCCAATATATCCAGTAAAGCAAACCGTCTGATGTCATCCAGTTGGAAAGGACATCGAGACGCTTACACGTTTCCACATCACTGGTGTTCAGATGTTCCTTCAAATTGGTCAATTGGTAAAGAAAATCAATGTATCCACTAAACACCCTTCAGAGCATATGAGTTTGTATTTTATATATACGAAACATTACCCATTTGTGCTAAATGGAAACAAAGGGAAGCTGACGTGAAAAGATCTGTCGAGCATGAAGGATTTTTCTCTCCTCTCTGGAATTTTGGAATATCTTAAGGAAGCCTTTAAGGACAGTCAGGACAATACTGACTCCAGGGACGTCTTTAGTGCCAAGGCCTTTCATCATTATTCATGCCCTGTAAATGATCTGAGAGAAAATCTAATCTTGTTAGCTTAGAGACGTTCTGTGTATATGAATTGTCAGCTCCTACTACTGTAAATGTAGTTTTACGAAGGTGATTAGACATTTTGTTATATATTGTAAGTTACATCACGTGGTGTTGCTCTTCTCTATGCGTTTGTGTTTGAAACATGGTGCCCAAACTACTGCCACTGAAAGAAATGAAACAGTCGTGTGAACTTTTTGCGCCATTGCATAACTTGAAAACACGAAATATGTGATGTATATCTCTAAAGGTTAATGTATGATCGATATTATTGTTTGTTTCCATGAGGACATCGAAAAGACACTGCCGACTCATTTCTGCATCAAATATGATTATACTTCACAACAATCCACGTTCGCTTCAATTGAAAAGGATGTCGCCAACATCCGCACTGAAAGCATTTGTTCATTTGCTCTAGTGTGAATGGATTGTATCTTAATGTTCCTTTTATTTCAAGCAAGTCACGGACTACCAAACATAATGTGTTGTCTAGTAGCAGTGACATGTAACCAAAACGGTCGTCTCACTTTTAGGCAACATGCTAAAGAACTTGTTCACACGTTGACAATGCGCACGTTGGAACGCGCATCACTTCCCGCAATCTTGACTGTATTTGAAACATCGCAGCTTTCCTGTAAATGAAATGTAGATCCACTTGAATCTTGTTATTGTCTTATTTATTGAACCATAAAAACACCTGGATAGAATCTGTGAACTTTTTAAATCTGCATATTTTGCAGAACCAAGATTTACTGTGCAGTCACAGGATGATGGGAAATAATCAGACAGTGAATCAGGATGATTGAAAAATCTTCATACAGATGATACGGTGATAATCTAGCTCTCTTTTATCTCTACTCAGTTTTGTCAAACTGTACAGTGCATGATGAGAAAGGAGACATTTTCTGATGAAAGCCACCCTCTCCATTCTTGTGGAAGGCCATGCTGATACAACAAACCGATTCGAACCATTCTTTAGTTGTAATGCCAGCAACCTGACCAGGTTGTTCATAATATATTGTCAGTATTACAAAATGTAATGTAGGTAGGTGGACAAGGTAAAACAAGCAAGATGTGTAATCCAATAAATAAATATACCTGCTAATGTAATACAGTAAATAGTTTTAGTTGTGTGACCTATACGTTCAGGTTCTGTAAATTGGTAATGTGAGAATTGGTTCTGGGTTGGCTTTTCCCAAGCGGGAGATGGGTGGAGTTGTATTGAGTCTGACTGTGTAATATTGCGGTTCAATCTGTACAGAATTATTCAGAACTTTAAATAGTGCTTTTGTAGTTCAACACGCTCAGCTGAATCATAATGTTCTCACAATGTTGTCAATGCTTTTTGAGGGCTGCATGTTATGGCTGTGTAGCTGCAGGAAAAAACTAAAACAAGTGAAAAAACATTGTGTTGATGTGTGTTCAGTTCAGCCAGTGCTGCTTTTTCAAGTGGTGATTTTTATGTTCTTTTTTAAATATTTAAATAACCAAAATAGTGCACTGAATCTTTAAAAAATTGCCATCGATTTTTATATGCCTGTTGTATTTTTGTTGTACTCTGTTTAATTTGTGTGTTTTTTAATCCTTTACATATATTTTATTCAATTGTAGCAATGGCTATTCTGAAAGGCACTTTGCTATTGTTAGTTGATTGCAATAAAACATTCAGTGCACAGCGCTTTAGATTGTGTTTTTGGCATGTTTCAGTTCTTTATGTTCCTTGTTTCTTTGTAATGGTTACAGTACATTGAAATAAGACTATGAATTTGTGTCATTACAACATAATAACCCAGCAAGCTAACCATTTTGCAAGACAAAAACAACGCTGGTTGTTTTTTAACTACACAGTGTTAGAACAAAAATACAACCAACGAAACATTTAGAATGTTAAACAAGCATCTTGAAGACTTAATTATATATGTGAAATAAAATGTAAAAACTGAAATAAGTGCATCTAAACCAGTGTTGTTTATGTCTTGCAAAATTGTCTATCGAGCAAAGTGTTTAATTCACCCAAAAATGAAAATTCTATTATCATTTACTTGCCCTCTTGTCATTTCATACATGTATGAATTTCTTTCTTCTTCAGAACCCATAAGAAGATATTTTGAAGAATCCTGGTAACCAAACAATCACCGTAACCATTCACTTCTATTGTATAAACACAAAACCAATGCAAGTCAATGGTTGCCAGTTTTCAGCATTCTTCAAAATATCTTCTTTTGTGTTCTGTGGAAGAAAGTATGTCAAAAAGGTTTGAAATGACAAGATGGTGAGTCCATTCACCATTTTTGGGTGAACTATGCCTTTAACACACTGATTTGTCAGACATGAATGGAATATTCTGTATACCACCAGATAAACAAAACTGAAAATGAATACATGTACAGTTTCTTCACGTTTCTGGAGTGCGTCTGAAATAACAACAGTAGATTTAGCAAGTCCCCTGTCATTGAACTCCAGAGCACTAACATTTTTTTGAAGACTGTTTTAAAGGTAACGATGGTGTCTGACATATTCATTTTCCAGTGTCTTATCTGGTCAGACAGTTTGGATTGTGAGGGGTTGAGACGGGAGGCTGCCGATTGTGTTGTTATAGTGGGCCAGGTCTTGTTAACCTTTCATAGCAGTGGGGAAACCTCACTTTGGAGCTGAAGTCCCCTCCAGCTGCTCACATGAAATAGTAGACAGGGGGGTCTACATCTGAATCTGAATTATGATCTATGAGGACATGTCTTTTTGCTTTGTTTACCAAAATGTGATGGTCTGTCCAGTATGTGTAATTTCACATGTTCATCTTACAAATGTATTTACACCATACAACAGCCGTTTTCTAATTTGCAGTCATGAGCAAGTTTCTCCTGACCCTATGTCTGCTTGTCAGATGGGATAAATGGTGCCGTCTCCTGTAACTGCCCTACCTGCTAACACAGCATGGCGTGACCACCAGGGGCCAGGACCAAATCACATCACACATATCATAACTCATCCTGACTCTGCCTTTAAAACTCCATTCTGCTCATGCATATTAACAATTCTCTCCCTCAGTGATGTATGGGGGATTGTGTGTCTCATTGCTTGGCCGGCGGGGGATACTCAGAATTTGTAAATACAGTCTCCCTGCTCTCCTTCATTACATTACCTGTCTGAATGCTGTGGAATCAATCTGCTGACACGACTGGCTGTGCTTGGTGTCACAGGCCTATGAATGCACTGAATGGAAAAGGATTTACTATCTGATGAAAACCAAACCGTTCCACAGGTGTGTGCCTCTGTGTTGTTTGTTAAATAAAAAAAAGTGTTAGAGAGCAGATATCATCACTGGGTCTCTGTGGTGAATATTGAAGTGTTCAATAACATCTGCAGCAGGGGTCATGATCCTTATGCTCGTTTTAAGACAGAAAATTAAGGGCAAATGCATTGGGGGAAAGTTGTGAGGGAAATAGCGGATAAGAATATAAAAAGTCGTGTGGCTGTGATATCTCACTAAAATGAATTCATTTATTGTTTGCATTTATGAATTTGGTGGACACTTTGTGATTCAAGATATTTGTCAGTCACATACAGTTATATAGAGAATATACAACCAACTGTGAAATGTAGGTCAGGTCAACTCCAAAGACAGGGCAATTATTATAAAAATACAACACAAAAGGAAAATAGAAATAAGATTAAGTTAAAGGTATAATAAACTGTAAATATTTACATGAGCAGGTATGTGCAAACAGATTCAACTCAAGGTGGTTACTTAGCAGCAACAAAAAATGAAGCAGTCAATGCTGTTTCTGTGTGCAAGTAGCAATGTCACTAAATTGGATGTTGAATGTTCTTAAGAATACGATGAGTGAGGTCAAATGATGTTAAGAGACTAAGTTTAGGAGCCTGATGGCCTGGGGAAAAAAGGCTTCTTGAGCCTATCGGTTTGGCCATCAGGCTACGGAAGCGCTTACCAGATGGCAGCAGCAAAAAAAACAGTTACCAAGTCTTTTGTGATTTTGGCAGCTCTGCTTTTGCAGCGTTTGAGGAAGATGTCCTGCAGGGATGGGAGAGCAGACCCTGAGACGAATTGAAAGCCAGAATTTCCTCAGCTGTCTCAGATGGTACAGTATTTGCCTGGCTTTATTCGCCTGTCTGAATGTGTGAAGTCCAAGTCAGGGCCTCAGAGATGTTTACACCGAGGTATTTGTAGCTCACCCTATCCACAGGGGTGTGCATTTAAAGTATATGCCTACATCTACCAATTAAGCACGAACGCTGCGATTATATCAGTCTGACAAGCAACAATCATCTGTACTGTGCTGTGTACCAAGTCTTATAACAATAGATTTAAAATGAAATTATTGTTAATTATATGTTTTTTTAATGCACTGCGTAAGCATTTACAATACAGTGTGGACTACTGGATTAAATTGGTTGACCCTCTTTCAACAGACCTGCACAATAGACAAGAGGAATTTTGCTCTTTTAGTTCAGCAATATTCTTGGGTCCTCGTGTCAATGTCAGTCTTGAGGTCAGACCAGAAGCTTTCAATAGGGTTGAGGTCAAGACTGGGCCTTTCCAGAAGATGTTTTTTTCGTTTAAAGGAAACCCAGGGTATAGAGGTATGTATGGCTTAATACGTTGCAATAGCCTTACACTTGTTAGAAACATCAAATATTTTAATTAAAAAAAAATGTAATACTCATTTTGACCTAAGGAGGCCGCCATGTTCTGACGTAAAATGGTTGAATGCACAGGCAACCAAACTGAACACAGACACACTAATAAGTTCTTCAGTAAATATAAGGAACTGTATGATCAAAATATATATAAGAATAATGCTTATATAATAATGGAAATTAATACGCTATTTGGAGTATTTTCATACATTTAAATATTGTTGGTCAGAAACAATAACAACCAGGCAAATGGAAGTCAGAGACCAAACACTCCAGGTATAAGTATGACAGCTTTATTTAATTAAAACCATAAAAACACTCATATGGCACATGCACATTACCCCCCTTTAGTCAAGGCTTGCTTTAATCTCCTCGACGCCAGATCCCGAAGACAGGAGGCACGAGCTTGATCTCCGCCTGGGTCAGGATATAATCCAGGGGTCGGTGGCACCCGTATAAAGGCGGCGCAGCTCGAGTAGTCTCTCAGATCCACAGGCCGGATATCATCCAATAATCCACAAGACCGTTTGTCAAATCTCGGTTAGCAGTCCGGGGCTCTCCTAACCACCAAAGCAGGCCCTCACTCACTAACCCTAGTAATACCCCCTTTAACTGCCTACCTGTCTTCACCGCCGGAGACACTAATCATCCCGAGCGTCCGTTTAGCGTGTCACCCACACTCGAGCTCCCGAACCCCCGAATAGCATCTCCAACAGCATTTTTATCAGCCCTTTAACCCGCATCACCTGTGTGCTCCAATTACCTTAGTCCCAACCCCCTCATTAACTACAGGACACCCCAGCCCTACTCCCTTACATCACACTACCCCCCCCTTTGCAAGGAGGACTCGTCCCCGAGTCAACAGCCAAGTTCATAGTCCAACAATCGGGCAGGTAACTTCTTCACCCGGGGCATCCTTCCTCCAACGACCCCATGCTCGGTCACCGATGTCCCATCAATAGCCAATCCAGCAGTATTCAGCCTAGCAGTCGACCGCAGACCAGAAGCACCCGACGAATCTACCTGCACCCTCAGATTAGGGTGCACACCGGAGCCTCCAGCAACCTCTGCAGAGCCCACTCCCTTGTCCGACAGCACCGAATCAGGATGTAGACCAAGTCCCTCCGCCTGGTCAGGAGGCAATGCAGAATCCGTCGACAGCTCAGGGCCACCCCGTAACTCCGATCCAAGGAGGTGAACAGGCTTTTCCACCGGATCAGCATCCAGCGCCCCGTCGGAAAGCAGCTCCAGGTCTGGAGACATCTCCGGGTCAGACAATAGCTCAGGATCGAACGGCAGCCCCCTCTCCTCACCTCCATCCGTTGTTCGACCCCCTTTCTCTCTCTGCTACTCCGGTTCCCCTGCAAATGAGTTAGAAACATATGGCTTGAGGCGGTTAAAATGTACAACCCGCTCGGTACCCTTTTCTTGAGGCGCTATTCTATACAGAACCTCAGTTACACGCTCCAGGACCACAAATGGTCCCCAAAAACGTCTCTGTAACTTTGGGCACACCCCCCGTTTACGGGCTGTATTTTTCACCCACACCAGCTCTCCTTCTGCATAGCACTGATGAGAAACTTCAGATCAAAACACTGTATCTGACGTCCTGAAGCCTTCATTTGATGAACTTTTACAGCCTCTGCTACCGTAGACAAACTCTCTGCTAGTTTCATCACATAGTCATTTACTGAATTGAAGCGTTCTATTTCCCCCACTCCCAGCACAACATCAACTGGTAAAACAATCTCTCTCCCGAAAAGAACCCTATATGGTGAGAAACCAGTCGTGGCGTGTGCACTGCTCCTATAAGCCATCATCACATATGGCAACAGCATATCCCAATTCTGCTGATTTTTATCTATAAACAAGGACAGCATAGAAAGCAGAGTACGGTTAAACCGCTCAATCATACCATTTGACTGCGGGTGATAAGATGTAGTTCTTGTCTTATACATCTGCAACAACCTGCACAACTCTGTAAATAACATGGACTCAAAGTTTCACCCTTGATCCAAATGGATACTACGGGGGACCCCAAACTTACACACCCACTCCCGCACCAATACTGTAGCTATGGTCACTGCTTCCTGATTCGGCAGGGCAAACGCTTCAGTCCACTTAAAGTAATCCCCGATCACCACATTGTACTTATTCTTACCCCCAGTCAAAGGCAAGGGTCCCAAAATGTCAATTGCTACCCGTTAAAAAGGCCGTGAAGCGACTGTAGATTGCAAAGGGGCACAACGATTGGGTCAATACCCTTTCCGAGAAGCACACTCTGTACACTCCCTACACCACTTTCTCACATCCCCAAACCAGCCGGGCCAATAAAACCGATCTTTCACCTTTGCCTGTAACTTTTGCACCCCTAAATGGCCACCTGTTATAGAATTATGTAACATCTTTAACACATCTGGAACCATTCCTTCTGGAAGGACCACCTGGACCTTTGACGCCGCATCTGTATTACTGGGCGGCTTACGCACTAACCGCCCTCGTTCAAAACCCAGTTGGTCCCAAACAGGTAGAAATCCCTTCACCCCCACACAGTTCTGTGCTTCCACACACCCCTCCTCCCCCTTCAATCGTAACCGCCCTACCACCTGCAAAATCGAGTCCTTCCCCTGTGCTATAACCAATTCATCATCGGTCTCCCTCTCTTCAGATGGAACCACTTCATGCACAGCTCAAACAGAGGCGCTTCCCAGGCCACAGTCTTGATCACTTCCCCACTTAACATTAAACTGGGGCAACCGTGAAAGCGCATCTGCATTAGCATGTTTCTTTCCCGGAAAATGCACAATTTTATATTGAAAATTAGCCATAAAAAAAAAAGCGCCATAAATTTAAGCTTTGTCCCATCATTCCAATTGTTCACCACAGCTGCCATCTCAAACTGCTCTCTCCAATCAGACCACTCCCGCCCCATGCCTGTAAAAGTCTCTGGCATAAATATAGGGCGTGAAACAGCTCCGATTGATGATGCAGCTGTGGCTATAGACAAAGGTACAGTTGCCGAGATGGCAATATTTGACGGACCTGCTTCCCCCTCCTGGTGTCCCTCTCTGCCCTCCATTGCCTGTCGTTTTATTGTTACCAAAAAAAGTATCCCACCGCTGCCACCAGTGTAACAACCAGGCAAATGGAAGTCAGAGACCAAACACTCCAGGTATAAGTATGACAGCTTTATTTAATTAAAACCATAAAAACACTCATATGGCACATGCACATTACCCCCCTTTAGTAAAGGCTTTCTTTAATCTCCTCGACGCCAGATCCCGAAGACAGGAGGCACGGAGCTTGATCTCCGCCTGGGTCAGGACATAATCCAGGGGTCGGTGGCACCCGTATAAAGAAGGCGCAGCTCGAGTAGTCTCTCAGATCCACAGGCCGGATATCATCCAATAATCCACAAGACCGTTTGTCAAATCTCGGTTAGCAGTCCGGGGCTCTCCTAACCACCAAATCAGGCCCTCACTCACTAACCCTAGTAATACCCCCTTTAACTGCCTACCTGTCTTCACCGCCGGAGACACTAATCATCCCGAGCGGCCGGTTAGCGTGTCACACTCAAGCTCCCGATGCCCCGAATAGCATCTCCAACAGCATTTTTATCAGCCCTTTAACCCGCATCACCTGTGTGCTCCAATTACCTTAGTCCTCACCCCCTCATTAACTACAGGACACCCCAGCCCTACTCCCTTACATCACAATATTAATTACCAAAATCATTGTTAATTTAAATACACAATGTTTTTAGCCATTATAAAATGCATTTTATCGCGATTTTGAATTTTCGAAGTTGATTTATCAACATCAGTAGCCCAGCGTGGTCAATAGCTAATGGGGCTAATATTCACGTTTGCCTAAATACCGAATAAATAACCAAACTGTAAGCATCTTATTATTGTGTTTATCAGTATATTCTCATAATGTATAAAGTATACGATTACGGTGGATGGTGATGTGTTAAATAGTCTTAACTCTCATAAAGATGGTAGTTTAAAACTGATTTAAGGCATGTTTACCTTGAACAGACACTTACTGCGCATTCTTCTTTAATGGCAGGCAGGCTGGCTTGTGTCAAGAGGACATACCGTCACCTACTGGCCATGTGTATTTATATATATAATCTTATGTTTGACGTCTCATATTTACTGTTATATATGGACAACGTGTGTGCTTCACTCTAGCTTTAAGATAACGGGTTTAGGTTGCAACCATTTGACGTCAGGGATTTCGACGGAGAAAAATGGCGGCATATGAATACTGTGACAATTACACTGTTTTTAATCTCACATTTATCAAGTCAATGCCATTATTAATATATATATATATATATATATATATATATATATATATATATATATATATATATATATATATATATAGCCATAGGCTACATCTCTCTATACCCAAGGTTATTTTTAAAGCCATTCCCTTGTAGTTTTACTTATTCTGTTGTATTGCTGAACCAGATTGAGTCCTTACAATATGAAAGTTGTGATGATTAACTTTTTATCAGTGATAACATAGTAGCCCTAAAACATAAGGCTGTTGGTGTTCTGTTTTTTATCTCTAATTCTAGGTATGTCTTCCGAACCACATTTTCATCACTCCACAAAAACTTTGCCAGTAGTATTGTAGTATTTTTTTTGCAGACCTTGAACATGCACCAATATTTCTGGAATGAAAGGGCTCTTCTTAATGGTTTTCATCTAAGTGGATGATAAAATACACTTCATTTATTGTAGGTTAATCTAATGCGTTCACATGCACTTTCCACGCACTGTTTATAGTTTCTATCTTCATCTTGGCGATGTGGGCAGTTCTTTTGTCTGCTTTCAGCACCATTTCAGACCCTTAATGACATTGAGCTGTCTGACAGTTCAACATCATCTGTCAGAGAAAAAAAAACACTCAGGCTAATTCTCTGATTAAATTTAATTATAAATATATCCCACTTTGAAAGCAGAAGTATTTTTCCACTGTAAAAAAAAAACTTTAAAAACTAATATTCCAGCAGCGAGGGAGCCAGATATTTCTGTACAGTATAATAAAGTACTCATGTTATTTCAAACCTGACCTGTGTTGCAGTTTGTTTCTTTAATTTGACATTTTTGCACCTCAAAAGCACCTGTTTTGCAGTACATAACACCCCTATGAATGTAACCCATACCTCACCTCAATAGACATCAGAGAAGTTCTTATTAAACAATAAAAAACTTGAAACTCCCAGACATTCACCTGCAATTATACTCTTGCCTCTTTGTTGATGCAAGATTCAATTATCTATTGACTATTTCATCTTTTATTCTGTCGGCTGAGCACTCTTTTGAGCAATCTGTCTGTTATGAAGTTCACCCATCGACTAGATCATGATCAAAATGTAAGCACTTGAAAGACCAACATTTGATTAAATTCACACATGCACATCACACCACTGAGGTAAAAAGGGTCTCCGATGTGTAAACATGCCTCATGTGATGAACAAGATAGGAAATTCAAGCCATCGCTGCCTTTAAGTTCTCTGTTGTAATCCTTAACATACTTCTAAGTTCTTGTTTACACCCCGCTCTCACCATCTTAAGTCATCCATAGTAGATGAACCCTAAACGTGGTTTCTAGGTGGCTCAGCACAGCTTTAATCAGCTCTGTTCTAGAGCACTTCCGGTGAGTATTAGGCTACTGTCTTTGCATTCGCTCGAAGCAAGTGTTTTGCTCTGTGTTATTGCTTATAAGGGAAATGTACCTACCGTCTCGTATGGATGCTTGACATGTTTTAGATTGTGCTGAAGGGTTTCATTATCAACCTTCCTATTAAACCTGGTCTCCAGTTACCTATTTCTGTGTTAAGTGTTATGTAAATTAAGGGTTTCATTAGTGGGAAAATGAGGTCAGTTTGATTTGTTGCCATTTTATTGATTCCTGTGTATTAAAGTGGTGTCTCACTAAGCTTCAAAAAAACATAAAGCATATTTGCATAAACTCTTCAGAGAGTTTATGAATTATGCGGAGAGTTGGATTTGAATTGGATTCAGTTTTCAATTAGCACTGGTCTAATAATGGACGTGTTTTTCTTATTGCAAATTGGTGTCATTAAACGAAAGGTACTTCGGCTATCCCTTCACAGGTACACTTCTAACCTGTGTTTTCACTTGAGAAAGCAAAAAAGAGAGTTAGCATCAGACAAATCATGACCGGGGCCACTAAAATACATGTTTGTGTATAGCGAACCGTGACGTTTGAGCAATGCGCACACATCATTATTCCATCACACTTATCACATTGTACATTTACAATACTTGAAACGCAACAAGCAGAACAGCACAGCAAGAGAGTTATCACCAAAATAACACGCAATACAAATACAAATCATTATTACACATAGGCATTATGATCGGCGTGCCGCGTGAATGCTCTTCAGCAGAAAAACGGACCAGGTTGCACAAACATGACAGACACTGACTCCCAGTCTAATCATATAACCAACACAGGCTAATGTACAGAACACCTCATGAGAACGCTCTCAGCTAAGAAAACCGGTGACTGTAGCAGACAGTAAACAGTGATTCACCAGCGAATAAACTATGATTATAATAAATCTTAATATTAAACTGGTACAGTGGAACTTGCAAATAACTGCCTTTCTCTGCCAACCAACCAGAATATGAAACTGAGAAGGTTATTAGGTCTTACAGCCTGCCTTCCTGGTTAAACTGGTGTGTTTTGATGGTTTTGAACATTTCCCATCCGTCCAGGAGGGAGACCAGCAGGCCAGCCAATTAAATCAAAGTTTAGAAAACCAGCTACTGTAGACCTGCTGAGACCAGCAATACAGGTTCAAGTGGTATTTTCAGATTTTGTACAAAAACTAGATTTTTCCTGATAACCAGATTGCATTTACTGCAAATACAATATTTTCATTTACTGATTGACTGACCCCGACTATAGCCCCACTGGGTACATCAAAAGAAAATCATTTCATTTAATACCTATAAAGTAAGCCTTTGAAGCTTCTGCTTGGTTTCACACATGGTCTCACCCCCACACATGCCCTCTGTGTTTCACATAGACACACAAAGGCTTGTTAAGTCAGAAGAAGAACTGTGATGCTGGTTACTTGTTTATTTGTGAAAGAAGATTGTTCTCTCGTCTTCCCCTCAGTTCCAAATGAGCATTTCCAGCTTTTATACGCATATGCTGATTTTATAAAGTGTGATTTTGCTGTTACAATATAAGTTAAACAGACACACTGCCTGCGGTTTATAATGTTTGTTGTATAGACTTTGCTTGAAGTCATCAGAAAAAGATGATGGTGTAATGAATTTCCATTAAGCCATACATGATACTAATGCTTCTTAAAATAAAATGGAAGAATTAGTGTAACATGCATGTTTAGAATACTGGTAAGCTGGACTTCAGTCTAAGTACCCCACCAAATAAAACACTGATCACCATAATAGTGACTTTAAATGACTCATTTAAACATGACGTATTTATTTGGCATGAATCTATGTGACTTCAGTCATTTTTTTTCCTGTTCTTGTTCACTTCTTCAGTGACTCTGATCATGAACAGCATGTCATTGCTAATGATCAATCATCATCATATTTGTATGTAGGAGTGTTGATGTCTGTTTGTAACAGTTTAAAACACCTGATTTACAATTGTTGACGAAGTCAGTTATCTAATTATACGCTATTGAGAAACATTGGCATCTCTAGCTTGACTAGAACAGACAAAAATTTCACTACACCATCATAATTTTCTGATAACTTCAAGCGAAGTCTACATACAACAAACATTTTAAGCCACAGACAGTGAGTCTGTTTGACTTATTTTGTAAAAATCAGGGATTAGAAACTGTCGTGAGCAAGGACGTGGAACGTGGTGGAAGAACCCAAGTGCAGGCAGACACGGGGATGAAGGGGTTAACACACAGACTTTAATAACAAAACAAACACCCAACGATGGGGTAAACACTAACAAAACTAAGATACAAAATTGAAAACAAAGACTTCCCGCAAGGGGGGCAAAAATAACCTAAGAATAATTAAACAAGGAACTTGCCAAACTGCATACAGTGACCAAGAACATGACAGGAAACAAGTACATCCAGAGGTAACACATACAACGAACAAGCACAAGACAATAGACAAGAGGGCATTAAATAGGGAGACTAACAAAGGAGATAACAATGGGCAGGTGTGGGTAATGAGACACAGGAGGAAAGCAATACTAGGAACGAGAGGGGCGGGGCCAATGACGAGACTGGAGAGAACACATATTATGTCCTGATTGACAATAATATGTTTCTCTACACATAAAACACGTGGGTCTGTCATGATTCTGCCCCTAGACCAGAAAACCAAGACAAGATTAGGCAGAATCATGACAAGAAACAAATGTCCAACTAAAACTCTAACTCTATGAACATCTTTTACACTCAAACTCCTTTTAATAAGTGATTATGACAACAATGTTTAAAGTTGTTTGAAGCATCTTGATATTACGTGATATCAAGAGAGCCCACTAGTTCTACACATAGATGTGTTGTATTTGTGTATCTAAACACTTAATGAACAGCAGGTGTCATCACTAAAGATCTTTCATCACTTGTAATGTGAACTGAATGAATACATTATCATTTCACACCAGAAAGACTCTGCGTCAGTGTAAATTTGTACACCCGTAGGTGGGACTCATGTATACACTAGAGGGTGTACACTTGACACCAAGGACTTTGCTGTGCCAGTTCTATACCGTGTCAAAATACAATGAACTGTTTATGACAGTATGATTTTACACGATTTTGTAATTATATCATGAGGAGGCAGTTTAATATGAATTGGTAGAAAGTAAATTTAACAAAAATGTACGATTATTACACGGCAAAATCACCAGTGTTAAAAAAGGTAAAATTAACTCTCACAGTGTATTTATAATCCACACTTTGAGAG
Source organism: Barbatula barbatula (assembly GCF_947034865.1). NCBI lineage: Eukaryota > Metazoa > Chordata > Actinopteri > Cypriniformes > Nemacheilidae > Barbatula > Barbatula barbatula. The sequence continues at coordinate 14,768,799 of NC_136772.1, forward strand.
TGTGGATTATATATATATATATATAATATATACTGTGGGTGTTTGTTTGACCATTTTTTAACACTGACAATTTTGCAGTGTAGAAATAACCAATAATGAAGCTTCACCTCTAACCCAATCCCTAAAGCAACTCAAAAGCACATCATACCATAGTTAAATGGTTTAAAATATGATAGGTTCAGTGAACCTTAGCCATTTCCACCACTGGTACACCTATGGAATGCTAAAGTTATTATATGTAACGCTTAACGGTAAACTATACCCTAATATCTAGGGATGCCTAATACCAAAACGCATGTGCAAGACAGCATTTTATAAAAAAGTGGCAATCAAACGAATGATCACATCCAGAATAAAAGTTTGTGTTTACATAATATGTGTCTGTTTACTGTGCATATTAATTTTTTATTTATAAACACAAAAACATACATTTCTTATGTATTTATTTATATTTACCAATAATGGAAATTATACATAAACATTTATTAATTGTTATGTTTTATATTTTCTTTAATATATGCATGTACAGAATGGGTATTTGTTTATGAATACAAAATGAATATGCACTGTACACGGCAACATATGTTATGTAAACACAAACGTTTAGTCTGGATGACAGCCCTAGTGGAAATTGAAAAAAATTACTTTACTGCAACTATTTTATTAGAATATTTTTTTAACTTAAAGCAGGCACATATGGAAAATAAATGCCTCTCATATTTGCTCTTGATAATGTAGCAAGTTTACACAATTTCCATTTTCTTTCGAAAGCTTGCATATCATGTTTATTAATGGTGCCAACATGGAAAATAGAAGGCGAGTCTTAAATTCCAGATATGAAAATGAAAAATTAGATGAGAAAAAGTGGGTCATCAAGGAAACAGCAGTGATAAAAAGGTGTAAAACCCCCAAGCAAAGTAGATGTGATAGCAGGTGAACAGCACACTACACATACAGAAAGGACTATAAAACTATATTGTATTCATGTAAAATGTTATGCTTTAACACACTCATACATTTTTTGTCCTGTCTCTCACACACTCCCCAGAGTCAAAGTCAACATCTCAGGCTTCTGTTCCTCCAGGAGATGTTGTATTAGTACCTCAGGGAAGCAATGAGAGAAAAGCTGAGTGTGCTCACTTGCCACATTCCCTAACAAGATTAGTGCACACTGAAAGTTCTGTCTCAGCTCACAGGCGTATCACATTCTAAATAAACGTGTTACCTCTCACACTGAGAGCCCTCGGGTTATGCATATGGTGATTTGGCAGGCGGGGGGTTACTGTCACAGTTAGAAATAGGAGGTTTGAATTTGTTTCACTCGTTTTAAACTCTTGTTGCATTATGGGTAGGGCTGCGGTTGAAAGATTTCATTTAAATCAATAATTCATTGGCTAACATGCATCCAGCTAAGTGGAAAGCCAAACGCTCTATGACCAAACTCAAATTTCAGGGGACTTGTTTGTATTTAGGGATTCAGTTGTTGCAACAAAACTCATTTTTGTGAGCTAAATCCTTGTACTTTTGTTCTTGTAATTGTCCTGCAGCAAGTATCTGACTCTCAAAGGAACAAACAGCATGTCTGTATAAATACAACAATTTTGTCAATGTGTCATCACCACCATTTTTGGTGCACGCACACACACACACGCACGCACACACACGCACGCACGCACGCACACACACGCACGCACGCACACGCACGCACACGCACGCACACGCACGCACGCACGCACGCACACACAATTTTGGTCCCCATGGTGACACGAGTCCCCATGTGTTGGTGTACATTCAGGTTTAGGTCTATAGGAATATAAAAAAACAAGGCCACACATACACACACCCAGACTTTGTTGGAAGAATCTTGGCAGTTGGATCCTGCCCCAATATTACCCCCCCTGAAATATTATCCTGTCGTGTGTAACATGTAGTATGTGGCCTTGAAATTTTAGCATGTCTATGGTAATGTTAATAAGTTCTACATGTGCCATACAGTCTTGTTTTGGTGCTTGCATCACATTGTTTTTGACTATATGTGAATCCATGCAAAAGTTTGATGAATAGGATGAAGAGGCCAAAGTTTTTAAATAATGCAAACACACTTGTATGAGTCATACACAGAAAAAAAGGTTTTCATTTTCTTCTCTTCAGATGATCAGCTTTCATCCTTGTGTCCTTTAATGAGGACATGAAATATTGCTGTTCCAGATGGCATTTCATGAAATTCAACATTTTTCTCCGTAGAGAGCAGGCAGATATGTTAGCCACAATACAGTATCTGCCTGAAAACAGTTTAGATGGAGTGTAAGCTCAGCAAATACTTAATTTGTTTTCAGCATGTTTGTCAAAAACTGTGATGTGTTTAGACTTACAAATCCTATTTAAAGAAAACCAACAAATAACAGCAGTAACGTTGAACCTATACTATGTGAAAATGAACCTATGCTGATGATGACATTACTGGAGACTAAGCTACAATAACAATAGAATCAAATACAATACAATAAGTTTATCACATAAAACATGTAAATCAAATGCCTTATGTTTTATATTTTGAATACTTATACGCATATTGAAAAGCTTCATTGTTTTTTTCTCTTTTTGTAAACTACTGTTCAGGTATACAGCGCAAACGCTCCATTTATTTACCAATGGCTCCACCCGCTGGAGAAAAAGACTTAAGGTTTTGTATTTACATTTGACATTTAGTCATTTAGCAGAAGCAGAAGCTTTTATCCAAAAACGACTTACAAAGAGTTCAGGGAGCAATATGCGATATGTCTTACAGGATCAATAATACAATAGGTGCTAATAAAAATTACTAGTTTCAACAAAAGCAAGACCACCACCTGTCGAGAGAAAGAGAGAGGGTTAGTTTTTATAACATTTTATAAGATAAAAATGTGTTTGTTATTTTTATGGCTGCATACTCCTTTCTGATCATGGTAACATTAGTTTCTGCCAAAATACCATATATAGCTCAAATTTGTGTTGTTATATTCAAAGTAAAAAAAGGTCGTTGTTGTTTTGTTATCTTATATTTTATGGCAGTTTAATGGCAGTGGTGGCAAATTCCAGGTTACTGTGGTATTTTGTTTACCAAAGAGAACCAGTCTTAATTTCTTTGTATTTTTCATAAAAAACGATATAGGCCTAAGCATTATGCACAAAATATATATTTTTTTTATTTGACTTTATTTTTTTCTACTTCGGAATAAACAAGTATAAACATAAAAAGGGGAAATTCACGTCTTAAATATGATTTTAAAAACATTAATGATTTAAAAAAGAACTTTTTTTGCAAAACGTTCATGACGTCATCAAAACTGCGACTACGGCGGGTGTTTCCCTCATAGCGAAAGTGAAGCCGGTGATAAGCAGTGGACATAGAAAGCTGCCAAATAAACATGGAAAGAATTCTGTGTGAAATTCACGGTAAGTCCTTTACTGCAGAGCACAACGAGTTTGAAATGATTTGTCCTACAAGTCTAGATTTGAAAACCCCTGTAACTGATGATGACTGAATGGACAAATGATAAGTTGTGTTACTCAGGCGGCGCATGCATGTTGAAGACTGGTGTGAAAGACGGACCGAGCAAAGGCAAGAGCTTTTATGTTTGTACTGTCCGTGTTTCAACACCCTGCAATTTCACACTGCCTGCTGAGTGAGTACACAGAGACATGCATGCTGTATCCTCGATCAGACAATGTCATGTGTTTTATTGACACATTTGTATGAAAATATGCTGGTTTTGGTTTATTTGTCGGTTTAGGATTCCCCCATCTCACTGCCTTCAGCATGAGGACTCCATTGTTGAATTACAAACACTGATGTATAATGACAAACAGGACAAACACAAGTAAATATTACAAAAACAAGTAAAAGTTTTCAAGTTATCTGTATGGCTGCGGTCACTGAAGGTTACTTGTTTTTTCTCCTTTCATATTCAGGTTGTTTTATCGCTGCACAATGGGAAAAACAAAGGGACAGAAGTGGTGCGGGTGTGTTCCATGGAAAGAGGTTCACAAATTTACATAAAATAAAAGTTTAGCATATTTACATTTTGAATAAGACTTGAGAAAGTCTTGAGCATATTTGTGTTAATAACACATGTTCTTGCAGAAAGATCCTGAGAGAAGAACTGATTTATCAGACAAAAGCCAACCCTCCATCCTCCCTCCAGTCAGAAACCCTTTCAAACTCGCCAACAAACCGGACAAAACCCAATGTAGATCAGATCCAGACAAGGAACTGCATAAAGAAGAGGTCAGACAAGACAACACGCAGGTGAACATTGAAGATCATGAAAAGACTGAAAATGAGAGTGGAAATGCCAAAACAACTGAGACAGAAAGAAGGATTGAGGGTCAAGGTGGATTGAACGGTGAGGAAGGAAACGCTGCCGTTTCAGATTCCTGGAGGGACAAGAAGCTCCCTGCTGGGATGAAGATAAGGAAGAGAGTGTCTGATGATGAGAGACACAGGGAAGCGGCGGAGGACACAAAGTGCCCCGAAAGTCCAAATAGTCCGGAGGAAAGTACAAGTGTTCAAAAGCTGGCAGAAAGTGTGAGTGAGTCTTGTAGCCTCAAAGACCAGCAGGGGAAGAAGACTACAGCAGCAGGTAGCTCTTCTCAAAGTGCTTCAAAGAGCTCATGTGGACTTGATAAGAAAACTGCAGTAGAGAATGAAGCAGAGGACGATGTCATTCCAAATAAGCAAAGCTCAGATAAAACTCAAAGCAAGCGCAAACCAACCCCAAGCTCTACTCTACAATATTTACCAGTTTCTGAAAAACCGACATGTAATGGGGAGAACACAGAACCAAAGCACAGTCAGGAGAAGGGCCACAAGGGTGTCGTGAGCTCTCAGTTCGGTGAGTGGAGTGATGATGATGATGTTCGGGTTGTGTCTGTACATCCCGCCCCCCGGCAGAGTGCTCAGACTCCACCTGCACCTGTTCAGAAAACACTCACCTCTTACTCCGGGTTCCAGCCTGCTTCTAAAGTCAGAGATCAATCTGAGGACCCAGTCGCTATACACAGTCATCTGACAGCCCAGCTCAAGCAGAAGAAGGTTACTCTTTCTTTATTGCATTCTTATCAAATTCAACAAATGTATCATGACGGTTCTGAACGATTCTGAACTTTTCTTGTGTTTCTTAGGCTACTCTATCAGCGGTGAATGTATCTGCTCTGCCAGATAATGGAGTGCGATTGAAAAGTCAGGTGAAGGAGCTGGAAGATGCGTTGGAGTCTCTGAGTCTGACCACAGCTTCTTTGTCCGGTTAGACTGACTTAATTTCTGTAAGACAGGTTTCACACAGCTCATATACAGCGAGGGAAATAATTGTTTGATCCCCGCTGATTTTGTAAGTTTGCCTGGTTCTAAGAAATGAAGGGTCTATCATTTTTATGGTAGGTTTATTTTAACTGATAGAAACCAAATATCAGCCAAGAAATCAGGGAAAAAAATAATAAAAAGGTTATAAATTGATTTGCATTTCAGTCAGTGAAAGTGTCCTGTAACTTTAAGAAAGTACTCCTAAGTCAGCTTGTTATGTATATAAAGATGCCTGCCAACAGAATCTGTATCTTACATTTCAACTTCTCCACCACCATGGTCAAGACCAAATAGGTTTCAAAGGGTGTCAGGGACAAGACTGTAGAGCTGCACAAACCCTGAATAGGCTACAGACAGAAGCTTTGTGAGAAGGAGACAACTGTTGGTGCGATTCTTTGGAAATAGAAGAAATACAAAATAACTATTATCTTTTATTATCTATTATAAAATAATCTTTTTAATTAATGTTGTTTTGTAAAATTATATTGTTGTAGAATATGGTGTTAATATCAACACTGCATTTACTTTAAATATCAACTACAGTTGTCCAACCAACACATTTTCACTCTGCATTATCTCTGTACTATTGTCAGGCATCAATGTTGCTTATGCAAGCAGTGTGAAACAGGCCTAACAGTTACTCTTCGTTGCTTCATAAAATGTGATGAAATCCTTATTTAATTCTAGATTCTCAAGACAAAGACAAACCCAAGGTAGAACCGAAACCCACACCCATCCAGGCCAATCCATTTAGCCGACCTGGAGGCACCATGTTCTTGCCCACAGCTGCAGCCCAGGGGGCCTCAGGCCTGAGCCAGACCTACTCGCAGGTGTTTGGAGGTATCTGTTTCAATTGCATTCCTCTCCCAAATGCCATTTCATTAGCAAGTGTATGAAATGATGGTTTGGCTGGGCGTGTGTGCAGTGAATGCTCAGGACCAGGCCTTCTACGGGGGCCGGATGACTGAGAACAGACTGCTAGCTGTCCGCAATGCCACGACTGAGGCTATCGACCATCTGCACAACTCTCTGGAGTCCTGCCCTTCAGAGGACACGGAGGCACAGGATCCAAAAGGAATCAAGGCAAGTGCACATGTACAGTAGGGATGCGACGTACCTTGGTCTTTCATCCACGTTCTGATGGCTTGGCATATTAAAGTGTTTTTTCATTGTTCTAAGCGTATGTGAAAGGCAAAAAACTATTTTACTGCAATTCTCTTTATTTTACATGACTTATTTTATTATCTTTAAGCAAAAATCTGCTACACTGGCAGCTCAACAGCAGTTTTTGGTTTAGAGTTCATCAACATGCCAGCAAAATAAGCTTCTTGAAGAGGTTTTGCGCATCAGAGCATTTAAAATAACGTAATGCAAAACTTGCGATTGCTGTAATGTAAGTAAACGTTTGGTGCACGTAACACTGCAAAGTGGGAAAGGCCAAAGATAATATATTAACTAGGTGTGCTACTGCTATTGGATGAAATGCAATGCAAAATAGCTGCCTGGAGGCGCTCTTGCTATGACATAAATAGCTCTTTGAAAGGCCGCCGAGTGGCATGACTTTCGCTAAACAGACTTTATCATGGTGCTGTAGACGCTCTTTCTGCATGTGCTGGGTGGGAGCAACGCGAACCCGCTGCTTTCGTATGCAGTTTAATTTTCTGATTTGCTGTGCCAAATTCTGACATCACTTTAGTACGATGGGCATACAATAAAGCCAGCCCGTGTCTGTTCGTCAGCATTATACTCTGCAGCACATTTCTCCTTGTGTTGCAGGCAGCCTCGCTTCACTGCCGGACCACCACTCGCCATTTCTCGTGGGGATGGGTTTATCTATCACAGACATGCAGACAAACACGGACAGAGCAATAATTTAAATTCACTTACACGTATTGAACCGTGGAGGTCGTACCGAACGGTCCAAAATTATATTGAGAATTGTGGCATCCCTAATGTACAGTATTATTCTGTATTATCCCATCCTGTGTAATGCAGGATATATGTGATGTGCACGTTTAGTGACAGTGGCAATATGATTTTACCTCGCTAGGTGGAACTGATGCCCCATCAGAGGAGAGCTCTGGCATGGCTGCTATGGAGAGAGACACAGAATCCGTGTGGAGGAATTCTGGGTAATTCTCAATTTAATCAACCACAACTAGAAAACTGTAATGAGACATTGTTTACAAAACTTCGTTTCAACCAGTTCAGGACATTTTGGAATGTTCTGTCACAATTTTTTGTTTCTTAAGCTGATGACATGGGCCTGGGCAAGACCCTCAATATGATCGCTCTCATTCTGTCTCAGAAGAAGAAAGATGGAAAAATAGAGGAATGGATCTCGAAAAATGGTACTTATCCTTGAATCATTGCCCACACAAACTCCAAAGTGTATGTGCAGATAGTAAATAATGATTTGTTGTCCTCAGATTCAACCCTTGTGGCCTCTCAGGGGACATTGATCATCTGTCCCGCTTCTCTGGTGCATCACTGGAAGCTAGAGATTGACAAGCGTGTGAAGAACAATCGACTCAGTGTGTACTTGTACCATGGCCCCAACCGACAGAGGAGTGCTAGCGTGTAGGGTGCACAGTTGCTGACACACCAGATATATTTGTGTGATATCTTTGGTCGTTTAGAAAATGTATTGTGGTTGGTTTTGATTCATAAATGGAGCTTATGACAACACTCAAATTGGGGGACTCCACCCTTACGGCAGTGCTTAAAGGAATAGTACACCCAATGATGTCAATTGTAATTAGTCTTCAGATTGGAGTTTCTATTCTGTAGACAAAAACTTAAAACATCACCCTCGACAATGACAATGTCAGTTTGTGGGTGTGGTTTTAAAAGCTTGCATATACATACTTTGAGTTTCTATAATAGATCGCTTATTCTCTCATCAATCTGTGTCCACCAGCCTTGCTGAGCATGATGTGGTGATCACCACATACAGTCTGGTCTCCAAGGAGATCCCTGTTCAAAAGGAAAATGCAGAAAAGCCTTCTCAGGATTCCGATCATGTGGTATAAAATGTTTACTTTGGATACTTTTGATAGATTTATTTAACCAACACTTTTAACTAGATGTACATTTTTGTTTGTTGTTGTAGACTTCAAACATGCCTCCCCTCTTGCGCGTTGCATGGGCACGCATCATTCTTGATGAGGCCCACAACATTAAAAACCCTAAAGTCCAGACGTCCATGGCTGTGTGTAAGCTGCGGGCCAGATCCCGCTGGGCTGTCACCGGAACCCCCATTCAGAACAACCTGCTGGATATGTATTCACTGCTGAAGTACGATCATATGGTGACCCTTCTCATTAGCTCATTTTACTTCCTGTGAGGGGCGGAGCTCGCCTTTGTGACAATGCTTTAAACTTTGAAATGGGTCTGATATATATTTTTAGTACTGTCGACATGTGCTGTGCAGATTTCTGAGATGTTCTCCGTTTGATGAGTTCAAGCTTTGGAAAGCTCAGGTGGATAATGGCTCAAAGAGAGGAGGGGAGAGATTGAACATTCTTACCAGAACACTGCTGCTCCGAAGAACCAAAAACCAGCTGGACTCTTCTGGCAAACCACTGGTACACGCACACACTCGCATACAAACTAACAGCATGCCTGTGAGTTTTTACCAGTCCCAGTGAACATATGCCTAGCCTAGTGGTAAATAAATCCTTTGTGTTGCTGTCGAAGGTTTGTCTGCCTGATCGCACATGTGAGGTCCACAGGTTAAAGCTGTCTGAAGATGAGCAGGCCGTGTATGATGTTGTATTTGCACAATCCAGGTATACCACCATCCAGCCTCGCATCTAGATGCGTATTTTGTAATTTCTGTAGATTTTTACACGTGATGTTGAAATATGTATGGCTTGTTTTGTCCTTTTATAGGTCCACACTACAGAACTATCTTAAAAGACATGAGGGAGGAGAAACTAAAAAGGGAGACCATAGTAATCCCTTTGAAAAAGGTAAGGGCAGTTTGTTGTACCATTCATTAATGTTATGGACTCAAGTACTTGGTCATACTTTTGAATGCATCTTTGTTGCATGTGATAAAAAAAGTGATACCAAGTGTTCTAGGTGACATCACCCACTTAAAGCTTATTTTCGGTACTAGTTTATTATTACAGTTAATACAGATCAAGGGGTTTGTCGGAGTGTTCATTTATGATTCCGGGGTAATCGACAGCTGGTTTGTGTTTTAGTCGCTCGGGAGTTTGGGATGTCTCAGCAGGGCACGCTGTCTTCTTCAAAGCAGCCTCAGGCCTCCAGCACCATCCACATTCTCTCACTCCTGCTGCGGCTTCGACAGTGCTGCTGTCACCTGTCTCTGCTCAGAAAGGTGACGGTCTCTCTCTCTCACACATACACACTCACTTTGACAGACATCAAGGACTTGGGGTCTGGCTGGTTAACATGATCACATTAGCCCCTGCTGGTAGCTGCTGTAACTACGCCATCTGGTGGAGACTCCATGTGGGTAGTTGACATGACATGGGATTTTCACTGTCACACAAGATAAATTGAGATGAGGCAAATCTCAAAATTGTCCCATGATGTGACTGTCTTTAAGCATAAAAATGTTAATGAATACATTAGGCATTATTTTCATAAGTGTCTATTCTTGAAAATGGCAATCATTTTAGATTTTAATATACCATTGGACATTTTAGTAAAAATGCAAAAAAATCAGTGAAAGAGTTGACAAAATTATTCTAAACTTCAGACTTCACCCTACATAAATATGTGTATATTTTCTTCAGAAATTGTGTTTTACAAAAATAATTTTTACTGTGTAATAATTTTTACTGTGTATTCGTAAACTACCCATATATAGTTGTTAAAAATACCCAGCATTCTGACAACATAAGATTTGAAATCACAAACTTTCAGAGGCCAGACCAAGCAGGTCCCATTTGAGATGAATGGAAGTCCTTTCAGATAGTTTTCACTTGGTGACCACTTCAATTACAAAATGTTGTGATCGACAGACCCTGGATCAGTCAGAGATGCAGGGGGATGGTGTCGCTCTGTCACTAGAAGAGCAGCTTTGTGCTTTATCTCTGTCTGAGCCCACAGACTCTGACCAGAAGGACATGGTCTCGCTGAACGGTAGCCGCTTCCGTTCAGAGGTCTTCCAGGAGAGTCGTGAAAGCACTAAGGTGACCGATCACACATTTGTCTCTGCAAGCCTGTGCAATATATGCTCATGTATGTTACAGTATGTATTATAATATGCGTGATCTACCGATGTTGTTGTTTTATTTTAGATATCAGCCATTTTGACAGAGTTAAAAGTGATTCGAAAGAAAGATCAAAAGAGGTGCGTAACCTAGAGGTTTATATAAACCAACTATTTTAAGTATTTGGGTTTACTCAAAAATGAGAGTCTGTGCTACTTCGTGTACATTGTATACTCATTTACACTCACGTTTTTGTATTATTTATACTTTTCTTTTCAATGTAGTGATAGTAAAACTGGATGCACACTGTGTAATTGTAATTTTAAATAGTCATTTATGATTTTTGCTTTAAAAAGCATACTTCAAGGCTTCAATGGAGACTGCAGCTGTGCACATAATTCAGATTTATCATTTCTAAGCGATTTATCATTTAATTTTTGATATTCTAATGTTTTCTTAATTGGTTGGCAGTGTGATTGTGTCTCAATGGACCAGTATGCTGCACATTGTTGCTGGTCACTTAAAGAAAATGGACCTTACATTTGCCGTAATTGACGGCACGGTCAATCCCAAACGCAGAATGGATCTAGTAGAGGAGTTTAACACTAACCCTAAAGGGCCGCAGGTATGTGTCTCATTCCGTCACTTTGAGGTCAAAGAGTGTTATTGATTTTCATTGATTTATGATGTGTGAAAGAGTCTGTAATCGCAATCACTGGTTTAAGTGTTTTGCCCACCTAAATAATGAAACAATGAGATGTTTTGTAATGTAGGTGATGCTGGTATCTTTGTGTGCTGGAGGTGTTGGTCTTAATCTGATCGGAGGAAATCATCTTTTCCTAATGGACATGCACTGGTGAGATGTTTTTTAAAGATTGAATCATAAACAGTGTTGTAACATTGAAGATCTAAATCCTTTCCAACTCGTTTGCGTTTTTTGAATGCTGTGACGACAGTGTTATAGGGTACTCTGCAACTACAGACAGACTTGTTTACCCAATAACTTTAGTTCTCCTAGAAGGGCAAACTCGGTTCTCAGGTCTGAATGTTCTTGTTGTGTTAATGAGTTGTGCCTTTATTCACAGGAACCCAGCACTTGAGGATCAGGCCTGTGATCGAATATACAGGGTGGGACAACACAGAGACGTTACAATACATAGGTGAAGATCAGAATTTATGTCTGTTTTAAGGGATAGTTTTATACCAAACCTGTTTAAATGTCTTTGTTCTGTTGAACACAAAGAATGATATTTGAAAGAATGTTAGGAATTTTGAGTTCGGAGACATCATTTACTACCATAGTACCATCATTTACTAGGCCACCTCTGACTACCATTCTTCCTACTATGGTAGTCAATGATGTCTCGGAACTAAAAATTGCTTATTCCTAATATCTTCCTTTGGGTTCAGCAGAACAAAGTAATTTATACAAGTCTGGAACAACTTGAGGGTGAGTAATTGATGACAGAATTAAAATTTTGTGGTGAACTGTCCCTTTAAAGGCCAAACACTAAATTTGTAACTGTGGATAATGTGATGTGGTTGAATGTCCCACAGGTTTGTTTGTGAAGGGACAGTGGAGGACAAAATCTCATCTTTACAGGAGAAAAAGAAGGAGCTGGCCCAGAAAGTCTTGTCTGGAACAGGATCATCATTCACTAAACTGTCTCTAGCAGATCTCAGGGTCATCTTTGGTGTGTAATATACATTGTCAGCCTGATTTTATCTGTTGTTATATTTAGTTTTGCATTTCTTGGAGAAATGTACAGTATATTCAAACTTCATATTTATTCCAAATAAATTGATTGATTCCAATGACATCTGTTTTTTGTATTACATTATAACATTATAATTATAGCAACACTTAAAGTTTAACTTAATATGAGATTGTGGGTATGTTGGATAGCACAAGAACCAGTTTTAGTAAATGTAGTGTATGCAGAATGTAGTCATAAATCTAGTGTTGGGGACAGCAGAGTTTGTTGTTTTGTTAAAACGATCATGAGGAATCAATTGTACCTCGATAAAGATTCAGATTAAAGGAATAGTAACCCAAAGAATTGAAGTTCTGTCATTTAACTCACCCTCTTGTCCTTTCAAGCTCGTATAACTTTCATCTTCAGAACACAAAATGTAATCTGAAGCATGTTGGTATCCGGACCGCAGTGTTACCCATTGACTTGCGTTGGTTTTGTGTCCATAGAATAGATGTGAATGGGCACTGTTGTTGTTTGCTTACCAACATTCTTCAAAATATCTTTGGTGTTCTGCAGAGGAAAGTCATATGGGTTTGACATGACAAGAGGGTGAGTAAATTATGACAGAATTTTCAGTTTTGGGTGAACTATCCCTTACTCTATATGGGGTTTGCCCTATCATGTCACAGCAAAGTCTACTCCGTTAGTGATAGACAGGGCGGGACGAGGACTTGCTGAGGTTTTGTCAAAAATAAGTAGTATGGCGAATAGCGAGCATCAGTGACACTGCTAATTACGGTTTAAATGTATTTAACCTGAGCAGCACGGACTTTTATTTTGATAGCAAGGCAAAATTAAATCTATTTTATAGTTTACGTCATGACATACACGAATGCAAGTGTAAATTTTCACGGTAATATCACAATTATCAGTGGTTTCATTCTCTGGTCTAGAGAATTTCTGCACCAAACTCGAACGTTTTGTTACAGTACATTATTGTCCGTAATATTTAGCCCGAAAATACGTTAGTTGTCTCATCTCGACTGGTCCTTCCTACGCGCAAGTCGCATTCGTTATTTATGGCACGTTTCCTCGATGTGTGGATATTGAGGTAGGTCATATTTACTCTCTCCTCCCGAATGGCGCATATATGACAGCTATGAAGAGCGGGGGTTTAGTCCACAATGTGTCAGACTCACGAGCCCACGCTTGTGCGTGTAATGGTCATCCCGCGGCTCACACCACGCCCAGTGTTAAGCTACTGAAGATATGTTAATATACTGATCGGGACGTTTCTTCCTGCTTTATTAGTTGTGGGCGCAGTAGTCAAAGCTGATCTCATTTTAACCCTTGAAACGTTGTTTTCCTTTCGGTTATTTGAGCTGACAGCGATTCTATATACAGGAGCTTTGCGAATCACTAACGTCCGTCAAACAAACGGAAAAAATCACGTTTTCCGTTTGCAGTTATGCAGATGCAGACATTTATGTATGAATGACAATAGCAAAGATCGATATTGTTAAATCCCATGACCACTTTCTGTGTTTTGGATCACCATTCAAATCTCAAATCATAAATAGGTTGGATGTTGTGAGAGAATTCAAAAAGCACAAAAACAAGACACAGAGAGGCATCAAGCTTTTGAACTCATTTATTTCAGGGAAGACATGTCTTTATATAGTGAACAATAAGACACCTGTTAAAAACAAATAAGGTATATAAACTATATGGAAGAATAGTGTACAATAAGACACCTGTTATACCAAATAAGGTATTGAAAACAGCATGCCAGAATGTTTAGTTTAGAATAAATCCCCTTCCTCCACATTTATCCAGCTGTCCGCTGTGAGCAGTAAAACCATACATAGGCTACACTTATTCAATCATTTATGTGGGCTTTATAAATCTATGGGAAAAATAAATCGAACAGATATGAGAATAACCAATTTAACTCGGATTCAAGATTAGTCAGTTATATTCACTCCGTCTTTCAGTATGGACTTTCATTTACATTTAGTCCTTTAGCTTTTATCCAAAGCGACTTACAAATGAAGTAAACAATAGAAGCAATTGGAACAACATGAGATGCAGCAAAAAGCGTAAGTGCAGAAAAATTGGTCTCAGTTTGTCGGGTGCAGTAAAACTTGGTTACGTATGTCAAAAGTCTCCCTCGCCTGTTTAACATTCTAAATACCGCTTAGAATAAAGTGTTTGATGCCATTCTGCAAAAATGACAAATAATTTTGTAACTGTGGTTGAAATATTTAAGGTGTCTTTATCCCATCCCCAACCAACTTAAACGCAAAAATAATATCTTAACTCACGCAGTGTTTTTCCATTGTAGGGTTTACAAAGCGATGATCATTTAGTCCACTCCGCGATGTCCCACTCTTCCAAGCCTCGATCCCACCCATGCGGATTTTGTGACAAATCCACTCCCCAGCAACGGTCAACTACGGTCAGCAGGCACCAGCGCATGCACACTGATGCGAAGCCCTACAAATGCCCATACTGTGACAAAAGCTTTAGCCTTTCTTCCGGTTTGGTTTTGCACCGACGCACCCATGCTGGGGAGAAACCTCATACCTGCCGGATCTGCTCCAAGACCTTTATTTCATCTTCCCACCTGGCAGTCCACATGCGCTCACACAATGGAGAAAGAAAGTACAAATGCAGTATATGTTCCAAAATGTTCATGCAGTCGTCCCAGCTTTTGTGCCACAAGGCTACCCACTCTGGCGAGAAGCCCTTCAAATGCTCCGACTGTAACAAGAGCTTTGGCCGAGCCTCACACTTGAAAACCCATCGGAGGCTCCACACAGGTGAAAAGCCTTTTAAATGTGCACAGTGTGACAAGGCTTTCACGCAGAAGGCTGGACTTGTAATTCACATGCGCTTGCACACAGGCGAGAGGCCTTATAAATGCGACAAGTGTGGGAAGGCCTTCCGCACATCAGCCCACCTGCTTAACCATCAAGCTCTGGAGTTGGGTGAGGGCAGGTACATGTGTACCACATGTCACAAGGGCTTCAGGTCAGTGTCAATGCTGAAACAACATGAAAGAAGCCACCAGAACAGCGGGACGCTCTGTTGTAGCGTGTGCTCGGGTGCATTCGCACGCTCCTCTTATCTGCAGCTGAAACTGCACATACGCAACGGAGAGCAACTTTATCATTGCAAGGTTTGCAACAAGATATTTATAAAGATGTCCACCTTTGAGAAACACTGCAGAATGCACCAGAAGCAGACGGATGCAGGAGAATCGGAGAGCGAAAATGAGGAAGCTGAGCATGATCCCCCATTTCAGCCTTATGTCACCGATTCATCAAAATGCTCGAAATCAGAAGTCAACACGCGTTCTAAAACAAGAGCCAAAATTAGGAGTACAATGGAAAACTAATTTCTATGCAGCTTCATTGTCATGTACAATATGCAGTGTATTTATACGTAACATGTTTCGATGTTCATCACTGCATAGAATAATAATGAAGAGCTGTCTTCACGCAAAGATTTATGAGTCTTACTGAGCTTGACATATGAAAAATATGTATTTTTCACCCTCTGGTGATGCTAAACAGCATTCAAATTATAAATACTAAAACGTACTGCTACACATCGAAATTAAGTCTGTAACTATATAACGGTAGAAGTCCAAAATGATGCATAAAATCCATGTTTACTGTTTTGCAATATGTCTATAAAAACAGTTCTGTGGAATGTCGCATTAAAAAGACAATTTAGTGCTATACTGTTGTCAGTTTAATCCCTTTGAAACCTTTATATGATTAAGATTTGTGGTGATTCAAGTTGTGCACTTCTGTTTGTATAAATGCAACGCAAAAGGGCTGTGTTTTTAGCTAAGGTGGGGAAAAATGTATGTAGGGTAAAAGGTTTTGTGTACATTTATAACAATTTATTTTTTCCATATTCTAACAATTCCCTCTAAGTCTGAGACCTGTATTGGGATCATATCAAGAGTGATAACATCAGATGGGGTGGACAAACAGTCTTCAGGTAAGAGATGAAGAGAAAAACTCCTCCTGTGCAATTGGTCTGCAAAACATGAATGAACAGTTTTCATTTCAGTATGAAAGGTCTCACTGCAGATAGCTGAAGTCTAAGTCGTATGGCTGCTCACAGAACGCAATCTTTGGTCTGTAGTCCGAGGCCTGGCATGGAACAACAGGCAGGCAGGCGGAGGATAGCCACTTCCTACCTCCATCCTTCAGGCATGTGCCAGCAAAACTAACTCCACCGTAAACTTTCTGTGCTGGGGCTTATCCGACAGCATTTCCCTATTGAAGCCTGGCGCCAGATATGAGGCACATTAATTTAAGCAAAAAAATAATTATTAATTCTCTCACATTACTTTATTAAGGCATTTTATACTCAACCACATTATTTAATGCTTTCTTGACAATTTAGGACTTTTAATTGCGGAAGTATTCTTCACCTTGCCAATACAAAATTGAATTGTATAATTAAAAAATGAACCTAAACTGCAAGTGTTACAAATATATTATAAATATATAAAACGTGATTGTATACTATACTAAAAATTGAAGGCTCTCACTCACAAAATCCTTGGTGTAAGGGTTGCCAACTTCAGCAAACAAATATAAGGGACACTCTTGGTTCTTTAAATCAAAATAAAGGGACGCTCAAAATATTTTTTCTGCAGTATGTGACAAAACAACTTTTTTGCCTTTAATAATATGGAAATTAATAATAGATGTAAACATATTTGTTTTACTTTACCTATTTATGTGTTATATACAGTGCCCTCTACAATTATTGGCACCCCTGTTTAAGATGTGGTGGTGGACTTATAAAAATTCTCCTTTTTTTAAACAACATAGAACCAAAATGCAAAAAAAGAGGAAAATCCAACCTTTCATTTAAGTACATTACTTTGGTAGTAAAAGAAAATAATACATTTGGAAAAAAAACACTTGAAATCATGTGTCCCACAATTATTGGGACTGTAATTCTACATTACATTACATACAAACCACCTGCCTGTGCAAATTGGACCACAGAATTCTGAATGCAAACATGATGAGAAATAGATTATGTTCTTTTAAGAACATGGTATTTTTATTTTCAAAGTTCTTTAACAACAGATATACCTAACTCAGCTGTACTGTGCAATGAAATGAAAGGTACAAAACATTCAGTTAAATTCAGATTCAAGTGAAAAAAAGCTTTCACTCCTTTCAATAAAGTACTTTTTATTTTTCTGCCTTGTACAACAGTAATTTGAAACATTTATGGTTAACAACAATAATTCTATAGTATTTTAGCATTAGAAATAGGCCCACTGTGACTAAAGAGAAAAGTTTAGAACCATAATTTTGACATTTGAACATTTGAACCGTAACCTCATCAGCATCCGGTGATGAGGTTGTGGGTGACATGAAAAATCTAGAAATTGCTCCTTTGGTTCTTTGCTGTCGTTCCGTGAATGGGTCTCTGTGGACACTTGTTGTTTAAAGTCCCCATGAACCGGAATCTGTGATATTTATTTCTGTATTTTGACGCATTTCCGAGTGAAATTGAATTTATAATTAAAAAAATAGTGGACGTGGCTTTTGTCTTTCTCTGCAATTTGATTGGATATATAAAAACAGCCGTTGCATTTTTAAATGGAACTAACATACGTCATTTAAAATGGATAGTTTTAAGAGGTTGGGCTTGTGATCAGAAGGTTGCCGGTTCTAATCTCAATGCCAGCAGGTCATGACTGAAGTGCCCTTGAGCAAGGCTGAAGCCAGGGCGTTAACATTAGCCGTTACCAGTGGTAACGCTTTATAGTCCCCTTTAAAACTCTTATTATGAAAACGGCGTCAGGCTGTGTTATTTAGTACTATTTACAGTGACAGCAGCACTGAGTGGAGTGAACATCATAAGCAGAGTAGGCCTACAAGGTGTGTGCATTAACATGACATCTGCATCTTTGCGATTCCTTGTTATAAATGCAGCTTAATATGATGCGGGAGCGATAAAAGATCCTTTCCCATCCATTGTAAAAACTGTCAACTAATTGTTTACGTTACCTCCAGCAAAATAAAAGCACTTCACACCAATGACGGCATACTTTAGAAAACGATCATGAAGATATTGTAGCGCACAGAAATGTGTCATTCATGTTGAAGTGTTGTTTTATTTTTCTGCACCTAGTTATAGAGAACTGACGGTAGTTTTCAGAGCCCCGAAAAGAGTAACTGTAGTTCAGACTGTGTTATCAAGTTATTCCTTCTACTAAGTAATGACTCAGCAGTTGATTGCTTTACATTTATTATATAGATTCATGGCTGTTTTTGTCACTTTGAATTATAAATGTTGCAGATTGATCGATTAATGTGATATTAATTTGAATAACAATAACTTGTCTTTATTCTGCATATTCTTTTTAATGATTTATTTTAGAAATGTATACAGTATGTGGTGCTTAGAGAGTGGCTATATATATACTGTATATATTTATATATATCCCCATTGGAGGCTGAGCCCCCAATGATTACAAAGAAATACATTTTACCGATGCATTCGACAAATGCAACCTCAGAAGGACGCAACTGGTCAGCATGTGTCCACGAAAGGTGGTACGTCATCCTAAATAACGTAGATGTCGCTATAGTCTGAGATCTCAGAATGGTCGGTGCTACAGAGCACAAGAAGTTGTACTTTTCTCAAGCCATCCACCTAATAACTCTTAAAAGTGACAACAAGCTGCATTGTATAATAAATTCACATGCAATATGTAGGCCTAATACACAATTTACCATATACTTGTAGTGATTTTATATGATCTCCGCACATATCTGTTGTTGTATATAGTGCATTAGTATTTGTGCTGTATATACATTGCATTATATATACATTTCAGTATACCTAGTTTTGCACACCGTTGTTGTCTATAGCACACTTGTTTCTGTGCTCTTATAAACACATACCATATATCTAAATTGTTTAATTGTCATTTGATTATTTTTATATACGTACAGTAGACCTATTTTATATCTACTTCTCTTTATTTTATTCTTTGTTGCCTCTTTTATTGTGTCTTTCCTCTCTACTGTGAAACCTCTATAACAAAAACAAATACCTTGTGGCAAACTTGCCAATAAAATCATTAATTCTTTCAATTTACCCACATTCAAAAATATAAATCTTTAAATATTTGTAATAGTCATTTGGGTACCTGATTAGAGAATATTGAATTTTAAATTGTTCTATATTAAGTGAGCTGTTCTTGAAACGTATGTATTTGTGATGATAATTTGATTATACTGTAAATGAAACCTGTTACGCTGATATAATCTCTGATTCAAATCCTGACAGCATCTTTTCTTTTACAGATTTTTTTATTGAAAAAATGTGGCCATGTCTGGCACAAACCTGGGCTAGTGCAGAAAAGTTAAGGCGTTTAAATACTCATGGACTGCAGTTTAATAAGTTTCAATAAAAGAGTCAATAAAAGTTAAAGAGTTATAAAATAACTGACATAATCAATACACAATCAACCCCAAGAATACTTCACGATCACATCATTTATCTACTCCTTCTTCTTTTTCTGAGTCTTCCTGAAGCACTTCCTGAAACAGAATATGCAACTTTTGACAGTCACAAAAATAACAGTCATAAGGATGAGAAGTAGAAAGCCAATAACGTCCAGACTGTGGTACTGTATCCAGTTGAGCTCATGGGCTGCGGGTCTGAGGTGCTCTGCTCCTTTGTGCCTCATAACAAACTCCGTCCAGAACACAGCCAGGTCCAGGGGTTCAATTGGACGGTCTCTATGGACAGCTGAAAGCTTTGTCATCTTCTCCTTGTAACTATTGAATAAGAGATGAAAAAACGATAGTGTTGATATGCCTTAAATAAAATAAAAATGTATAATATTTATACAGTCTTGGTTAGTGCTAGTCTAGTTGGTTCATCAGTTAACTTAGACCAGCATGATCTTTCTTGTGAGGTGGGTATAGGCAGTTATGAATCATTCTATACTGATGGACCAGCATCCAAATCCTAATATAAGCTATATTAGTGATATTTCAGTAGAACTGATATTTACAAAAGATTACACACTTGATTCTTGTTGCAAAAATAAAAACATGTACATTTCATCACTGTATAAACTGTAACTTGTGGAATTCAGATATTCACCTTTTGTCATTGATGACTTTTTTCAATGCTATCAGCAGTTTTTCCGTGCTCAAATCAAAAATACTCAGAGATTCTGCTACCCCTCTGGATACTAAGCGTTTGACATTATCTCCCTGATCTCCAAACAGCGGAAGCATCACCATTGGCACGGCGTTACAGATTCCTTCATAGATTCCATGTGATCCGCCGTGTGTAATAAAAGCTTTCACCTTAGGATGGCCTAAAAGACATGATTTGTGCATTAGCATTGCATAATTAGTTGATTTTGTATGAATTACAACTTGCATGATAATTAAAGCACTTTTATTGATACAATTAAATGCCAAAATGCTCACATCAACCAGGGCTGGAATAAAAGAAATCTAAATGTACCTAGAAGATCGTTTTGGGGTAGCCACTTCATTAGTTTGACATTCTTTGGGGCATCTTCAGGCACTGGTCCCGTGTACCTCCACAGCACCTACAAATGCAAGTAGCACTTTATTTTACATTTTTCCTGATTCCCATGCACTGTGTACTTGTATAACTGCGAAATAACTATGTACTAAACCTGAACCTAAACCTTAGATTACATCCCATGTATTTACTTCAAATTGCCCTGTACTTTCTTAGGTAAGTACACTATAGGTGACATTTTCTTAAAAGTCTGGATACTGGATCAGTTACTTTCCATGGAATCAACATAAAAATAAAACCTTTAAATTACATGTAAAACTGAATATCAAAATGGCTGAATTATAATAAATTAATTATAGCTAATAATTTGCATTCATGTAGATATAATGTGTATTACATTCACAGCAAGCTTATCAGTGGGATTTCTGGATTTACACTAACATCTTATTTTATAGTTTAGCTTACCCGCTGAGGTATCTGTTTAAATGCCTCGAAGAACACTCTGGCTTTGGCTTCGGGTAACTGTGACACCATGGAGCCCAGAGTAAAAACCACAAAGCCATGCTCTCCAGAACCATTGACAAACTCCTCCAGCTCCTGCACACAGACAGAAATTGGGCTCGAAGTACAATAACACAATTTCCACTGTTAAGTTAACCACATTTTAATGCAAGCAGTTCTTTCCTGCTGACTTGCTTTTGTCTTTGTCAAGCACCCACAAACAAATGTACACAGGCTGTAACCTTATGCGGCATAAATGATCAGATCTGTCTGTTCTCTGTTCGTAATGACTGGTTCCCCTCACTAGGTAAAAGAATAATCTATCGCTTTATTTAATCGCATAAACATGTCTTAACGACAGGAAATGTATCTTTCCTCCGGTGGTCTATACTGTAAGCACAAAGGGGCTCCCGATATCCTGGCCTGTGGCTCAGGCATGAATAATGTTATAAAATTGTGCACTGCAGCCCCCAAAACGACTGTTAGATCTTGGACATTATGTATACAACATTGCATCTTCATAACACCCATTAGAATATTGACTTTGACATATAGTCTGTATACTCCATATGTCATTTAAACATTGTTAATGGTTACTAAAGTTCATATAGTTTGTTTGTCTGGTCATTGTTTAAATTCATTATCTTGGTATTAGTGTTGCTGATTTAGATGTCAATCAATAAAGTTTAAAGGGTTTACTTAACAAAGAGGTTCTTACCACCCATATTAATATCGCTACTATTAATAGACAATGCTATTATATACATTTTGGCCAAATTTGGCAATGTCTCCGCTCATTTTCTTCAAGATTAACAGCTTACCTTTGACAAGGCATCCCTCTTAGCACAGTTAATGCCCCCTATTTGGACCATGTTAGGCATTATGGGTTTGGGGTACTCGAAGGTAAAGTCATACCTCAGAAGCCAGATCGCGCCATGACTTAAAAGCTCTTTGTAAGTACTGTCTTTCTTTAGATACCTACTACCCAGTTCATCAAAGCTGGCAAACATTGTTTGACAGAGGAATGGTTCCACTGTTGTCATAATCATGTTGTTAATTCTCTGGACAAAACTCATCTTATCCGAGTAACCAGTGAAGAAACGTGGGACAAAAGATGGAGGTGAGGGGCATTTGGCCGCCGCCTGATCCAGCCGACAGGGCATCCCGCGCAAGAAGTATACGGTGGGAAGTGAAAACTTCTGAGCAATAATGGTACCACAAGGCAGGAAAGGATCTGTGAGCAAGGCATCAAAACCCATCTCTCCGAGACTCCTCATTAGGGTTTCGTTGTACAGCAGCATTTCACAACCTTTCACCTGCATGTTTGTGAATTGAACCAGGTTCCGGAGATTTGTAAACAGAGATGAAATATCCGGGGGCTTCTCCAATGCCTGCATCTTAATGGTGTTCAAGTTCAAGTTCAATTCAGCACTGGTGTAGGGCACAGGATAGTTCTTAGTGATATAATTACCGGAACTCCCAATCAGAATGCTGGTCTCAGGTACGAGGACCACCACCTCATGGCCTCGTTGAGACAGCTCCTCCACCAGGATCTTCATGCTAAGCCAATGGCTGCCATCCATCGGTGTGACCAGTACTTTTCCAGCTTGCACGGGCTCACAGGAGAACCAGCATAGCAAGACTAAAAGCCCCAGAGCAGAAACACTCAGTGCTCTAACCATGGCTCCAATATCAATACAATAGGCAGAAAATACAGAGTGTTTTAAAGAGGAGGACTGCCAATGACTTTTGACAAAGGTGGGGCTTCAAATCTAGACAAGGGGCAGTTGATTGTGGACAGACAGATTGCGCTGCCTTCAGTGTCAGCTAATGAGCACCAAACTGTTATGCGTTCTGTCATTGCACTGTGGTTTAAAGTCCAAGAAGTGGGTTAGACGTTAGTCTGGGTTAATTATTTCAAACAAACTGAACGTTCTGTGTTAAAGGAGTTTTCTACAGATAACTCCCCTGCCACAAAAGTAAAGAGGATCAAGTGCCTGCTTCGGGTTAATACTTTTGGAGACTTATTTTAAAACCAGAACTAAACTTGCAATTTTTCCAAAAGGCGTAAATCACATTAGCGGGTGGTTTCAAAACATGCACATATTTGGAAGTGATTCAAGCATTCCGCTTTCACATGAATACTGGCTTTCAAAACAATTCTGCAAGTCACTATGGGTTTACAGTAGCATACCTCAAAGGGATTATTATCAGCTCCTCCCTGTTTTCATGTAAACACAAAGCTGTCACGCAATACACGAACTCACGAAGAAAGAGGGATTAAAGCTCAAACACACAGCAGTCACGCAAACTTGGAGTGAATGAAGTGCTGAAATGAAGATTAACAAGCACATGTTTTACACATGACCCCATGTTTGCTTCCTGAATACATTTTGCGGTTGCTTTGATTCCTTTGCAAGATAAGCTTAAAGGTAAGGTTGCATTGTAATAAAAAAAGAAGTGGACAATCAAATGAATGCAGATACATTTTAAATGCCATTTACCGTCTGCATAAAATATACATTTTTGGTAACACTTTACAATAAGGTTGTATTTGTTAACATTATTAAATGCATTAGTAAACATGAATTAACATTATTAATACTTACATAGTATTTAAAAATCTTACTTCATATTATTTTCTTTATTTGCTAATAAAGCCTCGTCTTCCAACAGCCCAAAAGGGTTCATGTGACCCTTTTCATCTCTCTCCACTGGCTACTGGTTGAAGTCTGTATCAGATTCAAGTCACTGATGTTTGCATACAGGACTATCACTGGATCTGCGCCGGCATACTTTCACACCCTCCAACATTCCTACACCCCATCAAGAACCCTGCATTCAGCCAACCAGCGGTGCCTTGTAATGCCTTCTCATAAGGGCAGTAAATCACTTTCCTGCTCATTCTCTTTCACAACTCCTTCCTGGTGGAACATTCTTCCTAACTCGTTCCGGTCAACCACATCTCTCACAACCTTCAAAAAACTACTTAAAACCCATGTTTGTACTTACTATGTTTACATTTATGTGCGCATGCCCAGTGTGTCTGAATGGTCATGTGACATGTGTTTGGTAAGTGTAAATGCTGATATTTTTCTAAAACGCACATGGAAACGACATTTAAAACGTTTTAGTTTTAAAACGCCCTTATTTACAACAATGGCTAATGTAAACAACACCTAACACTAGCAGTTGTTAAATGATTAAATGTAAATTTAACTCTACTGTGTCTTGCACTCTTATGAGTTATTTGCATTCAACAACGACAACACCGAGAGATTAAGAAAGAAGGGTGCATCAAAATCACACCCTACAACACTTTAATTATGTAATCGTGTCTGAAGAATTTAAATAGGAAGACTAACTTGTGAAAATGGTTTTGGTTTCTGGCTAATAGTGGCTCCAATCAGGACCATGTTGGGCATCACTGGACGTGGGAATTCTGAGGCAAAGTCGAAGCGCATGATCCAAATAGCACCACGACTCATAATGTCCACCACAGATGTTTTTCTCTGAAGTAAACGTGAGGCAATCTCATCTGCACGTGTAAATAAATATCCACAAGCCATAGGTTGCAGCACAGACCTTACAGCGTTCACACTTCTTTGCCAAAAACTCATGCGGTCACTAAACTGAGTAAACATTTGAGGAACATAAGAGGCTGGAGTCGGGCATTGAGTGGCGAGAGTGTCCACAACACAAGGGTGGTTATTTTGATTATAAATTGCTGGAATCGAAAGATATTCACCAACAATAACACCGACAGGCTCAAACGGATCTGTGAGGATAGCATCAAAGTTGTAGTCTTTTAGATTCTTCATCAGGTCCTCGTTGAAAAGCAGACTTTCAGCGCTCCTCACGGTTAACGTCTGTAGAATATTCAGTGAAAAGAGGAATCCCTGGAACTTGGTCAGGTCTGAAGACAGATCAATGCTCAGAATTGTGTCCAATTCTTCTCCTATGTTCCCTTCTAGGTCAGCTTTAGTGTAGGGCACTGGGTAAGTAAGAGTGGTGGTATGTTCTGATGGACCCATAGTCAGACTTGCCTCTGGGATGACGACCACAACCTGGTTCCCTCTCCTCCCCAACTCCTCCACAATAGGCTTCATCCCAAGCCAGCGACTGCCATCTGATGGAATAACCAACAGCTTTCCAGCTTCAGCTGAACCAAAGAGGAACAGAAGCAAGCGTACGAGATTCATTCTATTAGTGGTGTGAGAAAAAATGAACAGCTGAATGAGATTAAGAAGGGGTGACACCCACACAATGTCACCATACAGGTTAAGGGACATTTCTGACAGGTCTGGGCTGTGCTTAAAAGTTTACTCCAAATATGTTGACACTACAAACTACTTTATTATTACACTTAAGTCACCAAAATGGCAGTGTTTCCTCTTGCCTTTATAAAATAGAAAAAAAGAGAAAAAATATCTACTGCTCCTATTCAACATTGGAAATGTTTACTTTCTGTAAATAAATAACAGAGCATGTCCACTTAAAAAATGATCAGATGCTACATTTTTAAAGCTATTTATAGAAATATTTGCTGGTACAACTTTAGAGACATATTCTACCAAATAAACTCTTGAAAAAAGATTGAATGTCTATGCAAAACAAAAACAAATTATAAATTTTTGAAGTGTCTGATTAAAATGCCCTATTGTCCCAGGGTTGCCATCTCTGTGGTATTGCTGCGGAATTGGGGTACTTTTTAACTGATTCCCTGGTGTTTTATTCGACTGGTAGAAATGTGCCATATTCATAAATTGTACTTGACCTAAATGCATGTATTGATCTAATTTACTCTACCAAATATATATTCTAACATTAATAAGACTGAATAGGACAATAAATCTGTGAATAGCTAGTTCAATCAAATTGTTCTAAAAAACATTAATCACAATTTTACATTTTAGGCATTTGGAAGACGCTTTTATCCAAAGCGACTTGCATTGCATTATCCTATACATTACGTAGGTATCTGCAATCCCCTGGGATCGAACCCACAACCTCGCATTGTTAATGCAATGCTCTTACCACTGAGCTACAGGAAAGGATTTATCTAAATGATTACTACTATAAATATTTTCATTGATTGAAGTGTCTAGTGCATTACGGTTTTTATATCAAAATGTACTTGAAGTATGGGAGTGGCATATTTTGAGTTGTGGTGTTTGTGCTATTCTGGGCTATTTTGATTGATCATTGGGCAGTTTTTTTTACAAAAACTTGGCAACCCTGTACTGTTCTCAAAATCTTCAAAAATACTTTCTGTTGAGCCTAAAGTATGCCTAAATTTTATGCGTTCATAAGGGTCAGAACAGTGCGTGTGATGAATATTCAATCATCATAATAGTCTGAGCATACTGTACAATACCCAGCGGGTCTTTGACCGCTTATATGTTATTTGCAGAAATTAGTTTATCTACAACGTCAAAACCTGTTTGTGTCTTAAGTGTTTTGACCTGCCTTACGGACTCCTGTAGGCCAGGAAAGGTATTGCAATCTGTCACAAAGTGCATGTTTTGAATACCTGTACACGTACGAGTAAAATGAGGTATACTTTGCAAGGTTGTGTGTTCGACTGCGTATAAAAAACCTATCATGAAGCCGTTAGGCTGTGGCCTATTTGCAATTTTTCATTAATACGCTTCATTAAGCTTGTTTCTCTAGAATTAGAGGATGCACAGTTGCATTTATTGGTGGATGTTGAAAGCTCAAGTGAATCAATGCCATGGTGATCGGTGTTTTCACTCAGTTGGATTGCCAGGCAGTGATCAAGGAATATAAAGTTGTGTTTTAGTGAGACACCACCTTTGACATTTATAGTTAATCATTAACAATTATGATCTAAAAAAAAAAGAGTATAATGTAGTGACTCTCTTCTAGAATGACTGCTGTAACTGGATGGACTTCTATCAAGAAGAATCAGATGTACACAGCACTAATTATGTTGCAGATTTCATTATGAAGGCTTACTTGCGACAAAGGTTTTGTTTTTTTGGTCGCCATCCCTCCAATCATGACCATGTTGGGCATCACCGGCCGTGGAAACTCAAAGGCAAAGTCAAAACGCATGAACCAAAGAGCAGCACGGTTCATGATCGCCACCACAGATGTTTTTCTCTGAAGTAAGCGTGAAGCAATCTCATCTGCATGTGTAAACAAATGTCTACATGCCATGGGTTGCAGCAGAGTCCTTACCATGTTTACGCTTCTTTGCCAAAAACTCATGCGGTCACTAAACTGAGTAAACATTTGAGGAACATAAGAGGCTGGAGTCGGGCATTGAGTGGCGAGAGTGTCCACAACACAAGGGTGGTTATTTTGATTATAAATTGCTGGAATCGAAAGATATTCACCAACAATAACACCGACAGGCTCAAACGGATCTGTGAGGATAGCATCAAAGTTGTAGTCTTTTAGATTCTTCATCAGGTCCTCGTTGAAAAGCAGACTTTCAGCGCTCCTCACGGTTAACGTCTGTAGAATATTCAGTGAAAAGAGGAATCCCTGGAACTTGGTCAGGTCTGAAGACAGATCAATGCTCAGAATTGTGTCCAATTCTTCTCCTATGTTCCCTTCTAGGTCAGCTTTAGTGTAGGGCACTGGGTAAGTAAGAGTGGTGGTATGTTCTGATGGACCCATAGTCAGACTTGCCTCTGGGATGACGACCACAACCTGGTTCCCTCTCCTCCCCAACTCCTCCACAATAGGCTTCATCCCAAGCCAGCGACTGCCATCTGATGGAATAACCAACAGCTTTCCAGCTTCAGCTGAACCAAAGAGGAACAGAAGCAAGCGTACGAGATTCATTCTATTAGTGGTGTGAGAAAAAATGAACAGCTGAATGAGATTAAGAAGGGGTGACACCCACACAATGTCACCATACAGGTTAAGGGACATTTCTGACAGGTCTGGGCTGTGCTTAAAAGTTTACTCCAAATATGTTGACACTACAAACTACTTTATTATTACACTTAAGTCACCAAAATGGCAGTGTTTCCTCTTGCCTTTATAAAATAGAAAAAAAGAGAAAAAATATCTACTGCTCCTATTCAACATTGGAAATGTTTACTTTCTGTAAATAAATAACAGAGCATGTCCACTTAAAAAATGATCAGATGCTCCATTTTTAAAGCTATTTATAGAAATATTTGCTGGTACAACTTTAGAGACATATTCTACCAAATAAACTCTTGAAAAAAAGATTGAATGTCTATGCAAAACAAAAACAAATTATACATTTTTGAAGTGTCTGATTAAAATGCCCTATTGTCCCAGGGTTGCCATCTCTGTGGTATTGCTGCGGAATTGGGGTACTTTTTAACTGATTCCCTGGTGTTTTATTCGACTGGTAGAAATGTGCCATATTCATAAATTGTACTTGACCTAAATGCATGTATTGATCTAATTTACTCTACCAAATATATATTCTAACATTAATAAGACTGAATAGGACAATAAATCTGTGAATAGCTAGTTCAATCAAATTGTTCTAAAAAACATTAATCACAATTTTACATTTTAGGCATTTGGAAGACGCTTTTTTTCCAAAGCGACTTACATTGCATTATCCTGTACATTACATAGGTGTGTGCAATCCCCTGGGATCGAACCCACAACCTCGCATTGTTAATGCAATGCTCTTACCACTGAGCTACAGGAAAGGATTTATCTAAATTATTACTACTATAAATATTTTCATTGATTGAAGTGTCTAGTGCATTACGGTGGCATATTTTTATATCAAAATGTACTTGAAGTATGAGAGTGGCATATTTTGAGTTGTGGTGTTTGTGCTATTCTGGGCTATTTTGATTGATCATTGGGCAGTTTTTTTTACAAAAACTTGGCAACCCTGTACTGTTCTCAAAATCTTCAAAAATACTTTCTGTTGAGCCTAAAGTATGCCTAAATTTTATGCGTTCATAAGGGTCAGAACAGTGCGTGTGATGAATATTCAATCATCATAATAGTCTGAGCATACTGTACAATACCCAGCGGGTCTTTGACCGCTTATATGTTATTTGCAGAAATTAGTTTATCTACAACGTCAAAACCTGTTTGTGTCTTAAGTGTTTTGACCTGCCTTACGGACTCCTGTAGGCCAGGAAAGGTATTGCAATCTGTCACAAAGTGCATGTTTTGAATACCTGTACACGTACGAGTAAAATGAGGTATACTTTGCAAGGTTGTGTGTTCGACTGCGTATAAAAAACCTATCATGAAGCCGTTAGGCTGTGGCCTATTTGCAATTTTTCATTAATACGCTTCATTAAGCTTGTTTCTCTAGAATTAGAGGATGCACAGTTGCATTTATTGGTGGATGTTGAAAGCTCAAGTGAATCAATGCCATGGTGATCGGTGTTTTCACTCAGTTGGATTGCCAGGCAGTGATCAAGGAATATAAAGTTGTGTTTTAGTGAGACACCACCTTTGACATTTATAGTTAATCATTAACAATTATGATCTAAAAAAAAAAGAGTATAATGTAGTGACTCTCTTCTAGAATGACTGCTGTAACTGGATGGACTTCTATCAAGAAGAATCAGATGTACACAGCACTAATTATGTTGCAGATTTCATTATGAAGGCTTACTTGCGACAAAGGTTTTGTTTTTTTGGTCGCCATCCCTCCAATCATGACCATGTTGGGCATCACCGGCCGTGGAAACTCAAAGGCAAAGTCAAAACGCATGAACCAAAGAGCAGCACGGTTCATGATCGCCACCACAGATGTTTTTCTCTGAAGTAAGCGTGAAGCAATCTCATCTGCATGTGTAAACAAATGTCTACATGCCATGGGTTGCAGCAGAGTCCTTACCATGTTTACGCTTCTTTGCCAAAAACTCATTTGGTTAGTAAAATGAGTTAAAGGTTGTGGAACATAAGAGGATGGACTTGGGCATTTACTGGCAAGACTGTCAACTCCACATGGAAGGTTTATTTGCATATAAATAGCTGGAATGGAGAGATATTCACCCACAATAACTCCAACAGGCTCAAATGGATCTGTGAGAATAGCGTCAAAGTTGTAGTCTTTCAGTTTCTTCATCAGGTGCTTGTTAAAGAGAAGACTCTCTGCGCTCCTCACAATAAACATTTGTAGTAAATCCAGAGAGATGAAGAATGTCTGGAACCTGGCCAGGTCTGAAGACATATCAATACTCAAAATATTGTTCAGCTGATTTGCTAAGTCCTCTTCCACCTCAGCTTTGGTGTAAGGCACTGGGTAAGTAAGAGTGGTGGTATGTTCTGATGGACCCATGCTCATACTCGCTTCTGGGATGACGACCACCACCTGGTTTCCTCTCCTCCCTAGCTCCTCCACAATAGGCTTCATGCCAATCCAGTGGCTTCCATCTGATGGAATTACCAACAGCTTTCCAGCTTCAGACGAACCAAAGAGGAACAGAATCAAGAGCAACTGTACGGTAATCATTCTAACAGTGGTGTGAAAAAAGTCAACAGCTGAATGAGATTAAGGAACTATGACGCCCACACACTGTTTCAGTCCAGGTTAAAGTACTGCATTTTAAAATGAGTCTGGACTGCATTCAAATGAGTGTTAGTGTTTGCAGCTGAAGGGACATGCTCAGACCAGTATCAACTATCAATATTTGATCAAATATTTTATTAAATCTTATTAAATACTTAATAAAACAACAAATGTTTCCCCGGTGCCATTATATTGTATGGAAGCATGGTTTAGAAAAAAGTTAAACAATATACACTGCTCATAAAGTATACCTTTCATCATTCTGTAAATGTGTGAACAAACGCTCAATTATCAATGCTATTTTCAAAAACTTGCAAAATCTCCCATATATTGCAAAAACCTTTTTAAACTCACAAGTGGTGTATTTGATGTGTATCAAATGTTAATATTTATCAAAAATAAGTTTAAAAAATGTTGATCCGTAAACACAAAAAAGCAATCACCATTGATCTAACGTTTGGCCAACATATGTATACATTAAATCCGTAATCATGTGAATGTGCAGTCAGGGTAGGAAATGGTTAACAGCTCATTTTCTCACAATGAGATATGTCAACCTTTTACAAAGGTGAGGCTGTACTTTGCCTTACTGCCCAGAGATAGATAAGCTAAAGTCAGCATTGCCTGTCAAACTGTAAGTGCATAACATTAATGGCTGTAGTACATGAATTAAGGGTACCCAGAATCCACATTGTGAATAATTAGAAGGAGTGTGTAGACTTGCCTATCAGCGGGTTAGTGTTAACAGCTCAATCAAATGAACACCCTGCTAACTACCCAACAATTTCTGTTATGTTTCATATTACCACTTAGGGTGGGTCTGGCAGTGACTAATAAGCACTAATTTGCTTCGAATGTGACATCGGAACAATACACATTTGGATGTCAGCTGTAACTAGACTTATTGGAAAATGTGTGACCAAGAAAAATCTAATTTCAGGACAAGCAGAAAGATATAGATCTGACAATTGTAATAATGCTAATGTTTTTATGGAGGCTTACTTGAGACAAAGGCTTTGGTTTCTTGGTTGCCATCCCTCCAATCATGACCATGTTGGGCATCACTGGCCGTGGAAATTCAAACGCAAAGTCGAAGCGCATAAACCAGAGAGCAGCACGGCTCATGATCTCCACTATGGTTGCTTTTCTTTGAAGTACACGTGTGGCAATCTCATCTGCATGAGCATGTAATACTTTACAAGCTGTGGGTTGCAGCAGGGTTCTTATTAGGTTTATACACCTCTGCAAAAAATTCATCTGGTCTGTAAAGTGGGTATTACGTTGAGGAACATAAGAGGCGGGAGTTGGGCATTGGCTGGCAAGAGTGTCGACAGCACAAGGAAGGTTAATCTGCATGTAAATAGCTGGAATGGAGAGATATTCAGCAGCAATAACTCCCACAGGCTCAAACGGGTCTGTGAGAATAGCGTCAAAGTTGTAGTCTTGTAGTTTCTTCATCAAGTCTTTGTTAAAGAGCAGACCTTCTGCGTTCCTCACTATGAAGCTTTGAAGAAGTCCCATGTGATAAAAGAAAAAGAAAAACTTGGTCGAGTCAGAGTCCCACGAAATATTGCTACTCAGAAATGAGGTTATATTGCCTTCTAAGTTATCTTGTAATTCAGCTTTGGTGTAGGGTACTGGAAAAGTAAGAGTGGTGGTCTGTTTTGAAGGACCCATGGACATACTTGACTCTGGGATGACGACCACCACCTGGTTCCCTCTTCTCCCTAGCTCCTCCACAATAGGCTTCATCCCAAGCCAGTGACTGCCATCTGATGGAATAACCAACAGCTTTCCAGCTTCAGATGAACCAAAGACGAAAAGACTCAAAAGCAACAGTACGGTAAACATCCTATTAGTGGTGTGACAAAATATCTCACAGGGCTTTTGCTGGCTGGAGAAGATAAAGGTAAATGAAGAACAACTAGTTCAAGTATGCGTGCAGCGTAAAGCTCACCATATCTCTGAATGACTGACCGGTTTATATTCAGATGAGGTGGAGACACAGCTGGGTGGGACTATATCTGTAATCCACCAATGAGGTAGAATGTTTTAAAATACGAAAAGACACGCTGCAAAAATGCTGTATATGAAAAACAGTTGATATACATATAGCTGAGTGATATGTACAAGCGGCCTTGAACTTTAACCTCTAAAAGCAGCTTTGACATTTGCACAGCTAAAGTTATTTTCTATAAATGCTTCTGAAAAAATGCAAATCATACTGAAAATAGGAAATATTGCTGGTAAATGGCTGGAATTGAGAGATATTCACTTAAAATAACACCAGTGGGGACAAATAGATCTGTGAGAATCGTATTAAAGATTTAGTCTTTTCTGTGTTTTCATCAAATCCTTATTAAAGAGCACACTCTTGAGGTTCTGTGGAAGTTAAGCATATCGATAGTGTTGATAACCCTTCTAAACCACCCCAGATCTGTAGATACATCTGCATTAAAAAGCTAAGAAACGCCTGGCCATGAGATTGCGGGTTCGCACACATTTCACAATTAAATAATATCCATGGTTGGATTTAGTTTGCCATTTGGTTTATTTTTGTCCTATGAGTCCTAATAAATGCAACGTCAACTATTTCTAAAGTGACTATTTTAGAATGAACGGGGCTACCTCACATAACGCAATGAAACAGTCCCTGTAAAGAGTGAATAATTGTTTAAACTATCCATATCCATAATTCAGCACCCTGTCATGGTAAACAACTGGTAACGTGAAACGTAAGAAAGTAACCTCCTAAGGTAGGCTATAGTTCAGGAAACACACCAGAAAAGGTATATCTGTAGTTAAGGTTTACCTTTAGAATCTTCGTAGCACGCTAAGAGACAATGTTATCGGGAAACGCAGCCATGTAGGGATAATGCGATAATTTATTTTGTGCTGGTTCTTTAGTTCTGACCCCCCCCCACACGCATTCAGAAGATAGCCTGTTTTCTGAAATAATTGTACAGCTCTATCTGTCTGTTATAAATAAAGACTCTTCGAAGATACCAAGTGTGCAATACTACTGCATAGGTACTCAAGATTAATATGAGATTGGCAGAAACTGCATGTTACATCTGCTTTAAAGACTTCTGGTAACCAAACAACGGCAGAACCCATTCACTTTTATTGTATAGATACAAAACCAATGAAAGTCAATGGTTACCTTTGTTGTACAGTTACCAACATTCTTCAAAATATCTTCTTTTGTGTTTTGCAGAAGTCATACATGTGTCAACAAGAAATGCCTGATATCGAGATACATAAAATCAATTTGCTTGTTTCCTTCATATCTGTGGATGATGAATCATCAGAAATACCCAAATTACAACTGTTAGGAACACTTACCTGTGGCAGAGGTTTTGTTTTTTTGCTATCTAGTCCTCCAACAAGGACCATGTTGGGCATCATCGGCCGTGGAAGTTCAAAGGCAAAGTCAAACCGCATGAGCCAGAGAGAAGCACGACTCATGATCTCCACCATGGATGTTTTTTTCTGTAGAACACGTGAGGCAATCTCATCCGCATTAATAAACATATGTGCACAACCCATGGGCTGCACCAAAGTCCTTAGCAGGTTCACATTTCTTTGCCAAAAACTCATGTGGTCAGAAAAATGAGTAAGAGGTTGAGGAACATAAGAGGGCGGAAGTGGGCATTTACTGGCAAGATTGTCTGCACCACAAGGATGACTTATTTGCGAGTAAATGGCTGGAATTGAGAGATATTCGCTAAGAATAACTCCAATCGGCTCAAATGGATCTGTGAGAATCGCATCAAAATTGTACTCTTTCAGTTTCTTCATCAAATCCTTATTAAAGAGCACACTCTCAAGGTTCCGTGATGTGAGAATTTTAAGCAAATCCATAGTGTTGATGAAATTTATAAACCTGGCAAGATCTGTAGATATATCTGCATTAAAAAGTTTGGAAATGCCTGTATTTACGTTCTCCTCCAGCTTAGCTTTGGTGTACGGTACTGGATATGTCAGAGTAGTGGTATGATCAGATGGACCCATACTCAGACTTGCTTCTGGGATGAAAACCACCACCTGGTTACCTCTACGTCCAAGTTCCTCCACCAAAGGCTTCATTCCTGTCCAGTGGCTGCCATCTGCTGGAATAACCAGTAACTTCCCAGCCTGCACTGAACCCATGCAAAAAAGACACAAGAGCAACACTAAAGCAGACATCTTAACACCTAAGTAGCTTAACACATACAGCAATAACTACAGTATATGAGGAAATTGCAAGGGCAAGTGATGGCTGTCTTGAATGTTTGCAAGAACTCTTGATTTAGACTTCCAGTCACAGGGTTTTTATCACAGGGGCTTGGAACAACCCACAATAAAGGAGTGGTCTGAACAGTAAATAATTATATGGCAGGTCACACCCACAGGGGTGGACAGACCATGACAAGTCAACAGAGGAGAAAATTCAATAGTTTTTTGCTAGAAAATTATTTATGGCTTTACATTATATAACTTAAAATAAAAAACTGGAAACAGTTTGAATTGTGTTCAGATTTCCAGTTAGAAAAGTGATTAGTTTACAGTATGACTTTTTTTCCCATAAACCCTGACTTTTATTTTCATTTTTCTTCATAACCATTATGAAAAGTGCAATATATCATCCAGACAACTTTTTCAATGCACTAATTGTAACCTTTAGTCATCAAAGTCTGGCTTCAAATAGTCCTATTTAAAAGTCCTATAATTATTTTTACTATGAAAGTAATCGCTAGACATATTTACCCACAGTCTGCCCAGCAAACTAGCTGTCCGGTTTATTTGTCAGTAGATTGTATTGATTCAAATATTAATTATCCATCAAGTCTGTTTTAAGAGAAAAGTGTACTTTGTGCTGATATGAATTCGCTAGTCAACTATGACAAAGCACCCCAGAACCTTTCACACCATTTCAGTCAGCACTCATTTATGTGGGACTTGCATGACAAGTTTTTACAAAACACTTCAGCCAAGCCCATGCACTGGAGAAAAATGAATAATTTGTACCTTGCTTACAATACCTTTTTATAAAGTGCATGGTCATGCTTGCACTGCAGGTTCCAACCTGTGTAAAATGGAAACAACGTTAAGCAAAGAGATTCAGATGAATTTCTATCTTAAAGTTACCCTTTTATCAGAGAATTTGAAGCTACGTCACGCCATGTTGAATGTTTTGCTATCTTGGGAGGATCCCAAGTAATTGTAATTTACGGTACATATCAAAACAATAATAACAGTGGAGTATGATCCTACCAAGATAGCGGGGCCACTGCAACATGCAAAATAGGGCGTGACATCAGTTTCACATTCTGCGTGTTGGTAGAACATAATTTTTATGGAGACACTCATTTATGGGGCTGCTGGTGCTGCAGTTCAGAAAGTAGCTTACCTTTTGGTAAGATTTTGATGCTAAGCATTTCAGCGTTACCTTGGTTAGCATGGTCCGGTTGGCTCTGCTGGTAACTGTTGTAACTACAACAGTAGACAGTTTTCCGGTACAGATTTACACAGTATTTTCTAAATGTCGATTAAAAAAGTACCGCGGAATGTTGTTATGAGGTTAAAGTGTATTTTGTTTCTTCTCGAAAAAAGTAATTCTAGCCATGGCAGGTTGCAAACCAACTTTAGTGCATAGTGCCAACTACTGTGATGAAAGAGTGAAGAGAAATTAAAAAATGTCCATATATATTTTCATATTACCTCACTAGCTGTTCCTAATAAATCTCCAAACTGCACTCACTCATTTATCTGCATTTGGGCCATCATGTAAGGAATTCACATTAAGGAATATCTTATAAGCAATCTTTTCAAATGTTCTGCCAAAACATACCGTACTAAAGTCGTGTGACTTTTTTGTACGCCACCTGACTTGCAAATAAAACAACTCATGCGAGCATGAAAACTACATTGGAGTACATAGTATACATACATACATACATATACAATACATAGGGGTTTTCGTGAAATTGACGTGTTTCCATCAAGCATATATTCAATGTGCTATTTCAATTAGCTTATTTTGAAGGGTAAAGGAAACGCAGCTACTATTAGCCTAGAAAGGGATAAAAGCATCTTTCTCAATTGACTGCCACTAGGTAGTTGCCAGGTATTCTTATGAAATAATTTGGTGTTTACACACAACATGCAAAGTCTTAAGTTACATATTTTATATTAGAGTAAATATCTCTCCATTAACTAATACAACAACTCGCAATTCATGTCTCACACAGTTGTTGCAAATGTGCGTGATTATTGTAGATTTATTATATTTTTGCAAATGCAAATTAACATTTAACATAATAAAGTAAAAAAATTAATATGAAAAATCTTATAAAACTAATACATAAATTAGCCTGTGTATGTAATAATTTATTAAACATCACTCTTGGAGGATCTGTAGTTGTCAACCGGATTCGGACTGATTCCAGAGCCTGTTGGACATGCTAGGCCAAGAGATACTACAGACACCTAACTCTATAACATCAAGCGGGGAACATCATCTGCCGTGATGACGACATATCGCAATGGTCTTCAACCCGAGCTTCGTTTTCAACTCTCTGCCTTTGACGATTCGATCGGCTTCGAGAATTTCATCCAGAGAGCTATTCGCACTGGGAATCAGATGTCAGCATGCAAAAACACTACTGTTACACTTTTCTGCTCACCAGCACCGTACTCTCCGGAACCAGAACCCATGCAGCTAGACCCTACGCGGATCCCACTGTCAGAGCTTCATCGGCGGCTGACCCAGGGTCTCTGTTTGTATTGCGCCAGCAAAGGGCATGTTATTGGAGAGTGCCCCATCCATCCACCTAGAGTCTTGGTGAGTTCGGTTCAGCCAGAGAAACATATATACACTCCGCTAACTAAGAGTTAAGTTATCGTCCCATAATTTTTCTGTTGCAGCGTCTGCCCTTCTCGACTCTGGGTCAGCCGAGAACTTGATCTTAGCCCAGTTGGAGTAATCACTGTTTCCCTCACTGTTTCCCTGAAATGCCGTCAACGCACCGTCCGTATTCCAAGATTTCCAATCTTCACAGTCCAACACGATCTCACCATCCAGCTTGGCAAGTCCACTATCACTCCCTCCGAATCAGCAAGGAACCGCCGAGTCATATTTGATGAACAGCTGTCCTTCAATGATCACATTGCAAAGACAACACGATCTGCTAGTCCAAAAACGGAGATAACTTTCAGGGTATGTTAGTAACCATAGCAATTTACTCTCTGAAGATAACAGATTGTGTTCCAGGGTTCGTACATTTTAAGGAATGGTTACTAATGCTGGGGCCACACCAAAAGATTTTTCTAAATCTTATAAGAGTTTTAAACGGTGATACCACAACGTTAAATAATGCCTTATTAAACATTCGCAAGGTTAGACCCTACCTCATTCGCAAGGTTAGATTCTACCTCACTGAACATGCGGCACAACTCTTTGTCCAGGCCCTGGTCATCTCAAGGTTGGACTACTGCAATGCTCTCCTGGCTGGTCTTCCTGCAAAGGCTATCAAACCACTTCAGCTGGTTCAAAACGCAGCAGCATGCCTCATCTTCCAACAGCCCAAAAGGGCTCATGTGACACCCATTTTCATCTCTCTCCACTGACTACCGATTGAAGCCCGGATCAGATTCAAGTCAATGATGTTTGCATACAGGACCCTATCACTGGATCTGCGCCAGCATACTTTCACACCCTCCTACACCCCATCAAGAACCCTGCGTTCAACAAACTATTGGCTTCTTGTATTGCCTTGTTATAAGGTGTTACGTTCCCGTACAAATATTCTCTTTTATACGTAAGAGAAATAAATATCAATGTTGGTGTAACCAGTGTTGTATGCTCGGAAGTGTTCTCTTATGTTTTTCTCGTCCTTCTCACTCAGATCTCCAATTGGTGACAGGTGCTCCTTGTGTACTACTCACGTGAAGAAAACTGCTTATAAGGACGTGAAATCTTTTCATCGAGGAGACTTCTCCTCCTGAGTGTTATTCACGCCGCTGTCCCAGACGTCGAGTGGATTTGTGATGTTGGGATTATGCTCTTGTGTGAGGAAAAGTGTGGAATTTTCAGTCCTTTATTTTTGTACTGTTGTTGTGGGCTAGATTGTGTATTCCTGCTATTATGCTACTGTGGATGTGAGTAGACTGGCTACAGGTGACTAACTCTCACTTACCTACCTCTTGTATTGGAGAACTTTGCTAATTCCATTACTGAAACCGAAAGAGAGTTCTGTGCCTCTTTACATCTTTTGTTTGCTAATAAATTTAGCCTCTTTGTTTTCTCCTGTTTATAGTCAGCAGGGAAGTCAATTGTTATTTATATTTTCTTTCCGGTATAAGGTCATTTATATTCCCCTCGCGCCGCAGTAAACTTTATTTATTTGATTATTTATTTTGGCTTAACCCTCTCCCAAAGTCTTTACTTCATCTTCTGTTCAAAGCTTTTGTTAAATTTTCTGTTCAACAATAAAAGGATGAACAGGAACCTTTGCTGTCGTTTGTGCTGGGACAGAGGACCGAGTAACCTCATCATTTATACACAAAGGGCAGTAAATCACTTTCCTGCATATTCTCTTTCACAACTCCTTCCTGGTGGAACATTCTTCCTAACTCTGTCCGATCAACCAGATCTCTCACAACCTTTAACTACTTAAAACCCATCTCTTCTGTGAATACTTGACAGACAAATGAAGAACATTAAGTACACAAACACTCTCTTTCTCTCAACAGGTGGTGTTCTAGATTTTGTTGAAACTAGTAACTTTGTATTAGCACCTATTGTATTATTGCTTGTGTATGACATATCGCTTATTGCTTCCTGAACTCTTTGTTAGTAGCTTTGGATAAAAGCGTCTGCTAAACGACTAAATGTAAACTCACCCCTGCTCTCCGCCATCCTGTTATTTGTTTTTATTAGAGATTAATATAAGTATGGTTACTTAGTATATTAATCTCGAATTTAAAAAAATATACAATATAAACAAAACATTTTATAAAATAAGAGAAAGATAAATAACAATGTACCACTTTTATAAAATAAAAATAAAAAAGGGGCATTCAATTACAAAACTTTGAAAAGCTAAAAGCTTCAAGTTTCTTATTGTGTTTTTATATTTAATGTTTTTTTAAAATAATTATCATGATCAGTATGGCAGAAAGTAATATATGAGGATTTTGAATGTTTAATTTTATGGCTAAAAAGGTTAAGAACATAATTTTGTTTGTCAGACAAATTAGGCTCTTGTATCCCAAGTAAGATATCACATGGCTCCAAGCTTAAGATGTCAAGGTGTATTTCGCCATCCTGTTAATGTGTTGCGTTTGTCCGAAAACATTGCTGGATACTATAGCTCTTGTGGGCGTGTACAAACAAAGACAATTAGAACATTTCCTGTTTTTTACTTTCAATCACAGTCAGAAATTGTAAGAGTTGAACAACATTCTGAGAGAGGCTAATGTTTTAAGCACAACACCACCGCCTGTGTTTATAGCACCCTGCTTGTTTAATTAGGCTTTACTTTAAATAACTCTTTCAGGCCTACATTAAACACACTGTTTACATCATTTTTATTTGTTCTATTTGCCATCTGTTCTTATTTCATCACTGAAATGGTTTTGCTGCTATTTAACAAGTGCTTGATAACTTTTTACTTACAAGAAACTTGGCAATATAAAGAATATGTGAATAAGTAAACACAAAACTACAACCTTGGTGTTCATTTAGCTTATAGGCTTCATAAGGAAAATGTCATTTAGTTAGGCAGCGAGTTAATGGTACGCGTTTTGCCAAATATGTAAGTACGCGAACGCTTGGCCAGCGAACAGTGCACTTGCTTTTGGTTATAAACTAACAACACTGTCATTTATTAGGCCGATTCACATTTTGTGTCTTTTCCGTGCGTGTATATTCGTTATTTTAAATGTAGACGAGTGGCAGGCATATTTAAGAATGTAAACCACCATATGTGATCACATTGTGGGAGGGGATGGGATTTCACCTAATAAAGGCTTGGAAACCTGCCAGCCTTTGCAACCTTTGAGTTTTAAATATGTCTATTACCATTAGGCCACAACTATCTTTGACCCACTGCATCAAATATTGCCTAATAAGTGGACAAGAGTAAATATATGCAATTGCTCTGCAGTTAAAATACATCACTATTAACATCATTTAGCTGTTGGAACATTGTAAGGTGTGCATATTCATACAGTGATATTCAGAGATTTTTTAATTCCCCGAATTTAAAGTATATACAGTATTACACGAATTGCAGTTACAGTTACACGAATTAATATGTTTTTTAGGCCTACTTAAAGACATCGTGTTTCATTGTTTTGATTAAGGCTCCGTAAACAAAACAGAAACATTTTTTATGTATTTTGGTTTAAGAATTTATATATTCACCGTAGGCTCTGTAAAACACTTTCAAAGGCATTTAACAGTTAAACGTATTTAAAAATATTACCGCGTCATTTAAAACCATCAATATATGCTATGATAATAACCCAGCAACAATAACTTAACATATGATTTGTGACTTTTTAAGTTGGAATGAAACGCTTTACAATTTGTTTCCACAAACTTGATTTTGATTTGTGTCCAGTTATGTGCACAGAACCACATTTAAGCATAGCGCGACGCTTTCGTTCAAAGCAACTTACAATGTCTTAACAGTTGTTTAGAGAAATAAAAGCTTGAAGAGGGACAGACGGAATATATGATAGTTTTTAATAAGAATGTGAGAATTGAATGTGTTCCGATTGAAGGTGAAGAATGAACGGGAAATATTGCTTGCCCTTTTGTGAGAGTACCAGTAGGATTCGCTCATGCACTGATTACCGCAGTGTTTTAAACATGTACAGTCAGAGAGAGAGAGAGAGAGAGAGGAGGGTCAGACTTTTACCTTAAATAGGATTTTCTAGTCTGGTGGCAGAATCATGACAGACCTATGCCATGGCCACCACCGTATAAACTCTGTCCACCCCACGGCCACCCCTAGTGTGATTTTTGCAGTGGGTACTATTAATTTGAATACATAATGTCAATTCACAAAGCTCGTGAAGTGAAATAAAATGCAACACCCGCTGCAGCCACAAACATTTTTTTTTATTTATTGGCGCCACCAGAGTAGCTGTTTCACTGCCGCTCGCCCTCTCCTATGACTAGTCAGTGCAAGTGCAAGAAGCAGGACAGACTGATTCGATCACAAGACTCAGGAGAGCATCTATTCTTCACTTTTGGGAGAGAGGACAAACGTTAACGGGTATGTATGCCATATAGTAGTCTGCTGAATTAATTACATTCCAGCTGCTGTTTGTAACTAGGCTACAAACGATCTGCCACCGGCTGCATCTTCACACGTGACAAATTGATTTTGGAAAATGTTTTACCAAAAAAGGTTACGGACTGCAGCTTTAAATTCTTATTGTTACATTAACCAGAAACAAACGTAAACAAGTATAACACACATTACACTGAATTTTTTTTTGGTGGTCCACCCCAAGATTTTGCTGTAGCCTCCTAGTGGCCACCCCTATTAAAATTTTCTGGGGGCGCCACCGCTGGCTTTAGAGACATTAAAGAATCGACTCTTTTGGAGACGACTCCCTATCCGTAGTGTGGTGTGATGTCTTCATCACATCACAGCGCACCACACATTAGAGGAAAAATTATTAAATCTTCTCGTGTTTGTGGTATCACCGTTTAAAACTCTTATAAGATTTAGAAAGATCTTTTGGTGTGGCCCCAGCATTGGTAACCTTTCCTTAAAATGTACCAACCCTGGAACACAATCTGTTATCGTCAGAGAGTAAATTGCTATGGTTACTAACATACCCTGAAAGTTATCTCCGTTTTTGGACTAGCAGAACTTAGACTAGGCCCACCAAGTTTTCAAATAAGGAAATGATTCCGACTAGATATGCGTCCTCTCGGTATTGAATCAATGTTTTATTTCCGACACGAAACGTCCCAATGTACCGACCAAATAGTCAACGTTGATTCATCAATCGAAATGTGATTGAACATGGTATTTTCAGTCTACAAATCTGTTTCTTTTTATATGTGCTGAAGTGTACATCACAAAGCCACGTGGTGGTGCTATTCACACATATTTAATATGGAACGACTGCACTGCTTAACCGTTAAGTTTTATACTGTATAAAAGTACCAATGCAATGCATCTTTAATGCAGCTTGTAATATTTCACACTATACGTTGCAATTTTCAATAAGAATTACTAAACGTAAACTTTATATTTAATAGGCTACATCTAATACCAGTAGATTCACAATGCAACTAAACAAGAACATAAACACTTGTTTTATAGTTTGTACTACCAAAGCTACAATAATGTACTTCAGTCTGATAAGATAGTAACTGTAGTGCCGTCATTATGTTTTCTTTAACCAGACGAAAAGAAGTGAAACAAATACGGGACAGCAACGGGTTAAAAGTTGACGTATAGCTAAGCACCGAGTTCCTCACAGGCGCTAAATCCGAAGAGCACTTCAAAGAGAGACACACGCATACCGTCACTCACTCACAAATCAAACTACGGACGAACAAGACGTGTAGCTTTTTCTGAAAGTGTTAGGCTACTGTACTTGGAGTTGGTCTTAAACTTTAACAAGGACAAACTGCCGTCAACAAGACGACAAGGCGCCAGACAAGCGAGGAGTCGCATCCATCAAGCAGGATGCT
Organism: Barbatula barbatula; assembly: GCF_947034865.1. Taxonomy (NCBI): domain Eukaryota; kingdom Metazoa; phylum Chordata; class Actinopteri; order Cypriniformes; family Nemacheilidae; genus Barbatula; species Barbatula barbatula. The sequence goes on from NC_136772.1 coordinate 14,812,303, forward strand.
GCGAAGACTCGCACCTTTACACTGATCGGACTCGCTTCGTGAGGCGAAGCTGCATCCCGTCCATCTATAGGCACCACTTTACGACATAACCTATTTAGAAGTAAGGCTTCTGGTTCAATCTTTACATTCATCAGTATCAGGACTTTCTTCAGCTGGTCATCGTCACTTTTCAACATGAACAGTAAGAGACTTTGGTTTATGTAATCGCATGCCATTAAACACTTCAGACTATAAACTAATAATAAACGCATTCATTTCGTTTTTTCTTTAATTCAGGTAGTTGAGTTCGAGCAATGGCACTTGTTTGTCCTAAACCCCGTGAACTGGATATTTGCGTCTCCCACATCAAGTAGAAGTCGAAGATCATTTTTCTGTAGTCAAGATGCAATTTTTTTCAGCTGTTCTGCTGCTTTTTTGTTTGCACAAGGTGGGTGCTTTTTATTTCTCCTGTATGAGTTGCGTTGATATCGGTATTTCAAATGATATGGTGTCATTTTAATGTTTTAATGTTACTTTTTGAATTGATGAGCAGTCTGTTGTATTTATTTTCTATTATGATATGTCTATTTTCTCAGTGGTACTGAATGAAGCATGTCAAAATGAATTCTCAAAAATGTCATTGCAGAATGACACCACTTCTGAAATGTACACTTTGAAGGTGATACTGAAGGAAATCCGCTTCATTAGATGCTATTGCGGGATATATAACATCTATATAACGCTCAATTCAATGTAGCTATACTGTCAATGTATGTAATGGAATGTACGGGCGACGTATGGTGTTTTTTCATTTTGTGATATGTTTGTCTTTGTTTAAACATCATTTAAAGTGAAGGCACATACACAGAATTTAATTTTAAATCAAAAGAATTGAACCGTTATATTAAGACGAACTATGACAGGCACACAGACTATATCATATCTAAATCATATGTAAATTACAACAACATTGTCAATGTCCTGTAAACAAACACAACTATCAAACATGCACAGACAGTTCAATGGGATGCATGTGTTAAGCTGTGGAACCTTGGACACGATCACATGTGTGCTTTGACTGTCACTTAACAGTGTGCTCTTGAGACACAGTACATTTAAGGATGGCTGAATGTCCTCAGCGTTGAACAATCCTCCAAAGACAGCCTCCCAATGGATTAGACTCCCAGCTGTCTCTCTCTCACTCTTACACACATTCACACAAACAGTGATTCAAATACTGGAGAAGTAGCCCAGCATCTGTGCTACTCCCTGAGGACAGATAAGAGGGTCAGCCTTCACACTAGCAACTATTCATTTCATGACATCTGCCGCCGTCAACCTCCGAGAGCAGGACAGAGATCAATGTGATCACCACGAAATTCCCTCGATCACTGCCCCACGCCTCTGTTGTTTAGACATATACCGTATTCTTACGCATACTGTATTTTGTATGATGATTGTTCTTTGCATGGCTGATGTCCAGCTCAGATGCACTTTGCTGTCAAAGCGCTGCTCTCTTTAACCCCCTCTGTCATTTTGCGTCTTGCTTCGCTCCTGTTCACGTTGGATGTCGGTATAAAGTCTGTCAATCTGTGCTCATGCTCGTATAGAATGCTTTTGTTGACTTAAACAAGAAATGAAGAATATTTGAGGATAATCATCAAAGTCCTCACTGTTTTTCATTTGAAACTCTTGCCTTAAAACAAATCAAAACTCAGAGGGCACATTCCAACACTCCAACTTAAATGGTTTACGGAGAGCAAATTTAAAGCTGGAATAATGATGTTGCAGTGAATTCTTTATCTCTGGGTCGTCCGCGGCTCCCGTCGTCTTTGTGCGCAATAAGGTTTGATTTCATTATTTATTTACTGGAGGAAAAGTGGTGGTGGGGAATTCACAAAAATGTACAGTGCTGGGATTAGAAGGCACGCTTTAATCGTATGCCTCTGATAATGCGGCATGGCCTGATTGATTAGTTTTTCAGGAAGCTTATGTCAGAAAAACTAATCCGCCTTCGGATTGTGCCAGCTGTAAGGTTCTCCGCTCTGGTGCTGTATCACAGAGGCGAATTACAGAGCTGCTGGGCTGTGATAAGGCCCTCGTCTCTTTCGCACGCCCGTCCCTCCGGACAATAAAAACGCTGTTTATATTCTTCAGAACCTGCTGCAGCTCGAGTCTTCACATCAAGCCCTTGCTGGATTTGCCATGTGAGGGGAGAACTTACATCAAGCTTTCAGAATTGGGCCGAGGACACCAAATGAGAGGAAAAAGAAGTGACTGGAATGGTGAAATGTGTTTGTAGGTCCACTAACCCAGAAATTCCTTTGAGAGAGATTACACGAGGATTTCGCAGAGTGTGTCTGTAAATATGAGCCTTTCGCTCTAGATTGGCATTATCACTTCAGGGCTTATACACCAGTGATGTGTATCGGTGTCTATATTGCGGTCATTGCTGGTTTTAGGAAATCCGGCCTCGGTAATCCCTCGTAAACAATATCCCGCTATAAACATTGGCACTTGCTGGTGGGAGGCTTCTGTTTTCATGTTTGTTCATTTTAAGTGGAAAAGTGCAGCATATGAACACTATACCAAGCAGTTTTTTTTAAAACAACCCCTGAACCCCACATCTTTTTTTTATGCGTTGATAAAAAAATAACATTACTGTTACAATGTTGGACAAGTTGGATAGAATTATATTTGTAATAAACTCAAAACCAGACCAAACTGAAAATAATTTTCACACTGGATCAAAGACATTAGCTCATATAGAGAAAGATGGAAACATGGGGCTATATTTCTCATTTTCAAATTTTAAAACTAAATTACATTTGACCATGGAAATTTAAACTAATAAATTCTCTACATTTTTATACTATATTAGTTAGGTTGAATTAGTTTTTGATGTATTTATTTTAGAACTCAAACTATATAGGCTACACACAGTTCATGGCAGTGTCTTTTATTTTTGTCACAGCATGGCAGCGTTAATCATTACCCAAATATATCAAATCAATGCTTTCCCGCTTAGAATGTTCATCCTTAAGGGACCGTGAATTTCAAGATGAATCTAGATAGACGTGTTGGGTAGCATCTCTGTGGTAGTTTAAGTGCTCTGGTCATGTTCTTTTACTCTTTTAGATGTTTTTTTCACACTTACAGTCTAGCGTGTGTAAAAGTTGTCTGTCCCTGCTTTCCCTATATCTCCTGCTGAAGATAGTCATAGAGTTTTTTAGAAAGACAAAAAATAGCAACCCTGTCCATTAAAGATTCGTTGTTACAGGATTTTTTGAATTTTGTATATGTTATGAGGTTATGATATTTAAGAAGTCATACTTTCATACTCTTCATATTCTACATGTTCTGAATGGAAGCTAAAATAATGTCAGCATCATCATCATCATCACCAAAATATTACCACCTTTTTTCATTGTTAGTACATTTATTTTCTATCACTCTGATGTGGTGTTGTCAGCTGTTCTGCTGACAAATTGTCTTTTCTATGAGAAAACTAAAGAAAATACTTTTTTTGCTGCTTCTTCATTGTCTTCAGGAGATGAGTACTTTAAAGTATATCTTAAAACACTTCTAACAAAAAAAAAAAAAACATCTGTACTGTCAGTTTTAACAGAGAGAAAGGGCTGAATGCATAATCTTTCACAAGCATGCGTCTCGCTTGTTTATTTGTAAGGAGGTGTAACAAAGTACCGTTTCAACATCTGAAGTGTTTTCAGTCAGAATGTCCAAAGTCTCTTGGTTTTTCAGATTTCAGATCATTTTCACACATATTTTGACGCTTTCTCTCCAGTTTTGTTTTTGCGTATGAACCCTGTGATCATCACTGAGGAAACGTCAAACACATTTGTAAGAACAAAATACCAGACAGATGATATAATGGGATTGTAGAGGTGTTGATGGGATGATATCTCCACAAGCAGCTTGTGGAAAAAAAGAGCCATACTGACAGGTATTAAAAGGGAAAAAACAAGCTCCTCTTCTCACCTGATTATCCTCCTTGGCCTTATTAACAAATGGTGATGTACTGTGTAACGCCACACAATATCACCTTGTCTGACTTCTTTTACTTTGGTCCTTGATGCTTTTTCACATACTTTTCAAAAACATGTTGACTTGAACATTTTGTAGAGCTGTCTCACTAAGCGAGTTTTTGCATGCAGTTAATTAAACATGCTTCACGCCAGTAATTAAAAAACAAAAAACATTTAACACGGTTATCGCATATATTTAATTTGACATTAGATATTATTCAATCTACTAGTTTTACCCAGACACCATCCTTCTAAAACACACTTTTTCAAAAATGTTAATGTTATTGTGCACGTATTTACAAGTTGCTGCGTGACATGTTTACTATAGCAGCAAAAACATCTTGGTTATGGATACATTCATTCCAAGAATGAACATGATTTAAATATTGCAGGTTTGCATAAAGTTTAGGGTTTGCTTACTGTACTAGTGAAGCTGTGATTTTGTCAAATGCAACTTATTGGGCTATGAAACACAAACAGAAAAAGGCAAGTGTCTTAATAAATAGCAAAGACATACATTGTGGCCACTACTGCATATTCAAATATTTCAGGAGAAATATTATAATTATAATATTAACAGCATGCTTTACACAACACAAGCAAAAATATGAAGATATTTATACTGAAGAGTATTAACAAATAAACAGACAATGTACAGTATTTTTTTCCCACCTTATCCCAACAATTTATCATCAGGAAAAAGTTTTAAAGCATGTATTATACTGTATTTGACTCACATCACTTTAATTGCAATCATTGAAAGATCCGCATCGGCGAGTTATAGCAAGCAGCGAGTGGCTGCAGTCATGAGCAGATGATTCAATGGTCTGTTGACTGAAGCGGCCATGCATGAGGGTTTGGAGCTATAAGGGTCAGGTGTCAATGACAGTTAGGATTATGTGGCATTAGACATGCAGGACAGAATACAGTGCAGCGATCGGTCCCGCCTGAGGATTTCCCTCTTTGATCCTCTACACAGAACACCTGTCATTTGTTAGCGGCCCGGCTCCTGATTAAGAGTGATGGGTTTCGGGTATGAGGCTGTTTCACCCATCAGGGTAGCAATCTATTCTTCGGCCATGTGTAGACTCAGGCGCCCACCTGCCTCCCCGAGGCGATCGGGACCTTCTATCGAAACTGCTTTTGTGTGAATCATTACAAATGAAATGCTGTGTAACACCACAGAGATACAGAGAGCGAAAGGAGAGACAGGGAAAATAAAGAGGGAAAGACGGGTTTTGGTGGTATAAGGCTCTTAAAGCAGACTTGGAGAGGAAGTCGTGGCATCTATGATAAATCAAACCATGCTCAGTTTGCTGTAGTTTCCTTGGGTAAAAACAATGGTTTAATAAATAAAATACCAATAAAAAGTGTTATCTCTTTAAACAATGATGTCATGATTCTGCTGCATCATGTCAGGTTTATCTTGGTCTAGTGGCTGGATCATGACAGAACCTCATGTTTCATGTGGAGAGAGGCATTTATTGTCCTTACGGCTTGCCATACATTCTCTCCGGTCTAGGCTCTGTTCTCGTCTCCTCATTGATTGTTAATTATTTCATGCCCCACACCTGTTCCCTCTTGGTTGGATCCCTTATTTAATGCCCCTGTGTCTTCTGTCTTGTGCTGGTTCATTTCGATTCATGTGGGTGAGTTCTAGTCTAGTCTAGTCTAGTCTAGTCTAATCTAATATAGTCTAATCTAATATAGTCTAATCTGGTCTAGTCTAGTCTAATCTAATCTAGTCTAGTCTAGTCTTTAGTGTAGTTAGTCCATTTTCCTGTCCATCTGACATGTATGGTTCTTTGTATTTTACCCCCCTTCTGGGTTTTTGTAATTAAAAAGTCTTGTGTTAAAACCCCTTACCACGTTCAGGACAAATTATATGTATTAACAGATCTCTGGCTGAGAAAAAGGGAGGAAGAACAAGAAAAAGAATAGAGGGAAAATTACAAGAAGGTGCAGGTCTGACATCCAAACAGATTCATGGCCCGGGGCTGGAGAGCCATCATAGCTATCAGAGGTTTGCTACCAGACGAAGCAAATGCATTTTAACAGCATCCTCATCCATGATCCGCCACTGAGATGTCCCTGACTTCTTAATAACTTTCTAGAGGGCTAGTTCTGGTCACCACGGCAATTACCTTTATGTCAAGCCTTAAAAGATATGTCCACCCCAGGGGCTGGCAGACAGCTTGCTCCATAATGCTCATTACAGATGAATGTCTAGACTGATTTTTCTCTCACTTTGTGGATGTCAAATTATGATGCTGTCAGTAGGAAAATGGGCTACCTATTGGTATCTGAGACTGACACCTTGTACAATACGTTATCAAATTTGTATGTATGGGAGGTATAAAGCCTTTAAAGCCTGTCTGCTTCATTCAGTATGCACGTTTACAGTTTATATAGAACAACAATTAAAAATAAGAACGTAGATGAAACACAAGAACATTTGGTATTGTGTGTGAATGACCCAGCGGTCAAAATGGATTTCTAGTGGCCTGTGAGACCAGCTTAGTCACTGATATGACACCAACACAAGCAATATGTTGACTTCTGTAAAATATTAGTTCTTTCGTGGTTCTTATGATTGCAAAACAAACCTTTTAATGTCTATACATCCGGTACAATATAAAAAATGTATTGTCTCTACTCTTGATCAAACAATTTTTAGAGATATTGTTGTAGATATTTTTTTGTTTTAATGATTGAGCCGTATTGTATGTATACAAGTCTGGAATTACAGTATATGTGAATTATTATTTTTAGCTATATTTTATAATGTTGACTACTTCATTTTGATCGGCTGACCAATGTTTTACGGGTGTGCATTGTTTTTCTGTAAAACGCACACCTATGAAGTAGTTCCAGATCTGTCGACCAGATTACAGTTTCATATCACTGTGCCAAATGTACGACATGACCACCTCGGGATTAGCATTTTTTCCTAAGAATCAAACGGCTCGTCGTCATCCAGTCATGTACAGTAAAAACAGTATATTACAAATATACACACTCCTTATTCTCTCTCTCCACCTCCGTAGTTATACGTATGGCGGTGGAGCGAGACATGGTTGCTATGCGCTTATGGTTTCTATGTGTATATACGAAACGTAAATATGTATTTGTCCAAGCCAGTCAATAAGCAGGCTAAATGACCATACAGGTTGATATCTAAATGTTTTACTTCCCAACTGTGGAATAGAAACTGGGAATCCATAAGCGGAATCTGAATAGCTAAACGATACCCAACCTGATTGACCAGTAAAAGAGAAAACACAAAATAAACAAAATTATCAAAGCAAGCTCACGGCAAAAACATAAATATTTTACGTGGTGGCTAATTCATATGAATTTGTTCGATCTCTAGCACATTTTACTACGATTCGCTTTCATGCCAGTGACATTATGGTTAGGGGTGGGGCTTCAGTATTGCTTTTTTCTAGTAATCGTACGATTCACAGCCTAAGAATAAACCACCTAGTAAAATAGTAACGGATTCCCATGAGATAGGTTGACATAACAGATGACCGATATCCGTCAGTATTTAATGTCAGTTAATATCTTCTTACATCTTGAATTATTTTGCCCACAAATATCATGTAGTGAAAATCTGATATTGTTACAGCCCTAATACATTCAAACGCACACACAGAGTCTGCATATATTATAGAGATGAAAATGTAAGGTTATGTCTTTACCCTAGCCTGCAGGAAAGCATTGTAGTTTAGTTGAAATATGAATTAATGTCTTCAGAATTTTACCCTCAGCAAACTTTCCAAGCTTTACCTGAATAACCAAGTTCACAGCTTTGGTCGACATCAAACACATTACCAAAACCGTGTCGAATTATTGCTACCCCATACGGCGTGAGAGAGAGAGACGATTGTCAGCAGAAGTAGTCCTCTCAAGGCTGTACAGGTTTTTTTTTCCTGTGATCTTCCACTTGTCACAGCAATTTCCCCAGTTGTTCATCATCCTTTAACTGCTTCCACATTAGCATTATCATCTCCTGCCTGCTTCACCTGAAGTTTTCTCTCTCCACATTTTCTCTAAATGTGAACGGTATTCATCTTCCCTTGTCAAGTCATTGAGATCTACCAAATGAATAATGTAGCGGCTTACAACCGAGAGCTAGAAAGAGATACGGGCAATCTGTTTTACTCAATATTGTACAAGGCCAGTGGGACTTGAAAAGTGAATAAATATTTCACAGCAGACAGAAATCACAATTTCTCTTTTAGCAAAACCTTTTTCTGATTTCCGTGGAGGATTAGCTTCTATCTTTGTCAGACACTTTGTGCTGTTTTCATTGCAATCGGTGTAGCTGTTATAATTATTTACTCAACATTTTCTTTCTATAAGTGTTATTTTTTACATGGAGGTCTTGTTTTATTTAAACTTTGTGAAGTATGATAAATGAACAGACCCCTCGCTCCAGGGGGGACCCATTGATTTCACATTATACAGAACTTTCAAATTACTGGGCCATTATTGGCCATTTGCAACATTTATAATGGTGTGCATGATGATGACGTCGACTTTTAACACAATGTACAACATTTTACACCCATTACTTAAAGTTCACGTGGATGGATGGTCAGAAACATGTTTACAAAAGCTTTTAAAAATATATTTGATTAAGAACAGGCCTGAAATGCTGATGCCACAGTTTGGATAAGCTTTAGACTACTTTAGATGGAAATGTCCTCACGAATGTAGTTTTGTGCTGAATGAGTTCTCATATGCTGCTGTTAAGCTCACAGCAAAATTAGTAATTATAGAGAAAATACAGGGTTGCTCGTCTGTGCGATTTCAAACAGCCTTACTTTCACATCTGCTTCTGCAAATGATCCCCTCAGCCATGCCTCAGGACGGCAGCCTGCGCTAATTACCAGCTAAACTAGTTTGGCTTATTTCGACAAATTATTAGGACTTTATCTTAAGTGGACCAGAACTCAATCCTGGAGCAAAAAGGTTATTTGGCACACGGGATCAGTGCTGCAGTATATTGCAGGAATCATTGCTGCGGTGTTTACAGTTTAAAAAAAATCTTTTGAACATTCTAATATTTTTAAAAACTGAAAAGACAGTGGAAAGGCAAACATCACAGAGAACATTTAAAGAACATTGTTAGGTTTGCAACTACACTACACGTCAAAACTGTGTATTTTTTCCACATTTTAGAATACTAGTCAAACCATGGAATAACACAATTGTAAAATGATGTTGTGACTGAAAGCATCCGAAATAAATGAATTCTGTTATATTTTAGCATCTTTGACTATCACACACTTGGCATTTTATCATTCAGCTTCTTGAGTTCTCAACCTGAGAAGACCTTTAAACAGCAGGCTATTGAAGGAATTTAAATTGGACGTTTATTGACTGCTTTTTTATTCCTTTTTGGTCCAAGTCAACCATAAAAATTTTGTTTTCTAACGAAAGAAATTAATATGTTGACAGTGATATTTTTTGCACAAAAGTCATTTCAATCATTGAAACATACACCTTCAGATTAAATGATTTTTAAAATCATGCGAAACACTTTAACCGGAATGTTTGGCCCGGTAGTGTACATATTTTTCGCGTGAAATAATACGGTAGGGTTGTCAAGTATTCAAAATAACTGTAATATACCGTGATTATAGATAATGTGCTAATACTACACAAATGATCATATAAATTACTCAGCATTTATTTAAAAAATTGCCATAAGAGCAACAATGGTTACCTCTCTCCCTGCTTCTCTGCTCTTTTATCTTCAGGATGTTTCAGTGGCCAAAAAAAGTTTGACTTCATTTGACTGATAGCATTATTTATTTGAAATATTCATTCTGATTGGCCAGTCGCGACATTTGCAGGTTTGTTATTCCCAGATAACAACCTTTCAAAACCAACAACACACCCGAATGCAGCAACACACCCCAATGCAGGTAACCCGAGTGCAGCAAATCCTTGACTTTTATTTTGACAAATGAAATTTACATTTGTTTTTTACATTTCAATAACATGTATGACATTATATTTACAAATGATGAAACCAAATTGGCTGTTCGTGACATTTGAAAATCGTTTCTTACCTTTAACCCAAAAGTAAACAGCCTTTCCTCACAGAAGGTCTGCAAAAATAGGGCCGCTTCTTAAGAGGGTACAAAACATTACATAGATGACAGCTCTAATGGTAATAATAATCTATTCAAGATTTACATTTAGCAGACTATGGGTCCACTAGATATCAAACCCCATGAACTTGGCATTGCTAATGCCATGTTAATCCGGATGAGTCACAGGAATGCATGATATAGGAATACATTTGCTCTGGTGCTTTGTAGATTACATTGCACAAATTGTCAAGATGCCATGTTTTGTTCTTTTGAGTGTAACCCATGATGGTCATAGATTCTCATCTTTGTGTTTCTGTATTTCTCTGTTTTGTTGTAAGGTCACGTGCAGAAGGGTCCAGATTCCTGAGGTGGGCCTTGCGGACTGGAAGGATGCTGAAAACAAGAAGAACCCCTCCCCCAAAAGCGCCAGCCCTCGTGTTCTTAACCCCCTGCGCCTTTTCGCCCGGGGATCCCCTGGGCTCAAGAGCAACATGAGGGAGATAACGTATTTGGAAAACATAGAGGACTCCTGGGACTGGTTATCTAACCTGACAGATGTTAGAGAGGCGCACAGCAGGACTAGACGCAGACCTATCGTGAAAACTGGCAAGTTCAAAAAAATGTTCGGCTGGGGAGACTTCAACTCCAACATCAAGACTGTTAAATTGAACCTCCTCATAACGGGAAAGATAGTGGACCATGGAAACGGTACGTTCAGTGTATACTTCCGCCACAACTCCACGGGTCTGGGGAACGTCTCCGTCAGTCTGGTGCCGCCTTCTAAGGTGGTGGAGTTTGAGATCGCTAAGCAGTCGACGCTGGAGACCAAAGACTCCAAATCTTTCAACTGTCGCATTGAGTACCAGAAAACAGACCGCAGCAAAAAGACTTCACACTGCAACTTTGACCCGTCCAACGTGTGTTACCAAGAGTCCACCCAGAGCCACGTCTCCTGGCTCTGCTCGAAACCCTTCAAAGTCATATGCATCTACATCGCTTTCTACAGCGTTGACTATAAACTGGTGCAGAAGATCTGCCCAGATTACAACTATCACAGTGAAACACCATACGCTTCCACAGGTTAACGCTCATGTGGAACAAAGCGTGGATCTTCAACGGTGATGGTCATGAGAAACAGAGCATGGTCCACCGTGTTATCACATGCTGACGTCGAACCTCATTTTTTCCTTCTGATTTAAAAGCTATTAATACACATCCATATGTTTTGCATTAGGCTAAACTACTGTAATGTGCTTCACCCTTTGCTATTTGTGATACAGCAGTCAAAATGTTTTACTGGCTAAAAATTGACCAGATCTTTTAACAGAACACTTCACATCCTGCTCAGATTGGATTTTCTTTCAGAAAACACCATCTATTGCTATTTGTCGAACTAATAAATCTCCAACCCACAATGGATAGAGTATATACGCAAAATGCCTTTTCATTGTGCGGTTTATGTGTGTGTTAGTACGTATGTGTGTTATATTGAGCAGCATGGCCACTTTTTGCACTGTTGTTTAGAACAAAATCGTGGAAACTATTTCAATGTGAAAAGAGTAAACAGTAATCGGAAATAGGGGTGCAATCGGGTCATATCATTCAGCGAAGACGTCACGTACAAATTGTTCTTAGTCATTTTGTATTTCACAAAAGATCTATGTTTAAATTGAGATTGTGTATAACTTCAAAGAGTAATTTGCGACGTCTCACGAGAGCACGATTCAGCGGACAGGTGGATTTAGTGAATCTGGCAGCCGGTTAACAACCCTTTGTCATGGTCTCGCCACAGAGATCCACATTTCCAGGCTCTAATTAACATTAATTATAGTGAGAAATTTCACTTACAAACCATGACAGAAGGGACTGAAGCCAAAAACTGAAATTTAGCACGTCAGTCATGAAGCGAAGCTCTATTCACGCCAGTGACTTTGGACTGGAATCAAACTCTTATTCTTTTGACAGGTATTTGTCCTCAAGAAGTGATCTCATATCATATAGAAGAGCTCGGTTGCCAATTTATGCAAACGCAAAATCAAAAGATAAGATTCATTTAAAAGAAAATAATAAAGGGTTATTTCATTTCTTTTTCGAGTATACTTCATTCTTTTAATTTGAAACAGTATGTACATATGAACTGATGTTGTTTTTGTTACATTTTAGTCTAATGTCAGTGTGTCACAATGAACCAGTTGAAATGCCATAGTCTGATAATCAGAACTGCAATTCTCAGGTTCCATATGTGTGTGCCAAATAGTTTATCCAGTTTATTTCATTCTTCCCATATCAGGGGTAAAATAGTCAGATTCAAACAGATAACTGTATTGATCACTCCGCACCACTGTATTGCCACTGTACGTAAACATCTAGAAAGCATCAATATTATGATGAGCTGTATTTAGTTGATAATCCAGTGTGCAATTTTGTGAATAGTGTATAAATGTGACGATATAAACCGTGTGTATTTTGTCTTTCAAGATATAAATTAGTTTCTTTAATCCCAATACAGTATGAACTTTTCCTACTTTGGTGTTTTACAGTTGTTGCAAATTGACAGATTTTAGTGATCTGGCTTGTCACAGCTTTAATTTCCAAACTGCAAATTGTGCTTTATATTTGTCCTTTCTGTAAAATACAAGAAAAACAAAGCTTAATTTTGTCAGCTTTCTTTATCAGTATTACGTAACCCTTTATGGTTCATATTGTCACTGTCTTTCCAAAACCTTGGATGTCCAAATTTGCTGCAGGATGACAAAACACTGTACTTTTAAATGATTTAATACCGTGTAGTCCAAGTTGACAAGCACTTTTTTAATTCATAATTGCTTAAATATCTGCAAAACCCAGTGACAAACAAAGGGTGAATTATTAAAAATCTAAATATGGAAATACGAGGTCTTAGAAAGACAGCAGTGATATGTTGTAACAGTTGTGTAGTTTGTTAATTAGATTATTGGACATAAAACGGCTCCAAAAACTAAAATGAATGAAAAAATATTAAAATGTTGGCAACTTAAAACATGTATTTTTAAGTATAAATATGTTGTAATGTTTCTTTCTTTAATCTGCAAACTGAGTGAAACTTTATTATTATACTTGAGATTTGTTCAAAGCCCAGAAAAACATAATTTAATAGGAATTCAAGGAACACATCAGCATGTGCCATCTTGCCTGTGGGTGACCCACGGAAAAAGCCTAAGCGACAAAAGCAAATGCCATGTGGTTTCTATAAAAAGCCCTTTTAATTCCTATAAAAGAGATTGATGCTAATAGTCAAGTCAGGTTGCATTATCGCCATGCTCTTACCACTGAGCTACAAGAAAGCTAGTTACCAGTGTTTGGATTCTGGCTTGTGGTCTCAATCCTCTGCTCACTATATTGTAGCAAACCACCCAACTTTAACCAAATGTACATGTTAACTATACAATAAAAGTGGATGGGGACCAACAACACACAAACACAGTCAATATTTACCCCTGTTGTACCGAAGAGCATCTTGGGTATTCCATGATGAGCAACTCAGTAAGGAAGTCTTACAGAGTCAATGATGAAAAAAAATATTTTCTTCAGGTGAACTATCCTTTTAATCTTTTCTTCCGTTCGAGTGAACTGTCATGTTTTTTGACTTTTTGGACGCCCTCCTTCCCACCAACTCAAAAAGAGAGCAAAAGAACAAAAGGCAAAACTGAATTGTCTGTGTGAAGCCTCATTGTCTCATTAGCTCAGCGGTGCACTTACAAATTGTCACGCAGACAGACAGGAGCGGAGAGAGGCTTTCTTATAGTGTGATGTTATCACAGAGTTCCCTAGGAGCCATGGAAAACAGTCGGCATGAAGCGGCATGTTGGCGCGGGAACAGATCCGTGTTTGATAGCTCAGATTATGGACTGCATGCTGTTTGCTTTAATTAGCCCTGATTTTCCCATCATGGTGGGTGCGAGAGCAATGCGACGAGACTGCCGCAGAGACCACAATGGTCATGGCACCACAACTTGTGCTCCTGTTTATCTGCTGTTTCAGGCCCAGGTACAAATGCTGTGAAAAACAAAAATGTAAATAATTTAATCTGAAACAAGATAGTGCTTCTGTATTCCATGTTTTGATCTTTACCTTTTTCAACATTCGTTAAAGGAACCACAGTAGGAAAAATATATCAAATACAAAAGAAGATATTTGGAAAGAGTGTAGGAAAGCAAACTGTTCTGGGGAACCTTTTACTACCATTGTCACCTCAGGAATCTACTATGGTAGTCAATGGTGCCCAAGAATTTAAGTTACAAACATTCTTCCAAATATCTTTCTCTGTGTTCATCGGAACAAAGAAATGCATAGACAACTCGAGGGTGAGTAAATAATGACAAAATTATGTTTTCGAGTGAACGGTTCCTTTAAATGTGTTATTACAATGAAGTGTCTTACAATGATTTACAAAACACCTCTGAATGCTGAAAAACTTTTAATGAGTTAATGCAGGAATTCTTGCAGACCGTATTTGTTTAAAAGATGGAACAAACTCCAGAATCTTCACAAAACAGGTCCTTTAACAGAACAAGTCGGTAAAGCATGACACCCAGTCCTCCGAAATTCTGTCAGTTTGACTGTATGATCTGTCCTTCTCAATCCATCCATACGACATACACAGTAATAATGGCACACTCTGATGCTCAGCATCCAAATATTTCCTGAATACAGAGGACAGTGTGTTTAAAGATGGATTGTCTTGACTACAGTTCGATCAGTTTACACGAATGCAATTGTGGGGCAACAATTCACCTTACTAACAACAACTAAAAACTAGTCTGTATTGCAGACCATCTCCAGGGAAGCAACATTAAAAACATTGTTCATATTTAGAAGACTAAATGTCACTTTGCATGATTTAGTCATACGTTAAGGGGCGAGACACAAACAATAATTCTGTTTGTTACACACATCGATACAAACATCTGAAATGCATATTGTCCACAATATGGAATAGTACTAGCATTTTTCATCCCCACGTGATTAAACTGTGTCTTCACATAGAAATCGTGCCATCAATATGGGGCATATCTATCTTTTCCAAAACGATAAAGAAATGACCTTGCGCTCATCATGTTAACGTTATTAAATGTCTTGTTTCACAACTAAACATTTGGAATAATATATTATTTCCCTTCTGAAGCATTCCATATCAAAACAGCGAGACTTTGGGAACTATAGTGCAACAGGGAAGAGGCCTGGTCTCGTGGGACAAGGCAGGCACAGAGTAGAACTGAGAGAATGCTCCACACAAGAGTCATGGCAGATAGTTTAAGGCTGTTTGAAGTGACGGTAAGATTCGCAAAATAAAGCTCGGATGCCGAACCCATCGCTCGGGAATTTCTTTCCCAGTAGCATGCTTTCGGCTTTGAGGACGATGGGATAGAGTTGGAACTCTGTGGTTTTCTGGCGTTTGTCCCAGGACAGGCCCCAGAGAGCAGCAGTAATGTTGTCAAGACTGTTTCAGGCGCTTCCTTGGCAGGCCGAAGGGGGGGCACTGTGCTGACGCGAGCGCGCGGAAAGCCTCCGCCACTAAGTGAGGATGAGACTGGATCATTGACTTCCACCCTGCGGTCTCCATTATATCTGTGGCGTGGCTGTCAGGAAAGGGTGAAGATATTTTAGTATTCACACATTAAAAATCAATAACAGCTTTGTGGATTCATCTAGCCAAATGGAGTAAAGAAATAATAGAAGATTTAAAGGTTAAAGAGATGAAATGATTAAAGCAACGTTGAAGATGATAAATTCATTCAAAGCGGATACACAATAACTGCACTTGTTTCTACAAGCAAGACACCAGGGAACTACAGTGCCTTGCAAAAGTATTCACCCCCTTCATATTATTCACGTTTTGTTATGTTGCTGCCTTATCTTAAACTTCTTCAAATGTTTTTTTTACATTAATATGCACCCCATGCACTATAATGTCAAAACAAAAAATAGATTTGTGATGTAGAACTTACCACATTTTGGATTCAATTTATTGTCATTACACACAAACAAGTACAGTGCAACGTAAACAAAAAATAGAAAGAACAGTACATTGCATAGGTATTCATACCCTAACTTAGTAGTTGGGTAAAGCACCTTTAGAGACGCCAATCTTTTAGGGTATGATGTGACAAGCTTTACACATCTGCATTTGGCAATTTTCTGCCCTTCCCCTCAGATCCTCTCAAACTCTGTCAGGTTGGATGGAGATCATCAGTAGACAGACATTTTCAGGTTTGTACAGAGATGCTGTTTCCACCACACTTTACTATTGAGATGGTATAGTACAGGTGTTGAGCAGTGCCTGGTTTTCTCAAGACACGATGAATGAAACTGAGATTATCAGACCAGAGAATCTTGTTTCTGACCGTTTAAAAGATTCGTTGAAGTACGTTTTAGCATATTTGAAGTTTTCATGTGTCTTCACTGAGCAAAGGCTCGAGTCTGGTCACTGGGCCATAAAGCCCAGATTGGTGGAGTGTTGCAGTGATGTTTGTTCTTCTGTAAGTTTCTCCCATCGCCATTTATGATCATGAAGCTCAACCAGAGTGATCATCAGCCTCTTGGTCACCGCTCTAACCAAGACCCTTTTTCATCGATGGCTCTGTTTGGACAGGAGGTCAGCTCAAGTAAGAGATCCGGTGGTTCCAGACCGCTTTCATTAAGGATTAATGGAGGCTACATGCTTCTGTGAACCTTCAATGCAGCATTCTTTTTCAGAAGTCTTCCCCAGATCTGTGTCTTGATATAATCCTGTCTCAGAGCTCAACTGGCAGTTCGTTTGACCTCATGTCTTGGTTTTTACTTTGATATGGATTTTTAGCTGTTGCACCTTTTTTGAGAGCTATGTACTGTATAGCTCCAAATCATAATGATTCAATTAAATTAGCTACAGGTTAGCTCCATTTCAAGTTTCAAACATCAACAAGCACAACAAATGCTTCTGCGCTATATTTCAAGTGTTCCAGAAAAGGGTATGAATATTTATGCAATGTACTTATTTCAGTTTTTAATTAATTTCCAAAGTTGTCACAAATGTTTTTTTTTGTTTTGTCATTATTGTGCATGAGTATAGATTCGTGCATTTTTTTATTTATTTAAAGTAATTTAAGATAATGCAGCATCATAACAAAAATATGAGTTAAATGAAGGGGGATGAATACTTTTGCAAGGCACTGTATAATAGAGACATATTTATAATGTTTATAATGCAGAAATGTTATCTTTCCTTGACGTTTCAGACAGTCAGAGTCTATTAATAGCCGGTATCAAGAGATACGGAGGCTGAGGGTACCAGATGAACAGCTCGGGCTGCCCAGAACCTAAAACAATGAATTCTAATGCATCTAAGATAGCAGATAAGAGCTCGGTATTAATCTTGTGTCACATATATCAGCTAATTACATACTTGCTATTCCAGTTTTTCCCATCTTTACAGCCCAGCTGTCGGAGGACACTGCACCTATGGATAAGATAGAAGAAAAACACTTTCATTCTCAGGCTGGTAAACAGCCATGGCAGCAGGAATTTATCAAGCGGAGTTTCTTTGGCGGCGCTTGCCTGTTGATAAAATCTATGGCCTGTGCTTTGAGCTGCTCGGCGCTGTGCAAGTCGGCCAGGATGAGGGTATCTGCCACGTTCTCCACCGAGAGACTGTTGCAAAGGGCTTCCTCACACATGACCTTTAAACGCTCCAGAGCGTACTGCCAGAACAACACAATGCACACGCATGCAAGAGACTTTTAGAGAACAACACTAGAACAGGTTTTCGCTGTTATTTTTACCAGTATTTTGTTCACATCTCTTAAATTGTAACTGGGTATCAATATAAACATATAACTTATGAAAGGTTCACACCTATAAAAAAATAACACCAAGTTTCCTTCCGGCTCTCAAATGAGCCTCATATTTCCTGGTGGAAAACATCTGTCATGTTCATCAGTCATATTAACAGATTTTACATTGAAGGGGTCTGTACTAAAAAAGGCTGATCAGGGCTCTAGACTGTGACCAAAATGCTTGAAAAATGCGATCGTTTTTTATAACGTGCGAGTTAAAATGTCATTTAATGTGATTTATGAGTGGTGAATTATGCGCTTGTGATAAGTGCAGGAAAGAGCGAGCAGAGAGCTCGTGCCATCCCTCTGTCTCCAAACTAAAGTGTGTGTTTGACTTCATTCTGTGTTGCGCAGACCGAACGGCATAAAAGAGCTTTCAAAACGCATATTTCGATCGTTCTGCGTAGCTCGCAATAAAGTCGAACACAAGTCGGTTTCAGAACTGTCTCTCTCCTGCACACCTAAATCAAAAGCAAGGTCAGAAGACAGGATCCATGTTTCACGTGGCGCATTCTGAGAATATTTTACCTGAGACAGCCGGGTGTGAATGTGCTCAAAAACATGTTGCCTTTTCTTCCCTGACAAGCGTTCCGCACATGCAGCTGACCTATCCAGTGAAGTGTTTTCCTTGTTAACTTGTAATTTTTGCGATGTCCTAACAGCTGTGAAAAACAAACAGCGCATTCAGTGTCTGCCTATGTCCGATTTGCGACTCGTTTGAACCGATTCCTTTTGAGGAAACCCATCACATCAGTCGCTCAAAACACCTTGGACCAAATAGACCATTTAACAAGAATGGTTAGTAAGATTAAGTCTACAAAGTTTATTTATGGCAATGTGTAGTAAAGTTCATACATGATAACTTAGTTCTGAGTTACTTTTGAGTTTTGAGCCAGCTAATTTAATTCTATGTGGTAAAAATAAAGAGGTGGCAAAATTACAGCATTTTACAAATAGGGCAATAAAGGAAGATTGTGAAGAGTGACAGGTTATAGTTTGATCAGGTCAATTCATAGCCAAAATATAACTTGAATTCTAAACTAAATAATAATGCAAGGTCATTTGATTACTAAAAAAAGGGTGCGACCAAATTGTAAGTTGGGGAAAAATGAGTCTAGAGCCCTGCTAACTCTACAATAAGTTGTCATTTGTTAGATCAGCTCTCTATTGTTCGGTCGTGTTAATATTGCACATTTACTATTGTTAAAGGAATAGTTTGTCCAAAAATAAAACTTCTCTCATCATTTACTCACCCAGAAGTTGTTCCAAACCTATACATTTTCTTGTTGTGCTGAACACAAGCTGGTTTCTTCCTACTATGGTAGTCAATGGTGCCCAGAACTGATTGGTTTCCCACATTCTTCAAAATATCTTGTTATGCATTCAACAGAAATGTATATAGAAATTATATAGCTTTGGAATAACTTCAGGGTGAGTATATGACAGAATTCATATTTTTGTGTGAACTATCCATTTAACAGATACAATTTTTGATTATAAAATTGCAGCAGTAAATGTTGAAATTAACAAACCATGATAGATCCTATACATGTAATAAAATGTATGTAATGAATTATGTACATGTATTGCTTATTGTTAGTTCAAGTTAACTAATGTAGTTAATCATGTCACCAAGTGTAACCTGAAAGTTCAAATATGGCAAACATTTATTTGCAGACTTACTTTATCAGCAGCGGCTAATAAATTATCAGCCATTTTCTCTAAATTAGGTGCTTTTCCTGTGTATATGAAGCCCATCATTTCTTTAAAAACCTCTGGTTCCACATCACTGATGTCCACTCGGTTCTGTGAGATAAGACACATGTGAAATTTTTAAATAAATGTATATAGTTCACCCCCACAAAAAATCTGGCATATAGATATATATAAAAAAGCAAAGTACCTAAAACAATATTGCAATATAAGAGCATCAAATGCGTACCTTTTTACTCTCTTCCATTTCATGCTCAAACATGGCATTAAACACGGGTGATCTTGCTGCCAAAAAAGTAATAAATCTGTCAGTCAAATACGAGCTTCTCTGGATACATGGCCACACTACAGACATGACACAAATGTCCAGTTTTCATTATGTTATTCCCGACCAACAACTCTACTCAAAGACGAAAACAAAGCCAGAAGAAGTCACACCCGCTAGTCGTCCTCTAAAGACATTAAAGGTGCATCAGAGTGTAGATTTTCAGTGATGAATCTAGATCTGTCATACTGAAGAATTACAACCTCAAAAAGTGAAAAATTACTGTCAAGGTCACACGTACTGTCTAACTGCACACACATAGCCCCGCATAAGGGTGGGTGCTGAGCTAGCGCAGCCGGGATAAAGGGGTAGGACACGGAGCTGGTGTCGTCAGCAGGGCTGGGGGTCTGGATTAGACTCACCTGCCAGAATGGATTTGTGGGCTTTGAACTCCTGCCCGCCCACATAAAGAGAGCAGTCCGTGAACCTTGAGCACTCCCACAAGTTCCCCAGGTCATCAGACAACTGGCATTCTGGAACCTTCAGCATGTTCATATTGGACTGTCCGGAGATGTTCACCGAATCCTGGACAACACTCACCTAATAAACATGAATTATAAGGTAAATATACAGTAAGGTACAGCCATGCAATGTGACTGAATCGTTTAATTACACAAAGAACACTGCAGCCTCAATGGGAAAAAATACAAATCCTGTCTAAGTGCTTCTATACTTTTTCAATGTACAAAGAGAGTTCTAGCAAACTGGTTAAACATTCAGATCTTTAAGAGGTTTGAGTGAATTGATGTCAATTAAATGCAAAATGTTAATAAAATAAATAAAAACATCTCTGCAGTTACTAGAAACACAATTGACAAATATCTCCTGCAGTTGTTTAATGGTTTTTTTCTGCAAACACTCACCTACTATTGTCCAATTAATGAGGGGAAACATATAATATCAATTTGCATTTAGTTTCTAATTTGCTTTGTGATATTGGCAATTTTCCTGCAAATATTGTACCTCGTAGCGGATCTCACCAGGCATGCCAGCTATTTTTCAAGCAAGACTCATAATTGTGTTACAGTAAATTCATTTGACAACCCATTTCATTTGGCGCTCGAGGTGACGTCTCTATTCTACTAGTTTCTGAAGAGAAGGGCAATCCGTCAAGCAACTACTAGCATATTCATACAAATGGCACAGGGCGCACTACGTGCAGGAAATTCATTCTGCGATCTACGTCAGGAGAATACTATACTGTAAAGTCACTGATCATTTGGATTTCACATTACAGAAATATTTTGATAAATCACGTACAAATCCTCCAAATGAACTCGTAAGCATGAGTGAAAGGCAGATTTGGAACACGTGCTTGCTATGAAATTTGCCTTGGATTTATAAACAAATGACAAATGATCAAGGCTCAGAGAAACTGCAAATACAACAGCTATTCAAAACACTGAATACCCAGTATGCATTATAATACCAATTTATCACTCAAGTCTAAAATGCATTTTTAAACATTTCATCAGACGGGCTTAACCTGAACGATACGTTCACAAGCTGAGGATTTGAATCAGAGATACTGAACACATTATGCAGTAAACGCATACTTGCCTCGCAGAATAATGTGAGTTTATCATCTGGTAGCAGCCCGTTTGCTTCATCAAGCAGAAAATCTCTTCTAATAAATTTTTTGAAGCCCCAGTCTTTGCCCTGGACGAACCGATAGGCTCTTTGGCTTTCTGCATTGGGAAGACAGGGCACAAATACTTAGTTTATCAGTGTCTAAGAATTTGTGTCTAAAACGCTGGAAATCGCAAATTCAACTTCATTTAGAACACTCAAAAACCAGTGTTGAGTCAAAAAGGGAAAAAAACGTATATATTTAACCCAACAATGAGTAATTTGGAATTAAACAACCCGGCATAGGTTTATTTTATAACTCAATGGTTTGGTTTGACCCTTTTTGATCCAACACTGGGTAAAAAATATACATATTGTGTATGTTACAGTGATGAGGGTCTTACCCATAGCTTTTGTCTCCTCTCTTTTAGCATTCAGTAAAGAAAACTTGAACTTGGCTCTGACTTCACTTTTCGGACAACTAACTAGTAGCAAATACAGCGATAGATAATCTTTACTTTCATCATCGAGTCCCTTCGGATTGACCCGCAGGCACCTGAAGACACATAAAAGAGAGATGTTATAAAGCTGAATGAATGAAAACAAAGCAGCATAACTGAATAACACAAATAATGTTTGGAAAGCCTCACCATTTCATTTTATCGTTAGGTCCTGAAGAGAAGGTAGAGCTCTTCAATACTTCACCCATCTCTTCTCGACAGAAGCTAAAGTTATTTATGGTCCACATGTAAGAAAACTTCACTACCTTGACCTAACAGATAAAGGATCAACATCAGCGAGGTGAGATAACTGTCAACACATATATCGATATGCTGTCTTTCATAGAAGACCACACTATGGTTACTATGACAACTGTCCCTTTAAGTCTTACAGGTCTTACGTTTGGGTTGGCATTATTATACCAAAACAAACCAGCATGACCACATTGTGATAAGCAAAGCTCGAGTTTCATTATCGCTTGCACTATAAATTGTCATTCTATCTACTTTAATGCACCGATTACCCTTTATTAGATCAAACTGTGCAAACCACTGTAACACGAGATCACAACATGCAATTACTTGAACCACACCGTCACAGAGTGACATCAGAAAAGTCTTTTGAACATCATTTCATAAATGATCAAATGTTCAGAAAATATAACACGTCATTTATCAGGGTCTCACCTGGGTATAGCACCAGCTTTCTGCCACAGGGCCACTGGCCATCTCCCCTGGAGGAGGAGGGGTTGGGACCCCCGACATGGTCAGCTCTCCTCCCACTACAAGAAGCGCTGACGGTCCCAAAGCATTCGCCACTAAACCTTTATGGAAACACAGAGCAAAGGCGTTGTTTAAGAAAAATAAACAGCAGCAATTTCTTCCCCTCCACCTGACCTGAAAATATCAGATCCTTGACTTTGCCATCAGCAAGCCATTTCGTGGTCAAATGAGAGCTAGGGCAAAACCTGACTCAGGGCACAGAATTTATCAAAACACATTTAGGTTTCTATGCGGAAAAAAGGAAAATAGGCCTTGTGAAGCCTAGGACATCGGAAGAATGCAATATCACAGTCCATGTAAAGCGTGACAGAACAACAACATTGAAAATTATGTTTTTAAAAATAGTCTCTGAAAATGCACCCCCAAAATACCCCCCCCCCCAAAAAATGCAGCCGTGTTTGATGATGCCACAAACACCATTATCAGTTGTGTCCTACAACGTCATCTGATTGCTTGTTGGCACAGGCCTGATAGGCAGGCCTGTACTTGCCCTTGTTGACAAAGGTATAGTCAAGGGCATGTTAGTTGTACTTTTTATAAACCAACGTTATCTCAGACAAAGCCAGCTGACTATATTTCACTCCTAACTAAATTATTTTGACTTTGCATAATAAAAACTACAGCTCAATATGCTAAATCTGAGATGAAACCAGACAGGCCAACCAACTTACCGAAACTTCACCAAAAACCTTATATTTCATTTCTTAATGTCATTGTGATGTATGAGGTAAATACTGAGGAAACAAGTGTGTGCTTCACTGTGATACTACAGTTGTTCCAAAGATTTCACATCCCAACCTGTAAATAGAAATACACATCTTATCATATAATAAACTTTGCAGTCAAAATAGTTTTAAAATTAGAAATCAAATGAGTTTTAATAGCAAAGTAGGATAGAAAAATAAAGCAACAAAGTAGTAAAGCAGAAGCAAACTATGGATAAGATCAGTACAGCATGCATGATGAGATCCTAATGAAATCATATACTTTTATTACATTCAGTTGCGTCAAAAATCAGATTTGACATTTATAAATGTCAATACAAAACACACTTCCCAATACTCTGCAAACATAATTACATTTAAGCAATATTCATGCACCATGTTTTGTAAATAACACGAACTCATCTGACTGTTTACAAACATCATTTGGATATTTGCAGAGTTCAGGGAGTCCAAATCCGGATTGACTGCTCTTACATTCAGTTGACAACCGATTCAACTAAACCTATTAAAAATAAATGTTTACTACGTAAGCCTGAATAACAAGTAATAGATTCTGTGTTATGTTTATATTAAAATAAGATTGTTTTCCAGGCTCGGCCACTACAGCAAAAGCTTTAAAGCAAACACCAGCATGAATCTACTTTAAAAAAAAAGAATATGGCCATTTCTATAGGCTATATATCATTAACTAAAATCTCAGTAAACCAATAAAATAATCTGGCCCCGTTGGGACAAAAGGAATGAAGTCTTTTGTCTCAGCTAGTCAGATTCTTGTCGGCTAGTTGGCTATGTGGTTAGCAAGCTAAACTATGTCCACAACATTGACAAAAGTAGATCGGTTAAACCACAAACCTTTCCTCGACATTCTGTCAATACTGTTAAAGTCAAAGGTCAGACGCTTCTCGGGGACCTGCTATGTTTAATCGGCTCTATTTGAGACTGAAGTATATATGTATATTTTCAAAAGCAGCCCATCTCAGTAGCTTGCAGTCTGCTGCTTATCCTGCCAGTGAAGGATCCGAGAGCACAGCAGTGTGGAGCACAGACGGCCGCAATCGCGTCTTGTCGTGTGCAAGTCCCGGTTACGCCGAGAGGGGGCGCGCCTCGGCCCAACAATACAGCTCTTGTTGTACTTCCATGGAGTCGTGGATTTGTCAGATGCTTTTACCCACCGCATTTCATCTACGATATAGGGCCCGGTTTCACAGACAAGGCGTAAGGCTAGTCCCAGACTTAAATAAATGTTTGAGCTGAAAATAACTGGCCCTAACATATCGTAAAATATGTCAGTGCCATTGTTTTGTCTAAAGATGCACACAGGTATATATAATAAATAATTTGTATAAAAGTGACTAATATCCTAATCCAACTAAGGCGTAGTCCTGGTTTAACCTTGTCTGTGAAACTGGACCTATATGTTTAGCAGTGTGTGTTTTACTTGGGTATCGAACCCATGGCCTTTGCTCAACTGAGGCAATACTTTACCAACCGAGCATTTGAAATATAACTCAATTGTATAAAGTTCTTCTAATGAATAAAAAATATATGCAAAATGTATTAAAATAAAAGTATAACATTATCTGTAACTTTTTCCTCTGTCGCCATCTCTGTATGAAAGATAAACTTACAGGTTGTTATACTGTTTAGCCTACTGTATTATTACATGTGTCCAAGTCATGCTGCATAAAACCTAGACAACTCAAATCATTATTATAAGCTAACCATTGCGAAGGTATAAAGAGGCAGTTTTTTACACTTGTTTAATATCTGATACTTGTTCGTTTTTAACCAAACAATCATGGCTTGTATCTTTAGATCCTTTCATTACTCTTAGGAGAGTGAATTATGAATCGAAAGCAGTGGAAAAGGTTACACTTCTTTACATTGGTGTTGCTGTTACATGTTTCAACAGCATGTCCTAGCACTTAGCTTGCAGTTAGCCTGTTTGGTCGGTTTTGCGTTTTACAGTTTGTCGAGCACTGTTAAAGATTAATCAAAACGTAGTTTTTGTTTTGTCCATTTAAAAAATATTCACACATTCAAATAATTCACCAGTCTGCCCAATGGTAAAGCTGAGTAGACAAGATAATATTTTACTCACCCCCATATTGTTTAGGGTGAATAGGGTTATTTCGCTATATAGGTTTGGGATTGTGTTGGCTGAGTATCTACTTGTTGCTCACTTCAGACCTTCACTACACATCTGATCTGTTTAAAAACAAAATAAGCACAAATACGCACTGCTTGTGTGGCATGTTGATTTCCAGTGCTTCTGTGCCGATGCCTCTTCCCTCATTGTGTCCTCTAAGCGCTCTGATGTCATTCTCCTGACACACAAAAAGGAGCTTTGGTTAAGCCACCCTAAAACAATGTGCTGTGATTATACCCCCAGGCCTTGTGATAACTTATTCCCATTCACATCAGCAAAGAAGTATCAAACTGTTGTAATGGGATACCATTTTACATGGGTGCCAAGGTTCCCAAAGCGAATATTTCACGGGTTACATACCTTGGTTGTAAGGTCAAGTCTTTGTTAACCGTGAATTGTAAAGAATAATGTACATTTGGGGAGAAAAACAAAATGAAGTATGTGCTTGATTTTTATCAATGGACAACATTTTCACCAGTCTATAAAATACTGATTTCACACAATGCAGTCTCATTTGAAAACTCATATAACTAGTGCAAATTAGCATTTACATTGCCTGTGAACATGTTGACATAATGTGCAAAGAAACCATGTGCTGCATGTTGAACACAACAATTTTAATAGATTCTTAAGTGATGGAAAAGAGTAAAACATTTTGTATCCATCAACGCCTCTGAATAATAATGGCTCAATATTCACAAATACTGTAAAGTGGCAAATTGAAAAGAAGTGACAATCAAAGCAATAGAAATGAAGAATAGTGTCTTAATTGCACAAATCAGCCATTCCCTTTAAACACTCGGCAGTGTGATAAGAACATCTTAAAATTGATGACAGGGGGCAAGGTCACGATGAATGTGAATACAGTTAAATGATCATCATACAGTTTGACAAGCTTTGAAATGTCTAATTTTCTGTCTCATTCTATGATGTTGCTTCTAACTAAACTGTAGATGTAGCAATTACAGTCTTGTATACTGCTAGAGTGCACTGGTATGGTAGACAGACCGATCACACTGCCATAAACATTTACAGAAGACTGTACATCACCACAACAAAAAATAAAAGGAACATCTAACATCTGTGCCATATCCAGACTGCACAACAGTGCTATCAAGATGTTACTATTATTGTTTTTGATATATAGCGAAAACACTCTGAGGCTGAATGGCCAGACATATGTAATAATGAGTAAGGAAAATAAAAGCCCAGTGACCAGCTGACCCAGGACTGACCTAATCAAACCACAAATGTGACATGATGACAGCCAAATACAGACTGTCCTTCAGTTTTCTCAAACTCACAGAGTGAACATTGATGAATTCTGAAGTACCTTTCTTTGTCTGCCTTCTTATTTATATTTCAATCTTTCTTTAAGACAAAACTCTTCAGCACTACTTTATTTTACGGTGGCCTTGTTACACATGTTACATGTATTTAGGCTACTATAGTATTTATTATAAATTATGCACAAACCCTATAGTGAGTACATGTAGTTCATTTTTATTACTCAGTACGTAAGTAAATGTATTATCACAATGTAACACGGGCACTGTAAAATTGCAACCAATTCTTTTTATTTACAAAAGCTGACACAAAAGCTGCAAGCATAATGCAGTTTGAAGTTTTTTGCAGTATTATAATGAAATGTAACAAAAAACATTATGTCCGAACAATCATACCATTAAAATGTTTCTCCTAAAATAGAACATCCTTATTTATTCAGTCTCATGCAATTACAAACTCATGTAATATAATTTTTTTGGAACACGCCAGCATAAAATTTGAAAGAATTAAAGGCATGAAAATGATGTCATAATTTACTCACCCTGTCATTCATTTCAAACCTGTATGACTTTCTTTCTTCTACAGAACTTCAAAAAGTATTTTGAAGAAAGTTGGTAACCAAACAATGGTGGTACCCAATGACTTGCATTGGTTCTGTATCCATAAAATAGAAGTAAATGGGTCCTGCCATTGTTCAGTTACCAATACTGTTACAATGTCTTTTATCTTAAATGACAAGAGGATGAGAAAATGATGACAGCATTTTCAGTTTAAGTGAACTATAATTTAAGAATTACATTGAAATAAAACACCAATTTTAATTAATAATCCAAACAATTTACTTGTTAAACTACATAAAACTAAGTTTATGTGCTATATTGAAGTTTGTGATGTACTTAAAGTCTTCCGAAGTCATGTGTTAGATTTGTGTGAACTGAAAATCATAAATTAAATTACTTGGTAAAAAACAGCACACGGATTTAGAAAAGCATAGCCATGGAAAATAGAATATTAACAGAATTGTACATTTTGGGTCAACTATTTTATGCATTTCCCCCTCTTCTCCACACTTTTAATCACAATATGTTGCTTGTATAAAACACTCTCCCATTCTCTTCTTTTGTCATGACAAGTCACCTTACAGGAAAATGAGTTGCTCTGCTGATTCAAATGAACATTTCATCATCCTTGACATCACCAATGTCCCTTTGAAAGTTTAATTTCATTTAAATGCAATTATGAGGAGTTTTACAACTTTTTTTAAATAAATAACTACACTGAAGGACAAAAAACAGTTTAATCATTGCTAGGTGAAAATATGAAAAACTGAACATATACTGTACATTATTTATCCAATAAACACGCAGCATCATAAATTGTTAATAGTGGTTTTATATTTTTATGCATCCATCCTTATATGCAAATAAAGCAGCAATGTGTTTCTCTTTTTTTAGTGTGGACAGGCAGTGATGTGCACAGCTGGATCAGTGGGAGACCAGCAGGCACACAGAACATTTCACACCCGAGCTGGCAGAGCCACACATACGCATGCACGCACACACACTAAAAGATCTGTGCATGTATAATGAGCTTGATCCTGCTAAATCTATCATTCCCAGAGTCCATGCATGCAGGCCCTTTAATCTCTTTAACAACTGTGTTTGCTGTGTCGTAGCATGGCAGACTGGCCCTGATCATCTGAGACTTTACTCTCTACATAATCCACTGTATTACATTCCTCACTTCAACCAAGAGATCAAAACATTCAACTCTTATAGATCTCGCAAACTGAGGCATTTAAGCAGCTAAAAACATTAAGTGTTTTTTTACACATTCTTTTTTTACAAAAATTTTTACACATCTTGAGCAAATACAAGGTGTGAATGGTGAGACTAAAAACACAATATTTAACATCGTCTGTCTCTAAACATAGTCAATGGCATCCACTTATAATTTTGGCTCTTGTATACCATCACATTTGAATGGCAATTTCTTACAAATTTGCAGTTTACAGTATATTGTTTGCATTGCTCCTTTTGCAATGCTTGCATTACATTGTGACAGGTCCACAATAGGTTATGCACTAAAATGTTCCACACAAACTTTTAGATTCAGACTGAAATTATTTGAGGAAATTAATTTTTTGAAGAATTCTGGTCATGTTTCTTCAAGGGGGCCATTGTTAGATAAACACCAAGTGAACACTGCAGCTGGATGAGTCAAGTTTACTGGCCACCGAAAGCAGTAATGTATTTATTTCTTTAGTATTCTGTTGTTTTTGTTGCTTGGTTGCATTGAATGGTTTTTTTCAACTAAGGCAAATGTTTGATAACAATATGTTTGCATAGTGCACAAAGCTCTTTCATTTCAAAAGCTCCTTTTATCATATGGCTCCTTTTAATATAGTTAAGACATCTGCTGTGTATCACTCTAAATACCATTAGGTAAGGAACGTATTGCAAATTAGCAAACATTAGATTATGCAAAGAATTATAATTTAGACACATAAAACAGCAGCCTCAGCAATGTACCGTGCTAAATGTGTATAGGTAAGGCAAGTAATAGGCCTACACAAAAGAGAAAGTCAAAGATCTGCTAAAATCAAAAGGGTTTTGACACCAAACTTTATTAACCTCTTTCAGATCTTAAATTTAAACTTTTGAGAATAGTGCTACCACATAAAGAAACATTAAATATGGCATAATATTAGAATAGGAAAAACATATTTTATGGAATATTGTGGTGTTTTGTGTGACTTATCTGTGCACTTAATTTTTAGTCAAAAACGTTGACCTCCTTCCACGCTCGAAAAGACTTCCCATCACTTCCTGTCATGAGGCATGGCACCTGAGTCAGGTGGGGAATAATCCTCCACAATTGACTGCAAACTCATATTCAAATATGTTTCCATTTTGTTAGCAATGCCCATCTTCCAATGATCCAATCAGTTCTCGATGTGAGAAATCAAGTCCTGCTCTACATTTTCTTGCCATTTCACTTGAGTATCCCCATTTAATGCCGACTTTAACCTAAACATATATTGAAAAGGGGTTGTCTCCTTGACTCAGTATTTGAGGTGCATTCCTCTTTTGGACTATATCAGGGTTGGTTATTATGTAGCATGAAGAACCAGAGCAGATGCTCTATCATGATGAGATGTCCACTGACAATTACAACCATTCTTCATAGCTCATTTCACATAGACTGATGAGAGAAATTGCACATATTGCTCCCTATTATTAATAGAGCTTCTTTATATAACTAGAATATTTTTCCTGGTTGCTTGTGACATAGAAGCACTGCACTACCTAACAAAAATCTGTATAATTAGTAAAACATTAAACTGGAATCAACAATATCATAATTTTTGATTATTAGCTGAAAATAAAACATGTGTACAGATGTCTAACATTGCTAAAAGTGTTTTGCACGTGGCAGCTCATGCTACAGTGGGTTAAGATCTACACTGTAAAACATCCTGTAAAAACCGACAATGTTCTGGCAGAAATATTAAAATATTCATATAAATATTCATGTAATATTCTAAATACAGTAAAATGACATGGGTTTCTCTGTTTTTGTGTTCTTTTTCTTTTATTTGACAGTTTTTGACTTGTATTCCCCCCAAAAAAGATTCCCATCTTTCACCAGTAGGGGCGTCAGAAATTTTTAGGAAATTTTTTTTCTTCCATGAAATTACATTTTCCTGTAGTTTGACAGTTTTCACTGTATTTCAAAAATCTTTCTTTAAAACAGTTACATTTCGTAGTGTTACAGTTTTTTGGACATTATACGTGAAAAGTCTGTAAAAAGATAACGTAAGATTCTGTAAAAATCTGTTTTTTTACAGCGTAGTTTAAACTCAAAAGGATTTTATATGAAATATAAAATGTTCACATGTAAAGCAATTCAAGTAAGCCATTTAGTTTAATTAGACAATCATTTGTTGATCAAATTCAATGTGATAACATCACTATTTCATCTAACACAATTTAAAAAAGATTACATTTGTAATTTTCATTGTTTGGTTGGACTAAATGCCATCATTATCAATTAATAAATTCTCCACATACGTGCTCACACTGTAAAATATTACCGTAAAAATACGGCCAATTTTAACGGCAAAATACTGTTCTTTTAAAAAACGGTTTAATAATGTTAATTTACAGCCATTGATCTGTAAATTAATTACTCGCTAGTAAAATTAGAACATTCAACCGTAAATCTGTTTACGGAATTTAACCACAAAGAGCTGTATAGCAAACAAAGGCAATCAGAGTTAATCTTTATTTAGTCTGGATTTACATTTAAACAGAGTAATTCAAAACATTACTGTGATAATTTACACAATCCTTTATTACAAAGTAAAATAAGTTTGCACAGTAAGAAATATACAAGTTGTAGGCCTACAATTTAACTTTGCCCTCAGTTAAAACAATTTCCCCATGGACCAATAATTAAAGGGATAACATAATTAAATCCCCTATTTAAAGGGTTTTTTCAGGGGTGAAACAAAATGACGCCATGTTTTACTCAACCTTAAAGTATCGATGATCCTCAGACAAATACAGTCGACGATATAGAAATAAAGTTTGGAAGAGAAAGGCTAACGGGTATGATAACTCAGAATATATTAATAAAAAATACACCCTTTAACAGAGACATCACAGCCAGCGGTGATTTTAAGAAAGACTTGCCGAGGTGAGGCTGCGTTGGGCGGGGTGCATAAGTGAAACCGACTCACTTGTCCGAAACAGTTGGAGCAAATTTTTTAATAGACGCTATCTTTATTAAACGACAGCAGATCTGAACTTTATACACATACATTCTCGTCTAAACAACTCTCAAAACTACATTTTGTTACACAAAACAGTCATATTTTGAAGCTCTTGGCTCGATGACAACAGTAACGTTACTTGCGCAACTAACGTTAGCTAATTTACGGATGACGTTTTTACAAGTCAACGAGAACACGAGTACGCCAGGAGACGGCCATATCTTCCAAGACACTGTCAAGGTAAGTGTTTTTATTTGTATTTATCTATTATTTTATTATATTGCGCTTCGAAACTTATATATTTTGACTGAGCTGCGTGGCGCGAATTACCTAGACTGACACACAAACCAGAGAGTTCTCAAATGGCCACCACTGACGAGCATCAGAAGCGGTGCGGAAGGGGGAAACTGTTAGATAATTCAACGACACTCCTTGACTAAAAGTTGTAGTAGAAACGTTACAGATTCAATCTCAAATTGAAGCTATTTACAAGGTAGTCGATCATGGGAACTAAACCAGTCTAGTTGCTCTCCCCTCCCCCGCCGCTCGGGTTCTTACTCCGCAGCACAAGAGTCAGTGGCGGACCTGCTGAATGAATTCTAGTCAGTGTGACACCTCGCGGTTTTCGTAGCTGCATACATTTCATTTCAAGTCTCGTCTGAAGAAATTCATGGGATTCAAGTTTGATTATTAAATGAGTTTTGTGTCTCCACACACACGTTCTGTTGCAAATACGGTACAGTAGACTGGTGGTTTGCTTCGTTAAATTGG
The DNA here is from genome assembly GCF_947034865.1 of Barbatula barbatula. NCBI lineage: Eukaryota > Metazoa > Chordata > Actinopteri > Cypriniformes > Nemacheilidae > Barbatula > Barbatula barbatula. The sequence goes on from NC_136772.1 coordinate 14,844,890, forward strand.
CGGTAAGCGCATGCAGTACAACGTCGATATATAACATAATAATTTACTTAATAACTTCAAATAAAGTAAAAAATACAGTTTTGTGTGTGTTAGCGCAATATATTACATGTGTGGTATGCTTTTGTACGTTAGCTAGACCAAGAAGACTTGGTAAATTGCCGTAAAGTGACTATTACCTGAGGTAACGTTAAATCCCTCCAGATATAAATGAATGAAATTCAGACTTGTGCTGTTTCGTGGTGTTAAAGATAAGCAATGTTTTTTTGCAAGCTTTGTGGACACATATGTAGTACTACACCTGCATTTCTGAGACATATGCATGTTTCTCATGTCAGGTTTAATTGTGCCTGTTTGCAATAAGTAACTCACTGTTATCCGATCTGTGTCAGTGACCTTATTTGAATTAACATCTAATGTTTTTTTTGTGTCAAGTCAGGTGTAAACTCTGAAGGACCTTTTATAAGCACCTTAAATCACACATTAGAGACGGGAGGAATGAAGACTGTTCTGTCCCAGACGGATAACACAGAGATGGCCCACCTGCTTATCAATCTTCAGCGGTCCCGTTTTCAGGAACATGAAGATGGACTTGTTTTATGCATTTTCTTTCCACTAGTAATTTATAAAGATTTCTGTATTGAAGTAATTTTTTGATGTTTTTCCATGTATTGTGTTTTCTCTACAGATTACTGCATCTTCATCTGATGTTGAGAAGACACTCATTCTACCTGCCAGTCCTCGTCTGATTATGCTCGGTTAGTGTCACCGGTAACCGGTTGTTCAAATGAAGCAATCTCAAAGGCAGTTCATTGAAATTATAATGTAAATGGTTTTTTTTTTTCATTTTAGACATTGGAGGACAGGCAAATGTTGTAAGATGGATGCTTAGTCTAGAGGGCCGTATTATTTTTGAGTGTACATCTTCCATCTGCAGTATCAGGAGGAGGCTTGTTGCACTTAAGAATTTCTTCAAAGGTACGACCTCTAAGAGTTTTCCATCCTTTCACTGTTTAGTGTATATAAATTCTTCAATCAGAATGATTAACAAATGGTTATTGTATTCTGTGAAAATTTGTTGAACCTAGACGCTTAATTGGAATTAAACCAGAACGAGTCTCCAATACCTGCAGAGGAAAGGTCTCCAAGAAGACCGGCAAGGTGGTGAGTAAAAATATTCATCAGTTAATCCAAAGGTTGCCTCTCTACTGAATTGCATTCTGTTATAAAAGCAGGCCGTTTTATTAAGTAATGTACTCTGTGTTGCTGAACACACCGCGTTTTTATAATTTTGAGCTCCATTGTCTTTCTCATGGATCAGCATAGTCGTGGCTGTTACACGAAAATTCACAAGTTACACGAGCAGAGCATCATCATGCAACAAGTCTGCGTTATTTTTGGGGCAACTTGTTTGACGTGACCATCGACACACAGTGCACATTTCATTCATTTTAAACACCGTGGCGAGACTGTAGCTTTCCAAGAGTAGGGTTAGAGATACCTTCTATAGATACTCTGCTTAAAGTTTTTTTTCCTATCTTTCAGACTACCAGCATGTGAAGTTGGTCACAGATGGTGGAAAGTTCTTTGCCCATTCAAGGTTTAATAATACAATGTTTTCTATTGTTTAAGAAGTTTAGATAATATGTCTATAGACTGTTCTTTTTGCACAGTATCTGTTTATGGAGAAATAATAATAAATTTTTATCTGTTTAAATATGTCTATAGACTGGGTTCTTTATGCACAACATATCTGTTTGGTAATTTTATGGTTCCTCTTCTCATCTTTGCCAGTCTGTTGTTTAATTTATTTAAATAAAAAGCATTCATTCAGAAACTCTGCTGCTAGTATTTTACTGAAAATATGCTATTTAATAAAACTGTAAAATGATGGTACGCAGCTGGAAACCATATTGCCAGTACTTTACCGTTAATTTACAGAAAGCCGTAAATGAGTGAAACCGTAAAATTACGGTTCGCAGCTGGAAACCCTGCTGCCAGGATTTTACCGTTAATTTACAGAAAGCCGTAAATGAGTGAAACCGTAAAATTACGGTTCACAGCTGGAAACCCTGCTGCCAGGATTTTACCGTTAATTTACAGAAAGCCGTAAATGAGTGAAACCGTAAAATAACGGTCCGCAGCTGGAAACCCTGCTGCCAGTATTTTACCGTCAAATTACGGCAGAATTTTTTACAGTGCAGAAGATCAAAAATGTGAGTGGTTTTAGAGGAGAAGATGGCAAATCAAAGCCAGTGTACATCTTATTACTTAAGAAGGAAGCGGAGAGATAAATTTCCTTTCTTCAGGTCTGACTCACGTAGTTGCTTCCTGCGAGGCTGACTGCACTCTGACAAGCTCCCTTCGGCTTCTCTCTTACTCTAATCTCACACTATGACAGGTTAGCTCATAGGCCGTATTTGTTTCGTGTCTAAATCTGTATTTCGACCCTGGAGCGAGGCGAACAGGGGCGGCTTAGAGGGTACAGTATGCCACAATGCTGTTTATCATTTGCTGCTACTGGATTCATAGCAGGTGAGAATCATTCATTTTAATGTGAAGACTGCTTTGAGGAGAAAATGAAGATATGACGATGTCACAATACTAGATTATTTGTTTTTCTCTTTTGTTCCCTGTATACATTAAATGCTGTAAAAAACAGAATAGCAATGAAACTATGATGGTCTCGGTGTTAATGTGTTGGGTTCTGTTGATGGGATGCTTTCTGGTGGATGGAAACCAATACAACACCATTACTTCCTACTGGAACAACGCAAACTAAATAAAGACATTAATAATAAACAGCTAATGGTTCATAGTGATATTTTAAATGTAAATCATTAGAAGTTTTTTTTTCAGGAGGTGGGTTTTGGTGTGCTACTTTTCCCCCAAGGCTTGAACAAGAAAGAATTCTTAAGTCAAACAGTATCACTAGAAAACCGTGCTGGTGGTCAACTACATAGGTTTACAAGATAGTCCTCTATATAGACCATCATCAAACCAGCTTATCTAGTCTTTTCAGCATGGGTTACGATGTCTAATTGTGTCTTTAAAATGTTCCTTGGAGAACATTTCCCTTTTGAAACTTTCACTATGCTGCTTTTCAGACAATTCCATCCTCGATTCAAACCATGTTAAGCACTAGCTTGCAAGAGTTGTTTTTCTTTCATTTCAGATTCACATAAATGAATGTGCTTTGGTGAATCTTCCAGGCATTGGTCTTATCACATAGAGACTGTCCCCTATAAGACATTCCTCCACTCTTACAGCAGCAAATGTTTTGGACTTTTTGCTATTGTATGTTCAGCGCTTCGGGAGGACCGCGGACAGCCCTTCAGACGGGATGCATTAATGTGAGAGTGGTCAGTGAGCAATTGCTGATCCTGGAGGGTGATAAAGAGCCAGAGCCGATTGCAGAGGGTGCGAATCTGGAGGACACTGTCTGCAGAGAGAGGTCAGGGACTGTCTCCGCTACACCCTTCCCTGATAGCTAGACGGCCAATGGTATTTCAAGGCAAACTAATTTATTTTAAGGGCGTAGTGAAACAACAACTACAATACAACCCTGAACCCGAGTTTTAGTTTGTGCTTATCACGGCATTCTTATCATTCGAAAAATAGCTTTTTTCCGTTTTTGTCAATGTCTGAGTTTTCAGATTATGGTGCCATTGCAAAAAAATGAACACAACAAAATGTAAAATATTACAACTACTTACAATTAAGTGGGTGTGGCTAATAATTTTCTAGTAGTTAGAATGACTGAATGTACATATGAGCAGGACAAGCATTGGTCAGATGATATGCAAATCTACTAATCCACTCTTTGCTATCTTTGCTTTGGTACTGTACTGGCATTTCAGGGACAATCTTATCTTTAACATCAGGGTTGCATTTTCTTGTTTTGTCAATTCAACCTTTTCAAACATTGCACAGGACTCATCACAGCCAGACATATTGCCACAAGTCCACATACAACTAAATACGGTGTCACTTCTCTTCGGTTATTACAGGAAACCCATTCTACAACATACAAATTCACCCCTAAGATATTCAGGTACACAGAAAAAAATAACCAGTTAAACTGTAATATAACGGCAGCTGGGGCAACCAAAAATATTTTAAACATTGTAAAACTCCTCAACAAATTTGCAGCTCATTTTTTGTAATTTTGCTTTTTGCAGCGCATTTCAAAATGCAATTTTTACATTGTTGCGATAACAGATTTTATTAAATCCACTGTAGTGAAACTAAACAACTTTCATTGATAAAAAAAGGTAGGTACACAGCATTTCTTCCGCTCATTCCTCTGCCCAGATAAGTATTCTTGATCAAACTTATGATCTTGCTAGCATCATGCTCTACCAGTTTACCATATATCAGTTTAGCAGTTATAAATGGTACAGATGAGTAATCGTACAGTGCCCAGTAGAAGTCATTACCAAGTGAAACCCTTCCATGCCCTGGAAGCCATGTGATTTCCACCTCCATCTTATCACGGTTATGGGCAGGTGCACGGCTGCCCTCCACAAATTAAATGCGGACTAATTTCATATTGATTAATGCAGATGCCTTCTTTTTGGCTCATATTTACTACCTGGAGCCTCTTTTGGCGAAAATTACTGGTGCCATTTCAGTGCACAAGGCAGCCCTTTCCAATAAGGTACCGGCTCATGTGTCAACTGGGGCTCCAGAAGTACCGCTCTGCCTGCAGGAAGCACTAAAGCTTTTAATTGCCTTCTGTGCAAATGGTCCTTTTGTATTTTATCAAGAGTCGGGGCATGCCTGGACTATCTCTTTCTGCGGGTGAGAAAAAGAGGAAAGAAGGACAGAGGGAAAAAGGTTAAGAGAACAGAAACACTTTGTTATGTTCTGAAATGTATTGTTTTCATTTTTCTTACATTTTGACAAATCTCATAGCAGTATTTCCTCCAAGAAATATTTCGTCCAACACCATCGGAAATAAACAGCCTCTCCTCACCTTCCTTTCTTGGTTTTCTTTTTAAGCGTTTACTCCAGTACGCTGGACGATGACCTGAGGTGCTGCGATAAACAATCAAAGTGCAGCTTCAGTGGAAACGATTGCGGCCAGTATCCCAGCCTGAGATGGGAGCCATTATTAACGCCTGCCCTGTCCTGACAACGCTATTTTCTGGAAGGTAATTGCAGATTCAGATCTCTGAGAGAGCCTGACTAGGAGTAAATGCCACCTCTTTAATTATTGTCTCCTCTACGTCCCCTCTATTGAGTGTCAGAGATGTCTATCGGCCAGCGGGATCTTGGGTAAAATGACTCTAATGGGAAATGACCAGTGTCTGTGAGACTGTCACAGATTAGAAGCGACAATTCTAATTGATAACAGCAGAATTCCCTGGATGGATGGCTGGGAAAGTCACTTTGAAACAAACCTAATTGGAGTGATTTGTTTCTAAATGAGGATCACTGAATAATTTCCCCACACATGCACACATCAGTTGTATTCATATTTTAAGTTAAATATTCTAATGTCTTAAAGGGATAGTTCACCTAAAAATCTATTCATTCTTAAATCATTATTCATCCTCATGTCATTCAAAATCTGTATACTATAAGATATTTTGAGAAATATGTCAAATGGAAGTCATGTGGGACCAATGTTATTGGGTAAGCAGCATGTTTTCAAAATATATCCATACTTGTTTGTTATGACATGAGGGTGAACACATGATGAAAGAATTTACATTCTTGGGACCCATTCATACCCATATTGTATTGACACAAAACCATTGCAAGTCAGTGGGTACCTTCGTTTATCTTCGTAATATCTTCGTTTGTGTTCTGCAGAAGAAGGTACGTCATACAGGTTTGAAATGAGAAGAGGTTGAATAAATGATGACATTCGTTTTGGGTGGACTATCGCTTTAAGACCCATTCACTGTAAGGATAATGATAACAATAACTATTTATTAATAACTTATAAAGTTTTTAGATTTTTAGAGACAGAAGTCACGATACAACAATCACAATGACGATACAGAGGAATGTAATTGCTCGTGTCATTTTCAGAGCATTTTATTTCAGCTGATGAACAAAAAACATTGATAGTCAATCAAAATCCATTCAAATGCAATGTATTTAAAATGCAAAACTGCAGCACTCAGGTTTAGTTATCATCCACTGAGGTGAACACAAATATATAAATATAACAAAATAGTTAGCTTTAAAGTCATAATTCTATCACTCACAGCGACAGTAGTCCTGATTTTAGCATAAATATAAATACAGCAATATCATCAAGCCCAGGATGAGAGGCAGGATAAGTTAAACAATTAAGCCATTTTTTTTAATATGATATTTTGGTAACACTAGATGATATTAGCATGCCTATTATTGGCATATTCACTGTTTATTAGTACTTGTAAAGCACATGGTCTACATGACCATACTCTACAATCCCTAATCCTACCCAGTACCAAAACCTAACAACTACCTAACTAACTAACTATTAGGCAAGGCAAGGCAAGGCAAGGCAAGGCAAGGCAAGGCAAGGCAAGGCAAGGCAAGGCAAGGCAAGGCAAGGCAAGGCAAGGCAAGGCAAGGCAAGGCAAGGCAAGGCAAGGCAAGGCAAGGCAAGGCAAGGCAAGGCAAGGCAAGGATATTTATATAGCACATTTCATACACAATGGTAATTCAAAGTGCTTTACATAGAAGAAATAAAAAATATCCATTTGATAGAACAGTGAAAAAATACGATAAAGAAATAAAGTACAGCACAAACAGTCGGACAGTCCGAGGCACATTGCACATTAATTAAATGCAAAGTTAAACAGATGTGTTTGGATTTGAATGTGACTACTGTGGGAGCACATCTGATCTCTTCTGGAAGCTGGATCCAGCTGCGGCTCGCATAATAGCTAAATGCAGACTCTCCTTGCTTGGAGAGAACCCTTGGTATTTCTAGCTGATGCGATCCTAATGACCTGAGTGTTCTTTTTGGTCTTTATTCAATGAGCATATTGCAATTTATTGAGGTCCTAGGCCATTGAACGATTGAAACTTTACATTTTTAGCTTGCATATTAATATGCAAGTTAAGAGTTTATTAGGGAAAAAGTCGTAATCAATGGTTTGTGTGTTTCGGTGTGCCCGAAATCTTCAGTATCGACAAAAGTGTAATTTAATTTTTTAAAACGTTTTCTTTCTATTTTTTAGGAAACAGTTTTCCAGAAGGATTTTGCCAGAATCAGTTTACTGACCAATTTTCTGTCAATACATTCTGACAGATCTTTTCACAAAGGATCAATCGTGCCTCTGAATTTAGTTAAAACAAGATATCCTTCGGAAGAATGTTCACATCAGGGGCGTGTTAGTTGTTCTGGACATACGGTAATACACAGAAGAACCGATTTATCACGTAATTGATTATTTAGTTGAGAAGCATGTGTGTGTTTTCTGCATAGTTAAGCTAAGCAATTACACAGCACGCAGTAGTGCACAGTTAAGCTAATCAATGGAGCGACACACACAAATACCTCAACATAATGACCATTCAATACAGATGCATGTTTAACGCTCAATATTTGTGCACACCAATGTTTCTATCACTTACACGCTGATAGCATATTGTGCTGTTCTGCTCTATATTTGTTTTAGCTTCTAACATAGCTTTTCAGCAGATAATCCATCACGTTTGACTGTCATTTGTAAGAAATATGGTGCTCTTTTCGAAGCGTTCTCATAATATCTGACATTCTGTTGCCGCAGAGATGGACACCGTGGATCCCAAATCTCCTGCTAATGTTAAAATGACAAAACAATAACAACATTTGTCTTCTGTCAGGAGGTATTGACATTGCATCACAGGTGCCAAATTGTTTTGTGTTGTGAAGTGTGTCTTGGAGATATCTCAAAGCTCACGAGCAACTAGGATGCTGTTACCGATGTGCTTTTCCCAGCTACTGTTTTACTCAAAAGATGATGGACAGAACTCATAAAGTTAGCCGCAGGGTTGTCAGGTGATAAAGCGTCTTTAAACTTTGCTTCAGAATCAGAAAGCGTTGTTCGTAATAACCACATTTTTAGTCTTCGAACAACAGTTTATTTTCATAAAATAAAGCATGATCAATAAATAATTGAAAAACCTTTCAAGGCAAACACATCTGTATGTGCTTGGCTTAAAAGTCAATCCTATAAACCGGCTCTCTGTTCACATAAAGGAATTAAAGACTTATTTTAACTCCTGTCTCCAAAGGTCAACATTCAACTCTTATTCAATAAAAATTTACTGACCTTGTCACCTACTTTGTATAGTTTGTGGAAGAGCAAATTAAGATTCAGGGCCAGGGTAATGGGAATGTGTTTTAATTTCCGTGTGACATTAAAATGTTTGTGCCCCACAGGCATGTGGTGGAGCGGAGAGCCGGTGTACCCACCCCCAACTCCATGTATTACTCTTACACTGCAGTCACAGGAAAAGATCAAATGAGCTGTGCAACTCATCAAATGGGAGACACTGGAAAATATATGTAACGGAACAGTTTTTTTTCTCGTTTGTCGGTTAATAACGCTCTTTTCTCTCATAACCCTTTAATCACACATGTGTCAATGCACAAACCCTTGGTTTTAATTATTTGCAACATTTCTTAGCCAGTGAGAACGAGTTGGTTCTGTTAAAACTCACTTTCATAGCTCTATTTAAGAGCTATTTACACTTTCACGAGCCACAAGACATTTGTGTTTAATTGTATGTTTTTCTACAAGAGAATATAACAAAGACTTCGTCCAGTGATGTTACTTTTCATCATTTATAGCTGGGAAGCTGCTTAAAATGTTTTGCTTGCGCTGCATGATTATGTAAATTAGTTATACCATCAATCTACTCTTTTTAAGGATTAGTCCACCACAGTCACTGACAGTAGACAGTACTAGATTTTGCTAACTACATTAAAGCTATTTGAGGGAGCCAATAAATCGTACTGTATATAACAATACACAAATATTTACCTAAACAGATAAATGAACAGGGGCCGTTTCAATAAGGAGGTTCAACCAACACTGAGTTAAAATGTGAACTCTGAGTTGATTTACTCCGATAATCGCTACTCTTGAGTTTTCTGTTTCAGAATAGCAGGTTTCAATGAGTTCAATCCACTCCGAGTAAGTTCACCCTAGGTTACGTGCGTGCACCGCAGCTTTACAAAGCCATCACCAATTGAGCGAAGATAGCACGATTCACCATGGCAACAGCACGTGACAAAAAGCGCTCAGTTTATTTCTCTCCAATCGAATTGGAGGAAGCCTACTGTTACAAGCGTACAGCAAATATGAGCACATTTTTAGAAAGAAGAGCAACACAGCCGAAAGAGTCAGCTGGAAGAAAATTGCTTTACGTGTCAATGCAGAAGTTTAATTATCAATGACTTTTATATTCATTTTGTTGATACCATCAAAAAGGTGAATCTCTCTCTCTCTGTATATATATATATATATATATATTTATACTGTATTTATATTAATCGACATTAATGCTGTGGATAGACTTCCGAAATATTAAACAACATGTACACCATTCACCTGCAATCCTGTGAAACTCCTCAGATCCTGTGATGGTTTGTGGCCAGGAAACTTAACAAAAATTTACAAAAATTGATTGAGAGCGAGGCACACTTTACTAACTGCTCTGCATACAGTTGCCTTGCTAATGTGTTCTACATCCCCGGTGTTATATAGAATACTACCATTAGCAAAGAAACATAAGGCCATACAAAGAATCTGCTCAGATGTAAGAACGCGGCCACGGCGAGTAAGGTTTGTGATGTAAGGAGGAAGCAGAGTGTGGATATATGTGGATATGATAAAACATCCAAACAGGGCCTTGCCATTCTCTCCCAACGTAAATTGAACTCTCTCCGAATGAATGCAGCTTCCTCATCTGCAGGTAACTGAATAAACAGACATGCCATTTTAATGTCTGTGTGACGAAATTGGGCGCGATTAAGGAAAAAAATAAACAGTGTAGGCAATTTCAACACCGCTCGCACTTCGAAAAGGGGGCAGAGATTTCTAACAAACCCAAGATTTGTGGAATAAAACCTCCAGACCAGGTTAGGTTCACAGAGTAGGTTACTATGGTTACTCACTCTGAGTATAAGATACCTCGATTTCTGAAAACGGGCTTGATTTACCCCGCGGTAGCGGGTTTGACACGTGGGTTCCTCGCGTTCTGAAACGGAAAACCCAGAGTATCCCGTTTTCTGGTGTTATTTTACTCTTGAGTTTGCATTTACACTGCTTTCTTAAAAAAGGCTCCAGATTTACTCTAAATGCAACAACTAAAAACTACAACACACCTCAATTTCATCTAAAACATTGTAACGAATAGAAGCATTTATCTCAATTTTGGTGCAGATATGAAGACCTAAAATGCCATGCTGGGATTGAATTGTTTTTATATTATTATAATAATTTTTGCCAATATAGATTACCCCAAACTTTTAAAGGCCCGGTGTATAAAATTTAGCATCATCTAGCGGTCACCTCCCTTTGAAGCATTAAGGTGGCTGCCATGCCACTAATGCCTTGTTTCCACTGAGCAGTACGGTTCAGTTCAGTACAGGTCTGCGTTTTCCGATATTGTTGTATCTTAGATACGAAGACTCTAAAGGCACACCTTAACTACAGTTGTACCTTTTTAAGTTGTGTTTCCTGAACTATACCTTGGGAGGTAACTTTCTAAAAAGTAAAGTGAGTGAATGTGTGTTTTTTCCTTATTTTCTATTTTAAAGAAGTGCCATGAGAAAGCCGACCTAGAATGCTTGATTCTGATTGGCCAGTCGCAACATTTGCAAGTTCATTATTCCTAGATAACAACCACTCAAAAGTAATAACACACGGTAACACGGATGCAGCAAATCATTTCGAACGTTTTTTTTGACAAATTAAACTTGCATATTAAATTGATGAATATTCAATAAAGAAGATACTGAACTGCGGATACACATAACATCAGGTATCCAACATTCCTACCACAGTCTTTCTCTTTAAATATACTAAAAAATATTTTTTGAAGACAATTAAGTATATTCTTTGCATGAAAACACATCACTTGATATATTATCTTTAGAATTGTATTTGTATAGACTGCGATGTAAAGACTTTATTTTCACAGCGGCCCATAGTGGAGTGAACACTTAATGGTGATAAGGTGTATCTAAGAGTGCTCCAGACCAACCTTCCGAACTTCTGTGTGTCTCCGTTTTATCAGCATAACCTTTTCTCCAGCATTGTGGGATTTACTGTTCTTTTAACACTGCATGAAAAGGAACTCATCAGAGAAATATTTATGTTGTACACAACAAAGTCCAGTACAGCTCTTGAGTTCATGCTTTCCTTTCAAACCATACCTTAAAATAAGACGCTTCGCACAGAAGAGAGGCAGCTAGGCATTATCTTGTTACCAGGCAACAACAATAGTGGTCCGTAGCGAAAGGTCACGAGGTGATCCACCACTCATTTTATACCATTAGTCTCAGAGTCATCGTTGCAACTTCAAATAAAGCAGTATTTAGGACATATGGAGCAATTTAACAGACAGTTTGTTCAAATATGTCAATCGAAATTCGACAAAACACATGATGCAGCGCACGGGAGCCCCCCAAAAGATGCGTCGTTCTCCACACAATTGCGTCGGATGGAAAAACGTAATGTAGTGGAAAAGAGGTTAATTTGATTAGATTTCACATTTTGTTGGTAATTAACTAAGGCTTTCAGATGGGCACGATTGCTTAAAAAGAACGAAAGCAAGAAAGCAGAAAGAAACAATATTGATAGCTGTAAATGCATGTCAGGACTAAAATAAACAAAAGCAACATTACGGAAATGATGCAATTCATCATCAATGACAGTAGTTCATTACTCTAATGGGACATCCGGGGGACAAGTAGTTAGTGTGTAACAATGGGACAACCATGGACGCCAGCGTCTGCTAAATCAAAATGATTTCCTCATAGCCGAAAATGCAATAAGTCTGTTTGATTTGACAAGCTCACTTTGCACACCTCAGAGACCACATTATCCCAATATAACACTTCACACGACATGATTTTTCCTCACAAAGCGGATGTTTCTATCTTTGTCTCACTCTATCTTTGGCATATTCTTTCTCTCCCTCTCTGTGATTTTCAACCTACTAACACACACATTCATGGAGGACGGAAGCAAATGAAAAAGTTTCAGTCTAATTAATATGGAAGGCTTGGTGGCACATCAGCTCTTCCCGAGTCTGCTTTGACTTTCTCTATGTCAGTTCTTCCAACAGGAAGTTAATGATCCTGGCAACAAGATGAATCACTCCAGACATGGTGCAGAGCAGCTCTGACAAGCCAGCGAGACGACTCCTGACACCTGCTCGTGTCGAGCTGAAGAAAGAGGGAGAGAGAGAGAGGAAGACAGAGATGGAATAAGAAGGCTTACCTGTTGGAGTTGAGCTATGTCTGATCTAACCAGAACAATCATTTCTGTCTGGAATGAGTAAAAATACTTTGAACTTTGGAACATAAAAGCAGTTAACCAGAAAGATGTTGATGTTTTTTATCTAAACCACATAAGGGATAAGGTGTCACAGATCTCCAGAAACCAAATCATGATAATGAATTAACAAGGTCAGTGATGTAAGAGACATATTCATGCTAAAGACACGCTGGTCTACTGAAGAATAATTGTGTTCTTCAGAAAATGAGATTCCAAAGTCTGTGAGTGTTACTTTAAGAATTACCACTTTTGGCTCTTTGAACTCAATTATCTTTCAATATTTTTAAATGGTTCATTAACAATATCCAGAAAACAAAAACAAATAGTTTTAATGTATTATGTTATGTATGTAATATACACTTTCAGACTATCACACTTTTTGCAAAGGTCTAAAAAAGTATAGCTTGATTAGAAAAAATATTGACACACATTACTGTCTGAATTGGTTTACAAAGTCCTGATAGATTGTAAATTATAGTTTATATAAGATTTATAAAAATCATAAGCTGTCAATCAGGACAACATATAAGTTACATTTAAGAACCAAACCTAACATATTTAGTCCTTGTCAAAAGAGCGCTAAAAGTGATATACGAGCCAAGGCCATCGGTACCGGGGGTCTCCAGCGATGCATGCTGGGATCTATCATTTGCTCATTTCATATTAATGATGAGATCATGATTTTGAGGGTCACAACGATACCGATAAAAGTGCAGTGTCAGATATTTATGACTGCCACCATTTGAAAGTTCATAATTCTTCTTGAAAAGGATTTTTATTGTCTGTTCCGTCCTATGTTTTATCCATCACTCCCTAGTTTTGGTGAGATTTATTTTCGGCAATTTAGAAACAGCAAAGAAATATCATTTTTGAACTTAATAAACGGGATTCCCGAGCAAGGGAAATGAGTACCCATTAGTTCAAACCAAAAAGTACATTATTGTTAATTGGTGATGTAGATTTACCATTTTTCTCTCATCCTAGTTCTGCTCCTGCTGTTTATCAGACACACATCAGGGTAATAAATGATTCACAGCTATCTGTAGGCACATATTCAATCATTTAGATTACCTTATTTCCATAGGAGTGAGAGCTGTGTTAAAGCTTTGGTCATTAATAAGAAGTGAGCGGAACACAGTATGTAGGATCTACCTGAGGAGTAGACAGGATGGAAGTCACTGCAGACAGGAAGTCACCTTACAGTAGATCCTAAAGCATTTTAAACCCACTCGCTTTGAAGTAATTGTTAATCGGTCAGGAAAATTTCAAGTAAATCAAAAAGTGAACCTATAAGTAAATGTACAAAGTTGGCCTCATTAATGAATATTCCGCCACCAATCTTATGCCACTGATCCCATCATATAATGATGTTAATATATGTGGGGGCTGAAAAAATCATAATTAAGATATAAGGCCCCCAAATGTACAGTTCGGAAGTCTTTAGAGTTTATGATATGTTGAAACGTAATCAAGCTAATACAAATTTCTCCATATGAAACTGTAACCTTGCAAATGAACAATCTAATGTTATTTGACAGTTTGAAAAGTACAAATTTATAAGAATGAATGCACATATTAAAACAATAAAATGAATTAGGAAAATGCATTTGCCAAAGTAAACGAAAACGTGAGCATTTTTCTATTTTGTATTATTATTCACTGATAAAAAATTATAGTTGAAAGAAAATAGTTGAGAGATCGTAAAAAAATAACGCAACGTGATGCAGTAAGATGTCGGCAGAAAGTACAGGCAGCCAGTTGTTATCGCAGAAATAAGCCCCAACATTGTGATCAGTGATACATCAATTCTTGTATATGACACTGAATGTACTTAATTTGCGCTAACAACTGGCTGCTTGTACATTATCCTGCTTATTATACGGCTACTTGCCACATTAGAAAAAAATTTAAATGTGAATTTGAAATATTTTATCAGCTCATTTTTACTGAATGCAGACCTTACGCAAGGAAGAAACAGCGTTTTAAGGTAAGAAACGACATTCAAATGTCGCGAAAAGGCAATTTGTTTGAATCATTTGTAAATACATTTTCAAATTACTAAAAGACATACAGTATTGATATTTAATTTGTCCAAATAAATCTGTCAAAATGATTGGCTCCATTAAGGTTATGTGTGTTATAAGTTTTGAATGGTTGTTATCCAGGAATAACGAACCAGAAAATGTTGCGACTGTCCAATCAGAATCAAGCATTCCAACGAGCCGTGTAATACGATTGTTTTAACATCCAGCCTTAATAAACTTGTTCTTGCATACAAGCCTGATTTTTTCATTTTGCTACCAAGTTGACCCACCTGAAACGTAATATTTATTGAACTGTTTTATTTTCAGTTTATACACATCTTTGCCTCAAAAGATACCAAAAACATTGGCCAATTTACTGTCATATGCTCTCCTAATGTAAGTCGTTTCGGATAAAAGCGTTGTGCACTTAGATCTAAAAAAAACTTTTAATATTCAAACTCAAAAACTTGTGCACACATGTTGAAACCTGATGTTAGATTAGATTTGTCCCGACTGCTCATGTCTATATTGACAAATGCCAATTTTTATTTAAAAACGACCTACAGTACATAGAGTTTTCTTTCATGTGTTTGTGATGACAGTTTCTTTAGACTTGATTGTGTATATGGACATGATTTGAAATGTACCTCAAATGACTATATGTGCCTCGTTGAGAAGAGCTATTGCTCTAAATGACCAAACCTTAGTAAAAAGCATAGCAATTGCACCGCAATGCCCTGACCACTACACTAAAAAATCCAACATTGTAATGCTACTCGTATTTTCTTCAGATGATGCAAATGCATCTTTGAGATCGTGATTGTCTGCTGTAAGGATCTGATCAAATCTGGGTGTGTGTTTGTGTGAGTGACCTTATGAGTCACTAGTTCTGACATGTGACCTTACCTTCCGTCACGCTTCCTGAGACAACTACTGACTGACATTTAAAGTAAAAGCATATTCACCAATCACTATTAAAACACCAGCGAGGATAACAAATTAAGCTGCAACCTTGTGGCTAGACATGAGCCGGAGGTTCTCATGAACAACGGGGCTGACATTATTTTCCGGGCCGTTCATGATTGGATGGTTCAATGATTTGGTCAGCAAGTTGAAAGAAGAACCGTTGTGTGTCAAGGCTTAAACCAATATCCGTGCATCCTTGAAGAGCGCATTTATTATGCCTCAGATGGCTGTCATCGTTACGGAGATACAGAGACAGTTATTTTGTAAGCTATTTCGTAAAGTCAAGAACGGAGACAAACAATATTATTCCGACCCATCATTCCCCCACCTGTCTCTATAATAGGTTTTTCATATCTCCCACCCGAGAGTGGAAATGTAAACCACACTCTCCTGCTCACCAGACCATTACTTGGATTTGAAGCATAAGAGATATCATGCAGCCAGTTTAAAGGAATAGCACGCCCGAAATTGAAAATTCTGCCATTATTCATTCACCCTCCTTTTGTTTCCAAACCTGTTATTTTTTCTATCAAACACTAGGAATACAGTTCCATGAGTTATTAAATTATACTCTTATGGTGATTATTTATTATTATTATTTACTTCGTTTTGGAGCTTGATAGCTACTGTTGCTCATATGGAAAAAAAACATTGAATGTCTTTCTTTAAATCAGCATAGGTGTTTGCAAGCATACGGTACAAGAATAAAGAATTTGAATGTTATATTGATTATCATAAATGATTTCAAGAATAGAGGAACCGTAGATGAATGTCACTAAAAGAACTGAGCGAAAGAGCGTAAAATAAAACCAGAGACACGGCTGGAGAGAAGATTAAAGAGTGTTTGGAGAGAAATGAACAGAGCAAAATATAGCACGAATGAGAGATATGGTCAGAGGGAGAGAGAGGGGAAAATAAGCCGTTCTGCTTCATTTGTGCTTGAATTACCTGAGCACACAAGGAACAGATACAGAAAAAAGGAGACCAAACGGCACTTATAGATAACGTGACAGACGTAATGTTAGAAATATATCATGTATTTAGTATAAATACTAAATTATGCTTACAGTTGTTTTCAGAATTTACTATTTATAGGTATGTGTTTTGGTAAAATGATCATTTTTGCTTCATTTTGTGAACTTCTAACAATATTTCTCCCAAATGTCAAATTCGATTAGCATTTATTTGCTATAAAATTATAACCAGAGAAACAGGTAAAAATAAAAGAATAGAAGCTGTTTTTTCAGACCTCAAATACTGCAAAGAAGTAGAGTCCATATTCACTTTTAAGCAATACAACAGTGATATTTATGTACAGTATGTATTTATGAAAAGGTCAAAAATTATTATGTTTGTAAGAACCTTGTATTTTTTCACAGTTTTCATGTGTCTTGTCATGCTGTCAGTCTTTCACACTGCGGTTGGGTGAGATTTGATTTTGTTGAAATTCAACAGACACTGTACAAGAATTTCCACAATACATTTAGAAATGCTAAATCCTTTTTTAAATTCTCTTATTTTTACAGTGGCTTTATATATGTGTGGGACCGGCAGCACCTCTGACGGAGAGAGATCATAGGTGGACCCAGACCAGACCTGCCAGAGATTAGCATGTCTGTCAGCAGGAGGACAGGGGCTCTGCGCTGTTGCATTTGTTCTTAACTGATGAGATAATTTTTCTAATTAACCTTACGAGCAACACTTGATGTCCAGTGTTGTTGTAGCTGAAAGAAACACGCTGCCCTCGTCTCACTGCACGTTGAAAACTTCCCTGAGATACGGGAACGAGTACTGCGTAGCAGGACGCTATGGGGAAAACTCCTTTTTCTCCGATGACTGAAGCAATTCAATAGCGCAGTGAAAACTGCACGCTCATTGGTTGGAAAAAAGTAAAACTTTAAACCAATGGTAGCGGAGCTGCCGGACCAATGGCGATGATACCCGCCAGAAGGGGTGGGGCTTACGGCTATATAAGCCGACGCATCGCCATAGAGTCCTCAGGTTACTTCAACTGAAGCGACGACAATGCAGCTCGTAGGACGGCAAGGAACGCAGTACTCGTTCCCGTATCTCAGGGAACCGAGGTTACGTTAGTAACCGAGTACGTTCCCTATCGATACTTCACTCGTACTGCGTAGCAGGACGCTATGGGGAACCAGTATAATCACGCCGTGCTACAGATGGAACGAAAACACAGTTAGTCTCGGAGCCTTGGCTCCGACTGTAGAATCTTGTAAAAGTGGACGGCGAAGCCCAGCAGGCCGCCGCACAGATATCCTCTATAGAGACACCGCTAGACCAGGCCCAGGAAGAGGCAATGCCTCTAGTAGAATGGGCTATAACTCTCGTGGGACATTGAAGGCCCAAGGAAGAGTACACCAGCGATATAGCCTCGACTATCCATTTTTGAATTTGTGTGAATTTGAGTTCTGTACTCGGGTGGGGACGACCAAACTGGAGTGAATATCCTCGAGATATTATACCCAGAACCCAACCTGACACACCGGGGATGGCTCGCCAGGCCTTGGCCCGCGTGGCAAGGGGTTGGGTGCAATGGGGAGGTACGCCGCCTCTTTGGGGCTTGACTCCCAAGGACAATGGAAGAGGAAGATTGCTCTTTTTTTTACAATGTTTGTGTTTTATTAAACATTTTTCTGTATGTTGTGTGTGCATTAAAACAGGCCCCGCACTTACAACCTTGCACATTATCAACACTTTGCCGGCACCCGGAACTGAACGGGGTGACTGGGCAGACATGAGAGCGGTCTTTGAAGGAGGGCCAGCCGGAGCGGGCCCTGTAGCCTTCCTCTTCCTTGCATCGGTCTCAGGAGGGAGCCTGAGGCGCAGGGTCCAGCGTGATCTTAGGCCGGGGACCCTGTCATGGGGGATGCGGGTAGCGCCGTCCCGATCGGGAGCGTTGACGACCGTCAGCTCCCGGAGCCTTCTGAGCAGCAGGGGTTCTCACCGGCTGTTGCGTCGGAGCTGGCTTGGGGTGAGTCGCCACGGGTTGAATCCGGGTCTTTTCCGCAGAAAGAGATTCATGGCCTGCGAAAACTTCTGCGCAGCCATGAAGCGTTCCGTGAAGTCCGCTGACGAGGGGCCTGATGGTGCCCCGGCAGGAACCATTCATCCAGGCGGCTGCGAGCGGGTTCCTCTGGGGGTGACAACTCTAAACCCAGCTCGTTGACTGCCTTTGTGAGGACCTGGAAGAGCTCGGACTCCGCACTTGGCACTTCCAGAGAGGGGGCGGGGTCATCTACTGAGCCCGCTAACTCCTCCCCGTCCGAAGCCGCTAACGACATGGTGTCGTCCTCCTCGAGTTCGTTTCCACCGAACGAGATCATGCCACTGGCGGCCGCCAGTGGACGCTGATCTGTTTGGGTGAAGCAAACCGGGGAAAGCTCTCTCTCTGGAGAAGGCGAGGCATGCCGAGCGGGCGTGAGCTCGCGCTTCCCCGAGCGCTTAGTTCCTCTACCCCACTGCTTCATTCGCACAGTGGCCTGTGCGGGCAGAGGCGGGGGGATCGAGGGGCGGAGTCACTTTCTGAAAAGAAAGTTATCCGCGAGCGCAGAGAGACTCATACTCTCGCAGTGAGAGCATTCCGTCTCTTTGAGCGCGTCCTCAGCGTGGGAGAGACCCAAGCACATTTACATTTATTCATCTGGCAGACGCTTTTATCCAAAGTGACTTACAAGTAGTTTTTTTTACAGTGACACATTACTGCAGAGCAATCAGGGGTAAGATGCTTTGCTCAAGGGCACTTCAGTCATGACCTGCTGGCACTGAGATTTGAACCAGCAACCTTCTGATCACAAGCCCAACGCTCTAACCCCCAGAAATTGCTCTTTTAGCGTCGCCGGATAGCGGCAGGGAAAAGACCGTTGCTGAGTATCGAAAACCGCTCGCTAGCGAAGCCGCCAACAGAATCCGCCGGAAGCGAAGCCGCTAAACGAAGCCGCTGAAGCGAAGCCGCTGAGCAGGAGGTCGAATCCGCTGCAGGTGCTCTCTCGACGGCGAAGTCAGTCAGTCTCGGGAAGCGAAGAGAGAACAGATCTGAGGACTCTAAGGCGATGCGTCGGCTTATATAGCCGTAAGCCCCGCCCCTTCTGGCGGGTATCATCGGTCCGGCAGCTCCGCTACCATTGGTTTAAAGTTTTACTTTTTTCCAACCAATGAGCACACAGTTTTAACTGCGCTATCGAAATGCTTCAGTCATCGGAGAAAAATGAGTTTTCCCCATAGCGTCCTGCTAAGCAGTACGAGTGAAGTATCGATAGGGAACAACAACAGTTTTCCTTCATAGATCAGCCTAAGGTGGTGGACAGCGTCAGATAATGGATGTGTGTTGAAGATGGGTGATGTTTGGACAAGCGTCATGTGTCACCTCTAACACACAATCCTTTAAAATAGGTAGAACACAAGAAGTATTGATTTGATGTTAGATCTGAACTGTCTGTGGTCGTTGATATAACTAGTCACAAAAGCATCCAGATTTAGTGAAGTATTTTCAGAACTGTTTGGGCTATTTTGTGTTGGTGTGGAATATATGTGCCACAGTAAACGCATGGTAACACTTTACTTAAAGCCTTTATAAAGCATTATAAAGGTTTTTTAAAGGGTATGGTGCATTATAATTGTTCATAATGTGTTGTAATACAATAAATATTGTTGTAAAGAATTAGAACCGACAAAAAAATGCAAAATGTAACAATGAATTGATAAGTGTTATAAGGGATTAACTGTATGCAAACACTTTAGGACAATGACAGCTCATCTGAGACCTTAAAGCTTAGTTCACCCAAAAATAAATATTCTTTCATATGTTTACTTACCCTCATGTATATGAACACAACAAAACAAATTAGTTTAAGTGGTATTATGTCCATACAAAGGAAAACTATCTGTTTTGTTTAGCGTGTTGAAAATTTTGTACATGTTCTACTTTCATGTCATTTGGATAAAACGTTTGTCAAATGTAAATGTAAGTCAGTTGGGTCCAATGTTATTTGGTTACCACCGTTCAGCAAAATGTCTTCTTTTGTGTTCTACAGAATAAGAAAGTCATACAAGTTTGGGATTGCATGAGGGTGAGTAAATGGTGACAGAAATATCTCTAACAAAACACTATGTGTCTGTTGACAGAAAATTGTTGGAGGATATGGTCACTAATATTTTTTGTTTACAGTCACAAAATAGCAAAACACTGCTAATGTTGTGAATGTGATTGCGTACAAGTTACTCAGTACAAACAGGCTCGTCATTGGGCGGATTCACGCTTATATTTAAATGAGCTGTAACTTTTAACACTTTGCAATCTGTATTACTGTGTAGCCATTGAGCTGTGGCACTCAATTTCAATCATACTTATTTCCCGGTCTCTGTCTACTGTGTTTTGAATAAAAGTACATCAGTTGTTAAACTAGTATTGTAACTCTACTGTAAAACTGACAGACAAAACAAAATGAGATTCTGCCACAGCAGGGGCAAGAGATGATGAGCACATCTTGTAAATTCCAACAAATCCCAGGCACATCTTATATGTGTCTCCTTATGATATATTTCCAAAACATTTGATCCTGAGGCTAGAGTCACACACTTAGCAGCAAATAAATCCAGAATTGAAATTCCAAAAAAGATTTCCCCGAGCCAGGAGAAGTTCATGGTTTCGATTAACTGTGTTTAGCGCAGCAGGCATATGGCTGGAGAGCAGAATTTGAGACTTTAATGCTAGTTCTGTTCCTCTTCTTGGAGGGGGTTACTGCTTCACAAATGACTTCAGGCTATGGGTTCTTCAAGTATATGTGAAATGGCTTTAGCGAATATGTTTCTCCTCACTAAGTTTAAATGAAATCTTGACTCCAAGCAGCCTGATATGATAAGTCTTAACTGGGTCAAGGACTAAAGTTGTTTAGTCATAATTAATGCATTTGTTGACGCTACAATTAAACAGAGAACACGATTGCAGCTCATGCTGAGGACATGCATCTTTATGAGTGAATCTCATCTTTGACATTACAATTAAGGCCCTCCTCTTATCTGTCAGCCAATGAGAGATTGTTGGGACCAGTGCGTTCACTTATGAGTATATGAATGCAAGAAGATTTGCTTTTAAATTTTAGTAAGCTTGAGAGGATTTCGAGAACGTAAGCCAAAGTTCTGTAAAACTGGACCAGATTCTATGCTGCTTTTTGACAGTTTCAAAATGCTTAACAATAATAATTTTCCTTTTTTAACGAGCCCTTTATCATCTTCGTTGTTCAGTTAACGTCATCACCTGTTTTCAAATTGGTTCATTGATTAAATGATCATACACAACTATGGATTCAGCTTTAAAAGAAAGTATACTGATGTATCACAAAAGCACTACATCTTGTGGGATAAAAAGTATGATGACAACTTTCTGTCTTTTGAGAATGTTCCAGAAGGTTTCTGACCTTAGATTAGCTACGCTTAATAACAGTATACGGTCAGAGCCGTTTCCGAGAAAGAAAGCGGTTTTCATTCTGATGTGTGATGTTGGCTTCTCTCTAGTGAACATATTGGCTCATACATCACCCGCGGACCATCGCTGACAAGCTTCTCTGATAGTGGACAATGAGAACCAAAGCTACTCCTGTAATAAATAAACAAATGAACCAGAATAACCATCACAACAGTTATCAGAGTCACCGGCAAACTTCTAAAATACTATTTTAATAAGTATTTCTTAAAGACTTGAGTGCTTGCTATTTTACTGTTAAGTAAATGTGCATTGTTTCTGCATGTTTTACAAAGATTTCCTGTTCCTTAATACACTTCCTTCTCGTATCAATTAGAAATAATTTGTCATTGGCCTCTTATGTCTCCTATGAGTTACACACCCATATGCACACTTTTAAGTAGAATTAAGTTAAATGTTACCAGTTATTATAGTTGTTGTCACGTTTTGAATTCATATAAACTTTGTAATGCAGTCACCAAGAAGGCTTTTTTATTAAACCTGACTATGTTTAAAAAATGGCATGACAGAAGGACAGATTAAATTATGCATGGATCAGATTTATGTTACATCCCCAGTGTAAAAATATGAAGAGATTATAAGAAGGCAGATGTATTAGCTTCCCTGAGAGATATCCACAAATACACAAACAAATATAAGGGAGAATAGAGTAAGCTGTCACATGGCCATATATTAAGGAGACATACAGCTGGCTGTGATTAGAAAAAAATAAAAATTGCTTATGCTACAACATTTTGTAAAATATTTTCAAAATTTTATGTTTAAAATGGTACATTTTTAAATTGCAGGTAGAATTAATTCCACCTGCAAGCCAAAAATAACAAAAAATAACAAATATTGGCCAATTGCTAGTGAATGCATAAAGCTATGTAAATTATTTGGCTAGTCATTCATTTTTATTATAAAAATATAAATTATTATCACAGGTTTGAAGCATCTATTTGTTGTAGTTGTGCAGTTAGGCTAAGCTGCGCCACTATTTTAAATACAAAAACTCTTCCTGACTGGTTTATGAATAATATGTAGCAAAACAAAAGTCTGTTAGACTCGGTTACAAAATAAGTCATGAAGTGGAGATTAAGCATTAGCGTATTGTTTTATGTATCATAACTTATGTTAAGTCATATTTCTTTGGTCCAGTAATAGATGCTTTCTTCAAATTTCATTTAATAGCAAAGTTTCACCTTATTTAGAGTAGTTACAACATAAGTTAAATGTGGCGCAACTATATCTTCTCTCCCCATGAATAAAACCATGCATGAACATCTTGTTACACCAGACTGTCTGCTCTTTCTAAAATCGTTTTCATTAAGTTTCAATATTGAATACGCAATACTGCTGACATTCACATTTTTGAATTCTAATAAACAATACATATTTATAATAAATACAATAGATATACTGTAGACTGTATACCGTCGTTCTACTAAAGCAGGGGATTCCAGCTCACGCCGCAGATGCCCAGTTTTGAGCTACGGCTGCTGAAAAGCGAAAGAAATTGTGTTTTATTGAACTAGAGCTTGTCAGCATTTTCAGAGAGCTAGTAAAGTATAATTGTGTCATCCTTTACAAAGCAGTGTTGGGCTGACAGCAGCCACAGAAGCCTCATTACTCTGTGTTTTATAGGGCTGTTTGAGGATGGCAAGATCGTTTGGTGATGAATAATGTCTTTCTCACGGGGAGCTACAGTAAAACATACAACAGCACAGAGCTGCAAAGAAGATGCATGGATCATCTCAAATAAGATAAAATCCACGGAGGAATTCAACCTTGTTAATGGTTTTCATCTGACACCACTTGACATGCATATGGACGGGAGTCAGGCGTAAGTAGGTGAAGGGAAATATTTTGGTGAGAGCTTGACGAAAAGATGTTTGATAGCTAGAATGGTATAGCAACAATTATCACCTGCATTTAAAAAAAGCTGCTGATAACAATAACACTTTATCTGCAGAAAAAATATGTTTCTTCCACATAAATAAAACAGAAGTATAGTTAGTATGATACATGCACGACAAATAATGTATGTATGCGCTTGTCATTTCTAGTACAAGTCACCAGCAGAAGAACTGTTACTTGGCTAAACTTAAGTCACCAACCCATTGTATTTTTTTAATAAAATATAATGAAGCAATTTTTTTATGATTATACAATGAAATATGAATAAAAATAAATAAAATATAAATATATTATTAGCTACTAGCCAGACCGATCAACGAACACAGACCGGATGATAACTTCGGGCCAGGCGCGTGCTTCCGGTAAAACCGTCCATTTAGTAATGGTTTGTAATAAGACAGTAAAGGATAGCTTCAGTCCAAAAAGTAATTGTGTAAAACTGTCTTTGTTGTGTCTCAGACCCCAGTGGAGCTGTAAACAAGTCATACAAACCCAAAACAGGCTCATTTGACAGTTTAATGCAGTCTTCATTAATTTTCTGCTGGAAGCACATACAGGGAGCTGAATCTGAAAAGAAGACCCACAGAACTTCATTACACATTATTAAGGCAGGGAGCCACTCCTGAGACCCCCGTCTTCAAATAATGTATTAAGTTTGAAACTTAATTTTGAATGCACAATTGAACGGGGTCCCACGAGGGAGAATACATTTAAGATTCACAGAATGGATATGGGATGGGAATGGTTTTTAATATAACCAAAGTTAAAACGCGATACGATTAAAAGAATGAAGCGGATCTTCCATTACTTCTTGGAAAGAACGCAGTCCTGATATAAGATCCATTTAATGTGATTTCCTCCAGATTTCCCCTGAATGGAATCTGATGGACTGACAGCTCCAGTGACTTACAGATTGTAATGAAGTCTCATCATTAAAATGAAATTACCGCAAAAGATAAATGGTCTGATGCACTTTGTTTCGAAGCATCTTGTAAAAAGGTGTGTTGCATGGGATGAAAATATGAAGCTGAGATTTTTAGGTGAGAAGACCACCGGAGCATTGTTAAGGAGGCCGGGAGCGCTCCATATTGACCAATGGGACAGCTGACGGTGAGTCTTAATTAAGCCAACAACACACCGGTGTGCCTTAAGAGTCGCCTCGTGGCTCTCATTAATTAGCTACAGCAATGCACCATTGCTCAGCCCTTAAACGCACATTAAAACCTCCAAAAGTTTCACTTTCTTTGTATGGAAAGTGCGTGAAAATAACAAATTGGTCCAGGATTTATGATTCTCAATTACATGTATTTATCTTTGAAACATATGAAAAGATAAATCGCCTCAATCAATTAAATGTGCGTGATGATTCCTTTTCGACCGTCCGATTAATGCTTTATAACAGAGAACTACGCTAAGCCATGATATATTATTAACACATCATAAATCATTGCAGTCTTTGTTAATCTACCTCATTCTTTCAAGCCATCCTGAAATAAATGTTTTTTCTTTTCCCTCTCAGTCTGGTTTTAGATAAATGAGCAAACCGAGTCTAATCTTGATTTTGGTACCAGGTACTATAATTCTATCCTTGGAAAACTTATTTCAACTCAGGATTTCAAAGTGCTTGGTTCATGAACCCAAGCGCGCAGTTACACAGAGACTGTAGAAGCACAAGCCCATCGGTTTTTGATGTTAGCGGCGTCTTCCAATAGGTAATAGAGGCAGAAGGCAGAAATCATCAATCAAAAGGCGGGTCACCATTCGTAGCCATCTCAGGACGGGCACTATATAACGGCAGCTGCTAAACAGCACTAATTTCCCAGAATGAAATACGTCGTGGCCACAGCGGCTATTTGCAGGATTTGTATCGAAGGCAATATTTCAAGGTCATGCTTCAGCTTGTGCCTGTTAAAGCCTGTTTGAAACATTGAAGGGGCAGTTTATGTCTCGTCGCAATCTCACCCAGGTCTCCATGCTGGCTGGTCCAGGGAGCGCTGGGTGATGAAAGAGGAGGGCTGAGGAGAAAGAAAAGAAACAGAGTTGGAGTTAATAAATGTGGGTTAATGGACAGTGGTTTTTATTAACCGTCAATGACAACTAAGACCACAATGTTAATAGATGTTGTGTTGATTATATCTTTGATTATTTTTTTCTAAATAAAGATGTTTGTTTTGCATGCTTCATGATTGTAAAGTCTCCAGTTATTTAGTGTCAAAGTCAAGTACACTGATAATTGAAATACTTTACATTTTATTTTTACTGTATTAAGCATATTGTGTTCAATAGACATACAGATTTCCAAAGACATAAAATAAATAAAATAATGATTAAAATGAATGTTCCATAAATGCCTTAATGTGTACACTTTCAAATTAAAACCATTCACAGCAAACTTTTAACAACCCGTCCTCGCATGCAACTGTTTGTTTCCTAGAACTTGTAGACAGTTCTGCACATCGCAGCAAACATTCAATTCAAACAAATTGTTAAAACTTTCCACTTTCCAGAATAAAATGATTAGCTGCTTGACACGTACAAGTCTGCGGTTGTTTCCTGTTAGGAGATGTTCATTACTCTCAGTCATTCAATCTGTGCAGCAATGGGGAAAACTCAACTAAACCAGTCTCAGGTGTTGTTCTTATTGGATATGACTATCTAATTCCGGCACATCATTTATACCAATGCCTCTGTGTTTTCGGGATTGAGGTATGAGATGTGAAAAATGAGCTTCCTCCCAAGTTGTACAAAGAGCACAAATCCAGAGCACACTTCGAAATGTATAGCAGATAAATGTTCGGGAAAACACTTCAACGCCACCTGCTGGCTACCATCGTAATCTCATGTGTGTCAAACCACAGCCATATGCCAACATATGGACAGGTTTCACTCCACTCATTTCAGAGCAACTGTGCTCATTCGTCCATTGCTAAGAGCTGCAGTGTTTTAGACCCCCGTCGGCAAAATGACCCCTGCACTACTGTGAAAAACTCCCCTGTCACGTCAACATTCAGCTGCAAAATGAAAACTTTATAACACACCCAGACATAGGAAAACATATAAAACCTTTTTGGTCACGGCACATTAAATATATCCTAAAATGTAGGTTTAGAAGGCACAGTATATGATAGTTTCTGCAGCGCCCATATGCCCAGATGGTGAAGCACTGAACATTTTAGATTTATTTGGCTATTTTTAGACTAGTGCAT
This sequence comes from Barbatula barbatula, assembly GCF_947034865.1. NCBI lineage: Eukaryota > Metazoa > Chordata > Actinopteri > Cypriniformes > Nemacheilidae > Barbatula > Barbatula barbatula. Next base: position 14,871,984 of record NC_136772.1, read on the forward strand.
AACACCACATTAACATTTACTCTTTATTTTGGCACTTAATAACTACTTGTTTTTATTTTTTGCATTTTAACAGTTAGTTATGACTTGTTTGATATGTACAAAGATCTACTTTATGCATTGCTTCTATCGATGTTTGTACGGATGGGTAGCCTATACCTGTAAGTTTTACTTTTAAAATGCCTTTTTACATTTGTACAACTAATCTTTAGACACTTGTCAGGGATCATCAGGGATGATTCATTGTGAGGAACAGTCATTCATTCATTGTTTTCTATTGGGAACACTGATAGGGATCGCAGGAAATGTGCAAAATATATAAATATAGCTTTCATTAAGAAAACTGCCAGTAGATGGAGACATGCGATATCTTATTTCGCTGGGTGTGCGCACTACAGTATGTGTAATAGACAGGTAAAATCAGTTATTCCAGTTGCAGAACGGAAAACTCATTGGAAATATAATTTTTATTTATTGCACATTACTTACATTAACGGCTATCAGTTATTGTTCCATGCGTTTAAGGTGCAGAGTGACTTTACAACTACAACAACAAGCTTTCAGTTAATTTGCTTAAAAGTAAACTTTTCTTTAATGGAAATCGCACATAGAATAGGATGCCCACTCACAAGAGCTCCAGTCACGAACATGAAGATGATGAAAATATGCCGTACAAATATTGTACGTGACGCCATCACATGACTGTAACAAATACTAAATATATTCTACATGGATAATAGAACAGTATGGATATAAAGATTACAGTGGGAACTAACTATGGGCACTGTTGGTCTTTACTTTACTGTGTTGAGTTTGAGTAGTTTTCTGGCAGATGGGATCATTTCCTCCCTAGTAATTCACTATAACAACCTGAAAATACTTGTTTTTTTTTGTATATTTCGTATCAAATCAAGAAAAAAGACAAAAGACAAGACAGAACGAAGACTTTTCATGAATGTCCAACCGCTATTTTCTTGTCCCAAAGAAAGACATAATTCTCTCGCCCTGCATACATTTACCAATCACATGGCGGACACATGGTGAAATTAGGGTTCAAGATCAACCTCGCCAACAAATCTCTTTTCTGGGTGTGACGTTTGATTCTACTTATTCACTTGAGCCTGGTTACCCAGCTAGCAGGGAATGTTCTCAGAACTTTGGCTAACATTCCCTAAAAGTTTATTTATGTTTTTAAGGAAACTTTTAAATAAAATGTTTAAATAATGTTTTAACAATGTTTAAATTTGAGTTAATGTTCTTGTAATGTGCTGTATTAACAAAACTAGAACATTGTATGGGCAACATTTTAAGGATGTTTTGAGGATGTTGTTGATGTAGCAGATTATATAATGGTCTCAATAAAACATATCCACAATGTTTCAAGATATCAAAGGTAGAATGTTTTAACAGCAACATTAAAGAAACATTATGAGAACATTGTTTAGGTTTGAGTTGATTTAATGTTTTTATAAAACGTTGTTGTGATGTGATGTATTAACAAGATAGAAAATTACTTGTGAAACACATGTTTTGTAAATGTTGTTTTGATAGCACTGTTCTCTATAAAACATTGGCACACTGTTGTAATTAAACAAAAAAGAATGTTTTGACATTCATATTAGGAAAACGTTATAAGAACATGACTTACTAACAAGGATAGAACATTCTGCCTGCAACATTTAAGGGTGTTTAGAATGTTGTTGAGGTACAGATTATACAATGTGCAAGCATGTTCCTCGATAATAGATGCTGAATTTAACAAGTGTCCGAAAAGAGTGTGGCTTTTTGACTGGTTACATAGCTCACACCACACTTTCCTTGCAACTTTTTCTGACTTCATCTAGGTCTTGTCCCTCAACTCAAGTTACAGTAACACCTTTTCAGGATTAATCTTATATTTCAACACGCCACAGCTTGTACTTCTTATTAAGTGCTGGTCATGTTTCAGCCATATGTAAAAAAATATATGTTTGCAAAAAAATTTTAAACTCATCTAGCTCCATTTAAAACGTACATAAGTTTTGCAAGTACAACTCACACAAGTAAGCTTGCATTCATTTTGTAGATCAAGAGTGGCGCAAGCACAATCCATCTGACTTACGTCTAGTTGACGTCTGCATTTACATCTCCAAGACATCTACAATACATAGTTTGCTCATCTGCAATATATGTCTCGGAGAACTCAGACTTCTGTAATATGTCTGCTAAAGATCTGGAGATCTGCTGTGTATAAACATCTGCTAAACAGCTTAGAAAGAGCAGCTTTACATCCACTCTAAATCTTAAACATCCTACAGACATCTTCTAGATGTCTATATGACGTCTGACAGCAGACATATCTGAGACGTATTGCAGATGAGGAAACTATGTAGATGTCTTGCAGATGTAAATGCAGACGTCAAATAGACGTAAACCAGATGGATGCTTTCAGGGGCACATATGTCCCTATTCCTGGTTCCCTTATTAGTGAGGTTCTTCAATTTAGGAGAAAATTAATTTGTGCTAAAAATCTTGACAATACTTTAAATATTTTTTGTCTAATGTATCTTTTAGTTAGTAACTACATAAGAATGGAGTGTTAGTGTGGGCAGTTTTCATCAAGTGTTTCGTCAAGTTTACCACAGGCCTAATTTTAATAAAATTAAGAAACCTCACTTTTTATTTTACAGTGAAAACTCATTGGAAATATAAATTTTATTTATTGCACATTACTTACATTAACGGCTATCAGTTATTGTTCCATGCGTTTAAGGTGCAGAGTGACTTTACAACTACAACAACAAGCTTTCAGTTAATTTGCTTAAAAGTAAACTTTTCTTTAATGGAAATCGCACATAGAATAGGATGCCCACTCACAAGAGCTCCAGTCACGAACATGAAGATGATGAAAATATGCCGTACAAATATTGTACGTGACGCCATCACATGACTGTAACAAATACTAAATATATTCTACATGGATAATAGAACAGTATGGATATAAAGATTACAGTGGGAACTAACTATGGGCACTGTTGGTCTTTACTTTACTATGTTGAGTTTGAGTAGTTTTCTGGCAGATGGGAACCATCAGACAACCATTAAATCCTAACCCCATTACATAAAGAAGTGTAATGGTTTAATGGCAATCAACTTATTCTTTGTACTGCAATAGTGTTTATATTTATATTTTGAGCAGAAGTGTTTTGCAGCTTGTGCGGTAAGAATAAGAATATGGTAATTTATATAGGCTATATATCTTTTCCAGTGTGGTTTAATAAAACAATAGAGGCTGATTCAAGTGCAGTGATGTATGGGGGATGACGTGAGCTCATTGATGTCTTTGAATGGAAATCAGGATAAGTCACAGCATAAAAAAGGTTTGTAGGTTAAGATTAAAAGTTAAAAGAAGTAAAAAAATGTATTCAACACAACAAGAATTTTTTTTATCCTTCTAATAGTTTGTTCATACAACTAAAGATTATTTTCTTACCATAACCCTGTGTTTAGCTTTATCAACGTATTATGTTAACTGAACTTTAACAGCATTATCATTGTAATTGTCCCAATATGTCATATTCCGTTAAGTAAACTAAAGAAATCATTCAGATCAACTAAACATATTTAGATGTGTCATATAATTTTGTGATGTGGCGGGTTGACATACAGCTTGTGTCTGTGCATTTTTTATTTCAAAAAGTGACATCAACTATCTGTTTTTTAAAAACAAGTCATTTATATTTATCTGCGTGATCTACTAATTAAAATGTGTTGCTTTAAGAGAGTGGGCTGGGTAAGTATAAGTGGGCGGGGACTGATAGCTGTCCGGTTGGCCTGTAATGCAGATTGTATCACATTTATTCATTTGGCTGATGCTTTACTTACAAGTTGTTTTTTTTACAGTGGCACATTACTGCAGAGCAATCAGGGGTTAGGTGCCTTGCTCAAGGGAACTTCAGATAAAAGTAAAGGTAAGTGGGTATGTATTTATTATAAATGTAGCACCTGCTTGTATGACTTTTTATGTCTTATGTTAAATTTACCTTCATTTAAAAGGGTTACTTGCATTCATTTTCTTTTCTGAGGACCAATTTATGGTTTTAATACATTTTGAGAGAGTATTTGGGCGATGTTTGTAGAAATGTGGTGTAACTGTAAAATCAAAAACATTCAAGGAGAAACAGGACGTGATGTGAAATAATATCCCCTAGTGACACTGACTGCTGCATGCAAAGGTAAGTGATGCAAGTTAATAATTTGTCATTTATAAGGTATGGTCCGGTATTCGATACATGTTAAATGGTATGACCCCATAAGAAATACATAAAAATACTTAATTATTATAAATTGTTTTATTAATTTACAGCATAGTATAAAACTATTCCCATAAGGCCCATGTGCTTACATGTCCCTTCCATTCCTCAATTGGGGGCCAAATGGTGTGCTATAAAATATAAAACTAGCTCTTTGTTTGGGCTGGGTTATTTTAGGTGAAAAAATAGTTTAACAAACTTAACTAAACTGTTGCACAAGAAGACATCTGATTAACTCCCTTTTAACTACCAAAATTACTTCAGGTCAGTGTTAACAGGAAACATGGCACATTCATGGGTTTACTTATTTAATCTCTTTCTAATATCACTACTCTTCTTGTGATTTAGCCAGCAAAACCATGGCAGCTCCGCTCAGATCTCTTGTGGAAGATTATTCAAGATACCTCAAATCATTTGAACTCTTTTTGAAACGTTCATCAGAGCACCAGTGTATGCTGGACTTCATTCATAATACACTACCAGACATACTGGAAAGGTGATTTATTATTCTTAAGGATTTGTTTCTTGTGACTGTATATATGAGTCACATGTCAAAACATAATATCACAATGTACATGAATATCTCTTTTCAGGATTGGTGGAGGGAGACCTATTTTTAACGTAATGGGAGTAGGGAGTGGATCAGGTACAGTATACTTTTAATAATAACAAACACATTTTTACATTTTGTTTATATTAGATAGATTGAACAACTTATAGTGTACCTATTTTGAAATGTCATAATGTTTTAGGTGAGATTGATCTGGAAATGTTGGCACAGCTACATATGAAACATCCATATGTGAAAGTTGATAATGAAGTGGTGGAACCAAACACTGACATGCTACAGAAGTATAAAGGTACTAACCATCATTTTATCCAATTAGACTGATCTTGTAGGGGCCAGGGGTATGATGGCCTAATCCTCTTTCTCATCCCAGCATTTCTTGTGTCTCTACAGTGTATTGTCTAGCTAAAAAACTATAAAATGGCAAAAAATCATAACAAATAGACTCTTTAAATTGATATATTGTAATACACAGCTATCCATTCTGTTTCTTTTCTTTTAATTTAGTTTGGGTATCAGCAAAGCCAGATCTTGATTATCTTATCTTTACATGGAATGATGACAGCTGCTGAACTTGAAAAGCACTGGCAAGAGAAACACCTTGAAAAAAAGATGGACTTCATTCACATGATACAGGTTATAAGCTGCCAACAGCGGTGATACTACTGAATTTATAACATTTATAACAAATCAAATCTTCAGCATACCAGCTTGAGTACAAAGTTATTTTGACCAAAAATGAATTCCTAGAAGTTCCCAGGTTGCCGTAATGACAGCAGGATCATAAACTAGTATGGACACCACAAGTTTGTTGGGAAATCTGATGATCCATATTTGATTTGTTCTAAAAAGTATCTTTATGAGATTTAAATGAAGCAAGAACTTAACGCATCATAAATGTACTATGAACAGTGAGTTATTGCAGTATCTTAATATTTCATGTTTATTTAGCATCAAATGAAAACAGTTGATTTATACTTAAATAAGACTTTCAATGAAATCTGAGATGTTTGGCCATCAATCAGGATATAGTTTAATATTTGATATCTGTTCAACAGATGCTGTATTATGTCAAAGATCCAGAGGCCACAGTCTCATTTTATCGGAGCTTGTTAGATAAAGATGGGAAACTCTTAATCATTTTGGTGTCAGGTAAATGCTCTAACACTCTAAAATAACACAACCTCATTTGGTTTATATCCATTTGACTAAAATCATCTAATCACAAATCTGATAATCCCGGTTTGGGAAATAGACCACTCGACTAAGAAACACATCCACAATGTGCCGTGTTGACGGGCCAGTTGAAGTTGGATTGAAACACCCTCATCTATCTTTTATGATATGACAAAGCATGTGATTGCATGTGCAAATGCATATGGGATTCCCCATTTTAAGTTGGATTCTACCTTGGATCTCTCTGACCTCCTAGTTATTCTGTTTTATCAGAGTTGACTTTAACAAAGTCCTGTGTCTGCGTAGGTGACAGTGGATGGGGAAAACTATGTACCATCAAAACCCAACTCTGTCACACTGGGATCAGCCAGTGTGTAACTACAGGAGATATAAAGACCTTCTTAGATGCTCAGGGTATCCCCTACCGTAACTATGAGCTCCCTTCCAAGATGGACATCACAGAGTGCTTTTCAGATGGAGATGAGGTTGGAGAACTGCTGTTGGATTTCTTAACCGAAGTGATAGGGTTCAGTAAGAATGCTCCTGAAGACCTCAAGAAAGGAGTGCTGGATTTACTAAGACATCCAGACTGCAGTGAAGAAGTGGATGGCATGATCATATTCAACAACAACATGGAAGTCTTAGTAGTTGAGCCGTAACTTCATGACACATTAAGTATGACATCCAAAGGTCATTTTTTTTAAGCATGTAATCTCATAGAAATGCAGAATATGTATATTAATATTTTCTGTTCTTTTTTAACTAAACAATTATTATAATGTAACAATTTTCGTTGTCAAACAAGCCAGACATAAACATACCGTAGTTTTAAAGCTTATAAGAGACTTAAGATAAAACACAATAAACATACATATTCCTAGCTCATCATTAGTTTACACACATGTAAATGAAAGGACCTGTAGAGAATGTCCTTTTGTGTGGTAACTGTGGTATAAGTGAAATAATCGACTCCGGTCCTTTCAATTATTCGAAAGTAAATGCACACCCAAGGTGTAACGGCCAAGCCGCAAATAGGTTGTGCACATGACGTCGCTGCACTGCCCGAAGTCATTTCCTCCCTAGAAATTCACTATAACAACCTGAAAATACTTGGGTTTTTTTGTATATTTCATATCAAATCAAGAAAAAAGACAAAAGACAAGACAGAACTAAGACTTTTCATGAATGTCCAACCGCTATTTTCTTGTCCCAAAGAAAGACATAATTCTCTCGCCCTGCATACATTTACCAATCACATGGCGGACACACGGTGAAATTAGGGTTCAAGATCAACCTCGCCAACACCCTCGCATGAACCCCCTGCCAACAAATCTCTTTTCTGGGTGTGACGTTTGTTTCTACTTATTCACTTGAGCCTGGTTACCCAGCTAGCAGGGAATGTTCTCAGAACTTTGGCTAACATTCCCTAAAAGTTTATTGATGTTTTTAAGGAAACTTTTAAATAAAATGTTTAAATAATGTTTTAACAATGTTTAAAATTTGAGTTAATGTTCTTGTAGTGTGCTGTATTAACAAAACTAGAACATTGTATGGGCAACATTTTAGGGATGTTTTGAGGATGTTGTTGATGTAGCAGATTATATAATGGTCTCAATAAAACATTTCCACAATGTTTCAAGATATCAAAGGTAGAACGTTTTAACAGCAACATTAAAGAAACATTGTGAGAACATTGTTTAGGTTTGAGTTGATTTCATGTTTTTATAGAACGTTCCTATAATGTGCTGTATTAACAAAACTAGAACATTGTATGGGCAACATTTTAAGGATGTTTTGAGGATGTTGTTGATGTAGCAGATTATATATTGGTCTCAATAAAACATTTCCACAATGTTTCAAGATATCAAAGGTAGAACGTTTTAACAGCAACATTAAAGAAACATTATGAGAACATTGTTTAGGTTTGAGTTGATTTAATGTTTTTATAAAACGTTGTTGTGATGTGATGTATTAACAAGATAGAAAATTACTTGTGAAACACATGTTTTGTAAATGTTGTTTTGATAGCACTGTTCTCTATAAAACATTGGCACACTGTTGTAATTAAACAAAAAATAATGTTTTGACATTCATATTAGGAAAACGTTATAAGAACATGACTTACTAACAAGGATAGAACATTCTGCCTGCAACATTTAAGGGTGTTTAGAATGTTGTTGAGGTACAGATTATACAATGTACAAGCATGTTCCTCGATAATAGATACTGAATTTAACAAGTGTAGCAAGTGTTAACTGTGTTTAGGTATGCCTAAACCAACTGATCTTGACTTTCTAATTGATGTTGTCAATGACCTTTCAACTATTATACAAAATGGATTAAAGACAGAGAGTGGTTTGATCAAGCTCAAGCTGCGTTGTAATGCCCCAGCTAAGGCACTTGTGAAGTCAATAAATCTGTGTTCAGGCAACTATGGGTGTGACAAATGTAACCAAAAAGGAGTGTGGGATGGTCATCGTGTGATTTATCCTGAAATAACTAATCTAACATTGAGAACTGATAAAACATTTAGAGATCAGTCTCAGGAGTACCACCACCTGCCTTCGGTTGTGTGAAATTATATTATTGTCTTGCCATGTGTCACGATCACGAAGATGCACTAGAGGAGAGTGCCATGTTTGAACCTGCTGCCTCCGATTAATTTCTTTCAGAATGTTTTTTATAATAGTTAATAATTTTTCATAGTATTTCTATGCTGTTTTATTTGATTTTATTCCTACAGTTTACCAATTAAAATGTTCAATATAAAAATGTTCACAAATAAAATCCCAAAATGGCTTTTATAATTTCACTTTCAAAATTAAAACAATCTTTATATGTTTAATGTGCACATTATTTTGAGAGATTAACTCATTGTTCTGTTGAAGCGGGTACATTTTTGTTAAAGCATTATTTGTGTAAACATATTTGTGTATGTTATTAAAGCATGTACATTTAAAAAATGTCTGAAGGGCATATACTGTTCAAGTAATGTCACCCCAAAGATAAAAGGTTACAAATAATAAAGGTCCAAATAGTTTTCACTAAATATTTTTATTAAATGTTAACCCATCATTTCACTTCACATACTTTGAATGTTGCTCTACCTTTTAAAATAACACTTTGGGTTATTAAAATAACTACCTTTAGAATTTTTTTAAAGAACATTATAGAATGGAATGTTTTAACAATGTTTTCAATTAACATCCTTTGAATGTTGCACTCTTAAAAGAAAGTTTTTGGAACATAAAAACAATTCCTGTTGGAAACATTAAAAGAACATTAGCAAAGTGCAATATAACAATGTTGTCACTAAACATTTTTGGAATGTTTTAAGAGAATGTTAACCTACCTTAAAAGAGAATGTTCTGAGAACTGAAATAAAACTACCCGCTGAAAACGTTATAAGAATGTTAAAGTATAATGTTCCAAAAATGTTACCACTAAACAAGTTTACAATGTTTTTGAAAATGTTTTCGTAGCATTCAAGTGAACGTTCTGGGAGCTATAATAAAACTACTCGCTGAAAACAGTAATGCAACATTGCTTGGTAATATTTTCAGAACGTTTTTAGAACAAAAGAATTCTAGCTGGGAAACCCCAAAGTGCGTCTTTGCAGCCTAGTTCAGAGCGGGATCTCTTGTTCCGCTCAAGAGGTTTCAGAGAATGCTGTGTCTCATGGCAGCAGCTGACATGGAATACAAAGTCAGATGCAGGATCAGTCAGGGAACCTCTTTATTGTACTAAGCGTAACCACAACCGCCGAAGCAGAAAACCCAGATAAACAGGAAGCAGTAACAAGAGGTTTGAGCGCTCGACCAGTACAGTTCAGAATAGAAACAACAGTCAGAGTCTTGAAACAACCCCTAACAGAGAGTCCCAAAATGACGGAGCTACCGTCAATAGTCCCGGGACCAAAACTAAGTTAGTAAGGTAAGTCTTGTGACTAAGTCCCAAAGGGACGGGCACAGAGGTGGAAGCGCTCTGGAAAATCCACACGTCTCATTAGGTAATCCACTAGGAGAATCTTTACGCTGAAGAGGTAATCTGTACAAAGTGGACTGGAAAATCTGAAATCCTCACGGGGGGGGGGGGTAGACTGGAATCTGTGGAACTCTGTGTCTCTTGGTCTGGAGAATTCCCCAGAAGCAGCACACCTCCGAATAGCGGGCGAGTAGTATGACGGCGGAGATCCAGTCGTTTGCAGGTTCCGGCCAGAAGCAGAGGTGGCTGGGAGATCGTGATGAGCCCACACCAAGAAGTGCACTAAATACTGGAGTCAGACAAGACAAACAAGGTGAGTCAAGGATTACTAAGAATTAGCGAGAACGTCCAGGGGACCAACAAAAAACTGGATAATAATCCTTACGGCAAGACAAGACTAGACTGTGATCTACACATTAAAAGGTCTGACACGGGACAAAGGAAAACACGCGGTATATAAAGGGAGTGAAACTAATGATGAGAAAGGGAACCCAGTCGTGTGTAATGAAAAGGGATAGACGAGAACAGGTGAGAAGAATTAACCAAATTAACCACTAAGGAGGGAACGAGCGGGAGCGGGAAAAAACACGTCAAAACAGCGCCATAAGCCCGACATGACAGAGAGAGAAGACAACACAGAAAACATAGGGGGTGCTAGACCCGAGACCTGACAGCCGCATCCCAGCTGGGATTGCTCTGCATGTGACCACTACAATTTAAATTGCAACGCAACCTGCATTAGGCGTATGGACGCTCTCCCTTTCACAGCTACATATCAACCACCTTGAGATGCTGGCAGGGATTTCAGCTTGTTGATAGTTCAGAACAGAAATCTAACACCATCACGTTCTAGTGCGGTTAAACGAATGGGCAATTTGCATGCTTGTTCAGTGGAACCGTGCTGTTTAGAATTCGCCCCTAACGACAGTCCTTAGACCGAAAGCAGGATACGTTTCTAAAGTTTTATCCACCCTGTACTCTGGTGGACAATGAGCAGACGATGAACCTGCTCAGAGCACTATGGGCATATACTGATAATACTGATCACACTGCTCAGCACAGAAAGGCAGAGCAGTTGTTTGTGAGCTTTGCGGACCACATGCTTGGTTTGCCAGAATTGAAGCAACGACTATCTAGATGGATTGTTTATGCAGTTACAGCAGTTTCCGGATTCCTGAATTAGCAGGAGTGAAAGCACACTCTTCCAGAGGGATGACTTCCTCCTGGTCTATCTATCTCTGATATTTGTGCGGCGGCTGGTTGGTCCTTGCTGTGAACCTTCACCAGGTTCTACAATCTCTCGAGTCGTATCAAAGGGAACGCTAAGTTTACTCGCGTATCCCTGGTTCCCTGAGATAACAGGAGCGAGCATTAGGTAGCATGCTGTGCTACAGTGCCACGCAGCGAGCATTTTCATCACACTTCAGTCGAATATGGTGCTGAATGCCGTTCGGCCAAGACTTATATAGGCGAGCTGTACCGCCCGAAATGGCAGGGTCAAACGCCATTGGTCTATGTTTTTCACAGACGTTATCTAATAAGGCTTCAAATGCAGAGAAGTGGTGTCGGGACTTTAATAGTAGCTGCTCAGCGTGGTAAATGGAAAGTAGATTATATTCAGATTGTAAAAAGCTCTCTCATTATATAATGATTGGGTTGAGTGTTGTGCATATTTCTGGTGCAGTTTGCCAATTTGTGCAGAAAGCTGTTTACTACACATTGTTTTGATGAAAGTAGAATGGGATTTTTTTTACAGCGCATATATCCTTTAAATGCTTCCCATAGGCTAAAGATAGAGCTATATTCTGTAAAGTTAATCTCAAGGAAAGTGGAGATCTTTTCATAAATAAATCTGATAGATGTAGTGTGCAGTAACCAGGGAGAATCAGTTCAACAATTATGGGGAATGGTTAGAAAAAAAACTATGTTATCGAAAGAAGTGTCATGATTCTCTTGGTCTAGTGGCAGGATCATGACAGAACCTCATGTTTAATGTGGAGAGAGGCGACTATAGTTTATTTGGCTTGCCATATGCTCTCTCCGGTCTCGTCCCTGTTCCCATCCTCTCGTTTCCTCTTTTGGTTCTTTGGTTCATGCCCTTCACATTTTCCCCTCTTGATTTGGTCCCTTATTTAATTAAAAATAATTAAATGTTTTCTCTTTGTATAAACTTAAGACAAAGTATAATTTGAGATTTCATTCAACTTAAAGATTTTATTTGGTTCAAAGAAGCTTTTTGCTTTCAAAAGATTTAATTATCCATTATTAGCCAAAGTAAGAATTTTAAGTTTAGCCAAAGTAAGAATTTTAAGTTTAGCCAAAGTAAGAATTTTAAGTTTAACCAAAGTAAGAATTTTAAGTTTAGCCAACGTAAGAATTTTAAGTTTTAGCCAAAGTAAGAATTTTAAGTTTAGCCAAAGTAAGAATTTTAAGATTATCCAAAGTAAGAATTTTAAGTTTAGCCAAAGTAAGAATTTTAAGTTTAGCCAAAGTAAGAATTTTAAGTTTAGCCAAAGTTTATCTAAAGTAAGAATTTTAAGTTTATCTAAAGTAAAGTAATTAGTTGTAACAAGTTGACGCAATTATTTTACTTTGATCCAATGTTTTTTTCAGTGCACTACATGAAATAATTTTGTAATGTTTTTAAAGCTAAACAATCAAGGCTTTATACTGTAATAGTATTTGTATTTGAAACCATTAGGCCTAGAATGTTTATTTTTTTTATTTTTTTTTTTTAAGTGTTTTGCAGCTTGACAGATAAGAAATGTGGTTGTTTTATACAGCCTATTGTGCCTTATCCAGTGTTCAAGGTAGTTTAACAAAACATAAAATACAAATAAAGGCAACATATCAATGGAGAGACAGCTTTAAGTTTAGTTTGATGTTTGATTGATGAAGTGAGTTCAATGATGTTCTAAAATGGACACCAAGAAAGATCACTGCAAAACGGATTATCAGAGCTTTCCTGTTCACCCTTCCATTCACTCATCATTTCTATAATGGTCCCCTGTGGGTTAATTGTGCTTGTGCTTCTCTTGTCTCGCCTCATCCATCCACCGCACACACTAGACACTGAACTGAGTTTATTCTGCAAGTTTATAGCTCTGGAGCAGCATGAATACACCGAAGGAATTTTTGTGAAACTTACCCATTGTTAAAGCAATTTCACACCTGCAGTGGGAGTAACTTTGAATGAAAGTAGACAGAGCAAAGTTTCCCTGGCCAAACAGCTATAAAGATGCTGCAGGGTAGCTGCAGTTACCCTACTTGTACTTACAGTTATGCTGTCTTTGATGTGCAAGAAATGTTCAAAATAAAGGGGTAGGTATAATGATTCTTAGATGTCAAAAAGTGCCAAAGAACATTCACTGTTTAATGATATTAATGAAGGACATTTGGTATGTACAGTTGCTTTTTGGTATATGTTTGTTTAGTTGTACACAAATGTATTTGTTATGTATGACAGACACACATAAATGTCTGTTAAATGTCTACTACACTAAAAAAGACTATTACGGGCAACAATACGAATAAAAAATAGAAATGAATGTCAAGTCAAGTTTTTTAAAATAGCGCTGTTTGTAATTTTCATTGTTACAAAGCAGCTGTACAACACTGAAAAAACAACTTGTAGGTTTTAATACATTTTTTATTGCAAGTTTTTGGATTCACTTTTGTAAAGTAAATTGTACTAATGGAACTTAGTCAAATCTACTCCGTTTTTTAATTAATTTAATTTGAGATTGTGAATAAATGTTTATGTCATGATTCTGCTGCATCATGTCATGTTTCTCTTAGTGTAGTGGCAGGATCATGACAGAACCTCATGTTTAATGTGGAGAGAGGCAATTATTGTTGTCTTACATGCACTCTCTCTGGTCTCGTCTTTGTTCCCATCCTCTCGTTACCCTCGTTATTGATTAATGCCCTTCACCTGTTCCCCTCTTGATTTGGTCCCTTATTTAATGCCCTTGTGTCTTCTGTCTTGTGCTGGTTCATTGTGATTTGGTTGGGGAGTTCATGTCTTGTCAGTTTAGTTATTTGTTGTTCATGGCAAAAGTTAATTTAAGTTTTGCTTAAGTGTAGTTAGTTTTAGTTGTTCTGTTACCCCCACGTGGGTCTATGTTTTATTATTAAAATATGTTAACCCCTTACCCGCTGTCTGCACCTGGGTCCTCTCTCCGTGTCTCACCACGAGAGCCATGACAGTTTACCTGTACGTAATAAGAAAGTTATGTAAATCTAATTTGATTACTCTACATAAAAATTACTTGGGAGTAATAAGTAAATAGAATGTTAATTTTATGTTGGTCTGATTATTATTTTTTAGAAAATGTAACAACATTTTTAGTGAAAGTGCAATTTTTGCTCACATGTATTGTATTTATATTAAAGTATTACAAATATTTCCTAATTTTATTACATTAAATTAATATCATATGCATATACTACCATTGTTGCTGATAACAAAAACAATAATTGGACTCAACTGTATCAAAAAATATTTATTAAATGCTTAATCATACATTATTGAAGCTTCTAGTTCGTTTTAAATTAATCAATAAAAAGCAAAGCCATTTAAAAACAAACAACAAAAACAAATGGTGGCTTTTATAGCAAAATCATGTAACCAATTAAATCAATCTTAACACAGTATTACATGCATCAACATTGGTGACTATTATAGCAAAATCATGTAACCATTGAAAGCAATCCCAAAACAGTTACAGTGCATGTGTATTCGGCTCTGTGCGTGTGGAGTTGTGTTTTATGCATGTGGGTGTGGGTGTGCGTGTGTATGTGTGCGTCTGTGTGTGTGTGCATGCGAAGTTGTGTTTTATGCATTTGGTAGTGTATGAACATGTGAGCGTTTTCTGTGTGTGTTCACGTTTTCTTGTTTAAACTTTAATAAAAATGTAATGTTTTGCTTATAGTCAATATGTTTCATGTACAGCTGCTTTGTAACAACGGAAATTGTAAAAAGCACTATATAAAGTTGACTTGACATTGTTTTGCAGTAATAACCACCTATTAAAATGTAATTAAGTAGTAGCTAAAAATAAATACAATACGTCTGCCTGCATCTGGGTTCTGTCCAAGCCACTTTGTGACAGAATGCACGACCTCTGTCACAAAGTGGCTTGGACAGAACCCAGATGCAGGCAGACGAGGGGTTAAATAAATAAACTTTATTTAAATGAAAAAACGCACAATGGGGAAAACACGTGAACGAAAACACACTAGCAAACAAAGGGGGACAAAACAAAACAAGGATCTTAGAATATATATAAAATGTTCACAAAACTGAAACAGGAAACAGGCTAATCCAACAATAAGATAAACAGGGGATACTACCGTGAGCGCAAGACATCAAGTGTTGATAACAAACACAATGCACCGACACTGAACTGAGGGAAACTGGGACTATATAAAGGGAGACACTAACGAGGAGTAATTACATGGGGAGAGTGGTGACAGGTGATGGGAATGAAACACTAACAAGATTGAAACACAGCTAGTGATGGGAATGAGATCCTAACAAGAAAATTACAGGAGGACATAACAGGAAGACACGTGGCGCCAAGTAACAACATAAAGCCACGTGTCTCCACACATAACAGAAACCCGAAAAACATGGCAATGTCATGACTCGGCCCAGGGCGCTAGAAAGCTCAAGACAGGAAGGACAGAGTCCTAACACATGCGCATTGACGAATACTTAGATATACTAACAGAGTAATTCTCTGTCTAGAAAATATCAAACTACTAAAGTTGCCATTTAGAAAAAATTCACAAGTAAATAGTAGAATATTGCGAAATGACACCAACTTGGATTGTTCAATTGCGCTTCTAAAGATTATTAAGAAACCTAAATAAATTCTACAACGTTAAAAATACTTGAGTAATCTGTGTAAATGTAACAAACATTACATTTTCGTTTTTACTTATCTGTGTAACAAGCTGCCCTCAGTTGACTGGTACACCCCCAACATCTGCCCCTTTCCCCCCGGTTCACGGACTACATTCCACATAATCCATCCTGGGACGCCCCTGGTTGAAACTCCACCAACCCTACATTGACTGGAATACCAGCACGATCCTTCACTGGGGGGAGACCTGCCGATCCAGGTCCCGGTAATTCTCTTCCATCCATCGTGCCCAGTCAAGTACGCCTATGCTCAACCACGGTGGAAAGCCCAGAAATCCAAACAATCACCTCGGTTCCCAAAGATTATGGGGCATTCCAGGACGTGTTTTCCAAGCAGTTGGCTACCAAACTACCTCCTCATCGGCCGTGGGACTGCGTCATCGAGCTCCTGCCTGAGGCTGTAATTCCCAAAGGAAGGTGTAGGGACGCAGAAGGTACTAGATATCTGTTTATGACGCGTGCTTTGCCTTGAATAAATATAATCATTGTCCATACCATTAGAAAAAAGTTGGATATGCCAATCCGTTTATTGTCCTTTGGCATTGCATATAACAAAAATATATCAAATCAAGGTTTCAAACTTTACTACAGTTCTTCTATTTAAATTAACATAAATTAAATTACAAACATACTAATAACGACACAAGGACAGTCCAGCACATTACGCTGCACACTCAAAAAGTTTGTTTGACCTTCCATTGCGCCACATGTAATTCATCTGCACTTGGCTTAAATATACTCTTATGCCCTCTAGTGTTACAAACAAAAATTTTTAGACCATGCATTGACTACCGGACACTCAATTCTCAGACCTCCACATCCCCTTCCCCTGGTTCCTGCGGCCTTGGAACAACTCAGAGAGGCCACAATTTTCACCAAACTTGATCTCTGCAGCACCTACGATCTAATCCCAACAAGCCCAGAGATGAATGGAAAAACGCTTTTATTACCCATTCTGGACACTATGAAAATATTTTAATGCCATTTGGTCTAGTCAATGCCCCCGCCATTTTCCAGAGTTTCATGAACAATATCTTCCGAGACATGCTTAACCAATTTGTCCTAATGTAAATCGATGAGATCTTCATATACTCCCGCAACCAGCTGGACCACATCCCAGGTCCAGGGGAAGGTGTACACCGTGAACCATTGGCCACGTCCCACCACTGTCAAAGAATTCCAACACTTCCAAGGATATGAAAACTTCTATAGATATGTATTTTAAATGTTTTGCTCCATTGGCTCACCCCTCACTTCCATGATTAGCATACTGTCAGAATCCCTGTCCTGGAGTCCTGAGGCTCTCAATGCCTTCAACCACCTAAAGAAAGCCTTCTGCACAGCATCCACGCTCTCTCTTCCACACCCAGCACTTCACTTCGTTGTTCAAACCTACGTCCCCCTGGAACACTGTGTTACACCGCAGTCAGCAAACCCTCTCACTTCATTCCGCCCAACACTGGTGGACGAAGATGTCTCAGGATATCTCCCGGTACTTTAAAGGATGCTAAGTTTGTGTCATTTCCAAGACCCCATGTCAAAGTCCGGAGGGGAAACTCCTGCCATTGCCTACTCCTCATCGACCCTTTCGCAACTACGGTTTGCCAGAGGACATTGTGTCGTATATGGGCCCACAGTTCACCTCACAGGTCTGGAAGGTCTTCTTCCAGCACCACAACATAAGAGTCAGTCTCACTTCTGTTTACCACCCTTAAGCTAATGGCCAAGCTGAGTGAAAGATCCAAGATATTGGGAGGTACCCGAGAACATACTGCCTCGATCATCAGCCGGGCTGGCATTGTTTCGTACCCTGGGCCGATTATGCGCAAAACTCCTGGATTAACCCCCTACCAGTGCATATTCGGTAACCAACCCCCCATGTTTCCCTGGTCAGGGCCCACAGTCCACTGGACCACTTGGCGCCGACACGTCGTCCACATTTATACCGTAAAACGGTAAAAAGGAGAGTGGGTCCTTACACATGTTGTCTAACGCCCATGGAGTTAAGAGTGTCTTTGAAAGCCATTCCTAAAGTCCCCAACGGCAAGGACTCTGTCTACGGATGGCGCTAGTAGTTCTGATAAGAACCCACCAAATTCTTTAATAAAATCTGTATGGTGCCCTGGAGTTTCCCCAAGACTTTTATTCTTGGCATCGGTAGAAAACCCTTGAGCTTTGAAGTACGCACAAGAGGACAAGGTTTTTCAAAAAGATAAGAGTTTATTCAAAACATCAGAGTTTATTAGAACAAACATATAAATTATCCCATAGAAGACAGAAATTATGTTTTATTAACAAAGTTCGGGAGGATAGCATTTAAATCAGCCCGATGTTCCATCAGCAGCAATCACCTATCAGCCGAGCACGCAATCTCTACTTAATTATCTAGGCTGGTTCACCATCAGCAATCACCGTATCTACCCTATCAGCTCCAGCAAGCTCTATCATAAATAGACAAACAATCTTACCTGTTGCATCTTGCCAGATAAGCATCCCTCCTCCATCCCAGCTCCTCTCATTTTCTCTAAGTCCCGCAGGACCCTCGGGGAGGGGGTGTGTTCTGGGCTTGAGCCGGTTCTGAGCCCGGAGCAATTGCTCTGAGCAGGGTAGAGTGCTCCGGGTTCAGATAGATCCGGCAAGCTCGGAGCCCACTCCCTGCACAACACGCCAAATACGCATAACCTGCATTCCCATGCTTTACCATCTATCCCAACAAGGAGCTGTTTATCGGCGAGGGACATAAACAGACAACTAAAGTAAAAAAAAAAAACACCTCACTAGTCAGTCCCATATACCACAATCTTAGCCCACAGCTAGATTGGAACAAGCTAGTCCTCTCAAACGCCTGCTTATAACCCCCCAAACCATGTACTCGGCCATGCCCTACAAGCGAAAGGAGCTAGCTCCCTGGCTAAATACAATAGCCAGAATACATTTAAAAAATATTTAACCTTAGTATAAGTTGTTGATACATGAAGTACCATGACTTCAAAATAATTGTATTTAGAACATGTCTATTTTATGATCTGTTATCATATCGTTAGCAAAAAGTGCTTTATTAGAGAGAGATCCAGGGCCGTGCACAGGGGGGTGGCCCGGTGGCTAGAGCCACTGCCCTCTGCCCTCATCGACTGAGGTGCCCCTTTTCCCATCCCGCTCCGTTCAAAGTATTCCGCTGATTCCACTATTCCGCTCCAGGTTTTCCCGCTCGCTCCGCAGCATCACTCACAGTGTCTGCGGCGCGCGCTCTCTGTCCATAGTTGCCAAGTCCGCTTATTTTTTATTAGTAAGTCGCGTTAAAACAACACAGGTTGCGGGTTGCGTTTTTTGGGGCTTATTAAAAAAATATGGTTGCTTGTTAGGAAAATCTGACAAGCAACTTCGTTTTCTTTACATCTATGGCCAATCTCCAATACATTGATTGACACTGTCTGCTCAGTGCAATAATATAAGTGCTGTGGCGTAATTCGTCAAAACATTCTACCGAATCATCCCCCTTATCCCCCTCATTGGAGGAAAAAAATCACGTTCAACTTGCAGGCGCGCGTGTCTCATTAAACAAAATTGTTTGTCTCCAATCTTATCCAGCCTCATAGGTGATCGGAGATGAGGATAGTACGTGCCGTGCCCTCCGCTTTGTTGCAGTTCGCTGATTTTTATTTTTTATCCTTTTTTTCCTAATCCGTTTATCCTGGTAATAAATACTAAATGATAATGCTGAAACTAAATAATCTGATAATATTGGGCGTGTTTTGGGCTTGTTTTTGAAGCTCCAGTTGCTTATTTGTCTCGCGAGAGTTTGGCAACTGTGTCTCTGTCTCTTGAAACTGAGAGTGAACACGTCACGACAGTTAACGAAAGCTGTCGCACTAACAGGACAGTGGTTGAATCTGCAAAATTTGTCATTTGGTATAATTTTTTTGTATGTCGGTAATGTTTTGCTCTTGGTCTTCTACTAGTGCTAACAACTTGTACAACATATCCGCGTTTTTAGAATTCAAGTTAGCTGCTTGTCTAACCATATTTTTGTACTCAACGATCAGATTTAAATAATGTCCTGTTGTTAGCACACTTTGTAGACCCCCAAATGTACAACAATGCCTTCACAAAAAAGAAGACAGAGAGAGAAAGAGCGAAGGGAGGCTGTTAAAGGCAGTTCAACACTGCAAACATGGATTCAAAGCTCCAGTTTAATTCTTGTAAATATATTTCCCATTGTAATCACTTGTCTTAGTTCTGACTAGCACATCTTAGGCTCTAAATGAGTTGTATATTAGCATAGTAGGCTATATAGATTAATGCTGTATGCTAATATGAAATTAAATGTCTATTACTTATTATTCCATTGAAGATGAGGCAGAGGCAGGCTCAGAGAGTGAGGGAGAGCCCATTGAGCATCAGCCAAATCAATTCAATTGAATTGAGTTCAATTTTATTTACATAGCGCTTTTCACAATCTGCACTGTTCCAAAGCTGCTTTACAGGGGGAAATAAGAAAAACACAAAAAAAGGTAAAACACAGTACATGAATAGTTCCACTTGTTATATAAACACCTAGTTAATAATATCTAATGTCAGCAGTCTCCTGTTGGTTTATTTTGCATATTTGCTTTAAGTGAATGCTTGGCTGAAGAGATGTGTCTTTAATCTAGATTTAAATTGAGCGAGTGTGTCTGATCCTCGAATAATATCAGGAAGGCTATTCCAGAGTTTAAGAGTTTCCAGGTGCTACGTATGAAAAATTTAGTTATTCTAGATGTTATCAAAAGTCTTGAGTTTTGAGATCTTAGAGAGCGTGATGGGTTGTAGTGTGATAGAAGCTCTGTTAGGTAGGTAGGGGCTAAACCCTTTAAGGCTTTATAAGTTATTAAAAGAACTTTAAAGTCAATACGATACTTAATGTGTAGCCAGTGAAGGGTTGATAACATTGAGGTTATGTGATGGTATTTTCTGGACCTGGTTTGAACTCTGGCAGCTGCGTTCTGAACTAACTGTAGTTTGTTTATTGATGATGCAGGACAAACACTAAGTAGCGCATTACAGTAGTCAAGTCTTGAGGTCATAAATGCATGAATAAGCTTCTCCGCATCAGCAACACATAGAATATTTCAAAATTTGGCAACATTTCTTAGGTGGAAAAAGGCTGTTTTTGTGACATTTGAGATGTGATTTTGAAATGACAGGTTGCTGTCTAATATAACGCCTAGATCTTTTACAGTATTAGTTGGAGTAACAGTACATCCTTCAACTTGCAGTTTATAATCAGAAATATTCAGTTTGCGTGTCTTTGGTCCGATAAGTAATATTTCTGTTTTATTAGAATTTGGAAGACAGGAAGAAATGGAGAGTGAGGCAGCCACAGCCATGTACACAAGGGAGAAAAAGCCAGAAGACTGAGTTTTTGCTTCAGTTACAAAATCCATCAGATCCTGCGCATTTAAAAAAAACACAATATAATGTACAATGTGGTACAATGAACAAGTACGTTCTTTTCAGGGACAGTGGTATGAAGAACACCCCTGGTTAGAGTTTGTTCTATCAAAACATCTACAATAAAGTCTAAAATGTATTTGAGCGTGTTCTAAATTCTTTTTTAATTGTATATTTTCTAATAACTGGATAATTTGTGTTAACAAGCAACCACCCCCTTGGTGCCCCTTTTTTGGTTTAGGCCACTGCCCCTCAAAATGTCTGTGCACGGCCCTGGAGAGATCTAATATTTAACAATCCGAGTTGTAACAGTTGATTATCTGTATTTTGTTCATGTTTGACGTTAATCAAATTTACTTGCTTATCCGAGGGACAGACATAGTCTCTATTTTATGATGTTTGGGAGAAGGGATTATCACATGTTGTGCCTTTTGTGTATTCTGCGAATAGTGAGACCAACACATTTGAAACATTGACTTGATATAATAAATTCAAACAGTTTGATGTGAGTTTTAAATGCGGATTACTTCAACCTTTGTCCTCACTGGTTAAATATTGAACTTCTGTCAAACCCACAAGAGGTGTAAGGTCACAATTACACAACTAGCTAACCAAACATCTATTCTCATCATGAAGAATGTTATAGTAAATTATACAGTGTCAGTTAATAAGTCATTACACATTTGAACTTTGTTACTGAGGTTTTATGGTCACACGGCGCCTTTTGTAACCTGTATTTTACATTTAATATAAACAATACACACGTGTAAATAATGATGCTTGGGCTATGTATTTAATGTTAAGTACAGTATACCTTAAGACTTTAAAACAGTACAATGTGTTTATTTTATTTTGGATTGTTACTACAACTAATGTACAGTATATGTTACAATATTACATATTTATTTTCTCAAAAGCAGAACAGAAAATAGGAATGTACACTTTCTGCACTGCTATAAGATTGGAATGCTGAACACAAGACATAAGGAGTCATGGAGTTATGGCTCAACCACTAAGACTCCCAGTTTGTTGTTGAATATGATCCTGCCGTCCACCTCTTTACTGCAGTCTGGATGTCTTAGTAAATCCAGCACTCCTTTCTTGAGGTCTTCAGGAGCATTCTTAGTGAAGCCTATCACCTCGGTTAAGAAATCCAACAGCAGTTCTCCAACCTCATCTCCATCTGTAAAGCACTCAGTGATGTCCATCTGGGACGGGAGCTCATAGTTACGGTAGGGGATACCCTGAGCATCTAAGAAGGTCTTTATATCTCCTGTAGTGACACACTGGCTGATCTCAGTGTGACAGAGTTGGGTTTTGAAGGTACGCCATAATTTTCCCCATCCACTCTCACCTATGCAGACACAAGATTTTTTTTAAGGTCACAACTTTAGGAGAACGGAGAGATTAACATGGTGAAATGCAATTTAAAGCACATGCTTTATCATATCATAAAAGATAGATGAGATTGTTTCAATCCAACTTCAAGGGGCCCTTTAACACCTTTTGTATGTGATCCGTATCTTAGTCATAGTGCTCTATGTCCCAAATCGGGTTTGTAAGACTAGTGATTAGAATATCTGATCTAAATGGATATATATAAATCATGCTAGAGCATTTACCTGACACCAAAATGATTAAGAGTTTTCCATCCTTATCTAAGAGGTTCCGGAAAAACGAGACTGTGGCCTCTGGATCTTTGACATAGTACAGCATCTGTTAAACACATAAAATATTATGTAATGATACAAAATGAACATGTAATATTAAGATTCTGCACTAACTCACTTTAAAATGTTTTACATTCGTGACATGTTAAGTTTGTGCTTCAATTAAAGCTCATAAAGATGCAAACATGGATCGAACGTGTGGTGTCCATGTCTGTTCATGATCATGCTGTCATTAAAGTAACTAGGGAACATACCAAATAGGAAAGACCAACATCATTTTTTTTGTCAAATCAACTTTGTACTCAAGCTGTTATGCTGAATATTGAATTTGTAATAAATGTGCATTAACACAAATTTGATAGTATCATCGTTGTTGGTAGCTCATAACCTGTATCATGTGAACGAAGTCCATCTTCTTTCCAAGGTGTTTCTCTTGCCATTGCTTCTCAAATTCAGCAGCTGTCATCTCATTCCATGTAAAATTTACATAATCAAGATTTGGCGTTGTTGACACCCGTACTAAATAAAAAGAAACAGTGAAACAAGAGAAACAGAATGAATACCTATTAAATACAATATCCATTTAAAGAGTTAAGATCAGTTTAATTGAACGTTAGTCAAATGAGTAGGACCTTTATACTTGTGTAGCATATCTATGCTGGGTTCCACCACTTCATTGTCAACTTTCACATGTGGATGTTTCATGTGGAGCTGCGCCAACATTTCCAGATCAATCTCACCTGCATATTAGATTAAATTTCAAAATGTTGCGACTTTGTATGGTTTTGAATCTAATAAGTAAATGTTATGATTTAATAAACAAAATGTTAAGGATTAATTTACTGTACCTGCTCCACTCCCTACTCCCATTACATTGAAAGTGGGCCTCCCTCCACCAATCCTGAAGAAAGATATTAATGTATATTATATTTTGTCTGGACACGTGAACAATTTTACAGTCTTGACATGCACCGAGAATAAAATTCCGTAAAATAACAAATCACCTATCCAGTATGTCTGGTAGTGTATTATGAATGAAGTCCAGCATACACTGGTGCTCTGATGAACGTTTCAAAAAGAGTTCAAATGATTTGAGGTATCTTGAATAATCTTCCACCAGAGATCTGAGAGGAGCTGCCATGGTTTTGCTGCCTGAAACATACAAAGAGTAACAAGTAAACCCACAGTATAAAAATTCCTAGATTGTGCCACGTTTCCTCTTAGCCAATCATTGATGTGAAGTAATAAGGAGTTCAAAAGGGAGTTCATTCAATAACACAGATGTTTCGGCTAATGCCTTCTTCAGTGTGTTTAGCCATTTGGTTACTGCATCCACATTTAAAATCATTGAGTAAATCATCATTTAATACGTTTGTATCTCTGAGTGCAAATCATTTTGTATAAAGAAGAACTTTGTAGATTAACGCACCATAACAATAAAAGGAAGAACAAGAGCACATACAAACGATTTATGAGTTAATTCAAAAACCCATTTGACTTCTTTTGCAAACTTTTAGGTATGTTTGTTGAACTATTATTTTAATAAAAATAACCCAGCCCATGAATAGAGGATATGGACATGTCGTCACTTTACCACATGAGCTCCATGTGGGAACGCTGGAGTGCACCCCTCTGGGTGGCAAAACACAATCAGCAAAATGACTGCTTACAATATCACGAAAAGCCATTCCGCGCAACATTTCAGTGTCCAGAAGCACTTGATTGTTGTAAGTCGTAGGGAAGCCGTAACGATCACCATTGAGTCCGGCTGCTTGTAATTTGACGAATAATTGCGTCCCATTTTCTTTGTTTCTCCTTGTCTCCCCAGCCATTTTGCTGGGTGCTATGCCACCCAGGGGGGCATGTCCCAGGGCGTGTTACGACATGTTCACGTGGGAAAGTGACGTCAATGCATAACATCAATAGGAGTTAATTTTATATTTTCCCTGTCAACCGGAAGTTGCGAACGTTATTACTTCCGTACTTTTACGCATTTCCGTGTGAAATGGAATTTCGAATGAGAAAAAATGTGGGTGTGGCTTTCTCTGTGATTTGATGTACAAAAACAGCCGTTGCATTTTGAAATGGAACTGGCAGCAGACCACTGAACTACAAATGACTGGATTGCGCCTAGAACACTAAACCAACGACAGGAGGTGAAGCCACCGGAAGCGATCACGCCGCCATCTTAGTATGCCCAACTGACAGAGCGCCATTGACTTACAGTCAAAATGACAATAAAAAACAACCTGTTTTTCGGCTTGTTAGGGTCGCGATACGTTTTTAGTTCACACATGTGTGGTGTGTTTAAATGAATTGTTACTTCTGATGTTTTGTCCAATGTTTATGTTTATTTTGGGCAAAATAGTGACGTATAGAAATCAATGTATGTAGGTGAGTGTGTATTGCAAACTGTTGTAAGGGCACATGTTTAACAATAAAGCTTCATGACTTAAAAACATATACAGCCTGTATTTATCTGTATTTAGATTTCAGAATAAGCACATATGTTATATGTTGAGGTGTCTCGTTAGTCTGCTGATCTGATATGTACGCGTACTGTTATGAAAATGAACGTAACTCACTGTTTTATCATTAATATGTGAACTCGCTATTAATTTAATAGAACGTCTGGTCATACCAACATGGCAGCGCTGTAGCTTCAGTGTAATGACGTCATGAACAAGTTATTTATATAGATCATTGCAGCAGACAGACACTTGGAAGGAAGTGCATTTTCAGATTTTAATTTAAGATTACGAGGGCACGAATTTTAAAAAGAGAATGACCCACATCGGTAAACTATTTAGAATAAACGCTGCAATATTTCATGAAGAAATTGGCATTGTAATTTTTAATTCCACTGGGACTTTAAACACACAATACGCGGCTCAATCTCTATTGTGTTTCACGTTTCTCATCATGTTGCTTAATAACCTAGACATGTAATAAAGCATGGCAAGTCTATGAAGTAGAATAATCTCATTTAATTTCTCAACAGCATTTGTCAAGATCGACTCAACTCTGTTGTATATATTAAAATAAGACACAAAGTAAAATAGTCATAAGCAATAAGCAGGTGCTTAATGTATTACAAATACGCAGTCTACATATCTACTTTAGTTACAACAGGTGACGTCACATAAAAAAGCATGATTTGTCGTCATAACTCACCAATCGGTTCATTGACAGCGTGCCGTTCATTGTTACTTGACACAATAGTCTAATAATTGTAATGTATGCTTAACACTAGGTGATTGACACTGGGTGTACACTGGCTCGTGTACACATCGCCGGTCTGTCAATAATATGAAACAAGCAGAAGCGCAACAGCTTACCTTCACTCTCATCCGTGATACAATCAATGTGTGTGTGTGACGCTGAGCGCAGCGCAAGCAGACAGCTCTCTGGTCCCGCCCACCAATACCAACCCCGCCCTCTCTCTTAAAGCAACACTGCTGCAGAAGATAAACAACGTAAGACACTTTTCAATCATTATGTTACCCCGAGCTTCTTCCTGGCATGGGTAGAAAACCCTTGAGCTTTAAAAGTAGGCACAAGGGGACAAGGTTTTCCAAAAATATAAGAGTTTATTCACAGCATCAGAGTTAAATAAGACAAACAGGTAAATTCTCCCGTAGAAGACTAAACATGTACCAAATGGTTTCCTCCCCCCTCTCAATCGATCTAATTTACCTTCGGCCAAACCCAGATACAATTGCGGCCTAAACACAGGACCACTCAAGACCCAAAATAACTCATATGCAAAATCCCAAACTCATAATACACTTCAAATAAACACAAACAAAATAATACCTGCCAAAACAATACCACACCAAACCACGCACAAGAGAGTAGTCCACGGTTGGTGGACGTCAATGTAATATGGGGGGTGTTTCAATGGCCCAAAAGAATGAGAGACTGGGAAGGGACGTTAACACACAAATACAATAGACAAAAATGAAATCACCTTGCTAGTCAGTCCCCTACACCACAATCATAGCCCACAGCTAGATTGGAAACATGCGGCACGCACGTACAGGGACAGACCAGCAAAGGGAAAAACCTAACCGAACCAAAAAACAGGAGGAACAGCGAACAACTCCACCTACTACAAAGAAACACAGAAATACACTTTATAATTCAATAACAATACAAATATTTCCTTTAATCATATTAACCTTTAAAATCCTTTCAACCCTATGTAAAATAGTTTAAATTACCTGCAACACTGTCAACAACACTGGACCAATCTCCTTGATGAAACCACACAGCATTACCGACGGTCTATGCCACACTTATCTATCTTAAAAACACATTACCTTAATTGAAAAAAGCCACATGTCGCCAACACTTAAAATCTCAATCCATACACATACCCGCTCTCTCCAACGGTGTCCGCAACGAATAACAAAATATCCCCACAATGTTCACATCTGTAGTAAACAAGATTCGTGCTTTTAAAGGCTTTGTGATCATAAAAACACAAAGCAACATTCACTTAGCCTACCTGCTTCGAGCCCTAACCAGGTGCAAATGTCCTCGAGAGCATACCAAAAAGGCTTCCACACACTTGAGATCCAAACAAAGGGACTGGACCTCATATTTTGGCATCCTCTCAAGTGCCTGCTTATAAACCCCCCACCATGTGCTTGGCCACGCCCTACAAGCAAAAGGAGCTAGCTCCCCTGCTACATTCTCTCCCCGAGACTTTTATCGGTGACCCACCGATATCCCTATAGCCTAAACAATACAGTTAGAAACATACATGTTTCCAAGGCTACAACTCTTCACCAACAACTGTAGTCATAGGTAACCTATAAGGGTTGGAATGCTGACCCGCGGTACACCTACTGGAGCGCCGTAGTTCTATGGGCGGAGTAGTTTCGAACACAGGGGTGGCCTCCAAGACACAATCCTCAGTGGACCCCAACGGGGGCATGTCACAATCATCTTGCAATACTACCCCTAAAATAGAATCGCTATCTGAGTCCGGGGGAGAGATAATACCTGGATTATCTTCATCCTCGGACGTAGTATCATCATTACTTGGACCCACATCAATAAATGCCTTTCGCATTTCCATCCGATGGACCTGCTTCACTGGTCCTGCCTGCGACACCGGAGCAACAGAGTACACCACACCCTGCTCCCCTGGCCCACGCACCACCTTATACAGACACGAGTCATATGCATCCTGAATTTTACTTCTTCCCCGATGGTGGCTCCTGAGGTAGACCAAGTCACCCTCTCCAAAACCCTGATCATTGATTCTACCCTCATAGCGCCTATTTCGACGGGCAACCTTTTCCTTCAACCTTTCCTGTACTTCCCTGTATGCTGACTGGAGCCTACTTTGATGTTCCACAATCCAATGCTCTGGGGTCTCGACAGTTCCTTCCCCCTGATTTAACAAAAAATCCACTGGCAACTTAGGCTCACATCCAAACATTAGGAAATATGGACTCATGCCAGTGGAATAATGCACGGTGGTATTATAAGCATAAACCAGCTGGGGTAAATGGTGGGGCCACTTCCTCTTGTTCTCTGGGGGCATTGTTCGCAACAGATCGTGAAGAGTGCGATTAAAACGTTCACACTGCCCATTACCCTGCGGGTGGTAAGGAGTAGTCCGACTCTTCTGCACCCCATATACCTTACATAACTGGCTAATAAGGTTACTTTCAAAATTCCGCCCTTGGTCTGAATGCAGACGACAGGGAACCCCAAATAGGTGAAACCAATGTCGAACCAACACCTCTGCCACAGTACTTGCTCGCTGATCTCGAGTAGGGATCGCTTGGGTAAACTTGGAAAACACGTCTGTAAGTACCAAGACACTCTCCCTCCCATCACTCGCAGGCTCCAACACAGTAAAATCCATGGCCAAGATTTCATGAGGCCGGGATGCCTGTAGTGTTCCCATAAATGACCTTACTTTTGGTTGGACTGCCTTGGCAAGGATGCACCGCTGACATTCTTGACACCAACGTTCCACGTCTCTCACCATTCCTGGCCAATAACAACGGCGCTTCACCAATTCTACAGTTCGATCTCTCCCTTGATGGCCATGGCTGTCATGCAAATGACTAAATACCTCTCTTTGAAGACGTTGCGGCAACAACAACTGGTAGATTTCCTTATGACCATCCGGTGTATACACTAAACGATAAAGGCATCCCTCTCTCTCACGCAAACGGTCCCACTGCCTAGCCATCTCTTTTACAGCTCTATCCCTACAAACCAATCCCGAAGGGCGCAAACCACTACCTGTGGCCCAAGCATTTATAATAGGACCAATAACTGGGTCCGCCTTCTGCAAACAAGCCAAATCTACCGGTGAACATCCCGGCAGTGCAGCAACCTCACTAGCACTCACCACCAAGCATTCTGGTGACCTACCCTTTGACTGCAGCTGTAAAACTTGCGGAATCTCTGTTCCCGGGAAAACATTATTCAGGGCCTGTCGAGAGAGTGCATCAGCATTTTGATTAGTTCTCCCTGGGCGATATTTAAGCACAAAGTTAAACGAGGCTAACTGTGACAGCCACCTCTGCTCCAGGGCACCCAGCTTTGAGGTCTGAAGGTGACAGAGCGGATTATTGTCCGTATAGACAACAAAATCATTTCCCAGCAAATACTCCCTGAACTTATCACATACAGCCCACTTCAGAGCTAAACATTCCAATTTCATGGAGCTATAATTCTCCATGTTCCGC
This sequence comes from Barbatula barbatula, assembly GCF_947034865.1. Taxonomy (NCBI): domain Eukaryota; kingdom Metazoa; phylum Chordata; class Actinopteri; order Cypriniformes; family Nemacheilidae; genus Barbatula; species Barbatula barbatula. The sequence continues at coordinate 14,901,749 of NC_136772.1, forward strand.
TCTGTCCTCCGCAGACCCCTGCTGGCGTAAGCAATGGGACGACGCCTACCACCCTGCTCCTGGGACAAAACTGCCCCCAAACCCTGATGACTTGCGTCTATCTCGAGAACAAAAGGCTTCTGGAAATCTGCATATGCCAGAACCGGGGCTGTCACCAACTTTGTCTTCAGAGTTTGAAAGCAGTTCTCACACTCTTCGTCCCATACCGAAACCAAGGGCAACCGTGGGGTCTTGCCCTTTTTCACAGCGCCACTCAATCTAGTTACCAATTCATGAAGAGGTTTAGCCAGTTTCGCAAATCCATCGATAAACCGACGATAATAGCTGGCAAACCCTAAAAAGGAACGAAGTTCTGCCAGGTGCACAGGACGCTTCCAGTCTTTTACTACCGCCACTTTCTCAGGGTCAGTTGAAACTCCCTGCTCCGACACTAGGTGTCCCAAATATTTGACTTGCTTCTGAAAGAAACAGCATTTGCTCAGCTTGATCTTCAGACCCTCCTGCTGTAATCGCTGAAAAACATCCCCTAACCGCACCAAATGTTCCTGTACTGAAGAGGAGAACACAATTATATCATCTAAATACAGCAGCAACGAGGAGAACCGCTTATCCCCAAACAACCGTTCCATGACTCTCTGGAACGTCCCTGGTGCATTACACAACCCAAAGGGCATACGGTTGAATTCAAACAACCCAAACGGGGTACAAAAAGCAGTCTTTGCCTTATCTGCCTCAGCCACTTCAACCTGGTTGTACCCGCTAGTTAAATCTAGGGTAGAAAACCATCTTGCCCCCGTAAGGGCATCCAGAGACTCCTCAATTCTTGGCAGGGGATAAGCATCCTTCCGCGTCTTTGCGTTCAATTGCCGATAGTCAACACACATCCTAATCGTCCCATCCTTCTTCTGTACAAGGACAATCGGAGAAGAGTAAGGACTACTACTTTCCCTTATTACCTTACTGTCTAAAAGCTGTTGAATATGAGAGCGTACACCCTCGTATCGGGCAGGGGGAATTCGTCTATACGGTTGTCGGACCGGTTTATCATCCACTAACGGGATCTCATGTTTAATTACGTCAGTACAGCCTATATCCCCTTCGGTGCTGGAAAAAACAGCCTGATATTTATTCAAAAGCCCCCTTGCCTGCTCTGCTTCATGCACAGTCAGCCCTTCGAACGAGGGCACGTCGATATGGCAGTTAGACAACTGCTCCCCCATTTGAACGGATACTTTGGCACAATAAACATCTTCCGGGCATAATTCGAGTCTAGGCCCTGGAGTGCTTATGACTGTCACTACCTGAACAGAGCCTATAATCTGACGCGGGGCTACCCATACCTCCATACTACCTACATTAACAATGGGTGCATAGACTAACCCTCTCTCTGCATACACCAGGGAGGGGGACATTAGCAAACCCTCCGGAAGAGCCCGTTCTTCAGGCCCTGATGGTTCTAGGAGAAACTCAACCATTGCACCTGAAACTTGGGGGCAGGTAACAGGAACCAGGGTGAGTGTGCCCGCTGCCACCCGAACTGGGGTGTTACCCTGAACTCTAACCTTAAAGGAAGAGCAAGAATTGGACATGGCTTCAATTTTCTGACAGCAGCGAAATGCCTGTTTCCACCCCAAAGTAGCTGATTGTATTTGGGGGATCTTAAAAAGCTCAGCACCATGCTCATTAAACAGGTTAGCATAACATTCTCTGATAATATTCATACCCAATACAGCGGGAATTTTCTCCTTCCGTGCATACATGCTAGGCAAACAGGGATCTTTAACAATCAAAACCCCTTTTCTGGGTAATGTGACCCCAAATAAAATTATATCAAGTTCTACATACCCCACACAAGGAATATCCATGCCATTAGCAGCTTTTAATGCCAACCATGCGCAGTCATGAAGACCCCCCTTACCCAAATCAGAAAAATGCAAATTAAAATAACTTTCTGTTAATGTGGTCACCATAGAGCCGGTATCCAACAAACACATTACATCAACAGATCCCATTTTAACAGTCAATGTTGGACAAGACCCCACCAACCCACAAAGAGGTCCTACATCAGTTTTTGAGCCCAATACCCCCATCTCCAGTGTGTGGCTCTGCACCCGGGGGGATTCTAGTTTTCCGTCAACCCGGCAGACTCAACACCCCCCCTACTGGAACTCACAACAGGTAAAGGCCTAATTGGTATATTGGTGGTACAATATCTTGCTATATGACCAGCTTGGTTGCATTTAATACATATAGGTTGACCATCAGGTGTTCTACGAAACCTACTACCTCTGAGACCTCGATCAATATTATTTGGAGACCCATCAGGGGTACCCAGCATCTTAAGGATCAGATCCAATTGTGCTTGTTGTCGTAAGACCATGTCTTTCAATTCCATAACTTCTGAACTTACGAGACTGTTCTCCTCACACACGGCAATAGCTTGCGTTTCAAATGCGTGCGGGACTACCCTTCCCGGTCTAATTCTTTGGGGCTGTCCTTCCTCCACCCAACGCATTGCCTCTTTACGTAGTTCAAGGAGAGTCAACGACGACTGCTGCCTTACCATTTTCTTTAGTTCCCTACGAAGTGCATGGTCCTGAACATTTTCGCAAAACTGATCTCGCAGAATCACCTGATGATCAGACACCGCCCTAGGGTTAGCTTTTCGCACACTATCCATAAGAGCCATCAAGGCATGAGAAAATTCCTGTAGAGATTCACCCTCTTTTTGCTTTCTATCAAAAAACTGTTGCTGTAAGAGTACATAAGAAGAGGAACACGAATACAGTTCACGCAATACTGCAAATACCTCAGTAGCATTGTCTTTGATTTCCCCAGGCCGGAATTTTATCTCCGTCCGAGCCTCGCCTTCTAGGTGATCGTAAACAAACATGGCTTTGTCCAATTCAGACATATATCTCCCCCTGATACAACTCTCCACCTCCTCGATCCATTCTTCCAACGAAGCGGTACCCGGGAGCCCCTTACCAGAGAATTTAGAACATTTTCTCTCTCTTGGCAAATATATCGCCTGTTCACGTCGCTGTCCCGTAGCTTCTGAGGCCGAGCTCGGACCCCCACTTGCCAACCCCCCTGCTGGAGGTGGTTGTCTTAGTCTTTCATTTTCCATTCGCAGTTGCTCCAACTGTCCTTGTAGTTGTTCCAGCTCTTCCGCCATCACTGCAGCAACCCACTCCGATGTCTCCCGAAACAATCGCCCACGAAGCTGTCCGCTGTTCCTCCGTATAAAAAAAACAAACAAAACAAACTCTCCACTTCCCAGTCTTAAGTACTAAAAAAAGAAGAAAAAAAAAAAGGGAAAACCCTAATAAGACCCTGCCGACTACGCCAAAATGTTACCCCGAGCTTCTTCCTGGCATGGGTAGAAAACCCTTGAGCTTTAAAAGTAGGCACAAGGGGACAAGGTTTTCCAAAAATATAAGAGTTTATTCACAGCATCAGAGTTAAATAAGACAAACAGGTAAATTCTCCCGTAGAAGACTAAACATGTACCAAATGGTTTCCTCCCCCCTCTCAATCGATCTAATTTACCTTCGGCCAAACCCAGATACAATTGCGGCCTAAACACAGGACCACTCAAGACCCAAAATAACTCATATGCAAAATCCCAAACTCATAATACACTTCAAATAAACACAAACAAAATAATACCTGCCAAAACAATACCACACCAAACCACGCACAAGAGAGTAGTCCACGGTTGGTGGACGTCAATGTAATATGGGGGGTGTTTCAATGGCCCAAAAGAATGAGAGACTGGGAAGGGACGTTAACACACAAATACAATAGACAAAAATGAAATCACCTTGCTAGTCAGTCCCCTACACCACAATCATAGCCCACAGCTAGATTGGAAACATGCGGCACGCACGTACAGGGACAGACCAGCAAAGGGAAAAACCTAACCGAACCAAAAAACAGGAGGAACAGCGAACAACTCCACCTACTACAAAGAAACACAGAAATACACTTTATAATTCAATAACAATACAAATATTTCCTTTAATCATATTAACCTTTAAAATCCTTTCAACCCTATGTAAAATAGTTTAAATTACCTGCAACACTGTCAACAACACTGGACCAATCTCCTTGATGAAACCACACAGCATTACCGACGGTCTATGCCACACTTATCTATCTTAAAAACACATTACCTTAATTGAAAAAAGCCACATGTCGCCAACACTTAAAATCTCAATCCATACACATACCCGCTCTCTCCAACGGTGTCCGCAACGAATAACAAAATATCCCCACAATGTTCACATCTGTAGTAAACAAGATTCGTGCTTTTAAAGGCTTTGTGATCATAAAAACACAAAGCAACATTCACTTAGCCTACCTGCTTCGAGCCCTAACCAGGTGCAAATGTCCTCGAGAGCATACCAAAAAGGCTTCCACACACTTGAGATCCAAACAAAGGGACTGGACCTCATATTTTGGCATCCTCTCAAGTGCCTGCTTATAAACCCCCCACCATGTGCTTGGCCACGCCCTACAAGCAAAAGGAGCTAGCTCCCCTGCTACAATTAAATCACGCATAAAACTTGAATGACACATTTTAAACTGAACTCTTCAGGAAGAAATGTTTATTTTGTTCATGTATATTGGGGAGTGCTCTAAGCATTTATGTAAAACTTATGAAACTCACAAATTTATAACAAATCAATGCTAATCTGTAAACGAAGTTAAGTGACTGTTATTAAAATCTACCGAGAGTTGGTGATGGTAAACTGCATGCTTGGATTTGTTGACACACAATTCACTATTAATAATTGTATTTCAATGTACTCTCCATTATTCTCTATTTTTCATGTCTTCTGCAAACATAAGGAAGAAATTTAAGCAGCGTATTAGTCACCATTCTACTCTAATATAAAGTTATTAATGACTAATAAAGTATTATTAAAATGATGAACTATTATTATGATTATTAGAAGCAGATATTCAATTTTACTTTTTGTAACAAAAATTCACAGACACAAGCTGTAGGTAACAATTCACAAAAATCGCATTAATGCCCTCTTGTGTTCCTCATATAATTTCACATCACTATAATGTGTATGAAAGTTGAACACAATTTACACTAGAACCATTCAATTATAATGGAAAGACAAGACCATGTGTCTCTAAGACACACATAGAGGACTGGAGCACTGATGACCTTGTCAAGACACTTAAAAGCCAATTAAACAGACTTAACCATGAATAATATGATAATGATAATTAGCCTACAAATAAATAATTATTAGAAAATAATGAACGTAACATTTATTTCATATCAGTTGCTTGTTTATAACATTTACTGTAGTTCTGATAATAAACTACTGCATAAAAATGGACGAAGATGTACCCAGATTTATTCAACATTGTCTCATTAAAAGCATATCCATAATTAAACTGCATTCAAAGTTACTACGTTAAGGTCAAAACTACATAGTTTAAGTCACAAAGTTTTATGTTTGGTTATGTCTCTCAAATGATCAATTTAAAGTTTATATGAGCAGCAATATAAATATGTCCCACTAATTTGGTGAGAACAACCACCATTTCAATGATCATTCTTTAATCTGTCTTTTACAATTACCCTAATACATACCCTAATACATGAAGCAATCTTCTGAATTCTTACCTCAGTCAGTTTGATCACGTCAAACTTTGTTATACACATTTGCCTACTGGTGAATGAAAAATTATGATTAAAACGAAAGTGTCTTTTTTTTGCCAGCCTGCAAAGATTCATGGGAAATTCATTCATCTTCAGTATTATTAGGGCTTAATGGATAAATTAAACCTGACAGAATCACACCACCCAGACACGTGTCCCCTAGGTGGCACTGACAAATCTATTTAATTTCATCTCATCCTTGAACAGAAATGACAGGCTTTACTAATAAAAACTGATTAAACAAAAGATTTAAATGATTAAACATCCTGGAGTGTAAGTATTTGATGGGCTGCACTTTCAAGACATTCAGCGTTTCACACAAAGTGCATTTGGCAGAGACAATGGGATTTATTAGAATTATATTCTATAACACTATAACAGGATTGTTCCTGTCTTGTAATTTCCGTATCTGCCAATTCTTCAGTCATTAGCTTTCCTGTAGCTCAGTGGTTAGAGCATGTGTCAGTAACGCCAAGGTCATGGGGTTTGCACATATTCAGAAACAAATGTATAGTATAAGGCAATGTATGTCGTCCCTGCCAAATGCATAAATGTATTTTAAATCATGATTAGGGCTAACAGACAATTTTTTTTCATTTAAAAATTAGACAATTACTAATAATACACTTTTAAAGTTATTATTGGGAACATACTGGATCAAAGCTAAGTTGTTTATTCACAGAATCTGTGGCATGCTGTCAATATTACAAATGACTGAAGTCAATGGCGGCAAGGAACTGTTTGGTTACATGCATTCTTCCAAATATCTTTCTCTGTGTTCATCAGAACAAATAAACTTATACCGATTTGGAACAAATCGAGGGTGAGTAAATGATGACAGAATTTCAATTTTGGTTGGACTATCCCTTTAAGTGATTGTTAATGTCTGGTGCAGATGCTTTCACGAACATCATTTCCCACAGAGTATCGCAATTTATTAGCATTTTCGTTCAACTCTTCAAGTACACACAATTAAAACAGAAAGTAGCATGTAAAGTAAAGGTCAGTCTTTTACAGGCAACTGTATACAGCATAGTGCTGAGAGCATACTGAACATATTAGAAGAAGCCATGTAAACAAGTCAGTCGGCGGCAAATAAAAATGAAAAATAAATAAAAAAAATCAAACAGAACACACTGCTGACTAGAAGAAAATGCCCATAAAAATGCAAGGCCACTTTTGGAATAATCCAGTGTATGAGAAAATCAACCCAGCATGCACACTTACAATTGGGATTTCAAATAAACACAGATACAGTATGTATTGCCATTTCTCCGCAGGTTAAAAAAACTAGCTACACACATTTTAGGTTTTCACAATGGTGGACAAGATTAGAAATATGCCGTCCTTTGATTTTATCATTCTAAGAGAGGCAACATTCGGATGAATCTCATACAGACAGGACTGAAGCGGATGTTGATGAAGTCTAACCAGTCTAAACTTACAAATTATATGAAAAACAGAAGCTTCTCTCATGACACAACTAGGGTAAGTAAGAAAAATGAAACTGTATCACCTTAAAAAGAAAATAAATAAATGGATGTGCATGTGCATGTGTGTAATGTTACACATTCATCACAGAGTGTATTCTTTCAAACGAGACGATTAAGAGGTCTCATGTAGTAAAGTCAGACGTTATCGTTTTATATATGAAGACCACAGAGGTAAAAAAATAGTTGTTCACATTCTCAATAAAGGGAGCAAAAGAAACCTTGTAGACGTTATGAAACAGACAATTGTGCCTGCAAGAACACAAAGTCCATGAAGAAAAACCAGCTGAAATAAATGTCAAACACTATAATTTAAATACAGAATCAGCACCTGTACGTTCTACTGCAAATGACAACATTCATAATAACGCCTCGCTCTCTCTTCCAGTATAATGCTCATGCAGACATAACAAACACATTGGTCCACTGTATCTGTGCTAAATGAGATCCTCTAACCGCAGGAAATTGATGGAAGCCGCTTCGGAAACCCTTCTGTGCGTCACAGGGACACAGTTCATTATCTGCAAGTTTCTGTGCAGACTTCATCCATTTTTCAGCTGCTAGGAGGTCAAAAGTCAAACAGAGCCGGACGGAGGAACCACGGGGCGGATCATCACCCAGACCTCACGGTGTGTATAAATAAGCTGTGTTTTGGTTTACTTTGCACATCACACACACACGTTCAGAGACATTCTACGATGAAAACAACAGTTACAGCAGTCCTGTGCATCACAATGAAAAACACTAGAAAATCTGTTTGAACACAAATCAGGAAACTAAAGAATGGCAAAAGCACTAATATAGTGCATAACACATCAGTCTTTTCTCCTTGTCTGTTCAAAAGTCACTTCCAGACCGCTATGAACGTGACTGATGCCCTCCGTGTTTATTTCATCTCGTCTTCCCCATGTAAGAAAAACCCAGGAACGAAATGTCAAAGTCCTCCATCTGGTCTGTGGAATGTCAGCTGTGTCTTGTACTCTTGAATGTCACGATTTTCAATGTGATCGCTGATCCGAAGCGGTCAGCCCTGACGCACAAAGCACGTGCTGCAGATTTTGTCTGTCTGTTTATTGAAGAGGATCCCTCTTCGGTATTTCTTTGAGAGATGAACATTTTTGAATGTTACAAGTGGTCGTAATTTGTGCTTTGAAAGTACAGACGCAGAGAGCTCGATCACATGTCCACATCTCCGTCATAGGCCAGAGTCAAGGGCTTTTGTGGTGGAGATGTGCTTTTACTTTGCTTGGTTGGTTTGCTGTGATAGAAATAAGGAGAGAAAGAGAAAAGCTAATTCAACCCTTGCAGTTCTATTTGTAAGATATAGTTCTAAATTGAACCATGTGGTGGCAGCAGCGAGTGAGAAAAGGCTTTAATCAGACAGTAGAAAATCTGCAGTTGTTTCACCTTCTGTATTAATCTGTTATAAAATACCATGTTTTCTGTTTATTTTAAAATTGAAAATATGTTTTATTGTTTTTCTCTACTGTATGTACCTACTTTATTGTGTTTACTTTAAACAACGTGGTGAAATGTGCTATAGCAAAAAGAGCAATACATTTGAATTAAATATAATCTGTAGCACAAAGATACAAAAGTATACAAAAACATTATATATATATATATATATATATATATATATATATATATATGTTTTATTTGATCTTAAGTGTGCTAAATCTTTAGAAACATACATACCAAAACAGAAAGGCCATAGCAATTATGAATAATATCAGAATGAATCCTCCAGCTGTAAACCCGTAGACCCACAGCTTTATTCTTCCATCTGTGCAACCAGAAAACAAGAAACAGTGATTACTGACCACACGCAGGCCCTCACACACACACACACACGCGCGCACGCACACACACACACACACACACACAATTCTATTCTTTAGGGCTTGATTAATCGCATATAGAATAAAAGTTTACATATGTCTGTAAACTGTGCATATTAATTTTGTATTTATAGAAACATATATACTGTTCATGCATATATTTAAGAAAAATATAAAAATTAATAAACATTTATTTATAATTATTATATTATTTTTATTGGTATATATAAATTAATTAAAGTAAATATTTCCTAAATATATACATGTATGATTTTGTGTTTATTAATACAAAATAATATGCATAGTACACCGACATATATTATTTAAACACAAACCTTTATTCTAGATTAAATTAATCGTGATCAACCGTTTGACAGCCCTAATTGTATTCTATAGTTTTTACAGACTTTATGCTTTTTTCTATACCCTACCCCTAGATGTAATCCTTTTAGGATTTTTTAAAATAAGAATCATTTAGTACGTTTAATAATGAATTTTCCTTGTGGGGACTACTAGCCAGTTTCCACTCTGTAGTTGGATCAGACTTATAAAATCCTCGTGCTGACATTTGATAGATATCCCCATGAAGATAAACCTGCACCAACAAAGACACGCACACGCTTTAAGTTATTTCTATTGCCCTTAGGTATATTGGTATATGTGACAGTGCCTTTAAAGATCCAATATAATGTTGCTACTGCTACTTGAACCTCCTAAATCAGGTTGATATTTAAGTGCAGTCACCATAGAAATACAGAGGAGCATTTCATTGTTCAAAACAGCCTGTGGTTGCTGCACAGTCGCCTGTTGCTGCAGCAACAGATGGAACATTACAGCTCACGATATTGTACTGGAAAAGACTGTTGCACCATGTTCCACATCTCTATGAATTCAGAAGAAAGAATGAGGCGCGTGTCACACGGCTTGTATAATTGATATACGACGTGCCGATGATTCATCTCTTACACAAAATCAAGACAAAAGACAGCGCACAGAGAGATTGTCTTGCAACAGGCCTGATTCCTTCGAGACTCACACACTGAATAATGCAAAAACTTCTCAAAGGAAAATGATGTCTTGATAAACTTGCCGAACATACTACATAGGCACAACTATATTGTTATATACTGTCTATTCTGCCTAAGAAAGAAAGGTTTTAAAATGTAATGAGGTTTAGTAAAGAATGAAATAATTTTATTTTGGGGTAAACTATCCCTGTAATAATCCACTATACTGTAATAATCAGGATTTTGGCCAAACATCTTGAGGCTGAAATCCACACGTAGTGGCAACCTGACATCACACAGCTGTTGTCCCACAGAGCGCTAAATTCAGTTCTAATCAGAAATGGCCTCCAGCCAGCAATAAAGAAACACTGTTTGTCAAGTTATGGGCAATACAAATCACTCTGTTACGAGACTCTGTCCAATCCGGCTTTTCTCATGGCTCCAATAGGGCATAAACACTGAGACATTAAACAGACTTCTACGCCCGCCTGTGTCTGAGGTCTCATAAAGCCGTCCTCTGATTTTGATGTAACTCAAAGTTAGCACAGATCTGAAGACTCCAGCGACCCAGATCAGCCTGATCTTCATCTGCATTTCAAATACCTGGGCCGAGCGGCTGCAGAGACCATTCGCCAAAGAAGTCCTGGATCTGAGTCGTCCCTCCTGGTTTTAATCTTCCCGAGCTGGTCTTCACGTCCGCCTTCTTGTTGTCAGCCCCTGGGGTCTTGGTGCAGTAATCCAGGAACCCGTGTGTGTTCATGACTTCGGTGTAACCCCTCTCACACCCGCATACGCCGCTCTGGAAGAGACATGGAATGCTATTTACAATGGCAGAAACGATAAAGACAATGCTGAGGAATATTTAGAGATATACATGCACTTAACGGGATACTTTGGCCAAAAAATTTTTATTCTGTCATAATTTATTCAACCTCCTGTGCTTCAAAGCCTGTATGTGACTCTTTCTTCTGTAGAACAAAAAAGGTGACATTTAGAAAAATGTCTCAGTGGTTTTGTGTCCATACAATGGAAGTCAATGGTGGCCTGAGTTGTCCGGTTACGAACGTTCTTCAAAATATCTTCTTTTGTGTTGTGCAGAAGAAAGAAAGTCCGACAGGTTTGGAATCATATGCGGGTGAACCGATGGTGACAGAATTTCATTTCTTAGTGAACTATCCCTTTAAGACACAGTATGGTTGTAGTAACACGCAATGCACTCCAAGTGGCAGTCAATGTCCAGTGTTGTGAGTATGCTAATTTCATCCCTTTCTGTTCAGCAATTATGCAAATGTTCCACATGCCTGAAATGCCTCTCATGATAACAATAATATCCAGCTATTGAATACAAACCACATGTCATAACACTCAAAAACAGGTCACTGGTTTAAATTTGTGTCCTTTGTCCTGCATTCACATGGTGCTAGTGCATTGTGAAAACATTACTAACATAGGCCCGTATGTAGAACACGGGAGGGCGGGCGGTTTACCTGCTTGCAGTTGGAGAACGGTTTGGTGCACGGAGGGTGACAGTGTCTCACAGTGGTGGGCCGGTGCTGTGGAAAGCAGCCCCCTTCCAGCAGGAAACAAGAAAGAGGTAATTATTGCCATTTCCCTATTGATAGGCAGATAAAAGCGCTGTCAAACCAGATTAATGGCTTAAAGCAAGCATCACAGCTTCTGATCAATCAGTAAAGAATGTAATTTTGGAATAGAAAATTACATGTCAAAACATCAGAGGCTAATACTCCGGGCTCAGGCTTTTCTCAAGCGAAAGAAATTACCTCTCTGAGCGAATATTTGCCCGAGACGATTCCCAACTCAGATAAGATCACCTTTATCTGTTATTTACAGCACTACGCACAACCCCAAAGCTTTCATTCTCTCCCCGAATGCCACGGCGAGCTCGCCATCTGGAGAGCGTTTATTTAGCTGGAATGAAACAATGTTTTATAATGTTTATATTGCGCCTTCGGTCTAGCGCCGGTTTATTGATGACTTCCTTTGAAACGGAGGGATAGAAAAATCCGACATTAAAGTCCCAGTGAAATAAAAAATCACAATTCTTATTTTTTCATGAAACATTGCAGCATAAGTAGCTTATACATGTGGGTCATTTTCTTTTTAAAATTCATTTGAAACATTTTAAAATGTTCCCTCATAATCTTTAGTTAAAATCTGAAAATGCTCTTCCGCCCTGAAATGACTATCCGTCTTAAATGACGTAAATAAGACAGCTTGGACTGAGCATCCCCTAACTCCTCACCTTCAATTGTCAGTCTGCTGCCAGTTTCATTTAAAAATGTAATGGCTGTTTTTATTCATCCAATCAATACGCAGTGAAAACGCAAGCCGCGCCCACTAATTTTCCTATTTTCCTTTCCCACTTGGAAATGCGTCAGATTACGGAAGTAAAAACTATTGCGACTTCTGGTTCACAGGACACTAAACCATCCCAGACAAGGTCTGTCAAAATCAAACTACTAATTTTCAACCCGTTTTTCTTTGTTTAGTGTTAACACGCACGCTTTTAGAGTGTTTGGAGTTCTGCCTCTGTTTGATATTACAATATTACCGACAATCGATTATCTAGGAGATAATAGAATCCAATCATGTGAGGTTTATAGACGGTTTCAAAACAACAACATAAACAAATGTTACTGCAGGTGGACACTTATGTGGCCCAAACTTAACTTCCGGTACACATCAGCAAAGAATAGAGTCCCTGCAGATTATTTCTGATATCAAGCAAAAGACAATTAAGTAAATTACATTACTTGGCTAAACTTAAATGTGACAAAATTACACGATCCCATTCAACAAATTGTTTTTCCAATCAGATTAATATACAGTCAAATTCAACAAATAGTTTATTTAAAACGATAATTGTACAATAAAATATGAATATGAATATAAATTAAATATAGATATTTATATTATTAGCCACTAGTCAGACCGATCAACAAACACAGACCGGAAGGTAACTTCGGGCCAGGCACGTGCATCCGATGAAGCCATCTATTATGATGTGACTTTTAATTATGTATTTGTAAGCTTAGTGAGTAAGTCAAAAGGATGTTTGTCATTCTCTCAGTCTTGGTGTAAGCTGTGGGCTACCTGTCACATTGACCCCATCAGAGCGCTGGCACCACACTGATCTTTCATTCTCATTCCAGGCACTTGTCCTCCACTCGTAACTGTGACATTTCCCTCCTGTGGCATCACAGAGTCACAGAGAGACTCATTAGATTTGCACTGAGCGGTCAGGTGTGATAATAGCCTGAAAATTATATACTGATCTAAGTTTATACATGCATGCTCACAAAGCCTTTCAAAGCAAGCGTGGCTGCACTGAAGACACGAACACTCAACCCGAAGCGTGCTTGACGAAACGTAGACAAGAGTCAGACGTTTGCTTGCAGGTGCATAGTGCATTTACAATGGGCATATTTTGAGAAAACCTCCAGAATACAGACTGATGTCTAAAAGTCTGAGACAGCAGACTAAAAACTTGCTTTTTATTTATTATGTAAAAAGTTGATTATGGAAAGTTATGTCAGCTCCAAAAAGGCCAGGTTTGTATTCCACTGGATATTCTGATATGATCACCACAGGCTACAGATACTACAATTCTGAACTTTCTGAATGTATAACATTTAAACCTTAAGGGTCACTTATTCATATTTCTTCACATTATAAAATAATTCAAGAGTTGTTGTCTGACATTTTTAAGTGCTGTAAATGGTCATTTTTATCAGGTTTCGATGTCTATATTAAATGTTATTTCACTTTCATGGCAAAGGGGACATAATAATTGCGTAATTAAGTGAAATCACTGAACTTTATGAAACATAAGAGCCTGATAAAAAGGCTAAGTTTAGAAGAAAATGTCAACCCGCATCTAAATTCTTTAATTGTAAACTAAATATAAGTGTAACTTTGACATCTTTAGAGAAGTCACCCATTGTCTAGAACTGTATCTTGGTAAATGTATCATCCAGCTTCTTTATTTCTCAGTCTGAGATACTTTTTGAACAGTGTTAAAGGATTTCCAAGCTTAATGTTAAGCTCTTATCAGATGCTTTTTCGTCACTTTTCACTTTTTCATACATTTCAAAAATGTTTCATTAAATTTAATAAAATTATTATTTTGTACCGAAATGAACTAATTTGCTTGCAAGGTTCAAGGTTGCAAAATTCATTTCAGAAATGTTTGCATACGTCATAAACTTAAAATGTTTATAAAGGATTTTTTTTTTTACCCAATTGACCCTAAACTTTTGAACCATAATGTATATTCCACATTATGTATACTTTATTCTTACATCATGGCTATTTTACAGCTTGTACCTTTACATGGACGAGTCTCAAAGACCTGAGGAGGGCAGCTGTCTTGATTCTCCAGCACTTGTACGACAACGGCCCGTGAACGAGCCTGACGCCCCACCGTCTCGAAGCTCCGCCCTTCCAAACACGTCAGCTGACAGGAACTCCACGACGACCAGTCGGTAAGGTGACAGTCTCCTGCAGATGATAAACCACACATATAAATTCTACGAGTCATATTAATGCTAAAATTAGGAATATCAACTCTACTGGAAGAATTTCACTATTTCAGCAAGAACGAATACAAATGATTAAATCACAGTTTGCAGACTTTGACTAAGTATTAGAACTACTGGGGTGGACTGGGGCGTTCAACAACTCCAGTAGCACTGATATAAGGAAAATAAATTAATATACTGGACAGTCAGAGGGCTACAAATTCCTACATTCAGTCCAGACAAAAAAAAGACCTTTTAACCTATACCTATCAAAGTGAATATTGATACTACAAACCGCACAATGTACATGCTGCTAGCGAAATGAGCTATACAACTTTTTACTATTGCTGCTTAAAGTCAGTGAATTTAAACCTGGAAGAACCTTTGTATTTCTCTGCAAAAATCCTTCCTTTGGCCATGCTATATAGTACATATAGTATGCAAACTGGGATTCACCCTATGGCAGGCTTGTGACTAGTGCATTCATCAAATATGTCCCAAAGGTTCTTAAAGTTACAACACCTGCACTCCGGCCATGTGCTGATGAAGAGATCTTATGACAATCTGCCTCTAAGCTGCTCGTGAAGGCTTCTGAGATTGATCTTATACTCCTGTCATGGAATCAAAGGCCTTACGCTACTCTTCAGATACATTTAGCGCTACCTCAGCTGAAGGTCATACATCATTGGCCCTCCTAATCCCTCAGCGCATGGAGCGTTTCACAGCGACAGTCCCCCCACCTGCGCGTTAACGCTAGCACCTCAGCCATGACGTCCTTTTGATTCTGCAGCCAGGCTGGCTATTAGAGACAATCTGTGTGCCCCAGCATCTCATTATCCATCATCTTCATGAAGCCAGTCTATTTTCATCCCTCACCGGACCCGCTGAAACATACAATACAGCAATGCCGCCACACACCATATGCCACCCGCAATCTTCCGACTCTCAGTTTTGTTTCTACCTTTCTCGCTTTGACTCTTTGTCGCTTTCGATTTTTCGTCTTCTCTATATTCAGGTTTCATGTGGAGTCTGTCCTTCGCCTGGGGACTGTGTTTTAAGAGAGATGCTAACATACAGAAGATCAATGATACTGTAGCCTAAAGCGTGCAATAGGAGATCTTTCTGTTAAATGGCAATACTGTAAATGCACACGGCAACCATACCAATAAAGCTTTGTTGGATTATTTTACTAAACAATGGTTTGGCAATTTTAAGTTTGTTATAATTAATGTACAAGCCATGTTTAAAAACATAAGAGACCGTGTATGTGTGTAAAACACAAGCATATGAATAGCAGCTGTTTTGCAGCACGTGTGGTGATGCAGCACCGCACCTGGACAGGGGACTGAACACGGCTGCAGAAGTTCCTGCTCGCTTTCCTTTCTCACACGGTCTCCACACTTCTCGTCCTCCACCGCTTTATGAGGCTGGGAGCTGTCCGGCCAGTCCGTCCAATGCACCACACACGTCAGGTTCCTTTCCCTTCTGCCCTCTCCGCATTCTGCCCCCTGCACAACACCACACAGGGCGGATACAGTACATTCATCAGGTGTGAGCAGGCAGTGGAGTTTCTTACAGTGACAACTTCCCTGACTGAAGGACAAGATGGAAATGAATCACTTTAGATTAACTTTAAACAGAAGAAAGCTTTGGTTTAAACCAAAGGACGTTTCTGAAAGTTAGCCACTGGTTTTTGAATACATCATTATTTCCAGGCAGACAATAGCTACATATTAAATTAATACAATAAATCGTAAGTATATTGTAACTCTCCATTTCAAGCATCTTAGTTTACATTTGGTAAATGCAATACAGACTGTTTAACCTTCCCATTGTATCCTGTTTGTATTTTAATCCTTAAGCCTTAATAACATATATTTAATGATAACATAAATATATTACAACATTTATTTTGTCCTAATATTTGATTTAAAATATTGAGAAAAATAATTTCAAATTGAGTCATTTATGTAAGAGGCAGTCGGCTGTTGCCGCAAGAATTGTATCACACTGAAAGGATTTAAAGGAAATCGCTGGCTGTATACACATTATCCCGCTTATTACACGGCTACTCACCCCATAAGTAAGTTATTGAATATTAAATATTATTTTGAAATATTTTGTTAGCTTATTTTTAATGAACCTTCCACGAAAAAAAAAAACATTTAGGGTAAAAGATAACATTCAAATGCCAGGAACATGCAGTTTGGTTTAATCAATATAATGTAATATATGCTATTAAAGGACATATTTGTATAACATTTTTGTGTAATATTATACTGTGCCTGTCAAAATGATTTGCAGCTTCCAGGTTACTATGTGTTATTAGATTTGAGTGGTTATCTAGTAATATCATACCTTGGAATGTAGCGACTGACAAATTTAGATTTAAGTATTCCATAGCACAGTGTAATAATATATATATTAAAACATTTGTGGGGTCAATATAATGCCACACTTCAAATCATTGCTAAAATTTGGATATAACACGAGTGTAAATCTCAAGATAAGGAATCTTGCTTGAAAAATACACAGAACATTATTGTCAACTGGTGTGGATGCTAATATAGTTATTGTTTAAGTGATCGTTTTTGGTTTAAACAAACAATAAATTCAACCTTATACTGTAAAGGTTTTGCTTTGCATTTCAAACCTATTTTGCATTGCAAATTGTAAATATGCAAATCAGATGTGCTTTACCCGAGGTCCACATGGAATATTGGATAAAAAAAGAATGTGTTAAGTGTTATTACAGATGTTTCTGAATATTAATAATTATAAATATAAAATCGTCCACACCATGCACCAAAGTGTTTTAAAAGTACGGAACATCTCTTTTGTTCATATTTAATATGGCGAGACTCTGGGGATAGAGCTAAAATCCAGAGACATACAATTAAAATCCCTTTCAAATACAAAACATAGAGAGAAGAAAATCAGCAGAAGGAAGATGAAAATCTAAACCTTGCCACAATCCTCCTCTAATGATGAGACTGTAGATCCCTGCATGATATTATTAAGCAGTTACCTCACGTTTCAATGACACAAAGTTCTCTACTCCCGCACGCACTTGGCATCTGCGCGTGCAATTTCCACAAAATTCAATTAAAAGACTTCAACGTGGTGCCAGTGCTATGTTGTGATGAAGAGCGGCTGGTCTCTATGCCACACATGGTTAAATAAAACACGTATGTATTGCCCTCAGGTCTGGTGGTGTGCAATATGCAGTTAGCGCAGAATACATGCAGATCCTATTATTACACCACTGAATCTACCTCCACTCTGCAGGAGGACCAATCGCTCAGGAGCCATGTGTAGCAGGGGCTGATGGGACAGGGTTTGGTCTGGGAGAGCTGGGAGGCGCACGGGCGTCCTTCCTCGTGAGCTTGCTGTAGCACGGTGCGAGAGTTGGTCATCACCCCTGCAATATTTAGAGACATCTGTGACTGTACAATAGAAAAAAGCAGATGCAGGACTAAAAATAGAGAAAGGTTGCATTTAAGTGTGTTCTCTGGTGACTAGGAACAATGTAGTGGATTAATGCATTATGTATACTGTTAAAATATTTAAAAACTGTACATGCATGGGTAGATAGAAACACTAATTTGTATTGGGATGCACACATGATGCAGAAATTAGCTTGAGTTGGCTGGATTTAATTTCTGACAAAATCGTATTGAGAAAAACAAGTTTATCATGACATGAAGGTATATAAATACCATAAATGACGACACAACCATATAAACTATCCTATTAAACACTGTTCTTTAAAGAAACTCATTTCTGAAACTTAGAGCAAAAACTGTAGTCTTTTTTTCCATACCCCGCATCTACCATCCTCTTTCCTCATTTTAGGAGGAATCACAGGCTTAAGAAAAACCCATTATAGGACTTTATCAGGCTGGCTGGTGTCCATGAAGTGCTTGAAAAGTGCTCTTCTATCAAGGGCTAAAAGAACAGCAGTTTGGGAAGAGTACAATTGGAGCCATCACTGGAGACAGAGAAAGACAGAGCTTCCATCAGAACACATCCAAACTGATAAGGTGACACTAGATCTGAACTAAGCGCCACTCCTGCGAGATAGACTTTAAAGAGTTCCGCTTGCAGTCCGGCATTAAACATTCAGCATGGAAAAAGAAATTATAGTCACAGGCAGCTCAACATAACGGCTCATCAAATCCGTGTTGCGCTGCCTTCAAGAGCACCCTCTACAGCTGGCAGTTTCAAGCACGCCATTCATTAAAACAGAAGCACCACGGCCAGATGAGAAAGCCCCTGTAAATGCCTGAGATTTGACAGCGGAAATATCTCTACTTGATCCTGCAGGGAGATGGAAGAAAAGAGAGCGTTGAAGAAGGAACAAGTGATTCGGATGGGGGAAGCATTGGTTGTCTCCTGACAGAATTTCACCGCCAGATAAAACACTGTATACATACAACACATAATGAACCCCAGTCTCTGTCTCTGGCTGGCTGCAAAAAAAGCATCGCTTTGACGCAGGTAAGCTACAACCTGTATGTGTTTTCAAATAAAAAAGCGGAGATAGTTTCCTGTTTTCTTTGCCTTGAGAATTCCCTGTAGATTTATAAAGTAAACTGAAAACTGATGCCTGAATGAAAATTAAAGAAGATCGCTGAATAGGTCTAATTAAGAGACTAACAAGCTGAACTTGTAAGAAGCTGGGTCATTGGAACCACAGGGACCCATCCTGTGCTAGTAATGAGCCTATTTTATATTGCATAAAACAACACCATTACTCCGTCAAACTGACATCAAAAGTCCCAACGTCCTAAATTAATTTGACTCTGTTCTCTGTATTGTTACTACACCTGTACAAATTTATTTCTTCTGCAGAACACAAAAGATGAAATTTTGAAGAAAACTATCAGATATAGGCCCCCATTGACTTCCATTGTATGGATACAACACCACTGAGACATTTCTCAAAATATCTTATTTTTTATTCCAGTGATGGAAGAGTCATGTACATGTTTGGAATTATATGAGGGTGACTAATGATGACAGATTTATTTTGGGGTGGCAATTTTGAGAAAATATATATTTCTGTTAACTGATAAATCGCTCAGAGTGTTCCGAGTATCAAAAATGTGTTAACTTATCCTCATTAACCTGCAAGGTGATCCCTAAATAGGATCAATGACACAGTGTCCATAATTAAAAAAGGATCCCAACATTGCATGTTAATGATTGCAAACAAAATACGTGCCAACCGATGGCTTGAACCCAGGGCAAGCCGAATGTATATGTCTGTTTATCTGTCTGTAAACTGTTAGGTAGCATGAGAATGAAAATGTGTCAGCAAAACAAGCACATTAAATGTTCTGATTTGTTTGCATGTTTCTTATTAACAATTCTGCTGCTCGCTTTAAAACTGAAGTATTCTCTTTTCCCAAAATATGTTTTGTACTTGCACCTATGCCAGGTTTCTTGAATTTTCCTCATTTAAATTGTATTTATGTGTACAGACTGTAGACTGAACGAGTGTGTGTTATACACAAGGAATTGAGGTCAATAATGTCAATGTTTTGACATATACAGTGTGTGATAACGGGGCCCCACTAAGGTCCCGTATGGGTCCTAAAAAGTTAAAATGTCCAGTAGAATGGAGTGGTGCAGAGATGACGCATATTTGTCTGCAAAACCCCAGAAGCGAGTTAGTATTTTAGCACTTCCGGTTCCATTGCCGTAAAGTCAATGGGTTTTTTAAATGGGTTTTCGGCTAAGTGTCTAAAATAAGTACTCTAAATATTTAAACGTTTTAATCTATTACATAAAACACACCAGTAATAACACGCTCATGATTTTTTAAAGCTTTATCGTGTCTTAAAAACGGCGGTCGCTAACAGGTTGCTAAAAGCGATGACTTCCTTTGGCGGGAACGTTAGACGTCATCGTACATACAAATCTCACAAATAATTCAACATGGGCACAAATCCCTTAAAACGTGGATGGAGACTACTCATGGAGTAATTACTTACCAGGGAACACGTTTTTAATAAAGATTGAAATATTTTTCAGAGGCTTGGTGGTGATGACTTTGACATCCAGCGACTGTAGTGAAGTCTGTTTATAGCTTCATGTTAGCTTTTTACTTCTGGCGAGTGTATTTAGGCTTCAACAATATCTTTATTAATCACATATTTAATTTTTTGCGATCTTTCAAAAGTCTACGGGAAAAATACAGTGCGGCGCTAACTTCCGGGTTGACCTACAAAAATACGTAATCCCTTCACCAATCTATTAAAAAGCTGTCTTTGACACCCATGAATTAAAAAATTCACACAACAATGAACCTGTCATTTATTAATCCTTATATTATACTAAACCACAACACAAGAGTAAATATTTTAAAGAATGTTGCTGTATTTTCCGTACTGTAAAAGTCAGAAAACATTTTTTTAGGTGAACTATGCCTTCTATTTTGAGACAAAATATACCTTTCAGATAAGGTCCTGGTCATATGTGTAATAACATACTGCGACTCACCTTTGCTACCGCAGGTGTGTGAACACTCCGTCCATGATGACCAATCGGACAGGATACAGTTAAAGGGGCAGTGCACCACACAGTTCATCGTCAGTCTCCACGGCTGAGGCAGGCCCAGCTAAAACAGCGGGACAGCCATTAACCCCACGCCCCGACACCACACACAATTGCACTGATGAACCAGCCGTGAGCTGACGGGGGCTATTACCGCAGAAGCTTCAATGAAAGAATCATTCTCTGGATATGGGCTAATACTGTAGGGAGTTAATGGACAGTCATGGCTGATTTGCGGTGCATGCAGCTAAAGGACATTATACAATCTAACAGTGCTTAATTCCCCCTCAGAGGACGCTTATCTGGCGAAGGGAGGGCTGGAAATGAAGGTTATACAGAGGTTTAGAAAGGTTACCTCTTCGCACACGCTCAGATCCACTATTTTGCCATCGCTACGAATGCAGTCTAAAAGGCGTGTCCTCGTGCCCTGGCCGCAGATGGCGTGTTCACTCAGCTGACATGTGCTCCAGTCTGTTCCATAAAGAGTATAAACACATATACGGTGTCATTCAATTATCACATTCTCTCATTGTCACACAATAGTTTAACATGATGAATCCTTTGCATACTATTCATTTTACTGTATTAACTGTAGTATGCAACATATAGTAGTATGAAAAACATTTAAATGTGTCAGAATGTATACGTCTATATCAAAACAAAATTCTATACCAATTTTAAATATCCAAAATAATATTGCCATACTAGCTCACTGTACTATTGCAAGTATATGCTACATATATTGAACTGT
This sequence comes from Barbatula barbatula, assembly GCF_947034865.1. Taxonomy (NCBI): domain Eukaryota; kingdom Metazoa; phylum Chordata; class Actinopteri; order Cypriniformes; family Nemacheilidae; genus Barbatula; species Barbatula barbatula. The sequence goes on from NC_136772.1 coordinate 14,923,632, forward strand.
GAATTGGGCAAAGGCCTACATTAAGTCTGTCAAAGTGGCCTACAAAATATAAAAGTCTGACGCTACGCGTTCTAAAGACAGAAACTAGTTATCCGCTCTTTGTGATGATAATCCGGCTTTATGTCAGTCTAATGGATTAGAGGAGCGCTATCTGTATGATATCATCAGCGATTTCATGGACTACGTGCAGTAAAAGGCTTATCGGCTCTCTAATATCTCCAAGCCCATTTCCTTCATTAAGGTCTATCTGAAGAATGACTTTCTATCAAGGAAATAAATATCTCACAGCTGTTCAAGAGGATATGTCACAGGGGGAGATAACCTATTAAACTCAATGTGGCCAACATGAAATGGCTGTAAGTGATTGGATGAAACAAAGCATGGTGTGTTAGCGGTTTAGGAGTTCACATTTTCAATGGAAATGTTGAATAGAGTACAGTGATGTGGTGGAGCAGTCTGATTCTTGTTAATTGTATGGTGGACAAGATCTCACAAAACGGCACCATACATGAAACTGACTAATGTATGAGTGATGCTATTAAATGAACTGTTGAGGTGGGCCCTTCATTGTATATGCTTATGTGTATGCTTAAACTAGTCCTTAATTTATCTTTGTTCAAACACTTAAGGGATACATATTTCAATGGCATTTAAATTCACTTTGCAAAGACTGCGAATGACTTTTGTTTTGTTAAATGCCCCATCCGGATTTGATTTTCATTTATAAACACTTTTGCTGTGAGGTCTTTCTAAGAAAGTTTTTCCATGATTTTCCCCTGGAACTGTCAAAACCTGTGCCAGTCAAACAAGCTCAGGCGTCTGGTTAAAGAGAGACAAAGCTCTCTAGTGTGTTTGTTTTTCATCCACAATTTAGACTATTTTGTTAGATTAAATCTCCAAAATAAGAGCCACTTTTAGAATGATAACAGTAATGCATATTGATATATAGATTGCATGAAATACATTTCTGATGTCAACAAGAGGTGCGTTACGTACAGGGCTGTATAAAAAAACAAAACAGACATTTTAAGTATTGTTTTAAGTTTAAATTTTACAATAAGCTTGTATTTGTTGCATTAGCTAATATGAACTTACAATAAGTAATATGGTCACACAATGAACAATTATTCATGTTAATTCATGGTGCACGAAGTAATGTTAACAGACAGATCTTTGGATTAAAAATGTATAAGTAAATGCTCAAATGCTCAATATGTATTTTGTTCATGGTAACGAATGCATTAACTACCTTTAAAGGTCAAGTGTGTGAAATGGAGCGCTATCTAGCGATGAGGTTGCGAATTGCAACAGACGGCTCACTTCACCCCTTCCTTTCGAAGCACCACGGAGGCTGACATAGAACTAAGATGGCATCATGTTTTTTATATCTGATGAAGGAGATATCATTTATGAAACACGCTCTGTAGAGCAATTGGTTCGTTTAGGGCTACTAGAAACAACGTGTATGGGGACCCGTGGTATGGATAGAAAATAGCTTGTTCTGAGGTTATAAAACATAACGCTTCATTATGTAAGGTCTTTATAAACCTCTGAAAGCATAGTTATGTATATTATATTGCATTTGTGTCAATAGATCCACCCAAAAATTGCACATTGGACATTCAACCTTATTGTGTATAAGTGTTACTAGTATATTATAAGCGGTTGTATAAGCAGCGGATTGTCAAGGCTGAAAGACCCACTGGAGACACTGTAGTAATAGTTGAAGCAGGTGCTGTTGAGGATGCATGTCTCTGTCTGGTTACTCTTTGGACACCCACTGTCGTCCACCGGGGGGCGCACCATGTGTCTCGTCCTCATTCTCACCACGCTTTCATCACAAGGCTACAAAAACATACAAATTACATATCACAAAATCATACAAAGCATGTCATAAAAAAGAAGCGTGCTCTCATACAAACCGGCAAGCCAAGTAGCACCGTTGTGCTGCTTCATACTGTTCAAGCGGGTGTCAGCAGCAGTTAGCCACATGGTCTTGCAGCGCTAAGTGCACTGATAGAAGCTGTTAGGCTGCAGGCAGCAACTAATCTACATCTCCATCACTGTCAGACACTAATGAAGCCCTTTAAACGGCTAACTGGCCCTCTTCATGTCTTTCACTATTGGGGGGACCGATCATTAATGGGAACTCTTTTCAGTTAACGCCACACATCCGTAGCACCCAGGTTTTTGGGAACATTTTACAATTATGTATCGCCAATTAACAAAGCTCAATCACCAAACGCTGGCGTTTGACATGTTCGCCGCGCCGGCTGAGCGATTCGACAAAGCTGAGAGAACAAACATTGTTTGGAACAGGGAGCGAACAAGGTAGAATTGCGATCTAATGTGATTAGCACAGAGACCAGATTATACTGAAATGGGTTGGCAGTCTTGTGTAGGTTGGGCAGAGCCAGGAAAACTCATCCAGTTTGTTTCTGATTAGCCGACAGTGAACTGTGGAGCTGCACTTTAATGAGTCGGCAGGCCGATGGCGAAGCGTATCTGGGGAAACTTTTTATGCACAACATTAATTAGAATAACAAATGCTTCATTACTACCAGATATTTATCTGCATGCTGATTTCTTGGTATTTACCGTTTGAAATTCTGCCGCAGGAGCTCTGAAGGAGCATATCAAGATTTGACTTGTGAGAGCGTTAATGTAAAATATTCAAATGGATGCAGCACATCTTGACACTGTCATATGCTGTGGCCGGGTCAGAGAAAATAATCTAGCAACGAAACTGTAATGCTTTTCTGTTCTTCTTGCACAGGCGGAATCATATGCCAACAAATTGTCAAGGGGAATATTTTTAACAGCTCGTAAACATGACTGCATGATTATCACCTCCAAAAGCAAAAGATGAAGATAATGTCAACACAACAATTGTTACTGAAAAAGACCAGCATTCATTTTCAGGCTAGTTTATAGTTTATTACTGAAATGATACAGCTAGTACAGCTACGAATTACAGTATCTAGTACATTAGTACCACAGTAACGTAACACAATAGGAAAAAGTTTAAACTTGGATGGTTTAACCTAAAATCCTCTGAAAGAAAACTGTAATATTCCGGCAGCTGGGGTTCCAGAAAAAAAACATAAAATAACTTGGAATTTCTTGGAAAATAAAATTACATGTTATTTTGTATTTGTAAATGTTCGTTTACACCCGAATTGTAAATGTCTATTCCTGTAATTTCGACAAGTATAAGTCTATTTCTGTAATGTGACATTTTTTTACCATATTTCAAAATTCATGACAATTCTGTATATTTACAGAACATTTTTTCAGGTTTTTACAGTGCAGTTTAACTGCATTGCAAAACATAATTTCTCGGCCTTACAGTTAAAAAATATACTTAATATTACATTACATCATAATAATTTTTTGATTATACAAATAATTTTGGTTTTCTAAAACATAACTAAATAAAATGAGATTATGCTTGAAATAAGAAAAATAATATCTGCCAATGGGGAAAATAATAGTTTGCTTTTAGGGTACTGGAAAAAAGATAAAATAGGCCAGACTAGAAGACCAGCTAAGGACATCAAACCATTATAACCTGCTTTACAATTTCTTGGGGAACAGAAACGAAAACACAGACTTTTTTTTAAAACAAAGTCACCTCCAAACATTGCTGAGTTTTCAAATTGTGCTTTTAGGACGTATAAAAAGGACACCTTACCCTCGGACAGGTGCTCCATTGACTCCACTGGGACATCACACATTTATTAGGGCACGGCAGCGTGCAGGTCTGAGCTTGGGGAGGGATTTCGTCTTGGTCACAGAGTGTCTCGTTCACACCGCTATCCTGATCCCCACCACCTCGCCTCACACACCTGTCACAGAGAGAGAAAAGCACAATGACACTGTGGAGGAAGAGGATGGCATATCGGAAAGGGTTGTGCCCTCCAACAAAAGGCATGTGTGACGGGTTTGATGCCCTTACTCACCGGATCTTACGGCTTTGTACACCCTCTCCGCAGGCTGGAAGCTTGTCCACCGTATTAATGGTGCATACTGACCAGGGGTCTGTCACCCACTCGTACTGACCGCACTCACCCCGACAGGGCACAGCTTCATACACCTATAAAGACACACATTCGTAGACACAGAAACAGCCAAAATGAAATTATTACAGCAAAACTGAATTAAGTTGAATATATTTAATTGCTTTATAATTTGATTCAAGCTTTGAGGGGTTGACGTGAATCAGAGAAACTACAGTGTGATATATGAGCAATATATTGAATGGCTCTGCTAAATGTGTTTTCTTTTTAGTCTCGTCCCTGTGGGCCTTAATCAGTGTAGATGCGAATAAAATCAAGACAATAATTGAGATTTGCATAATATCGCAATGATAGGGAAGTGACAATTCACTCAGATCATGATCTGATAAAACAGTAGCATGATATTTTGAACAAAATATTAAAAATGAAATTTATAAAACAAAAAAATCACTATAATTTAAACAAAACTTGAACATACAATTTAGTTACACAGACAATCATAACAAAAATATTCAGCCAATAAGTTTTTTTTACATTGTGTAATCACATATCATGAAATATTATAATACCACAATAATATATACTGCAATGCCCCCTTTTAATGCGATTACTGTAAATGAAGAGAAAACTGAGATATTTTAGGTCTACATATTCTGATCTACTCTGACAGTTCATTCCTTCTGTTTGGGCACACGACTAGTGATTCTTATAATAAATCTCTAGGAGAAAGGAAGTGTTGCATATTCTCTCATTTCCTGAGAAGACATGGTTTTATTCACAAATGAATCCAGACGTCTTACAAGCTCACAAAACATCTGACATTCAAAGCATCAAACTCTATAAGAAACGTGCTCATAAAAACAAACTAAACAAATGAGAGCGAACATTTATAGCATCCTCCCCAAGGTCTCTAACGCAGCCTCTCAAAACATCCCATCTCCCTCTCCTCTCCCCAAACAAGAGTCATTGAAATTCCAATTAAAATAATCAAACTATTATCAAGACAATGCTCGATACGTGAGATGTGAATGAAAAGATGATGAATGAGATGGCCAGTAAATCTGAAGAAGCATTATGAAAAGCGTGATTTCATTACAACAGATGAGTTTCAAACAGAAGGATATGTGGAAATGCCAGGTTAAAGAAAAATCATTACTATAGCAAAACTCATACACAGCAGCAAATGGATTTATTTTAAAGCCTTTAATGGGGAAAATCGGCTTTATAGCGTGCCTGACAGTCTTTCTATGGCCGTAATAAATATCCAAACTGTCTGACTTTTACTATGCAAAGAAAGTGTTTGGCTATTGCATATTAAGGCTCTCCGCCTGCACTTTAAATAGAACAAATAAAAGGATCTTTGAGCTCCTCCTTCATTCCGACTTTTACTCCCTGCAGTTCTCAAGCAGAGGATATACTTTACGTGAAATGAACCAGCTATGCTGCTCCCTGGTCAGCTACTGTAACCTCTTTGAGAATGCGGCTACTCCGGAGCGGATAATGAAGTCCCCCGCTTCCTATGAACTGTCAGTCTGAGGGTCAGAGATGACATGAAAATGTACTTCATACTAATTCAAGTCTCAGCCCGTGATCAAATAAACTATCTCTCCCTCACATTCAAAAGAGGACCGCATCCACGGAGACCACCGGGGGCACTGGGGGTTAAAAGATGCACAGGGAGAAACACAGAATAAGGCACTGACCTGAGCCTTTGTAGATGTCCGTATTAGCAGTGCATGACAAGCAAAAAGAGAGAAGAGAAAGGATATATATATTAGTTTCAAGCTGTAGCTTTCCCTTCGCAGTAGCCTGCGGCTGTTTTGACTAACTCTCCCTTCTGTAGATTATCAAAAGGTACAGAAGAAATTAAACCTGGCTTTAAAATGCATGGCTTTGGGTGTGTGTGATTATTTTTATATGATGGATGAGGAAAAGAATGACCGTGGTAAGTTACTAGATTGAAAATAAAATTACACTTTAGATTGCATAAAAAGGCAATAGGCGCTAAACACAAGCTACACTAGAGGGAAATTAAATTAACTGTGATTCTAAAAAGATGCCCAGAAGACGGGCATGACCACAAATGAAATCTTGCAAAAATGCCCACCGTCTTCTCTTTGATGTCTCGCGTTGGGCTTAAAAAGATAAAGTACAATGAACAGATTCAGTCCTATGAAGTATCTGTACTCTAGTCACACTTAAAAATATATGAATGTCGTTGCATTAAATAATTAAATATCAAACAGAGGCATTTATTGAAATGAAAACACATAGCATTTAACAAAAAAGTGAGTGGTTGCGACATGACTAAAGATATAACAATTATCTCTTTTTCAAAATAATGTCTGTGAATATACAGCTGCTTGAAATATTATCAGACCATTCTAAAATGGACATGTGATCAGCATTTTTAGATGTATTGTGGTCTTTCAAGTCCAATGTCTGAACAAAATCAAACCCCTTGAGGGACAAGGTCACTCAACAGCAATGTGAAAGACTGACAGCAAGACAAGACACATGAAAACTGATAAAAATCGAGCTTATCGCATATTTGTTTTTCACTTTTCCTAAATACATTGTATTGTTGTATGGCTTAAAAGTGAACATGAACTTCTTTCTTCGCAGTATTTGACACAGAGCACATTTCTGTTATTTGGAGACGTTTCTCCAAGTTATCAATTTCTTAAAATAGAAACAATATATTTATTTACAATTTGGGAGAAATGTTGTTAGTAGTTCACATAATTAAACAAAAATTATAATTTTACCAAAACACATACAGTGTAAAAACAGGAGTTTTAAAAACAACACATTTCGTGTTCAGTTAAGGACAACACAAAAATGTGTTGTCCATAATTAAACACTCCTCTGTGTTATTCTAGGTCAACACATTCTGTGTATAACACAAACAGTGAATTCAAATGAACACATCCTTTATAGGAGTGTATAAATAGTACATTTATAATCAGGAAAACTGATTTGGAAATGTTCTCTTATTTTTTTCCACGGCTGTATATACTGTGCCAACCATTTGTATATAATGATTACTTGAAACTTTGAATAAAAATGTAAAAGTATATGGACACATTCAGAGGCGTCATGCCCATTTTTGAATAGTCAGTTTTGCACGCAACCGCCAAATGATGAGTTAGACATCTACTTATCATCGGTTTCTATAGGAAGAAACTGTATCAGTTATGAGCTGCACCCATGTCCTGTTTTGGAGATTTTCGCCGCTTTGATCACGTACACGAGCTTAACATTTATCAATCAGACAGAAGCAACAGCGCTGGGTAATGATGTAATCACCATCTGTGATCAGTTGGGAGCTCGGCTAACGGAAGTAAAAAAAAAAAGAGCTCAGCTAACGGAAACACCCGTGTCCCCGAAACAAGACTTTCAGACTTCAAGTTTTTGACTTGAAAGTGGCCCAGACCGATCCCAGTATGTCACAAACTACTGTGAGAACAGACTGCTCCAGATGCTTTCAAATGGCTCTTGCCATTTGATAATTGTAGGTTTAGTGTGCGCAGACAACACACCTCTTGCCAATTGGCATACAGGTAGGATCGTTTAAAGTGAATAACTTTTTTGTTACAGTTCAATTTCAGGGTGCAATGACTGACAATACTCTTAGTAAAAGAAAATATTTTCTTCTAAATAAACCATCAATAAAATATTAAATAATTGAATAGGTTTGGAAATTAATAGAGTAGTTTATTAGTTAAAATAATATATACAATGTTTAAAACAATACATTAAGAATTTACACTCTTCAAATATTAAGATGCACTTAATTTCATTTTCATAATGGAAGGAATTTCGTAATGGATAATAAATATGTATTATAGGCCGTTTAACAAAGGGTAACCATTTTGCTTCAGTTTTATTTTACTTTTCTTTTGTGCTCTATGTTCATTTGTATGCAAACAATGACTCTTTAACTACTATAGCACAACATTGTATACTAGATAGGCAAAACACACCAGACTGATGCATTTACCTTTAAACATTTTACTGGGAAGAATATTCATGTTCCAATCAAATAGTGTTTTAAATGTAATTCTCGCAATGATTTGTGCTATGTTTTGAATACGCTTAAGATATTTTCTTATAATATTGCTTTAAATGTATGTATTTGTATGTATAGGACATGTATCTGTGTGTTGTGCACACTGTGCTCCCTGGGTGCTGTGGTTACTCTGCTAGGACTCTTGTGTGAACCTAAGGGGAACTGACTTCATAATTTGACTAATGTATGAATAACCTTGGGAATAGAAAAAAGTAATCCAAAAAAATATCTGAGAAAAGTTATTTCTAAGAAAAAGGTCATTTGTCTGCCATTTAATGTGATATTTTGTTATAATACAGTCACATGTAAGAATGGCTATATGATGTTTGCGACCAATTTAAAAGCAAATTTACATAATTAACAAAGATTTTATACAAATTACAGGACTTTTTTATTTTTCAATTGTTATTTTAATACAATTTGACATCTCACCAGAGTTCATAACTACTTTAAAAGATAGCAAATTCATATGAATTTGTACGATCTTATTCTTACATTATAGTACAATTTGGGTACCCATGAGTGACATTAGGTTTAGGGGTGGGGTTAGGGGAGAGGCTTCAGTATTTGTTTTACTTATAATCCTAATAATTCGAATTGTATGAAGGGACGGACTGAGAAGCAAGTGGATTATTCATCGATGGGGGGTGGGGGGTGGCGAAGGTGTGATTGATGGAATCGTCCCTCCACCAATACTGTCAACGGGTGGGGGGGGTGGCTGTTGTATGTAACATATACATCCGCCAGTCAGCCTCTGCTCACTGCCGTAGGCCATCGGTGGGACGGCTATTCTGGACTTTGACAGAATGTCCTACTGGTCAGTCCGCCCCTGATTGTACGAATTCATAGGATTTAGCCACCTCGTAAAAAAGTTACACATTTCTGTGAGATCAGGTTAGATATTCAGTACAGAAAAGTGTATAAACAAGCTGTTGTCCCATTCAATAGAACCTTAAAATATGATCCCAATAACATCACAGTATCAGAACATCTAACTACAAAACAAGATGTTTCTAAAAAAGGCACATAAATGTCGTGACCCGAGCAAAGTGAGAGAGAGCAGTGTTAAAAGACCATAATGTAAACACATCTCTGACATACACAGAACATGTAATATATGCACGCCCCCACACACGTACACACACACACACAGAGCTCCTCAACGTGCGAGCATCTTTTGTATGAGGAACAGAGACGGTGGGGTGCTAAGCCTAGCAGGCAACTCTAGACTAGATAAATCTCTTTAAGTGTCACAGCCTGACTTAAACTTCAAACAGATTGGGCCATTACTGTCTCCTGGCCCCTGGAAGATAGACGAAACAATCGAGGCACATCGAAACGTAGGGAGATAAACGTTTCCTCTGTGATGCCTTCTAATACACTTAAGATGATGTTGTGATACTGAAACGCTGATACAAGACAAAAAAGAAGAAGACGTAATAAAGGACTGTGATTTCAGGATGCTCCTGTGGGCCAAAAAGCTGAAAGAATACGCAGTGGCACTCAAATAGATCAACCTAGGTCACAGTACTCGAGCTTCCAGGACCGAGGTGGGATGACGTGGCTTTGTGGGGACATCAGCTTTCCACATCATGAGAGATCTGGGAGTGGCTGGAGCAAGCCTTCAGAAGGCCTTTAAAGATCTGCCTGAAGAAGCAGAGAAGAGTAGTTTTGGCTATGGGTAAAGAGGAAGGATGTGTGTTGGGGCACCACCAAGCACAGAGGCAGGCGTGATACGGAGACGTCTCTGTCACTGCCCCGCCACCAGGAAGCTTTCAGGTTTAAAGGGGCGAAACGCCAAGGAGCGGTGGTACCCGGCTGACGACACTGCAGCATGCCAGATACGTCAGGCAGCAATGCCTTAGCAGGGAAATGACCTACCTGCGTAATTTTATGTTTACAAATGCAAAAATAAATGCATCTTTATCTTACATAAAGATAATATCAAATCTCATTGGTCCTCACGTGTCTTGTGATGAAATATCATATAAAAACTACACTGTACAATTTTTTGTAAAATTCCTGCAGCTTAGGTGCCAGAAATAATGTAAAACAACAAATTGCATGTTTTTCACGATTATAGCAAACTTGAAAATTTTGTAAACTTGTAAACACTTTTGGTTTCTGTCATGATCCTGCCTCTCCTTGTCGTGGTTTTTCGAGTCTTGTGGCAGGATCATGTCAGTCCCATGTGTTTTGTGTGGAGAAAGAGCATTGTTTTGGTTTGAGAAGCCATGCTCTCTCTCCGGTGTCACGTCCTTTAGCCCCGCCCCCTTGTTTCCCTGTATGCAGTCCATTAGTGTTAGTCTTGTCTCCAGCCCTGATCCATCCTTCCCTTAGTGTTTCAGTCCCCTCACCTGCCTCGTGCAATCCTCCTGTTAGCTTTCCCTTAGTGTTTCATCCTTGTCACCTGTGGCCACTCTCCCTGTGTCATCAGTCCTTGTTAGTGTTTCCCTTTATCAAGCCCCAGTTTTCCCTCTGTCCCTTGTCGGTTCATTGTCATTTTGTCATCATCGTACCTCCTCACGTCACCTTGTTGGATTATTCCTGTCTATGGATTATCGTGTTTGTTCCTGTTCTAAGTTTGTGGATTTTGTTGATTTACTATTCAAAGGACTTTGTTTGTTTTGTTCCCCATGTGGGAAGTTTTAGTTTACACTTTTGTCTTGTTTTAGATCGTGTTTTCCTCATCGAGGGTCTTTTGTTTAAATAAAGTTTTTGTTATTTAACTCTGCTGCCTGCGTTTGGGTTCTGTCCACACACCGTGACAGAATGAACCGACCAACTTTGAACCCAGCAGGCAAGATGGAGGCAAGACGAGCGACCCAGGCTCATCGCCTCCTCCGTTTACGCCAGGGGCACTGTGATGTATTGGAGTTCGCGGACCGTTTCTTTGAGGTGGCAGGGGAGATGGTCCACAGTGAGCAGGAACAGATGGTCCTGTTCAATGGCGGCCTCAACCAACCACTAGCGGGGTGGGAGATGCAGATGCTGAGACCGCTGGGCTTCACAGACCTGATCAGGTATGCCATGAATCGGCCGGAGCCCAGTGTCTCAGTCCAGCCCAGTTTTTCCACCCCGCTGGCCGCCATCCCCGAGGGCCATACCCTGCAAATCGGGGCCGTGGGCCTCTCCTCACCCTCTGCTCCACCACCAGCTAGCCTCCGTGGTAGGCGTGGACGGCGGGAGTCGTGGGACTCCCCGTCCGACTCATCCAGCACAGAGATAGTGGGGTCCCCCACCGCTACTCTGCAGCCGGCCACACGTCCTGTGAGCCGGTCAAAGAGGAAGAAGCAGAGGAGAGCTGCACCATCCTGTCCAGCCCAGCAGCCGGTATCCAGCCCTGCCCAGGCGTCAAGTCCGGTGGTCCCGTCCAGTCCGGTGGTCCCGTCCAGTCCGGTGGTCCCGTCCAGTCCGGTGGTCCCGTCCAGTCCGGTGGTCCCGTCCAGTCCGGTGGTCCCGTCCAGTCCGGTGGTCCCGTCCAGTCCGGTGGTCCCGTCCAGTCCGGTGGTCCCGTCCAGTCCGGTGGTCCCAAGTCCGGTGGTCCCAAGTCCGGTGGTCCCAAGTCCGGTGGTCCCAAGTCCGGTGGTCCCAAGTCCGGTGGTCCTTCCTGCACCCAGTCCGTCTCAGCCGGCCCTCCAACCTACAACCCAGTCAGCCTTGCCCCAGCCGTTCCCTACTACGGCCGTCCTGTCATGCCCTACCCCTTCTAGTTCCTCCCACTCCGTGAAGGGTATCCCTACCATGCCCAGGCCTTCCTATCCCATCCCTCCGCCCAGCTCTAGGAAGCAGTGTCCTGTCCCTCCTAAGTCCCCACCCAGTTATGTTCCCAAGTTTTTCCCACCAATTCCGCCTCCCCCCTTCCCATTGATGTTTATTTTATTGTCCAACCCCAATCCCTTTCTAGTCATGTCAGCCCTGCCCCTAGTGTGTTCTGTTCTGTGTTTATGGTGTCTGTCCTCCTGTCTGTCAGCCTTGTCATGTTTAGTGTGATCTTGAAGAACTCCTGGAGGAGTTCTTTAAGGCGGGCGCTCTGTCATGATCCTGCCTCTCCTTGTCGTGGTTTTTCGAGTCTTGTGGCAGGATCATGTCAGTCCCATGTGTTTTGTGTGGAGAAAGAGCATTGTTTTGGTTTGAGAAGCCATGCTCTCTCTCCGGTGTCACGTCCTTTAGCCCGCCCCCTTGTTTCCCTGTATGCAGTCCATTAGTGTTAGTCTTGTCTCCAGCCCTGATCCATCCTTCCCTTAGTGTTTCAGTCCCCTCACCTGCCTCGTGCAATCCTCCTGTTAGCTTTCCCTTAGTGTTTCATCCTTGTCACCTGTGGCCACTCTCCCTGTGTCATCAGTCCTTGTTAGTGTTTCCCTTTATCAAGCCCCAGTTTTCCCTCTGTCCCTTGTCGGTTCATTGTCATTTTGTCATCATCGTACCTCCTCACGTCACCTTGTTGGATTATTCCTGTCTATGGATTATCGTGTTTGTTCCTGTTCTAAGTTTGTGGATTTTGTTGATTTACTATTCAAAGGACTTTGTTTGTTTTGTTCCCCATGTGGGAAGTTTTAGTTTACACTTTTGTCTTGTTTTAGATCGTGTTTTCCTCATCGAGGGTCTTTTGTTTAAATAAAGTTTTTGTTATTTAACTCTGCTGCCTGCGTTTGGGTTCTGTCCACACACCGTGACAGTTTCTCACTCGTTTTTTACAGTGTAGTCATCTGAACGAGATCTCTAACGCAAAATATGAATTGTTTTCTCATATCTTTTCAGGAATTGTGATTTTTTTATCATTGTGTTCAGCTGAAGAAAGATAGTCATATATCCATATTTCTGGGTTGGCATGAGGGTGAGTATGAGAGAATAAAAAATTGTCTTTAAACTATTTCTTTAAAATCTTTTTACCACAAAATGTTGTTACTGGCTATACAATTTTCCCATTGACTTCGAAGCAAATAATATTTCTGTCAGCTCAAATAATTTTTTTATATTTTTTAGATTTCATCAGACTTTCATTAATAATTTCTTATGTTTATCAAGACATCTCCCCGTCACACACACGCACGCACAAATACCGTTTGAAGATCAATTTCATCATTTTATTCATCGCCTTTACTGTGAAGCGCTGAACTGAGACTCGTACATCTTTAGCACTTGATTCATCACAGGTTCAAACACCAGCTATCCATTCTAATACAGCGAGCTTTCAGTGGGTTAACATTCAGAGCTAGATTTTAAAACACTGCTGACCTTTTTTCCAGCGAGGGGATTCCATTGCTATCACATGACAAGTGAACATTCATTATTTAAATCATCACACAGTTCTTGTTTCGTTATTCTAATTAGTTGATAAAGCGATGGCTAACCTTTGTAACACAGTTAAACGCTCTGGGCCATCTGGACTGCAGAAGGAGTTTCACAATGCTGGAGAGACTCCAAGAGCAAATTGAGCGCCACACCACCAGGGACCTTCTCAACAATATGCATATTCAGAATGATTGTGTGATGCAGAAGGACATCTCCACCAGCCCGACGGAGAGAGGGAACCATCACACATATCATATTGGTTATTCCAGCTTTTCTCTAACGAAAGTCTTTACCAGACAGCTTAGCCTGTCAATTCTCATACACATTTATCAGCTAGAATTCGCTTTTTTTATTTTTCGTCTTCGAAAATATAAAAAGATGAAATGAAAATGTGGACATACAGTCATGTTGTGATGTCCTATATATTTAAAATGGTAACACCACCTTCAAAATGCCAATTCTTTCATAATTTACTCACCCTCTTGTCATTTCAAACCCGTATAACTTACTGTCTTTCTTTGAAGGTGAACTACTCCTTTAACATTAGAAATGCATTAGCTAAAATGAACTATCAATGATCAATATAGTTTTACATTAGCATACATTCTAGACATACAGTACTAGATCTGCCATGTTTTCATAGTCATGGGAACTGTATGTTTGTTGACCTATGACATAATATCTACAGCAAAAATAAATGATTCAGGTGTTGTTTCTGCATGTATAGCGCATGGAAGCAAGCGGTTTTGGTTCTGTGCTGCTTCTGTGATGCTAAACTAATGCTGAAGCTAGGGATCTTACACCACCTCTTGTTGAAATGTTCACTGATTATAAATGAGTCTAAGCGCAACTCAAGTTCACAGGAAAAATAACAGCTCTGCTAGCATCAAACGTGTCTGTGTGTCTGTGAGATAGAGAGAGGGAGAGCGAGAGAGAGCGCGAGAGGAAATTTGGAGAAACGCTGTGGGTCTCTTGTTAATGAAGTGAAGCAGCTTTTCCCAAATCAAAACATCAATCTCCAAAGACTTCTCCGCTAAACTAAACTCTGAGTCAACAATTTGACACGGAGCATCAAAGCATAACATCTCTTTCGGCTAGTCATCAGCCGCAAATCATTTTTCCCACCGTTGGAAAAGCCAGATAACACGCGGAGCATAAAAGAAAAACGTATTGATTTTGCTGTATTCAATAAAGGAAGCAGTGATTGTTTCAGCATGAGGGCAGAGGACAGCAGTTATGGCTGTAACCGGTAGGCTGAAATATATTTCGTTGAAATGCATTGGAAGTGCACGAAACACATCATCGTCTCTAAGTGGCTGAACTCTACACCAATTACAGAGGTACCGGTGTGGAGGAGAAGAGCTTGCGTATGCTTGCATCGACTCTTGTTTTCAGCAACAACAGAAAATGTCACACATTCTTTAACCCGTCATTTTCAAGAGGCTCAATCGAGTCGATTTACGTTATTTCACAGAGAGTAAACAGACTCAAGAGTTACGATAATACTACAGCATAGATGCACGGTCTCAAAGGTTGTGTACCTAAACTCTACTTCAATGAGTGGACTTAAACAATATGGATTAAAGGAAATGGAGGAAAATTGTGTAACATCAGTTTTTGTAACATTGGTTTTCTGCCTGATGAAAACAATAAGAATCTACTAATCAAATAAAATATAAGATGATAAGATAAGATAAGGTAGATACAAAAGGTACATGTAGTAGATTTAGTGTTAATTTGCATAATATTTCCAAGTAAAATTTGTTCACATGTTTTTTACTTAAGAAAAAGCATGCAAACACTTGACACAAAACATTTATACAATTGCAGGAGAATTGAGTGGTTTTGCCCATTGTGTGTGTGTTTTTTGATCAAATATTATGCAAATTAACACAAAAACATTAAGGAAATCCTACTGAATGAAAACCAGTATTTCGGAAAAGAATTAATAAATAAATAAATCAATAAAAAGAATCTGCATCCACTATTGACTGATTATTTAAATAACTTTTTTTCTTTTATTCCTATTATCTTTGTATTAGCACTGTAGAGAAAGCAATCAAAAATTTAAGGAGAAAAAGGAAATTGACAGACATTGCATGCTGGACCTGAAAACACGACAGCCCAACAAACCTTTGTTTAGTAGCAATATGGTCATTTAAAACAATAATAATAATTGTAAAATGCTTCAAAAAGGTTTTCACTACTTTACAATCATGTTACCATACGCATTGCAGTGTATCTATAAACAGAACATCTGCAGCATACAAAGTTGCACAGTTTCACAGTGTTTCATGTCTACTTCTGAGGTAAAGACCTGCTTCATTTAAGAGCCATGGGAGAGGCCCAAATGCTTTAGAGGGAGATTGGTTTCTAAGCACAGATTTACAGAGGTTGTTAAATTATGCAGGCCCGGTGAACACAGGCTCGTCTCATCAGCCGAACAGTCTGCCTCAGCGCACATGATGGCTACCATATGGTATTCGGCTCTGGAGGGGGGCAAGAAGAATGTTATTTACACAGCGAGTCTAGCACCGAGCCCTATACCGCAGGTAATGCAGACTTTCTAAATGAGAGCTGCATCTGTTGCATTGATTGAAATATCACCGTTCTCCACAGTAACTAATGAGGATCCTCACATTACAGTGAGAGGTCAAATTTTTTTTACAAGCGTTTAAAAATAAGGATGATTTCATGTACATTAAATGAGGCTTGTACTGCTACTGCGTTGTAGCGAAGAACGTGAATGACGAACCAATGAAATTTGTGTAAAGCATCTTCTGATAAAATTCAGGCTCTTTTTTTATCGGTGGTGTTGAGTGTGCTGTCATGTTTTATTGTGAAGAAGGAAAGACAAGAAGATTTGAAAGCCTTGGGAAGCATCTGGACAACTTTTAAGTGTCTTGTCACTGAAAATGAACACCAAATGCAAAAAAAAGTGGTTTAGGCAAATAGAAGTAAAAACATGTTTTACTAGATTTTGCAATCAAAATGTATAATCTTAATAAGTTACTTGCCACCAGCCATTAGAAAACTTAAAATGGCAGCATAATGTGATTCAGATTATTACAATTATTATACGAATTACATTAAAAAACTGAAATGTCAAATGAAAGAAATTTAGGAACTCACCAAGCTTATCATTTATATTTTTGAATCAGGTAGAAAACTTCAGAATCTTATGGTAATACGTCTGTAGAACATTACTCCATTAAAATATGAGGAACATGTACTGTCAGACACCAAACAGGACGAGGACCACAAAAGCGTCACGTTCAAACGTTTATTTAAGGGTTGGGGTTAAGGGGGTTTCAGGGGTTCCGGGGGGGGTACAGGAGTTCCAAGAGTCTGCGTGTGTGTGTTCCCCCAGTAGCCGAACAGCGATGGCAGGAGCTGGATGATCCGGGAAGTCCGGGGCTGGAGAACACAGAAGTAGTTGAGCGGGTCCGGGATCACAGGCAAAGAGTCAGAGGCGTTTTCCAAAACAGGCAGGTAACGGGTGCTGGTTGCAGACGATCTGACAAATGTGGACTGAAAAGCAAGGCTTTAAATACAGGGCATGATGAGTGGTGAATGCAGTGCAGCTGGTAGGTAAACGAGGGTGAGGCAGAGCAGAGCAGGAACAGGTGGAGGTCATCAGACTTCAATCAGCATGTGTTACCAGGCAGAGAGACAGCTCATGACAGAACCCCCCCCCTAAGGGACGGCCCCAGAAGTCCCCAAGAGTGACACCATGTCGGGAGGGCGGAGGGGAGCCGGTGGAGGGCTAGAATTCCTCCGAGCGGTCCGAGTGAACCTCCTCATCTCGGAGGGAGCTGGAGGGTCGTGGACAGAAGACGGGACAGGTACCGAGACAGGGTCAGGCACAGGACAGGAAGCCGGGCGGGCAGGACGGTTAGGGACCCCTCTGGGGCGGCCCCTACGGATTGCAGGTTGATCAGGATGCAGACGGTGGAAGTCGGCGATGAGTGTCCGGTCCACAATCCGACTGGCTGGCACCCAGGTTCTCTCCTCAGGTCCATAGCCCTCCCAGTCGACGAGATACTGGAGGCCCCTACCTCGCCGTCTGGACCGAAGCAGGCGTCGAACGGTGTACACCAGCCCACCGTCAACGAGGCGAGGAGGAGGAGGAGGAAGCGACACGGGGACCAGCGGGCTTTCATGCGTCGGCTTGACTTTCGAAACATGGAAAGTAGGGTGCACTCTCATGGAGGTTGGCAACTGGAGCCGGACTGCGGTTGGGCTGATGACCCTCTGGATAGGGAACGGGCCGAGGAATCGAGGTGCCAGTTTACGCGACTCCACCCGCAGTGGGAGATCCTTGGCTGACAGCCACACCTTCTGGCCAACACGGTAGGCGGGTGCCGGCGATCTTCGGCGGTTAGCCCCAGTGGCATAGCTGACAGCTGACTTGAGTAGCGTGGCACGAGCTTGTGACCAGGTACGACGGCAACGGCGGGCATAGGCGAGGGCAGACGGGCAGGACACATCTCCTTCCTGGCTGGGGAACAGGGGGGGCTGGTAGCCATACACACACTGGAAAGGTGACATACCAGTGGCAGAGCAGGTGAGGGAGTTGTGAGCATACTCTATCCACATCAGTTGTTGTGCCCAAGCCTGGGGTTTGCGAGAAACCATGCACCGCAGCGCCTTCTCCAGCTCCTGGTTTGCCCGCTCGGATTGACCATTGGACTGGGGGTGGAACCCAGAGGTGAGACTCACTGTGGCCCCTAGAAGACGGCAGAACTCCTTCCAGAATGTAGAGGTGAATTGCGGACCTCGGTCAGAGACAACATCCCTGGGCAGCCCGTGTAGACGAAAGACATGATCAAGAACAGCCTGGGCAGTCTCTCTGGCAGATGGCAGTTTAGGGAGGGGAATGAAGTGTGCCATCTTGCTGAACCGGTCAACCACAGTGAGAATGACCGTCATCCCACCTGATGGTGGGAGGCCAGTTACAAAGTCCAAGGAGACGTGGGACCAGGGTCGTGTGGGCACAGGCAAGGGCTGGAGTAAACCAGCAGGGGGCCGAGTGGAGGACTTGTTCTGATTGCAGGTGGGGCAGGCACGGACGAATTCTCGGACATCCCTTCTCAAAGAAGACCACCAGAAGCGCTGGGCAAGGAGATGGCAGGTGCGGGCGGAGCCCGGGTGGCAGGCAAGGCGGGAGTTGTGTCCCCACTGTATGACCCGGGACCTCAAATTCTCTGGGACGAAGAGACGACCGTCTGGGCATGCACTAGGACTGGGATGGTCACGGAGGGCCTCTTGAATTTCCTCCTCGATATCCCAGGTCAGGGCAGCTACAACGCAGGGATCGGGCAGAATTGATGCAGGTTCCTGGGAAGGGGCGTCATCCTTATGAAACTGACGGGAGAGAGCGTCCGGCTTGGTGTTCCGAGAACCTGGGCGGTATGACAGGGTGAAGTTGAATCTGGTGAAAAACAAGGCCCAGCGGGACTGTCTGGGGTTAAGACGTTTGGCATTGCGGATGTATTCAAGGTTTTTGTGATCGGTCCAGACCAGGAACGGAACGGTGGACCCCTCCAGCCAGTGACGCCACTCCTCCAGGGCAAGCTTGACAGCCAACAGCTCACGGTTTCCAACATCATAATTGCGCTCTGCAGTTGAAAGCCGGCGAGAGAAAAATGCACAGGGGTGCAACTTGTTGTCCTCCTCTGCCCGTTGAGAGAGTATGGCCCCGACTCCCACGTCCGAGGCATCCACCTCGACAACGAACTGCCGGTCTGAATCCGGCATCTGGAGGATGGGGGCAGTGGTGAACCGGGCCTTGAGGGTATGAAAGGCTGTGTTGGCCTCTGGGGTCCAGAAAAAGGGGTGTTTGATGCTGGTCAGAGCTGTGAGGGGAGCGGCGACGGAGCTGTAGTTCCGGATGAATTTCCGGTAGAAATTGGCAAAACCGAGGAATTGCTGCAACTTCTTCCTATTCCCCGGAACTGGCCAGGAGGTAACTGCCGAGACCTTTGCAGGGTCCATCTGGATATTGCCTTCAGCGACGATGTATCCCAGGAATGACACAGTCTGAGCATGGAACTCGCATTTCTCCGCTTTGACATAAAGAGAATTCTCCAGGAGCCGTCGAAGAACCAGCTGGACATGACAGGTGTGTTCGGACAGAGTTCTGGAGAAAATTAAGATGTCGTCCAGGTACACGAAGACGAATTTATTCAGCATGTCCCGCAGCACATCATTCACCAGCGCCTGGAATACCGCTGGGGCGTTGGTGAGGCCAAATGGCATTACCAGGTACTCATAATGGCCGGTGTGGGTGTTGAATGCAGTCTTCCACTCGTCACCCTCCCTTACTCGGACTAGGTGGTAAGCATTTCTAAGGTCCAGTTTGGTGAAAATAGTGGATCCCTGGAGCAACTCAAAAGCAGAGGTGAGTAAAGGCAGAGGGTACCTGTTCTTCACTGTGACATCATTCAGACCTCGATAATCAATGCAGGGGCGAAGAGACCCATCTTTCTTTCCCACAAAGAAGAACCCGGCACCAGCAGGAGAGGAAGACGGGCGGATGAGTCCAGCTGCCAGGGAGTCCCTGATGTAATCCTCCATAGTTTTTCTTTCAGGAGGGGATAGTGAGTAGAGGTGACCTTTGGGTGGAGCAGTCCCAGGGAGGAGATCAATGGCACAGTCGTACGGACGGTGTGGGGGCAGAGATGTGGCTTTGGTCTTGTTGAACACCTCTCGGAGGCCATGGTAACATTCAGGGACATTAGAAATGTCGGGGGCAGTGCTGGGGGGTACTGAGCCGGGGGGCAGCGAGGCAGCACGCAAACAGGTCAGGTGGCAGGCATTTCCCCACTCTTTCACAGTTCCGGAGGCCCAATCGAGGTGAGGATTGTGAAGACGGAGCCAAGGATAGCCCAGGATTAGGGGTTGGCCTGGAGAGCTGAGCAGGTGGAAGCGGATGATCTCTCTGTGGTTTCCTGACACCATCATTGAGATGGGGGCTGTGATGCTGGTAACTGTGCCAATTACGTGACCGTCCAGGGCCCGGGCTGGAACAGGAGTGGACAAGCGATGGCTTTCCAAGCCCAGCTGACGAGCAAGTCCTGTATCAATAATGTTTGCTTCTGCGCCAGAGTCCACCAGGGCTGCCAGGGTGTGGGTGGAATCAGACAGGTGAAGACAGACTTGGATGAGGGGTTTACGGCTGATGGAGGGCTGAATGTTCATTGAGCTCATCCGGATTCCTCCTACATCTGGTGAGCTCTGGCTTTTGCTGGACAGGTGGCGACTCGATGACCATCACCACCACAGTACAGGCACAAGTTGGAGCTGATGCGTCGCTGGCGCTCTGCAGGGGTTAGGGAGGCGCGGCCGATCTCCATCGGTTCAGACTGATCCGGCTGGCTAGACGGTGTGGCAGGTGCGGACAGAAGGGCAGTTGGGACACTCCGTGTGCTGGTGGATGGACTCTGGCGCCCTCTCTCACGGCGGCGGGCCTGGATCCTGCGGTCGATGCGGACAGCCAGAGCAATGGCTTCATCAAGAGTGGGGGGTTGATCATGGGAAACCAGCTCGTCCTTTATGTAGTCCGCCAGGCTGTGGAGGAAGGCATCCACCAATGCTTCCATGTTCCAGGAGCTCCGACTTGCCACAGTTCGAAAGTCAATGGAGTAATCCGCAACAGTCCTTCTGCCTTGGCGAATACTCATCAGGGTCCGAGATGCCTCTGCTGTTGTGGATTCCAAATCGAATACCTTGAGCATCTCCTCTGCGAATAGGTTGAAGGTTGCACATGCTGGGGTCTGGCGCTCGAACTCCGCCGTTCCCCAGAGTCGAGCTCGGCCCGTCAGGTGAGTGATCACGTAACCGACCCTCGCTCCTTCAGTGGCAAAAGTCCTGGGTTGCAGGGTAAACTGGACACGGCAGCTCGTCAGGAACGCCCGTACCTGGGTTGGGTCGCCGCTGAACCGCTCTGGATTGCCGATCCTGGGTTCTGGGGCTCCGGCAGCCACGGCAGCAGTGGACTGGGCAGGAGACTCGGGTGCTGGGCCAGTGGGACCAGGCAGAGGAGAAAGGTTGGTGAGAAGTTGAATGATCATTGCAAGTTGTTGCTGTTGCTGCTGGAACTGCTGACGCTGTTGGTAGCCGGCTTGAAGTAGGGAGGCAATGTCAGTAGTGTTGCGGTTTACCTCTCTCTCTGTCTCTTCCAGGCGTTGCATGGCGGTGGGTGGTTCTGGTTCGTTGGTTTCCATGCTGGTTCGACCGTGCGCTGGGTCCATGTTTGGTCAGATCGTACTGTCAGACACCAAACAGGACGAGGACCACAAAAGCGTCACGTTCAAACGTTTATTTAAGGGTTGGGGTTAAGGGGGTTAAGGGGGTTTCAGGGGTTCCGGGGGGGGTACAGGAGTTCCAAGAGTCTGCGTGTGTGTGTTCCCCCAGTAGCCGAACAGCGATGGCAGGAGCTGGATGATCCGGGAAGTCCGGGGCTGGAGAACACAGAAGTAGTTGAGCGGGTCCGGGATCACAGGCAAAGAGTCAGAGGCGTTTTCCAAAACAGGCAGGTAACGGGTGCTGGTTGCAGACGATCTGACAAATGTGGACTGAAAAGCAAGGCTTTAAATACAGGGCATGATGAGTGGTGAATGCAGTGCAGCTGGTAGGTAAACGAGGGTGAGGCAGAGCAGAGCAGGAACAGGTGGAGGTCATCAGACTTCAATCAGCATGTGTTACCAGGCAGAGAGACAGCTCATGACATGTACAGTGTGTCTGTACATTGGACCATTCATGTATGGAGACAGAAGTATAACAAATGTATCGCAATATAATAATCTAGTATGTAAACTGCTTACTGTAAAAGCAGAACCTTTTTTAAAGAACAATTCTATTTTTGAGGAAAAAACTAGAAACATTGAATAGGTCCTAAACCTGTATTTTTTTCAAATTTGCAGCTTTATTTTCTTAGGTAAGATAAGTCAATGTTTTGGAAGTATTTTTAGTCATGCTAATAATGTAGTTAACCAATGTAAACAAATAAAACCTTATTGTTTTCTGTGACCATGCTGCACCATGTGGTAATTTGTCAAAATCACATTTTGCTCTTTCAAAAAACCGTCATTATAAAGACTGCAAGACATATTTATCTGTTTGGGAATAACAGAAAAAACTAAATTTTTGCATTAATACAAAGAGCCTTATTTGTTACTCAATTCTAACACATTAATAGCAAACACAGAACAACAATAAGGGATTTACCAAAGGGATATAGAGCCTATTCATGAATTAATGTTCAAATACCACATATTGTTTTTAAAAAAAAACTAAAAAAAAAGATAAAATTGGTCCAACTTGCATCAGAAGTAGATTTTGTACTTGAGCTCGCGCATACCGAATTTACGTGTCCAGTGTGCAATACTTGTGAGCTATTCAAGACAGGATGATGCTTTAAAAGATTGTGCGGCACCGTTTCCTCGATCAGCACCTGGCTGTGCACCAACTGCATGAATGCAAACGCCTGATATGACAACTATAACTAAACTTGATTATAAGTTTGTCTTAGGAACTCGAACTGGGCTTAAACATTTTAATTAACTAAACAAATAATATACATTTTGGAGTTAATATAACATTTAACTGCATGCTGATTTCCAATCAGCGAGACAATAGTGGTACATGTGCCTTAGGTTGCCGAACTCTGTCTAAAAACAACCGCTGGTCTGATCAGATTCTTGTTTATCAGGGTGGCATGGCGCTGCGTGGCCGATTAAATCACAGCTCCATTTTCAGAACAGCAGTAAAGCACATTGAAGGGACGACATCTCTCCACGCATCTAACTTTCTCCCGCTCCAGTCACAGCAGATGATCATCAGTACAGGAAGAAAGAGCGAGCGAGATAAGATTATCAATCTCATCTCTGTCGAGTGACTCACTGTAGGGGGCCGTGTGAGAAAAAACATCTGGAGAAGGTCGCGCATCGTTCCGTCTCCCATCTGCACGGCTGACTGCCGACGATCACAGGGTAAAGACTCACAGAGAATCATCACCATTTATCGACATAATGAGACATAGCGTCACATGTTCAGTATAGCACATCAGAAACGTGTGCTTCAATGTTTTTACTATTCAAGAAGCAGAGTTTGGTACTTAAAGGGATAGTTTACCCAGAAGTGAAAATTCTGTCATTTACTCGTTTTCCAAACCTGTATTAATCAATAATTCTTTCATTTGTTTCTTTATGAAATATCAAACAGTTCTGGGGCACCATTGACTACCATAGTCGGTTTTCGCCTACTGTGAAAGTCAAAAGTGTTCAGCAGAACAACAAACTTTATACAGGTTTGGAACAACTTGAGGGTGAGTAAATTATGACAGAATTTGGATGATCCATCCCCTTAAGATAAGGAGTTTGATTCCCAGGATTAAAACATTTGCCAAAGTGTAAAATGTACTGAATTTGATGACTAAGTTATTGGCCGTTGATGTTCTGCATACTGTATATGCAGATGTACGGCCTAAATAGGCATCCTACATACCTTGTCCTTTGACCAAACATTTTCTCAAGCACTTTACAATTTTTTTAACTTTTTAAACGCAATTGCTCTTTAGTTCTTTACACACACAGTTGCACGCACCTCAGCAGATGTAGCAGGTCATCCGGATAATGTTCGCGTACTGTTTCATGAATACTAAACATTCGGACATCCCAAACAAGCAGGAAAGGACCATCAGCAGAGAGCAACGGGGGAAAGTGCAGTGAAAAGGGGACCTGTGTCGCAGTCCAGTGTCTCAGACAGCCGATCAATATGTAAGTGGATGAAAGACAGCCCCGTTCCTGAAGCGAGCCAGCTGTTTACTAGTCTGAGAAAGCGCTGGAATGATCTAGTGATTGTGACAGGCCTCTCCAAGTCTGTAATACCTGAAAGTCTAAATAATGGATGAATGCAGAGTGCTGCCCTGCTCTTTGACTCCAACAGCAGAATCCCACACTGGGGGAAAGTGAGAATTGCTTGTTAAAGGTAGAGGGCAGACAGCCAGAGACAGATTATAAAAGACACATAACAAGGTAAACCTCATGAGGAACGTGGCGTGTTAACAAAGTTTCTTCGCTTCTAACAATTTACTTTAAAGAGACCACAACATCAAAGCCAATCCAACAACGTTTGATCTGTAGTTGCTGACGTGACAGTATTCAAACCTTATTTGAGATGTTGACAGCACAAATACCCTGATAAACCTGATCTAAAGAGAACATTTGCCAGTCTTGCACTACACTTCAAGCAGCCTATTCTGATCTGCAATCAGATTCATGTAAGTTCCTAGCCCAGTGCGTCCTAAAATGTCTTATTTTTGCTTGCAAAACAAGGTCTAGATATTCGATATTCATGATTTGCATACAGTATAAATGCAAATATCTAATTTCTCAATAAACTGAAAACCTCATTATGTCCTAAAGAGCAACCCTAAGCCATTAAATTCCCCAAACACGCATATGGTCTCTACTGTGGCTTTGGGGGTGACATTCCACAATGCTTGTAAAAAAATCTCCAACCTCCACACCTTCACATAGGTAGCCGGGTCACAAGCCACCAGCTGTGCAGTCCGTCTGCCACAGATCGGCCGTTTGCAAAATGTTAACAGTGAGAGTTCATCTCCCCTGAAGATCGGAGAAGGTATAAGCCAAGGCAAACTCCGCTCCCGGCTGAGAGGGTATTTTGAGTCCTGTTAAACAGTGGGTCCATAAAAGTTGCTAGTAGGCACTTTACCATCTGTACACATGGCCGAAAAAGAATGCATTTGAATATTTTTCACGCACGCTGAATCATGTGCCTCTAGACACCGCCGTGTCCTCTACAGCCTATTATAGCACACGTAGCACATTTATATTTTAATTTTCCTTTAAACATGACCCATCTGGGAGCAAGCTGTCGCAAATATTGTTAAAGATGAATGAGAATGTGTTATGATTTTTCATTTTTAGTTGCATTTATTTTTGCTAACTATTTCCGGCTGAGTTATTACTGTTCTGTGTGCGTTTGCTCAAAAATACACCACACAAACGTGCGCTAAAGCTGTTCATGAAGTGCTGATAAAGACCTTGACCTTGATGGCTGTGCATGCATGTGCGGTGCACGCTCAATGTGCAGGACAGTTTGGGTCCATTTGGCAAAAACACATCAAAGAGACCCGACAACATTAATATCAGACCGACCTGTTTCCGAGGTACTCTTCAAAGTTTTAGACTCGAACCCGCTCGGGTCTCGGATCGGATCTCAGGTTTTCGGGTCTACATGGACCCGTGAAGACCTCTGATAAGAAAAGGAGTTTCACATGCTCTACTAACAATATTTAAAGAGACAGTTCACCCAAAAATTTGAATTGTTTCATCATTTACTCACGCTCATATCATTCCAAACCTTTGTGACTTTCATTCTTCTGCCATTTCTCAAAATATTTTCATAAAGAGCTTTTGAACAACATGATTTAAATTTTAGAGTGAACTACCCCTTTAACACAGCACTACAAAACAGGAGAGGAGAGATCATGAGAAGACGGCTGTCGCTAATGCTAATGTGCGTGTTTCGAATGAAGAAAATCTACAGCGGGAGCAGTATTTACACGGACACTTATTAGCATCTCTGGGCCATCTTTCTGCAAGATAAATTGTGTTTGCTTATACTTTGGCTTGAAGGCTGAAGTACGTTATGTAAACTGCATTTAATGATGAGGCATGCATTAGTCAGTGAAATGGTAATGAGTTGAACACTAACCGTACTCATAATGCAAAATGTATCTTTAAGCTGCTTAAATATATTCTGTTGGGGATATTTCTGGCGTTCGAAAAATGGGTTTTTCTTAAACGCCCTAAATGAAACATTTTACATGAGCGATAATCTAAACCATCATCCCTGAGATCATAGACTCTAATGATTCTCATTATTTCATTTTCAGTGTTGATTCGCCATATGGCAGAGAAACTCTGCTGCAGGCATGATCCTGTATCCCGTTCGGGACTGCGAATCTCACCTGATTCTTCAAGTCTAATTTGGGGCACGGCCGCCCACCATTGAACGGCTTTTCACGTAGCCACTTAGATCTGATTTTCAGCCCGCTACCACAAGGGGCGCTGCAGGTCGACCACGCCGACCAGTCGCTCAGTTTGCAGTCCAGAGGGCAGGGCATGTGGCACACCTCTTCCGCCAGACCTGCGAGAGAGATGGTGTTGAGTAATCAGAGTGCTGGAGCCCCTGCCTTTCAAGATCCTGCCTAACAACGTTACAAGAAGCACCGGGTGCCTATGCTGAGACCTCTATCTAATTTACACTGACAGTTCAGGGCACCCCAAAGCTTCCTTTATGACTAATGACTGCTCGCCGGAGGAGGATTAGTAAGCCCTTTACAGAGAAAGAGAGAGAAAGGAACAGGTATACAAACCTGTTTCGCTGCAGAGGTCTGGGTTAACCAGTTGGTTTTGCTGGTCCAGACAGGCTACAGCCTGGTAACGCAGACCTTGACCGCAGTCGCGTGCCTCCCTGCGACCTCTCCAACCCTGGAGAGATCCTTGCTCCGGGGTCTCCAACAGAATACAAGCCGACCAGTTACCATACGGCCGAGACACAAACTCATCACATGGACATGGCTCAGACTCCACCAGAGGGTACAAGTCTTCTTTCTGACAACGGTCTTGTTTTCTGCTCCGCCCTGAAAGAGAAAAACGTGCAGATTAAAAAAGATGTGCGACGAATAACAGAGATCAGTCATGGGAAATTTTAGGTGCCAAAACAGCTCTTTTGCAGCAACATGAGATTCCAGACTGCACTCTGGGAGCGGGAGTGTGTAATATAGCTGTCTTTGAAAATGATTAAAACATTAATGATGTATAGATAACTGGGACTATTTTTCATTCTGCTGTCAACTGTGGCATGCTAAGTGCCACTGCAAACATCCCCGGGGAATCATTACCAAACTATTCTGGGAGATTGAAATGGAAACGGCTTTGAATTAAAAGTGACAAGCACAAAAAAACTGTTAACTTCAAATATTTATTTCAGTTAATGGTTTTAAAGAAATTTCTTAACAAAATAAATTTTATATTATTTACTTATCTTAATGTTGTTATAAACCGTAAAAAAACCGACTGAAATAAAAAAGGAAAAATGTCCTTGTGGATGTTCTCCGAGCAATAACAATGACTAGGGAATTTTGGAGCTTTCATGCTTCCAAAAGCACAATTAAATATTATAAAATTGCTTAAATGATTTCACTAGGGAATGTACCCTGTCCTGTGGGTTTTTAGTTCCGTTTTCTCACACAATGCTATGAGAAGATCTGGAAAACAGGTATGTAGCACTTTCATATTTTTGTAGAACTACCTGTGAGAATCTTTTTTAAGCTTGACAGATCCAGTTCCCATTTATTCAATTCACAAGTATTATTTAAAAGTCCTAGTGAAACAAAAAAATAAAATTCATGAAATAATGCAGCGTCCAATGTAAATAGCGTTTCTGTGGGTCATTCTCTTTTTTAAATGCATGTGCCATCACAATCTTAAATTAAGATCTGAAAATGCACTTCCGTTCATTGTTGGCTAGCCATCTCGAATGAGCTATGTTAGACGACATGGGCGGAGCATCCATTAACTCCTCCCCTTCAACTGTCAGTCTGCAGCCAGTTCCATTTCCAAATGCAATGGCTATTTTTCTCATTAAAAAATCTGTTTAACTCGGAAATGCATCAAAATACGAAGGTAAAAACTAACTTCCGGTTGAAAAGATTTGAAAAACTAAACAAAAATCTGTATTTCAAGAAAAAAGGAAGTCATGTAGGTTTGAAACAACATAATGGTGATATCATGTAATATTTGAGTAAATAATAAAAGAGGCTCAGTTCTGTCACAGGTGTATATCAGCATTGACTTTGTTTTGGATTTAACAAAGATAATCTCTTTTCTCTCTCTCTCTCTCTCTCTCTCTCTCTCTCTCTCTCTCTCTCTCTCTCTCTCTCTCTACTTTCCTAATTCACTTATATACAAACACAGACCCACACCACTTTCATGTTCAGCGGACCGTATACATCTAATTTATCTAATGAGCAGAGAAATGAATAGATTCCACATCATAAAGGATTCTGTTTAAGAGGCTATTAGCTCCTCTTTGCACACTTCACTTCTCGGAACATTTCAAATTAGTCATGTCCATTAGACACGATGAAGATTATTAGGTTATAAATAAAAGGATGAGAGGTGCTTCTTTCAGACATGCCATCTATGACACTGCGGACTAACGTTCAACAGGGTCCACGGGCCTGTCAAGGACAATAACATCATCCTATTAAACCTGGACAATTATGTACAGGAATGCTGAAAAGCCATTACAGGTGACCAAGAGCTGAAACACTGTGGGTTTGCTTTGATGTCAAGGATTCAGATGTCATGTACGCTTGATATATTAAATGAAGGGTTCTGCTGTGATGTGTGAATAAAATTTGCACGATTTGCTGACAGCTCAGCATTAAAGACAACACTGATGAAAAACCATTGTTCTTTCATTGGGTTAAAAGTGCCACCTCTCCAACTGTTCAGTCAATGAAGGCCATTAAAAAACAATGAGAATGTATAAATAATGTTGCAGAATATGTATATGGATCCACATGTAAGGAAATATGTACAGTAAACTGGTAATTGTTGAATATAAAACCAGTTGCATACGTTAAAATGATCACACACCCTGATGTGGTAATGCAGCCAAAATGCAATGCCATAGGTCTGCGTTAAATATCAATAAGTCAAAACAGAACAGCTTACTAAATGAGTTTATTTGAAAATATAAAATACAGTATTTATACAGTATAAAGATGAATGCCAAGATTAATATATGTCTATATTAAAAAAGCCATTCAAATGTGTCCGTGTGTGTGTTCCCACAAATCTGAGAAAAACCTCCCTCTGGGGACGTTCTCATTTGTAAAAACACTATAAAAATATAGAAAAGGCAAAGGTTTAGGTTATAGTGCAACTGGGGTTTCATGGTAAACTGTTTTTAAGATACTACAGCTGAAGTATCACAATAACATCACAATCACAATGCTGTTCATAATTGAAATTTACAAAATAAACCAAATTTCCTTAATACCCAGATCTAAATGAAACATTTTGTATTTATCATATTAAACTGTAATATACTGCATACTATAGTTAACACTAAATAATCTGTAAATCAAATACGGTAGTATACTTTAATATTTTCTATGGTAAGACAGTGTCTAGGAATTTACTTGTTTACTGTAGTAAATATTAAAGTACACTAGAATTTTGGTAATGTGAAAACTAATTCAAATTTGTGTCAAATGTGACCCTGGGGCGTGTTACAGAAAGATTGTAACTTGAAAATCTTATCCGATCTGTTCGGTAACCGTGGTAATTTCAGTTAGGACCTCATTTAAGACAAACTCTATTACAGAACAGCACTTCCTAAGTGCATAATCTTATCCTAAATACAGAAAGGAAAGGGGTATTACAGCGTCTTGACAAATATTTCTATAAACGGTCTTAACTTTAGGACAACCCCACAGCTATCCTAACTTCAAAATTGTTTAAAAACTAACACAAAAACTAAACGCTTACAATTAAATCTCCCTTGCCAGTAGACAGCTTTCTTTTTTGTTTCGGTTGCTGGGTGGTAAACTTTACAGTTTATACGGTTACACTTCAGACACATTATGGGCCCGCTACCCTGTCTTTGTCTTCGTGAGTCAACAAAGGTGAAAACTTACCAAATAGTATCGGCTTTGCCTTTCCTACCAAACTTATTAAAGTTTCTTTTTCCGTGGCAATAAAATTAAAAGCTCGCCGGTTTTGTTTTTGTTTCCCTCATCAGCAGCTCGCGCAGTGTTGGTTGCTTGGTAACAGACCGAAAGTGGATTGAGCTTGATGGTACAATTTAGGATTTCCTTACTAGAGAAGGATACGATTTTGTAAGATAGGATAGGAATCCAATATCAAGTTAAGATTTGCTTCTGTATTTCGAATTTGTGAAAAAAAACTGATTTTACATATCATATCTTAAGTTAAGACCTAAGATAGGAAACTTTCTGTAATACCAGTCTTAAGTAGCATGGGATCATTTTTAGTAATAGCCAAAAAAAATTTTGAATGGGTAGTTAAAGATTTTTACAGTGTGAAATCACCATCAGTGTGTTGCAACATTACTGACAGTCTGCTCCCTGCTTTCACTGCACACCGATGCGTGTGTGTGTGTGTACGCATTTGTTATATACATATACACAGCACACACACGCACGCATGCACACACACACACACACACACACATAGGTGTGCAGTGAAAGAAGGAAGCAGACTGTCAGTAAGGTTGCAGCGCACTGACGGTGATTTCCCACAGTAAGGATGTTTTCTATCACTGGCCGCCTCTGAACACCAAAAACAGCTGGAGGCTGGCAAACACTCAGCAGGGAGTCTTCTGGACAACAGTCAGAGAGTACGTTTCTCTTTTCCACACCTCTCTGACATTACCCATCATTCTCTCCCATTCTCTCTCTCTCTCTCTCTCTCTCTCTCTCTCTCTTTTAGGATCAAATCTGACATTTTAGGGTTTGATCGCCTTTGATGTGGGAATCATCAGGTATAGCAGGCCTTTGAAAGTCTACCTGATACGGCGAACATGCCATGTTGTAAGATGTTCGGGATCTAAATGATGCCAATCATGATTTTTACAGGAACAAACTACACTTAAGCAGAAAGTGAAACCCTGCAGTAATGCAATAATAGACATCTGAAATCTGCCTGTAGAGAAGTTTACAGCACGGCTCTGGTATCTAATGATGGACAGAACTGTCATAACAAGTTGGCTTTCAGCAGTAATGCTAACAGAATAAAAAAGAGAAACATTCAGATATAGGGGACAGCAAATGAAACAATGAAGGTAAATTCTCTTATAACTAGGCACCATACACACACTTAAAATAATGTCTATTTCCAAATGTACTCTATTTCTCAATTGTGACACTCTTGAATTCATTTGGCATGAGCTTACTAAAACTCTGCCACTAATTTGTGTCTGTACTTGTCAGGATTTCAACAAGCTTTTCGGCTTTAGCATTTTCATATTCATGTATTCACTAGACCAAAACCCCAGTGACGGCCATGAATGAAGGCATTAAAGCTTGTTCTTTGATTTCCTCAAACAGTAACTATTGCTTTTTGATAACTCATTCCCGCTCTCTTCAACACATACACATTTTTTAAGGTACTTGTATTTAAAAATGGAGATGTAACATGTAAAATGTGATTTTTCGTTGATAAAATGTTATATGAAGATTCAGCGAAAAGGGAAGCAACCATCTATTCATCGAAACATTATGGCTCTTGGGTTATTACAAAACAGTTTTGAAGCATTACAGAAATGTCAGCTACTGGCAAACCAATGGCTAATGTGGGGCCGGATGACCTTTTATGACTGAAGGATGGTCAAGCAGAGCAGATAGGGCAGAAGACTTGTTTCGGTAACCTGTTTGGAAATTACAATTATTATTACTATTTTGTGTGGTGCCTCAAGTGGT
Source organism: Barbatula barbatula (assembly GCF_947034865.1). Classification (NCBI taxonomy): domain Eukaryota; kingdom Metazoa; phylum Chordata; class Actinopteri; order Cypriniformes; family Nemacheilidae; genus Barbatula; species Barbatula barbatula. The sequence continues at coordinate 14,955,565 of NC_136772.1, forward strand.
ACTGAAGTTAAACATCCTACTTTATTCTCTTTCCATCTACAGCAGTGGCCAAAAGTGATGCCCACCTTTGGAAAACTGACATATGTTATTACTCAAAACTATAACTCAAAACTTGTGCATGTATTTTGATGTCAACTGAACCTCAGCTTTGAGATATCATTAAAAGGATCAACAAAATTCTAAAAAATTATAAATGATGCTTCATTTCCATTGAGCTTTTTGTTTTTGAGCATTTTTTTGTATATACCAGTAACATATCTTTTGATATGTTGTAGTTTGCCTTTTATTGTCTAATAAAAACATTTAAATATTACTGTTTTGTCAAGATTGTAAAATACTGTAGACACGAAATACCTCATTTTAAATCTAACCTGAGAGGGCATTAAAAGGTATGCCCCCCTGTACATCACATATGGCCACTGCTGTTTGTTTGTGAAATAGACATATAACATTTCTTTACAGCATTTAATTTCTGCTTTATAAATAAACTCTTTCTGACTGAAAAGCTACATCCCCCTTACTTATCAAAGTGTGCTCAGTGGTTCAGAGATCGCCCTTGTTGCAGACCTGGGCCCCACCCTGATCTTTAATCACCATGACACATCATCTCATAACTTTTTCTCATTAATTTAATAAACAGAGGCAGTTTCTCACCTGTCAGGGTGCGTTTACGGGTACGTCGGCTCCCGCAGCCAGTGCACTCTGTGAATTCAGACCAGGCGTTGAAAGTGCAGTCATCCCTGCATGGCACCCAACAGCTCCTGAAGCGTGACGGCATCGGCCCGGCCCACCGCAGACACTCGGACACAGCGGCTACTTCATCGTACTCGTCCACACAGCTTACTCCTATGAGGAGACACATACAGTATACAGGCTATAATTCAATAGCTACAGTCATTTAAACCCTCTAAAATATGATAAAAAGCTGCACAGAGGCAAACCGGAGTTACTACACATTATGGTCTTAGTCTTAGACTATGATCTGTCTTGTGGCAAAAAGATTTGGCTTTTACTATAATTACTTTTAAAATTGCAGTAACTACCAAAATCACACTAAAGCTCCTCATCTCCATTCCCCGTTTTGCCTTTAATATACTTCTATCCACATAAATCCAATCAGCGTCAATAAAAGAATAGAAAATGTTGCGCTTTCTCAGTTTTTCAAACACAAGATAACAAATTATTGGAAACTGCTGCTTAAAGCACTGTGACTAAAAGACATAAACTTTTCTCCATGATTGTTTCCTCCACAGTGCTGATGTAAGATCGTCTCAGTCCTCCTCTGCATCAATGGCACTCAAGGACGATAAATGATACGCTCGGCAAATGTGAAGCCGGCTGTTACCTTTTCAGCATACTGCTGCACCCAATCCACCCACAAGGTGATGTATTCCTAGCAGACAGCGGAGATTGTGCAGAGGACTTTTTGCTCACTGACTTAAATTTGCCAGTCTGCCTTACACGGTGACATGTTTTGACACAGTCCTCCACACTGTGGCAAGATTCCACTCAGCGGAGGCTTTTCATGAGAGTTCAGTTAACACAGGTGACACTTGAAGAAAACTTTTCTAACTAAATGGCAAAGCTTATTACTAACATTGTTTGACAGTGAATGTGGTTTAAAAATACAATTACAGCGGACTGTAAACGTTCCTAAGGATGTATTACATTGACTTTACCATATTTGAAGGGTGCTACAGTAGTGGCCAAACTTAAACCTTGGACAATTTACTTTTTATTTAATTAAATATTCTTAAAATGTATTAAACAATGTATTTATGTCAAATAGTTGTACTTGGGGTATAAACTAAAGCTCAGCTTTGAGAAGAATTTTAAGGTGCAGCATGTTCTTACTCCAAAGCGATCTTACAGCAAGATCTACTCACCAAAATGCAATTTAATACAAATACAGTAACTATGTCTTCAGAGGTGTATAAAGACATTACACAATGAAGCTTTATGTTTTTATTACCTTTATGAGCTATTTCTACCTTTGTACAGCACGGGTCCCCTTACATGGAATTCGCCATGTTGGAGATTTAGCAAAGCTTATACGCACCACATCTGCGTATAAGTTTATAAAGATACAGTGATGTCCAAAATTGTTTCCAGAAAATCAAGTATTTCTCACAGAAAAGTATTGCATTAACACATGCTTTGCTAAACACATGTTTATTCCCTTTGTGTGTATTGGAATAAAACAAAAAAAGGAGGGAAAAAAGCTAATTTGACAATGTCACACAAAACTCCAAAAATGGCGTGGACAAAATCATTGGCACCCTTAACTTAATATTTGGTTGCACACCCTTTGGAACAAATAACTGAAATCAATCGCTTCCTATAACCCTCAATAAACTTCTCACACCTCTCACCCGGAATGTTGGACCACTCTTCCTTTGCAAACTGCTCCAGGTCTCTCATATTGGAATGGCGCTTTTTCCCAACACCAATTTTAAGATCTCTCCACAGGTGTTCAATGGGATTTAGATCTGGACTCATTGCTGGCCACTTCAGAACTCTCCAGCGCATTTTTTCCATCCATTTCTGGGTGCTTTTTGAAATATGTTTGGGGTCATTGTCCTGCTGGAAGATCCACGATCTCGGACTCAATCCTGACACTGGGCCCTGCATTGCGACCCCAAATCCTTTGGTAATCCTCAGATTTCCTTATACCTTGCACACAGTCAAGGCACCCAGTGCCAGAGGCAACAAAACAACCCCAAAACATCTTTGAACCTCCACCATATTTTACTGTAGGTACTGTGTTCTATTCTTTGTAGGCCTCTTTTTGTTTTCGGTAAACTGTAGAATGACGTGCTTTAACAAAAATCTCTATTTAGGTCTCATCTGTCCACAAGACGTTTTCCCAGAAGCATTTTGGCTTACTCAAGTACATTTTGGCAAACTGTAGTTTTTTATGTCTCTGTGTCAGCAGTGTGGTCCTCCTGGGTCTCCTGCCATAGCATTTCATTTTATTTAAATGTCGACGGATAGTTCAAGCTGACACTGATGCACCCTGAGCATGCAGGACAGCTTGAATTTCTTTGGAACTTGCTTGGGGCTGCTTATCCACCATCCAGACTATCCTGCGTTTGCATTTACATTTAGGCATTTGGCAGACACTTTTATCCAAAGCGACTTACATCGCATTATCCTATACATTTTACATTGGTATCTGCAATCCCCTGGGATCGAACCCAGAACCTTGCGATGTTAAGGCAATGCTCTTACCACTGAGCTACAGCGCCATGGGTTGCAAACTTCTTGATAATGTTGCGCACTGTGGACAAAGGAACTTCTAGATCTCTGGAAATGGACTTGTATCCTTGAGATTTTTGATATTTTTCCACAATTTTCATTCTCAAGTCCTCAGACAGTTCTCTTCTCGTCTTTCTGTTGTCCATGCTAAGTGTGGTAAGAGCATTGCGTTAACAACGCAAGGTTGTGGGTCATTTTTGGAATTTTGTGTGACATTGTCAAATTAGCTTTTTTCCCTCCTTTTTTTGTTTTGTTCCGATACACACAAAGGGAATAAACATGTGTATAGCAAAACATGTGTTAATGCAATACCTCTCTGTGAGAAATACTTGATTTTCTGGAACAATTTCAGGGGTGCCAACTATTTTGGCCATGACTGTATAGTTTGTTTAGAATTAGGAGAATGACTGCAAAATATTACTACATGAGGACCAACACATATTAATAACTGATCAAATTGTTCTTCTAGCTGAATTGGTAGATTGTAGCTTAATTGTCAATGTATGTAAATATAAAGTACTTTATTCAGTGTATGCATGATTTCTAGTGAGCTTTTGGATGTATGGATGTATATCCATATTCTATGATAGGCATTTCCGTCAAAAAACAACAAATGTAACTCATAGTTAGTTCAGCTGCTTTTTTTACTCCAGTAACTAAAGTAACTGGACCAGTAACAGTTCAGAGCTAGTTGATGGTAAATTATCTTTAAACCATCGGGTGCTATAGGCTTATGAGACAGCATATCGTGAAGTTCCACACACAAGGCTTTATCACACTCTGGGATTTTTCTATTCATATTATCTTACATTGTCCACTCAGCTGTTGTATAAAGCAGCATCACACTTGCAATCATGCTGTTGTACTGAATATGAGCACAGCTAGACTGTGAAGTATAGCTGAATTTGATCAAAGCTGTTGATAAAATCGTCCCAGACAACCTCTGGTTTTAATATGCAAGCTTTAATATACTTGTAATTGCAAATTCAACTGAACATAAGTGGCTCAGCAGGGTTTGGAACGATATAATATCATAAATGCAAAGCTGAGTAGTGCCAAATTCAATAAAGAATTCCTCAGAAGCCGCTCGTATTTTATTACTTACCAGTATTCATACAGAGACTATTGACAGGGTGTCTAATAGAGCCTTGCCTTTTGTTACACTAAATGAATCGAGGAGATCTATTCTGAACTAATTCAACACAGCGTCTTTGCAGACTGACAAACGCTACTGCGTTACACCTTGTTAACCAAGCTACAGAAAAAGCTGTTCAGGAGTCTTTGTGCATTAAACCTTCAAACAGTCAAGGATTAAAGGAATATTGTGTACAAAAGCAGAGAAAGTAATAAATGAAGAAAAGAATAGTCACCAAACAGTCAACATTCTCAGATCTATAAAGTAATGATGCCCGTGGAAATGCTGATAATGTATTATTGTCTTTTGCTTATTGTAAAGTTTTTCCTTTTTAAAAAAAGATTAATACACCCGCTCTAAGCTTGTTGGGCTTCTATAGTCAGTCAGGCTAAGGTTGGTAGAATTAGTGGGATTTTGGAGTACAAGTAATACTTAATTAAGCCCATAACAAAGCCACACATTCTCATATTAAGAAAATCATTTTGCCAGCTAACCCCAACAAAGTACCATAAAGTATCTAGTATTACCATTTGTTTTGAAAATTTACCACAGTTCTAATAGGACACGTACATTTTATTTTGTCCTATCTGCATTCTGATTTTTTTACTGATACATTATAACTTTATGTACACAGATGAGATTCAGCTCTTTTATCCCATGAATCTATTTCTTTGATTTAGAGGTTCACCTGCTGGTTAGATAAACCTGTTTACAAACAGCCTGTAAGAGTTGCATACGTTTATCCCCACAGTTTACACACAGAGTAACATCGATAATAGAGCTTAATGCATTGATTCAGATTTGCAAGAAACAATCACGATCCCCCCAGATTTGTGTCTGACAGGGTTTGACCGCAGGACAGGAGGATCATTTGACTTTAGAACAAAGACATTGAAACTGTTAAGACCCTTAAATCATATCCGTGTGGCTGTCACCTTCCACACAGCAATGTCATGGTCTAAGAAAGTGACCCTGTGATGTCTTTCAAGAGGAACAGCTGTAGAAACATGACTTTAACACATCTTATTGATTCCTATTTGAATTTCAAATCTTGCTCTCTGACCAGATCGTTTGCTCTTTCGGATCAGAGCAACGTGGGTGGAGATGAGGGATGCTGTAAATATTACATAAAATACACCACAAATTACCACAAGTATTTACTTTTAATATGCTTACAAAGCTAAATTAGTCTACAGTACATACAGTATATACAGAATCAACACAATAATAAAAGAGAATACTGTATATACAGTAGTATATAATAAACCATAAAATACAAAACTTTCCAGTATTGTTTAAAATTGTTTGTTTAATCCTAATTCAGCTTCAAATGTTGAAGGTCCAGTGTGTGAAATTTAGCGGCATCTAAAGGTGAGGTTGCTAATTGCAACCAATGGCTCACTCCATCTCGACATCGAACTAAGATGTTGTTACGTTGTTGCTTCTTTGCAGAAGGACATAACGTATTTACGAAACACACCCTGTGGAGCAGTTAGTCCGTTTAGGGCTATCGTAGAAAGAACACGATGAATTCCATATAAGGAGACCTGCAGTGTATGTAGATAGAAATTGTCACGGTGTGTGGACAGAACCCAAACGCAGGCAGCAGAGTTAAATAACAAAAACTTTAATTAAACAAAAGACCCTCGATGGGGAGAACATGATCTAAAACAAGACAAAAGTGTAAACTAAAACTTCCCACATGGGGAACAAAACAAACAAAGTCCTTTGAATAGTAAATCAACAAAATCCACAAACTTAGAACAGGAACAAACACGATAATCCATAGACAGGAATAATCCAACAAGGTGACGTGAGGAGGTACGATAATGACGAAATGACAATGAACCGACAAGGGACAGAGGGAAAACTGGGGCTTGATAAAGGGAAACACTAACAAGGACTGATGACACAGGGAGAGTGGCCACAGGTGACAACGATGAAACACTAAGGGAAAGCTAACAGGAGGATTGCACGAGGCAGGTGAGGGGACTGAAACACTAAGGGAAAGATGGATCAGGGCTGGAGACAAGACTAACACTAATGGACTGCAAACAGGGAAACAAGGGGGCGGGGCTAAAGGACGTGACACCGGAGAGAGAGCATGGCTTCTCAAACCAAAACAATGCTCTTTCTCCACACAAAACACATGGGTCTGACATGATCCTGCCACAAGACTTGAAAACCAAGACAAGGAGAGGCAGGATCATGATAGAAATAGCTTATTCTAAGATAAAAAAAGAATGCTTCATTATATAAGGTCTTATACACCTCTGAAGAATAATTATGTATATTATATTGCATTTATGTCAATAGATCCTCCAACAAATTACACATTGGACCATTAAATGCTTTCTTGAGATTGTTTGTCTTTTCATTTTACTCGCCTCCCATTGTAGAACTCTGATTCTCCCCTCTCTCTCTCTCTCTCTCTCTACTACCGTCCCATTTTTTTCTCACCCTTGTTCCCTTTTCCCACAATCCCCTAGAGACAGAAAGGTTGATGGTAGTGACATTCTGATTGGAGCGTCAGGTTGCCCATTTTTAGCACAATTATTTCCCCTCGCTCCATTCAATTCATCTCCACTCCCAATTGTTAACATTTTATTCTTATCTCGTCTCATGACAGGGACCATCTTAATAATGCAGCCACTTACAAAGGTGACAATGTTTGCTGACTACTCAAAAGGACACTGCAGAGAACTTTTTATGGCCCTGAAAAGACTCTGTCACACTTGCCAGCTAAGCTCTTCAGCACTCATTAACTGCACACACCGAAAGCACAAAAAATCCAGAACATTCCTCGTTTCATTAGAGTAACCCTTTCACGTGCTGCTAATATTACTGCTTCGATATGTGGGGATCTAAGCCCAATTAAATGGCTAGTGGAGTTCTCCACAATGGCAAGGGCACTGTTGAAAGCGCTCCTGTAGTCACCCCATAATAACATGAATTGATTAAATAAGACGTTTCAATCCATAATGCGAGTATGCTTAGCATCACTCGTATGCTCACAGCATCATGTGTATTGGTAGCAAGTCTTCATACTTGCTCTGCAACAGCAGTGTAAGCAGATCTAGTACAGTTTAATGCATTGACATGTCATGATCACTAACATGTATCCCAAGGTTTTAAGTCCTACCTTTAAGGTGTTGTTTACCAAGGGACATAACAACATTAATGTAGACTGAACAGTCACAGATGTTTACAAACAGCTTTTAATGTGACTCATCCAATCAGAATTTAACAGGCACTATCCAATTCATGCAAAACACAACCCATGTAACACCTGCAGTGTAGACAGCATTCTTGACTGTAACAGATGCGTTCAGGTTTTGATGCGTCTTGGTGTTCGCTGTCAGCATAGATAGGCCGTTAAAGGACATATTGACAGCAATGAAATTGTACTGTTTCCACTGTTCCAGGAGATGCATCAGTTCCACTATCTGCACACCCATTGGTAGTTGCTGCATTATGTCACTGCTCATTTGCATAACATTTGACTTAAGTATCGCTATCAACTCACAAAGTCTCAAGACACCAACCCTCGCAGAAAACAAATGAGTTGTGGCTGCAAATCTGTATACGGAAGCTCAATATGCGTGTGGTTCGTGTAAGTTTTGCAAAGGTGTCTGTCTTTCTGGTTCATTTAGTGTAATTTACTGCATCGCCTTCTATACACCAGTTATTTATTTTTGAGGATGCTGATAGAGCATGCGTTCACAAACCTCGTCGGCTGGCTTATTTGCATCCGTATGGCAAGAAGAGTTTGTGTTCGTCTCAAGCCACCCCTCCACATGAGAACGCCGACCGTAATCAAATTACAGCAGCTGGGGAGCCTGCCTGAAGTTAAACAATAAATCATCCAGGTACATAAACAACCTGCGTAATTTTTAATCACCAGACTAAAGTAAAAACAAGAGCTTATTGCGGTCGCAATATTCCCTGATGGATTTTGTGGAGCAAAAAGCAGGAACGAATCGGCAAACATTTGTAAATAACCCAGGATTTATTGTTGGCTTTAATTCATGCGCTGTGTTGGAGACATCCAGTGGGAGGTTAACGTGATGTCAAGTGCTTGTTTAAATAAACCATGAAATTTAATCCGCACAAAGTCAACTGCCTTCACTGTAACCCTGTACTGTAAATTTACAGGCAATATCTAACGGTATTATACTGTATTTCCAAAAAAAGCTATTACGGCTGTATCGTTTACTGTATTTCTGTAAACATACAGCATGTTTTCATTCCACTTGCTGTGTAATACAGAATTATACTGTAGAAGCATTGCATCATGGGAGTTATTTTGCGCTCAGTTTGCTGTGATGATGTTAACAGGCATGAACAAAATATGAGTTGTCAGCGGGATTTCATCAAACGAAATCGACAAATAATTATTTGTGTTATTAGAATAAGCCAGTGGTTTGTGCATTTGTGAGTAGTTAAAGCAGCCATAACTCAAACGGTTTCTGCATATCTCATGTTAAATTTGAGTACTTACAGAATAATATTGTACCCTTCAAATATCAGTAGATGCTAGTAAGCAGTAGTTTTCCGTTGGCTGTCGTGATGCAGAAAGAAACGGACAACACCGCGTTAGACGACGGGGAAATTAGTCTATGACTTTCTTTCTTCAGCTGGACACAATTTGAGTGATTTTGAAAGATGTTCTGGCTCTGATAATGGCACTGGAGTAACCCATTTTGTAACACTAAAAAAAATGCATATATCTAATCCATCACAAAACTTATTTATAAAAATAAGTACTTATAAAAACACAACTTATTAATAACAATTCATATTTTGAAGATGTAAATATGATAAAACTATTTAATTCAGATCGACCCCCTGGAGTATTATTGATAACATTTATGACACTTTTTTCAGCTTTAAAAAATTGGAAGAGCCGAGAAGAGCCAAGGACATCTTTAAAAATGACTTATTTTGTGTCCAGGATGACATATACACCAAGGGTGGATTGAGGGTGAGTGAATTATTGATTAAAATATATTTTGGGGTGAAATATTCCTTTAAACATGAAAGGTACAAGCTGTGTGTCAAGGAGAGCGACCCAACTTCATCTCTGGCCTTGCAGATTGTTTGCCTTATGCTTCAGTTTCAACCTCAAGTATCAGGAAGACCTAGCCGCACCCATGAAATTGTTCAGAGGTAAGATATTAGCATGTTTTACAACCATACTGTATATATTAATCTAGAGCAGATTGTGTCACTAACCTTGTCTTTACAGTATATGTAAAGAAATTTGTGCAGTATTCACTTACAAAGGTTTCATACAGTTGGTTCTAGGGCTGAACAATACATTGCATATTTAACAATGTCATGTAGTCGTTTATTTGTATAGCATTTTTGACATGTTATGAAAAATGTAAGTATAATATATCAAATGATTATTCAATTTTAAATGACAGTATTAAAAGTTGTAATTACAGTATACCATGCAAAAATATATTTTTTTTGTTTTATTTACAGCTGTAGTTCTGTAAACAATCAGAATGTGGCTGGAAACCCAGCTGCTAGTATCTTACTGTAAATTTACAGCGAAACATTGTACGGTATATTGCAGTCCGTCTTTATGCGATCCGTATTCTAACCTTGCTCTCTCTGTAGTGGCTACGAAATAGTGGATATTTGAATCTTCTCAAGCAAGATAACATTTACACAGACTTATTATTTCTAATGAATGGCCTCATTAATTTTAATGAATGCACTCAATATCTGGAATAACACTGACCTTTGACTTGGCACAAAAATGTCAGCTTTCTTCCATTGTACCAATATGATATTCTGATAAATCGGGGAAGGTCAGCAAAATGTCATCTTATGCTACGTCCAAAAGTAATAACTTTTGGTCACAATAATTTATATAAATCTAATCCTGACAAATGTGGAAAGTTGGAATACTACTTAAAATGTAAAAATGTTTTAAAAAAAATTTGAAGTCATTCCCTTCTATACTTACACTTTATAACAACTACAATAATTCACTAAATTCCGAACAGAATTATATATGGATTATATAGCATTATACATTTTCTCATGATCTTAAAAATCTTGTTTCATTGTTTGAAATGACATTTGAAGACAAAAATATAATTGTGCCAACATATCAATTTCTTTCATTCGAAAACTAAATTTTGTATTTTAAAAAACTTATGTTTGTCAATAATAAATAAAAAGCAGTACAATTTAGAAAATTCTAGACTTTGAAGATGCCAAAAATATAACATAGAATTCATGCATTTTTGATGCTTTAGTCACAACATAATTTCCACAGTTACAGTTGTGTTATTTCATGATTTTGACTTGTCTAATTTTATTCTAAAATGTGGAAAAATAAAGACTGAGTAAGTGCTTCCAAAATTTGGAAATATGGAAATTTGAAAGGTAGTCTCAAAAATGATGTATTCAGCTGTTATAAATTGATATAAATCGGTAAGTCCCGCCCCTTAGTTATTGTTGCTAACTCGGACAAGCGACCAGAGTTCATAATGACTTTCAATGGCAGCCGTCAGTGTAAAAACCTTGTCAGGAATTGTTTTTGGTACATTCTGGACACACTCTGTCGTCCAGGAGAATTCAAGTGGCATTTAAATATGCCCTGGATGATTCACTTAATTGGCCAGGGTTTTATAATCCCACTATTTCAGCACAGTTTAATTGCCCAATAGGACATTTCCCATGCCTTATGCATGACAGGGGGAGCAGTCAAGAATATGAATAGAGGAAAGGAGGTCTGAGGTTTCACTGGGTTCGTCGGCAAGGCATCGTCTGTGTTTGGGGGATAAATGATTTTAGAAATACATAGCATATTTATACATAACTTTCCTTGCTATTATCAGAGAGACGTCTCATTAGTTGTGTGTCCAATCCCACTTTCATCACATCCATTATCCTAGGTGAAAGATGCCTTTTGGTGAGGTGCTGCTGGTGATGCCCTTTGTATGGTTCCCAACAAAGCGACACATCCTCAGCCTCATTGGATTCCATACAGCCGTACGTTGCTAAGGCATCTTTTAAGCCCAAGCCATTTCCTCACTTGTGTACTCACCAATTGTTGGTTATGAGGGGATCGCCCTTTATACAGAACCTGTCGTTGGTAAACCGGCCCTTGGCAATAGAAATACTGCTGGGTTTGACCTCCATTTGTTCCCAATTTATGTTCACCTGGAGCTAATTCAGCAGCCACTTTATACATGCTTTGGTTGTTGTGATGGTTGTCATGTCATCCATGTATGCCTCGATTGGAGGTAGGCGCAACCCATTTTTCAAACGCTCTCCTCCAACTACCCAATGCGATGCCCAGATTATTATTTCCATTGCTATTGTGAAAGCCAGTGGTAAAATTGTGCAACCTGCCATAACGCCAACCTCCAGCTGTTGCCATGTGGTGGTACTATCCTGTGTGGTAATACAGAATTGGAGATCCTGAAAATATGCCTTAATCAGCTTTGTTACCTGCTGTGGAACGTGCGAGAAGTCAAAGGCTGTCCACAGCAGATTTTGTGGCACTGATCCAAAGGTATCTGCAACATCTATAAAAAACACATGCAGGTCTTTCTTCTCCTTTTTTGCCATTGCAACTGGTGCCAGATGATGTTAGCATGTTCCAAACATCCAGAGAAACCCCAAATGCCTGCCTTCTGCATTAAAGTGTTGATGAAGTGCTTACTCTTCAGAAATGCTGAGAGTCTCTTGGCCACAACACTGAAGAAAATCTTACCTTCCGCATTCAAGAGGCTTATTTGGCGAAACTGATTAATAGTTGAGGAATTTTCTCCTTGGGGATCAGTATGTCTCCTGCCCGTCTCCAGACCTTTGGTGTCACCTGCTTTTTCCATGCCACAGCCATTAATCTCCAATGGTAGCTCAACACTCCAGGGGCTTTCTTGTAGAGCCTGTATGGTATACCGTTGGGTCCAGGAGTTGAAGCTGATCTTGCTCGTTTTACTGCACTCTCAAACTGCCCGGTTTCACAGGCACAGCTCAGCTTAAATATATATATATATATATATATATATATATTTTTTTTTTAAAGATATTTCTGGGCAAGTTATATTCAGTTTAGATAGGTCACACATTAATTTTAGTCTGGGACTAGCCTTAAACCTTGTGGGTAAAACTGGGCCTTAATGTATTTTACTTACAGTATAATTAAAAGTGTCAGAACATGATTACCAAACATTTGTTTTGTTTAACATTCCTACCACACTCTCTAACAATGTTTTTGAACACACAGTAAGTGGGACCGGAGAAAGGATCTGCACTGTAAATGAAAAATGCATGTGACTTTCGCTGTCTTTGATTGACAGCTTTTACTTCCATTCCGACATATAAGAGTGTAATGCACTATACAACATTAACATTTCAAACACCACGCAAACCCAAGTAAACACAATCATATTTGCGCACAGTAATGCACACGGCACAGAGGGATTTAAAACAACAGGCGGAATTACAAACATATCAGAACATTTCTTACTGTACCTCTCATCTCTAACCCTTTCCCACATGATTCCGTTGCTCCCGTCATTCCCTTTAGAACAGAGTCCGGGACCAGAGTACATGGATGCCATTGGTGCGTCTTCCACCTGTAAAAGAGAAAAATATTTATAGTTTGGTATAAAAGGTTTGCTGTGTGGAAGTTAACATGCATTTGTATAGTCCAGGTACAGAAATGTGCATGAAAATAACAGAAATACTGTTTGTTATGTCAACACAGAATTGTTAAAACTGGGCAAATTATTTTTGTAATTCCAAGCATGCTTTGTGTAAGTTGTGTAAGACTGCATTAAGAGAAATGTTTCTTAAAAGGTTATTTTATGTGTTTTTCAGTTATTTGAGCATTAATGTACAGATACAATATACCTCCATGTGTGGAGTACCGTAAGCTCACAAAACAGCACATAATATATAACAATTCAGTTTATTCACCTGAAAGTAGGACAAACCGAAAGCGCCTCGCATTCTCTCTCCTCGTACAGGGTGTCTGGACACTCTTGACCGCCGTTGACAGGCAGCTGGATAATGATCCTGTATCGTGACTGTGTGTGCGCGGTGCCGTTCCCTGCATGACAGACACACATAAAACATTATTTTCACTGATCTTTCATTTTATTAGCATCCTGTCAGTGATTATCACAGCAGGAAGAAATGCACAAGCTCTTTTTTTAAGAGGTAATGATATGACGCCTGTGCTGGAGTTGACTACATATTCTCTCAGCTCTGTGAATTGTAAGCTGATGTAACAACTTCATTTAAAAGCCGATGTAAGGCTCATTACACATTGCTAATTACTAAAAGACTGATAATAGCACAATTAAGAGGGCAATCACATCAACAGAAAACTCAACAGGGTAAAGCGCGTTATTTACACCAGGGACATCGCTTATTTGAAAACATTTCTTCTAAAAGCGTTACCATTTCATTCAATCATAATAAACGTCCGTTCGCTTCTGTTCGGTGGGAGTGATTGTTAATTAATAGTCCGATTAAGACGTAATAAAACTGCTCTACTAGTAAAATAAAAAAGTATTTCTGAGAGCGATCTACTCTGGCTTTTATTGCTTCTTCAGGGGAGATATTTGACATAGCCAGAAGTCCGTGCAATACTACGTTGAGCGTGTGAAAATCTGGCCTTAACACACACTGTAATCCCCATAGCAATCCTATTTTCATTACCGACGCACAGACCTCGTGGCAGAAATGAATTCTAGGTTTTAATAACTAACTCTGTGAATTGAATGCTTTTTCTAAAGGAAAGGAAGACTATTATTACACAAAAGAGGGTTTGTGGGAATTAAATTATTGAATTTAGAAATTTTGGTATTGCAGATTTGTATATGCTGATAGATCGTAGGATCTGAACCTGTTTGTGTCTAAAGTTGATGAAATTCTTGAGAGTACAGACAAACATTTTGTGTTGTATTTTATTTCTTATTTCTTTATCCTTATTATTCTTTATTATAATTATATAAAATGTTTCCTATGTAGTCATAGATTATACTAATTTCTATCTAGTTATTATATTATATATTACATTTCTTAAATCTATATTCTACATGCTGTTGGATGTTGCATTGTCTTCACAAGTAGATATAAGTTAGCAGTGGTCTCATTCTCAAGGTTCCCAATAACTTTACAAGACAATGCTGGGAAGCAGTAATTTTCCACTGTCTATAATGGTACAACAACACCTGCTCAAGGTGTTTCTAGTCAGAAGAAGTCAGAGAAAGTTAAACGGAGATAGACTCTTGTCATTGTTCTATAGGCAGAGTTACAATGGGAATCTGAACGCAGGTTTTATAAACCCACTTCGTCTCCTGCCTGAGTATGAACAAGATGGAACAACACTGCGGTATCATTGGATAGTAGAAACTATCAGACCTATCAAAGCGAATGTAGAAACGTTTTAGGTTCAGTAGCAGATAAAGCTCTGTTGACGGCTTTTGTGGCATTATACTGATTACCAAGTACTTCTAAAAAGACTTGTTTAGTAAATAAATAAAGCATTATTATTTTTTTAAATAATATTATTTGATATAAAAAGAAAGTAAATAAGTAAATAACGTTACCTTTATTAATTTTCTTAAGTTATTTAATATTAAAATAAATGTATTAACTTTATTATTTATACAAAATTGACAAATTATTTAGGTGCAAATATTTATGTTGTATTGCTTAAAAGTGATTATGAACTTGCAGTATCTGAGGTCTGATAAAATATAGAGCATCTTTTATGTTATTGTGACCTGTTTCTTTTTCCTTATAGCAACAATAGTTTAATCATAATATTTACAGTTAAACTATCGTAATACAGATGGTAATAAATCCGACAAAGCATGTTATAAATATGGATAAATTGTAACCACACTTACAAGTACTACGTATATGCACACAAAACGGTGCTCATAAATATATTGTGGCGGAGGGTACAGATCCAGGATCAGCATCACCTGGGAAACAGCCTGGCAGCTAATGCTGATCGCCCACACCTGATGCTGATTAGCTGCCGGGCATATAAACCACATTTACACATCACTCGAGGAGCTTGTACTCCTCACGGCTAATACTGTGTCTTCTCTTCCTATAGACTCCAGCGAGTAACGGAACCACAAAGAAATCATCTTTGCACGAGCACGGACTGGCAGGCAATTGGTTGAACACGAGCACCTCGGGTTGTCACCAGTGGATTGAGTTTTTCCCCACGTGTGTCAATAAATTCCCCTCCGGGGTTGTTTACACCGGCTGTCTTGTGTCCGTAGTGTTTCTTACCCTGCCACAAGTGGAGGAGAATGCGGGCATAGTGGTAAGAGACCTTTGAGCCAGCGGAATTTTTGAAAAAAAAAAAAAAAAAAAAAATTTTTTTTTTGTTTCGTCTCAGGAACTACGGACACACTCTCTCTCTCCGCGACCAAAAATGGAGGAAATCCTACATCGACTCACGGAGGTGTCAGTCCGCCAGCAGCAGTGTTTCGACCAGCTGGTGGCCCGACAAGAGCGAGCAGACCGAGAGATCGAACAGCTCCAGGCAGCCGCAACTCGAGCTCCGCTAGCCGAACCGCGTCACCAGGCTACCATGCTACTGACGAAGATGTCAGCCCAAGATGACGTCGAGGCATATTTACACACCTTCGAAGTTATCGCCAACAGGGAGGGGTGGAGGAATGACCAGTGGGCGCGCATCCTAGCACCCTTCTTGACAGGAGAAGCGCAGCGAGCCTACTACGCCCTACCAACTGCCCAGGCTGACGATTACCGTGTGCTGAAAAGTGAGATCCTGGCACGAGGGGGACTGTCGCCTCCCTGTGCAGCTCAACAATTTCACGGTTGGAGCTATGACGAACGAGAGCCGGTACGACAACAGGTCGCTCAACTGATGCGCCTGGTTCATCTCTGGCTGCTGGCGGACGATTCTACTGCACTGCAGGTCGCAGAAAGAGTGATGATCGACCGTCTCCTAAGGGCCCTACCCCGACACCTCCAGCGGCCGGTGAGCATGATGAACCCGAGGACGACGAAGGAGTTGATCGAGGCGGTGGAATTAGCGGAAGCTTCATCTGCACGAGAAACTGGAGAGAGAGAGAGGACGGCGCCCCGGAGAGGTGGATATGACAAGCGACGGCCGGAGGGTACTTTCCGACCAGTGAATAGGCCGGCGGCCCCCGAACCCAGGGACGAGCCCATGCCCACCGAACCCGCGTCCCCCGGCATCCGTGCATGGATGACGGGATGCACCATGCACCGCACTGTTCCCCAGGGAGCACCCATAAGGGCTGTCCGTGTGGGGAAGAAATCGCACCGGGCCCTCCTCGACTCAGGCAGTGCTATCACCCTGGTCCAGCCCACCGTGGCCCGACCGCTGCCTGAGAGCAAAGCCACAGTTCCCATCACCTGCGTCCACGGCGACACCCAGCACGTGCCAACACGCCGGGTGACCATCACAGCCGAACCAGGGACATGGCAGATCGAGGTGGGCATTGTTCAGGACCTCCCGGTACCGGTGGTACTGGGCCGGGACTGGCCCGGGTTCGAGCGACTCTTGGCTACCACGGTCCGGGAAAAGCTGACTGACGGGGGCCGCCAAAGACGCCGGCTGCCACGGGCTCGAGACAAGCAGCCGTCATTCATGGCCACCGGTAGCGAGAGAGAGGGTGAGTGCCAAAATCCCCAGCCTAATGTGTATATGGATTTATTCCAGCAGGTCACGGCAGGAGGAACGTTTGGCCGTGAACAGAGAGAAGATGAGCGCCTGAAACATTGTTGGAACCAGGTTCGACTGTTAGAGGGACAGGAGCGACTCCCTGCACCTCACCCTCTCCCCCACTTCGTGGTCAAGAACGGCCTACTTTACTGTGTCGCGCAGCGGCGGGGGGAAGTCAAACATCTCTTGGTGGTGCCCAGGACCAAGACAAACGCGGTCCTCGAACTGGCTCACTCCCACCCGATGGCAGGACACCTCGGGGCCCAGAACACCCTACAGAGAATTCGAGACCGGTTCCACTGGCCAGGGATTGATGCAGAAGTGAGAAGCTTCTGCCAGAGTTGCCCCACTTGCCAGCGGACATCTCCTCGGCGCCCTCCCCCCAGCCCGCTGATACCGATGCCCATCATCGAGGTACCCTTCGGTCGGATCGGCATGGATCTGGTAGGGCCGTTGCCAAAGTCCGCCCGGGGCCATGAACACATCCTGGTCGTCGTGGACTACGCCACTCGGTACCCCGAAGCCATTCCCTTACGTAAAGCCACCGCGAAGAATATCGCCAAGGAACTCTTCATGATGTTCAGCCGGGTGGGCATTCCTAACGCCATCCTGACGGACCAAGGCACTCCCTTCATGTCTCGGCTGATGAAGGACCTCTGTCAGCTCTTCCAGATTAAACAGCTTCGCACATCAGTTTACCATCCACAGACGGACGGACTGGTAGAGCGGTTTAATCAGACCCTCAAGCGGATGCTACGGCGAGTGGTAGCCGAAGATGGGCGTGACTGGGACCTTCTGCTACCCTACGTTCTGTTCGGGGTTCGGGAAGTTCCCCAGGCCTCCACCGGGTTCACCCCGTTTGAGTTGTTGTTCGGCCGTCAGCCCAGAGGACTGCTAGACATAGCGCGGGAAGCGTGGGAACAGCAGCCTGCGCCACATCGGACGGTAATCGAACATGTGACGGAGATGCGGGAGCGGATCGACCGGGTGATGCCCCTGGTGAAACAACACCTAGCAGAGGCCCAGCGTGCCCAGCAGAGGATATATGACCGGCCCGCACAGACACGAGAGTTACAACCTGGCGAGCGGGTGCTTGTCCTCGTGCCCAACGCCACCTCCAAGTTCCTGGCATCTTGGCAAGGCCCATACTCCGTGGTCGAGAAGGTGGGGCCGGTCACGTACCGGATACGTCAGCCAGGACGAAGGAAGGAGGAGAAGGTCTATCACATAAACCTGCTCAAGAGGTGGGTCGCCCCACGGGAACAAGTGGCTGCATACGCCCAGGAGTCCGATCCAGTCGTGGACTTGGGGGAGCAGTTATCGGCGGCCCAGAAGACTGAACTAGAGGCCTTGGTTCGTCAGTACAAGGATGTGTTCACAGAGCACCCGGGTCGGACCAACGTGATCAAACATGAGATACGAACGGAGCCCGGAGTCGTCGTACGGCAACGACCCTACCGCGTACCCGAAGCCCGCCGGCTGGTTATCGAGGAGGAGGTACAGCGGATGCTCAAGCTAGGGGTCATTGAGCCATCCCGTAGCCCGTGGTCCAGCCCGATCGTGATGGTCCCAAAGCCAGATGGCACCCTCCGGTTTTGTAACGACTACAGAAGGCTCAATGAAGTCTCCTCTTTTGACGGGTACCCCATGCCACGGGTGGACGAGCTGCTCGATCGCCTTGGTAGGGCTCGGTACATCTCAACACTGGACCTCACCAAGGGCTACTGGCAGGTACCCTTGTCAGTCGAGGCCAAAGAGAAGACCGCCTTCAGCACCCCCAGTGGCCACTGGCAATACCGAGTCCTACCATTCGGCCTACACGGAGCTCCTGCAACATTTCAAAGGATGATGAACATCGTATTACGACCCCACCAAAACTACGCAGCGGCCTATATTGACGATGTGGTGGTACACTCCGAGAACTGGGAGGAACACCTGGACCGACTCCGGAGGGTGTTTGATGAGCTACGTCGGGCTGGACTCACAACCAACCCGAAGAAGTGCCACCTGGGTCTGACGGAAGCCAAGTACCTGGGGTACCAGATCGGTCGGGGACTCATCAAGCCCCAGGAGAAAAAGGTAGAGGCTGTGCGGTTGGCGTCCCGTCCAACCACCAAGACTCAGGTGCGTGCATTCTTAGGGTTGGCGGGCTACTATCGCTGTTTTATTCCCCATTTCTCTTCGATAGCCAGCCCCCTGACAGACCTGACGAAGAAAGGGCTACCGGAGTCCCTGGTTTGGACAGATCAGGCAGAAGCGGCATTTCAGTCCCTCAAACAAGCCCTCACCTCGTCGCCGGTCCTGTACGCCCCGGACTTCAGATGCCCTTTCGTCTTACAGACGGACGCCTCCGACACCGGACTGGGAGCTGTCCTGTCCCAGATTCAGGAAGGAGAAGAGCACCCCGTCACCTACATAAGCCGTAAGCTGACGCCGGCTGAGACCAGGTACGCCGCGGTGGAAAAGGAGGCCTTGGCCGTGAAGTGGGCAGTCCTGGAGCTGCGCTACTACTTGTTGGGCCGCAGCTTCACCCTGATCACAGACCACGCCCCCTTACAGTGGATGGCCAGAGCGAAGGACACCAACGCACGGGTGACCCGGTGGTTCCTCGCACTCCAGGACTTCCACTTCACGGTGCGACATCGAGCCGGGGCCTCAAACGGCAATGCGGACGGGCTGTCACGGATGTGGTCCGGCTGGGCAGGTCTGTCAGGCAACGCTTCCCTCCCACCTTTACTTTCTTCCCGAGGCTCCAACAGAAGTCGCCCGGATATCAGGTCGATGCTGGGGGGGGGGAGTGTGGCGGAGGGTACAGATCCAGGATCAGCATCACCTGGGAAACAGCCTGGCAGCTAATGCTGATCGCCCACACCTGATGCTGATTAGCTGCCGGGCATATAAACCACATTTACACATCACTCGAGGAGCTTGTACTCCTCACGGCTAATACTGTGTCTTCTCTTCCTATAGACTCCAGCGAGTAACGGAACCACAAAGAAATCATCTTTGCACGAGCACGGACTGGCAGGCAATTGGTTGAACACGAGCACCTCGGGTTGTCACCAGTGGATTGAGTTTTTCCCCACGTGTGTCAATAAATTCCCCTCCGGGGTTGTTTACACCGGCTGTCTTGTGTCCGTAGTGTTTCTTACCCTGCCACAATATATACAGGATATATTGCAAACCTGTGAAATAAGGAGGCTAAATTACCATGCATGTGAATATGATGTTTTACATACAACTTTGGAATTTAATCTGGTAATTGACAACCAGAATTGAAATGAGAATGGAATTCATAAGATTAAAACGATGCCCAACCTTACTTATAAGTGCATTAAAGGGAGCAAGATATTTTAGAAATTCCTAAAAATAATGCCAAAAATGTGCCTGCGTATAAAACCCAAATGTTCCTGTGCAAACAGTGCACAGGTGTACATTGGTTCCAGTGATTGTATCAGTTGTACCTGGCAGACATGTGGTTGGGCACGCTGTCCATTCGCTGAAAAGCGTCACAACGCAATCTTTCTTACAAGGCAACAAGCAGGGCCGAAACGTGTCTGGTCGAGCAGAATCTGGACACCTGTGACACAAAACAGTAAAAAAAAAGACATTTGTATGATGTTTACTGTTAGCAATCGATGATGAGGTTTCTTGGGTCACAGTGTAATGAGCTGATAAAACCGCACTGTCCTTAATCGTCTGGGATGGGAGAATCCTCACAGCAGATGTAATCTAGGAGTTACTGAACCCCACAAACACAGACATTATATAATGATAATAAACTACAGAAACTGCGACACATCCGTATCTGTATGATAGAAGATCAAGGCTGCAATGTAAAATAAGTTTATGTAATATATATCATGTCTCAGCCATTAAAAATAAACCGTAGACTGTATCTGAATATATGTTAAAAGTGAGTTATTTTTGGTATTATAGAAACAGGGGTTATACAAGGTTCCTACAAGGAAGAGAGAGCCCACAGTGTTCTTACATACTATGTTCTGTATATCCACTGAGGCAATTGCTTTAAAATGTGGAGGTATATAAAAAGAGTAAGTGGGGGTACCAGAGACTGGTCTGGTTCTCAAATCTTTCATTTCTCAATTTCAGATCTGCTGTGTTGACGATACATGTGAGAACCAAATAGGTCTGTGTGCAGTTTCTTCATCTCATTATATGTCAAGCGAGCTCACTGTGCTTCATTTAGCTAGAGATGCTGTCACGTGTGCTATTAATGTGTTAGACGAGAATTCTCCTTTTAAGAAAGTTTTGTAGGAGTTACTGAGCTTGACAGCTACATAACAATCATTCTTAGGGGCTATAGCCCTGTCAGAAAACTGCTTAGCCCCGGCAAAGCACCCCCAAGAATTTCCTAATATCTTTTACGGAGTGTCTTTTTACACCGAATGCAAATAGCCTGTTTTGTAAGCAGAGGCTATATACAGTGACTTTGCCTACCAGTTTTGACACTGTTCAACTTCAGTGGCGTAGCTAGTAAAGCATCTGCTGACTACATACCGTTGCAGGTCCGAATCTGCCTCATTCCTTCTTTTTTCCCCATCACATACAGTATCAGATCATAAAGCAACTTATTTTTTATATATTGAAAAAAGATTAAAAAGTGGTAAACAAGATTAAACGAGTGTTTAATAATAAAGTTGTAAGGTAAGGTTGGGGTGAACGACTGTTAACGTAACTAAACAGACCTGACGGGCATATTGTCTCTCCCACCAATGAGGAATAGTCCCACTGATATTTTATATAAATATTTTATTTCTTAAATATTATTACTTTATTGATTTTACTACCAACAAGCTGATAAGTATTTTTGGATCATGTTTGATTGAAGGGCATGTTATCAAGAAGATCTTTTTGTGAGAGTTTGTGGTTGGCTGCCCAGTGGAACTTTCCCATTACTTTAATGTAAGAAAATGTGACTTTCGGATAGCAGCGAACTCAATAAAACATCACTTCAAACAAATCCAGTTGTGAATAGTTTCAACGTTTTGATTAATCTGCGTTTTGTAGGTACACGTCGTGGTCTTTGCTGACATACTGTAAGCATGTTTTACTGCAAATTCTATTTCAAATCAAAGAACAAATGATTATAGCATTGATTAGTTTGCTTTGGGTTATAGAAGGAATAATAAGGCTAGCGGGACCTTGTGAACAGCCAAACAGAAAATCGGATTTGAGCCAAAAATCTGAATTGAGCATTAAGGCTGACAGTGTGAATCTTGTTTTAGTGAAATGACTCGAAATGTGTGCTTGTGGATATACTATTGGATATGCTAATAGAAACTTGTGAAGTAATACCACAAACATACGCCGACTGTACGCTACAGAACTCTATATGTTCATTGCTGTTTTCTGCTTCATTTGCTTTTTCAGTTTTGTTTTGTTTTGTTTATAAATATGTTTGATTCGTAGGCTACTTTAATTATAGCATTTAATTATATGGGTTCTTTCTCCTCGACTCTTTGACATTTGTTCTGAGTTCAGAGTAAACAAAAGTGTACCTAGGAGCTCTTTGTCGTTTTTCAGATGCTTCAGTATTTTTCATTTAAAACATACTGTATTGTGGATGTGATAGATGAACAGGCAGTCATGCACAGGACAGACAGCGCTGGTGCTAATCCGAATGAATGGCAGGGAAACATCATATCAAATTATTCCTTCTACTAAACAATGACTCAGCAATTGATTGTGACATTTATTATATGGATTTGTGGCTTTTGTTGTCACTTTGAATTATACATGTTGCAGATTGATCGATTAATGTGTTATGAATTTTAATAACAATAACTTTATTCTGCATGTTCTTCCTTAATTATTTATTTTGGTAATGTATACATCATAAATAGATAAACAGTGCCCTCCACTATTATAGGCACCCTTGGTAAATATGAGCAAAGAAGGTTGTAAAAATAATTCTGCATTGTGTCTCCTTTTGATCTTTTATTTAGAAAATCTACAACTTTCCAACTTTCAACAATAAAAAACAATTTGAAGTGGGGCGAATATGACATCATGGAAAATAATATTTTTCTCTAATACACCCTGGTCACAATTATTGGCACCTGTGTATTCAAAACTTTCTGCAACCCCTATTTGCATGAAAAACAGCTCGGAGTATTTTCTTTTATGTCTGACGTGGTTTGAGAATATATGGCAAGTCTTCCGAGTCCATCTTCACAGATTATTTTAAGATCCCTCAAATGTTGGTGCTCTCTTATCTTCAGTTCATCCCACTCATTTTCTGTAGTGTTCAGATCACGAAACTGGGAAGGCTATGGAAGGATCTTGATTTTGTGCTCAGTGACACATTTTTTTTTATTTTGATGCTTATTTTGAACCAGTGTGCTATACGGAAGATCTAACCACGACCCATTATAATATTTCTATTAGCGCAAGTTAGGTTTTGATTTTTCTATTTGTTGGTATTTGATATTAAACATGATGCCATGTATCTGAACAAGATGTCCAGGACCTCTGGAATAAAAGTAGGTTCTCAACGATAAAGATCTGGCCACATATTTAACTGTGGACATGAGGCATTTTTTTAAACATGTGTGCACCAAACCTATCTTGCGTTATTGGTGACATAAAAACTATTTTTCATTTCATATGGTCCTTGTTGAAGTTGCAGTATGGCAGATTAATATGGTGGAGTTTGGTTTTGCATGAGAGCAGAGGGTTTGTTTCTTGAACAGTGTCCCGAACAACTTGTGGTGATGGAGGTGCAGTTCATTTATTATTATTTAATGCTTTCTGACCCCAAAATTAAAATCATTACAGCAATTTTCCATCTGTGCTTTGAAGAGTCTTTGGCCACTCAAATTCTTCTCCTCGCTGTGCATTGAGACAATTTGGACACACATCCTGTTTCAAACTGAATTTCAACATCTCCAGTCCATAAAAACTTCTTGATTATTGCCCTGATGTTGGAAATTTGATTTTTTTGTTTTAATTATTTTCTTAAAGCTTAAAACTTATTTTTCTAAAAGAGATATTTTACTTATAAGAATTCTAAGGGTGCCGTAATTGTGACCAGGGTGCATTAGAGAATGTTTTTCTTTATATGATATTCCCCCCACTTCAAATTCTTTAACTTTAATGAAATGTTATAATGTGTAGATTTTTTAAATAAAAGATCAAAAGGAGAAAAAAATGCTGATTTATTTTTACAGCCTTCTTTGGTCATATTTACCAAGGGTGCCAAATAATAGTGCAGGGCACTGTTTATCCTCATTGGAGGCTGAGCCCCCCTAGTATTAGAGCCCCTGGTCGAAACCGTCAAACTGACATCATCACAAAAGGATCGGTACTCCAGAGCAGCAGTACATTTTCAGATTTTAAAGATTAAAGATTATGAGAGCACATAAATAAAAAATAAACAATGACCCACAGAAATATATCACTCATAATAAATATACAATATTCAATTTAAAATCAAATCAGTTTTGTGTGGTACATTATGTTACTTTATTTAAAAGTTACTTTTAGCGGATTAATGCTTTGTAAATTGAGAAAGTTCTCAGACGGTAAACACACACTTTTATATCACTTCTGCACCCAAGTTTTTCTTGCTTCAAGTAAACCTTTACTTAAACTATGGTCTATGTCCTGCTGAGAAGATGTCTCAAAACGATATCTTTCCGATTGTGACCATATACATGCTTTCGTTTGAGATCGTGTTGCTCTTTGGAAAACGTCAATGCCTGTGAGCTGGATTTCAGACATATCATTCCAGACTCAGTTTCCTTCCCAGCATGTAGCAGCTATAAAGAGAGGAAGGCTCGACACAGCAGGACTCTACCAACTACAGGCTGCAGAGCCCAGCAAACAGGACAGATCAAAGGAAGGGACAAATAAGAACAGAGGCATGTATCTTTTCAGTTTTTTTTCTCTCTTTTGTGCTCTGTGGAGCAGAATGTCATTACGGAGGGCAAACACCCAAAGGCAATGACGCTATAGAGTTTCAGGAAAAAACAACAGAACAGAGAAACTGAGTGGGAGGAGATATGCAAGACATCGGTTGAAAGGAACACAGAACAGGAGATCTTACAGAAGTCAACAGGTAGGCCCTTTCCTTGCCTTTTTACTGAATCAAACAGACAGATCGTCCTGTATTATCTGATCAGAGCTGTCATCAGGGAGGACAACTGGGGAAATTATTGCAGGGCCTTATATGAAGGCCACCAGGGTACATCACACCATCCAGTTGTCCTCAAATGTTCTCATAATACACATGAATAATATATATTTTTATTTTAAAAAGCATATGCTATAACTTATTCAAATATGTGATACATTTTTGAGTGATTTACTGTTCTCTACACAAAATCATTTTACACAGTTCAAATAACGTTCGGTGAAAATATAACCAACTCAAATAAGTAATGACCGAATTAGAAATTGTGAAAGATTGAAATCAATATTTAGGACCCCAGCTTCTATTTTTTTGTGCAAAGCACGGTAAGTTCCAATCCTTGATTCTGGTTGGTCAATAGCTGTGCTTTATTCACTAGTTTATCGTAAAGAAACAATGACTGAAGGGACTGCAGACACTCTGCTTCTATCATTTACAACACATGACTTCTTTTTGTCATTTTTGACAACTACTTTGATGTGTTTAATGTCATATTTAGATTTTGAGACTTTAGCCCGTATTTTACAAACGCGGTTAACAACCTGGTCTCACGGGAGTTTGTATGTATTTTATGAGGTGGCTAATTCGTATGAATTCCTACAATGTGAATTGTACAAATATGTATGATTGTTTGAAAAATGCCACACCGAAGCCCCGCCCCTAAACCCACACCTGGGCGAGAAAGCAACTCGTGCTGAAACATACGAAAAAGATTGTACAAATTCAGCTCATTAAAGAGTTACAAATTCACAGGATTGTGTATACTTATTTATTCAGTTATACAAATCAAGCCTGTGTGCAGGACTTTGTGATCTGGGAACATCTTGCTTTTTACTTTTTAGTACATTCAAATGAAGTGTAAATATCTCAAACCTGTATTTAACTCAGATTACACTGACAAAATCACTTAACTGAAACCCCAGTGTGTGAATTTCGTTAATAAATCGTCAAAGTCTTTAAATCGATAGTAATTTTAGTGTTGACACAAAAATATAATTGCACTGTTTCAATCTGTTGCGTGTCTTTATTTTGATCACAGTCAGTTCACTAAAAGCTCAGACTTCTCACAGCGCTTTCTTTGACATCAGCAATATGCAAGTTGGTAATTGGCAGTGGCTTTTTAATCAGTCACGCAGAATGTGATTTTGCATTTAAAGAAAGCAGCATGGAACAGCGCAGCGGTCATTTTCAAGACATTTTGTATCTACTTTAGACTTGACAAATCGTCTTAAAAATGCGATGACCAAAAAACATCTGCATGGTTACGTAGACAATAAAAGGTGACGAGACTAAATGGAAGACATTCTGTTTGATTCACCCATGTTTGTCGCTCTTCTGTTATTAAAAAAATATATTTCATTCAGCTGTGAAATATATGTGTCTGAAGAGCACATTATTTGACTGCAAACACTATTTGGACTATCTAAACAAATTTGAAGCTTTGTTATATATTGTGAATCACAAGTTGGGAAACATTGGTTACAGCTATTAATTTAATCTTCAGACCTACCAGACCCACCCAAAATCATTTCATACCAGGCGCTGTGAATTTCAGCAGCGGTCCTGCCAAACGGATCTCAGAAGTTCTGAGTCTATCTATTTCACTGTAGAGGCAAATCATAATAAGCGCATTAATATAGCGCGGGTTTAGCTCCTGAAAGCTGAAGATAAATAAACATCCCTCTGTTGTGCCTTTTCATAAATCATGGTGTTTAAATAGCTCAGCCCCGGTGTTTTAAATGAAATGTGAAATAATGCGCTTTTGATAGAGAGCTATCTGAAGCACACTCCACCTACATGTGAACCTTCAGCAGAGCCCTGGAAATAACCGAACATGAGCCATAACTGATGCGCTCTGCTCTTTCCCTCCAGCGCATGCAGCAAAGCAGAAGAGCAATGATGTGTGTGTGTGAGTCTGAGAAAAGCTCATAAATTTACTCACACACTCAACACATAAATACCACATGCGCACACCTGTGGTGATTTATCTGTTTGGTGAATCTCTGAGCAATGGAATTTTTAGATTCCTGCACACTTCGCAAGAGCAATGTGATCTGTTCTTTTTAAGCTGTGTCTGATGTATTAACACAATGCAATGGCATGAAACTATTACAAAGCATGTCAAAGAAAACTCTTACAAAACACAATACACTCTCATAAAAAGGTGCTTCAAAGGTTTCTTTCGATGCCATTGAAGAACTTGTTGGTTCCACGAACCTTTCTGTTTCACAAAAGGTTCATTGTGGCAAAAAAGATTCAGATTATAAAAAAGTAAGACATTTTGGCTGAATGGTTCTGTGTGGAACCAAAAATGGTTCTTCTATCTCATCACTGTGAAAATCGTTTTGAGCACCTTTATTTGTTAAAGTGTATTGGCAATGACCATGATACTAAAAAGCTTGATTATAAATATTGTGTTATTCCATACGATAATATTGTGAACAAGAGCTGCAAACAGCACCACCGGGGCCAAGCCCACGTTTTGCCCAGCGCAACCACCACACCCAGACCACACTTCCCTCAGCGTGCCCACGACACGAAATCAGACAGAAGAGCAAAAGTAACGGAAATACGGCGTACTGGAGGAACAGATGTCAGAGGTGACAACGAAAGAATGTCACAAAAAAGGTAAAACACAGTACATGAATAGTTTAACTTGTTATATAAGCATCTAGTAAATAATATCTAATGTCAGCAGTCTCCCGGTGGTTTATTTTGCATTAAGTGAATGCTTGGCTGAAAAGATGTGTCTTTAATCTGTCTTTAAATTGGGCGAGTGTGTCTGATCCTCGAATAGTATCAGGAAGGCTATTCCAGAGTTTAGGTGCTACGTATGAGAAAGCTCTACCCCCTTTGGTGGATTTAATTATTCTAGGTATTATCAAAAGTCTTGAGTTTTGAGATCTTAGAGAGCGTGATGGGTTGTAGTGTGATAGAAGCTCTGTTAGGTAGGTAGGGACTAAACCCTTTAAGGCTTTATAAGTGATTAAAAGAACTTTAAAGTCAATACGATACTTAATGTGTAGCCAGTGAAGGGTTGATAACATTGTGGTTATGTGATCGTATTTTCTGGACCTGGTTAGAACTCTGGCAGCTGCGTTCTGAACTAACTGTAGTTTGTTTATTGATGATGCAGGACAACCACTAAGTAGCGCACTACAGTAGTCAAGTCTTGAGGTCACAAATGCATGAATAAGCTTCTCCGCGTCAGCAACACATAGAATATTTCGTAATTTGGCAACATTTCTTAGGTGGAAAAAGGCTGTTTTTGTGACATTTGAGATGTGATTTCGAAATGACAGGTTGCTGTCTAATATAACGCCTAGATCTTTTACAGTATTTGTTGGGTAACAGTAGATCCTTCAACTTGCAGTTTATAATCAGAAATATTTGGTTTGCTAGTCTTTGGTCCGATAAGTAATATTTCTGTTTTATTAGAATTTAAAATAAGGAAATTACAGGTCATCCAATGTTTTATATCTTCAATGCGCTCTGCCAATTTAGATAGCTGGGAGGAATCATCTGGTCTTGACATCAAAAGATCAGGTGGTCAGCTGTGGCCTAATGGTTAGAGCGTTGGGCTTGTGATCAGAAGGTTGCCGGTTCTAATCTCAGGGCCAGCAGGTCATGACTGAAGGGCCCTTGAGCAAGGCACCTTACCCCTGATTGCTCTGCAGTAATGTGACACTGTATAAAACTACTTGTAAGTCGCTTTGGATAAAAGCGTCTGCCAAATGAATAAATGTAAATGTAAATGTAAATGTAAATGTAAATGTAAATGTAAATGTAAATGTAAATGTAAATGTAAATGTAAATGTAGGTGAGCCAATTTTCGTGACAATTTACCCAAATCTTTTGGAGGAGTAGCGAATAATCGCAATACTGTACTTTTCATGATGGCCACTGCTGTAATGGGCGGAGTCGTAATTTAACGCTTGGAATGCGATGAGCGTGAGGAGTGTATGACATGTGCCAAGTAGAATTTCAATGGGTCAATTGGCCACAATGGTTACAAGCTCTCTCTAATCTTTACAGTCAAATTTTAAGTGTGATTTGTGGGCCAACAAGGAGAAAACTAAATAATATGTAGGAGTAAATTGACTGATATTGTCACATATTCTGTTCTCGTTTTGTCTATTGTGTTCCCTTAGCCTGATTTCCATATTAGTTAATTAATCCTGTACCAGTTTCTGCTCAGTCATGTTGCCCATGTTCCCCAATTCTAAAATACCTTTTGTTGAATACTTATTTTAATGCTTATTACAACTAAACGTGACAGATATAATCATAAAGCTATCATCAGATATAATATAAAGATATAATCAGCAGCCATATCACCCTGTAGCTCTAGACTGGTTCCCCAGTGGAGCTAATCAGGTCTGAGCCTTGTCAGTATCTGGATGGCAGACCTTATGGGAAAACTAAGTTGCTGCTGGAAGAGGTGTGAGTGAGGCCAGCAGGGGGTGCTCACACTGTCGTATGTGTGGGTCCTAATGCCCCAGGAAAGTAACGGGGACATTATACTGTCAATAAGCACCGTCCTTCAGATGAGACGTTAAACCGATGTCCTGACTCTTTGTGATGATCAAAAATCCCAGGATGTCCTTCTAATAAGAGTAGGGTTGTAACTACAGCACCCTGGCCAAATTCGCTCTTTCGCATCTATATTTCATGGCCTCCTAATCATCCCCCATATGTACGAATTGGAATTGTGGTGGGCATTCTGGCGCAATATGGCTGCCGTTGCATTATCCAGGTGGATGCTGCACATTGGTGGAGCATGAGGAGATTCCCCCTTCCAGGTAAAGCACTTTGAATGCCCAGAAAATCACTATATAAATACAAATTTATTATTAATTAATAT
The DNA here is from genome assembly GCF_947034865.1 of Barbatula barbatula. Taxonomy (NCBI): domain Eukaryota; kingdom Metazoa; phylum Chordata; class Actinopteri; order Cypriniformes; family Nemacheilidae; genus Barbatula; species Barbatula barbatula. The sequence continues at coordinate 14,985,698 of NC_136772.1, forward strand.
ATTTATTTGTTCATTAAAAAAATACCTATTAAACAGACATCATGATTAATATTGTTACTGTGAATATTTTAGTATCTATAAGACAACTTACACTCGAAAATGAAAATTTGTGACCTATCTGAATTTGGCCGCTCTTCAGCCCCCCTGCCCTCATGGGATAGAACGTTTCCATCCAATGCATACTGAGAATTACGTTTTAACACCTACACTCTTAAATATAAAAAACAAATTTTGTTTCACAAAAGGCTCTTCAGATAATAAAAAGAAAGAGAGAACCTTTGACTGAATGGATCTCTGTGGAAGTATAAAAGTATAAAATGCAAAAAAGACACTGAATGTACTGAATATATTATGTAAATTTACACAGAATCAAAACAGCTTTCATGCGGTATTGCATCTTTCCAAAGAATTCTGAGCAGGCACTGTGCAGAAGCACCTATAGATTACAAGTTAATTTGTAAACATAACATTTTGACACCTTTTGCTCCTTCACACACATTAAACCTTTCAAGCTCTTTCACAAGTTATCCTACTGTGAACTCAATAGAGAGTCAGAAATCTCCTCCAGAATGAGATTCCACACAGCAAGATTCTTATTACAAAGCCAGTGAAATACACCGGCCCATAAACGCCCTGTATGTCTGTGTCATTATTATAAAAGAAAGAAATGGATAAACGCCTCCATTATTTAGGAGGCTCATTTCCTGATGCACAACACAATATCCTCTCCATGCAATGCATTGTGCGTTTTATTCTAACCCAGTGCACCATTACAGGACTCCCTTAGGAAACATTTATCAAGAAAATACCTAGCGCAACATGAACCTCAATGCTTCAGATTCAGGACATGGAGAAAGAAACAGTCCAGTCATGCCTGCATTCACATCCATTCACAACAGATTACTGAGAATATTGACAGACTGAACTAAAAACCAAGTACTCTAGTGAAAGGTCAAAGAAATGAAAACATCCGTTAAGAAAACACTTTCAGTTTTACTGTACAGAGCATTCATGTGTGTAAAAGTATCACAAGCCATTATGAGTGAAGCCAATATCTTTGAAGCCTTCGCTGCTGATCGAACTACGATTTTTCAATGATCCCAGCTGGTAGGGTTGCACGGTGTACCGGTGCTACTGTAGCATTGCAGTGCTAAAGCTTACAAATTCCCTCAATGCCGCTCTATTTAGCTTGCATATACGCACTAACATTCATTTGAACACTTTCATTTGTCTTTTTGCTGTGTTTCTCTCCTAAAAGAACGACTCAGTCGATTCATAATGATTCAGTGAGTTATTCATCAAGACACTTGCTTCGTTCTTGAATGAATCAGCTGTTTTGAACAAGTTTGTTGAATGATTCACTGACACAAGCAAATCACTGGCCTACTTTAGTCACATTTAAAGTAAGCTAACATTTCCCTTTATAAGCACTCATAAAGAGAACTATAGCTAAACTGTACTGTGAATTGTGGTAACATACTACTATATTGTAATTTTGAATGTAATATTTTTCATGTTAACACAAATGTGATGAGATATTTGAATGCGTCATTGTCTGTTTTTTGAAACATTTGTAATGATAAAATCAAAGTGTTGAATAGCACGATGGGCTTGTGTATCTCTGTATATTAGTTATCTGTCTTTTCTGTCAATTTTCAAGTAAAGAGATTGGCCCGGTTGTTGAGACTGTGGACCGATATCTGGAACTTCTACGTTGGTTGCCTGCCATAGCAATTATTATTTTTTGTTCAAACTTCAAACAACTTAAGAGTCCATTAGGAAAATCCTGTATATGACAAAACTGTTGCTGCCTGTCTGAACAAAGTCTTATTGCTTGTGTCAGAAAAGGAACAGACAAACAGATACAGTAGATGATTTCTGTTATTTCAAATACAAACATACAACTCTGAACTACTCTGAACAATTTTTACTCCATTCTGCCTGCGATGGTGGAAAATTTACATTGTTTATAATCTAACCTCTACGAAACACCTCAATAATACTTTTACTTTTTTTTTACAAAAAATATACAAATCAATGGTTTACACATTTTTCACATAAATATTAAAAGAAAGCACCTTTTGGGAACAACCGGCCCGACGCCCATTTTCATGCAGACCACTTTACGTATCTGCACCCCAGCATCGCAGGTGTCCGTTCCGTTCCAGTAGCCCGTTCCATTTACATTCATGGAGGAATCTTCAATGCACGGGCCCCATGACGATGCTTCCCAGTAGAATATGATGCACGGATGATCATTACAAGTTCTCCACTCCTCCAGAGCAGTAGCAGCTGGACACGTCTTATCTGGGAATGGGAAAGATCATTAACCGCATTACGGATTGAAAAGCCTCTCTTAAGTTTGCTTTAATGCTCCATAAAATGTTAACAAGCTACATGAGGACAAGAGATGTGAATGGGAACTCTACTGGGACATATGTGCAAGGATGTAGATATACTGTTTGAATAGGGTAAATTATAGCATATTATGAGGAGAATAAACGGTGCAAAAAGTCGCCTTACCGCAGCAAATATGGCAAAACGTTGATGCCTTTAAATCTCATTGGTTTTATGTGTTTTGTGACCAGATGTCATACTAAATTTTGTCATTAGACAAGCAATAACCAATTAGATGTTAACTTATCCAAATTTAGTGCAGCGGTATGCTTGTTTTTGTTTTAATTTCTTATTATACTCATAATATTCAGGATATATTCGGTTTTACGATACTGTTTATGATGGATGCATTCGCTTTTCGGAGCTTCGCCATTATGCTACATACGTGACATTAGATTAATATAAAACTTTAAATTATAATAAAAAAACTTCATACGTCCCTTTTAACGATGTAATGCTTGTAAGTTTTGTTCTATTGCTATGTTGCATTTGAAACAGCTCAGATTAAGGATATTTCCCAAACTCGAAAATAAAATCTGGAAAGGTGCTTGAAGTCCGACCGCTCGGGGCACATCAATCACCGATCTTACGAAGATGCGTCATTTGAAGTCACGTCCAAAATTTTTCCAGTTAGATAGGTGCAGAGCTACCAAACGTAAAATCAAACTTTAAGGTATTTTTACAGCAGAAAATGATAAAAATAGCCGTGACACATGACTGACTGGAAGCACTTAGGTCAGTGTTAGGACATTTAAACTTGAATATTCCCACCTCCGATCGCAGCATAAGTCATCTGAAAGCATCTTTAAAAAAATCTTCCACACCTGATGCAGGAAATAGAACGAGTAACTCACACCTGATTCAGAAACACCTGCGACAAGTTCTGCTGGATCAGCCTCTAAATGTACTTCTGCACTTTCTATAATTAAAAGTAATTCCTGCACCATCTGCCCTTGAAGCTAATGACATTGTATTGACATTCAGCCTTTCTCCATAACACAGGGACTCATTATGAGCCTTACGTAGACCAGCTGAATATTAATAAGGGCTTGTCTGATTAATGACACTCGGAGGATGGTGTGTAGAGAATGTGAGGCTGGGACAAGATGCACAGAAAAGTGTGTGTGTTTGAGATGTGAGTATTTCACAGCATGTGTGTGTTGTGTGGCGGTAGAGGGGGCGGCAGTAGTCTCTTGGCTAAGGTATATTTAAGTCTTAATTATACCATTCTTTCTGTCATTCCAGAAGGACTGCGTGTGATTGGAAAAACCCACAGCTGGATGTAGGCAGACAGAAAAATGAGATACAAAAAGGCATTTTTATCACCGTTCCTGCAAATTAAATCTACAGAATGCAAAATGGCTTCTCGGCTCACAAAACAAAAATCGTCTCTAGTTGAAACTGTTACCGTATGACACCCTCAGAGTGAGTTTTAACTACATCCCCTGTGAAATCAACTTCCAAGCATTGTCTCAGTTTTCATTTTATTAAAGTTTTTTGAATAAATAGCATAATAGCGAAAGAGCAAAAAAGGAACGAAAACACAGAAAAATTACACCTGCATCCCCAGAGGTTTCAAGAATTACAAATTCATAAAAAAGTATGTGCGCTACCCAGACGGCATGGATTGGCCAGTACCAGTAACACGCCGTTCAACATTCTTCAATTATACAATGAATTTATGCCAAATATCTGAGCTCATGATAAAAATCTATACGTCATCTCACAAAACTATAAAATATGTGAAACGTTCTGGGTTTATGTGGCATATATTTGCATGCAAGAGTCGACTGACCTTCCCCTGGTAATCCCAATACGGTTCGTGTGCGGCTCTGCCTCCCTTCTGAGTTTTTACTTGAACAACTGTGTGAGCAGGAGGACCAGTCGGACCATGAGCTGAGCACACAGTCACCTGGACATGCCATCTCACAGAACACCACTTTAGGAGGTGGGTCATCTTCACAGAGATCTTCAGGAATAAACTGCCCTGTTGATTGAAGGATATAAAGAGTTTTAATGTCACTTCATGTTTTAATCTAACAAGTGTTGTTAGACTTGACGGTACAAGCGTTTGCAAAAATCTGTTTACACTCCAAATAGATTATAAAGGGAGTTCACCAAAAAGAAATGTTCTAATCATTTACACAGCCTCATATCTTTCCAAACCTGTTTGACTTTCTTTCTTCTGCAGAACACAAAAATATTTTGAAGAATGCTGGTAACCGAGCAACATCGACCCCATGTGGACCCCAACGGACCCCATTGACTTCTATTGTATGGACACAAAACCACTAACACATTTCTCAAAATATATTCTTACAGGTTTTGAATGACATGAGGGGAAATAAATGATGACAGTTTTATTTTTGGGAGAATTATCCCTTTAATGTATTTTAGTCATCTGGCTTAATGGATATCATGAACTTCTTCAGGAAAGATGTTTCTATTTGTCCATTTTCTAATTTAAAATACTATTTATAGGATGATTTTTTATTATTGAATTGCCATTTTATAAATTTTTATTCATTTTGTATTATTTTAAGCTGCAACTTTTACCATTCTTGACATCTCCTTTTTTCTTCATATTTTCATATTTTTACCCTTGGAATAAGCTATTCAGTAAAATATCAACAGAAGAGTAAACCATGATTACCGAAAGGTCACACATAACAAATGCACTTATTTAGCTTTCATCTTTGAGTTCCTCTGATGAAGACAAAATGGATTTCATCCAAATAAGAGGTTTCATCTGCTTTTATGTGTTCAAGCACTGAAACAGGAAATGTGCAAATGAAATGACTTTATTCACGCCAAACACAACCTAGCCTTGAACAATGACATGATTCTCCAAACCCTTATTAGCGCCTGACAGAGTGACATAATCAACGCTGTCAAAGCCAAGACAGCACATCACATTGTAATGATAATTTCTCTATAATAAGGTTCCACTCTGCGATCTTCAAACAAATTAAGCAAAATAAATATTTGCACTGTGTGTTCGCACTGATTTCACTAATGACTACTCGATCGCATGAGTGGGCTTTGTTTTCATGTTCTCTTCAGGAAGGAAAAGATTTGAACAGGAAATGGTATTGGAGTGCAAGAATTGCCATGTTGTTTATTGGCTGTCAGTGAGCTATCCATCGAAAAGAGGAGAAAAAGAGTGATTTCTGCTGAGGTTAGTAAAAGGAGAACACTCATTTCACGCATGAAAGAGAGACATTAATCAATTCATTCACTTGTCTGGGATTACACAACACATCCCTATAAAGATTAAACCTTTAAAACAAATCTTTGTCTCATGCGCAGCTGAAGATACAAATATGTTATCTTTTTGTGAACAGCAGCCACATCGGCTTAAAGGTGGCAATTCCACCGCTCACCGCTACCGTGTGAATCCAGCATTATGCAACATAGATCAACAGATCGATTTCCTAAAAAATAAAAGTGGGTTTACAATGACAAAACATTTTTGTGAGCAAAGAACTTTGTATCCGACAAGGCAGCATCATTATTTCCATTGAACCCTGTCAGTCACTTTCAAACACGGAGTTCAGCAATAACAACCCAGGGGCAGATGTCTTATCTATTTATTCCCCCCCCCCGCTATAACTGCTTCCATGACAAGAGGCCAAGAAAGCGTGATGTTCTCCGTCAAATGAGGCATAGATGTAAGATATTCCCTAAGGCGGATCTTCAGCCCACCACCTCCAACCCGGAGCGCACCAGTTCCTTGAGTCATCAAAGCACAGAGGCTGGTGAAGGAGGGTTGCGGGCGTATTCTTGGCCTCCGAAGTGCTACAGAAAAACACTGCCGTGATCATGTGATCCGCACTTCAATTAATCTGAAGATAATTGTTGTGTGTATGAGGTGGAGAGCCCTGGAGCACAATTTAACAAAATGCAGACAACACACGAAACATCCAACAGCCACGTATCCATTTTGAGGTTTTTACATCATGGAAAGACAGGTTCGGAAAATAGGCATTTTGTCTGCTCCTGACACAGAGATTGTGGGGATTTATTGACCACTTGAATTGAGTTCATTAGGATTTCTGTCAGCTCCTGCAGATCAGGTGTTTCATATTTTTGAGAAATGTGAAGAATGTAAGACAGACATATGAAACTAAATAAATATTAAGGATTAGGATAAATATGCATCTCTAACTTCCAATGAATGAAAATTCTGTCAACATTAACTCACCTTCCAGATGTTCCAAATCTGTATATATTTCTTTGTTCTGATGAGAGAAAGATATTTGGAAGAATGCTTATAACCAGACAGATTTTGCCCCCCATTGACTAATGGAAGAAATACAATGGTAGTCAAACTTACCCCAGAACTGTTTGCTGTCCTACATTCTTCAAAATGCCTTCCTTTGTGTTCAACAGAACAAAACCATTATAAAGTATTTTTTCCTACTTCGGAAGTCAATGGGAGGCTAAATCTGTTTGGTTATAAGCATTGTTCCAAATATAAGCGACCCATACCAAACCATCAAGATAATACTTTTTTATGCCTCAATGGAATCTATGGAGACATGCTCTCTTTATTCACTGTAGGAACAGAATACAGTCCTATATCCAGTTATATTGAAATGTAGGCCTACATATATCCACAGTACATTAGAACCTTACCATGTATTGATGTTCTTGTTAATATGTCTGTTTTAAACATTAACCCAAAGTAGTTGGAATGAATGTGTATAATTTCTGGAATAACTAGATTTGCAGTAACTCATTTTACCAAGATTATATGTAGATCACGTTTGGGGTCTATGAGATGCATTTGTGATTTCCTTAATGTTAATGTTTGTTGCATTTTTTTGGGAAATTCTTTCTTTATTAGTTATATTGAACTCTTAGAAGTTTTCTTAGAGGACATCCAATCAGCTTCCACATGCAAAACAAGTGCTGGAAGACAAAAACAATGAACTTTTCCTCCAAAATTGCCCTTTTCTGATTGGGTCAGTCACATCTATAGGGCGTGACATCCTCACAAATCCTCACACTTACAAGAGATCACCGTCTCTTTGTTGTCTCTCTTTCGCTTTTGGACCTCTTCCTACATACCTGCCTCGACCAGAAACCAGTTTGGGGTGTCTCTTCTGAGACTGGGGGGAAAAAGGAACAATTATCCGTTTCTATTTATAGAATAACTGCGTTAAGTTTGTGCCTCTTTGTTAAAGATTTTTCATTGGTGTTCAGGAATCGCGGCCAATGCTGCTCTCACAATCTATCCCTCTCTTTCTCGCTCAGCGTTCCATAGCGCATGTGCGTTTTGTCATTTTGTGAAATGTTTGTATTTTGCGATTGTTATTTTTACCATGTAGAGTAGTTTAATAAACAACCATGTATTCACTTGTGATGGGTTTTCTGTGCTCAATGCTCCCAATGCAAAGTCACTTAAACCGTGTTTAGATTTACAGTACCTTTGCTCTAAATTCTGTTTGGTAAAGTTACATTTCTTTTGGCCATGAGATAACGTAAAGTGTATTAATCATTGATGCATTCGCTGGAAGAATGAATGCCAATATTGTTATACTGTACATTACTAATCAGAGACTGTAAAATATGTTTATTTAATAACGATTATTATACGTATTTTACTTTGACCTAAACTAATTCCTTGACTGAAACTGATGTTTTAAATAACTCAGTTCATGGATTTGATCTTGATAGATCTGGTGGAGAATTTTATTTGGTGAGCTAAGCTCGTCATTTTTTTAAAATGCAGCTAAAACCGCTACAGACAGTATTTCAGTTAAAGATAGTTCAGCAAAAATACAAATTCTTTTATAATTTATTTCTCTATATGACTCTTTTTTCTATGGATCAAAATAAAATAATTACAATTTTGGGGTGAACTATCCCTTTAAATTATTTACAACACAATCTGTGCACATACAGTACAAAACGAGACAGTAAGCTCGCAGATAAACTCCAGAGCAAGAAAATAACACGTATCACCGTACAAAAACTACAAGCCAAAAATAAAAAATAATAAAAGTAAATATTTTCATTTTATCCAACAGGCAAAGGACTTCTATTCTCTTCCGAATGACACACACTCCGGTAATAGCATAACAGGTGCTCACCAATTTGGAACAACTGACGGTAACAAGTTAAATTGAGGAAAAAAAATGCTCTAGCTCTCAACAGAAGCACCGAGTTACAGGTTATACCGCAGGCATCAAATGATTCCAGCTTCCCACCTTCATAAATCAATCCTCAGTTCGCCTCTGTGATACAATCAAAAATAATTGTGAAAGTTTGAAAGGAACATTTTGCCTCACGAGAGCCGGATGAAAATGTGCATGCAGATTGTAGAAATTAACCTTAACAACCTACACAGAGAGCAAAATTCATAGCAAGGGCCACATATTTCTGACTGAAATCTCTTCGGCTCACTTGCATTTAAAAGAAAGAGAATAAATAAATAGGATACTGTCGCTTTTGAGCGCCCTTTAATCTGTGTAACATTTCATGCTACGCTGTTCGGATAGTACAACATCCTCAACACGAAAATGAAAAAGAGTAGGAAGAGAGAAAAATGAAAAAACATGTCATACTGAATTTATTACCTCATATATTAAATGCAACTGACAGTTGTGTTATAAGATCTGAACACTGACAAAGTTAAAACTGGTAGCCGTAATGATAAAGTGTAACACAAAACCTGTTGTGTGACCCCGGTGATCTCTCAGCGGGCACATCTTGTAGGTGCATGAAGGTTGAACTGACTTATCTCAAATTCTTCATACACTCAAGGACAAATCATTTCTTCAACAGCTCACTGGGGATTGAGATAAATTTGTTGTTTTGTAATATTTTACAGTGTATAGAGAACAGAAATGAATTTGAAATGCACAATGTCTTGTTTTTTTTTTTTCATTTTAGCCCCAAAACCATCCTATATCATCAGAACCCTTACAAAAATAAAACTATAAGCCACAGTGTTTTCCATTTGTCTTTGCAGGAGAACAGCTGGGAAAAGCATTTTTTACTTTGAGGAAATACACTTCACCTTTAAAGACTATGTTGCTTCAAGCTTGATTTGGAATTAAAAGACAACACGCGACTCTTAAAAATGAACAATTAGTATTCATTGACACATCAGGAAAACATAAATATTAATGTTGAAATGTTCACGTAAACACTGAATCCTCATTATCAACAGAGGTGTGTACAAACAGCAGCTGCATGTTCAGTTCAGTACACCAGAGAGAATCCTGGAGATGAAAAGTGAATAAAAAAGTGTCAGACTGCTCTGAGACCGACCACACTCCACACTCTGTCTGTCAAGCTATATTAATATTTTCATTAGCGACAAATAATAAAATTCAGGAAATCTGTACATTACAGTATGCAAAAACACGAAAATAGCATGCAGGTGCAGTGGAGAAATGTCAATGGGGCTCATCAGTCTAGAATGGACTGAAGATGAAATGTTACCCTTAGAGGTATCAAAACTATGACCTTTAGAGAATGTGAATAAACAATAGACCTGTGAGACATGAAAATAATAGAACATCTCACCTCAAAAAATGTGTGTCTAGCTGGACCGAACAGCACCAAACGTCAAAGACAGACAACAAAAGTCATTTAAATATAAACAAAATACAGCTCAAATGAAATGAGACACACGTCTGTTGTTTGCAACTTTCTTGAACGTGATGATGGCCAAACATATCGTGTTATGTAGCAAAGACATGACCATTTTTCCTGACCCTTAGAATTAAACAGCCCTTTTTGCAGCTGTTTACAAAACAATTCATGATAGAACGTTATGCAACTGTCAATGTGAGATGAAAAATTATAAGCCTTGTTAAAAATAAAACATTTTGTAATTTTGAGAGTCTTTAAAATGATACGCAGGGTGACACATCACACATTGTACAGCACAATGTTTGACAGACTGTCACATGTTGCTCTTATCATCATCTCAAAAGATGAAAGAAAAATATCTCATCATTATACAAAATGTTTACAATATAAGCCGTTTGAGAAGGCTCAGCTTAAGCCAATACAATGCCTCAGTTCACACAATTCACCCAAAAATGAAAATTCTGTCATCATTTACTCACCCTCGAGTTGTTCTGATGAACACAGAGAAATAAATCTGGGAACACAGAGAATCCAAACAGTTCCTAGAACAACAATGAGAGGCAAAAGTGCCCCAGAACTTTCCTTCATTCATCAAATAATTTATTTTGTGTTCCACAGAATAAAGAAATGTATACATATGTGGAAATAAATTTTAAGGTGAACAATCCATAAGCTTCTGAAAAAAAATGCCATCGAAACAGTGAGCTTTCCATAAACGGTATTGTTTCTCTGTCCTTGTTCAAAGTTGCTGTAAGCGTCTCTCCATCTATTACATCTTTAAAGGCTTAAGGGTCTTAAGCTAGACCTGAGATAGCTTATGTCAGTGAGAGATGATTCTGAGAATTGATCAGAATTAGCTCTCCTCAGCCCAGGTATTCACAGTCCTGACATGCTGGTAGAAGGTCATTTACCAGATTACTGTCACCTGCATTGATCAGACACACTGATAACTGGCACTTTGACTGATCACACAGTCTGTGAGAAAACAGATAGTTTCCACCCTCTTCCCTGATCCTTTTAAAAAAGTACCACCAGTTCCGTCTGCACTTTATGCCACTGTGATCTCAAAAACAGCCCGAATTAAAGGCGCTCACAATCTTTCTGATCATCACTCTGTTTTAGGACTCTTTAAGCGCAAGTAAGGGTGAAGTCATTACAACTTTTTAAAGTACAAAGTTCGCTAGCAAAGGTTGGTTTAATGGCTTCTTCAAACATTTGGAGACGCTACCACATGAACATCCTGAAAGAGACTTAACAACGCTCTCTAAATGAGTGTTGGAACGGCTCTTGATCTGCCTGGAGGCTGAGGTCCACGGCATGAAACAACATTGGAACAGTTGGGCGACTGTTGGCTCCGCTTTATTGTAATAAAGAGAATGACGAAAGTCCATCTGCGTTTCACACATGTCTCAGTAGGGGTACATGCCACATCCAGGCAACTGCCAAGACTGTTTCATGCTCAAACCACATTAAAAACTATAATGCTGATGGGCAAAGGCGAGCATGTGATAAACTACTCTGAACAATTATTTCATCATCATTTGTCAGAAGGAATTCAAAGGACTCAATAGATTGTTGCAATATTAAAATAATGCCTGTGTTAAACAGACCACAGCAGCTTTTCAATTCAACACTAGAGCTTTATATACAGTATATTGCTTGTGGGTTGCTCTTTTATTTCTCAGAGGACTTCGTTTTAGTATCAGCTGTGTCTCAAATCTATTTAATTTACATTTACATTTATTCATTTGGCAGACGCTTTTATCCAAAGCGACTTACAAGTAGTTTTTTACAGTGACACATTACTGCAGAGCAATCAGGGGTAAGGTGTCTTGCTCAAGGGCCCTTCAGTCATGACCTGCTGGCACTGAGATTAGAACCTGCAACCTTCTGATCACAAGCCCAACGCTCTAACCATTAGGCCACAGCTAAATATTTAATATTGAAAAAGATGATTAGGGTTGTACAAATGGATTGCTATTTAATTTCAATTTTAGCTTTAAACAATTCTGAAAACAAAATAATTGAGGTAAAACAAGAATAAGCTGGATTCGGTTTTACAATGTTTGTCTAATTCCTTGAACAGCACACTATTTTCGTTTACAGCGGTGCACTTTCGCCCCTCCCCAACAGCCCAAATGTATTCTCCGCAAGGCTTTGGCGTGTTTAGTCAGATATGATGGATATACTGTAGTTTTGGAGTGTCAGTCCACAATATATTTATTTGAAATGTATTTATTTATTGTATTGTATACCTATTTATAATAAGTGTATACATTCTGTCATGATCCTGCCTCTCCTTGTCTTGGTTTTCGAGTCTTGTGGCAGGATCATGTCAGTCCCATGTGTTTTGTGTGGAGAAAGAGCATTGTTTTGGTTTGAGAAGCCATGCTCTCTCTCCGGTGTCACGTCCTTTAGCCCCGCCCCCTTGTTTCCCTGTTTGCAGTCCATTAGTGTTAGTCTTGTCTCCAGCCCTGATCCATCTTTCCCTTAGTGTTTCAGTCCCCTCACCTGCCTCGTGCAATCCTCCTGTTAGCTTTCCTTTAGTGTTTCATCCATGTCACCTGTGGCCACTCTCCCTGTGTCATCTGTCCTTGTTAGTGTTTCCCTTTATCAAGCCCCAGTTTCCCTCTGTCCCTTGTCGGTTCATTGTCATTTCGTCATTATCGTACCTCCTCACGTCACCTTGTTGGATTATTCCTGTCTATGGATTATTGTGTTTGTTCCTGTTCTAAGTTTGTGGATTTTGTTGATTTATTATTCAAAGGACTTTGTTTGTTTTGTTCCCCATGTGGGAAGTTTTAGTTTACACTTGTCTTGTTTTAGATCATGTTCTCCCCATCGAGGGTCTTTTGTTTAAATAAAGTTTTTGTTATTTAACTCTGCTGCCTGCGTTTGGGTTCTGTCCACACACCGTGACAGAATGAACCGACCACAGAGAACCCAGCAGGCAGCCAGGGACCGTGAGCAGTCCTCTGCCAGCCAGGCCCACCAGCATTGGTGGCAGTCGACTGCTGACTTAATTCAGCGGGGCGATGGTCCTTTCCAGCCTCAGGGAGATAGATCCCTTAGTGAGTATGCTCAAGCGTCTGTGGCAAGACGGGGTTTTCTGCCAGAGACGCTCATGAATGCCTACTTCCTGGCGGGCCTCGTTAAGCTTCCACCGTTGGAGGAACGGGAGAGGCTGATCCGGGGGTCCTTTCAGCAACTGGTCAGCAGTCTTGCCTCCAGCTGCCCCTCGGTTGCACGCTCTCTCCTGCCTTCGATCCCAGAGAGTCGTTCCCTGAGGATTGGGGTTTTGGGCGTCACCACACACTGCTCCACCACCAGCTAGCCTCCGTGGTAGGCGTGGACGGCGGGAGTCGTGGGACTCCCCGTCCGACTCATCCAGCACAGAGATAGTGGGGTCCCCCACCGCTACTCTGCAGCCGGCCACACGTCCTGTGAGCCGGTCAAAGAGGAAGAAGCAGAGGAGAGCTGCACCATCCTGCCCTGCCCAGCACCCGGTATCCAGCCCTGCCCAGGCGTCAAGTCCGGTGGTCCCGTCAAGTCCGGTGGTCCCGTCAAGTCCGGCGGTCCCGGCGGTCCCAAGCCCGGCGGTCCCACCTGCACCCAGTCCAGTGTCAAGTCCTGCCCTGCCGGCCTTCCAGCCGGCGTCAAGTCCTGCCCTGCCGGCCTTCCAGCCGGCGTCAAGTCCTGCCCTGCCGGCCTTCCAGCCGGCGTCAAGTCCTGCCCTGCCGGCCTTCCAGCCGGCGTCAAGTCCTGCCCTGCCGGCCTTCCAGCCGGCGTCAAGTCCTGCCCAGCCGGCCTTCCAGCCGGCGTCAAGTCCTGCCCAGCCGGCCCTCCAACCTACAAACCAGTCAGCCTCGCCCCAGCCGTTCCCTACTACGGCCGTCCTGTCATGCCCTACCCCTTCTAGTTCCTCCCACTCCAAGAGAGGTATCCCTTCCATGCCCAGACCTTCCTACCCCACCCCTCCGCCCAGCTCTAGGAAGCAGGGTCCTGTCCCTCCTAAGTCTCCACCCAGTAATGTTCCCAAGTTTTTCCCACCAATTCCGCCTCCCCCCTTCCCATTGATGTTTATTTTATTGTCCAACCCCAATCCCTTTCTAGTCATGTCAGCCCTGCCCCTAGTGTGTTCTGTTCTGTGTTTATGGTGTCTGTCCTCCTGTCTGTCAGTCTTGTCATGTTTAGTGTGATCTTGAAGAACTCCTGGAGGAGTTCTTTAAGGCGGGCGCTCTGTCATGATCCTGCCTCTCCTTGTCTTGGTTTTCGAGTCTTGTGGCAGGATCATGTCAGTCCCATGTGTTTTGTGTGGAGAAAGAGCATTGTTTTGGTTTGAGAAGCCATGCTCTCTCTCCGGTGTCACGTCCTTTAGCCCCGCCCCCTTGTTTCCCTGTTTGCAGTCCATTAGTGTTAGTCTTGTCTCCAGGCCTGATCCATCTTTCCCTTAGTGTTTCAGTACCCTCACCTGCCTCGTGCAATCCTCCTGTTAGCTTTCCCTTAGTGTTTCATCCATGTCACCTGTCACCACTCCCTGTGTCATCTGTCCTTGTTAGTGTTTCCCTTTATCAAGCCCCAGTTTCCCTCTGTCCCTTGTCGGTTCATTGTCATTTCGTCATTATCGTACCTCCTCACGTCACCTTGTTGGATTATTCCTGTCTATGGATTATCGTGTTTGTTCCTGTTCTAAGTTTGTGGATTTTGTTGATTTATTATTCAAAGGACTTTGTTTGTTTTGTTCCCCATGTGGGAAGTTTTAGTTTACACTTTTGTCTTGTTTTAGATCATGTTCTCCCCATCGAGGGTCTTTTGTTTAAATAAAGTTTTTGTTATTTAACTCTGCTGCCTGCGTTTGGGTTCTGTCCACACACCGTGACACATTCATACTTAACTCATTCATTCATATTGTTATTTACTTGAATTTAGGGTCAAAGTCACATTGTTTATTAATTTACTTAGGTAGTTATTACAGTATTTTAAAATTAAATTTCTTGAAATATATAATTTCCTTGTATTTATAATTATTTTATGATAAAATTGATTTGAATGAATGCATTCAAACTTTATTAATTTATAATTATTTTATTTTTACATTTATCTTTTATTTGTTATTCAGTTGAATTAAGGGTTAAAAAAGTCAAGTTATTTATTTAATTATTATTTTATTTATTGTTTATTTAAATGTACTCATTCATTCTTTAATTTGATATATTCTTTACATTTATTTCCTATTTGTTATTCAGTTAAATCCAATTATTATTTCAAGAAATTACATTTACAATGTTATTGAGTAATCGTGTTAAATAATCGTGATCTCAATATTGACTAAAATAACTGTGACTTAGATTTTTGTCATAATCAACAGTCCTAACCCTGATCTTCTTTATTGATTTTTCTATCTTTTAAAACACCATACATTTGTTTACTAGGCTCTACTTCTCAAGAGAAAACCTTGAAAGCAGACTTAAAAGGTTTCCATTTCCTCTCTTAGGTATCTCAATGCTGACCAACAACATTGCAGAGACGCCCTTTGTGATATTTCTTATCATTGGGAATAAAATACAGTAAATAAACATCTGGTCTCAAAACAAGCACTCCTTATATAAAAACACAGCTGCCAGTCATACTCTCATCCTAAACAGCTAAGTAGAACAACGCTGGGCGTGCATCTCGTCCGACTAAGAAATGGCAAAGTGCGAAATTTCTCATAAGCAGATACCACCTGCCACGTGTAGGGAAAACTGTAAATGAATCTCAGCAGGACCTTCCTGCATTATTAATAAGTGGATGTCTATCGCTGGAGCTCACTCTCAAATACAATATTAGGATGACGTGATTCCAAGCACTGTAGCGTTTTCTAGTTTCTTCTTTTAGCCTGCCCAGTGTTATCACTTTTTCAAGAGTATACTTTTATTTGAAAGCTTGAGCATGCGGTTGGATGGAATTATGGTCAGAGCACAGGAGCCATTGGTCTCTCTTGCCACATCAGTTATCAGCGTGATGCAGTTCTTTGGTCACCCGCGGTGAAATTGCATCTATGCACTCAATCATGTCAGCTAACTCGCAACACTCATAATTTAGCGATGCAGAACGCCGGACCGACACATCACTTACTAAGTGACAACTGAAAAGCTGTACAAAGTAGAAACAGCGTCCACCTTCTCCCTCCCCAACAGAGCAATCAGTGCCAGTCTGCCCACGGGCACCAAAAGACATCTGTGATGCAGATGCGAGGGTCAGCATGCCAGTGAGTCAAATGGATGTGTTATTTTAATGTTTTCATGCTGGAAAGACCAGATGCGCCAAGGATATTGTGTTTGGGATGGAGGGATTCAATACGAGATGCTGGCATCTTCAGAAGGCTTCTTAAAGGGATAGTTCTCCCACAAATGATAATTCTTTCTTCATTTGCTGACCATCATGTTGTTTAAAACCTCTATTACTTTCTCCTGCAGAACACAAAAGAAGATATTTTGAAGAATGCTGGTAACCAAACAACATCGGCCCCGGCCCATTGACTTACATTGTATGAACACAAACCATTTCTCAAAATATTTTCTTATGGGCCGAGTTATCTAGAAAAAAGCTGCTACGTATATTTCATACAATGGATGGAGAAAAAGAGACAGCCATGGTTTCCATTCACATATCTTACACAATAGCAGTGCCTTTTTGTCCTAGGTGTTGTTTACATCTGGTCTCTTTCAGTAAAGCACAACTAAAAAGCTTCATACTCTTCCCACATGTACTGTATTCCAGTAACGCTCATGAGAGACGGACAAGATGCTGTGAACACCAAGCTCACAGAAGATAAATGGCATTATTGGGACCGACCACACGGCAGCATAGCTTTAATCTGCTGCATATATTACAGTTCCCATTGATCAGTGCATCACACCATCACCTTACACAACCACCTGGCAGATGTTATTAGAATTTTAACCCAGCAACCCAGGGGCTCATGTAAGGTCCCATGGTGCATCGGTGTTGGTGTTTGGAGGGGGCGGGCTGTTATGTAATAACTGATCCATACTTTATCGGAACGGTAACCTTGGAAGGGCATCGCTCTGCACAGTGAAGATATGAGCTAGGAGATGAAAAGATGAAAGATGTCATTAATTCTAAGACCTCAGCTAGAAAGCAATATAAATAAAAAACATGGACTTTACACATATTTTTCAATATGTATCGATTCCAGTTGTCCTCGGTTTGACATTAGCTATAATTACACAGATTGTCATGTGGATTAGCCGGAGGTCTGAACAGTTTTGGTTGAAATTTAAGGTTTGAAAAAATATACAGAAGGAAGGTGACCTTGTTCCTTATATTATATTGGTGCTTTCATGTGTTGTGTGATTTTCTGGCAGTGTGGGAGACAATACAATGAAAAGGTCATAAACCAGCATAAAATTACAACCACTGCTGCGGGTTTCAATGAATTTGAGTAACGTCCCGCTGACACAAAGTTAAATGATCGAGGCGCTATGTTGCTTTAGGGACAGACCTTGCCTGTGCTGTGTTGGCTGAGAAGCTGAAAATAAATCTGTGACATCACACCGCCGCCACCACACGGTAGATCGACAGATGCCAAACAGTGAAAACAGTGGGAAATAAATAAAAGCATTTCTATTAGGATGCCGCAAAACATTTCTGCTTGGCAGTGGGACATACTTTATCTATGACTTCTCGGTGTAACAGAGCCTCTGTCATCAGGGTAAATGAACACAGAACCTGAAGTGCCGTGGAAATAATGAACAAATTCTGTTTCTCATAGGACTTTGGTAGTCTATTTGAATTCCTTTAAGGAAATGTGGAATTGCTCCAGAGTTCAGAGATGGAAACTGCCACTCCTCATTTGCCAGACGGAGTTGAACTCCTAAGAGGATCCGGCAAGCAGAAACACCTGGAATGATATTCAGAGATCCGCATTGCCCTTATAAGACTGCCCGCAGCCAGGGTTAGATGTTTGAGAACCAAGGCTTGGGACATTTGGAGAAGTTCACAAAGAGAAGTTATTGCAGGAGCTGTTTTAGTTTAACTGAAAAGGGGCATTCTTTGACTTTGATGGAACGCTTCACAGTAGCCATTATAAAAGTGCTGTCGTCTTCGTTCTGCTCCCCGAGGTCTACAAAAACTGCAGCGCTTCTGAGATATCCACCAGATTTGAGCTATTCGGTCTTTCCATTTAGTTCGTCCAATGTCAGCAATTGCTATTTTGTAAATTAGAGTGCATGACTCTTTTTACATTCTTAATAAGACATTTGGTCAATTTAACACTGGTATGAACTACCATGGCTAGACAAACGTATTAATAATTGATCATTTAGCTCTTATCCAAAGCAACTTACAGTGCAAACAGTAATACAGAAGGCATAAGTGGAAATAACTTTCTCCAGACGCCAAGTACAAATCTGATTGGCTGGCTTTTTTCCACTACTACTACTACACTTCTACTAAAGTAAAGTTGAAAAAATATATATAATATAAGTAGAATTATTCAAATTAAATGATAAAAATCAAATACATAATCAAATACAATAAAATATAACTTATGAAATAAAATAATAAGATCAAATATAATTTATTCTTGAGCACCTGCATTTCCCATTTTATGTCTGATTTCAGTTTTATCTGCCCCTAAAAATTATATGAACAAAATGACCTGATGCTGGCCACTATACATCATACCTGTCATCACTCCCGTTTTGCCTGTGACTCTCCCATTTTCCACACCAATCTCCCGCCACCCTCCCGTTTCTGTTATTTCTCCTGTGAATCTCCAAGACCAATGGGGACCGGAACGCATTCGCGTACCTCCATGGGAAGTGCTTAATTTGAGCCGGGTCCTGTTTCTGGAAAATGTCTGAATGTGAACTTTTGCTTTCTGGTATTTGGAGTGCTTGCATATGTGTGTCGGTACATTCCAAATGGGATATATTGTCCTCCGAACGGTACTTCAGGAAAGGAACACCACATGTAAAGTGTAATGCGAGGATCTAAGCATAGAACAGAGAGGCTGGATCAAAATGCAGCTTTTAAGATATTTAATAAGTCTTAATGAAAAGAATCCAATGACAAGAAACATTAACAAGATCAGACATAGTGAGGCAAAGAGAGAACAAAACAAAACACAACCGACATGAACTATGACAAACACAGTGGTTTCAAATACACAAGACAATCAGAGGTAACAAGACACAGGTGAAGTGGCTACGAATCGATGGCAACAGATGACATGGGTGTGGTCTGTGATTAAAGTGTATGGTAAGAAACAAGGGGGCGGAACAACTGTGGAACAAGAGGGAAACAAGGTACACTACAAAACAGGCGAGAGACGGACAGCATCATGACACAAAACGTTGCTCCAAATAAAGAGAAATTGCGTTGTGCTTGTTCGTGCGCAGCCAGCAGTGGAAAATTGACATGTAGACGTGATACTGTACTCTCATACAAAAACAGTTTTTATCGCTAAATAATCGCTAGAAATGTTTTAAACCAACGAGTAAAGTGATTAATTATGTTTCTGAGGACCTCGACATCCAGCATCTTCACCTCAAGATCGTCTGAGACCAGTCACCGGACAGCTGCTGCAACAACTGGTTTGCATAACCAAAGAATTTCTGCACAAACTGTCAGAAACCGGGAAGCTCTTCTGCATGCTCTTTGTCCACATCGGGGTCTCGACATGGCTGCAGTTAGTCGTCATAACCAACTTGAGTGGGCAAATGCTCACATTCTATGGCGCCTGGCACTTTGGTGTTCTCTTCACAGATGAATCCCGGCTTTCACTGTACAGGGCAGATGGCAGACAGAGTGTATGGCGTCGTGAGGGTGAGCTGTTTGCCGATGTCAACGTTGTGGATCGAGTGGCCAATGGTGGCTGTAGGGTTATGGTTTTGGCAGGCGTATGTTATGGACAAGGAACACAGGCACATTTTATTGATGGCATTTTGAATGCACAAAATATGCTTCACTGTTCATGCAGAGGGTCAAATGTCTGGCCACATAAGAAATAAACACTAGGTCTGATTTAAGACAGTCAAGGCTGTAGCCGGATTTCTATCAGTGTGAAATGTACGACAGGCGTCTTTCACGAGTTCTGCCAAGTTGTGAAAAGAGTTCAGCTCTCCCCTTGAATACAGAAGAGAGGGATGTAGAGTATAATACATCACTACACTGTGTAGTGATGTATTATACTCCACATCCCTCTATTCTACACAATGTGTTTTAACTGGCCTGCAAACGGGAGCACACTGAACATCAGGGTAGACAAAAATGCTCCATTTCATGGCCAGAGTGGAACAGCCCTTGATATTCATGCATCGATATGTTCATTCTTGGGGAAATAAAATAGGAGCCAAGCTTTTATCCTCCAGAGCCCAATTAACTCCAGCAAAAGGAAGTCTTGGAGGCTGCATTGAAAATAACATGTGCCCGAAAAATGCTTCGTTATTCTGCCAGTCTCCTCCTTAGATTTTGGATGAAAGGTTAAACAATAGAGTGACTGATTCACTTCGTGCTTAATTGAACCAGACTTCTCCTCAACATAATTATCAAAATCAAGAGAGTCATTTAGATGCTGTTAGCTATCATTACTCGCTTCTTTGCCACACAAATTTGTTTTACCTATAAATAAATTGTAATTAAATTTCTCACAGCACTGATGTATTCAAACGAGAGTGAAAATTAGGTCAAACAAAATTTGTACGGTAACACAGAGGAGTCCCTTTATAATAATAGACGAGAAAAAATAATAAGCCCGTATCCCTATGCCAAAACACCTAAAATATCAAATGAAATAAACTAAAACACAGTGGAAGATGAAAGGGAATATCTGACATTTAAGATCACAGGCTTGTCATCACATTTGATGTTGCTTTCTATTATTCTATGAAATTATCACAGAGAAGAGCTGACCATGAAAATGTATTTACTGTTTTACTAAAAGCTCTCACGCATGTCAGTTATCCTGACACATAATTCATTAATAAACTGCAATGAAGTCTTCACGCCTTCCTAAAATATCCGTCCATAATCTGTTATGACACAATAATAAAGTATGCATAAAATCTGAAGACAGTTTGTTTCATAGGTTGTAAAGATGGCCTATTAAGGTTTCATGAAAGGTTTATTTAAGTTCACAATGCTGCGACTCATCTGAACTCATTCATATTTGTCATACATTACAGAGTTGGGTTAAATAGGTCACACTAGCTGATCTCCAAAGCACGCTGCTAAAAGAAAAGCTCTCGCACAGCTTTAAAGCCAAAAATCTAGATTAATACCCCGCAAAAAGAGAAATGACACGAGGGGATGCATCCGGCTGCACTTTTATAGACACTTAAATGCCCTTTTCTCTATTTGATATCACTTGTAATAATAGAATCTTTTACAGAAATTCAGAAAGTCCTGAAGTCTAACAGGATATACAGAAAAAGTGGTCTTTAATTATTGACAAAAAATATATAATTCCTGGAGCTAGACTTACAGTAGCGCGAACGATCAGCATACAGTGCCAGTAATGCAAATGTCAAGGGTTAAGCATTTATAGTCGGGCTACAAATAAGATTATTTCTGAAAACAAGTAAAAGAAATAAGTAAATTACATTAACTAGCAAGTTAAAAACTATAACCCAGTATTATTTCTGGTTACCAACAGAAGAACGGATACTTGGCTAAACTTAAATGTGTCAAAGTTATGTTTATTTAATAAATTAACATACAATAACATTCAACCAATTATTTCTTTAATACAACTATCATACAATATAATATTGATATGAATTAATTTAAATCAATTAAAATATAAATAGTTATATAATAGTTAGCCACTAGCCTGACCAATAAACCAACCTGGAACAGACCAGAAGGTAATTTTAGGCCAGGTGTGTGTTTCTAATGAAACCCCCATAGACCACTATGCAAGATGTAAACACTGGTCCAGCATCATTTTTTTAATCTAGCATAACTAAATCTTAAAGATATTAATTTAACATTAATTGAAAGTGACCAGATACATAAAGTTGACCAGAAACCAGGGACATTGTCAAGTTAAATGGTGAAAATATAATTGAAACTCATTTGTTTAAAAAATGGAAAAAAATATTTTTTAATGTATTTTTATTGTTGCACTTACAATTATTACTTTTTGTACTATTGCAATTAATTACAATAATACAATATTTTTGTATGGCCATAACTGGTTTTAATAAAGTTGACCAAAACACTATGGAAAATAGTTTGACCATTAAGTTTACCATTGCAAATTATCTTATTGCACGCATTAAAGGAATTCTGGAAAATTCACTTTTATAAGGTGTTTGAACAATAATATGTGTAAGCAGTGTGTGTAAAAACACAGCGTATAATAGTAAAAATCCACTCGCTGCTTTTTTTATAAACCACATAAACCAGAACTAGGCTCCTCTAATGAGCGGTTTCAGATTCTCCCCTACGTTGACATCATCGTAGGGAAAACTCTGCCGACAACAGGCAACAACCTTCCCTATTTGCAAAGACACAACACAGAAGTAGAAGCACATGGTCTGCCATTGCTGTATTCTCTCTGTAGCATTTGTATGATAATATATATATGCAATATCTGTGCCAAAGAGGCAACACAAATGTCGTTTTTTCAAATACAACAATGAGCATAAAAGTCTCCATAGACTTTCACCATCTGACTCACTGATGACATCTAGGTTAAATTAGATTTTTGAAGGAAATGTTATTTCTGCTGTTAAAGCTGTTCTGTATAATACACTGACATAGTGTGTTTACGTAC
Source organism: Barbatula barbatula (assembly GCF_947034865.1). NCBI lineage: Eukaryota > Metazoa > Chordata > Actinopteri > Cypriniformes > Nemacheilidae > Barbatula > Barbatula barbatula. The sequence goes on from NC_136772.1 coordinate 15,008,490, forward strand.
ACTGTGGGTGGGTTGTGCCAACCAGGATTAGGTTTAAATCTAGTTTAAATTAAGGTTATTTAATAATTGTGTTAAACAAAATGTAAACCTACAAATTATCAAGTTTATATTCAGGCAATCATTTGATCCAGGTTTTAATTTAGCAGTAAATATAGATTAACTTTAATTCTGCATAACGTCTGTGATTAAACGGAAAAGACCTGAAGTGCTGAACCAGGGAATCGGCCATTTTAAGGGCAAAATCGCAAAATTCGCAAAATCCATCCTGTGCACTGAAACATTTGTTCCCTAATAATTCCCACAATGCACCGCAAAAACCAAGCAACATCGATGTGCCCTATATACCCTTACCGGAAATCACATGAGAAGTTTTGAAGGCACAAGCCACCTCAATGAACTTCATGAACCGTGAAAGACAAATGCTTATTTTATGTTATGTATAAACCAACGTAGCTAGAGAGGCAGACAACACAATCAAGTTACATTTAATAATCGAGTAAATTTGTGCACCGATATGTAACAGAAAATTAAATAAAATTGTATTTATATTGCGCTTTTCAAAATATGCATTGTTCCAAAGCAGCTTTACAGGAGAAAATAAGAGAAACATTATTCTAGTAAATAATATCTACTAAATGCAGTCTCCCGGTGGTTTACTTAGCATATTTTGCATTAAGTGAATGCTTAGCTGCAAAGATGCATCTCTAATCTAGATTTAAATTGGGCGAGTGTGTCTGACCTTCGAATAGCGTCGGGAAGATTTTAGGTGCTACGTATGAGAAAGCTCGACCCCCTTTGGTGGATTTAGATATGCTAGGTATTATCAAAAGTCTTGAGTTTTGAGATCTTAGAGAGCGTGATGGGTTGTAGTGTGATAGAAGCTCTGTTAGGTAGGTAGGGGCTAAACCCTTTAAGGCTTTATAAGTGATTAAAATAACTTTAAAGTCAATTCGATACTTAAGGGGTATCCAGTGAAGGTTTGATAAGATTGGGGTTATGTGATCGTATGTTCTGGACCTGGTTAGAACTCTGGCAGCTGCATTCTGAACTAACTGTAGTTTGTTTATTGATGATGCAGGGCAACCACTAAGTAGTGCACTACAGTAGTCAAGTCTTGAGGTCACAAATGCATGAATAAGCTTCTGTCATGATCACAGGGGTGGGACACGGACAGAGGACCCAGGTGCAGACAGCGGGCAAGGGGTTAACAGAGACTTTAATAATAAATACAAAACAAACACCCACTAGGGGTAACATAACAAAACACTGGAAAACAACAACATTACAAGGCTAACTACACTTAAACAAGACTAAAATTAACTTTAAACATGAACTACTAAACTAAACTAAACTAAACTAAACTAAACTAAACTAAACTAAACTAAACCTAACACCACACAGGAACTCACCCGACAACCACAATGAACCAGCACAAGACAGAAGACACAAGGGCATTAAATAAGGGACCAAATCAAGAGGGGAACAGTTGTAGGGCATGACTCAATAACGAGGAAATGAGAGGATGGGAACAGAGATGAGAATGGAGAGAGCATATGGCAAGCCAAATAAAAAAATGTCATCTCTTTCCACATTAAACATGAGGTTCTGTCATGATCCTGCCACTAGACCAAGGGAAACATGACATGATGCGGCAGAATCATGACAGTTTCTCTGCGTCAGCAACACATAGAAATGTTGACAAATTACGAAATATTCTAAGGTGGCAGAAGGCTGTTATTGTGACATTTGAGATGTGATTTCTAAATGACAGGTTGCTGTCTAATATAACGCCTAGGTCTTTTACTGTATTTGTTGGAGTAACAGTGTAGCCTTCAATTTGCAGGTTATAATCCAAAATATTCTGTTTACGTGTCTTTGGTCCGATAAGTAATATTTCAGTTTTATTAGAATTTAAAAGAAGGATATTACAAGTTATCCATTGTTTTATATCTTCGATGCACTCTGCCAATTTGGATGGCTGGGAGGAATCATCTGGTCTTGATGGGATATATAGCTGAGTATCATTTGCATAACAGTGGAAGCTAATTCCATGTTTTCTAATAATGTTTCCCACGGGCAGCATGTATATGGAGAATAGCAAGGGTCCTAGAACCGATCCCTGAGGTAATCCTTAAGTTACTTGATGATTCCCCATTTAAATGGACAAATTGATATCTGTCTGATAAGTAAGATCTGAATCATTGTAGTGCCTGTCCCTCATAGCGCTATAATTGTGTAAGCGATCTAGAAGTATGTTCTATCACACCCTGTGAAGTACATTTCGCAGTCCACTTATGACCAAATGGAACGTACCTTCTGAAACTTACAATGCTTTCCATACACATATTTATATTAACTAGACACCTCATTGCCCGCTGGGTGTAGGCCAACGCCACCGCCATATTCGTGAGGGCAAAAGCCGACTACAAAGACATACAAGTGAATGGTGGCGCTGCAATTTTCTGGATAAAACTCAACATTGTTTTAATTTCTTAACTAATTTCAATGCTCTTCACATGGCGTACGGAATAATTTTGGAGCCAGTTAAAGGTGGTTATAGACATGAAAATCTATTTATTGTCATATGGAACTGTTAAAACTCGGGCATTTCAAGCCAATTTAGGCGTAATAATTGTGTACACATCGCTAATGTGAAATCATTTAAGGTAGATTAAATGCATATGATCAGAACACAGCTTGTTCACTTGAAAAATCAAAACCATCATCTTTACTATATGACTATATACTGCTATTTTATACTTATAATGCAAGGCAGTTTTATTTGTTTTACTATATCACATACATCATGTTTTACTGCTGTACGGCAACACATTTCCAAAGTGAAAAACATTAGTTTTATTTAATACTCAAATATTACCTCGGATATTTTGTTCGACGTTTCTGAGTGGCATCAAGTTATTTATTATGGCTATGCTTTCTAATGCCTTGTTGTAAGTTCTTCTTCGCTGAAGCTGAGGCGTCCAAACAAGGTTTTTGTGTAGCTCACAGACCCCTATGCTGGTGTGAATAATCACTACGTGATTGCTCTGGTACTTTGCAGGATATGTTGATCAGGCTTTTTTTAGTGCTGTATAACGGGAAAGTCTGGTCACCTTATTTTAAATGTTATGTTGGTTGTATTCTGTTCAAAGGTTTGCGTGGTGGTAACTGAAACAGGGAGTTATTCTGGACCAGTGTAGTTTATATTTTCCAAAGTGGTTTATAGCTGTAAAATATATCCATTAAATGCACTGCCAGCCTTTAGCCAAATACATAAATACAAACTGTAAATACACATTCTCAAACACCTTTACAATACTTTCTTCTATAAAAGCACAGTGATTGTTTAATTAATCATAAATAAATAATATTTTTAAAATGACAACTTATTAGCGCTGCTTCTGTCACTTTTTTTTTCTGTCACATGTCTTTCTTTTTGAAACTTCTCATAATTAATTTTGCCACACAACATATTCAACATATGCCCTAGACTTCAAGAAACCTCAAAGTGTGCTGCTGCTTAAAGTGTTTTAACTTGATGGACAATAAAATGCATGAAAAATCTTACATATTTACAGTACATAGAGGGAGATCAATATGCAAGGGTCAGAATATCAATAAGGCCATGTACCCCCTAGCAACCACCTACACCTCCGTAGAAAATGCCTATATACTAACAGCCACTCTGAAAAACTTAGCAACAGCATCTCAATGGATAACAACCACCCACATCACTCCAGCAAATGCATAGCAATGTTCTCCCAACCACATAGCAACACTCGGACAAGCCTTATAGCTCCCTATCATCAATACACATGAGTTTTAAAATAGCAAGCAAAATGTTTGGCATGACACACACTATGATTATATAATATACCTTGAGAGTTGACGCAAGCGGCAATTTGAGTCCTGGTGCCATTTCCACAGTTTCCATTGCTGGGCACACATGCGCTCTCAAACTGTAACTGCCACTGAAAGCACACGGGTTCCTCACAGGGCATGGACTCCAGGAGGTGGGCACAGTTATCTGTTCCAGAGCCCTCCTCCAGCACCTCTCTTTTCCTCTGCCTGTAGCCTGTGAAGAGAGAGACAGGTGGATTAAGGGTATAGTCAGACTAAATGAGAGCCAGTTTCTGGTCTGTGAGTTCTGTGCTGTAATTCTAGAGGCGGCTGAACAAGCCTGCTGTAGAAACTGATTTGAAAAGACTTTGTCAAACAGTTTTTGTTACAGAATGAAATTCTCATCCGGCTTTGCTCGTAATTCGCCTGAATGCACTTCATTCGGTCATTTGTGAGGCGAAGAGGTATGACTGCAAACCGAGACCCAAATTGTGACTGAAATGTTGTTAAATTATGAATGTTGAACACATTAAAGCTCTTGTTAATATATAAACATTTAAAAAAAGTGTGCCATGCTGTTTAAAAGATCATTATTTTTTTAGGAAGTATTTAAGAAAGTAACAGCAGGCCGTTTTTTAATAAACATTTCGAAAATTGGCATATGTTCCTTTAACCATCCTTTGGACGATTTGAAAGAGCATTTCAGAAGAGTACATTAATGAGAAAATAAAGTGATGAATAAGGCTATAATCTAAGCATCATTTATTAAATGGCAGAATACTTTTTAAAGGCGAGCACCGGACTATAGCTGTCTGTATACCGTCTGATTTTGTTTTCGTTCTATGATGGATTGATATTAACTGCCCAGATCTTTCCTCTCGAGTATGTTCATGCCAAAGGTGGGTTTGGCTCAGTTCACGCCCCGCAGGGGGTCTTGACTCAACAGTCATGGGAAAATCATAGTGTCAGCCAAACTAGGAAGCCTTGAAAAAAACACCCCACAGCCTTCAACACTGCTTTGACACAAATAGCGTCAAACTCTCTAAGACATTGGTGTATTACATGATGACAGACTTGAATGTATCAAATACAAAATTAAAACCTAGGATTTACATATCTTACCGGCTTGATTTAATTCAACACATCTAAATAACAAAAGCATCTAAATGCTGTAAATCCAAGTATAGCCTAGATGTACACCATACTGGTCTACAGACTTGTAAACTGTAAATCCTTAAATCTGTGTCACAAATCATACAGCATGAAGGGTCGATAGAATATTCTATATATAAATCATAACATCAAAGGCATTTTGTGTGTGCCTGCAAGAAAACTTACTCTTTGAAGCTATATTTTATTTTTAATCCATTAAATATGTATACTTAATTCTGTCTTATGTAAATAGGGTTCTATTTTGCATTAATTCACAGAACAGAATACTTGTAGTTTACACAATCTTTCAATATTTAGTATCTAAAAATATACTCAAGATGTAAGCAGACGGCTATTTGTACATTATCTCTAATGGTTAGACTCTACATTATCCCATTTATTACACAGCTAAATTCTAAATAAATACAAAAATAAGTAAGGTTCTGCACTTTGAAGAACATGACATGTTATGGATTTTAAAAAAAGCAGCATTTTTATCCTTAGACTACACAGGCCAAATCCCATGACACCAAAATAGCAAATACAACAACCAATCTTTCCGAAACGACACCGGAGCTGCACACCGGTGAACGTGCTATATGCCATATCTTTGCTCGTACAGTACACACATACAGGACATGCCTGCAGTCCTGTCTACAGATCAATCGGAAGGAATGCCTGGATGCACAATCCCTCTTCCAAACTGTGAAAAACTATTTGGTGGAGACACATCCCTGTGGATATTAATAATTGAAAGGTTCACAGGAGCTATCGGATTGATTCATGGGAAAGACCTGTGGGCTGCAGTTCACATCTAATACTTCAGAAGCTTATCAGTCCCACTTCAATGCTCCCAACTCACATTAATGCTGGATATAATTTGCCATTTACAATCATTACCAACCCCATGTTCAATTCATTTCTCTGCATGCTTACGTTCCTGGTTAAAGATCACACAAAGAGGACAAAAAATATAACTGCGGGCAATTGGAGATTTGTAATACAGTAGAAAGGTTAATAAAACAACAACAAAAAAACCCACAAGGCCCTTCTGATGAAATTTGTGTTTTGTGTTTAGGACAGAAGTTCATTTTTGTATTTATGAATTCTCCATGTCTGAGTTCTGCATATATCAACCAATATCAAGATCAAATGATCCTCTGAGCACACTCAGGTAAAACACTAGAGAGCCGTAAATGATGTATACTCTCTTTAACAAGCTACTTTCTAAACTATAAATATAAGTAAATCCAGGCGCCCAAATTACAGACGATAAATTAAAAAGGAATTTTCTTTACTATCTAATTTGTTTTTATCCACATGGGTTTAAATAGAGAACAAATATATGTTTTGCTGCAGCCTGCCGTTTCTCAAATATTTCTAGTTTCAGAACTGATCTCAAATGACACACAGTGTTCTAAATAGAAATACATTTCTCGCCAGCTTCTTCATCAAGATATCTGAGCAATGCATTATGAAATAATAGATAATTCCTTTAGTTCTTTATTCATATATGAATTCATATTATGAACGGTGATGACTGATATTTTGTTGATACGCTGCACATTACAAATCAGTATCAGTATCACTAACATTACTAACCGACTGATATACCAAGAGACATACAGGATTTTTTATGAAAATTCCCCTATGTGTAAAGAGGAACTTCTGAAAATATGAATTTCCTGTAAGATTATCAAAATTTACATACAAATAATTTACAAGCAAAATATTTCATATTTAACCAAAGATTGCCTTAACCAATTACATTTTAGGACTGTCCTTTATAGAATTTTGTCATTATAAAAACTTTCTCTGGCAGCTCAACACAGCAACAGATGTTATCACCTTCAACAGTGTTGTCTCACACCAGGACAATTGGTGTCACTTAAAACACTCTGTTAACTTCAGTTTAGCTCAGTGGAGACATAACTATGCAGTGTTCTTAAATATACGCTTGTGCAGAAATGAATCCTTTTGAAATTCAGAACCCTTTGAGTGCATTTTGAAAGCTTTTGTAAGCCTTCCATGTTGTTATAATTTAAGATCCAGTAGGCCTGTAGTTAAGGTTTTTGATCCCTGAACGTTAAATACAATGGTGTTTCATGCATTCTGACCTCTTAACAATATTAAACATGCAGGCTTCTCATGCTTAACACGGTCAACTTGTCAAAAAACGAGTTGGACGTAATACATAGTATTTCTGTACTTGATAAAAAAAATTAAAAGTCTGGATTCCTGTTTCGTAACAGGGATCCTATTCCTTTTATCGGTTAATTCTCCCAGAAAGGCAAGGCGAAAGAAAGAGCCCACTCACGCGCCAATCAATCGGAGAGACCAGATTCTATTACCTTGCGATAGTGAAGTTTAGGTGTGTCTGTTTGTGCACTGCATTTCAGTAATGGATGTTAAGATGGAGCGGTCCCAGCGCCTAAAGATGCCGAACATGAACAACATGCTGTTACTGAAACTAAGTCATATGTCTGTGTTTGGTTGGCAATTGGTGCATAAGTGCATAATGTTAACAACACAAACTTATAGGGAATCAATAGTTATGCAGGGATAATGCGATGAGGCATGCTATTGTGTGCTTGTGATTTAGTTTCTCCCCCCGTACACCAGGACGTCACGTTTTTACAGAAATGATCATACAGGTGTATCTATCTTTTATAAATGTGATCAAACCAAATACTCTTTGAAGATACGAAGTATGCAATACTACTTTATAGGTACTCAAGATTAATATGAGATTGGAAGAAACTGCGTGTGTTATGGCAGCTTTAGAAATCAAGAAACCTGGAACCTGTAGGAAAAAAGTTAGAAGGCTGTGACCAGAACAGTACCCTTTGGAAAAGTACACCTTTGCACCTTAAGAGTGCATATTAGTACCTCTGAGGTACATACGGGTACCCGAAAAGTGTGCATGGTATCTAATGCAAACATACAGTATCTGTATCTGAGGACCATATTGACGGTTTCAGCGCTAAAAACATAAGCAAACGTTATGTGGCTCAAACTTAACTTCCAGAAGACCTCCTCAAAGAATCAATAACTGTTGAATAGTTTTAATTTAATCAAAATATGAATATAATTTAATAATAATATAAGTTAAATATAAAATAAATTGTTATATTATAACCAAACACAGTCCAGAAGGTAACTTCAGGCCAGGCGCATGCATCAGATGAAACCGTTCGCAGTGACAGCTTGGGCACATTTTTGACAATTTTTCACGTGTCAAAGCACTGGCTACAACCTATTACAAAAACATTCCGGCTTACAAGTTGATGTTAAATTGCAAAAAAACTTTCAATCTTTCAAAGTTTAAAACTGGGTCGAAATGACCTGCAACAGCACCAAAGTGCTAACGTAGATTTAATAGCTTCTATTATTATGAGCGTTGAGTGATTTCTATTGATGCCGGTTCACTTTGTTATGTTCTCCTACCCTTCCGTCCTTGGGTTTCCATGCAGTTGTCGTGGAGACAGGCCCCCCAGGAGGACCAGGATGAAAGCAGGCATTGCTGTGGGCACGGTTTGGAGCAGGGCTGTACTGCAGATGGTAAATCTCCTGCACACAGATGCCCACTCACTGGCCGAGACACTGCAAAACAAAAGAGCGAGAGTGTTAAAGGTCTGGATGAAAGTAGAGGAAAATTGTCCTACTCCAATTCACAACCTTTTGTCAAACAAAGTAGTGCAAATTGGTTTTATTCTCATTTTTAACACAGAAAAGTGTAAACGTCTTTTTTAAGTTTTCTGGTTAAAAGGCTTTATTAAAGAAAAGCATGAAACTAAATCTTTGACTTTGGTATACATCTGCCTTCGCCAAGAGCCAACTCGGCCTCTCACATTTACTGTGGTTTTAACATAGTGTGAGTTCTCTGCGTCAGGTGTAAAGCAAACAGCACTGTTGATTTTCATTGATCTTTATCCCCAAACAAAATTGATTGAAGAGAGACACCTTCATCTGTATGCCTTTCCCAACACAACCTGTTTATAACCAATCCAAACACGGCTTCGCTGGCTAGTGCGGCTTCTGGCAATTATTTCAGAACAAGGTGACTCTCTCTGATTAGCCCTAATCTTAAAAACACACTTCTAAAAGGCGAGGTTACTTGTGGTTTTACAGCAAATGGCTGAATTGAATTATTGAAATTCTTAAGCCAAGGATAATTTTGTTATTTTGGTTTGAGAACCCAAAGATGACCGTTGTATCAACAATACCGCATTCATTAAAATGAGTTGTTAAGGATTAAAAACACAAAGAAAGAGTGTAAAGTAATACAGTAGATAATCTTTCAAAACAATGGATTTAAAGATATGCCCTGTCACGTTTGTAACAATCTCTGTTTAAAACAAAAGATTGCAGGTTACTTTACATATTTTTAAGTGGGCTGGGATTATGGTAAATTACATTAAACATTTTAATACCTAACATCTCAATTTATTTATAATTATCTATTTTTGTGTGCTGTACAAACTTATATATCAGTTTTTCTTTTTCGTTTTAACCAAAAATTGACATGAAACTAAAATTGCATTGGTGATTTTTTTCTAATGTTGATGTATGTCTGAGAAAGACAGATTCTGGAATGAAAAATAAGTAAATTGGGGCACAATCTGTCTGGTTATGAGCATTCTCCTAATATCTTTCTGTGTCTTCATCAGAACAAAGAAATGTAAACAGATTTGGAACAAATCGAAGGTGAGTAAATAATGACAGAATTTTCATTTTTGGGTGAAGTATTCCTTTAAGAATTAGTACTAGTCTATTACTATTACTCTTTCATTGAAGTTTTGGTTCCTGTCCACTGACCCCTTTGGCATGTTCAGTTGGAACACGTATCACTTTCAGTCTTATCTTTAAATCTTACTTATATCTTAAACATACTGTCTGTGTGTTTTCTGTAAAAGTGGTTGAGGAGGATTGGTGGTGGTTGAGGAGATTCCCGCTTCCATGTAAAGCCCTTTGACTACCCAAAAAAGCGCTATATAAATCAGATGAATTATTATTAAACCGCAGTTACATGCTCACTGGATCACATTGACTGGACAATAAAAGATAACCTGTGATGAATAAGCTAGTAAAAAGATTCAAACAATGCACTGCACAAAGCTACGTTGCCGAATCACACTGCATAGCCATTATTTAGCACATATAGATCATTATTCATTTAGCTTTACGCTGAAGACACCATACCCTCTTTTCTGTGGTGAGGGGTGGAGTTATCTGGAACCTGCACACAGTACAGCTGTCTGGTCTGAATCCCTCCACCACAAAGAACGCTAACATTGTTAAGCCTTCTGTCCTGTTGGCTGAGGAGCGGGGCCACCTGACAGTCTCCCCAGTCTGTGTTCTTCCAAATATACCTGCAGAACAAAACCCACACATACACCCGCTGCGGTTAAACATACTTCTTTTGTTCAGACCCTATTGTGTCATTTTAGACCCTGCTGGGCTCCTCTTAGAAACCGAGTTGGATAAATGGACACAGCGCGCTGGCGCTGAAAGATACTAATAGGCTTAGTTTCCTGTTTTCCTGCAGGAAACTATCTCCTAATGAAAAAGCATTGACTTGGTAAAAGTGTTATGATGCATAAAGCGGGACTTTTAATGAAATAACAGCCTGCTGCAATTGATCAAACACATAATCCCATTAATTAGCTTCTCACAGTCTTTTAAACGCTTGGACGCTACAGAGGTTTAGTAAATAAATACTTGATCACAACACTTGAGAAATCGTTTAGTACTGTAAAACCCCAAGCTGTTTAGTATTTTTGCTTAAGGTTGAATTATTATGAGAGCCATTTGGATGTCAATCTGATATTTTCAATACAAACCTACAAAGTGTTCCTGCGGCTCATTTGATACGTCAATACATTATTCATGCAAAGTGCTTGGGTTCAATGCCCAGAACATCCATAGTGATAAAATCTGTACTTTGAATGCATGTCGGATAAGTGTCTTAATGTAAATTAAACAAACCTAGGACAGTTCGGAAGCAAATCTCCGATAATGTTGCAGGCCTCCTTTTCTTCAAGAGTGGGGCAGTCTTTCCCTTGACCAATGGGATTTTGCGTAATACTTCGGCTCCGGACGCGAAAACCTGGAGACATATCTGACGCTCTGCACGTCTTAGAACATGGGCTCCAAGCTGACCAATCAGACGTCTCACAGTCTCTGGGCATAATACAGGACTGGAACGTTCCAGGACCATTGTCAAGTGTACAAAGACTATAGGCGAGAGAAAAAAACAAAATAAAATGAAGATAAACAGGGGAATTAATTTTTTTTCATAAGGCAGTGTAGTATGTTTTTTTCTGGTTCAAAGTTTAATGGCAACAAAGTCAAATTTGCATTTACAGTATAAGAATAACAGATCGGTATTTGAGGCACGAGACAACTTAATTCTTATACAACATTTTTTTATTATTCTTTATTTTTTAAATACAGCCATGGTTCAGTGATCTTAAAGCAACTTAAGCGTCTGACATTTTCCAGGCAGTATAATGACTCTGAAGTGAAGTAATAGTTATGAAGTTGAGTTATTCACCTTGGCATCCAGCAAAGCAGGCACGTGCACAGATAGGGCTAAACCTGTGCAGAGCACATGCCCTTTTTGCCCTTACACCCAGAAGTGTCCTTTTATGGTGGTGGTTTTTTTTCATTAAATCATAGTATTGGTCACTCTTTACGTCTGTCTGCCTGTTTTACAAGTATTTAGCCTATGAAAGGTTAAAAAGAGTTTGTGACTAAATCTGATTCATTTATTCGAGGTCTGAGACATTTGGGACTGGAGAGATGGCTAGCATTTGCCGGTAGCATGTGCACACAGTAGCATTTCATCTTTTATAAATTAGATTTTGGCCAAATGTATTTTACAACAGGAAAACAGCACCCATATAGCCCCAACAACATTGTAACATGTTGATTTAAACGGTGATGTCAGCGTTTGAATGATGACGGAAAAAAGCACATTTGCACACATTCGCTGGTCAAAAACCCTGTAACTGCATTTGAGTTTGACACAAAGTGACTGAGTGATCGTCATCACCTTGGTTAAATATATCTAAGACATTTCTTTTTTAATTTATGATTGATGAAACACGCTGTAAAACTTGGATTTGAAAGGCTTGAGACCAGCTTTTTGGTGGTGTGGTTAAAACTTGTAACATGTACAATTTCACCATGTGATGGGTTTTTCTCTGATGGCATCGCCTTTTCAGAATAACGCTTTAAAATAAAGAAGTAAAGATTTTAAAACGTTTGAGAACCTGTTAGACACTGTTATTAACAGTAAGTAAATCTAAAGCTTTTGAGACTATTATTTTGTTTGATTTAATTTGTCATTAAGACCCCATTTAAGACCCTTTGGGGGGGTGGCCCTTTTTCAATTTCAGCACATGCCCCTCAAAAGTTCTGTGCACGGCCCTGCAGCAAAGTGTCGTCTGCATGCAATATAAAATGTGTGAATTTTGGTACCCAATTACAGATTCATCTGCACAAGTCACCCGATTCAATTACTTGTATATAATAATCTGTTTGTGTAGCATTCATTCTCTCCATTTTAAATGATAATTAGACTATAATTGGAAAAACTGCTTAAATTGAACTCAGGTGGGAAATATTCAAATCACCACGTTTCATTAAGCATGCAAGCAGAATACACAAATGAATATGTTAACTAGCGCGAAAGCTCGCTCTCACTGTAAAATAACACAGAGGTCTCTCGCTTGTTATCCTACACCTGCAGTAAACCTGTCAGTTCCCATTCTGCTCTACAGATCCCTACAAACCCCCCACTTTGAACTGTGAATGATGATGTCTGCGATTCATGTTCAACTAATGCAGAATGAGAAACCCACTCCTTGAAAACAAAGAGGTTCCTGTTGCTTTACCAACAACATCTGCTTTGCAAAAGACAAATGACATTTCAACAGCTGAACCAACGCAGATTCATATTTAAAACATGATACTGACAGAATACAAAGTCAGATCTTACTGTAAAATGCAGATTTGCTACCAGTCTTGTCTCACAACAGAAAAATAAGCATAGATGACAAACCCACAACTGCATGAATGCAAGGTGCAATTGTATCTAAATAAGCCTATGACAACGCAATGATATTTGTATGTCAAAGCGCCTATTTTCCTTTCAAATGAGGATTAACCTTATATGACACATTAGCTGGTGTTGCGTTACATTATGAAGGCTTAGATCAGACCACACCATGGCATGTTGCTCATCCCAGATAGCACAGGTACGTCTGTAAGACGTCTGCTAAAGATCTGGAAAACAGCTGCTGTGTAAAAACATCTTAAAACATCTCATCTTAAAACTAACTCATTCAGCATCAGTCTGCCCCTCTTCAACTACCTCTTCTGACAGGTTAAACAAAGCCTGCTCTCTTGTCACTTTAAACAGACTAATAAGCTCTTTGCATTACCTTACATCTGCACTGTTGTATATTTCACTGGTTTGCACTCTATCGGACACTACCAATCTTCTTACTTTTTTAAATATCTCTGCTTGTAATAGTTGTATTTGACATATAGGTATAATCTGTATTTATCTGTATTTAATATATTTTTTTAATTCTGTGTTAGTGTTAATTGTTTGCACCATGGGTCTGAGAGTAAAGCATTTCATTCCACTATATGTATGTACTGTATATGTGGCAGAATTGACAATAAATCAGACTTTGACTTGACTTAACAAAGGCAGTTTCACATACATTCAAAATCACAAACTGGACTGACATCTTCTGGATATTTATATGACATTTTACAGGAGAAACTCCTAGTGACGTACTCCATATGAGCAAACAATCAAAAAATATGTCTTGCAGATGTAAATGCAGACATCCAGTAGTCATCTCCCTGATGTATGTGTGCTATAAGGGATGACATCATTCCAGGTGATCACATGAAATTTCAAACAAAGGGTCAAGGTTTGGCTGGATAACGTCCCCTTAAGCCCATTCTACTCACATTCCCACCTGTCACATATCTAAAGCTCCTCTAAACAACACCATCAAAGGTAAAAAAGAGCCAAGACATGAAAGTCTACATTTGAGACTTAAAACCTTTATCAGGAGAGCCTGCTTGCGAATCAATATTTAGCAAAAGGAGGCATTTTTAAAATCATGTTCAAAGCCAGACTTAGTTACAGCATTCATTATCCTCGGTTTGTGGGAAATCCATACTCTTTGTGAGAGAAAGACGAGCCGTGTCCCAGACGACATCTAACTCTACCTCAGATTGAGAGCGCCACGAGAATAAGGCACAAGCCGGCCCCTAACAGTGATTGACTGCCTCTCCAAACTTGCGCTGTGGATCCAGAGATTGCCGCTACAGAGTAAATTCAATCCTTTCCATCAGGCTGCAGTCCATTCTGCTCAGGGGGGCAGCTCTCCCATGCCGCTGCCAGGCATGTCTCTCCGCTCACCTTGTACGGTTCGGCAGTGAAACAGAGATTAATGGAGGACTAACCGATTTTGCTAGGCCAACTTCACAGAGCTGTCTCAGAAATCCTACTTTCACACAGCAAGACGCAGGACCTTGCTTTAAAGAGCATAATCCGGGATTTAGACCTTAAAGGGGTTTATGTTCTCACAGGGTTTGTCTTTTCAGGCATGCATTGCTTGTACATAGATTATTGTAAATTGGATAGACATGCTTGATGCGTCTTTGCGCGTCTTACCTCAGCATCGCATTCTTCCCATCGCTTCGCACGCAACGAACTTGCCGTGTCTGGTAGCCGATCTCTACGTCCAGGCCCTTCAGGCCATGGTGATGATGGTGGAGACGGTGATGATGATGCTGGGAACTCTGGATATGCCGTTTCACCATATTCCTCTCAGTTTCTCCCGTGCTAAAGTCCAGCATGGTCCTACCACCCATCCAGAGTCCCTTATGTTGCGGCTGCCTGCACTCACTCCATGAACCGACTTTAAGGCTGTACTGATGTTCGCTCTCGCCAACCGGGCAAGATAACAAGTTTGCACAAGTCCTTGTTTGGGTGAGGTTGGGGCAGTTGGCTCCTCCGTACATCGGTGCTGCCAGCACATGGCGGGTCTGATGCTGGAGACCAGAGCCGCACGTTCTACTGCAGCCAGACCAGGCTGAGAAATCAGACACGACGCAGTCATGTGGACACGGGATCAAGCAGGCCTGCTCCAGTGCCGGGCGAGGGGAGAAGAAATCGCATATTCTCTCAGTGACGGCCGTGCGGTTTGAGGTGCGGACGCAGTGGACCTTCCGTCTCTGAATGCCATGCTGAGCCGTGATACACTCTGAAGTTCGCAGCCTGAGCTCGTTGGACTGGAAGGGGGCTAGAACGCACAGTGCCCATTCAGACACATCCCATTCAAAGAGGTCTTGGTGCCATTCACACACTTTGAAACAAGGCCTCTGGCTCTCAGGTTTGTCTGCGTGGCGGCAATTGGTGTGGTGCGTGGTCCAGCCCTCGGTGTGGATGCACCACACGGTCCTGGACTGAACTCCACCTGTTCCACATTCCTCTCCAATACACCTGCCCCATTGACCTAAAAAGGAGAAGTGAAATTTAAGCTCACAAATTTGAAAGGGATAGTTTACCCAAAAATCTAACTCTTTTATCATTTATAAACCCTCATTTTCTTTTTGTAGCAGAACTCAAAACGAGGATCGAAGAATGCTGGTAACCAAACAAAATTGGCCTCCATTTACTTCCACTGTATAAATGGATTCAAAACCATTGAGACATTTCTCAAAATATCTTCTTTTGTCTTCGACAGAAGATAAAAGTCAAGCAGGTTTGGAATGACATGAAGGTGAGTAAATGGTGACAGATTATTATTTTTGAGAGAATTTTCCCTTTAAGGCTAATTCATTTCATCAACATGCCTTTCTGTAAAAACTAACCGAAGCTCATAGCCACAACAGGCATACACGTTTACAAAATATATGTCATAGAGTGTAAAAAGTGTAAAAAATTACAAACATACTATAAAGAATGTTTAAATAATCATTTTGAAATAATCTGCAAAGTAATGGACAACATAAGGAACTGTAAATGTTTCATTGATGTTTTCAGAATGAAATTCAAGTAGATGTGTTTTGTTTTTTCATTCTACGTTTATGAATAAAAAATCTCATAAAATCATATATGAATGATGAACAAAATCAAAACAGAAAACAAGTCAATAGAAAGCTTTTTTAAATCCACGCTAGTATAAAAGCAGCATTCTCAGGCGAAGATCTTAAACTGCTGAACAGTATTTGTAGCTCACTGGAGCACATCATTATCTTGTTTCATGAGACTGCAACGTCATCACAGGTTTATCACATCACTACGTTTATTTATCTAACTGAGGGAATTGTAGGTTTCTCTCAAACTGAACTAAAATAGCGTATCATCGAATGTTTATCCACCTCAAGAATCCGTGCTAATATTAACATTTACAGGCGTTTCTCTGCCTCCCACCGGCTCTCTCCCTGACTGGCTACCCATGCACAAATGGATTATGATTGATTTTTCCAGTCAGATATTGTACCCTTCAAATGTAAAGCTGCAGGCTGAAACCGCAAGTGAATGCAGCTGTTGTGTTCTTTGAAATCATCTACAGCTAAAGTGTGTCATTTCTGTGCCACTGGTGTAACACAACAAAATTGCTAAAATAATGACATGATTTCAAAGAAGGTTTCACTCATCCACATTTTTCCATTGATGCCAAACAGACCAACAACTGCCACCAACCTCTCACCATTGGTTTTTGCTCTTTTAGGCTGATAAACAGAATTCACAGTACATATTTTCATTTTTTGTGGGAATTAACATATAACTTACCATCATATTGTTCATGCTTTCATAGCCTGCTTTCATTTTAGGCTGGGACAGGAGAAAACATTTCAATATTCAAAATGAAAACATATATATATATATATATATATATATATATATATATATACTGAATACCTTGAAAAACATTTTAGTTCATCGGCAAATCATGGGCATCAAAGTGGGAGCTGCAGCTTTTGTAGAGAAATGAGCAGATTCACACTTCTCATGATTGTTTGAAACGCTGAGAACTGTACGATCAAGAGCGTTGCAAATGTCTGGAATACCGACACAACACTATCCACTTCGTGTGGTGAGAGGTGAAATTGTCGTTCTACTATATATGCATATATATATTCAATATGATCCACACTGTAGTGTATATGCATATAGTGTACAAAATAACATATACAATATTGTGAGGCTTTCTTATAAAAGCTAAATCTGGCTGGATTTACTTTATCTAGGAATCAGGGAATTTTACTAACGTTTAATTTGCTAACAAAGTTTTTTTTACAAAATAAAGTGTAACAAGCACTGAACCAAAACATATGGTGTCCAAGTTGGCTGGTTTAGTGCCAAACAAGTCTATGAAAGACACTAAATTTTGTCTGGAGCAACTAGCTAGTAAACATATCCATGACTAAATTTATGCCGATTACAAAATCTTCACGCATTTAAAGCTGCTGTGTGTGATATCTAGGAGCATCTATTGACAGAAGAAGTGGAACGTAATATACAGTACATAACTATGTCTTCACAGAAGTGTATAAAGACCATACATAATGAAGCGTTATGTTTTTGTTACCCTCGAATGAGCTATTTCTATCTACAAACACCACGGGTCACATTACATGGAATTCACCATGTCGTTGCTACAGTAGATCTAACAGGACGTGTTTCAGTGGTGAAGTGAGCCGTTGGTTGAAATAAAAAATTATAATGTAACAGAATTACGCTGACTATAACTTGAGTGAAACTTTGACAAGTAATTGTAAAAACTAGTTGCTTTACATGTCAGTCAAAAAATTGCATGTTCTCAGGGGCAAGATCTGAGCCAAGAAAAGTACAAAGTGGACTGGACTACATGCCGACAGTCAAAAGTCTTGCTTCCAAGAATCACATAAGCCTTGATCTCACTGCTTTTTGGGGTACATGCATTCCGTTTGCACAACTGTTTGTACACACCTGCAGACACACAGCTGTTAACTCCCGACACTCCAGCAAACTCATAAAATCAGCTCATCTCTGATGTCTAACAAGCCACTTGCTTCCATCAGTCCTTCGCACCTGGTCAACTGGAGGCATCATTCTGCACAGTCTCGCCACGGCCAGCGTGTCTGTTCCAGCTGCAGCTGTGGCGTGTGGATGATTTATAGCAGTGTGATTCAGAGTGATTACACTGACAGTGCAGCAGCAAACACAACAAACCGTTCCCTTCCAGAGATCTACGCCTCCAGGGCTGAATAATCACACAGTCCATCACGGGCCAGACCCTCCTCATCCTACTGGCCCTTCTTTCACTCGCCTGTTTTTCATTTGGAATCGCCACATTCTTCACAGCTTTTGTAACTTTTGCAAGAGACCGGCGGGGGTCTCGGAAGTTCTATCTGACATATTCCCTTACCACACATAGACTTATTGTCGACAGACCTGAAGGGTCTTTGCATGTAAAATATTATTCACCATATATGCAAACACATTCATACTGTGTAGATGTTTTGGTTAGAAGCTAATGCATTGTGAGCTTGTCTACGTTGACGGCTGCGTTTCTGCCAGATGTTTGGAATATTTCATAGCAATAGAGTTTAATTGATGACTCATATTTGAAAAAACTTGTCAATTCCTTCTCTATTCTCTTATGGTTAAAACAAAAACCAAGGTTTTAAAGTAATTGTGATGCTTTTGATTAACTGTTATACGCGAGGTACTAAGTGACTCATGAATACATCTCCGCGTTGAATGGGGTCGCATTTAATTAATTCAGTCTAGCCAGTGTTTAATTATTGAATTTTCTTATGTACGGAACCTTGTGTGCTGATAAACTTTTAGTCCATCTTTTACTGCTCTAAATTTCCTCCAGATGTCTGTCTGGACTGATGAGAAATATTGGTGACTGATGTTTAATTACTTAATAATTGACTAGAGTTGAGTAAGCTGTGGAGCAACGCTGGGAGATGTTCTCATCTGCTAAACACAAATGTCTCATCCTCACCCAGCCAGATGGAGCTACAGTTAACACACCAGATGTAGAAGGTGAGGTACAGGCAAAAACAAATCTAATCACACTTTTCCCTGGCAAGCTTGACAGTACGAAAAGGAAGTGTTCAATTTTAGCTGAAATGTAAATGTACAATTTCAAGTTAGCAGGTTCCATCTTTTTGGACAACTTGCAATTATAAAAACAAGCCTGTGGTGCTAAAATCTAATTCAGCAAATCTGTTTACACCTGGGATAATACTGCGTCGAAGATTTATGCAAAATATAAAAATCACTCAGATGCTTATTGCTAACACCATTTATTTTAAAGTATCTTGGTTAAATAAATTATATGCAATCATTTAAAATCTTACTCTAAAACACACACAAAACCTTGTCTGTAGTCCATATAAGTGCGCAAATATCACTTGGCACAGAGTCAAATGGAATGTTTAAAGCTCTTAAAGGAAATGTATTTTTATTAAAATTGCAATTCATATTATAGCTCAACCAGAACTATGATTATGACCATATGATTGTATATTTGAAATAATTACAATGAATCAATAACCTCATGAAGCAATTGATCATATTCAGTTTAAATGGTGCAAAACAATCAGCTGACCTCAAAGATCATTCTAGTTACAGTTGACCTGTTGTCCTTGAACATTAATGCCAATGTGTCTCATTTCAATTTTTTTTAAATGTTCCATGACTTAACACACACATACACTGTTCCCAAATGATTAATATAAATATTAAAGCAAACACATGGGTGCTTTTGTTTGGAGAAAATTTGAAAAAGTTATAAAAATATCATAATTTAATCACCATCATGCCATTCCAAATCTGTATGACTTTCTTCTGCAGAACGCAAAGGGCTATGTCGGTACCCCAGGTAGAGCATGTTCTCGTGGCACAAGTGCACTTGTGTCCACAGACGTGCCACCTGGAGGCACCGACCAAGGCTCCCTTCCAAAGCATGTTAGTCCACGCCATCACTGATGTCGAGGGCTTACACTGCGACAGGTCAGTTGCCTCCGCCCTTCACGCCATGGCCATCCTGCAGATCCACCAGGTAAGGTGTTGGAGTGGTTAGACGAGGGAAAGGAGGACCTAGTGGTTATGCAGGGCTTGCGCACCGCCACAGACCTCACTCTCCGGGCAACCGAAGTGACGGCGCACACTGGGTCCGACGATGTCACACCTTTGCCTCAATCCTGCGCAGATGGGAGGCCTCGAGAGAGTCCGCTTTCTTGATGCACCCATCGCACAGCTTGGGCAGCTCGGTGATACTGCCGAAGATTTTCGATGAAATAGCAGACGTAGGCCATCAGCCTCTCCACTGTGACCCGGGCCCCCGTACCTCCGCCCCCGGTGCCCCCTCCTCAGGTGTCCCCTGCGTCACGGAGGCAGCCCTCACTCCCCCGGGAGCAGGGCGTGCGTATGCTAACTATCTTGACGACTATCTTGACCTTTCTTGGCACTTGTGGGATCTGTGGCCTAGGCACCATGACCGATTGGGCCTACGGGTCAACCAGGACAAGAGCATGCTCTCCCCTGTTGGAGCACCTCATTTCCTGGTATGGAACTAGACTCTGTTACCATGCAGCGTGCCTCACGAGAGCATGCCCAGTCGATGCTGTGCTGCCTGGCCCTCATAAGGCAGCAGTCAGCGGTCACCCTGAAACACTCAGAGGCTACTGGGTTATATATCATCCTTGTCGGCAGCCATGCTGTGCGGAGCCAGGGTAGAGGAGCATCTAAATTTTCCGATTGGCCCAACCAGACTTGGCTCTCGTAGCACACGCTCTGATGGCCACTCCCCCCTGGTGAGAAGGGCACGGTCTGGCACCCGAGAACAGACCTCTGGAACCCCATGTCTGGACCCTGGACAGGACAAGGAGATCCGAAGTGACCTGTCTCCCGCTCTTGTGAGTATGGTCATTTGGGCAAGAGCACCACCACTAGACGACTGTCGCTATAATTGGCGCCCCTTCTCACCGCTTCCTGCAGCACAGAGCCTCCCTATTTCCTCCACTGGACGAAGTATAGGCATTCCATCCATCACTAAGCACTTGGGGGGTACGAGCCTGGCGGAGCAGCTCGTATTCACGCCCAGTATATGTGAGTTTCCTAGTGCTCCACACGTAGTGACTCCCCTCCTTGGGTAGTCCCGTCTGACGCTTTCTCACTCTTGGTTCCCCTGTCGGCTAACCTGTGACCTCCCCTCGGTGGACTCCACCGCTTCTGTGCACCCCTGGTTGGGCCCTGCACTACTACTCCCATGAGTTCCTCCCACTGGTGAGACCATGTAGGTATTCCACGTATTATCTCCCTTCGGCGGATGTGGTCTCGTAGCATCCCCCCTTGAGAGACAGACAGAAAGGGAACGTGGCGGAGTCTGGCGTGCAATCGCATTCGCCAAGTTCATTGGCCTTTTCAAAGTAGAATCGGAGATGATAGGTTCTCAAGTTCCTGTAGCTCAGTGGTAAGAGCATTGTGTTAACAACGCAAGGTTGTGGGTTTGATCCCAGGTGATTGCAGATACCTATGTAAAATGTATAGGATAATGCAATGTAAGTCGCTTTGGATAAAAGCATCTGCCGAATGCCTAAATGTAAGTCATTGGCCAACAGGCTTATAAACAGCCAGCTCACCAGAAGAAGGTGAGAAACTTCTCTATGAGACCAAGACTACCTCTTCCTTTGACTCAATACAGAGAACAGCTGGTGACCAGGCAACCCCGCCACAAGGACCACATGGACATGCACGCTCACAGCACAAGGAGAGCATCACGGAAGAGGGACTCCCACACGCACCATCACACCTATTTGTAAATAAAAACCACCCTCCGGGGCTTTTCATTTGAGCTCTACTTGTCATGTATTCTTCCACCCTGCTACAATACTTGATCCTGGTGTTTAATTGCAAACACTGTTCAGCAATCCGAGTTTTTATAGGTCTACTGGTTTTAAAGACCTTTAACATATAGATCACATTAGATGTTTTACAAGAGATTGTACCTTGAATAAAAATAAATTGCATTGTGAGGATGTGTTAAGGTCGACGTTTTGTATGTAAAGTTACACTGTTGGCAATTTCCAACCTGAAATTGCCATGGGGTATTGTGTTCAAAAAATGATGAGGAGATTTCAGATCAGCTCTAACCAGAATGTTATGAAGATTAGGTGCTCTTTTATAAACAAGGTGGTTTTCAAAGCATTTTTGAGACTAGGATCCCTTTCCAAAATATGCAAATGTTTTGATATAATTGTCTCAATCTCCTTAACAAGAGGCGGACATTGCATATACCAATTAATACGAAGATCAAACTTTTTATGTTTTTTAACAAGACATATCTTTGAAAGCAGCAGACTGAACCCATTATTCTCTACCTGCTTGTTTTTTTAACATCTCTGCTAAAAGACCCCATTGATCCTGAAAATCTTCATCCCTACTGCATATAAAACTAAATTGAGAAATTGGTAACGAAGTGACCGGGTGATAAGATTGTCCATGTAAAATAGTGTTGCGATCAGTAGGTTTTTCGATATAATGTAGTCCTACTATTGCATTATAAAATACATGTTGAATATTGTTACAGTCACAATAAATCAATTCAAATAGCTCAAATCCTCACGGTTCAACATTGTAATTAACAAAAAAAAAATTTAACCCTTTTTTATTAAGTGTTCTTGAGATTCTCTAGGTTTTCTTGAAAATCGAGGAGTCAAAAATAATTAAATGAGGGGGATAATAATTGTGGCCAGTGTGTATTAAAGAAAAACGTGTATTTCATTAAGCGATTTCCCACCTTTTTGAATTGTTTTACTTTACTTGATATTTTTAAGGGGGCTAATATTTTTGTTGCCAACTGTGTATTAGTCAATTAAACTTAAGATTTGTGCAGTAACCTGTGTCTTGGTCCACAAACCCTAACTTTAGCGCCATATTCTAATGCCTTCAAAACAACAAAACTGCTACAGCACCTACACAATAAACTGGTCTGACAAAATTCCAGTCACTGCCATCGCACTGCCCAAAAGCTTCAGTCAAAGTGGCATTATTCCTCAGGTGTAATTGCTTGACTTCTGTAGAGTGAACGACTCTTGACACGAGAGCACTACCAGCCAAGGGCTAATTGAGAGAGGATGCTCTCTCACCTCACTATCAGAAGCACCAGCACCACACCACAGAAGAGGATGAAGAGCCGCAGAAGGATGCAATGATAAGACAGCAAGAAACATTGACAGCTAGGGACACAAATCCTAGTAAGAAATTAAAAAAGGTAAGCTTACAATCAGAACATGCCTTTGTTCAATGAAACAGAAACGGATTTGTTCAAATAAAGCAACCAGCCGACAGTGACAATATTCAGATGCTGTACAGTATGAATTTCGTATCTGCTGCTATTATTCAGAACCGCAAATACAGTCTGAATGAGAGAAAAGACCGGAGCGACATGTAAGTGGCCAGATTTCCGTGACAGCGGCGAGATTAAGATGAAGATCGTCTGTCACGCTGATCCGTTCCTCTAAATACAATCTAAATCTCTGTCAGGCAGCGAGAAACAGCCATGACAACTTGAATTCAAGGGATCCTGCGCTGACCTCAGGAACCGATGGGGTGTTTAAATTGAGACTTTAAAAGATAAAATAACATTGGCTTTACTTGAAGGATCACACTTTTCTGGCACTTCAAAACAGACTGAAGCTGAATTTACTAGGAATGAATTGTGGTTTTAGCACCCCATTCACTGAAGGAATTATGTAAATTAGTTAACAACACAACGTGCCCGAAAACTCGGCATGGCACTGTTCTCCATTTAGCAGAGTGGAACTGTGGACAATGCAGCAGGCTGTCGTACTTTTTACAGGGTGTATAAATCATTGCATCTGATTTGTTTCTAAATGTGCAAGTCTACTTTCTGTATGTGATAAATTATTACTGCCTTGAATGTACACAAACATACTTTTCAGATGGATACCAGGCGAGTTTATCCTGAAAATGATGATGACTTAATATACCTATGACTCTGTAATGCATTTTTATTATGAAACACTTAATAATTTCTCTGTTTAATCGAACAGTTCAAAAGTAAATCTATCTTCAATTTCTTACCCTCAAGTTCTTGGCCACCACTGACAACCATAGTAGGAAAAAATTGCATTCTACATTTCTTTGTTCTGTTGAACACAAAAGAAGATAATTTGAAGAATGTATGAAAGCAAACAGTTCTAGGCAACTTTTGGCTTCCATTGTATTTGTTTCTACCCACGGTAGTCAATATTGCCGCAGAACGGTTTGGTTACAACCATTCTTCCAAATATCTTTCACTGTGATTTTTATTGGAACAAAACAATTCATACACATTTGGAATAACTTGAGGGTGATTAAATTATGACAGAATTGTTATTTTTCCGGTCATGAACCACACACGGTAAGTGAAACTGAGTCATATGTCTGTGTTTTGTTGCCAATCGGCACATACCTGCATAAGCTACCCATCACTATCTTATAGTCAATCAACAGTTATGAAGGGATATAGCGATGATGTATTGTGTGCTCCTGATGTAGTCCCGCCCCCCCTGCACGCGTTCCGAAATAATCGTACAGCTTTATCTGTCTTTCATAAATGTGATTAAACTAAAGACTCTTCGAAGATACAAAGTATGCAATACTACTCTATAGGTCCTCAAGATTAATATTATAGTGTTACGTATTAATTTCGTGTGAAAAAATACAAATTCAATACAATAGTGCAATACTGACGGAAGTCTCCAGATGAGCATATAGTACACACTGATGTATATGATGATGGTACTGCTGATGGTGCTTCCTACAGCAAGATCATG
This sequence comes from Barbatula barbatula, assembly GCF_947034865.1. NCBI lineage: Eukaryota > Metazoa > Chordata > Actinopteri > Cypriniformes > Nemacheilidae > Barbatula > Barbatula barbatula. The sequence goes on from NC_136772.1 coordinate 15,033,363, forward strand.
CGATCATCTTTCCTTGACTGTTTCTCATGGGGAAAAATCGAATCATCAGCGACCACTGGTGCCAGCTGTTATCTCCAGAACCATTAGAAGAGACAAAGACTGTACCAGTACTCTTCGGTGGTTGGGGAAGAAGATGAATAGAGTGCTTCACAGCTTCAATGCATCAGATGGGACATTCACCTTCATCTTGCTCTAAATAAGATATGTGGCGCCACAATGGCAAAAGCACACAGGGAGACAGGTACAGCACAGAACCCATAAAATGTAGAGAAAACCCTGTGTCCAAGGACAAAAAGAACGGGGAAAGCTCATTCGTGGGCAGAAGTCAAACAAATGAAAAATTTATGGAGTTGAAATGTGACCGATTCAAGGCATGCTCAGATCGATTAACAGATATTCACAATCTGACTATCAGCACAAAATTCGGCCGATCTCATGAACTGATTCATGTTGACATTTACACCTTATGGTTACTCATTCAATTATAGCCCCACAGTTCCATCGATCTGGAGCATACACCGCACATCATACTATCCACCGTGCCATGTTTCCAACCCAAATTATACTTTGAAGTATTAATGTTGGTCTCTTTAAGCCACGCAACAAAATCGCATCTCCGGAAAACTGAGGTATGTTTAGAGCTGCATGTTTCATAGCAGCCTATATGATATATGAATTTGAAAGATGTGAGTTAAACTGAAGCCCGCTGCGAAGAGAACGAGTCTCGGCTCTGTGAAGCAAACGAGCCTCTGCTCTGTGAAGCTCCTGATACATGACAAAAGCTGAGACAAGACATTCAGGAAGGTACTCTATAATTTGAGACAGATGGCGTCTCAGCAGCACCAGCTGCATGCTGAGAGAAATATGTTGGGCAGAGAAATACAGCAAGCATATACGGAACACACAACCCAAACAGTTTTATTTACAGCAAACTCTTGTCGGCATAGAAACATCTGACAACTCGTGAAGACGCAGGGCATGTTGGGATCTTTTATAATTTATTCTTCACCTACATTGATTGGAAGATTTGGACAAATAAAGACTTCACGTACATCAATGTTCATAGCCTGCATTCTCAGATCAAAAGTAAAATGGAATACAAATAGTCATAATTTGATCAGAATATTTTAAGATCATCGCTGTTACATGTGGGACCCCCAAATTATGGAGTCTGCACACGGCAGCATTTGTAGAGGTGGATGGAGGTAAAGACATGAAAATATGACAAACATTTTTTTTTTTGCAGCTATTGGCAGAGGTGGCCTTTTGAAATGGAAAGCAAGATATAACATGTGATCTTTAACAATGAGAATACTGACAGTGTAATTCACACTTGTCAGCCTTAATGGAGCCATATATGATGGCACTTTAAGGTCTTTAAAGTGATAAAAAAGGAATTGCTATCATTCCCTCACTCCATCTTGGTGAAGCGAATGCAAAGGGAGGAATAAATTACACGACTGTTTACTTTGAAGTTCCCCTTATATCTTCTATTCTGGGTGTTGGGCTTCAAATCCAGATTTGATATCTGACACAATATGAAAACGAACGCTTCTTTTAAATAAAAATATCCTTAAAAAATGTGAAAACAATTTTCCATGGCTGAAACTATTCATGTGTTTGCTTTCTAAAGATCTCTTGAAATTCTGTTTAATGCCTTTGACAGCCAATAATTATCTGCACAAAGCACATGGTGAGCACAAACCATGTTTGTCCTTCTTGCACATACTTTTTTTTTAATGCAGTCAGGTTTGTATTTGCTTTTTCTTTCATCAATGTGTTTTTGAGATTTCAGATGCATAAGCCAAAAAAGAGTTTGCATGAACATCCTTTAATGAACATTTTCCTGTCTTGTTTAGTCAATCAGTCTAATATAAATGCTTCAATGTATTTCCTTATTTGCATTTGCACTGCTGCAGAGGGCGGCCAGCGTTGACACAACCTCTCGTTCCCTCCATCAGGTAACGGAGGTTACATACGAAACCGAGACGTTCCCTTTCTGTCGGTCTCTCGACGTTGTGTCAACAGAATGGGGTTACTATGAAAATGCCACGGCGCTGAGTGCGTCACAATCTCTTCGCTAGTGCGAAATTGCAACCTTCCAGTGGAGAGGTAGGGGTTTCCCGTGCTTAAAAAAGGTAGGGAACCTCTTCCATCGGCCATCACAGGCTGAGGCCTATTTTCTCTAATGGCGAGATGACGCCCGGCACCGTAAAGGCCACTGGGAAGCACTATTGCCCCATTGAGTAAAACGCGCTACGGAGACCACTTCCTACCGCAGGTAGGGGGTTGGGTCTTCCTCCCCAGTGGTGAGCGCCTGCAGGTTCACCACCTTGGCCCTGAAAGGGAGTGGTGGGAACCTTGGGCACGTAGCCGGGCCGGGTGAGTGTCCGTGAGAGTGTCCGTGTCCGAACTCTAGGCAATCCGTGGCCACGGAGAATGCTTGTAGGTAGCCTGAGTGATGGTCTCCACCAGGGAGTAGGCCACTCAGAATCTCCTCAATCAATCACTCAATCACTCTAACTTTATTTATAAAGCTCTTTAAAACGACCGAAGTAGACCAAAGTGCTGTACAAAGAACAAAATGCAAGCAAAACAACTCATACAGCACAGACTTTCAATGTGAAATAAAAATTATGAACAAAACCTATTTAAACACAGCCTAGACATAAAAACAATTAAAAATAAACAAATAGTCAACTCCTGGTGTTAAAGGCCAAAGAAAAAAGATGGGTTTTTAAAAGAGATTTAAAATGAGTGAGCGAAGTGGCCTGTTTTATCTGCAGAGGCAGATCATTCCACAATTTTGGAGCTGCCACAGCAAAGGCGCGGTCCCCTCTGAGTTTACGATTTGTTTTGGGCACCTGTAGGAGCAGTTGATCAGCTGACCTAAGAGAACGAGTGGGTGTGTAAAAATGTAATAACTCAGAGATGTAAAGTGGGGCGAGACCATTTAGTGATTTAAAAACAAATAAAATAATTTTAAAATTAATCCTAAACTGTACGGGCAGCCAGTGAAGCGAAGCTGAAATGGGGGAAATGTGCTCATATTTACGCGTTCCTGTTAAAAGACATGCTGCCGCATTTTGTACCATTTGGAGACGAGCTAAAGAAGACCCACTAACCCCCACATAAAGTGCATTACAGTAATCCAGCCGACTAGTAATAAAGGCATGGATTACTGTCTCAAATTGTTCTCTTTGTAAAAACGGCTTTATTTTGGCCAGCTGCCTCAGCTGGAAAAAACTTGTTCTAACTACGGCACTAATCTGACAGTCAAGCTTTAGGTCTGCGTCAATTTTAACCCCCAAATTAGTGATAACTGGTTTAGTATACTGGGCCAAATCACCCAACTCGACAGAACGGGCCCCATTTGAGCCACCAAAAATCATCACTTCTGTTTTTTTTGCATTAAAACTTAAAAAAAAAAAAAAAAAAAAAAATTCTGTCTGGTCTCAGGTCTGGTCTCAGAAATTCCTTCGTCAGGGGAATCGGCTGCAAGCGGCATCTCATCGTCGTCACAAACCGTTTCCGAATGCGTGGCGGAGTAGCAAGACGGGGTGGTGCCGCCTCCTGGGGAACGGTCAGACAAGCGAGGTGGGGCGTGAACAGTCCACGAGCCGGGGGCTGACGGATTGAGGCTCATGGTAATCCCTGTATCACCCTCGACACTTGTGGACGCCAGGGCCGGCACCACTGCTGTTACGGAAAGGGAAGCAGGCGTGGTGTTGGCTGATACTCGTAAGAACACAGCCACTTGTGACTGCAACGTCTGGATCGCCATTCGCCCACCATTCGACCCAGACACTTGAGGCAGACGTCATGTCCGTCCCCCTCCTCGATGAGTGTGCACCCACGAGCACAGCGGGACATGCCGCGCTGAAGAAATTTGCTCTTTTAGAAAGAAACACACACTCTGGTTTACTGCCAAGATGCCCAGGGGAAGCCGCTGAAGAAGGGACAATCCGCTGCAGACCAGCAATAAGAGAACGTCGGAGTCGTCAGCATCCATGTTCAGGCTCTAAAGAATAAAAGGTGAATGAATGCAGCACACCGGCTCCCTTTTATACCCGGATATCCGGGGCGGAGATTGGCATGCAAATTTCATTTGCCAATTCTCATTGGCCTTTTCAAGTCAGTCAGAGATGATAGGTTCTCAAGTCAAACCCCATTCTGTCGACACAACGCGAGAGACAGACAGAAAGTGAACTTAGTTTTCCCCTTAAACAACTAAACCAGATTCTGATCAGCCCTAATTTAACTTATTTTGTAATGAGATCATTTAAAACACTGAAACGCTGATGAAAATATATCATGTCATACAGCATGTAACAAGCGCTCAGGACAAGAATATTCAGAGCGACAAGATATATTTTCAGTTACAGTTTCCAAACCGAGGTGTTTCACCAAGCTCCAGTCTCTCTGTGATCACAGTTCTAAATGCAAACTACATGCATAAGCATATGTAGACCATGCAAATAAAGTCCTCATGTGCTGCAGTTATAATTGGGAGCAAATTATATTGTTTTAGAGGACGAGCCTCCCAGGACTTACAAGTGAGAGAGTAAATGTGAGAAAACACATGACAGATCTGTTACACCCAGGACAACACACTACAACCAGGTGTGAACTTTATCTTTAGCTTGAACTTTATTCAGCTGAAAGCAAAAATGAAATACAAATTAAACAGTCAGGAAAATTGTTCTAAACGTCTTATTTTAATATAAGGATTCTCGGTTGTTACCTCATGGTTAGGGTCTCAGTCTTGTAACCCAAACGCTGCCGGATCGAGCCTAAGTACCTAGGTGGGGGGAGTGAATGTAGCTCAGTGGTAAGAGCATTGGTTGTGGGATCGATTGCAGATACCTATGTAAAATGTATAGGATAATGTAATGTAAGTCGCTTTGGATAAAAGCGTCTGCCAAATGCCTGAATATAAATGTTCAGAAGTGCCCTCCTCCACCTTCAATACCCCAGCTGAGGTGAGACCCTTGTGCAAAGCACCGATCCCCCAACTGCTCCCTGGGTGCTGCAGCAATAGCTGTCTACTGCTCTGGGTGTGTTTACGGTGTGTGCATGTTACTCACAGCTGTGTGTGTTCACTTGGATGGGTTAAAAGCAGAGCACAAATTACAAATATCACTCACACTTCTTCCTTTAATATTATACTAAGAAAATTAAAATTTTCTTTCTCTACAGTTTGTGGTCTGAAAGTTTTTAATCCAGTAAAATATAAATTATTGAAAGATCACCTCCTAAGAATGCACATTCCTATTGGATACTTCTTCTATGACATGAATACCTATATGTGTCACAGAGATATATTTAATTGACGTTTTTCATGCCCATCGGAAGATTCGTTTTTTTTTAAGCATAAAAATAATTTAGATTTTTTTTCAGAAAACAAAATGTAATATCTCAGGTAATTTTGCTTCTGAAGATTATACAGTATATCTAGATTTTATATATTTTTTATAGTTGTTCTGCAAAAAAAGTAAATAATACAGTGTGGTGAGGAAGGCGGGGCGAGAGCCGTGAGGCGGGGCCGGTGGCGTAAGTGTGAGTTGCAATCAGCTGTGCACGCACTGGTCCCGCATCTCTCATGGAGGAGACCGGGAGCTTAAAAGGACGACAGGCAGGACTGTTGCCGAGAGAGGACCGGGCCCGGACATTGTTAAGTTTGTGTTTATGTTTTATGGCCGGCAGTCTACCGTGAGGTGGCTGCCGGTTACGTTCGTGTTTATTGTTTGTTTAATTAAAGTTTTATGGTTCAAATGTCCGCTGGTTCCCCGCCTCCTTCCTTCCCTTCTATGGAACTTTATTACATACAGATTTTTTGTGGAGTTGTGGAACTTTCTAGTTCCCAATAGACTGTTTCAGAGGCAACAACTAAAAAAATGTATGTGGCCCAAACCTGACGTCCAGGAGACCTCCACAAAGAATCAATATCTGTTGAGTAGTCTTAATTTAATTTAATGCAATAAATATACAATAAAATATTAATATCAATTCATATAAATGAAATAAAAAATAAATAGTTATTTTATAACCAGACACACAACCATAATTTAACTTCGGGCCAGGTAGACACGTCCGATGAAATTATAGTAGTCTGTATTGCTATTGTAAGGTACAGCAGTCCCAGATTATAAATCTCCTCAATTTGAAAACATTCACATCAGATACTTTGACGATACACATGAAAGCCATCAAAGTCTCTGTCCGGTTTCTTTTACTTCTCTGAGAACATGACATTACTTTGTTTGACATTAACAGTTTTTATTGTTCAGTTTTATGTTTTCTGTTGAACAAAGAAAACACAGTTAACACATCCATGGCAGTTATCCAAAATAAAACTTCACAGAACTTGCTGCTACCCTTGTTCGCACCATTGTGTTTAATTGCTTGTTTTCCCATAAACAAAACATGCGAGTCACTTTTGATAAAACCTCTGCCAAGTGGGGCTTCTCTCTATGAGTATTTGACAAAAAAATACTGATTCTAAATGTTTCAGTAAAACACGGTTTGCAGTCACCACTGATAACCAACTTTAAATCACGATGTTCTTCTCTCTAATTTCAATGTTGTATATCTACACAGAGGCAGAAACCTCATGTCTCAATTTTTCATATGTCTTTTATAAATCCTAACCTTTGGTTGCCCTTCTTGTTTGTCTGTGGGTTTTGCAAATATTTAAATTGAGAAAATATAAAGTATATAGTGTTCAATATACAGACTATTGACAGTTTGCTAGTATGAAAAGAATACAATTTATTACCAGCGTGTCTCTTTCAAGTCTAAGGCATTTCCTCCAATATCTAAACATACTGTGTTCGTGACCTTCTCATTTATGACAACAAACCCATTCCTTTTGAAGGAGAATTGCCCTGATCGAGTGAAAAAGCAAAAACCTGGCGACGTCGACAGGTTAGGCTCTGCTTATCATTACAGCTGTTTGCTCTCTGAAGCTCATTGAGATGCAACCTCAGGAGCCTCTTATTTAGGTTTCCCGTCCGTCCTTCTTAGACGCGCATTCCCAGCAGAACACCATGCACACCTGAAAGAACACGCATGTTTGCGCAAAAACATATAATCTGGGACTAGTTAAAGTAAAGTCTCCTTATTTAAAAACAATTTTACTGACATTTTAAGCAGAATATGATGGCCGCTGCTGCACTGTACACAAAAAACCTTTAACTCCTAACCTAACTCAAATTTACTAGTCTTATTCAAGAGCACAAAACTCTTGAACACAACTAGGCTCTATTGTATCATTTTAGTCAGTAGAAAAGTAGTCGATTAGAAAAATGGAACTATGGAACCCAGCACAATCCATCTGGCTTACATCTATTTGACGTCTGCATTTACATCTGCAAGACATCTGCAATACATAGTTTGCTCATCTGCAATACGTCTCAGAGACGTCTGTAATACATCTGCTAAAGATCTGAAAACTGCACAAACTGCTGCGTAAAAACATCTGCTAAACATCTTAGAAAGAGCAGCTTTACATCCATTCTAAATCATAAACATCTTACACACATCTTATAGATGTCTATCAGACAGCAGACATCTCCGAGACGTATTGCAGAAGAGCAAACTGCGAATTGTAGTAGTCTTACAGATGTAAATGCAGACGTCAAATAGATGTTAGCCAGATGTGTGGGTGCTGTCAGAGAAATGACTGGCAATATGACATCAGCAGCCTTTGTCAGTGCAACACTGGACTTGCCAGAAACAGCAGAGTCTATGTATCACACAGTTGTGTCAGCCTCATAACTACTGGGACAAGAACTGAGAAATTAAGCAATTGCTTGAAAATTGTATGCACACCCCTTTTCAGATAACTATAGAGTTTTTTTATTTTTTTGTACAGTACATCATTAAAAAAATGTACAAATGCTAAATTGTGCTATAAAAACAAATGTTTATGGACAGACATTTCTCAAATTCTGTCAGCATGTATAGATCAGAACAGGCACAATTGAGGTAATGTGATCAGCAGCTCAGTGATCAGATCCATTCTTAACGGCCAACTAATAACAAAACTAGGCTAATTGTAACTAGATGAAACTGGATGTGTGCCGATATTTTGTAATAGGCCTACAGTATTTCACTATAATGAACCTTCACAATATTGCTACTGTGCACATGAAAAAATGACAGTAAATTACTAACAATATATTTTAAGCTTCTTTCCATGAAACATTTAGCTTAGCTCCTGACTGATACAGAGAAACTACTGTAACTATATGATATTTATGATAAAACATTTAAAATCTTTTAAGAGTCTATCTAAACATTTCATTCTGGAATAAAACATGCCGGCTAAAAAAACATTTTTTTATAATAGTTTTTTATAGATGTGTTTTTTGCATTGAAATCTGTGTTAAACAGTTGCTGACTCCATATATTTTTATGTACAATTATTTATTTACATTTGTACTTAAATATTAAAAATGTAATGTAATAATGCTGTATACCATGATATAAGATCCAGCAATTACAGTAAACTGAAAACCTGATACTGTCACATGCCTAGGTGTAACCACAACACCAATTACATTTTTAAGGGTCAGATGAGGTAAGAAAAAATACCCCTAAACGTAACAAGTGCTTATTTTCACTTGTTACAGCAGTGGAAGCCTTTGATTTTAGATACTTTTTGGTCTTTCCTCCTAATTAAAGTCTGGCTTTCAGACAAACATCTCTGAACAATAAAGTGTAGTTTTAATGACATGACAGAAGTCATGACCTGAAAACACTCCCACACGTTAGCACCAAAAGCCAAGTCTTAAAATGCAAAAGCCGTTCACAGGTAACTTAACAATCCAGGACACAGCTTATATTGCATACTATCTATATAGAGTAGAGTGTGTTAAATAAGGAATTGTCGTGAAGTACAGAACAGTAAGCATTACCATACTCTCTAGCTCTGGACAGCATGGTGACAGGAAGACAATGACATCCGCTGCAGCTTAGCCCCGGCTCTCGCAAGGGCCCCTGGAGTGGCCCCGGGGCCATGTAATACCATGTTAATTACCACACACACCGCATAGGGTTTCAAACAGGAGTGTGTGGGTGACAGGAGAAAATCTAATCACAGGGGAACCAATTTCACTGAATATGTCGCTGTAGTGGCTGGGTGGGTAATTTGTGATGACACACAGAAAACATTACTGCCATAACAGTTGCTGAGCTGTAAATTCCTACCTGATGGAAAGCGATGGCTTTTTGACAATGTTTTCGTTTCAGTCTCCCAAGTCAAGCAGTTTATTTTTCTCTGCGTCAGCGATGTCACAGTTACACTGACTGTCATATTAATTTCAGTCGAGCGAGAAGGATCAAGAGATTGTGCTGTCAAGTTACAGTACTTAAACCATCGGTTTGTTATCACAGTTCGCCAAATTCCTCTTATCAAGAGTAGAAAGCTACTTGGTGAATTTCACAAATACGGAAGATTTGGGTGTTTCGTTACTTCCTCAAAACATTAGAGCAGGACTGTCCAGCTCTGCTCCCGAAGGTCCATTGTCTTACAGCTTCAAGTCTAGTCAAACACACCTGAACAAGCTTATGAAAGGTCTTCAGGATTACTTGAAAATTACTGGTAGGAGTGTTTGATCAGAGTTTTAGCAAACTCTGCAGGACGGTACTGTGGCCTTAATGAAGGAGGACTGTGCAAAAGAGGGAGATTTTTTGTGTTTTAAGAAGTGTTAAATTAGTTTGATACGCTAGTCAGGGCTGTAGACATATCCATGCTGAAAAACATTGAAACCCATAGAAACCACACAGATATTTTAATGGTTTCCTTAAGAATACTATCCCTTAAAAAAATGCCTTTTTTACAAAAATATCAACCTAACGTCACACTTAAGAAGGTTTTCCTTAAGTAACCTCAAAAGGTATAGTTGGGGGATCACGCCTAGAAAAGGTGTAACTTGAGTTAAGGTGTACCTTTAGAGTCTCTGTGGCGCGCTTAGAGACAACGTTATCGGGAAACGCAGCCCTGGTTGTTATACATAGAGGTCGCATTAAAAACATCCCGTGGCAGCTGAATAAATAACTATGTAGGTGATACAGTGACATTGTGCCTCATCTAGAAGCATATGGACACCTTCTCCTGTCCCTTCCTGTTACACAGCACTTGGCCTTTTACCAATGCAGCAGCTAGTTTGATAGCCATGCCAACACCTTCACAACTGCGTGTCTGTCACATTCCTTCTGGCATTCTCTGTCGGTGGTTCACACCTCTACCTGTCATGTGTAAAGCTGAACGGACCCTGCCGACACTGACAACCAAGACCATTTACAATCTCTTCAAGGGGGCAAAACAATGATGGATGAGAGAAATATCAACTGAACCAAATAAAATCATATAAAATTGCGAAAATCGATTGATTTTGATTATAAAGTACCAATGTATGACAATGACAGAGTAGATAAAGCAGATAAAGAGGTGAAATGTCTCTTTTGCCTTTGGGGTGGGGGCAGTAACAGTCAAATACAGGCAATTACACCATTTTATCTCATTTGGCAACTGGTGGAAATGGACGGGAAAATTATAGAATAAACCATTCACCCATTAGGACATTGCAACTCACGGCTGAATTCTAATGAACTGAGCCTTTTAGAGGCACGTGTGCTATTTATTTATTATTTCTTAATGTTCTAGAAAAAGAAGATGGCTATTAACTGCTGAGCAATGGCTAATGTTAACAAAAAATGCTTGTTACTGCAAAGTAGTTAAATCTTGATGTGACTTAAATTAAATCATTCTAATATACAGCCACAGGAAAGAAATTGAGACCATTTCAAAATTCGAAAACAGTTTTTCTGAATTTACTATTTATAGGTATGTGTTTAGGTAAAATTGTCATTTTTGATTTGTTTTGTGGACTACTACCAATATTTCTACTAAATTTGATATAGAAATATTGGTTCTATTTGAATTTATCTGCAGAAAATAAAAACTGGAGAAATGGGTCAATATAACAGACAATATGCTGTGTATTTTTCAGACCTCAAAAACTGCAAATATATTTAAGTTGATATTCACTTATAAGCAATACAACAGTTATATTTTTAAATGTATTATTTTCAAAATATATTTCCTTATGTCATAACCTTATCACAGTTTGCATGTGTCTTGTCAAGCTTTCTTTCACGTTGCTGTTGGATGACTCTGTGACTCCTGAGGTTTGATTTTGTTGAAATTCAACAGACACTGGACTGGAATGGCCACAATACATCTAAAAATACTGATTAAATGAACATTTGGAATGGTTTTCCATGGCTGTACATATACAAACAATATGATACTTCACACTAAACAACCTGTAAAAGTAATTTCCCACATCCCTCTTTTAGCAACATGTTATTTGTTTACGAAAGAAGAGAGACTTGTTGTTTCCCTGTTTATGAATATACCAACACTGTGATATTTTATCACAGCTGACATGTGGTGATTTATCATAGGTGACATATGGTAATATGAATCCCATATAGACACACTTTCACACTGAAAATCTGACTAAAATATTAGTGAAGACTTAATAATCGGAAGCTGAAATCCTTATCTCTAGAGAATTTTGTGGAAGCTAACAAATATAAAGGTTGTGGGAAATGTGTGTGTGTGGCTTGTGCTGACATAAAGTGCAGAAAAACAAAACAGGCTGGTTTGAATTCATTTGGGAGTGTGCTTGCACATAAATCACGGTCATTGTTTCTGAATCGAGCCTTATGGCCTAAATGAGCGGTTTGACAATGTGTGCCAAAATGCTGTAAAAAGTGAATATGTGCAGTAGTTACTTCAACAACTACATGTGTCCACATTTTACTGGGCAGTATTTTGACAAACATTGTCAACATTCTCATTTACGCAATGAAACTTGAGTAAAACAAGTTAATTAAGATGTTTTCAGTAGGTGTGTATGTTTGTTTTACTAAAAGGCTATTCAACCAAAATGTTAAAAAACACCTAAGGAACCTTAACACTTAGCATGCTGTTGATGAAATAACCTTCAGAGCCTAACAGAACCTCAGAGGCACAAGGATTTCTGAAATCTGTATCTTGGCATAGAGCGCCCTGTTGGGAATGAAAACGGCTTGGAAAACTCCTGACTGATGGGACTGAAGAGACTGAATGCAAAGCTTTTAAGACAACCTCAATCAGCTCTCATGCTCATGAAGATAGCGCTGTGCTGGCTACATCTTGCGATCGCGTGATCAATGCTAGAAGAGCTTTGAAGACTCCGACTGCAGACTGTTTCAAGGTCGCTTTGATAAGCAAGACATACAGATGACCGTATAGCAGTAGAAGTGACTGCTGCTAATGCGATTTGTGAACTGTACTCTAACTCGTGTTGATAAGAAAGTGTCTAGGAGTTATGTCTGGGGTTAAAATTGCAGAATTCATGGCATGGTTTCCCTCTTTTTCATTGGTTTGTTTTAGTTCACCTGTTTGTATTATTGACTCATTAGTCATTGTGTCTCATAATTCCAGAGTGATTATGTGAAATTGCATGCATCCAATTAAACTCTAGTGTGTTCTGACACAAACTTAGAAATGAATAGAAAAATATGCTTATATTAACTCTTTCCTTGCCATTGATGTAATTTCCGACATTTAAAACACAACACTAATTCACTATTAAGTTAAGTTTTCAGCTTTGTGCGTTTTCACAAATATACAATGGGAGGTGTATTACATAATGAATGTTCATGAAGAAGAAAATATTATTGGGGCCATATGTAGTTAAAGGTCCAGTCAGTGAAATCTTGCGGCAAGGTGGCGAATTGCACTCTCCCCCTCCCTGTCGAAACACTACATGGCAAAACATGGCGAATTACATGCAAGGGGACCTGCGGTGTACGTAGATAGAAAAAGCTCGTTCTAAGGTAATTAAAACATAACACTTCATTGTGTAAGCTCTTAAAACAAATCTGAAGGCATAGCTATATATTATATTGCATTTCTTTCAATAGATCAATTCAAAATGTACAAACTGGAGTGTCTGCCAAATGCATTCATGTAAATACCTATTATTAATCTCCATTAAATTGATTATTTACTTTGTTTTAACCTTAATTATAGCAATTGAACATCGAAGTACAGTATAGTTGAGAGCTATATCATTTCTAACAAGTAGGAAATATACAGAAATTGAATTAAGTTCTCAAACACTTTACAAGTTTCAAACTTGTAACACTTTCAAACACTAAACAGTCTTTAAGGTCCCAACCAGCCAAGAGACATGTCAGTGAAAAACAAGAAATGTGAAATTTGCGAGGAGAACAATTGCATCAAACTGAACACCCAAAATTGCAACGTCTATTAAAAACACTCAAGTCTTAAGCTCAAGATCTCATAAGGACACCAATATCTGTCAAAAAGCTCACTTTAGTAAAATGGAAAAATAAAATAATGTTCAGTACAACTAGCCAAAAAGATACTCAAGTACAGTAACTAATTACATTTACTCCAATACTTTACACCACTGGATGTTCTGCCTTTGGACTCATGAAACGATACCTGTCAGGAACCGTGACAGAGAACCCAAGTGCAGGCAGCAAAAAGGAGATGAAGGGGACTATACAAGGACTTTAATATATACAGAAAACCGGAACAAAACAAAAACCCACGAGGGGGTGACAAAACAGGGTACACAATAAACTGAACTAACTAAAGACTAAACACTTGACAAGAATTACACCTACAAAACACCTAGACTAACAGACCTAAAGACATAGCATAGCATTAAGCAAGAAACAGTAACGCATACCAGTACAACGAACGAGCACAAGACAATAGACAAGAGGGCATTAAATAGGGGAACAAACACAGGATAATTACTAAGGGGCAGGTGAAGGTAATGAAACACTAATGGGAAGGCTAACGAGACAAAAGGGCGGGAAACACTGACGAGACACGAGAAAGCACATGGCAGGTCAGAATCAAAACAAAGCCATGTCTTTCTCACACAAAACCTAAGGCTATGCCATGACTCCGCTGCAAGACCAAGAATAAACATGACATGATAGCGGAATCATGACAGATACCCACTTGTCGCTTCTATATGGGCTACACGTGACAAGTACCCTTTAATAAAACGACAATAAAACTTAAAACAAAACTAACTCTGAGCCATCAAAGCTTCAAAAAGTCTGGCACACACAGACAACTTTTAAAATATGTTGGGGAACGAATTAATACAGCATGCATGTGTCCTGTCGGCCATTATCTGTTTTTATTTTGTCTGTGTGTATGTGTTTTGTTTCAGGTAATTGGCTTACTAATTATGTAATGCTATTCAGTTTACAATATTATTTATAAAACTGAGGACATTCTTGGTTAGTTTCATATGATAAATATGATCTGGCTCCTAATGCACAACCATGGAAAATGGAAACGTAACTTTGCTTTATACTGTTTGAATATAAATATGTTAACTCATTTCCATTTGTTAGACGATGTTCATTACCAGTCTGTTACTGTTGAGTGCTGTGATTATACAGTGACGCTGTCAACTCTCTATTCATTCTCACTTCTTATCTTCATGATCGGCAGCAGCCATTGACCGCTGAATGATACATGACGAAAGGCCCGAGATGAACTCTGCCTCCTTAATGAAAACCTCATTGATTTCTCATTCCAGGGAATCATTGCCTCTTTTCTCATGCTCTCAACCTCAAGTTCCCACATTTAATCTGAATGCGCACTGTCTGGAAACGCTACTGTTCAGATCTCCAGAGGATCCTAGGGTGATTCATCAGCGTAATAAAGGCAAACACATACCTGTTTATCTCATTAAACCTCATTAAATTGCTCCGGTTTAAACAAACTACACTGCCAAACCTGAACAGTGGCGTAGCCAGAATTATATTGTTGAGGGGGCATATATGTAAATTTGGGGGTTATTATGTATATGTATAGGTTTCCATCTATTACTAAAATAATACACCTGTATTTCACTGTTTTGGCAAACATAAACATAGCCTAGCGGTTCTTAATCTGGTCCTCGCGACCCTCCGCTCTGCATATTTTGCGTCGCTCTCGTTTAAAGCTCAGTTTATAATCATGCGTGGGACCTACGCCGTCAACTCAATGTGGACTTTAAGTGCTGTGATTGGTCTGTTTGAACCCCTCCCTTGGGGTAAAACAAACTCTGGGATAGCATTATGTTTACTCAAACGCATTTCTGAATGAATTATTCTAGTAATATATAAGTGAATTATTCTTCTGTATATAAATCTGTGTTTAACATCTCAAGCTGCAACAAAAGTGATTCTTTACTTGCCGCTATCACTGCTAATGCTTCTCAAACGAGCTGCTTCTTCTTCGGCTCTTGTCTTGGTTACACAAGCAACACGTGCATGGACACTGACGCAGAGTGGTCATAAATGAGGCTACCGCATATGTCCAACACACGAGTATAAACTGAACTTGACATACCTGATTTAAAGGTGTCCTGAACTGGCCTTATATTTGTAAGTTAAACTGTTGTCTAATGTCTATTGTCTGATGATTTTTTCAATATAAAACATCAAAGTCAATAAGTAATAGGCTATTTTCTACCCTGGTTTTGAGGCCGGCTCAAGAAACGCTTGTTTTTTATGAGCATGTCACATTGAAGACTTGGAAGTAAACGCCCACTGCTTTTTTTGTTTGTATGTTTGTTTGACAAGCTATGTGCTTAGTTGGACCCTCTGTAAACTTGGTTAGACACGAAGGTTACACAAAATCAGGACATATTAAAACGATCTCTAACAAAGAAAGAGTGACGCATCATAGGCCTACATATATTTGTACTCACACAAGATTCTGGTCGGATTCTTGACGGCACAGCATCTCTTTTAAATCTAAGTCCCTGCGACATGTGCCTTGTTTGCAAAGGAAACCAAAGGAAGTGAAATGAAGCATAGAAATGCTCAATGTTACACCCACATATTTAAAATTAAACTTCAACAGCGCGTTCCTAATATCAGAATCCGAAGGAAGCGACTGTTTTCTTCCACAACCAGGCGGTGTGTAATGTTGCATGTTTGTTGCTTGGTCACTCTAAATAAAAATAAGAGTGAAAGAAGTTCTTTTGCATAACGTTGTTAACAGCTCCCGAGAGTCCTTACCTAAAGTGACAGGGTTGCCAGATCTTCACAGCAAAAATAAGCAAATAAAGACAAAGAAGAAAACACAAACCTAAAATTGCAAATTGTTTGTATATTTTATAAGACTAAACAATCTATTTATAAAGACCCAAGTGCCGAGGCTTTTTGATCTAAGAGCAAATAACAAGCATAAAATCGCTTATTAAAAACGAACATGGCAACACTGCAAAAGAGAGCTGTGTGATGCAGCCTTCCCAGCATAAACACAACACAGCGTGTATCAGCGGTTTAGTTTAAAATGACATACAAAACGAATCTTTAGACGGAAATATGTAGATATGGTTACCAGTTTGTCAATCATCACAAATGCTGGAGCGTGTACTATGTAGATGGCTAAAGTCACTCGGGAAACAGTGGGCGGGGCTAGAGAAGAATTATTTTGTGGATGGCGGTGTTTAACCTATAGATACGTACATTCCAAGACCTGGCGTTCGCCTCGTGTCAAGTAAAGTTCTAATTTCAGTAACAATGACGTCTTCGGTTCTGACACTTACAGGATGTTCATTTGAATACGATGAGCTTTTATGTAACGAAAGCTCAGGTTAAAATAGATTTCCTGACACCTTTAAATCACCAGCTCGTTAGAAGAGCGCTCCATGAATGAATTCTGTTCCAATTGACATGATCCCTACACAGTGTTCACTGCTCTCTACTAAATCGGCTGAAGTTTGCTTCTGGAGTTAAATTCAGAATAGGCCTACGAATTTGAGCTACACGACTGCCTGCAGCGTTTTTACTCACGGACAAAATTTACTATGTATGTTTGAAGGGTTATTTAACCACAATCATGAGATTTGCGTAACGTTCGAGTCATGTTTCGTGCACTTCCATGCCCTTTATGTCCACTTCGCAGGGCTTTTACAGGCGAATTTAACAAACCTCTGTAGAGATGAGAGACGCATTACAAAATATGCAGAGGTGAGTCGTGAGGACCAGAATTAAACACCGCAGTAGCTCGGCGGCTAACAGGCAAACCATTGGCTACCTTTTACATGACAGGACTGTTCGAGGGTGAGAAAAGTATTTCGACACCACAAGAAGTCAAATGCAGTGTAATCGTTATATTTAGCAATCTACTCATTTATCTTCTTTCTCATCCTTTCGTTATTTATAAGAAAACTCGCAGTGTACAATTTAAACTCTTGGCACGAAAGATGCTATATTAAACCAATAATCGATTGGTCGATTAACCAGATTAACAAATCAACAACTCCATATTTTTTATTTTAAGCAAACAAAAATCTGAGGGGGTTCATACATGTAAAAAAGGGGGCTTAAGTCCCCTCAGGACCCCTCGTGGCTACGCTACTGGTTCAGAATACACGGGATAGGATTTTGGTGCCTGTTTATGTGTTTATGTTACAGTCCTTACTATTTATTTCATTATTTGATCTACAATTAATATGCAAACTACTCAAGCAATTGCTTTGTATCATTAACTATACTGTCACCACCATAAATAACAAATGGCTAAATAAAAGTCAATATGATAACATGATCAAAATGTCTTTGAAATGAACTCTCAATAAACGGTATCACATTATGCTAAAGCAATAAACAATAGCAACCATTAGCCTCTATTTTATTACAGTTAAAGTTCCGTGAAAGTTTCTGTTCTTAACATTTCTACAATGTGTAGGCAAGCAGGCCTACTGAACAGTCCAAGAGGGAAGACTGTCTGCTGAAAATGATGTCAAGCTTTGAGAATAATGTGGATAAATGTGCCACAAATCTCCACGAGAGAATGGATTGGTGTAATTGCTGTGGGTGTCACTTTCAGTAATTTACAGTAGAGCTGATACTCACTGCGCTCTAAGAGAAGCTGCCGAACAAACCTGCCCACAGAGACACCCATAGAGTTATTCTGCTTCTTCAAATGCCAGTCCACTCCTCAAAGCGTAATAAGTAACACAATGCCATTCTGTGCTGTATTTGTTAGAGGAAAATATTAAAAATGTCAATTTGTCACTTACTTCCAAAGCTAAACACAGACACGAATAATGATAATAAAAAGAAATGAAAATAAATAATCGATAATCATGGCACATTTTGAACACATTTTAAAATAAGTTTAAGGTTTTCTATAGTTAAACATTGTTCAAAATGAAAATAATTTTAACACCTTTTGGTGTGTTAAATATATTGAGACATGTTTACTGTCTAAAACTAAATAGAAAAAGCTACACTGAAATGGTGCTCTATAGAACCATATTTTGGTGCTTCCGTGGTTCTTCAGCAGTTCTTCGGAATGACTATGGTGCATCATTTCTCCTTTTATTTTCCACCACAGATAGAAAAGCCACACCATTTCATTTTTGGGCGAACTATCCCTTTAAATGTCTTTGCAAATGAATTATCAACCTATTTCTTCCATCGTAAACAATGACAGATATATTATAGATCTAAAATAGCTAAATACCAAACCAATAAATGTATTTTTAAAAAATAAAACCCTTTGATGTGTGGCACGGCTCTAATTCATCCCTGCTCAGTTATGAGTAACGCATGAATATAAAAAAACATAGAACAAATTTAAGCCCTCATGTCTTAGAAAAGCATGTGGGATTGTGATTAGACATTTTCTAATAGGGCAAATTCAGACCTTAAGAAAATCAGTTGACATCCGCGAGGAGGCAACAACAGATATGCTAATAGGCAGTGTATTATGTGTGTTTATTTGATTATTCCTACTAATGTAGAAATGCAGCCCAACCGGAATGCTCTGTTTTTCAAGATAAGCTTTATCAACAGTGCAAACAACCAGGGGCCCCTTTCAAAAAGGAGGTTTAATGAAAGCTCTGAGTATATTAACCCTGAAATGTCCCGGTGTAATGTGCTTCTATAGAGGACCCTGTATGTGTAGAGGCTGCATTAATTCATAGGATGTACTTTGATACAGAGAAATTTAGGACCCGAGTGGAATTTTGTAATTTCCCTATGCATTTTTTTAAAACTGTACCATATTTCTTTACAGTGAATTAGATATGCCAACATATATCTCATCCATCCTTACATCAATAACATCAGCCATCGTGACCGTGTATTACATCAGAGCATATTCTTTCCCTTACATGTTCTCACAAATGGTCGTTTTCTATGGAGGGTGAGTGACTGAATAAAGTGTATAAATAAAGTGCATGAATAAAAAAATGTATAAATACAGATATAAATGCAGCGATAAAGGTAATAAATGATTAGTTTAGACGTGGAGTCATTCCTACCCAAGTCTGCTACGAGCAGGGTTTGAACCGACGCTCCGTCTGGCTTTTACACGACAGTTTTACGGCCTTACAAGTGTCCTATACACCATAACATCTCACACTCATCACTAGATCAGTTTATAAGGAGTGAGAACATGAGACTTTTTTATTATTCTGTTTTATTTCTGTTGTTTCATTCATTAATTTCTTCATTTACTGATTCATTTGTTTGTTTATTGGTACATTTATCTATTTATTAATTTAAACTGAAGTCCTTTTCAGCACATTCGTAAATCCACTGTATGCAGATTGGAAAGTGTGCTTCGCTCTCAAGCGCTTTCTGCCACCATGATGCTTTTTTTGTGCCGTTGCCATGGTGAATCGTAAAATCGGAGCTCCATTGATCATGGCCTGTCGTAGTCGTGGTGCAAGCGCTTAACTCAAGGTAAGTAAATATATATATATATATATTTTACAACTTAGCTCTGAATACTGTGGTAGGCTATAATGAGACTAGTTTTTTGATTGCGCTTGTGCTTTTTGTTGTAATTATTCAAAAAGTATAGCTCTTACTTGTTTGCATATTACTATGTGCATTATATACTGTATAGACCTAATGGTTAGAGAATCTGACTCGTGTCCGGAAGTTTGCCGGTTTGATCCTCAGGGCCGATGGGTTACGACTGAGGTGCCCTCGAGGAAGGCACCTTACCACTAATTGCTCCCACTTGCTGCAGAGATAGCTGCCCACTGCTCCGGGTGTACATGTGTTCACGACTTGCTGTGCGTGTGTTCACTACTCTCTGGATGGGGTTAAATGCAGAGGTCAAATTTCGGGTGTGGGTCACCATAACTGACAAATGGGTTACTTTATTTTTACTTTACTGCAAAGTTTATTTGTATATATTATGTCAAATATATTACATACAATTTCCATACACTAACACTGCCCTGTTTTCTTATGTTAAGATGTAAATTTGGATGGCTACACGGTCAGGGCCGCTGCTAGCCATTTTGGTGCCCTAAGCATAATTCCATTATGATGCCCCCTTAAAGGTGCAAACTTTTCTTCAGTAAACAGAATAGTAAAACCAAAAATATCAATGTTTAACAGTAAAATCTCAATTCAGATTGCAAGCTGCACTGAAATTAAAGTTACTCGCCCCGCTCGACACGGGCTCCAAACCGACATCGGTCCGATTGGGAGACGAGCGTTTTAACAAGGAGGCTAAAGCGTCTCTGTTGATTTATACACACTACATAGCTGTTCACTAGCTGGCCTCTGTCAAACTGGTGGTGTGGATGGGGTGATATGGGATTGTTCGGCCGTTTTTTTTTTTACATATACATGGCTAAAATATGCCTTAAAATTTTTAAAATTCATCAGGCTATTTTTGGTGCCCCCTCGGCACTTGGTGCCCTACGCACAGTGCGTGATGCGCGTGGTGGAAGCGGCGGCGCTGTACACGGTTCCCTTGCAGAACTACACAATTATTTGGAGAAAAATCATCATTTTTAAATGACAGTCATGCAATGATATACATCAATATGAAATATAGCTTAACTAAGTCTATGAATTTTAGGTTGCAATGACATTCAGATATCCTGTGGTATTCCGCATATAGTCAGATCAGTGATCAATCTCATGATCTAACTCTTCAGGTAGTCGCTGGTGAAAAATGAAGCAGACGGCATTGTTCCTTATATACCGTAATGAGAGTGCTTTGTTTTAATCGCTAAATGATCCTTCCATTACCCACAGCTTTGGGTTCCCCCTGCTTCCACGACAGTGATGAAGGTCAAGCCCAAAGCACACACATCAGCCCTCCATAACATGAAGAGTCGCACACAGTTCCTCCAAATCTAAAAGAATGACTTCACGTGCGACAGTGGAACAGTCATTGAACGCAGCTCTGCATGTAGTTAAGTGTGTCGAAGAATTATAGGTCACATATTACTGCAAGTTTAAAGCCATACAAGCTGATAAAAGCCTATAAAATGTTTTGAAGAGCTCAAAATTTACAGTGTCTTGACATATCTGCTGACTCGGGGCAGTTTGGAGCTAAAGAATGGCCAAAGGTTGGCTTTCAAACACTTCTAACAACCACATGATAAACTCTATTCTATCTATTAAATCTATTAAAGTTCTAATCTATTAAAGTCCTAGCTACAGCCTGATAAATCAAGCATGGGTAAATGAAACTCAGTTGACTTTATGATGAAGTATTTAATAATTCAAAGCACGCATTTCTTATTCTCTGGAAGGCACTAATTGATTCACCAACATGATAATCCTTACTATTATGCTGTTATGTTGATCTGAATGGTTATACAGTAGGTAAGATTAGAAATGCATGAACAGCAGTGGCCAAAAGCAATGTGTAGTGGGGAATATTTGACCAAGTTATTTGTGAGCTCAGCTGTTCGGGTCTGTTAAACAAAAAATATGTAACTTATTGTTTTTTCAACCTTAGACTTTTATGAATTTTGAAAAAAAATGTATTTTCACTGTTATGACCGTAGATTTTTCTTTTTTAGTAAAAACACTTTTATAAATGTAACCACTCTCGATGTTGCTTGTAACTGGGAAAAAGTAAACATCTGTTTAGTATTTTACATGCATTTTTAAACTGTATTAATATAAAAAAATGAATATTTATGTGGGTCCTTACAGCATAGTACAAGGGTTAAACCATTACAATATGACACGTACTGTACAAAATTGACTTTAAAGGTATTTATTGGAGAGAGATTTGGCCACAAAGTCAAACGACAGTTAAATATAAAATTAATATTTAAAAAAAATTCAAATGAAATAAAGAATTAATTGATTATTTTTTCTTTTTTAAAATGTTTTATATAGTTTTTTCCTCTCATATAGTTAGATTTTGTAGCCATTCTTTTTTACTCATTGAGTTGTGTGTAATGTTTTGCCAGGCCTTCTTAAATTCTCAAAGCTGAGCTTCAGTTAACACAACCACCCAAAACGCATACAACATTTTTAATAGATCTTAAATAATATATTTGAATAAACAGTGAATAACTTGGACATAATTTTTTTGCCACTACTGTACCTGTTTGTACAGTTGTTTCTGTACTGGATTTTATCTTGTGATGTGCTGTCCGATGGGAACAGTTCGCCCCAAATATTCCATTTTGAGTGAGAAGAGATAATCTTGTTTACATCCAAACGTGACTAAATTAGCTAAAAATATTAATATGTTTGCTCACACGTATCGTTTTGCCTAATGAGACATGTAAAAACCATGGACATGTAACCGTGGAGCTGTGTGGATTACTTTTATGATGGATAAATGCGCTTTTTGGAGTAGGTCACTGGTTCTCTATTTACTTGCATTACAAAGCCAGCATTTGGATTCTTATTATTTAAAATGTGTTCCCCAGAAGACAGGAAGACATGCACCCCTATGACAGTATGAGGGTGAATAAATTATGGCAAAAATGTAATTCTAGGGTGAACTGTTTCTTCAAGCTACCGTATCCATCGTCCAACACTGCAAAGACGTCACAGGGCCCTATTGAAGATCTGATTAAATTCTTTTTGCGTACAGACCTTTTCCACTGTACTTCATCAATCTCTTTATCTTTTGAGCGGTACCATCATCCTACAGACAGAAACCACATGAAAGCGCTGATCACAAAGTCAATGAGGCCTCATAAAACGGTTGAAACCGCAGTCGCCGTAACAGAAAGAGCAACCGAGGCTGTGAGTAAAATTCATTAGTTCATTTTCCACACTGCTGATCTGAGGGAGATGCACAGAGTTTGTTACTCCGGGAGTTATTTAAGTCAGTCTTCAGGCCTGTATCTCAGATGTGACGCTAGGACAACAATCAGGCTCAAATTGAATCACCTTTGGGTATTTTAAATCATTTATGGAATGCAAATGAGGCTCTTAGCATTTCATTCTTCAAACATTTTGACGTCAACAGCTGCAGAAAGTGGCACGTGCTGAGGGCTGGGTTCTTATCTGGAATCAATCACGGCAACCGGGGAAAACTCTGACCCGCTATGACAGAACCAGAGAGATTAAGAGTTCGAAATCAGATTTTCTTGTTTGGGAATCTGAGCCCAACATGTAGAAAATCCTGTCTTACTTTACAATGCCTCAGCGTGGACCATAAATCTGGAGCTAGGCATAGCGGTAGGTAATTACTCCAGCTTTGAGGACTAGGAATAGATTACGATATACATCATTATATGTGATTACACTTTCTGCAGTAGGCCCTGTCACTGTTCAGAGAGAGATGGATAATCATTCTCACAGCATACATTATGCTAAGAGACACGTGATGCCTGAGTTGTAAGGTATAAGATGTGGGTATGGGTGATGCTGGGAGCAATGTATGTCAATGACATATGCTCATTAAAGAACAAATTAAGTCATTTGCCAAAAATGTGTGTCATCAACAGGAGGCAAAATGAAAACAACAATTAATAAAAGACGCAAGAGAAATGTGATTGTTATGAACGTTAAGAAACCTCAGTCAAAAGCTTATTTTCATTTTGGTGGACTTTTTACTTAATACACCCTGAAAAATGCTAGTTACGCCGAAGCATATAACAGACATGCTGGTTCACTCGAAAATGCGTGTCAGTGCCACACTTTGCGTTCTCTAGGTGTAAATATGACACGCATGTTAGAAGGTGGAGTAACGTTGGCAGAACAGGTTACTGAAAAATATTTTAGCATTTACTAGCCCTTCTTTCTTCTGCAGAACAGAAAATAAGATATTGTGAAGAATGTTGACAACCAAACAGCACCCCATTGACATTGACTTTTCTATGAACACAAAACCACCAAGACATTTCTTAAAATATCTTCTTTTATGTACAACAGAGGAAAGAGTCAAACACATGTTTTTAACAACATGAGAGTGAATCAATGACAGAATTGTAATTTTTTGGGTGAACTATCCCTTCAAGACCAGTCATTCAATTGACTCAGCAACTAGTGAATGCATGAAACTTTGTTCATCCCTACCCACCTCCAAGCCGATTTCCTTAGAGCAAAGTAATAATTAAACATGAAAGATAAATGATGAAATGTACTCAGTTACTAACGTGATACTGAAGATAAGGGAACGAGTACTGCGTAGCAGGACGCTATGGGGAAAACTCCTTTTTCTCCAATGACTGAAGCTTTTTCAATAGCGCCTCCAACTGCATTGGTGTGTGAAAAGTAAAATTTTAAACCAATGGCAGTGAAGCTGCACGGACCAATGGCGATGGCACCCGCCAAAAGGGGCGGGGCTTTACCAGACCGGGGACCCTCTGGTGCGATCACCGAAGCAAACAAAACACCCTTGGAGAGGACCGTAGGCTCTCATCGAGAGGCCAATGGTGCTGACCCCACAGCGCTGGCTGGGGGTGCCAGATCGTGTTGCCTGCCTGAGAGAGGAGGTCCCATCTAAGGGGAATAGACCATGGGGCTGCTACGAGCAGCTGAGACAGTTGAGACCAAGGCTGGTTCTGCCACAGTGGGGCTACAAACAACACCTTGTGCGCCTGTTCTCTGATCCTCCTGATCGTCTTCTGTATGAGAGCGATCAGGGGGAAAGCATAGAGAAGCAAGTTGGGCCAATTGTGGGCCAAGGCGTCCCTACTCTGCGAAAAATAAGTTGGGCAATGAGTATTGTCTTCTGAGGTAAAAAGGTTGACCTCTGCCTTGCCGAAGATTTCCCAGATTTGCTGAACCGACCTGGGGTGGAGCGTCCATTCATCTGAAGGGACATTGCTCAGAGAAAACATATCTGCTCCCTGGTTCAGTCTGCCTGGAACATGAGTTGCCCTCAGTGAGCGCAGATTGGACTGGGCCCATTCCAAGAGGCATAGTACCAGGGAAAAAAGGCGTCTTGAGGAGAGGCCTCCCTGGTGATTTATGTAGGATACCACCGTCATGCTGTCCGATCGGACTAAGACGTGGCGGTCCCGTAGGACTGGCAGGAAGTAGCGAAGAGCCAGCAATACTGCCTGCATCTCCAGGCAGTTGATGTGCAGGCTTCTTTCCTGATTTGACCAGTGGCAAAGGCCGGCTCGCCATCGCACAGAGTCTGTTCTGACCACCTTCCATCTGCATGTGGTGCCCAGGGGCACACCCTGCTCCAGCCAAGGGGGATCCTTCCAAGAGGCTAGGGCGGTTAGTCAGACTTGGTCCACCAAAGCGCTTTTGGCGGGTGCCATCGCCATTGGTCCGTGCAGCTTCGCTGACATTGGTTTAAAGTTTTACCTTTCACACACCAATAGCCGTGCAGTTTTCACTGCGCTATAGAAAAGGCTTCAGTCATTGGAGAAAATTTTGTTTTTCCCCATAGCCTCCTGCTACGCAGTACGAGTGAAGTATTGATAGGGAACTCCGAGTTATTTATCGCACGGCTTCCTGATAAACACCGCAAAGCTCGGAGCTTGGGTCCGACAAAGATAAAATCCTGAATTGATGCGCGCCACGTCACGTTAAACATAAAAGCCGAGCCATAAAAAGAGATCTATCGGCGAGATGGGTATCTCCATATCACAAGGATGATAAACACAGAACTCTTACCTGTTTTCCACATATAGTGCCTGTGCTTTGGGAATTCCAGGTCTGACTGCACTTGCATGGCAATGAGAGACACAGAGAGCAGCAGGTAGTTCCCCACATGCCATTTCCAGCCCGTTACACCGCAGTCATCTTTAAGAATCATAGTCCAGCCAATTGACATCCTGTCCACTTTTAGTCCTGAAACAACACAAAAGCAAGCAGACATAATGTTAGAAGGTGAATGCATCAGCCGTGATAAACAGCTCGAGGGAATCATTACGGTAATCACTGGTAGAAGTTTGACTGGTGATCCTTTGAGGGACGTGAAATCAAGTGCATGTGCTATTCACAACGCAGAATGATCAGGATCGCTCCGTCTAAACAACGCCATTAATAGCATGTTATTAAAAGTGTACGCAATGATGTGGTAAGTATCAAGGTAAACACAGGCAGAGCTTCGAGTCTTCCAGCCTTGAAATTATTGAAGGTATTAACACCTTTTTATTGCAACACGTTTAATTCTGTCTCTCGACGTTGTAATTCATATCCTTGGGGTGAAGGATTAGTACTGAATTGCTGGCTCTCCAAGCATATGAGCAGGAAATTTAATGCATATGATTTTCAATACACTTTCTCGCAGTTCTTTTCGAACAGCAAGTGTTCGA
The DNA here is from genome assembly GCF_947034865.1 of Barbatula barbatula. Classification (NCBI taxonomy): domain Eukaryota; kingdom Metazoa; phylum Chordata; class Actinopteri; order Cypriniformes; family Nemacheilidae; genus Barbatula; species Barbatula barbatula. The sequence goes on from NC_136772.1 coordinate 15,059,933, forward strand.
ACGCTGAACCATCTCAGTGCATCCGCGTGTTTCATCCCAGGGTGATTGATAGAAATCTACACCCCATTCAAATGGCAAAAAAAAACAATGGACCGGATCCACGTTACAGGCGCTCACATGTAATAAACTTTCCCATTGACAACCAAAATGGGAAAGTAACTCATTTAAACAGCTCAGCAGTGCAAACCAAGGTTATTCATTCGTAACAGCCCCTCGGCGAGATATGAGAAATGGGAGCCTCTATATTTTATAGCATCATTGTTTCAGTGATTGGACACAGCTCTGCATAGATCGGTGTATTACAGTATTATCTGAATTAAAATTTTGATTGATTTTTCTCTTATGGAGGGTGCACACAATGCATTACCTGCACACAATCTGTTCGAGATGGCTAGACAGAATCGGTGTATTGATGGATGAATTGCTATCAAACTCAAATGTGTGTTTGGAATGTGGAATTATTTTGATGTGATTTCTCGGGGAACGGCTGCAGCTCCCAATTGGTTTTTGGTTGATTTCATTTTGGAAAATTAGATTTTTATTTCATTGCTTCGGTGGTGTTTCTTCGGTGGGAAAATCAGATTTGAGAGGAATATGGTGAGAGGCATTGACAGTGTTGAAAAAAAGATCTCTTATCCTTTAACTGCCCCCACAAGTAAACGTCTTGATCAAATTAGTTCCAAAGAGGGAGTTTTGCTCTCTGAGAGGCTACAGCTGGTTGTTTGGGGGTTTGGGCCTTGGTCCATTTATTATTGATAGCGGATTTAATTTAGTGTTTGTATTTAGGTCTATAGATGATGTTGGCCTACAACCTTAAAAACCTTAAACCTACAACCTCTACCTTAAAACTTTTTGAAAATTCCCTGAAGCTGAAAGTTGAATTTGAACAAAATGCTGCATTGTGAGGAATAGAGAACTGTGGGTCAATATCTTGTAGCGGTTATGAGTAAATTCCAATATCTGAGATGTTTGTATAAACATAGAAATATCTAAAACGATTAGCCAAAGTGTAAATCACCTATCAATATTGCTGCCAGTCTCTTTCTTTGTTTCAACTGATTCACACTGATCTGACCAACTCAAACAAACATCATGTTTCTATTCCAGTCTCATCCATTCAACCTGTTGATCCAAACTCTAACAAATATTATTTTGGTGTATTACTTATAGGTCTTGAGTGCTTTACATTTACGCATTTGGCAGACGCTTTTATCCAAAGCGACTTACATTGCATTATCCTATACATTTTACATAGGTATCTGCAATCCCCTGGGATCAAAACCACAACCTTGAGCTACAGGAAAGCTTTATTTCACTAGAATAATGTAGTTTATTCATTTGTACCATGATCTCACATATGCAGATTGAACATGGTAAGCCAGTGAAAAACCAATGGCAACAAGCACCAACAAACAGCAACAGGAGCTTCACACTGCGTTTGTTGAATCACTGCAAATTTACCTAAAATGCATGCATGTTTTGAGACAAAGGCATAACAGTGATTTTGAAAGATTTTCTTGTCATGTCTTTGACTAACAGCAGTCTTAAATGTTTTACCCATTAACGATTAGCAGATTCAACAGTAAAACAATAAATCAATTTCTGATGTTTTATTCATGAAGGTTATTTTCTCTTCATCACACAATTTCAGTCTTTGGTCCCCTAAAAGGTATTCCACAAAGTCATTTCAATTATCCAAATACAAACAATTCCCTTATTTTTCCCTAAACTATCGAGTCACGCTCCTGGAAGGCTGCTAGACAGTTTAGCTGTTGTGTTAGTTCAGGTGTGTTGCTATACAGTAAACTTCACTACAATAAGGCTATACTTGTCAACATTAGTAATGGAATTAACTAACAACGACTAGTATCGTTTTTCAGCATGTGTTATTCCTTGTCAATGTAGTTAATGTCAGTGCAATTATTCATCTTACTTCAGCTACAATGTAAAATGTATTCATAAATGCTGAAATGAACATGATTTAAGATAAATGCTGTAGAAGTATTGTTCTTGTTCGATCATGTTAACTAATGAATTTAACAAATGTTTGCAAATACAACCTTAATGTAAAGTGCTACCATAAATTCGGTGTTGTCGCCCACCCAAAGATGAAATGGAGCCCCCTCCCTTATGCCAAAATGCTCTGTTCCAAAGCTATTTACGCCTCCTATAAATGGATAATATTAAGGCATATAAGAAAGAAATCCCAAAATGCACACTGAACTTATGTTATTTTGAAAACATTCCAACCGCATATCTATTGAGTAGCCTACCAAGGCCCTAACATGAACTACAAAAAAATATTTATTGTGGTCATACAAGAATAAGAATTTGTGGACAATGTTTAAATAAAAGGAAACATTTGCCTATTTCGTTCCCAGAGTGTATAAAATGTGAACACATTTTGCTAATTCTATTTATTCTTTCCTCTTTTAGATAAATTTGCTTATTGATTTTATTAATCTTGCTCTTTGTAAACAGGTTCCTCATCACAGCCCTGCCTTAATTGTTTTATGCTCATGATCTGTCCATAACAGCGTCGTCTTTTAATATCAAGCAGTGATGGATTTTAAAATTGCAACAAGAAATGAATCAAACGTGAGCACGATTTACCTAAAATGATGGAACTAATTAGCAAAGCGTGCTCACATTGTGGGAACAATTTTATCATTTTTTTCCTGAATGTATGTGCGGCACTACACAATTGAATCAGCTGTGATTGAATCATGTCTTATGTAAAGCGCTATTTGTGTGGTGGGAGTTGCTGCTTATGTCTTAGTTATGTACACTCTAAAAAAAATGACGGTTATTATATGTGAAACAAATTTACCCTAAAAAAAGAGTACATTTCAAAGCTGTGAAATCCATTAAATATAATGTTTAAATTGTGTAAATGTGTCATGGGCCAGGCAAGTGAAAACAGATAGCGGATTCAAATGCAGCTTTAAGTCCTTTAATACAGGTATATAACCAAAGTAACATAAAACAAGGAACCGGGAAGCAGATCAACATATCAAAACTAAAACTGATAAAAGTCAAAGACTAGGGCTTGCCAATAGAGGGTAGAAAGTGATGTTTTGGGACCCATGGGAATTCAGTAAAACAAACAAAAAAAAACTATGTTTTGCGTAGTTTTTGACTGTTCAAATCTATCAAACCATGAAAGGTGTTTTTATTGTGTAGCAAAAGTTGATGCAAGATGAAAGTTGAAGTTCATGAAAGGGGAAAATGCCAGTATTGACTGAGAAACTGAGATAAGCGGCAAAATCTGAATCCGCGTTCGGGATGAGCTGAGCTGTATTACTTTCTAAAATGCTTAACAAGGTTTTACGTCGAACCGGTGATCACACTGACTTCAACACGAGAGTCTGACAGCCTAACAAGTGTCCTACACACTATGACATCTCACACCCATCACTAGAGCACTCATGAGGTGTGAGGATGTGTTGTTTCATTCATTAACTAATTTGTTTGTTTGTTTATTGGTTTATTCATCTATTTATTAATTTCAACTTAAGTCAATTTCAGCACATTAGTAAATCCACTGTAAGCAGAGCGGAAAGTGTGCGTCGCTCTCCAGTGCTTTCTGCCGCCATGTTGGCGCCATTGCCATGGTGAATCTTAATATCGGAGCTCCATTTCAATGGCTTGTCGTAGTTGTGGCGCAAGAGTTTAACTCAAGGTAAGGTAAGTCTACCCAGAGTTGATAGAACTAATTCCTATGAATTCCTATGGAGGAAAATCACTTGCTTCCCTCCACCTGAGCCTCGTGCATCATAAAAACCACATGATTGCAAACAACTTCTTCGTCTTCTACTGGGGGTTTAATGGTGGATGGCAACCAACTAACTAAGTACATTCCCGCCACCCACTGGATAGGAGTTTGGAGCGCTGATAGGAAGTTCACACAACAACAAAAAAATAAAATTAAAATAAATAAATAAATAATAATAAATAAACTTATTAAATAACTGTTTTGAACATATTCTAAATCCTGTTTACCAATCCTATTTCCTTTAAATAAATTATTACTTCACAATAAATTCTTGTTTGATTAGTTTTATTTCCTTACAGAGTCTGTAATGACTTTATTTCCACACTCATAAATGCTTGACTGAGCTGAAACCTTGCTCTTTCATAAGCTTCACATCTTAAAAGCACATGTTCTACGGTTTCTAACAATCCACATTTCTCACAATTTCCATTTTCATGTTTTCCTATTCTATATAAACCCTGATTTAATAAACAATGTCCAATACGCATTATTGTTATTAAAACATCCTCTTTCCTGATTCCTTTTCTTGTATGCATTTAAAAAACCTGCCTTTTCTTCCTTTGTCCCATTCATTCTGCCACAATTCCTTTATTTAATTTGCTATTATCCCACTTACTTAATGGCTCTTCAATATCTGCCTGAGTATGTTTCAGGGCCTTCTTAGCCAGATAATCAGCCTCCTCATTTCTTTTCACTCCCTTATGTGATGGAATACACATAAAGTTGACCAAAATACCATATTCTCTAATTCTAAATAGACTGCTCATTATTTCATATATTATATCTTGCCTTGCTAAAGATGTTCCACTTGACAAACTATTTAGTGCTGACAGGGAATCTGAGCATATTACTGACTTTACTGGTTGTATTTCTTCTATCCATTGGAGCGCTGTAATTATTGCTATCAATTCTGCAGTAAATACAGAGATATGATCTGTTGTTCTTTTCTATATTTGTATACTGAAATGAGGGATATATACTGCTGCTGCTGTTTTCCCAGAGTCTGGATCCCTGGAACCATCCGTAAAAGTTTGTACTGCACCATAATAGGAAAGATCAATATAATGTTGTATACCTAGACCTTCTAACCCACTTAACTCATTACTATGTGTCATGATTCTCGTGGTGAGACACGGAGAGAGGACCCAGGTGCAGACAGCGGGTAAGGGGTTAACATATATTTAATAAATAATAAAACAAAGACCCACGTGGGGGTAACATAACAAAACATGGGAATATAATGACAAGACAGAACAGGACTAAAACTAACTACACATAAACAAGACTTGACTAAACTGTTGACATAAACTACAAATAACTAAACTCACACAACACAGGAACTCACCACACAAACCACAATGAACCAGCACAAGACAGAAGACACAAGGGCATTAAATAAGGGAGCAAATCAAGAGGGAAACAGGTGTAGGCATTAATCAATAACGAGGTAACAAGAGGATGGGAACAATGACGAGACCGGAGAGAGTATGGAAGGCCATAAGAACAATAATTGTCTCTCTCCACATTTAACATGAGGTTCTGTCATGATCCTGCCACTAAACCAAGAGAAACATGACATGATGCAGCAGAATCATGACATAAGCCTCTCCTAAAGGAGCAGCAACCTGATGCTCCTCAAGGCACAAACAAGACAAGACAGACTGTGACAATGGCAACATAATACAACATGACAATACAATAAATCAAAACGGGCAAGCACAAGAGTCCAAGGGAAGGGGCACACAAGAGTCCAAAGGGAAGTCCAAACAAGGGCTGACACGGACACGATAGCCGGCATGACAGGTACCAGACACAAACAGGATATCCGGCAAACACGAACGGGACAGCAGGCAGACACGAAACAGGGTAGCCGGCAGACACGGAACAGGCATGCACCGGGCTGGAATGGCCGCATGCACCGGGCTGGAATGGCCGCATGCACCGGGCTGAAATGCCCGGCTCCGCCGGGCGGGAATGCCCGGCTCCACCAGGCGGGAATGCCCGGCTGCACCGACCTGGAATGCCCGGCTGCACCGACCTGGAATGCCCGGCTGCACCGACCTGGAATGCCCGGCTGGGGATCGGTTGCAGGCAACAGGATTCCGGCAGCTTCGACCCTGGAGGGAAGACCGGCGGTCTCAACCCTGGAAGGCAGTCCGGCGGTCTCGGCCCTGAGCGGAAATCCGGCAGTCTCAACCCTGGTAGGGAGTCCGGCAGCCCCGACTCAGGAGGGAGTCCGGCATTCTCGACCCTGGAAGGGAGTCCGGCAACCTCTAACCCTGGAGGGGAATCCGGCAGCCTCAACTGCTGCCACAACGATCCCTCTGTCTGCTGGGTCCGATTAGGGCTGGTTCATTCTGTCATGATTCTCGTGGTGAGACACGGAGAGAGGACCCAGGTGCAGACAGCGGGTAAGGGGTTAACATATATTTAATAAATAATAAAACAAAGACCCACGTGGGGGTAACATAACAAAACATGGGAATATAATGACAAGACAGAACAGGACTAAAACTAACTACACATAAACAAGACTTGACTAAACTGTTGACATAAACTACAAATAACTAAACTCACACAACACAGGAACTCACCACACAAACCACAATGAACCAGCACAAGACAGAAGACACAAGGGCATTAAATAAGGGAGCAAATCAAGAGGGAAACAGGTGTAGGCATTAATCAATAACGAGGTAACAAGAGGATGGGAACAATGACGAGACCGGAGAGAGTATGGAAGGCCATAAGAACAATAATTGTCTCTCTCCACATTTAACATGAGGTTCTGTCATGATCCTGCCACTAAACCAAGAGAAACATGACATGATGCAGCAGAATCATGACACTATGTTGTACTTCATGCAATTGAGTGTCAATCAAAGGCATTGGAAAAAAAACAAGGAGGAATTGCAGAGTTAACCACAGTGGGAGCAATATTAATGTTACATATACCCAACTTCTGTGCTTCCTTATTGGCATTTTGCAAAAAACCTATACACAGAAACTAACAATATAACTTGACAGACCTGGAGGAACTAATTAATACAAAAAATAACAAATGAAATAACATAAAAGTCCAAAATAACAGGGGAAACACATAACAAAATGTAAGCAAAAAAATTATTAACAAACATTTTTTATTATAATTAATAAAAAATATGAAGTTTATATTAAAATATAATTTGTTCATTAAATAATTCTATTATTTACGCTTCACTGATAATACAATATGACTTTTTTAATATTACCTGTTGGACTTATTTTTTGATTATCAAGTTTGATAATATTGTTTAAAATCGGTTAATATTTAATATCAGAGTTTTGTTTTTAGGTTTGTTAGGTCTTATTCATATTTTAAATCAAGATTTTTTGTTTTATGTTAATGTTTATATTAAGTTTTTAAAATTTTTGCTATATGTTTTTGTCATTTTATTATTTATTTTAATGTTGCTATTTAAGCAACATTAATTTGTTTTATTTTTATTTTATTATTATACATTTAATGCCTTAAACTTATTTACATTTCTGATGCAACATTTTTATTTTTTGTTTATTTTACGTTGTTTCAATGATTCTTTGGACAATATTCTATTTGATTTCAATAAAAAGAACGTTTTCAAAATTTTAATTCTAGTAAACTCAAATACCGTTGGTTCAAATAACTTTTTATTTTTGTCATATTTACTAAGCCACATGTTTTATTTTAGTGTATAACAATTTTTATGAGGAACTTTCAAGAATGAAGAGTTGAAAAACCCATAACGGATACAGGCAGTAAACAACGAGGTAGCTCTGTTTATAAGTTATATACACATAGCTACTGCACAAACACACATACATAGACCTCCAAATAGTAAATATGCCACACACCTACAAGCTGGCAAATACAGAAACACAAATAAATGAAAACATATCAAAGCAAAAAAATATTTACAGTGAAGATTAACAAAAGGTTACAAACACTGGAGCAAACATTAGTGTACCGGGAGAAAAACACTCCCTGTGATGGACATGGCCTTTCCTGTAGCCTGTCTGCCGCAGGGAGGACGTGAATACCGATGCACCTTGCCGCGTACGCATGTCACCAGCTGCAGCTACTGTATCCTAGAAATATTGTGCGTCAAAGTCCTGCGCTGCTTTTCTAGAATAACTAGGTCAAACAAAGCTTGTGGGCTCAGACTGGAACACAGTGTGCAGTCTTAAGAACCTGAGAGAGTTTCTCATCTCCAGGACTCGTGACACTCACTTAATAGTTTCTCAAAAAGCGCACAGTTTCCATCTTTAAGCACAGCATCGGCTGTAGGATACGTGGCATTATGATTTCGAACCATCAGCCGGGAATGCAGATCTATCTGTAAACAGGTGGGTGGGGTAATTAACCCTCCATTATCCAACGCTGTGTAACGTGCGTCTGTAACAGGTCTGTGGCGGCTTCAGCCAGCGGATCTCTGCAGGACATTACCAGCTCTGACAGCAGAGGAAACAAAAGCTCTTCATCCTGTTTGGTATTACACGGATGTGCATTTCCGTCGCTCTAATTTCCATACAGTAATGCGTCCAATTGGCATACGTTTGACAAACCAAGCTAATCTTTAAATATTACCCTGTATGTCTGCCTGCTTTAGTTGTCCTTACAGAAAAATTTTAGTTTATTATGCATTTCCCTCTACTGCATTAGCGAGTACAGATTTTCACGAAAGAATTCACAAAACAATTGAGGCATCTTGCACAGTTTCCAAAAATACAGATTTTGTCACGATTTATCAACTCTCATGTTGTTCAAAACCTGTACATGCCTGTTTCTTCTGTGGGACAAAAAAGAAGATATTTAAATGTCTCAGTGGTTTTGTGTCCATGAACGTCAAAAGGGGATAGTGTTGTTTGGTTACCAACATTCTACAAAATATCTTCTTTTGTGTTCTGCAGAAGAGAGAAAAAAATACAGGTTTGAAATGACATGAGAGTGCGTGAATGATAAAATAACTTAAATTTTTGGGTGAACTATCCCTTTAAGGCAAAATATTAAACATGCAAAATCACCACATTCTATGTAAGGGATAATGTAAGCAGCCAGAAATGAGCCCCGACAGTGTGATCAGGACCCGATGCGAGGCGGAGGGTCTAGTATTACACTGAAGGGGCTTATTTTTTGATAACAGCCAGCTGCTTGTTATCTCGCTTATTACACAGGTACTTGCCATATGAGAAAAAAAACATGAATTAAAGATATTTTATTCTATATTATTAGATAATTTGACCTAATGCAGATCTTCCGTGAGGAGAAGCCGTTTACTTTTCGGTTTTGAGGTCAGAAACGACGTTCAAATGTCACGAATAGGCAATTTGGTATGATCATTTGTGAATATAATGTCATATATGTTATTAAAAGATTTATATTTAATTTGTCAAAAAAACCTGTCAAAATGATTCGCAGCATCCGTTTTACCATTTGTTATTAGTTTTGAGAGTTATCTGGGAATAACGAACTTGCAAATGTTGTGATTGGCCAATCAGAATCAAGCATTCCAATGAGTAGTATTAAAGGAATAGTTCACCTTAAAAATGAAAATTCTTTCATCATTTACTCAACCTGTTCACCCACCTCATTTTGTCTCAAATGTGTCACCAAAAACCGTTGGCCCACATTAACTTTGTATTTACACAAAACTAATGCAATTCAATGGGGACCAACATTTTTTTGTGTGTTTTTAAAAAAGGTTTGAAATGACAAGAGGGTGTGTAAACGATGACATTATTTTCATTGTGAAGGTTAACTTTTCCTTTAAAACCCAATAATCTTATTGCAATCATATTCAGAATATAACTGAAAATTGCCTGTGCAAATTGTGTTCAGTGCAGATTCTGTGAGTGCATTTATAACATTGCCTATTTTGCATGAATCACAAATATCAGACAGAAATCAATCTTTACAACTTCCAGATTTTTTCAAGGCTGAAAATGATGTTCGCCACAGTGCAGCTACTGAGTGATCCTACTTCAGAAGAACAATACAATAATCATCAGCTCTGTAAAATACAATTATACTTCAAAACCGAAAAATATATGCACAGTGAACACAGTTTTTATGTCAGGTTTTCTTTTTTTCAAGAGGTGCAATCAGCTTTCGAAATAATAAGACATAATGCAGCAGCCAAGGTCTACCTCGAATTGTGGTTTATTCTGCAACAAGCGACACTCATTCAAAGTATCGCTGAGCCTTCTCTTCTGCAGATGACCCAGAAGAAACTGGAGCTGCAATTCCAAATAATCATTCCTACTGTATAACTCACTTTCAAAGTAAACTTTGAGCACATCTGAGGCAAAGACTAAAAGAGACCTTGTAATTTCTATGTTCAGTAATATTTGAATGCTTACTTTATAAAAACGACTGTACCTTTCCAGTGTGACATTCATTACAAAGAACATAATAGTCCAATTATTATATAACTAATGAAGAAGTCATATGTTGGGATAAGTCCTCAAAATTGCTCGCCTTGTTAAAGCTGTCTTATAATTGAATGAATAGATGTGACACACAGTGAGCATTGGGACCCAAAATGGCACTTCATTAGTTTTAGTTAAGCAAGCAAAACTTGTCAGACACCTCTTGCACTATACAGTACCTCAAACCATTACAGGCTCAAGGAGACAGTGAAGATGCTCGTGCCCAAACTGGAGAATTGGTCAAATAGGCTGACGGCACAGTGGTGTCTACCTGAAAGCGAAGGCTGGAACTCATCACTTTTAGCTGTGACAGTAAGGTAAACAGCTGGATAGTTGAGGCCTGCTGATGTTGCTGGCAGCTGAATGCTCCTCAGAAGCTCTCTGTGACAATAGGACAGCAGATGAACACGGTCTTTCGTCCTTTCCCTGATGCATCATCTGTTGGCTAATCTTCGGTGGCTTCCCCTCGGGAAGATCAGTGCGTGAAAGATGCGTCTGTCACACCATCACTGGCCGGCCGTAAGATCCGATAACCCTTTGGCGATTGCAGGATGTAGTGTCCACTGATGGAAATTTCGCCCAGGAAGAATCCTGAAGCCAGAATGACTGAAAAAATAAACAAAAGAAAGAGAAAGAAAGACTGTGTTAGACAAAAGAAGTGAAATGCAGCTTAAAATCTGCCCTTAAAGGCAGTGAGATGTCCTACATGGATGACTAGATTACAACCAGCAGAATACAAGAAAGTTTTGCTTGGTTAAGCAAATTGTCGCTGTCGGGCAGAGCTGCTCCAAAACCACTACTTATTTTTCAAAAATAATTAAACTGTGTTGTTAAAGTTGACAAGCCGCTTTTGATACTTTTCATTGGTTAAACATCTCCAAAACCCACAGACAAACATGGGATGGCCAATGGTAATATATAAAAAAATGAAGATACAAGGTTTCCGCCAAACAGCAAGAATACAGTCCTTTATAAAGAGACATGGCATGGAAAACGGAGGGAGGGAACGAGACGTTGTGAGGGACTGACTGGGGTTTGATCTTGAGAACCTACCTTCTCCGAGAAAATTAATTAGACACAAGAGTGCTACCGTAATCTTCCAGTCACATAGTATTGGTCAAAGAGCTGCTCGGAGCTTCTTAGGCTCTGTGTGCGGTCCAGATAGAGGCGCAGTGCACGTACTGGACACAACACATTAGAGGCAGGGTCTTCCTCCCCTGAGGGGAGCGCCTGCAGGTTCACCACCTGGTCCCGGAAGGGAGTGGTGGGAACCTTGGGCACGTAACCGGGACGGGGTCTCAAGACAACGTGAGAATCGCCGGGCCCGAACTCTAGGCACCCTTGGGACACGGAGAATGCCTGTAGGTCCCCCACCCTCTTGATGGAGGCGAGCGCTGTCAGGAGTGCAGCTTTCATCGACAGATGAGGAAGACCAGCAACTCCGAGGGGCTCAAAAGGGGCCGTACCAAGGGGCTGTACCAAGGCCCTGCAGGACCACGTTAAGGTCCCAAGAGGGTACGGAACGCGGTCGAGGAGGATTCACCCTTCTCGCGCCCCTGAGGAACCTGGTGACCAGGTCGTGCTGACCGAGAGACTTACCTTCCACGAGATTGTGATGCGCGGCAATAGCAGCAACATACACTCTCAACGTGGAAGGGGAGAGATTACTCTCAAATCTCTGTTGTAAAAAAGCCAGCACTGACCCGATCAGGCAACTCGGGGAGAACAACATGCGCAAAAAAGGTGTCAGCCCGAGTAGGGGGACAAATCCAGGTGGGATTACCACCGGCGGGGAGGTCACAGATTCACCAATCGGGAAATCATGAGTGAGGAATTCAACACACGGGACGACCCAGAGGGGAGTCCTACGTATGGGGCACTAGTCCTAGTACAGGGGTCTACCTGAGCAGGAATGACTCTACCTATACCGGACCTGGTTCCAACAGACGGCTCCGCTCCGTCTGTTACCAAATGGCAATGCTTAGTGATGGATGGAATGCCTATACGTGGCCACTCAGCATGCTTTATCCCCAAGCAAGTGACGCAGGTATAATGGCCGTCAGACTCCGGGATGAGTCTGTCGCATCTGAGACATGCTCGTAGCCGGAGGGACTTACCTCTTGAGGTCTGTAGCCTTCTGCCGAAACGCCCAGGGGAAGTCCACCGAAAGGAGAAGTCCGCTGCTCCGCATCGTAAATCCAGCAGGTTTAAAAGAGTCTCGAAGTCGAGTAACGCGTAACGCGTGTCGCATGTAGCAAACACACAGGTTCCGAAGAACAAAGGATGAGTGAATGACCGCCGCCATATTCCTTTATACCCGTATGTACGGGGCGGAGACTGGCGTGTGCGTGCCATTCGCCAAGCCCATTGGCGTTTTATAATTAATTATCTCGGAGAAGGTAGGTTCTCAAGATCAAACCCCAGTCAGTCTCTCACAACGTCAAGAGACCGACTGAAGGGGAACTGCATTTTCCTCGCACAACCTGAGGATCCTCATATTCCAAAAACAGATTATAGTGCTAATGTTAGAATGATGAACACATTATCAGATGACTGTCCACATGAATATATCAGTTATTTTTGTATTCAGAAATTTCAGAGGGGCTTTTTGCTTAAGATTGGACAATTTCACTTAGGTTGAGACAAGCACTTTTTCTCCATCCATGCATGTATGGGGCTTTATTCAGTGAGTAAATACTGTGCAAATGCTCATGCTGTAACCATTCAGCACCATTCATTTTATAAGGTAAATGTAAAGAGATGCAGATTTTTTGTATTTGTCCTGAAGCATTTGAAGTTAATTGGAAAAACACAATTGAATTATTTTCAGGTGATATTTAATAAAATAAATTGAATTAATTGAGCATAAAATTCCCACTGTATACGTTTAGATAAATGAATGACAGTGAATTAATTAAATGAATTAATTTAATCCACACAATTAATCCAACAACTTTTTGAATGCACACACACAAAAAAAAGATCATCAGATGGTTCTAGCAAGATCCAACCGGTCTCGCAAGAACACAATATCCTCACTCAATTGGCATGATGGGGTGCTGGGCTCGAAATTGCAAGCATTTTAATTGCATTTGCATATGACAATTCTGTTAATGCTAAAATGTAATCTACTACACTGCAAAATGTAAAATTCAGGTAATACAATTGTAAAAATGAATACGAAAAATTCCTTCATATTAATACAGTACAGAAAATCTCTATTTTTACGCATTTATTTTAGAGTGTACTGTGAGCAGAGCCACCGTGACCAACCCGGCCATACATCAACATGATTTTCCATCCCTAAAATTAAAGAAAACAATACTTTTTTTCTACTATAGTAGCCAATGGTGCCTCAGAACTGTTAGTTGTTAACATTCTTTCAAACATCTTTATTGTGTTCAACAGAACAAAGAAATGTATACAGGTTTGGAACAACAGAAGGGTGATACATTTTGTTGGGATGGAATATCCCTTTAAATACTTCTCAAAGTTGAGCTTCATTAATATTCAAAAACCACCAATGCAACATGCATACATTTTTCTAATAATCTTCAATTAAATATTTTAATAAATTATGTGATATCAATATCCAAAGTTAGACATCACTTTTGGTCTCTAGTTAGTTTCTTGCTGGTTCAGGCTGATTATTCGATGATCCAAGCTTTAGTTGGTATGACCAGCTGTTAGCCTGTTTGTTACTTGTCCAAGATGAACTAACAGCTTGGATCAACTACAAACCATCTACTGTTCCAAACCACAGCGCCATTGTGCCTTATTGCGGTACAAGTTCTAAAAATAAAAATCTGTGATGGTAAATGTATCATATCTATGAGGCTCTTAGCATGCGAATAGTCTTCAGTCTGGATCATTTCATAGCATTGTCTTATTATAGGTTATTGTGTGGTTATTGTGGCAGTTTATCGGCTGTCATCCCCCATCTACGGAAGCCGTGAAGTGCCAAACAAAACAACAAATCGCAAAATGCAACACCAAATCTGAAAACACATTAACAAACCATAAAGCACAACAACAAATCCGGAAACAAAATAACAAATCAGAAAACACAACGACAAGTCAGAAAACACAACGACAAATCCGGAAACAAAATAACAAATCAGAAAACACAACGACAAGTCAGAAAACACAACGACAATTCGGTCAAACCGGAAAAGGTAGGTCTTTTGTGTGACCGGGTAGTTACTGCTGATTGGACGGAACCCCTGTCAATCAAGATAAACAGTCAGGTGTGTTTTTTCATAGAAAATAATGGAGTTTGTTCAGCACTACTTTCAAGAAGGACATTCATATGGCGTGATTCTAGATATGCTTCTAAACATATCATGATATTAAGATCAGCTTGCGCTCTATTGAAAGACACCTCAAGAATGCAGGTTTATTCAGACGAAAAAACGATTCCCTATTAATCGATGTCATGAATGCTTTCAGAGCAGATGCAAAACACCAAATTTGAACCCACAATAAGGATAATACATTATATATTTGTGTACACTGACGCCAGCTACTTCTTGTTATTCTGTGCCGCTAGCTACAGAACAGTACTTCCTGTTTATCTTGATTGACAGGGGTTCCTTCCAATCAGCAGTAACTACCCCGGTCACACAAAAGACCTACCTTTTCCGGTTTGACCGAATTGTCGTTGTGTTTTCTGACTTGTCGTTGTGTTTTCTGATTTGTTATTTTGTTTCCGGATTTGTCGTTGTGATTTCTGACTTGTCGTTGTGTTTTCTGATTTGTTATTTTGTTTCCGGATTTGTCGTTGTGTTTTCTGACTTGTCGTTGTGTTTTCTGATTTTGTTATTTTGTTTCCGGATTTGTCGTTGTGTTTTCTGACTTGTCGTTGTGTTTTCTGATTTGTTATTTTGTTTCCGGATTTGTTGTTGTGCTTTATGGTTTGTTAATGTGTTTTCAGATTTGGTGTTGCGTTTTGCGATTTGTTGTTTTGTTTGGCACTTTACGGCTTCCGTACCCATCAGAGACACTAAAAACAGTGAAGAGACAGAGCTGTGCTGCATCTGGTTGACGTTCAATGATTACCTGTCAACACGGCATGCAGGACCGGCTAGCTCATCCTGCTCATTCTTTCGTTCTATTAACACCGCATGCCCTCCTTCCCTCGCTCTTCTCTCTAACCCAATGCCACGTATTGCCTTTCAATGCTATGCTCTACCTCCCTCAACCAACTTTGACCTCAGTCTTATTTCCAAGGGCTTTTAAGTGCCCACCATAGTGTCCAATATGGTTTTCTGAACTTCAAGAATGTGACATGCTTCAGTCTGGCCGACAGCAAAAAGAAAGAAGTAGAGCCGCAAAGGAAAAGCCGGATCGATTCTGTTCATGCGATTTCAGTCACACTCCAGTGGTGGGGAGATAGCACGAAGGGATCTGTCTTTCGACGTTGCTTCTTACATTATAAAAATCTTCACAGAGAATGGTGGCTTCAACTTTCTGCCGACTCAATTTTGCATGTTTATGCGCCTCCTGAAGATTTAATTTCCAACTAGCTCTCCAATCCTCCATTTCATCTTTCATTTGGAATAAAATAAGTTCTGCTGGCTTGGCTTTTTAAAATGAGAGGATCTTGCTTGTTCTCACACTATAAAGCCTAAGTCTGATCACTTCTTATTTAATCTATGCCAATTCTAATGCAAGCACAACATGTTCAATGTAGCAGACGGATTGAATGAGTGACATAATGGAATTATTGATGTGAAGATGAAAAAGCACGTTTTTAAATGAGGTTTCTCTACTTTGGACAGCATTGAGAAGCTCAGTTACAACAGTGAAAATGAATCACTGTCATGTACTGTCAAAGTACATTTAATTTGGGTACGGCGTAAACAACAGACAGTCATTCGATACAACCACCAAATCCCTCACAGACAGACTTTTCATTCAGTCCTGAAAATCTATTCTGGTAAATCTCCCAGATAATGTAGATCTCCCTCACCAACCCAGAAAAATCAATTAAACGGCCAGAGATCACGGGAAAATGCCATTACACTTTATCAGTTTGCTGGGAAGTCAGCTCCGGAGACGAGCAGAGTACTGGAGGGGTCAGGGTTGTGAGACCCTTAAACCCAGCGGGCCACTGTCATCCTGTCGCCATTGACCGGCCCTCTTGCAAGTGCTTAGACATGGATGGTTAAACAAGTGTAGGTAAGGGTCGGGTCACGCTGGACTTGATAGGCTAAGGTATGAGGAGGGAATTCATATGAGGATGGATGGTACTTAAGATCAAACTGAGAACCGGAAATAAACATTGTGTGTAAGTGGTATGGAGAAGTTGTCTCTCATAACGCTTCATTGTGTCACATTATACCAAAAAGAAGCCACGGTTCATTATATATAATCCCATTTCCAGGTTTCCTGATAACACATACAGCAAGCATCTCAGTAAACTAATATAATGTATTACATCCAGTATAGCATAACTGTCAAGATGTCGTTCTTTCAAAACAATTAAAGGCATCCAAATGAAGTTACATCGGTAATGCATTGGGAGAACAAGTAACTGTTATTTAGTACAATGAACACTATAACAGAGTAAAATGTTTTTTGTGCTTTTACCATTATATGTAGCCTTATTACTCTGCCAGACGGTAAAGAAACATACATTTAATTATTTTCCCCCTGTAAAATAACACATTTCCTTTGGTTTTTCTTGTAAATCTTTTCTGTAATATGATGTTTTTTGACCACATATCAAACGAGGACGGTAAAACATCTCGAAAAAAAACATGAATTTTCTGGCAGCTTGGCCACCAAAAATATCTAATATTTATAGTAAGTTTTTCTTTTTTTTATTGTAAATAAGCTGTTTTATTCTGTAATATGTTTTGATCAGAAAACAGTAACATTTTGTAGGATTACAGTTTTTGGGACATTAGACGTGAAAAATGAGAGGAAAATTTGGTGAAAATACAGGTTGTCGTTGAAAGGGCATTCCACAACATACTGAAGGTCAAAGCGGGAACCAATGAAAATACAGAAGAGCCAGCATTCCCTAGTAGTCCTTTCCCAGCTGCGTGGGATTTTAAACCGTTCACACCTCATAAGGATTGTGTTTTATACACATTAATTTCAGCATAACAGAGAGAAATGCAAATGCATCCCTCATTAAAGTAAAACCTGTCTATTTTACTATATGGTGGCTCACAGCTACAGCATGCTACAGTCTCTTGAAGTAGGCCGAATTGTAAATCTGACACGAGCTAAGAAAATTGATGGATACAATTAGCTTTGTCGACTAGCATATGCTTTGCTCCCAGAATTCAAATTGGTATGATTAATTGTGAGGCAAATGCGTTCAGACAGGCGGACTTTAAAGAGACAAGGCTGCTGTATAGAGTTTAAACATGGATGGACTTACAGCTTTACTGCATGAAATCAATTTCACCTAAATATGATAAGAAATTAATTTTGAGACAGCTTAATCAAATAGTCTGCCTTTTCAATTAATCTGATGAAAACTCTTTCTTAACTAGGCACCGTTAACAATTGCATGCAAGTGTGTAAACAAGTAGTCCCTGGACAGCAGATTATGTTAAACAGAACAGCGGGGAGGGAAAACTTCATCATTTACTATTAACTACTCCATTTGGAGTCAAACGTGACATTTAAGTCTCAGCATCTGTCTGAAATTGATCAATGTCCTAATGTCATTAACTAAACCAAATTTCATCAATTTCATTGGATTCATAAAAGTTTTCCGAAAAGTTGTGTAAGTATTACTTCACACTTGCTGAGTACATTTTTAAAAAAGCAAGCTAGTCTTCTTCTTTAGACAAATTTCTTAAGAGAGCCATTTCAGATTGCTATCAATCTTTAGTTGCCAGGCAATTTTTACACCAAGTAAATAACTTTTTATAAAGATTTATAATTGAAGGATTATTTTTTCCTTCTCTCTCCCTCTATATGTTACAGCCTATGACTAAACCTTTCTATTTATCTGAACAGGAGATTGTTCCGTTTGGTCTGAGAACATGGAGTGAACAATAGCTTTAATGATTGGAGCAGCATGTCCTCACCGCTCGCAGAAAACAGCTGAAATTCACAATTGAACTGATGTACCAATACTAAACCACTTTGCCTGCATTGAATGCTGATCTGAAAATAAGGTATTGTTGGGGGGGTAGATATCTGCAGGTCGATCTTTATCTCCATCTGCATGAAGCAAAATTCCTGACTCTGTGTTCTTATCATAGAATCCCAGTTGGACTGCAACAGGTTTCCTAATCCCAGTCAATGCTTTCATTCTTTTGAATGGACAGAGAAAAGCTTGTGGCAAGCCATTGATTACACAAGTCCTTTTGTCTGTTTTTCCGTGCTGTTTGAATACAGCTGTGCAATATCATCGATGAAAAAAGTCACAAATGGGAGCTCTTTAAACTCACCTGATGTCTTTGAGACTAGAATGAGATTAAATGGAGACACCTGTTGGAGTCTCCTGTGTGAATTTGTCTCATCTTGTGTTTTCCAAAGCAATTTACCTCATGTACTTTCACAATCCCATAAATAAGGTCAAATGAAATGGGATAGTTCAACCAAAAACTACTTTTTCTTCATCATTTAGTCACATCATATCATTTGAAACATGTAGTTTATGATTTACACAAACAAAGATATTTTGAAGAAAGTTGGTAAGCAAACAACACTGGCCCCCATTGTATGGACATAAAACCACGAAGACATTTCTAAAAATATCTTCTTTTGGGGTTCACAGATAAAAGAGTCATATACAGGTTTTGACTGACATTTCAGATATACAGAAATGTGTGAATACCTCAGTGGTCAGTGGCGCAAAAAGTGGGTATGCGCTATATGCGGCGCATGGGGGGCCGCACCATGGGGGGCGCCAACGCGATGGTTTAAAAAATGTGAAATAATAAAAGTTATATACATTTTTATAAAATGCATATATTATTGTATATATAAAAAGTTATATACATTTTAGAGGACTAACAGGCTAGGCAACACCGGTGCCCTCATAAGATTGCATCATATAATTTATTTAGACATAGAAGGGTAATATCGCGAGTGGGCGGGGCACCGTGAGTTACGTTAAGTACGCAGTAACGTTAGTGAGTTGTCGTTGAAATTTGAATTTGAAAAAGATGGATAAACCAAAGAAGCCTTCGGGGGCTAATAATAGTAAAAGAAAGATGGAAAAAGGAGATGGCCTGTCAAGGGATGCGACAGCAGCTAAATACGTGGATGGTGAAAGGCAACAGGTAGGATTTAAAATGTGACGTCTATTCTGACGTCACCCGACCGTGGAATCATGAATAGATTTGCTACCAAACTTGGAGGCTTGCAAATATAAATATTGACTGGCAAGTGTTTGCTAACTTAATGCAAAATAATGTTGCTGCTGATATCTACATTTATATTTTGGTTAAACCCTATTGTACCAATGCCATGCATGAAATATCTCAATTTTATTAAAGTAAAATAAGAACTGGTAAATATAAGGTAGCACGCACAATAAATGACTGGAAGCTGGAAAACATTCCTTATGCAATAAGGCTGGTTTATCATGGATTTTTTTACCATTAGCTTGATGTTAGCAATGCTATGCTGTCAGACATACAGGCTACTTTACATCTGCTGGGTGACATGGAAGCTGCAAGGGCCACATTTCTCCTTCTTTAAAGATCTGTGCTATATGTGTGTGTATGTATGTATGTATGTATGTATATATATATCAGCACAGACCTTTAAACAGAGAGAGATGTCACTCCTGTAATTACTTTTCTATATGTATGTGTGTGTGTGTGTGTGTGTGTGTGTCATATTTGTACTTTTTTAAATCCCAAATGTTAATGTAATTTCTACAGCAGCACAACCTTACTGCATAATAGTTGTCTTATCTGATGCCATCCCTAGGATGATTTAAAAATTGAATTTAGGCTGCTATATTTAACAGCAAAGTTCATTTTATTCAGGTGTGAGGATGGTGGATCAGGAAAGACTTTGGAAAGCAACAGGTAGGTCTAACATTAGGTGGAAGTGTAGAGGGAGCTTGATACCAACTTGAGACTTGATACCAACAGATTAATTTCTTAATATTATGAATATGGGAAAGGTAGGGGTGTAATGGTTCACAAAATTCAGGGTTCGGTTCGATACGATACACTTGTCACGTTTCGGTACGGATCGGTACATTTTAGATACGGCAAAAAGAAAGAAATGGCAGAGAAATTTCCATGAATACATTTTTATATATTTGTGTCCATATACCATATAATTATGGTAGGCTTACAGTAGCTGTCTGATATACTTTTAAAATAAACCTTTATTATTTCAAGCCCATACATGATGATGTCAGGCACACTTTTTTATTTAGCAGGGGGAGCGCCAAAACTGTTTCTGCATACCCCCCTAACACTGAGTAGTTGCGCCGCTGTCAGTGGTTTATATGTATTTATAATGTAGGCCTATATAAACTGTAAATCAATTTGGATTAGCTTGTCAATGCATAAATGTCAAATCCAAAACCAAATAATCAGAACTATCAACAAGTGTCTTTATCCTGCCTGATTTTATTTCTCCTCCTTTTACAATATCTTTTAGAAGAAACGTCAAACGCAAAGTTGACACTTGAATAATCTTAATGGAGAACTCCATTAAGTCTCCTGAACTATGAAAAAGTAACCTAGAGCAATAAAACGTTTCCTCTGGGACGGCAATACAATCCTCACACTCCATTTGACTTTCTCCTTTAGTCTATTAATGGTTATATGAAGGATATTCTCATTGTGATGACAGAAAGCAGCCAAGTGTAACAATTCTAATGATATGGGTGTCAAATATGCCAAGCAAGAAGCCAACATGATGTGTGGTCTTCATTAGCTGCCATTAAAAGCTTTAAGCTGTGAAAGTCAAAAACAGACTGAAATAATGAGGGGCCGAGAGCAGGTGCCAAGACGGACGAAAGCGTGACGTCTCCTGAAGAACTTGTTAAAAAATAAAAGAGCGGTATGACACATGAGAACAAACAGCTGGAGCCCTGTCAGGTGAGGGGACAGTGATCCTGTCAGCACATGAGAAAAGGACTTGTCAGCGCTGATTTTAATTGGGCGCTTTTGAGGTGGCTGGTTTTATCTAGGAAGTAGAAAGCGTCTACCTTCAAGTGGCAGAGGAGGCAGTACGCAAAGGAAAGCAGAGAACATCCAGACAGGAAAGCAGAAACCAAAAATAAATGATCCGCTCACTCAGAATTGTGATAACTGGAAAGGGAAGGCAGCGAGGACGAAGGAGCGAGCCGGTGTGTGACAAGAGAGACGGTTGCTCCAAACCGAGTGAGTTGCCTATGGAGGCAGCATTTCAAGGCATCATAGATGTGAGGCATTTAATTAAGCTGTCCCCTAAGGCGCCTTGTTGACATTAGCATCACATGTGTCCTTTTCACAAGAAAAAAGGTTGCCGTGTGATTAAATTGGAAGGAGAAATAAACCAAAGATTGCAGATAAGTTGTTGATTAAAAGTACGTTCAAAATGATAAATATATTTAACAAGACATGTAGTGGTGAAATGTCATTTATTACAAAAAATTCCAAATAACAAAACAAAAGCACCCATATCGACTTAAAGTGCGTTCTTGGAAAAATGAGTTTTAAAAAAACGTTGCACATTATGTGAGAGTGCACAGAATTGTTCGTACTTTTGAAGCTTTGGTGTGTTGACTTTATATATAATTTTAAAAGTAAAAAGTTGCAATCCGTAAAATCGCTATCTCTCAAAATTGCAAGTTACTTTACTTTATATGGGATGAAGTCAAAATGCATTTCTTGGCTATTTTACCTGACAGCTTAAATTACAAATCATTATTATATTGGCACTGCTCTTGGATGTCCAAATTCGCTGTTTTTCGAGAAATGGAAAAAAACACTGTAATTTCTAAATGATTGAATACGGTGTAGTCAAAGTTGACAGACGCGTTTTAATACTTCTTATTGGAATTTAAACAGAATAAAATGAAAACCTTCTGGGAAAAATTATTTGATGTTCTACTAGATGTTCACAACATTACAAAAAACTTAAAAAAAACCAGTAACATAATATTCATGTAAAATAAAAATGAAGAAATATTGGAAAAAAGAAATTCTCATCCTCCCTAACAGTTTGACAAAAGGAGGTATAAATATTAACGATTCATTATTTGTTAATCTTATTAACGTTTTTAGATAGCAATCTCTATATATAGCCAAAAAAAGTGACGTAAAGAGGTTAGGCCTTTGTTTGTAAAAAAGGATCAACATTGTGTTAGACTGTCAGTGAAAGTTTTTAAATGAGTTCTTCGAAACATGTCAAAACTTGTTTTTAATGAATTAAAAGAAAACGAGTTGATGCAAGTGTTTTTAAGTTAATAATCATGTTTGACATCTTGAAACCAAGGTTTTGTGAAAATCACCTACGACAAATTACCCACCTTCAAATCTGACTTGTGAGAAAATGTATGCATCTTCAAGCTCACTAGAAAAGAAAAACAATCAAACCAGTCAAAAACTTCAAATTATGTGAACCTGTTTGAGTAAGGGCTACATTTAACATTTGGGATAGAAATTAGTCTGGTATGTGAAAACAACAGAACCCTATGAGACCTCCTCACTGGGTAAAAGAGAACGGAAATGTGTTCACGAGAAAGAGTCATACCAGAAGAAAGCAGAGAGAAGACACGTGCTTGAGTTTAGAGCAGAGAGTAAGATGCGAAATTGTAATTAAACCCTCCGCTCTGCTGTTCCACCTGACTGCTTTTCTACGTTAAGGAATTCATAATTAACACAGTACAGGAAAATTCATTTTCTCCGCCCTCCTTGTGATATGATAACTCAAGGTGTTTCTGTGTGCTTGTGTGGATGGGATGTGTGTTTATTGGTACAGAGTGATGGTGGACCATCGCATGTCCACAGGGAACCGGGATTATTCTTAAACAGGTCTGTTCTGTACGGCTGCCTGATAACACCAGGTCCCCTGGTTGAACAGACACCTGGTTGAGAAAACCAGCAACCCTACCCCTATGGAGCGGACCGCTAATAAGCTGCTATAGAAAGAGAGAAAGATAGAGCCAGCACGAGTCGCCCCGAGTCCCAAAACAGACTACAGCTGAGCTGAAACCTGTTAAAGTCAATTATGCTGGGGAAGAGTTCCAGGAGAGGGGAGCCATGGGTGAAATTGAAGCTCAAATTTGAGGTGATAGAAAGCCTTGCCCGAGTGATGGGATAATCTTATAAGCATCATAAAAATAATCAAAATAAGCAATGAAAAATGCATCCTGTTTAGGGGTGAAGAAACTAAACATTGCTTTCTGTATAGATTGTGCTGGATTAACAAACATCAGTATTTTTCTGGTGCAATTAACATGATGCAATTAGCATAGTGAAAGCAGGTACAAAGGGTTTGTTTAAAGGGATGTTTGTGTACATGTTCTACGGATAGAAACACTAACTTTGGATATAATTATATAATCGATTGAATATGCATTAGTGTGTCTGGTGTGGGCCAGGTAATAACAGAATACTGACACTTTTGGCCATTTTCAAAAATGAAAAAGCCACGGTGCAAATACTCTTTTAGAATGTCAAATTTCTATGCAGACCAATATGGGCCACAACCAGATATATCATGCAGCAAGGCATTGGGTTTTATGGATTTCAATGTATTTGTAGTGTTGGCTTTGTTTTTACTACCTCCTGTTATGTCTAGGGTCAAACTGACCCCAAAGCAACTTTGATGTCTTTTAAAAAGTATCCTAATTGTATTTTTTACTTTTTAGACTAAGAGTTTTGAAATAGTCGATAAGAAAACATTTTTTATGTGAAAGTAATAGTTATGTTTTAGTCATTTCCGAACATTTCTTTTTGTTCTTTGAGTTATTTTCCATATACTATAAATTATTCTAAAATTTGCACATAACAGCAGGGTTAAAGCTATCATACAAAATTGGATTCCGCAATACTGTTGGTATATATATTTTTAAGTGAGATGGTCACACCCTGCTGTATCAATCTTGTACTGGTCACACGCTGTCATGTGATACAAATTTGCAGGTCAGAGTTCACAAAACTTGATTTTCAGAACACAGCGAAATATGAATTTTGCGGTCTGCCGCATTTGCATGCACATGAATAGAAGTCAAAGGAATGAGGAGCTAGTGACTGTGGCTCAATATACCAAATCCCATTATAATTTAGTACACTGCAGTTCAAAATAATTTGCTTACTTATTTATATCTAAACACATTGCAAACTTTAAAATTAAAATAAATAATCAGATCAATGTCAAATATGAAACATGTTTTGCTCATCGGGAATATTTACCAGTTTGCAATCTGCCCTGTGCACACCTTGAATGTGTGTGTGTGTGTGTGTCTATGTGTGTGTTTATATGCCATGATCTGATTTACATAATTACTTCAGTGAATTGGGCAGTAAAACAAAGCAGACAATGCAGTCAGGCGACATTCTTAATTCTAAACATCCTAAATGTTTTCAGTGCAGTGAAATGGTCAATAAGCTAGAATATTTTATTTTAGCACATAGTTTAATTTCGACGAAAACTGTCAAAATAAAGTTCTCGTTCAGTTTAATAAGCTAAAGCTGTGATCATTAAAGCAGTAGACCTATCTGTGTCTAACAAACCACAATGCATCCCTATTCATCTAACAAACACTCACGTTTAGTTAACAGCTAGCTTGTTAGCAAGTTTAATGAGATGTCTTGAGTCTCAACAGTGGCAAATGTTAATGTATTTTACATCCTAAGGTATTGTAAAGTAAAGCTTTATTTGCCATAAAGTAACAGTGCTAACACTCACTTTCTCACATTGAAAACCTCTATGAAAATGCTGAGAGTGGAAAACTGTATGCATCAACATCAAACAATTGGATGTTTGGAAATAAATATAAAGCAGTACAAAATAATCCCGGCTCTGATGAAACATGACCCGTCTGTTACAAGAAAGAACGTTTACTGTATATCCTGAGGTACCCGCTTTAGCAATAGTTTGCCCTTTTGATGGAAGCAAAATAAGCATTACGCCTTAAAAGTTTAAAGTGAAAGCTCTGTTGTTATCTCAAGGTTAATTCATTCATAATTGAAATTTCATTTGAAGAGCATGATATAAAAAATATGTATATCTGAAGCTTAGCACGCAAAAGACCCAGCAGTGTGCTTTAATTGTGAATGAGCATACAAATCCTATTCTGTGTTTATATGATACAACTCTTTGTCTTTTTTTATTCTCTTCATAACCTGAATGTCAATAGGAAGCATGTGTGACCTTTAACCTGCAGCATGATGGGACTGATTAAATAGGTTGAGAATATTATTATCATTTCCTGAGTACATCACCTCCCATCCCCTGTAAAAAAGCTTTGATATACTGTACATGTCTTATAGATTTTGGTAACCTTTATCTGATGCGTGAAAGCTTTTCCCATCTAAGAGGAATTCTCAAGACAAAAAAAGCTCTTTATCTGTATCGGCTTCCCATTTCTCAGCAACAGCATGTCCCAGAAATCAATCCAAATTAAAAGAACAACCAATGATTTGACCAAAGACAGACAAACAAGCCTCACATCTTGTATTAGAACTGTGATTAGAATTGGAAATAACAGTAATAGTCGGACAC
Organism: Barbatula barbatula; assembly: GCF_947034865.1. NCBI lineage: Eukaryota > Metazoa > Chordata > Actinopteri > Cypriniformes > Nemacheilidae > Barbatula > Barbatula barbatula. The sequence goes on from NC_136772.1 coordinate 15,085,809, forward strand.
GCATGACTGACAGCCGTGTAGGAGGTCTGCGATAAGAATGGGGCGCAAGGATGGCAGGTGGGAGACCTGACCGTGTCTTTGTGGCAGCTGCCGTACTGCTTGTGTCTGGAGATAGACTGCTTCTTCATGGTTGGCTTCACCCATTGATCTCGCTTCTGTATTAGTAAATAGGGGATTAGATTTTAACCCTTTATATTCATGATCCATTTTGTGAATTCTGCAAGATGGACACCAACCAAAGGATGTTTTCTCCTCCCAAGGATGGGAAAGAGCCCTTTTAAACCCCCACAAACCTAAACCAGAAAATCTCAGTATTGATCTATCCAAACTTGAATGAGAATCACACTGGTAAACAAGATTCTACTTAACACCCGAAAACTCCTATTTCGTTTTCCCAGTGTGGACTCTCATTGATCGCTTCGGGTCAGAAATTCATGTTGTTTTAGTTATCAAGGGTTTCGACACGAAATGGTATAGACAAGTTTAGACTCTTTTGTGACCCCATATAACAAAAAATCTAAAGATAAGTCGATAAAAATAACTTTATATGCATCATGACACACATTTTGTTTAATGCATTATCGCCTTCACCTTTAGAAATGTGCATCCTTTATGAGTACAGAATGACAATAAGTTAGGCTTTATCAAACAGACCATCCTGAGAACAGTATTGATCTGCACTTCAGGGTTAAAATTGCATGGAAAATGTGTGACACAATGTTAGAGAAAGATGTAAAGTCAAGCGGCAACTTAAAAAGAAGACCTCTGAGAAAACTTGGCTAGATATCCAGAACTTTATCTATTACTCTTTCCAGACACTCAGAACAATCGATACACGGCAAACGTTGTGATGTTTCGTGAAAGGCGAGTGTTGATTGCTAGCGCCCCTGGGTGGCTGTGACTGTGCTTTGTGTCGTTTCTGATGGTCTACACATCATTGGCGTGGGTCGTTCTCTGAGCTGCGACCTTGCTGAGACTGGAGTCAGAAACCCTGAACTCATACGGTTGTACTTATAATTATCCAGTTTCAGAGGTTTGGGATCACAGGCGGCAATTTTCTGAGTTCCCCTGACAGGTGCATCATGCTGTAACGGTTTATCATAACATTTTACACTCGGCAGTACTATGCTGAGGAAATGCTGAAAATGTTCTACATGTTCTACACTGTTCTGCACTGAATTGTACAGTTTTTTTTACAGATTTTCATGTCATATTTCAAAAACTGTAAAATTACAAAAAAAGCTTAAAAAAAGAAAAACGGGGTAAATGTACTTTTAAATGGATTTTTTTTTACGTTTATTTCTTTGCACCCCAGCTGCCAGAAAAAAATCTGTTTCTTTAACAAGATTTATTTTTTACAGTTAATTTTTTATAAACTTTAATCCTTTGTCCTCTAGAAAAGCTTGCGCTAGCCCCTCCTGCCCTTGGCTCTCTGACATCCCCCGTGAACAACGGAGTACACTCGGGGCTGCAAAAAGGGAATGACGAAAATTACCAGTCACTAATCTCCTCTTTATCTTCAAGTGTTACCACAGCTAAAACTTCTTTCTATACCACCAAGGTGAGCGATGCACCTAACACTCAGCAGATTTCAAAACATTTAACTCTCTTTTTTGCCCCCTTCCTCCCCCACCCACTTCATCTCTGACTGCGGAGGACTTCGCTGACTTTTTCATGGAAAAAACATCATCGATCAGCAACCAATTCTCAGCACCTCAGACCTTGGTACACACTACCCTCACTTCAAACCTTGAACCATCCTCTTTCGCCCAACTGACTGACACTGAAGTCACCTGACTTCGCTCCAGCCACCCCACCAGCTGTCCCCTTGACCAAATCCCCTCCCATCTCCTCCAGGCCATATCCAGCCCACTCACACCAGCACTCAAAGAGTTACAAAGAGTTCGGGCAGCAACAAGCGATATGTCATACAAAGAGAAATAGTACAATAAGTGCTAATAATCTATCCCAGAATAAACTACTGTATGACAAGCAGTCCGGCTTCAAAACAAACCACACAACTGAGACTCCATTGCGATCGGTCATAGAAGCACCGCGGCTAGCCAAGGCAGAATCTAAATCCTTGGGTCCTGATTCTGCTAGACTTCAGCGTTCGACACTGTCAATCAACAGATACTGCTAGCAACCCTTTCATCCCTAGGAATCTCGGGCATTTCTCTCCGCTGGTTCATATCTTACCTCCAGATTCTTCAGGGTGTCATTGAGGGGCTCGCTGTCCACTGCTCACCACATGATAACTGGGGTCCCTCAGGGATCAGTGCTTGGATCGGACCCTTTTCTCCATCTTCAAAACATCCTTGGGACCCATCATTCAGGCACAAAGCTTCTCCTATCACTGTCATGCTGACGACACCCAGATTTACATCTCATTTCACCCAGACGATACCACTGTAGCAGCTCGCATTACAGCCTGGCTAGAAGACATCTCAGATTGGATGAAAGAGTATCACTTCCAGCTGAACACTGCCAAGACAGAACTACTTGCAGCAGCATGCCTCATTTTACAACAGCCTAAAAGGGCTCATGTGACACCCCTCTTCATCTCTCTCCACTGGCTACCGGTTGAAGCCCTTTCAGATTCAAGTCACTTATGCTCACCTACAGAAATATCACTGGATCTGCGCCGGCATACTTTAAGACCCTCCTACACCCCATCAATAGCCCTGCGTTCAGCAAACGAGCGGCATCTTGTATTGACTTCTCAAAAGGGCAGTAAATCGCTTTCCCACACATTCTCCTTCACAACTCCTTCCAGGTGGAACATTCTACCTAACTCCGTCCGGTCAAACTAATCTCTCACAACATTAAAAAACTACATAAAACCCATCTCTAGAGTTTTTTTAACTGTGTTATACTCTACTCAGTTTATTTCTATTGCACTTTTCATAATTTTGTAATGTTGCAAATGAGCTGTACAAAAAACACAATGTGGAACAAACAGACAATACACATAGAGAAAGAGCTACTAATAATAGCATTGTTTCACATATCATATAGTAATTGCAGGAACAGTGTCTAACAAGTGACCGTAACAAATGTGCTGTGCTAAACAGCTCAAAAGGGTCTATACAACTCACCCGGTGTCTTGCTCCTAATATTATTTCAGACCTTCAGTGGTTTCAGTACCAGTCCAATCAAATCTCAAACACTGCTATAAGTTATATAAATATCTCAATAATGCCAATTCCCTTATCAAAGACGACGGGTTTCTCAGACCCTCCCTGCCGCTAGACCATTACGCTGCAATTAACAGCTGCAGCCAGAGGGACAGCTGCATGGCGGTAATTCAATAAGAGCCCCCTGCAGGGTGCACAGAAACACAAGTGCACCTCTTACACACCTCATAGAGGGAGATATACACACTGAGTGGGCTCTTTCAGCAGGAAACATTGACCCTGTGCCATGAAGATTTCCTCGATGTGTGGAGGCAGCAGGAAATATTGCTGAGCTTTGCCATATGGCTGATTGGATTTCTTTTTGCCGAAATTGGATTAAAGGTTCTCGTCAGAAATGATGCAAACTTTTTAGTGTGACGATGCGCGACAATCGGGGGAGATGAATTTAGACATAATTGCATTAATCGCGAGTTTATAACGATGTTGATAGCTGTACAGCATGCATTAACGCTTATACCGTGAAGCTCATTGCCATTTGCTGTAGTACCATAGTAATATGGTTTAGGCTTTCCTGTGGCTCAGTGGTTAGAGAAGGTAATGCATAGTATAATGCAATTAATATCACTTTGGATAAAATAATCTTACAAATGCATAAATGTAATAAAACTCTTTTGAAACAGTTTGAGCTGATAAGATTTTAGTTGTGAATACTGTAAACATTGACATAATCTAAATAGATTAAAAAATGTGTTTTGAATGAGCACTCTTAAAGAACATCTTTTGTTATGTGAAAATCCTTTTTAACAGATTGTAATTATTGCAACGGAAGCTTCCATTATAATCTGAGGTAATTATCGACAGGAAATGTATTATTGACTACTAATAGCCTTGAGCTGGAAAAAAAGAAACAAAAGAAACATTACCACTACAGCAATATTATTGCCTCTATCCAAAGAAACATGCAAGAAATTGCTCAATACCTCCCTCCCTCGAAGTTGGAGGCAAAGCTTATGATGGTGTCATTTCAGTCATCGATTCATCAGTAAATATGAGGACTCTTTCGCTACGAGGTATCTTCATCAAATGCACAACTTCTCACAACGCTGTCACAACTTCTGTCTGATAGCTCACTTTCAATGTAAATTTTAAAAAATGCACAAGATGAGAAGATCTTTTTGTCTTCGGCGTGATAAATGAAGAGATGTCAACTGAACCTTGAGTTCTGGGTTTACCTACGCACAAGTGTGTGTGTGTGTGTGTGTGTGTCAGAAGTTGACAGGAGCAGGATAGAAGATGCAGTCTGAATGTGAAAGAAAAAGACAAACACTGAAAGGGGAGGCAGGAAGAACTGAGAAAACCTGCATAAGTAGAACAAATAGGCAAAGGTGCTCATTTTAAACAATATTGAGGAACATTTATTTTTTGTCAAGGGCAAGGTTAATAACTCACAATATAGGAAACTAAACGAAGTATATAATAAACCTTTTCTGCATTCTTTTCAGCGTGAGCTTGGATGCCCCATTCACACCACCAGCAACTCGCAGTAACAGAGCAATGTGATAATATTTAATTTAATCTGGAATTACAGAATTCTGGCATCATGTGGCAGTGACAGGATACAGGCAAGTCAAGAGACGGAATACAATCTATAGACCACTTTGGGCAACATAAACAAAACTGGTCCAAAAGAACTTCCCATTTCAGTTTTTAAACACAAATGGTTTATCAAAATACAACCAACAGAACATTTATAAACAAATATTTTAAATTTTAACTACTGTATATATGTAAGATTTAAGGGTCCAGTGTATGAAATTCATCTAGCGATGAGGTTGAAAATTGCAACCAACGGCTCACTACTTTCGAAGCACTAGGGTCGCTGACACAGGGCTAAGATGTTGTCATGTTTCTTTGCCGAAGGAGATTGCGTGTTTACGAAACATGCTCTGTAGAGCGGTTTGTCAGTTTGGGCTTCTGTAGAAACAACCAATTTGATGTAAGGGGACCTTCAGTGTATGCAGATAAAAAAAGATAATTCTAAGGTAATAAAAGCATAACACCTCATTATGTAAGGTCTTTAGCACCATAGTTATGTATACTGAAAACGCCCCCTAGCGACTTAATTGAAAGAGATTGGCAACAAGCAGCAACAAAGTTGCTTGCTTCAATTGTCCATGTTTGAGTCTTGGTTGACTTGTAAGGTATCATTTTAATTATTATTATGAGATAATAAGTAACAGTTTTGTGAAGGCTTGCGATTAGACATGTGTAGGAGAGAAATGTTACCACATCGTCATCATTGCCTGTGTCATGAAGTAGCCACACAATTTGTACAAAGATTAATATTTGGAATTACAAGCTTTGCAAGCATTGTGTGAGTTAAACAGCACAGAGCTTCATCAATTTAAGAGCAACAGTTCAGAATTTCAGAGTTTATCTGAAGTGTGCACATGCAAGACTAATTTCCTGCCAACTGTTTTCATATTTATAAGAAGAAAGAGTGAATACTGTATTTAAATGCCACAATTTATCTGTAATTATTACATAATTCATCTTTGAGATACATATTTAAGATTAAAGTTGAATGGAATCATTTCAACAAAGAAGCCGAGATCTGCAGGGTTATTGCCACAGACCTAAACTTGAATTTTTTTATGATGCACTGCATTTATCTTCTGATTTGTCAGGCAAAATCACATAAAGTATAATTACATTTGGGCCAGCAGGCATGACTTAGTAAAGCTCAGCGAGGTAAGGGTAAACAGGAGTTTAGATAACATCTGACCTTGACTTCACCTTTGGAACTGAGAGAAACTCAGTCTCAGAAAGCGTCTCCAAGGGAACAATGCATTACTTAATCAACTGATAACAAAGTCAGATAATGTCCCAATTCCATTAGGGACCAAAATAACTCACTAAGTTCTTGTTTGTATCTTTGAGTTAGTGGAGCTATATTTTCAGGTTTCAGAAGGGTGCGTTTGAGCTTCTAATGAGGTCTTCTGTTAGATGTGTCAGCAGAATTGGACAGTGTGATGGAGGTACTATCATTACAGCCATTTTATGATGTCTGCAGTGTCACAAATAACTCACAACAGTTTCACAAACATTTCCAACAAATAATCAGCGTTAGAAACCACTGACTTCTTTTAATGGCCATTTTGGAGTTCATTTAAATGAGTGTGAGCGTTAAATGAATGACAGAAATAGCGGTTGCTCTGTCCACTTAATCAGGATGACATATATCCATTACGTCAAAAAATACACTCTAATATCTTCTTGCACGCTTTGTGTAAGAAATGTGCAAGGAGGCAAGGCGGCAGAATGAAAACAAGTGCTTTTTTACTGTTTGTTAGATATCATCTCGGCTGCTGTTATCTTTTAATAATTGAGGATAAAGTCGGAAATGGAGCAACTTGGATCAACAGCAATGAACTGATGGCTGTTGTTAATAAATAATGCAATCAGAGGCTCGTGCACTGAGGGAATACACAGCCCGCTGTGATTGGAATAGTAATTGAAAAGCCAACAAGCAATGAAGAGCAAAGAGGAACGTTTGGGCTAGTTTAACCTGCACTTTAGTTCTCTCATTGTGTGTTGAATGTACTGTATACATCTCAGGATTAAACGATAAAACAGTCATTTAAATACAAAATGTAAAAAAGTCAGAACAGTTCATTTACAATGAGATAGTTTCACATCTAAAGCAAGACCTGCTTACTGTCATGGGATACTGATATAGTTAATTAAGTAATTGGACCCATTGTTCAAGCTGTCTCTTTAATACCACGTGGGTTATATACACTCACCTAAAGGATTATTAGGAACACCTGTTCAATTTCTCATTAATGCAATCATCTAATCAACCAATCACATGGCAGTTGATTCAATGCATTTAGGGGTGTGGTCCTGGTCAAGACAATCTAATGAACTTCAAACTGAATGTCAGAATGGGAAAGAAAGGTGATTTAAGTAATTTTGAGCATGACACGGTTGTTGGTGCCAGATGGACCGGTTTGAGTATTTCACAATCTGCTCAGTTGGGATTTTCACGCACAACCATTTCTAGGGTTTACAAAGAATGGTGTGAAAAGGGAAAAACATCCAGTATGTGGCAGCCCTGTGGGCGAAACTGCCTTGTTGATGCTAAAGGTCTGAGGAGAATGGGCCGACTGATTAAAGCTCATAGAAGAGCAACTTTTACTGAAATATCCGCTTGTTACAACCGAGGTATGCAGCAAAGCATTTGTGAAGCCACGGCACGCACAACCTTGAGGCAGATGGGCTACAACAGCAGAAGACCCCACCGGGTACCACTCATCTCCATTACAAATAGGAAAGAGGCTACAATTTGCACGAGCTCACCAAAATTGGACAGTTGAAGAAAAATGTTGCCTGGTCTGATGAGTCTCGATTTCTGTTGAGACATTCAGATGGTAGAGTCAGAATTTGGTGTAAACAGAATGAGAACATGGATCCATCATGCCTTGTTACCACTGTGCAGGCTGGTGGTGGTTGTGTAATGGTGTGGGGGATGTTTTCTTGGCACACTGTAGGCCCCTTTCTGCCAATTGGGCATTGTTTAAATGCCACAGCCTACCTGAGCATTGTTTCTGACCATGTCCATCCCTTTATGACAACCATGTACCCATCCTCTGATGGCTTCTCCAGCAGGATAATGCACCATGTCACAAAGCTCGAATCATTTCAAATTGGTTTCTTGAACATGACAATGAGTTAACTGTACTAAAATGGCCTCCACAGTCACCAGATCTCAACCCAATAGAGCATCTTTGGGATGTGGTGGAACGGGAGCTTCATGCCCTGGATGTGAATCCAACAAATCTCCATCAACTGCAAGATGCTATCCTATCATTATGAGCCAAAATTTCTAAAGAATGCTTTCAGCACCTTTATTATTAAGGCAGTTCTGAAGGCGAAAGAGGGTCAAACACAGTATTAGTATGGTGTTCCTAATAATCCTTTAGGTGCGTGTACATGTTGCTGCTGATTGGGCTGACATTCTTGACACACCCACCAAACAAGAGAAAACGTATCTCAAACCCTGTTGCACACTGTTGCAAATCGTTCCAGGAAACGTGTCGTTCGGAAACCGTAGGAAAACGTTGCGCGCCGGTTTGAGCTTGAAAATGCCCCACGTTTACATAGAAGTTTGAGACTTGACAGGTTCCTTGTGTGCAATGACGTCACCATCGATAGTCCTTCAAGTAGGCTAATTAAAAATACAGTGGGTAATCGGTCAGAAGTTGTATTTTTATATATCTTCTCATGTCTGAAGTATCTGCATATGGAACGATAGTTTTTGATTTTGCAGTTTCTACATCAACTGCTTAATTCGAGAGCAGACTTTTTTGCGTTATTTTACTGTTACTTCCATTTGGGACTTTTACTATTGCGTTGTCAGAAATGCACACATTAACAAAGCTGAGAGAAAACTAGTAAAGGCGTTTACATCCAATGCGAAATGGGAGTAATGGGCAAAAAACTACCTCTGCCGAGCAGTTTTTGCTCAGGCAGTTTATGAGCTTTCCCCGATAGAAGAAAACCGTACTACTGCTACTACTACTACTACATTTTATTCATGGGTGCCTTACTAACACTCAAAGACACCATAGAGCAAACAGTGAACAATAACAATCAACATAAAAGACAATTAATACAGGCTAAATACAAGCATAAAACAATCACACAACTAAATTACACAAAATTGCTATAAAGCTTAAATGTTTTTTTAAGACGAGACGAGATTTGATCAAAACAATAGTATCGTCAGTAGTATCTCCAAGAGCAGCGGAAGCAAAACGAGCAACTGCGTTTACTCCCGAAAATTACAGGGGACCCTATGATGTGGAGGGACCCAAAAACGGCAACAACATAAACAAACAGCTCACACTTAACTTCTGGTAGACTTCCGCAAAGAATAAATAACTTTTGAGTAGTTTAAATGTAATTTCATACATTTACAATACAAAAACATATTCATACAAATTAATTTAAATATAAAATAAAATGTTATATTACAATCAAACACAAACGCTCCTGGCCAGGTGCAAAACCATCTATAGCCCAGCCAATATATGTCTATATGTCCCACCAAGGCCTGCCTAAAAACAATTGTGTCATTTTGTAGGTTTGCTTTTATATGTGCAGAGAACATGACAGTCCAATTACTAGCAATTACGCAGATCAAAATAAAACATGGACACTTTTATTTATTGTTGCTGTCTTATAGAGTGTTCACACCAAACGCGGTAAATTGCGCTATTCGTGTGTAGTTGGACACTTGAACATTTTAAGTTTACTTGCATCATTCGCGTGTGAAATTCGCTTCATTACAGACGTGAATTCGCGTCACGGGAGGGGCTTCTGCCGCTCGCTCACGGCCCTACCAGAGCAAGCTCCTGATTGGTGAAAACAGCGCAAATTTGCGCCAAAGTTTTGATTTTTCAACTCGCGTCATTCGTGCAAATCGCACCGCAAGTAGGTCATTGCGTCTTTGCATTGACTTAACATGTAAATCACTTGCGCTTAACGCTTAATTCGCGTTTGGTGTGAACCAGGGCCGGATTGGGACTCATTTTCAGCCCTGGAGTTTCATGCCTTAGACCGGCCCACTTTAGTTTACGACTGACTTTATTAAAATAATGATAATTAAAACCTAAGTCTGCATTAGCGCACTGTTCTCTACAGCCTTGAATTCATTGTCATTCAGTGAAAATACAGTAGCCTAAGTTTTGCTTCACAGTGAAGATTTATTAGAACAGTAAATAGCCGGACAGTATCAGAATCTATTTTCTTTAAGAATTAGTGTTCATAAATATCCAAACATTGAAATGAGGAAAAAAATATAAATTACAAAAGATTAAAATAAAATGTATTGCACTGTCTAATAACACTATAATTTATTTTAATGAAAGATCTGCTTTACAACTTCAAATATTTTTTACAAATTAAAGTATGTTAAATAAAGAATGTTAAATAATAAAACCAGTGGACTGTTATCTGACTTTTCTTTCACAATGATTTCTAATGATTGTTTCATCTCTTTTTCCTCTGCATAAGTGTAGCTTCAAGGAAACATGGACAACCCTAAAACATTAATAAACGCCTGAGCAGAGCACTGGTCTCTGCAACTTTATCTATCCCAGATTCATTATATAGCCGGTCCCACTCGCCCCGCGATGCGCGGGCTTCGAACCGATGTCGTTCCGATTGGGGGACGGGCGCTCTAACAGCATCCTGCAGTGCTCCTATTCCTAAGTACCTTAACGTTAGCTTACCGGCCGTCTCGTCGTCTTCATTTGTTTTGAGAAAAAATGTGGTCAGCTTAGAACATTTGGCCGCGTCAGTTTCCAGAGCTTTCTTGCTTTTTATTCTGGCCTTTTCAGCGCCGCCTTTGCGCATTTTTATTTCTGACGGTTTTTTATTTTGAGCAACTTGCAGTGGCGCTGTCGGGGCGGGGCCAGGGAGTCAAAAGATAATCACGTCATCATTAACCTGCAGGCTGCGCTCTGAGTGGGGCTGCGAAAAAATATGAAATAAAAAAGAGTGGGGCTGCGATAAAATAATAAATAAAAAGATTAGGGCTGCTGTGAGTGAAGGCAGCCTATGGAAAGCCACATTTCAACCGTGCCATGACAATACCGGCCCTCGCGGCCAAAAAAACTGACCACCCCACCGGGAATTCTCCCGGTGCTCCCGATTAGCCAATCCGGGGCTGGTGTGAACACACTCTTACAGTAAATTCCACTCTTTGTTTAACAAATTTATATTCATAACCAATCAGACATTTTAATACATTTTAATATATAATTAAAGTCTGCCCTCAGAGAGTTTAAATAATTGAATGTTTCAAAAAACCAACAAATGCACCGTGGAATTAAGTGTTTTTGTTTAATTATTTCGGGAATGAACAAAGTATTGCTCCTATTAGAAGGTTTTGACACACTGGATTCCAATGCACGTCTCTTTTTAGAATCTGTGGAATGCTGCTATTAACCCAACCTGACGCTTAAATCCTCTGAAGGTCTGTGTGAGAGGAATGTTTTAACACTGTAATGTGATACAACAGTAAGCATAACTAACTAAACAGAAAATGCTTAAAAAAACATGAACCTTTATAAATAGTATTCATTAAATAAGAGAATAGTATGATAAATGAGTGAAAAATTAATGATGACAATATGAGAGGATTACAGTTTATCTAGAAAGCAAGTTGACAATTGTCAAAGAGTAAAAACACTTGCTATTAAATTCGTAAGGATCAGGTTTCTATAATATTTTATAGAAGTCCCTGAATCCATAATAAACATCTTGACGATATGCAAATACCACATGACTCATTCCTGACCAGAATAGGAGCGCATCTGAAAAACAACAGGCTGAAACTCAAATTGAAACATGACAGATCTCCAACCGCAAACATGTCACACGTCAACGACTCTGTGCAGCTATGCTTATGACAGACACCAGACACAACACCATGTCATCCATCTACTCGGGGCGTCTTTTTACACGATGGCTACGGACAGTCACCTAGATGAGACAGGAGACATTATGAAGCTTCTCTCTATTCTTTGGTTTGCCTGCTGCCAAACGGCGATACTGTAGCGCTGCGGTGAAGAAGTTGTGGGGTAAATTCAATCTGAGTAGGGTAAGGTGACAGGTTCTATCAGTCACCACCTGATTGTGCCTTTTCTCAGATTGAGGTCTGGAGGTGAGACGAAAAATAACACAGTAATTTGTTTCTGAAGTATCTCTGCTTAGTCTCTTAAACTCTGAGTGCCAATATCTTGAAAAAGCCCACTGGCAAATATAAAGCAAGATGTTCACCTGATGATTACTTACAGTGCTACCATTTACAGTGGGGGATTTCTGTCGAGCGTTTCAAATTTATGAATCAACCTTTCTGTCTGGTTTGAGATAAATGCCATCTTACCTCACTGCTGATCTGTCCGAGCTAATCTACTTTACCAAAAACATTCTAGCCGCAAACAGCTCCACGCAATTTTGAGGTAGATGGTTTTACAAAATCCATGGAACTGCCCGACTCGTGTTGAATCACTGCTGTGTGTGATGCTGAAATGTTTACACCCTTCTTATGATATGGATTTCAAACTCCATATCTCTGGTGTTACAAAATGCTACTGAATGCAGGCTGTGCATGGATAGTTACAAGTTATTCATACAGAATCTTTGAATAATGAAACCTCAATGCAACACACTGAATTACACCAAACTCTTATTCTATGCACTGTATGTCAGCATCAAGGAATAAATGTTGTATGCGCTCATCCCAGTCAGAGAACCAGCTTTTATATACAGTTTATATATACTGTATATAAAAAACTCAAAAATCCAGTTTCTTCAAATCCAAGTTTGTAGAAGTTCAACAAAACATAAAAATGCTGTCATAATTTACTGTATTCACCCTAGTGTCATTCAAAACCTGCAATGTGACTCTTTTCTGTTGAAAAGAACCAAAGTTCTTCAAGATATCTTCTTTGGTGTTCTGCAGAAGAAATGACAAAAGGGTAAGTAAATAATGAAAGAATTTCTATTTTTGAGTGAACCATCCCTTTAACAAACAAATTATTTAGATCCTCAAATATGGAAAAAAGGATGGGACAAAGACCTACGGAGGCAAGGCAGCTGAAAAAGTGGGTAGTCTATGCTATAGGGGAATCATTTATATGCGGAAAAGAAAAATCTGTGGCCAGACAACCACGACCAGACATGCTACCTCAAAGTGCATTACAAAAAGGAACCACACAGAAGCCAGACATACATTCATCAGTCAAATGGCCTCCTAGATTTGTCCATTAAGTGCTTCCAACAGATAAGCTGGAGAAAAATGACACAGGTCCTATTACCTTTACCTCTAGGTCATTTAGTCCTTTACTTTTTTCACATTTTAGAATAACAGTAAACTTATCACAACTATGGAAGAAAACAAATGTAACTGGAATTATGATGTGATTAAAAAATCCATTAAATAGACACTTCAATTTGCAGAAATTATTTTACCATTTTTCACCTTGAGTTCTTACCTTGATATGCCTTGTACAGTATTGAAGGACCTCCCCTCTATTCTGGGCTGTTATTTGACGTTTTCTTAATTTTAATATTTTTCTCCACTTAACTAATTAGAATTGCACAATGATTTGTCACGACAAATCGTTTGCAGAATAAAAGTTTTTGTTTAAATGGTAAATGTATATGTACTGTGTATAATAATTATGTATAAATACACACACACATTCATGTACCGTATATATTTAAAGTCCCAGTGAAATTAAAAAAGACATTCATTAAATATTGCAGCATTTAATGTAAATATTGTAAAAAGAGAGGTCAATCTCTTTTTAAAAACTGTGTGGCCTCATAATCTTCAGTTAAAATAAAAAAAATGCACTTCCTTCCTGTAATCCCTTCCATCTAAAATGACTTTTGTTAGACGGCTTGGGCGGAGCATCCGTTATTTCTCCGCCTTCAACTGTCAGTCTGCTGCCAGTTCTATTGCAAAATGCCATGCAGAAAAAAATTAAAGCCACGCCCATTATTTTCTCATTAGCAATATTATTTCACTCAGAAATGCATCAAAATACAGAAGTAAAAACTTCCGGTTCAAGGGGACAGAAAGTTTTAAAAGTGTATATTCAGTTTTATATTCATATATAATTTATATTATATATAAATATTAAATATAATTTTCCCCCTTAAATATATACTGTACATGTATGTTATTATTAAAAATGAATTACGACAATATGAGAAGACAATTGTCAAAGAGTAAAAACACTTGCTATTAAATTCGTCAGGTTCAGTTTTCTAGTCCCTGAAGTCCCTGAATCCATAATAAACATCTTGACTATATGGAAATACCATATGACTCATTCCTGACCAGAATATGAGCGTGTTTAATATAATTTGTCCCACCTTAAATATATACTGTACATGCATGTTTGTGTATATATATATTTATATTTATATATACATAATTATTATACACAGTACATACATCATGTAAACAAAATCCTTAGTATTGCAAAGGATCTGTCGCAATTAATTGTAATGCAGCTAATTTGTAACCTTAAGACATATACGTTCAGATTAAAAACGTTTTAAAATCAGGAAAAACATTCCAGTCAGGTGACCCTAAACTTTCAACCAGCAGTGCATGTGAAAACATTATTCTTTTGAACTTGATCAATACCAGACCAAAAGATGCAGGTGTCTGAAGGACTGTTCCATTATGCATACAGCAAACCAGTCCTTGACTGTTCCTTGCCTTTACACTTTCACACTTGCATGTTTTGCAACGTCTGTGGTTTAACTTACCGATTCAATGGTTTTCTCTCAAGTTCAAAGCAATCATTAAATACATTCTACTACATACGTCAAAAAGTGTTGAAGCTAATGTATATGTAGCCTATGTACTGGTTTGATTCCAAAGAACAGAATTCTAACTGCAACCAACAGTGTGACATGAAGCTCATGATGTTCTGGGAAACCGCCTGCTGCTCTGCTCATTCTAAATCACTTATTTAATGAAACATGAGCCAATTTTGAAAACTGTGTGGTTTTGTGCCCATACAATGGAGGTCAATGGGGGCCAGTGTTGTTTGGTTTAAATTATATTCTTGTGTGTTCTGCAGAAGAAAGTAAGTCATACAGGTTTGACAATGACGTGAGGGTGAATAAAGGTGAACTATCCCTTTACCAATGAGGAAATAAAGAGTGTATGTTTTTACAGCCAGCTGGTTATATATATTTTTTTATTTAAAACCACACTTTAAATTGCTGGCTCGGCAATGAAGCCCAGAGCAGATTCCCATGATCAACTCAGTAAATGAAATTCTCTAAACATGTATAGATAGGTCTGCAGTCGGCAGCTGTTTGCAGGTTTATCTCATTCTGTAATGCATCTTCCTCTTTGCTTGCAGTCAAAATGCATTCCGTCACTCTAATGAGAAAGCAATCAATATTACATAGCAAGCTATTGACCTGTGGATTGTTCTGCAAACCTGCCAAAGAAGCAATTTTCTCCACAACAGTGGCGTTGCTTGTCAACACATGTGCGTGCCGAGCAGCATCTTCTAATGCAACCCAGTCTCACAAGTATTCGTGAAATTGTCACGAAATGTTAATCTATTAATTTGTGTTCATCAACTAAAATGTCCTCTTTTTTTCGTGTCACGCAGCACAACCTTTTTTCGGATCACCAGCGCAACAATTTTTCAATATACAAACCGCGTGTGTATGTACATTTATAAATTTCTAACCTGATATCAAACCAGCTAACCAACACCTAACCTCAACTCAAAACCTCAAATCACAGCCGCAAAAGCTATTTAAGCTAAAAATGCTAGTTTCACAAGGTGGCAAAGCAATGATAAATGGCTCCCCTAACCCCGCCCCTAAACCTAACGTCACAGGGGAAAAGTCATATCACAACAAAAACATGAGAATAAGATCGTAGGAAATAGGAATTCACACGAATGAGCCACCTTGTAAAATAGGTATGAATTTCCATCATATTGCGTTGATATATTTATACTGTACGTATGAAAGATATCACGTATTAAAGTACTTTTGATGGAAAGTCGTGCTGGGTGACACGAAAAATTGCGTGCTGACTAAATCTAAGGGGGAAATGTGTGTTGGTGAACACAAATGAATAGATTACGATCCGTGACAATTTCACGAATTTCTGTGAGACTGCTGTCTAATGTGCTTCTGTTAACAAAAAATCAGGTAGATGCTGAGGGCCAAAACTATTAGTCGTGGAAACGTTTTTCTAGCTTTCATAACATTGCGAAGACGCAGCCTTTGATCTCTGTAACTAATGCCGAGGGCTGTCTGACGCTTTCGGAAGCCATTGTTGCTCTAGTTGCTGAAATTTTACCACCACAGTCTGTTTCTATTTATACATAGCAACACTGAGCAGTCCCATGTGAGTTTATTGTGTTTCAGCACAATCCCCACAGCCATAAATTAGGGACACACAGTTTAATGTGTAGCTGCTAATAGCCGTTTCGCCAACCCTTTTTTTTCATATTCCGGAACGCTGAATTCCGGACAATTGGTGTTTGGTTGGGAAAGAGGAGAGAGCAGGCAGTGTCATTATTAAATTGTTTGTAGGCAGACATTGTGTTAATTGGATGCAAGACGCGGCAAATGTTAAGGTGGATGTTAAAAGCCATCACAAGGCACACAGCCCCCAGTAATGATCTACCAGGGGAAACTTTTCAGGGCAATGTGGGAAAAACTGTATTTTTAACAGGCCCGCTGGCAATCGTACGAGTGTGCGCGAGCCAACTTCAGAAGCAATCCGAGGGGATTGGTTTGATAACATCCAGGTTGTGGAAGGCAGAGGGTCTAATGCAATCACCATAAACAAATGTTTTTCACAGCAGTTCAGCCACATATATCAAGAGAAGCAGCAGCCCCTCTGCCAGGCTCAAAAATTGCAAGTCATTTTTTTATTTCGCAGATATAACTCCCGTCCCCCCGGTGGACGGACCCCTATCTGTATTTGACAAGCGCTTCAAAGCTGTCCGCTAAACTGAAACTACTTTTCCACACGCATGTGCCCATGCTTGGAATCGGAACATCTAATGCAAGCTTAAACAGATTGGACCTCTTTTGTCTGTAGGTGAAGGAATTACTTAATGCACTATTGAGCGGCGAGATACCGTAAGAATAAAGATAGCTGTCAGGCATAACAATGTGTCCTGAGGTTTCGGGTCAGCCCAAATCCCCATGGATTTAGTCAACTCAAGAAATTCACATTTAAGATTTTAAATGAAACGCTTGTCTGTCACTTTCTTCGTGGAGGGAGGAGGGGCGAAACGCAAACTCCTCCAACAGGGATTAAGGACTTGACAGGAATGTGGCTAATGGAGGGGAGAATGGAGGACCACATTTGTGTATGTGCTGGGGAAGACGCTACCAGTGCATGATGGGATATATCGAAGCAGGCTGCTGGAAGCTGGAAATGGCAATACATCCATCTGTGTGTGGGTGTTTTACTGTTTACACATAATTATGCAGCGCCAAAACTGGCAGTTAATAATAAGGGTAATTAACAGATGCTAAGATATGTAACAGACAGAAAAACATTAAAAAATAAGAACAGCTTTAACTATCACAGGCATGCAAAAATATTTCCTATCGGATGCTTCTGTATGGATCTTAAAGGGATAGTTCACCCCAAAAAATGTATTTCCTCATTTACACACCGTCTTGTCATTTCAATCCTATATGACTTTCTTCTGCAAAATGGGTACCGCCATTGTTCAGTCACCAACATTCATCTAAATATCTTCTTTCTTCATGAGAAAGAAAATCATAGGGTTACTTTGTCCAAAAGTTAATGTAATCACCCTCATGTTATTCCATATCTGTATAACTTTCCTTTTTCTACAGAACACAAAAGAAGATATTTCGAAGAAAGTTGGTAACCAAAGAACATTGGCTTCAATTGACTTCAATCTAAGGTCACAAAAAAGTGTCAAATACAGGTTTGAACAATAAATATTGACAGAACTACAGTATCCCTTTTAATTTGAAATATGTGCATTTGTTACATCACTGGTGTAAACCATCACAAGAAAAATTAGCCTCCAGAAATCTCACACAATTAAACACTTGGCACATCTTAAATTCCGAACACAGGCACACACGCAAATGCATCAAACAATAGTGACAGCCTTAAAGATGTTTTTATCGCGTCCCCAAAGTATTTCAATACCAACATCACTTGCGGCACCCAATGAGTTCAAGCGCACGGGGATGAAAAGCAATTAGACATAAATGAGAATGTGGTAGAACGCAGCAGCTCGAAATTATTATTTTGTAAGCATCAGGGAGCTCCATTGAGTGTCTATGATCCTGAACTAATAGAGGTGATGGACACGCAGGGCTTAACGTACTGCGGAGAGCATAAAGGTGAGTTATCCCCAGCGTCCTGCCCGCTGAAATCAGTGTCAATGGATGGATTGCAGGAGCAGTTGCTTAGGCCTGGAGATCCCTGAACCAATAAGACAGCCACTTCACAAGGCCCTGTGAGATCATGCCGCCACCAACCGGAGGCATTAGCATTCCTTCGTCTGGTGGGTGGTGATGTAATTGAAAAGTGTGGTGCAGACTACAGATCTAGTCGTACGGCTCTTCTCTCCGAGGTAATTGCAGCAAAGACACGGATCTACGCAAATACGGACATACTGTTCTGTATGCTATGCAGCAGCTCTTTCCAATACTAAGCTACCTATCTTCCTACTGTCTATACATGAAATAGAGATTACCATCGTGGTTTAATAATAAATAAAACTCTTTTCTTTCAAATTATATATCCATATAATGGAAGTTAATGGGTTCCATTGTTGATTGTTTACTGGCGTTCTTCAAAATATTTTCTTTGTGTTCTACAGAAGAAAATCTGTCACCAGTTTGGAATGACATGAGGATAAGTAAATGATGACAGTATTTACATTTTTAGATAAACTATCCCTTTAAGAAAACTAACCATGGTTTTACTATATGTGTAGTTAGCTATTTTCTGGCAGATTGATTCGCATTTGTAATACCATAGTTTGCCTATAAATACGAAGTTGAAACTGACAGAGCACAGTAAATTTGAACTATACATACAATTCTTTTTTTATATAATCTAGCTAAATTAAGTACCTTATAAGCACCATGATCGTGTAACCCACCTTTTAAAGCATCCCTATGTTGATTTAAAACAACCCTCTGTAGGCATCTCACCAGGGTTAGCAGTTATGCTAAAGCTGCTACACAAAGCCCATACATATGCACATACAGTCTATATGCCTGAAGGCTGTATGTCACAAATCTATTATTTAAAAGATTTCATTGTGTGTATGGGACTCTCCTGTTCTGTTGTCAGAGGGGATGATGGGATCGAGAGATCTCTGGTCTCCACGCCTGCAATCTTAATGTTGCCCCAGGCAGCATCCTTCAGCCGAGACTGACACATGCCTACAGTACAGCATGAGTGAGACCCTTGGCTGTGCCACCTCAGACTCCCTGTGCTATTAATTATCCAGGGCTGAGGACAGTGTGCCACTGACCGGCCGACAGCACACTGGACAAACATGATCGATATATCGGCACAGAGTGACACCACCAACAGTGTAGAGCGTAAACGCATTTTAAGCTCAATCTCATCAGTTTAGAGGAAAAAGGGAAAAGCAGGTAATTGCTGAGGGATGTGAAGAGCCAGAAGTATTTACTTAAAATTTTGCTCAAATGTGACCCTGGACACAAAAATAGTCTTAAGTAGTACGAGAACATTTTAGGTAAACGGCAAAAATCCATTGTATGGGTAAAAATGAAATGAAAAGAAGAAAAATTATTTGGAGGGGGAAGTTCCATTCATTTCAGTACAATGCAGTTCTATATAATTAAATGTAATTAAATTCATTTCAATGCGATTCCATTCATTTTGAGGCGATTACATTTAGTGCATTTTGATTAAATTCAATGCAATGCAATTCGATTAATTCAATTCAATTTAATTTAATTTAAACTTAGAATTGTATGCCAATGTTGCATTGTTTTAAAGCAGCTTTACACAAAAAAGAAATCAGAAACCATACAATTGTTACATTTATTGAATACAAACAGAGAAGAATTCAATACATGGTATTACAATAATTTAAAACTTTTTTATGACCAAAGGACGTAATCACTGAACATTATACATGGCAGTTATATTAAACCAAGTTAATATTTTCAATGACAGATTATGAGGGCGCATTAATGAAAAAGAATGGAAAGCATGAATAAACGAGAGCCGTGAGGCAGGGCCGGTGGCGTGAGTGATAGTTGGAATCAGCTGTGCGCGCACCGGTCCTGCATATCTCACGGAGGGGATCGGGAGCTTAAGAGGACGGCCGGCTGGACTGTTGACGAGAGAGGACTGGGCCCGGACATATGTTAAGTTTGTGTTTATGTTTTGTGTCTTTTACTTCTGTATTATTGTTTATTTAATTAAAGTACTTTAAATGTTCGCTGGTTCCCACTCCTTCCTTCCTTTTTATGGAACTTTGTTACAATCATACTGTTTATAATAAACACTGCTATATCACATAAAAACATGAATTGTCTTTTTTAACTTCCTGGTGACTTTAAAGTTTCAGTGCATAAATCACCCTGCAAATTTTGTGATACGGACATGAATGTTAACTCGCATACAGTAATGTGGCTTAGTGAGAAAAGGACTGCATGTACAATTCTGTCATCACAGGTAATGGATGGAAGCTGCCAGGGATGCAGCCTTTGTAGCAACTACCTAGCAACCCAATCAATACAAAACATCCTTTTCCAAATTTACATTTTCTTATGAAATATAAAAGTCTAGACCAGACTAAATTTGCACTACTATAGCAAAATCACTGTGAGAAAGCTGGGGGTGATATCTCTTCACATCAGTGGGTTTGGTTTAAAATGATAAAGGAATCTGATCTTAAGCACAACAGAGGCAGTAGCACTTGGAGAGAAGGTCATTAAAATGTCCAGGAATCAGTCCGGTCACTTCGCTTGTCATTGACAAATTGCTTCCCACATGCCTATTCCATCTTTTGTGTTTGTTAGAGCAGCTGTACACAGATCCATTACAAAGACAGCTAAATATGCATGTATAAAGCCTTCATCTTCCTTTCATCATCGCAAGCTCAAAAGCAAAGCTCTGATTCAAACACACACACACAGAAGATTAAAAAAGCCCTTTCAGTTTCAAAAACACATTCAGATGTTCCCCACGGTCAACATTATTCTTGAGAAACGGTTATCGCCATATTCATTTTGGTGTCTCTGTTCCAGTTTTTAACTTGACTTCTGTGCTTCTTCACACAGTATGTGAGGTTCAGATGCAATAAACAAGCTCCCAGTAGACATACCGTGCAATCAAACTGCATCAAGAAACAGCAGGCCAATTTTTTTTTGCCATTTCCTGCTTTCTGATAAGACTGGACTTATGTGTGCTTAAGCTTAAACATGCTCTGATTTTAAAGGTCATCTGACGTCGTGCTGATATGCGGGGAGGAGGCATTCTCAAGCTAAGTGGGCCATATAATTACCATAATTTCCAAATATTTCTTGTTTTTAACGCGCCAGCTCCGGGAGGAACTTCTACTCGTTGAGACACTGAATGATTCGGCAGACGTACGGCAGTCACGCTGACCTCCTCTTATGCCTGAAGGACGTATTCACAGATAATTGCTGATGGCTTTCTCTGCTCTTTCTGTATTTATGCTTCTCTTGCCGTTGCGATTTTCATAAGAAGAAACATAACAGTCATAAGAGGCAACTAAGGAAGTGGGGCACGATCGGATGACCGAGAGAGTTGATCGATAAACACCGGAGAAGGGAGCGCAACACTGTTTTCGCGGAGGCCAGATGGAGAGAGCTGTTGAAACCTCATACGGGCTGAAATCATGTTCCGAGCCACCAGGGACACATCTTGTTTATCTGCGAGGGCGGGGAGTGGCAGGGCTTCGACTTTCCTGGCATTCCTCGCCCATTACTGACTCACAGAGGAACCTGTCTGCCAAGACCTTAAACGCTGCAATACATCTCAGCGATATTTGCGCAGAGATGTGTTCAGCATTTAATTCCAGTGTTAATCAATTGCTTTTCATCAACACACAAATGAGTTTGTCACTGTCAAGAATGAGCAATGGGGCAAAAATGACCGGCTTTCCGTGTTTTCAATTATATTACACTTGTTTTTTTATTAAAAGACTGACTAATCGTGTTGTTGTTTAATTTTTTCTATTAGAGAGAGAGCTAAATTAAATCGGTCAATAAGCGTGACAAAGTTTAACATTTAAGTTACCAATGAGGGTGGTGTTTAATTAAGAGCCAAAAAGAGTAAACAGCACGTCGTGTCTATATTTCAGCTCAGACATTGCCTTATTACAATTCTCATTTCAGTTTCATTTAATTTTGTTTCAGATTTTTCCGGGGTCGGGTCTGGGGTGTCTAGGTAGAATTGCTAGGTAGAAAAAAATTATACTTACTATTTATTTTATCTATTAAATCAAGATCTGTTAATTTAATCACCAAAGATATGAAAAAAAGTATGCATGCATCAACTAAAATTGTATATTGTTGCAACCCCCATTTATCGAGCCAAGTACCAGGCCTACATGTATCTTATGACTTTACAGTAAGAGTACAGGGCTATTGCATGATCTGAGAAGCACATGTCAGATATTTCAGTTTTGGAAGAACTGAAAGTATCAATGTAATGTTTAACTCGCCAGGCTTAAATGTCTTTTACAGATCTGAGCACAGTTTGTGACACTGTTGAGATCATTCCCAAAACCCTGCAAGAACACATGAGAAAAATCATCTAAGGCGGCACACACTTTATCAACCATCTCTAATTAATATCCATTCCTCCCCGAAGAGAGATACGTGAGATATTACAAGGAACCCATCTGTAATGCTATACACAAAGTGAGCTGTGTGACATAACTGGAGTCACAATCAACTGGCGTACACACTGCAAATCACTCGCTCGCACTGTAGACCGTTTTGTTGACTATAATATGAATGGTTTATTGTATCGCTTGCTCTCAGTGTTGATGGGGTGCTATAGAGTGATTCACTGAACAAGTGTCAGAGCCTCCATACGGTCGGGGCCCGGGCTCTCCATCATATTTATACGGACGCTTCAAGTAAGAGAATATGCATAGGTACACACCTGCTATTACTCTGCCTGAGACACCTCTAAAACGAACTTCAAATACACACTTCAAAAATACACTTTGAAAGGAAAGAAGGTTTATTTAAATGAATTAGCCGCGCACATAATAAGTGAAGATAATAAGGGATGAATAGTATCCCTATCTGGTGTGGTGTGCCGGGGAGAGGGCTCCGAGTTTGGTACTTCCTTCGGACTCGGAGCACCTGCCCCTTGTCCAGGGACAGGGACAGGGCCCCGGGCCCGGTATGTGCCCGGACTGAGGTCATTCCCCCGTTATACTGCGGTACAAATGGGCTGATGGTGAAGAGTTGGGGTGGAGGAGGGATGCTGTGAAAATGTAGAGAGAATGAGGGTAAGGCGTCTTGACTATTTGTAGGGGTTTTCCTCCCGAGCTAAAAGGATGATTACTGAGGTTGATTATAGGAAACCAGTCGGGTTAGTTATCTGATTTGTGAGATTGGTCATAGCAAGCCAGCCAGGTTAGTTATCCTCTCGAACTTTGTTAATAAAAAATAATTTAAAATGTTATTTATTTTATGTTGTTCCAAACAGATTTGACTTACTCCGTTGGACATAAAAGGAGATTTTAGGTTGAAAGTTACGGATTAAAACAGCCTCAGTAACCATTTCCTTTCAAAAAAGAAAGGCGGTCGTGCAGGTTTGGAACAACATGAGAGTTAAGAAACAAAGACAACATTTAAATTTTTGGTGTGCTGTCCTTTAAACTGTAAGCTAT
This sequence comes from Barbatula barbatula, assembly GCF_947034865.1. Taxonomy (NCBI): domain Eukaryota; kingdom Metazoa; phylum Chordata; class Actinopteri; order Cypriniformes; family Nemacheilidae; genus Barbatula; species Barbatula barbatula. The sequence goes on from NC_136772.1 coordinate 15,109,441, forward strand.
GAAGAGAAGCAGTGTGAAGATGTATATCTGCTAACCCTGTGAGAAAGGAAAGCTCAGCTGTGCTTGGTTAATCACAGTTAGAGATGGTTCTCTGGAGGCGAGCTATATCTACATCCTGGCTTACATTCTTGATACAATATAGACAACATGTCTATTTGTTGACACTGATTAATGTGAAATGCTTGCACAAAACAGAGCTTTTCCACCCATGCCTTGGATTTCTTTGCACAGACTCACATACCAAGAAAATAGAAGCACATATGTTACAAGTGAAAGCGGAGTTTAAAAAGACAGAAGAGAGCTCTTTCTCAGCTGTGAGTTGTCTTGAAAGATCCAAATCAACTAAAGGTGAAAACCTATTCATTCAGTAAAATTGACATCTAATTGTTATTAAAGAAATTAACTTTCCTGAAAAGTTACAGTAAATCCTGCAAATTTCCCATGTCAAAGCATGGACTCATGGGACACATTCATGGGAATGACTGCCATTTGGCGTAGGGTTTACAGAACAGTTTCTCTCTAAAAATTGTCCATTCAGATTTCCATTAATAAATAGCAAAACTAAAATGTAAGTTGGACCTGACATCTCTATATAAATCCATCTCTCTCTTTTTGCCTACTTTCCACCAAATAACGCAAAGCAAATTCACATTTTAAAAGTTCTTGAAACTTACATTCTTCAGAAAATGCTTCACATGCAATGCCTTTAAAATATTGAGAAGCTTTCACCAGAAAACCTACAAGAAGTGTGTATACATATAATACTTTACCATCCTTTTCTAGGGCAGGTATGCGAAAGTGAGTCATAAATGTTCAAAGACAAACTTCAACATCCGACTCAGGAGATGAAAATAAACACAACACAACAACAGCCCACAATATACCTGCTGATCGCTGAAGATTTTAACAGGATCTAAGATGGCAAAGGCACATCACTCACCTATTAGTTTCTCATAACATCGGCACGAAAAACTAATTTCAGTTTGCTGTCGTGGCACCTAAATGTATTCTGCGTTAATGTTGCATGTGTAGAGAGCAACAACTAATGACAACCAAAGCGAGCGCTGAAAAATGCCCCGCAGTGGGGGCGGACGCATACCTTGCCACATTGTAGTCTGCTTCACGCGTAATGGAATTGATCAGTCTAAGCACACCTCCCATTATTCACCCCAAACAAAAGGAATTAGGGATTGGGACTTTTGAGACCGGGTGCTCAAAAGCTTTTCTTATAGGAAAAGATAAAACACAATGAATGCAGAGACAGGCAGATTTCTTATCGGACTCCTCACAAGCATGAATCCCAGCTGTCGCTTTAACTTCAGGTGATGTTTAAAAAGGTTTAGAATTGTGAAAGAGTGGACAGGACCCGAAACCACGATACTCAGAGTGACTCCATTAATTCAGTGTCTTTATTGAAAATTCATGCGCTGAGGATCGACAGATCTCCAAGCTCCCACTGTGACTCCTCGCCTTGGCACTCCTTACATCCCCGCTCCTATCAAAGTTTATACAATATCAACTCCATGGCTCCATCCAGCCCACTGCTTACGCAAGAACCCTCTCAGTTTATCCTGCCGTATCTCATTCAGTAGAAACTCAAGTGGTTTTTACATCTCACATCATCACTCACTCACAAAAGAGCCCTGCGATGCAAATCAAATTCACTTTATGAAACCAGTCCAGGAATCCTGTGCTAATGTACAGTCAGATAAAACATGCAAGTCTTACCTATGCTGATGCTTCCTGTTGACAGCCGGCAAGAGGGAGCGAGAGAACGTGCACGGTGGAGCGAGAGGGGCGAGTGAAGCCAACACACAGGAGAGGGAGAAGATAGCGAGTCGCGATGTGACAGCGCACAGCTCACTGCACTCTCTTCACCCGGAGTGCTTGAGCTTGTGGAGGTGGTCCTTCTCGTTCCTGTGACATCTGCTTCTCTCTTTAAACTCATTGGCTAAGAAGGATGATTCCTATTAAGCCAGCCCTGCTCCCCTCAAGTAACCCCCTCCCTTTGCAAACAATCGCTTCTATCTCTCTCTCATGCACACACACACAGCTTTTCTTTCATGTTCTTCTGCTCGTTTTCATCCGAGTCTCTGTTGCTCACTGTCATCTGGTTTGGACACACACACATGGTGCTTCATCGCTAAAGACCAGCACTATTGTTTCAGTCCCCATGTTTTTCTCGCAGTAAGTATTTTTTTATTGTCACACACAGTGCTTATGTTCTATATAGTTGTTTCACAATGCCTTAAGCTAAGTTCAACACGAATTGAACATCTGAACACAGATTTGCTCTCTTTCTTTTTGATCCTGAAGATTCGCTTAATAGGACTAGGTGTTAAAATGCCACTATTTTAGCACAGTTTGATTGCCACATAGGACATTTCCCACGCCATATGCATATGACAGGGGGAGCAGTCAATAATATGAATAGAGGAAAGGAGGTCTGCTGTTTCACTGGGTTCATCAGGTAGGCATCTCGTTCGGGAGATATGATTATAGAAATACATAGCATATGTATTTATATTTTTTATTTTATTTATATTGAAAGAATCATCTTTGCTTTTGAAAAAAGTACAAATGGCAGAAAATGAAAGGAGCTTTATAACTATGTTTTTTAAATGACCAAGAGATGTGAAACGTTTTCAGTTTCTCCGTTTTTATCTTTCAAAAAGAGCCCTTTTGAGGAACTGAGCCATCTTCTTATTACATGAATTGTCCAATCACTTACAGCAATGTCTATAAAGCACTAGATGCAAAACGCGTTGACATTTATATATGAGCTGTATTGAGCTGGAGTAGAACTAACATATTTTTATTCTCAGGGCTCTATCGACTGGATGTGCATTCAATTCATTGTACATTATGTGTGCATGAGTTTCTCTGTAGATTGTATGGAAATACGTAGCATTTTGGGGTCCTGTATATTTTGTCAAAAGGGGAGACCCATTGTTTTTGAAAAGGCTTATACGGCATCAGTACCAACTCAGTAGCTCAGTTGGTAGAGCATTGTGTTAGCAGCACAAAGGGTCAGAGTTTGATTCCCAAGGGACGAACTGTAGGTCACTTTGAATAAAAGCATCTGCCAAATGTATAGATGTAAATGGGAATTTCGAGCATTAAGGGTGTGACAATTTCAGTCAAAACTTGAAATATAAATTCTCTAAGAATTTATTACCAATATATTGAGTTACAGTACAGTATCTTTGCCCGGGTCAGTCTGTTGTGGAATTGCAGTGCCTGCTGTGGCTAAACAGTGCAATTTGAGAGTGGCAGAATCTAATCTTGGTGAGTAAAGGTTTTTTCAAATTATAACTAAATATTAATTGAGTCTTAAATGCATAATATATACAGAGTATATAGGCTAATGTTGGCATTATTCTTAATTTCAGCTGTGCTAATCACCGTTGCGTTGAGGCCGGATTGTGGAGAGAAGTGGTGAAGCAAATCCCACGGAGCCTATATCTTAATTTCGTTATCACCAATTACCCATCTTAATTTTGAATTTATCTTAATTGAATTTGTTAAGAAATATTTTTTTTATTGCGCATTGGCCTATTTAGAGTGCTGCGATGTTTTGATGTTAGAGGACTTATTTTATTTCTTTGTTCTAACCAAGTGGCCTATAGGCTATGTTACTCATTAATAAATTATGTTAAAACATGTATAAATGACTCGCTCTTGGCAAAAGTGTGCGCACCGCACATTTGAGTAATGTCGGGCTGTAAACGGGTTCAGGCTTTACATTTACATTTATTCATTTGACAGACGCTTTTATCCAAAGCGACTTCATCATGAAAGGACATGTCCATCTTCATAAGCTTGGGAGGACATCCGATCCTGTGCGGGAATTTCCTGCTGACCAAGCGATGTAGAGTGGCTGTCTCTCCTCCCGGCACTTCTCCTGTAGCTGTTTCAATGAGAAGGTCATGTCATTAATCTCTGGGATCTGAAGCCACACTGACCTTCCCCACCACGCTCAGCAAGGAGATGCCTCGTAGTTGTTACAGTTACGGTCACAGTCTCCTTTGTTCTTGTAGAACGTGGCGATGTTGGCATCTCGCATGTCCTGAGAAACTGTTCCCTCCTCCCAACACTGAAGTGGTCGACGAGGAGACTGTTCTTGCCCACCTTGATGACCTCTGGGGAAATGCCATCACTGCCTGGAGCTTTGCCACAACGTAAATAGTCAATAGCCTTCCTGAGCTCGTCTACAGTGGGCAGAGCGTCAAGTTCCTCCATCTCGGGCAAGGGGGTGGTGCTCTACATTGCAATGTCTGTGACGACATTCTCCCTGGAGTACAGCTGCTGGTAGTGCTCCACCCATCTCTCCATCTGCTTACCATGGTCTGTGATGATGTTGCCCATAGCGGACTTCAAGAGAGTGATCTTTATCTTTATGGTGCTTGGCCCAAATGCTTTCTTACATAGTTATATTCATAATTTAAAATCTGTTTCGACCTCACTCTGACCGTCACTATGGTCTAATTGGATGACACATGTCAACAGGGTCGTGAGGAACTACAGACTCTGAACTATTCAAACTGGGCAACTGACGCTGGGCAACTGACATCAAAACTGCATTGCTAACAGGTGTTGCGGCAGTCACAATCGACTCCCCCACTGAAACTCATTTTAGTGCGGCCCATGAAGTAGCTACACTGCTGGTTGAGTGGGCCCGTATTCCTATTGGAACTGGTAACCCTCTTCCCACATAAGCCTGGGAAATAACCTCAACCAACCAATGAGACAAACGTTGCTTAGAAAGCGGCAACCCCAATCTGGCCTTTCCATAGCAAACAAAAAGCTGGGAATGAGTCTTCGTCAAGGTCTGAGTAAAACTTACATAGGTGCGTAATGCCCTTACTGGACAAGAAGTGAGCAAATTCTGCTGATCTGCCTGTGAAGGGGGTTGAAATTGAACTACCTCCAGAACTTGATTTCTGAACTGAGGATTAAGTACCTTTGGTAAAAAGGCAGGGTTGGGCCAGAGCATCACCCCTGTGCCCTCTGGCCTCCAACTTAAACAATCCTCACTAACAGATAGCGCGCACAATTCTCCTACCCTTTTAGCAGAGCATATAAAAAAGAAAAAAGCTGTCTTGAGACACAAAGCTTCTAAATCTGCCTCTGCCATAGGCTCGTACGGGGGCTTAGTGAGAGAGTCTAGTACCAAATGCAAATCCCAAATGGGTACCCGCAAAGTGCGATTAGGACATAACCGACAAGCTCCCTTCAGGAATTGACCTACCAAGGGATATCGGCCTAGTGGCTGGCCATCCACTCCACCATGAGATGCTGAGATAGCTGAAGCATAAACCCTGGTTGTACTGGCTGCTTTCCCCTGATCCAGCTGAGCTTGCAGGAATCTAAGGACAAGTGGCACAGAGCAGGTTATTGGATCAACATTCATGGCTACACACCAGTCTGAAAAAAATGATCCACTTAATGGAGTAATTGGTCCGAGTAGATGGAGCTCTGGCGTTGTTCAGTGTCTCGCGTACAGTTTCATCTAGGTGTTGAGGGACGGACTCTGCAGAGGCCATACCCACAATTGCAGTGCCATCGGGTTTTGTATCTGCCCATCTATTTGGGATAGGAGATCCACCCGCGTTGGAAGTTGCCACGGAGGACCCTGCGTCAGTTGAACTAGGTCCGGGAACCATGGTCTTTGGGAACGAGAACTTTGCAATGACCCTCCCTGATCCTCTGGAGGACCTGGGAAATCAGAGGAAAGGGGGGGGAGCATGTAATAAGCCTTGAGAGCAAAATGAACAGCCCTCAGTTTGAGCACATTTATGTATTCTAATGACTAAGACCCAGCCAGCAATGACATGTGGGGCCCAGATGAGGGCTTCATGGGCGGCAAATGTGGGCCCCATTATGGGCTTGCACCCGGGATCCACATTGGGGCAAGCCGTGGAAGCCCAGACGTACTAAAAGTGGGACCCGTAAGGGTACTGTATGGGTCTTAATTGGGCAATTCATGTCAGACCCATTTGGGCCCCACCTGCCCAAATGGGTCTAAAGTGGGCTTGCACCCGGGATCCAACCATGGCAACCCAGATGGGCTTTAAATGGGCTCTGTAAGAGTCTTATGTGGGTCATGCCAGACCCATTGGGGCCCCACCTGCCCAAAGGGGTTTGCACCCAGGATCCAGCCGTGGATGCCCAGATGGGCTTTAAAAGGGATCTATAAGGGTGTTATGTGGGATCTTAACTTGGCAATTCATGACAGACCCATTTGGGCCCCACCTGCTTATAGGGCGTTTAAAATGGTCTTGCACCCGAGATCCACACGGGGGCCAGCCGTGGATGCCCAGATGGGTTTTAAGTGGGACCTGTAATTTGGGCCCCACCTGCCTAAAGGGGTTTAAAGTGGGCTTGCACCATGATTCAACCGTGAATGCCCCTATGGGCTTAAAGTGTGCTCTGTAAGGATCTTATGTGGGTCCTAACTGGGCAATTGATGCAAGGCCTATCTAAGCCCAACCATGCCAAATGGTTTAAGGAAACAATCTAAGAAAAACTAAAAACGAAGAATGAATATAAGAACTGCAAGAAATTTATTGTCAAATTGAACAACAAAAATGTTTTTTTAAAAATAATTTAAACGTCACATGTCAACAAATCAAAACTATATTGTAAAAAAAATCTCTGAAAAAAAAACATCTCTCCAAAAAATACATTAATACAATAATACAAAATTGTTACATTAAACAACAAACATAATCTTTAAAAGTCACAACATACCGGTAAATAAATCAATAATATCCAGCTAGCAGCAGTGCTTTCCGAATGAGCAGTTAACGTTTTGAGCGCGAAACAAGGTCTTTGCATTACAGGCCCCTTATAGATGTCCTAAGAACTGCCTGACCAAATAACAATTAAATACTGTAAAATTCGTAAATTAAAGGATATGTGAGAGAATTAACAAACGTTAACTGCTTCGCTGGCTTTATTATGAATGAGCCTAATTAGCTGTTGTGTGCATAACAGGCAGTGGTGGAAAGAGTACTGAAAACCCATATATGTTTTCCCAGTTCAAACCCATGCCCACTTGGCCCATTAATATGCCATGCAGGACCCATATATGCGTTCCCAGTTCAAACCCATGCCCACTTTGCCCACAAATGTACCATGCAGGACCGATATATGTGTTCCCAATTCAAACCCATGCCCACTTTGCCCATAAATGTACCATGCAGGACCGATATATGTGTTCCCAATTCAAACCCATGCCCACTTGGCCCATTAATGTGCCACGCAGGACCCATATATGCGTTCCCAGTTCAAACCCATGCCCACTTTGCCCACAAATGTACCATGCAGGACCGATATATGTGTTCCCAATTCAAACCCATGCCCACTTTGCCCATAAATGTACCGTGCAGGACCGATATATGTGTTCCCAGTTCAAACCCATGGGCACTTGGCCCATAAAAATTCTATGCAGGACCCATATATGTGTTCCCAGTTCAAACCCATGCCCACTTGGCCCATGAATATGCTATGCAGGACCCATATTTGTGTTCCCAGATCAAACACATGCCCACTCGGCACATAAATATGTCATGCAGGACCCATATATGTGTTCTCAGTTCAAACCCATGCCCAATTGGCCCATGCCTGTCCCTTATGGGGCCCATGTAATTAGCTCATATGGGCTTCCTATGTGGGACTCATACTACAAAACCTACATGGGACCCGCTGATTTCACCCAGCCAAAGCCCATACCCACACGGTAACCATGGAACCCGTACTTAACCCACCTGGGCCCCACATGTCATTGCTGGCTGGGGAGGTATCCCATTTGCCCCTTACTGACCTGCCTTCCCTGTGGGGAAGATTACCCAGTAGGTCCTTGTCCCTCCAAGGGAGTAAGGCCTGCATGCAGGCCCTTGTCACCAACCTTTTTTGGATGAAGACGAAAATAATTGAACCGTCTCTGTATCGGGCGTGCCCTCAGTAAGCCTAGGGGAATCGCCACTGATGCTGCCGCCATCAGTCCTATCAGCTTCTGAACCCTATGGGCTGTGACAAACATCCCCTTCCGGAAGTGACCTAACGCCTTCTCCAGACTGTCTATTCTCTGGGGAGTGAGACATGCTTCCATTGATATGGAGTTCAAATATAGCCCCAGGAATTTCACCTGCTGTTGAGGCTGGAGACTGCTCTTCTTCCAGTTCACAGTGAACCCCAGGAACTGAATGTGAGCTAGTACCTCCTCTGTGTTCCTTATCACCTGTTCTCGAGAGGGAGTAAAAATTTACCAATCGTCCAGGTATGGCAGGATTTCGATACCTCGCAGCTGAAGGGGAGCTAGGGCAGCTGAGTCCACCCAAGTCAAGACTCTCGGTGCCACAGACAGACTGAAAGGATTGCCTTGAAAAGCAAATAGGAGAAAAGGCCTGTGTTCTGGACAAATTGGAATGTGGAAATATGCGTCCTTTAAATCCATTCTCCTGGATGTATGGACTGCATTACCATCTTTGTATGAATAATTTTGAATGGAAGAATGTTTAAGTAGTGGTTGAGGTGCCTGAGATCTAGAATGGGCCAATGACCACCATGTTTTTTTTGGTATTATGAAATACATTGAATAAAAAACAGGATTGCCACTTGTGTGTCTGGACCAAGCCGGTTGCTGCGGTCTTTGTGTTTCTCGAGACCTTGGTCTTAAGACTGAAGCTGATTTATGGCAAGCCCAATGGACAGCGTCTCTCGATGTAACAGAGTGCTCAGCCCTATCCTAACCTCCTGAGAATTTGAATCAAAAACATGACCGGGAATTACTGGCAGATTCATTAATTCGCCTCTTATGGTCTCTGGCAAAGAAGTTTGTGCCAGCCATATCTGTCTACCACATAAAATAGCGGAAGACATAGCATCCCCCACATCACGTGTCAATTGTGAGTGGGCAGTGTGCGAAAACTGACCGTCTCATCTGAAGATCCTTTAATGCCTCTGCACGTTCAGCTCGTACAGGCAATGCTTTGGTAAATAGCCAAAGGGTTAGATGATGCATAACCTGGTCCTAGAGTCGTCCATGATGCTATTTCTTGCTCCACATGTGGCATCTCCCCCAGTCCAGATTCCTTTGGATAATGGGCATTGGTCAAGCGTCTGCAGCCTGCATTGAATTGAGGTTTCTGAGATGGTCTCTTACATGCCATCCTCAACATGAAGGTATAATCATCTGCTACTGGAATACAAGATGGAGAATTAGTCAGAGGTATGCCTTCCCAGGAACCTCCGACAGGAGCTGGGTCAGACACAAGTAAAGAATTTTTGCTGCACTAAATACTCTAGCAACAAGAGTGTTTGCTGGAAAATTATCCTTTGGGGTCCTTCTCCTTGGCTCCCTCCTTCCGCCTGCTGTACATTATCAACCAGCGAGTGGGGAGCTAGAAGTCTGATTCTGATTCCAAATTCAGACTCTACCATCTGGATGTCTCAACAGAAATCGAGACTCATCAGACTAGGCAACATTTTTCCAGTCTTCAACTGTCCAAATTTGGTGAGCTCATGCAAATTGTTGCCTCTTTTTCCTATTTGTAGTGGAGATGAGTGGTACCCGGTGGGGTCTTCTGCGGTTGTAGCCCATCCACCTCAAGGTTGTGCGTGTTGTGGCTTCAGAAATGCTATGCTGCATACCTTGGTTGCAACGAGTGGATATTTCAGTCAAAGTTGCTCTTCTATCAGCTTGAATCAGTCGGCCCATTCTCCTCTGACCTCTAGCATCAACAAAGCATTTTCACCCACAGGACTGCCTGGATGTTTTTCCCTTTTCACACCATTCTTTGTAAACCCTAGAAATGGTTGTGCGTGAAAATCCCAGTAACTGAGCAGATTGTGAAATACTCCAACAACCATGCCACGCTCAAAATTGCTTAAATCATCTTTCTTTCCCATTCTGACATTCAGTTTGGAGTTCAGGAGATTGTCTTGACCAGGATCACACCCCTAAATGTATTGAAGCAACTGCCATGTGATTGGTTGATTAGATAATTGCAATAATGAGAAATTGAATAGGTGTTCCTAATAATCCTTTAGGTGAGTGTACATATACATATATATATATATATATACATTGTAGATTATATAAGCGAAACTCACTTTTCAAAGATACAATAGATACAATTATATTGGGTTTTATTTAATTATATTTAAGCAAAAGTAAAAAAATCCTTTTATTCGGAAAAAAAAGTCTGATAATCAAAATAGTCATTAGTTACAGCTTAATTTATTGTGCATTTCTGTGCACTAACTTTATGTACTTTATATAAATTATGCATTGAAGTTATTTATAGCGAATATAAAACTTGCCTACAGATTTTTTATTTGTGCGTTGTCTGTATTGAGTTGGGCTGGCTGATGGAGGGCGCCAAAACTGATCTTGCATACCCTTCTGAAAATGTGCAGTTGCTCCCCTGGGAATATGCGCCTATATGCAGGTGCACAGCGCTCTTACATTCTGCTTATTATTACACGCAGAAGCACAAAATAGTTTCTGCGCTTCCAAATTCCACTCTGTAAATAGCTAAACTTCCATGGCGCAAGCCCAACTGCCTCTTAGAGCGAATGGTGAATGTAACTATGATTGGTTTACTGCACGTTACGTCCACAAAACATCCATTTCTGTCATGATCAGGGGTGGAAGAACCCAAGTGCAGGCAGCGAGGATGAAGGAGTAACAACAACTTTGATATTAACTACAAAACAAACACCCACGATGGGGGAAAAACACTAATCAACCGAAATACAAAATAGACAACAAACACTTACCACAAGGGGGGCAAAAATAATCAAACAGGAACAACGAACAAGGTAACTTCAGAATAACAAACACGGACACAGGACCGTGAACAAGGGAACTTTGAACAACAAATGAGCACAAGACAATGGACAGGAGGGCATTAAATATGGAAAATAACAAAGGAGATAACAGGTGTGGGAAATGAGACACAGGTGGAAAGCAATACTTGGAATGAGAGGGCCGGGGCCAATGACGAGACTGGAGAGACTGCAAATTATGTCCTGATTGACAGTGTTTCTCTCCACACAGAACGCGTGGGTCTGTCATGATTCTGCCACTAGACTAGAAAATCAAGACAAGAGAAGGCAGAATCAAAAGACATTACTCATTGAGAAAATTGAGACAACCCGTTTAGACATGCACCCACGTGCGCCGACCATTTTCCTGCCGTTAATCTAGCAAAAGTGGTTTCGGACAAGCCCTGAGTGCAACTGCGCCGTACGCTTTACACCAGCGGTTTTCAAACTGGGGTCCTTGGGGGTCCCCAAAATTTACCAATAAATTATTAAAGTTATGCCATATCATTGAAAATTGCATAAGTAGGGTCTACACATGCCACAGATCGTAAGTACACAGCCAAGATCACAGTTAAAGGTAAGAGGTGCATTTACAAAGGTTTGACCCAAGCTAAGGAATAATCTCCCTTTATCTGTGAATCTGACTACATTTACATTTATTCATTTGGCAGACGGTTTTATCCAAAGCGACTTACAAGTAGTTTTTTACAATGACATATTAGGGGTAAGGTCCCTTGCTCAAAGGCACTTCAGTTATGACCTGCTGGCACTAAGATTTGAATCAGCAACCTTCTGATCACAAGCCCAATGCTCTAACCACTAGGCCACAGCCTAGTTTCACATCAAAGATTTTCTTATAAGTACTTATTTGCAAGTTGAAAACATACAAAATCTGAGAAGGACAGAGAAGCAGCAAAAAATACTTTGCACCAGTAGAGCACAATGCAGACTCCAGATTGACACAAGGTTGATTCCTACACAAACAACCACTACAACCACGGACCATTGTTATAGGAAATACCCATATTTTTAACTGTTCAGACCATTCAGTGTGGTTCAGACATAAAGCAAGATAAGAGCCACATTATCTTTATCATATATAAAAAGCCTCTTATGTTGTACAGTAAAGTAGCACTGGTTTACAGTTCAAAGTTTTCACAAACAAATGCTTCGAGGTTCTTTGATCTCCCCAATGTTTCTTGGGTAACGTGGTAATTGGCAAATCTAAAGATAACCTCCTTGAATTTCCGTCACTGTTGTTTGATACGCATATGCTCTTTCAGCCTTTTATGCCAAAGAAAAAATATGTTATACTATAATTGGGACGTTCTACGATGCCTTAGACATGTCCAGGTGCCTGTTCGACAGAAGCCAGGAGATAAAGCAGACAAGCGCTTGGTCATGCTGAGTAATGTCCAGCCGTGATATTCACCGACTCAGCAAATTAATGAGATGAGGACACAGCGTCTATCATCGATTATCAAAGTGTGCTGATGGAGGTGACACTTAAAAGCAGGGTTCAGTATGAAATGCTTTAAACTCAAGTGACATTCCCTAAAATCCCGAACCCATGATCCTGATGTTAGAAACTATTGTATGTGTCTGCAAACTGTGAGTGAGAATCTAAATCATCTTCCACCGGTATGATTCATCAGATGCAACTGTTATGTAGCTTCATTAATTCTTGTTGCTATGATAGCCATATTATCATAGTCAACAAGGCCAGAAATATTACACCCCCTCATATCAAATCACTGGCTGCAGACCAGGCAACCCAAATTACATTTACATTTACATTTAGTCATTTAGCAGACGCTTTTATCCAAAGCGACTTACAGATGAGGAAACATTGGAAGCAATTATAACAACATAGGCAACGAAAAATACATAAGTGCATCAAACTAGTCCATTAAAGCCTAGCACAGTATAAAAGCTAAGAATAGCGAGGTTAGTAATCATTTCTTTTTTTTTTTTTTTTTTTTTTTTTTTTTTTTAAAGAAGGAAAGGGAAGAGAATTAGGAAAAACTCAATCAGCAACGTGTTGACGGAAGAGATGCGTTTTTAGGTGTTTTTTAAAGATGGCAACCGAGTCTGCTGATCTTGTAGCAGCTGGTAGATCATTCCACCAATGTGGAACAGATCCAGTGAAGGTACGGGAGAGTGACTTTTTTCCTTTTTGGGATGGTACCACTAGTCGTTGTTCCTTTGCAGACCGCAGTGATCTGGCAGGAACATAGATCTGCATTAGCGAGTGGAGATACGATGGTGCAGATCCGGTGTTGGTCTTGTAGGCCAGGAGCAAAGCCTTGAACTTTATGCGGGCGGCAACAGGGAGCCAGTGTAACCTGATGAAGAGCGGAGTTACATGCGCTCTCTTCGGTTCATTGAAGACCACTCTTGCCGCCGCATTCTGGATCATCTGGAGAGGTTTGATTGTGCAAGCAGGAAGTCCAGCCAGAAGCGCATTGCAATAATCCAGTTTGGACAGGACAAGAGCCTGGACTAGGACTTGCGTAGAGTGCTCCGATAGGAATGGTCTAATTTTCCTAATGTTGTAGAGGATGAATCTACAGGACCGGGTGGTGCTGGCAACATGACTTGTGAGGTTAAGCCGATCATCGATTACCACTCCCAGGTTTCTGGCTGTGCTGGACGGTGTAATCGTTGATGAGCCTAGTTGAATGGCAAGGTTGTGGTTAATCTTTGGGTTGCCCGGGATCACAAGCAGTTCCGTTTTTGCAAGGTTTAGCTGCAGGTGATGATCCTTCATCCAAAGCGAGATGTCACTAAGGCATGCCGCGATGCGAGCAGCGACCGTCGGATCGTCCGGTTGAAATGACAAGTAGAGTTGTGTGTCGTCCGCATAGCAGTGATAGGAGAAGCCATGCTTCTGAATGACCGAGCCGAGGGATGTCATGTAAATGGAGAAGAGTAGCGGTCCAAGCACTGAGCCCTGTGGCACCCCCGTGTTGAGCTGTTGGGACGCGGAGACCTCATCTCTCCAGGATACTCTGAATGACCTACCCGAGAGGTAGGACTCAAGCCATTGCAACGCCATTCCAGAGACACCCATAGCACTGAGAGAAGCCAGGAGGATGTGATGATTGACAGTGTCAAAGGCAGCAGACAGATCCAGTAGGATGAGCACAGAAGACATGGATGATGCTTTTGCCAGTCTCAGGGCTTCGATGACTGAGAGCAGTGCAGTCTCTGTGGAATGACCGGTCTTGAAACCAGACTGATTGCTGTCCAGGAGGTTGTTTTGCATGAGAAAGGAGGAGAGCTGATTGAACACAACTCGCTCCAGGGCTTTGGCGATGAAGGGAAGAAGGGAGACAGGCCTGTAGTTTTCTAGCAGTGTAGGGTCCAGGGTGGGTTTCTTTAGAAGCGGTGTGATGCGGGCCTCTTTGAAAGCTGTGGGAAATGTCCCAGTGGTGAGCGAAGAGTTGATGATGTGGGTCAGAGCAGGCACAACCGTTGGAGAGATGGCCTGGAGGAGATGGGTAGGGATGGGATCCAGTGGGCAGGTGGTAGGGTGGTTGGAGCCAATGATCTTTGAGACATCAGCTTCAGACAGAGGAGAAAAGGCAGGGAGCACACACGTGTCAGGGATGTGGGCGGGTTCGACAGATGGTGGCGTAGAGAACTGGCTGCTGATGGCAGTAGTTTTCTTTACGAAGAACGATGCAAAATCAGCAGCTGTTAACTCCGATGAAGGTGCGGGAGCAGGCGGACAGAGGAGAGCAGAGAAGGTTTTGAAGAGCGTTCGAGAGTCCAGAGAGTTGCAGATCCTAGAGTGGTAGTAATCTGTTTTTGCAGAGGTGACATCTACAGAGAAAGAAGAGAGAAGAGATTGGTAGAGAGAGAGGTCTGCAGGGTCTTTTGACTTGCGCCATTTTCTCTCAGCTGACCGGAGGGTGGCGCGATGCTCACGCAGTACATCCGATAACCAGGGAGCCGACGGGGATGGACGGGCTGGTCCAGATGCAAGAGGGCATAGGTTGTCCAAGCAGGATGAAAGCGTGGAACACAGAGTGGTTGTGGCATTGTCTGTATTCAAAAGAGAGAGCTCATCAGAGGGGGGGAGTGCAGAGAGGACAGCAGAGGAAAAACAAGAGGGAGGGAGAGACCGCAGGTTGCGCCGGAAGGTGACCATCGGTGAGACATCTGCGATATCCGGAGCAGTGAGGTCGAGGTCAAGGGTGACGAAGAAGTGATCAGACGTGTGCAGCGGGGTGACCTGAGGGTAATGAGTGGAGCAGTACCTTGTGAAGATCAAATCTAGATGGTTTCCAGACTTGTGGGTTGCTGATGTGGAAACCTGCTCGAGGAGAAATGATGCGGTCAGGTTGACGAAGTCAGCAGCCTGTGGCTTTCCAATGTGGATGTTGAAGTCGCCTAGTACCACCAGGGGAGTACCATCCTCAGGGAAGGATGAAAGAAGCACATCCAACTCCTCCAAGAAATGTCCAAGCTGACCTGGGGGACGATATATAACTACAAAATGACTTTTAACAGGGTGGGTGATAGTAACAGCATGAAACTCGAAGGAGCTGTTGTCACACAAGGGTGTTAGCTGATTGAATTTCCAGTCTTTGGGGATGAGTAGACCGGTGCCTCCACCCCTTCCTGTGATGCGAGGGCTGTGGGAGAAAGTGTGGTTATGGGAGAGGGCAGCGGGAGTGGCAGAGTCCTCTGGTTTGATCCATGTTTCTGTAAGTGCTACAATGGAAAGACCAGAATGTTTAACAAAAGCTGTAATGAAATCAGCTTTGTTCACAGCAGATTGGCAGTTCCACAATCCTATTGGGAAAGTAGAAGGGGCAGTTGCTAGCAGTGATACATTGTGAAGGTTATTAGCATTGCGTCGCCTTCGGCATGCGGCAGATGATTTACGTGTTGTGATAACAGAAAGGATTTTAAAACACATATTTAAGAGAAGCAGAAAGAAAATAGGGACGTAACGTATGTGCTTAACCAATCTAAACAAAACCAACTAAAAATAAAAAATTCTGTTTTCATCTACAAACCCTCAAGTTGTTCCAACTCTGTATACATTTCTTTGCTCTTCAACAAAGATAGGGAGAAAGTTTGTAACCAAACAGTTCTTGGCCACTATTGACTACCATAGTAGGAACAAATACAAAGGTAGTCAAAAGTGCTCCAGCTGTTTGCTTTCCTACATTTTTTTTAATTTCTTCTTTTGTCTGTAGCAGAACAATGACATTTATAAAGATTTGGAACAACGTAAGGGTGAGTAAATACGACACAATTTTCCTTTTTAGGTGAACGGTTTCTTTAAAGACATTGTAATACAATTTTAGGTAATGGGAATGATATTTGGCCGAAACGTTGTTTTATCATTTACTTACCCAATGACATAAAACCTGTTTATGACTATTTCTTCTGTAGAACACAAAAGAAGATATTTTGAAAAATGTGTAAGCAAGTTTTGTGCCCATACAATCTAAGTCAATGGGGGCCAGTGTTGTTTGCTCAGCAGCGTTCTACAAAATATCTTTCTTTGTGTTCTGCAGAGGAACATCATACAGTTTAAGCATTAAATTATGTGAACTCATTGAGTGAACTATCCCTTTAATGAATGTATACTGTATGTCAGAAGGACTCAGTTGTATCTCTCTCAAAATACTCAAAGGTGCAGGAAGTGTAGGTTCACAAGATTTACGCTGAAATTCCAACAGATAAGCATAAGAACCTGATTAAACTTTGACCGATCAATAAGGAGAATTAATCACTCTCAATGAATGCAGCTAAAGCGTAACATAAAGCAAAGTAATGTTTACTCTAGTCTCACTTTACAGTCAGTCTCACCGACTGAGGGTGAAAAGCGATTGTAATAACAGCACAATGGCCAAGGGAACGTTTTTTCTATAATGTTGACTAAGAAGGGCTCTTTCTTGCAAATATACAAACACACACACAGACCTACCACCAGCGCACGTTTCTTTGCATGCGTGCATGCTTTAAGTCATGTCTGCACCTTAAACTCTGCTGCCATAATTTTTGAAGATTAATGACTTAGATTTTTTGCATTAGACACACCTACACTAAATGAAAGCAATTTTGGAAGTGGATGCAAGCACCAAGACAGTAAAGGCAAGAGAATATAAATAATATTGTGAACTAAGGCTCCAGGTCCGCCGAGGCATTTTTACACGGCTGAAAACACCAGGTGCTGGCTGAAAACGCCGGTTGCAGATGCCTGAACAGCGTTTTTTTAAGCGGAGGTGCGATGGTTACTATGAAAAACGATAAGGACTGGCGCTGAGCCTGCGGAATAGAAAGGCAGCCTCAGGCTGTGTCTGGCTTTTACCACACGATTATTGTGGTCTTAAAAAATCAGGCTAAAAAAATAATAGCAATTGAGATCATTTTTGAAAATTTTACAAATAATGCTTTTTTTTAATCAATTTTTTCTCTTTTTTATCCATTGAATCACACTCAAAATATGAGTGTAGGGGAGGAAAGCTTGTAACCATTGTGGCTCTTGACGTTACATTTTAAACAAGTGCTGAAATGTTTACAATGTTATCATATGGTAGCATCAAAGATCCAACAATATACATACGAAAAACTGCTCAAAACGTCATCTCTTTCGGGCAGAGAAGCGAGAACGTGATGACATCTTAGATCTGTGTCAGCCATCATATTGCTTCAAAGGGGAGGGGGAGCCGCAACCAACCTGGACATTTAACACGATTTCATAATCACGGTAAATGGCAATATTGCAACACTGTCATTGTGAACAGTAAAAATGTTGTGAGACAATATTTTCTAATATTCACAGTATATATCCCACAGCCTCATTACTGTTTAAGAATCCTTACACCAACACTAAACCAAAAATGTTTAACTTGTATTACATTGGATATCATTATTATTAACAAAGTGCCCATTATGACAATGATTTTTTTTTAATGGAATCCAATCAATACTGTGAGTGAATATAGACTGACCACATAAGTAGCTTTCTCCTGTTAATGAAACACCTGAGCCTGTTTGAGAAATTAGAGACACCTAACAGAAAATTTATTTCTAAATCAAATGCAGATGTGACATTTAATGCTAGGGATATTTGCAGTCCTTTCACGATGGAATTTAAATAAAATGCATTTGTATTAAATACTAACAAAGAGCCATTTGTAAAAACTTAAATGCAACAGGGAATATGTACTTCTTATATAAAAATAATAATAACAAATGACTTGGCAAAATTAAGTCTAGGAAGAGTTCACTATCTTAAGAGGCTACATTTTCTTTATCAGCACTTCAGTACAGTGTACAAGCAAATCTTTCTAATGAAGTATTCTGCATTGTGAGTGAGTGAGACAGATTATACTTTGTTTGGAAATACAACAAATCACTAAGTTGTTGACTTTCACAGAGTCATTGAATATCATCACGGAGGAAATTAATTTATCACCTACGCCAATCAGTCAGAGCTGCTCTGAATATAGTCAATGCTTAACGTTTTAACTGATGTCTTCCTAAATTACAGCCATGTATATATTTAGACGAATGATGTCGGGCAAACACATATTTGTTTTTGTTTTTCTTTTAGGAAAGTAAACAACATTTAATAGTTGCTTCCTTAATTGCTTGAAGCCTTTCACACAATGTAATTGAAATATATAATACAGTCAGTTGAGGCTTGCTGCATGGCAGAACTGTACATTCACACATTTTCATTTTTGTAAAGGTTCTAATCAACAACATTGTTCCCTTTATGACTTCCATACAATTTCAATTGACATTATGAATTTTTATGTAATTTCCTTTTAAGTGGCTCCTTCTGGCACTACTCGATTCAACAATTTCTCCCCGCAATATTTATAAATGGGAGAGAAGGCTGACGGATATATAACAGCCATAAATTCATGTCATCATAGGCAGGGTGGCAATGTATTTTACTTAAGAAAGCTAGTTTGGTGTATCAAAGGCTGAGAAAGGCAATTACCTCTAATGAACTTATAAATGCAAGTTATAGGATATGATTTCATTTAAGAATTAATTACACTCGTACATCTATTTAAGCATCATGTCTCATTTTATGTCACGTCTTGTAATGAGAGTATGAATCATGTAAGTTTCAACCGTGAAAAATGTGAAATCTCAAGGCAAAATCAATGTACATATGAATAAAAATAATAAGTCGCAAGAACAACCTCTTCAGTGTGTTAATGGAGTCACATAAATGTAAGTATTAGTGACTATTACTTTCAATAATTCTGTAAAGTATATTGTGTCACCCGGCACGTTCTCATTAAATCATAACCCTTTGCTCTTTTGCTAACCTTGAATTACTATATGCGGTTTTCAAACTACCATTAATTAGCCGCGGATAGAACAGCGAGTGGGATTTTGTGTTATTTGAGCACATGCCTGCTAAACAAACACTTAACAGGCACTCTATCTGAATGGAGGAAGGGAAGGGCATGAGGGTGAGGTGAGGTGAGGGGTGTTGTGGGAAATACGACATTATTGGGATTTGAAGAATGTGAAGCTGGCTCCACAGAGATTTGTGTTCATATGCATCTATTTGCTGTTTATATGTGTCATGAACGCACAGATTCCTGCTGGCCTAGTTTTCATCGTTGTTGCCCGTCGTCACATCTCTCTCACCTATGCTGCATATCTTCCTTATTTCATGTTTACTGGGATATGATGGAGTCCATCCTTGTCCTGAAATTTTTATTCAAAGTAAAGATGTTCATGTAGTTTGGTTAGTAAAGCACGGACACAATTGCAGGTTTGTTTGGAAATCACAAACTGATATAAATACACTTGGTTCATCTGCACTGTAAATTGCTTAGGCTTAAATTGTCTGACAAATTCATAAATTACTGTAAAAAAGTTTAGCTGCTTTAATATTGTTCAACATTTTTACTAGCCAATATGACTAAAATAGATCAACGAGCATTATCATTCAGGTTTTAATGGATAAATTGAAAAAGTAATGTTGCAACATGGAAAATATTAATGAAGCATCCATGAATATGTGGAGTCCCGGGCAGGCTGCACAAAGCCTGAAAAGGAAAGCCAAAGCAATTCAAATGCCCCCTGGTGGCTGGCTGCAGTACAGGTCATAAACCTGTAATCTCCATGTAAACAAACGGGAATAAAATATAGATAGCATAAGATGGCGCTGGTTAGCTTTTGGGACACCAGAATCGGCAGAGTAATTTCCGGTCTAATAACACTGTATGGGCAGAGCTGTTGAGAGAGATAGCCGCAACAACGGAAGTTCAACATTTTCGCGTGTCATTGATAGAGCCTTCAGATAGTTCCAGGAAGTCATGTTTTCTCTTTAAATGCTTAATTTCTTTTATTTTTGTATTCATTAAATGTCTTACTTCTTTAACCTAAGACCTAAATTGGTCTATTTAGCGGCAGCTCCATGCGTTAGTAATTTCCGTGAACTATTAAAAGGCTCGATAAACCGCCGTTGCCGTGAAAAACATGTTCCCTTGGAGTCAATGGCTCTGTGTATGGGAAAAGCAGGATTTTTGGCCAGCAAATATGGGTGTTTTGTTGAAAAAAAAGTAATATATAAGCGCTATGACACACCCTCTTTACATTGCTGAGAACTTGGTTAAGCCTTAACAACTCTATAGTGTTATATGACCTGGAAATTAGTCTGCATCAAAAAAGCTCAATATGTTTTCTGTCAATGTTCAAATTTAAAGTTTGTTTTTCTAATAAGATCGGTTTTAGTTACAAGATGTTATAAAAGGGTGCTATGTATACACTTAAAGTGACTCTAAAAACAAAGTTGCCATATTTGCTTATCATAATGTTTTTGGTTCACCGATGTTGTTTTTGGTGGAACACTTCTTTACCTTTGATGTACAGTATTTACTATAACAAAGGATGAGTTCAGGAAAACCGGGCCACTTATATGACATTGACGACTAATCCCTAAGAATTCACAAATGGAGCTCTTGAGCTAGTATAGAGGGGATAAAAAGATTATATACACAAGTCATTGTCTCTGAAGGATGCAACAACATCTTGCAAGACAGGATAATCCTACACCCTTGCACATTAAACTTTGGGGACAAAAAAAGTCCAATTCTGAACATTACAAAACTAGCTAGTAAAAGTAATAAAAAATCATCAACTGCTACAGCAAAATCTCCTGATAATATTAATTCAATACAGCTGAATAATGAATGTCAAAATGCATACCGTGTGCCAACAGAGTTTAACCTAACATAACTCTTCACCTCAAAAGTCAATGCAAAGTCAGTAGAACACGGTTACAAGTGTATAAACAAATCAATAAACTCAATAAACAAATCACTTTTCAAAACATTTCACTTCTACTGTGTGTGTAGAAAGTTTTATCTTTATCTTACAGTCCTGCATGCATGTGCTTTTAGTATTAATAGGAACCAGCCCTGAACCAAAAGCTAACTTGCAGTTAACAGAATTTAGTTGGGTAAGTCACCGAAAATAAACCCTAAGTGCATGTACTGTAGAATAAAGCGCAACACAGAAAAGTCTATTGTAACTTGATTTTGTTTAAGATAACAATAAGTACAAATTAAGAATTCCTGGCCATGCGGATGCATTTCAAAAGCCATTTTCTTGATAAAAACAGCATTTTTCTGCACTCTTGTATGTAATGTTGTTCATTAGTCTAGATCAAACTCAGTGCTGACAAATGCCTTCAGGCCAAAGAAAATGTTTCCAGCTTCTGTCTTGATTAAATAAATCTCTGAAACAAAATCACTGAAACCGTTTATAATTTTTAAGTTAGAATACTGTACGCGATACGGCAAAAAAAGGAGAACAGTCATCCTCAATAGGCGGACCGCGGTCCGGATTCGGACCTTTCCTACGTTCCATTGGGACCGCCAGACATAGCCTAATAAACCATTTAATTAAACTATTTTGGTTGTTTATATTGAGCTGCTCGTCTTCACAACGGAGAATGACATCACACACGCTCTCAGGAACATTTATGTAATTTATCTTTTGTCGCTATATCCTCTAATATCTTTATTTGGCTCAAATGAAAAGCCCCGGAGGGTGGTTGTAATTTACAGGTGTTTGAATCCCTCTTCCGTGCTGCTCTCCGTTAGCTGTGTGAGTGCTTGTCTGTGTGGTCCTCATGGCGTGGTTGACTGTATGACTGATGGAGCCGCAGAATATCCATCATACGCTGGAACATGGCGGCGGCGCCGTCTAACCCAAAAGGGAGGGTCCGATACTGCCAATGGCCACTAGGGGTGCTGAAGGCTCTCTTTGGTCTGGTGGACTCAGAGATCGGCACTTGCCAGTATCTTTTGGTGAGATCGAGAGTGGAGATATATCGGGCCCTCCCCAAACAGTCCAGCAGCTCATTGACCAGAGGCATTTGGTACCTGCCGAACACTGAGACCAGGTTCAGGCGATGGAAGTTGTTGCAGAAACGGAGGGTGCCATCCAGCTTCAGGACCATCACAATGGGGCTGGACCATGGGCTGCGGGATGGCTCGATTACCCCGAACTTGAGTATCTGTTGAACTTCCGTCTCAATAGCCTGCCGATGAGCCTCAGGGACACGGTAGGGCCGTTGTTGGACAATGACTCCTGGCAGTGTCTGTGTCTCATGCTTTATTACCCTCGTCTGCCCGGGGTTTTCGGGGAACACATCCTGGAACTGAAGGACCAGGTGTTGTAGCAGGGGGATCCATGTCCACGACGAACGGGTCCATGATGGCGAAGGCGGTGAGCTGGTCTCTTGTCCCTGTCCACTTCTTGAGGATGTTGATGTGATATATCTCGTTCACTTCCCTTCTTACTGGCTGGCGGACACGGTAGGTGACGGGCCGATCTTTTCGGTGACTGTGTATGGCCCCTGCCAGCTGGCCCGAGACTGAACTCACAAGGGATGGGCGGCCAGGTTGTACAGGCGCTGCTGGGCTTGCTGAGCTGCGGTGAGATGTTTCCGGACTAATGGCATGACCCTGATTCGTTCCCTCATCTCCTGGAAGTGTTCTAGAGGTCATCCTCTCGCTGTTCCTTAGCGAATGAGCCTCCACTTATCACCTGCTGGAAGACATCAAGAAACAGATTCAAGTTCTGGAGAAAGGGGGCATATCTGTGATGGTTTGCTCGTTGCACAAATGCATGTGTAGATTGGTTGCCAGTCAAAAGTTCCCAAACTTGTGAAGTTACATTCATTTATTTTATTTTCGTATCCTGATGTTTTGAATGACAGTAAATGGAGTTGAAGTATCGATACCATCTACTCCAAAAGTTGGATTCGAGAATCGGAGTTGACAAAAAAAAAACCCGGAATCGAATACCCCAAATCTTCTTTGTGTAAGTTACTAATAGGCCTCCAAGAGCTGAAATTTTGTTGTGCGTCTATGCAGAAAGACCAATCACAACAACACATTTGGCTTGTGGAAGGGAGGGGTTTAGAGAAACTGAATCTTCTAACTGCGTTGAATGAACCATTTAGAGATCCTTGAGAAATGGGGGGATATTAAATGCATATTTTGAGATAATTACAGCGTTTTTTGACCCCGGATGCATTTAAACCTTTTGACTCCAATACAATATTAGGACACTTAAAAATAGAACATAATGTGCACTTTAAGACATTTATTTGACTGTTGCCCTGGCAACTAATCTGCCACATTGCTGCCTTATCGTCATGTCTCCCATCGTCTTTTTCTTTCTCACAAAAGAAAATTATATCAACATTAATATTTCACATCCATTTCTTTGCTAAGTAGCCATCAATTTTGCTGTAAGGACCATCGGACTTATACTGTACTTATACCTAACAGCTAAAATCTTTGGCAAACTTCTGAATAGTGCGGGAACATGCACAGCAAAGAGGATTATTCAATATAAAAGTGTAGCATCATTCTGGATCAGGGAAATGCTAAAATTCTCCAAAGGAATAATACATGTCATTTTGATGTGCAGCAGGGATTGTGCTCGCGTGTGCACAGAGGAGAGATGTGAAAATACATTGCACCAACCATCACCTCATGCCATCACACTCAAGATCTTCATTCAACTTCAATCATTCACATTTGTCAGAGGGCCCTTTTGCTATTCACCACAACAGCGTTGAATGACATGCAAAAAAAGTCTCACATCATGAGCAAAACTATGGAAGATCCGTAGAATCTTTCTGTCTAGCTGACAGGTCATAAGTGAAGTGATGAAGATACCATGAAGAAAGGACATTGAGTAATTACTGACCAGGTGCATTTATCTATTACAGTTGAACTACGGGTAGACCCTTCGGGACGCTTCACTTATTTACATTTAGACAGCCCTACTGCACAACAGACAAGGTTAAAATCATCCTGTCACGCCGTGAGATGTTTGCTGTGAAAGTGCCGGTCAAATTAAGTTAATTTTGCTTTGTTTACAGGGTAAGAATGGTCACCTGGGTGCACAAGACAAACCAGCACCTATTTAACGATAGGTCAGCGGGTGTTTGTGTTAGTACAACACTATTCTTGAATACAGACTTTAATTTGATGGCAGAGTCATTAATCAGAAGGCGGTTCGAGCAGACGTATCGGATAGAGGCTTAAAGCCAGATGAAGTGCCTTTCTGTGTGAGGTCTAGAAAAGATTGCTTTTTGGCGGCTTATTGCCTCTTTGTTCGACAGAAAATGACGAGAAAATTGAGATCGGGACACAGTGGTCCAAACTCGAACCTATGCTACAACACGATAGATTGATCTCCTAAAGACAACTGTACACCAATATACAGTTTCCTTCTCATTAAATGCTTAAATTATATGTTCACTCAGAGACACAGACATGAAAGTGATTAGCAGAAACTCAGAAGAGTCCACTGAGAAATAACTAGTTTTCAAGAAACCAAAAAACGTCCCTCAATGTTAGTGTTTGAACTCTGAAAGCTTGAACCATTTATCTGATGCCTTCCTCTTTTTTTACCTTTCCTTTACAAATCCAGAAACAACAAAAACAACATTTAGCATAAAAGGGACAGTTCCCTGAAAAATAAATAATTCTGGCATCACTGAGGTTACCTCGTGACATTTCAAACCAATATGATTTTCATCTATGGAACAAAAAAGTACATATAAACGTTCACACTGCCGTTTATTTAAAATGAAAGTGTGCAGGGATTTAAATTAAAAAGGTCTAAAAAGGACAATAAAGATGCCATTAAAGTCCAGAGAAATTAGTCTGTATGACTCATTCTCATACTATATTACAAGTCTTCAAACGCAAGTCATTACTCCTTGAGACTTTCTGTCTGTTGGTCTCAAATTCAGTTTACAACATTCAAACGTATCATACAAGAAGAAACATGTCACAACATTTTTCTGCAAGAACCAATAATGTTTGAACGTGACTATTACAAGAGAGATATGACAAATATGAGCCAATAATAAAGTCACATGGACTAATTTTCTGGTCCATTTTGTCCTTAAAGACGTTTACCACTAAAATCATTGTTAATTTTTCATTTTCAATTCTTCATATGGATTTGAAACGAGATGATAGTGTTCAGGCGAAGACAAAAATGTCACTGGGTGAACTAAAGATGAATGTTCTTCATCTCAGTAAGAGGAACATACTTCGCAGTACATCAGTGAGTCATGCACGCTCTAAAGCATAAACTGCGGTTTAATGAGAAATAAAGTAGCTCTTCAGGTATTTGGTGATGCTGTGCATACTCTTGTGTATCTGCAGAATGTTTGTTGGGTGATTACAGCACAAAGCACTGTGGGGTTTATATTTCCCACTGTAGGACATAGCAAGGCAGCGAAGTGAAAGACAGATGGGCTCCATTGTTTGATTGTTTTGAAGTGTCGCTGAAAAGACTATGTGAAATCTGAATTGTCTTAGAAAACGTGATGATAAACCTCTGTGTGTGCTCTCTCTCTCTCTCTCTCTCTCTCCCTCTCTCTCTTTTCCTCTCTTTCTTTCTAGACTGAAAGCACCCTTGAAGACAGCACAAGCGAAGTTGATAATGGAAGTTGGATCATCACTTTTTTTTTGCCTCCCCTCTCACTGTTAAAAATGAGTAAGAAAATAAGTCTTCAACATTGCAATACCAATCAAAGTATTTCTTTACATTGATGTTGCTCCTGCAGAGAGTTTCTCTTGGCATTTGTATTCTCTTGGAAATAATATATAATAATAGAATCTACATACTGCAGACAGCTCGACAAAAAGAATGATATAGGTATGATCAAAATCTACTAGAGTTTTAATGTATCCTCCATATAACACAAAAGCGCTATAGGGTTCAGCAGCAAAAAGAGCAAAAATTCCAAATTCTGCTCTCAAAGCTCTTCATGAATCATGTTTAATTTAGGATTTCATTTTGATTCAGGTTTTACTAAATGTACGTTTCATTTGCGTCTCCAATTTAGTTGGGGTATTAGAGTGATTTTAAGGATTCCTCTCCTGCGGCGTTCAGAACATTAGCATTTTCATAGCTTTGCTTTGAAATCGATCTCTAGATTCACACCAGCAGCAGCAGATGAGACCTGCACTGAAAGAGGCCAGCAGATATTTCAAATGCAAGAGACTCATTCCAACCAAATGTTTCAAAACTTAAAGCACCACCAACAGATGTTTCCCCTTAATGGAGAAGATTTTCATCTTTCAGCCAAATATATGAAGAGTTTGGTTCCAAAATGAGATACATTTCAATTTATTTTCAAAAATAATGTTTTTATTGTGCTTTGTCGTGTGAGCTGTATTTTTGGAGTTATTTTGGCTTAAACCAACTGCAGTTTGATTGTTTTTTTACTTTTTTATTGATCATTCCAATTAATATCAGAGTCATCTCATTTTGGAACCAAACTCTTCATTATTTTACCAAAAACATAACTGAACTGTTTTTTGGGGGCTTGGCTTAAAAATATACATTTCAACAAAAGAAACGTCCATACTTTGTTAAACACTCAAAATGGGGGAGCAAGAGTGTAGTATGGAACATGAATTTGATTATATGTGGGTAATATGAAACAGCCTTGCTAATTCCTGTTAGGACACTTAAAACGAAATATACGTAAAATATATAGACTAGTATAGAGTACAGAGTAAAGATCTGGGGAGAAATCAAAAGTTTATGATGTGATTCAGAAGATATTCTTCATTAAAGCACGGAAGAAACTATAGATGCTTCAGCGGCAACAGTATGTGGCCCAAACTGTGGTTGACCTCTGCAAAGAAACTATAACTGTTGAGTAGTTTTTTTTTTAAATTTAATACAATTAAATATTAATTTAAATAAATAAAGTAATACATTTTTATATCATTACCAAACACAGACTGAAAGTTAACTTTGGGTCAGGCACGTGCATCCGTTGAAACCGTCTGTATGAAACAATGACACTGAAAATGAAGTTTTTAATAGATACAATGATTTAAACTACTGACTTAAAAGGTAATGTTTCACACCTATGACCTCTCCACTAAACCTCTTTATTACTTGCTGTGTACCACACACTTCAACAAAAATGCATTATTTTGCACTTTGCTTTAAAATAATAAAGCACAATCAGATTTGTGCTTTATTTGAACACTTAAAACACATCAATGGCAGGTGTAAAGGGGACATATTTAGCATACATAATGATTATAGTACCTGGTGCATCCGTTTGTAAACTCCCTTATTACAGAATCACCAGATATTATAACACAAATAAAACATATAATCAATTCTTAAATGCATCGGTTCATAGACTGTGACATTCCCTATTATTCATACAGCATCTCTCTACGTAAAATATGAAGCCCATTCAATGCCACAGTTCTGGCTCAATGTGTTTACAACCAAATAAAAGAGTACCTGATAAAAGTAGTGAAATATATTCTGGCATCAGAGCTTTAATAACGTGGCCTTATTAAATTCCAGAGCCCTATGATGAGAAACAGACGAGAAGGATCTTCCGCATTATGTCATTCACATCAGCTTTTCACAGCTGGAAACCTGAAAACCTGAGTTTATTCTGTCCATTTGTTTGTTCAGTAGTGAAAGGAATCTTCACTTAATTGTTTGCTGGTTTTTTTGCCAAGAAGAGAGATCATAATTTACAACATGCACATTGTTAAGTCACTCTCATAGTGTAGTTTTCTTTACACCACTTTCTGTCTTGTTAACAGCATCGGCCCCTTTTAGACCAATTACAATACGTGAATATATAATCTTGAAATCCATCTAATTGCATGTCGTTTTTATTTCTCGGATTTCATCAGGCATCATTGAGAGTGAAGAGAATAAGAGAAAAAGCTTTGGCCTTGTAAATTAAAATAACACATCATTTTATACCCCTAGTAAGGCATTGGGGGCGTACAGCTCACGCTGAAAAGCACGTATATATTTCCTTCCCTTCACATTGAGCAGGGAGAAATATTGTTTAATCAATGGCAGCAAGAACTTCGACCACCTCAGCAGAATTCCCCCGCCCACTTTTGACGAAGCACGCCTGCTGTTTATCCCATAATACCATCTCTGACGTCTCAGTGTAGGTCAAAGGTCGAAATTCACATCCTATAATGTCCAAACAAATCAAAGATCCTGGCTCACTGGCTTTTTAAAGGGTCACTTAATGCAAAACATAGATATTGTTCTCTATATTGAAATAAGAGAGTTCAGTGCACTTAGACGCACTCTAGTATTCCCAATGCAACGAGCTCTGCCCGGTCCATTCAGACCATTTGTGGAAACCAAACTCCAAAAACCGAACAATCAGAAATGATCGTGGTTTAAATATAAATGCTCATACATTATTAAGATGTTTGGTCTGTCCTGATCAACAACACATAAAACATCACCGTATGAAGGATAAACTATTAAATATTAGGGATGCACTGATATATAAATCTTGGCCGATATCGATAATTCTTTGGAACATTGGAAGCCGATAGCCGATATATTGGACAATATACATCTATTGATAAAAATATTATATTTAAAATAGAAATCCTAAAAATATATGACTGAAAAAAGGCAAAAAGTGGACAACTGCTTTTATTTGAAAACATTCACGACTGAAAACAAGGTAACCATTAGTTTTCTTTTTTCTCTGCAAATCATGGACTTTACACTTGTTAAATATTCTTTAACTTTCAAACATTTCTGGTATATTTTTTTATTTAATTAACTAATGATAGATGTTCTTCTATCCAGAATAACCCATAAAGTGTTCTCGATAGCCAAAAGTCTAACAGGTCTCAAGACAGAACATGTTGATTTTCAAAAAACACTGTATGATTTTGTTCCTATAATTTACACATTCATAAATATCTACATACTGAATCTACAGAAATAGTGTTTTGCTAATAGTAATAAATGAATAATCATGACAGAAATGTAACTGTTAGCAGAGTGCAGCTGAAGTGGTTTAGCCAGAGGAAATGATTTATAATTTATCGTCTATAATATATCAGCCTGATTTTATTATCGGGCCAATGACCATTTACCAGCCGATTCTGGTATGACTGATAATTTATCATGCATAAATATATATCCATACAAGGTCAAAGTCAAAAGATTAAAATGTACACCAAACAGCATCTTTATTTTCTAATTTACTACTTTAGCATTTATTTTCCATTTCTTTTCATTTTACATAAAGCAACCTATCGCACCCTAAAGGACAACCAAATTGTGTTTCTGTTTTAAAATCATATTTCGGTTTGGTTGACCTGTGCATGCAAAACATTTTAAGTCATCGAAAAAGTAAATGGCCTGTGACACGTGTAATAGTATGTAGTAGTACACCTGTAGTAGTATTTAATTTTAGGGCTAGAAACATGATGGGAACGTGGGAAACAAATATCATCTAGTTATTTTTGAAGAAGAAATGTAACTACGATTATTGGTTGGTTTTAAGTCAGGTAGACTGACAGAACAAGTTGATAGATTTGGTTTGTAAGATGAAAAACAGCCCGTGATATGAGGAATAAATACATCTACTGGAACATTTATACAGTTGATGTAATCATTGAGGATTCAAGGCTGGATGTTCAAACACAAATGCAAAGTGTCACTAAGCACTGAAACAAATTAGGTAATGAACTGTTTCTTTGAAGGAACTCCAATATTCCCCTCACATCTAAACAAAGTGTACTATGATGTAACATGATCTTGTTTAGTGTAACATGCTCTGGCAAGATTGTTTTCTTCACAATGCCAGAAGACTTGAATGCAGAAAAACAAATCTGTTTGCTCTTCACATTATACACATTATTCTTCTCAAACCTGGACACTACACCGAGCATGCAGAACCTCTGTCCACATGATAAAATACAAGGTAAGGTGTCAGAGTTCAAAAACAGAAACAATGACGACACTATGTACATAGGGAAAATACATTTTAAAGTGACATATCTTGATTGAAATCTGGAGTTTGGATTTTCTAAATGCCCTTTTCCCTTTGCGGAGGCAATTTCCTTTGGAAATTGTCGGCAGTAAATATAGTTAATGTGCTGCGCTTTGCACTTCGCTCATGTGGAGAGCTGAGGAGAGCTGACATGAGTTATCTGTATGATTCTTGTGAAAACTGAGATATGAATCCCTCCATCGTAAACTAGATTGTAGAATGACGTACAATTGCCCTGAAGGGACAATCTCAGTAAGAAACCCCCCACAGAGAGAAGAGATGAGACAAAACAGGGAAGGTCCTAAACTAAATACCATATTACTTATTGATATAACAAGAGTCTAATTCTCATGTGCTCTGTAAATGTAGTAGAACAATGAAAGTATTTGAACACCGACACAAAAAATCTATCAAAATTGATCTTGAGTGAATAAAGCACCATAAGAAGATTAAAAAATGTATGACTTTCCCTTTTACTGCTCAATATAATTTGACTGCATAATAACACCCAGCCTTTTGTATTTTTTATTTTTTAAAGGGATAGTTTACCCAAAAATATTTTGTCATCATTTGCTCACCCTCATGTCATTTCAAACCTGTATGACTATGATCTGCAGAGCAAATAGGAATATACTGTATTTTGAAGAATGTTGGTAACCAAACAACATTGGTGCCAAATGGCTTCCGCTGTATATGGACACAAAAACACTGAAACATTTCTGAAAATATCTTCATATTTGAAGTCAGATACATGGTTGGAACAACAAAGGGTGAAAATATGGTTACTGTAGTAAAATAGTTCATTTGTGGTTTCAAATGAAACCCCCAAAAAAAGAAACCATGGTTAATTTCCATAAAGAGTAGAATATAAGGCAATACAAACCGCATTAATAAGCAAGCTTTTTGTAGAATGTAGAAGACTGATGTCTGAATTTATGTTGTCCCTCAACACAACAGAAACAAAACCCACCACAGCGTGTTTCAGAACACCTTTTGGTCCCTGTACACTGGAAAACATGCGAACTGATCGATCGCACCACTGAATGCAGTGACCAAAGATCGATCATATTTGCTTGTTTGTTTGCTTAATCCGCATTCAATACACAGTGAATGTCACATAAGCAAACTTGAACAGATGAAAGACACAACAGACTATTTGTATGATGTCACAGTCAAACAGTGTCCCAAATGTAGTATTATACAGGGCTGCCAACTCGCAATAGAAGTATTGTGATTGCCTAATTTAATTATTTTCATTCATTTCAGGTGAACTGTCCCTGAACTGAAATTCTGAGCACAGACCAGACAAGAGCTGCGTCTTAATTTGAAGGCTGCGTCCTCCCGAGGTCACATTTGTCTACCGGATACGTCATTGCTGTTGTCTCATTTCAGTTAAAATAACATAAAATTAACACTTGTGTCTCTAAAGACCTAATCATTGTAGTTTCATTCTTTCCTTGAAATGTAACGGTTGCCTTTCTGAAATAAAACTGAAATAATGACGTATGTTCCCAACAAACGCAGCCTTTGAATTAAGACGCAGCTATGGACTTATCTTATTGTCTTGGGAGATCTTGTCAAACAAATAAATATGAAGTGTTTGTCTTTTAGAATTTAATATTAAATAATGAGAAAACCGTAAATCAATGCGTGAGAGATGGCAGCCCTGTTTTATTGGATCAAAAAGTTCCC
The DNA here is from genome assembly GCF_947034865.1 of Barbatula barbatula. Lineage (NCBI taxonomy): Eukaryota > Metazoa > Chordata > Actinopteri > Cypriniformes > Nemacheilidae > Barbatula > Barbatula barbatula. Next base: position 15,141,323 of record NC_136772.1, read on the forward strand.
AGCAATTTCCCCATAGATACACTGTGTAGTTAAGGCTAATTGCTAATGCTAATGCTAATTGTTTTTGTTTTAATTCTTTTTCCTCACTATTTAATCCTTCTCTTGGGCTTTCGGAACGAAAAACACCAACATGTCAACATGTCTTTTCACCTTTTTATCTGGTGTAATTTTGGTAAATAAAAATTGTCTTGCACTGTCAATTGTCTATAGAACTCGGATGATAAACAACGCTGGTCCAGAACTTCATGTTGCAGTTCTTAAACACTACACAAATGTTTGAACAAAATACAAAGACAAGAACATTGATTTAAAATGTTCAACGAATATCTTAATATACAGTACTGTATGTAAGATTAAAATATTTCTTTTTAAATAAAATCTGAACTAGACGTGCTTCTGGACTAGTGTGAACATCTTGCAAAGTGGTCTATAGACTCAATTACTGCTAGTAAACATTGTTAGGCGTTCTAGTGGGCGGACTTAGGTGGAGGCAGAAAGATCCTGCTGATCGCATTACTAATGCTGGTTAGCACATTTTATTTGCTTGCTTTTTGACAATGATTAAATCCGATAAAAATTTTAACATGTAAGGTCACTCAATGTCTAGGACGCGATAGGTTTTGAAAAAAATAACTAATTCATTTAAAAAAAATGTTTAAAGGAACCTGACCAACCTTTACAGGCTCACTCACTGGAACCAGGGACTAACTGACAGGATTAGCTTAAGTGGCCTGACATCTAAACATATCAGACAGAGAAACCGAGCGTGTATAGTAAAGATAAACTGAAAGTGTATACATCAATAGATGCCTGCGTGTACTAACAGCGGCAAACGCTAGCAAATGCATTTATTTGAACAGAAACCTGACATATAAAATGTGAGATCTCACTGTTCCCTCTCCCTTAATATACACTTGTGACAACTAAAGAGATAACAAACAGTTTGCTTTATGTTTAGTTTCTGGCCGATAGTTAACTGCTTGTTGTATAACAAAGTTAGCTAGAATACCCTATGCGTTCAAAAGTTAACACATAAAAAACTTTTAAAAAAAACACATAAAAAAAATTATTACCTTATTCCCCAGTTTCTGATTTGGGCATAGGCCCTATGTGAGATATTTTTAGACACATACCCAAATCATAATCCACACCAACAAAAGACAGTAGTTCATTTTTTTTACTTATTCTATTGTGTTTAACTACAGCTGTCGTCAATGTTTTTGTTTGGCAATGGCAGCGGGAATGTGTAAAAAAATATAAAATTGGAGACTGTATTCTATACAGAGACTTGGAGACTGTAGCCAAATCTGTGTTGGTTTGTATTGGACGCCTCAAGTTTCCCTTTGTTTTGCCTCCAGCTAAAACCGTGACGTAAGCATGACGTCGGCCATAATGGGGTCTATTTGACATAATAGTAATTTAATTAGTAAGCAGCCATGATGGGAATAACAAGCCTCAGCAAATGAGAGGCATAGTAGCTGACCTGCTCATCATTCATTGGCTGACAGATTGTGGCAGACACAGGTCGACCATGATGTGGAATCAATGAACTGTACAACTCCAGCACTAAGCTCCATCACCAATTACGGTACGCCGCACTCAATCAAAAATAGCCCGCGATTGTAACAATGGCATCCATACAAACCATTATGACATCCAACGCAGATAAATACAGTAATAATAAAGATGAAAAAGTGAATATTACACTAATGTAGATTAGACAAATAACCCTTCCGTACATCAAAGATTGATTCTGATTGATTCTGCAGAGCACGAAATAATCACACCAGATTCATATTCTAGTAGTACGTTACTGTTCCACATACTGAACCAAAAGAAAACATGGTGTGCTGTCCAGATTTGAGAAATCACAGAATGTTCTCAATTGCAAGCAAATGCCATTAGTCTAGAGTAAATTAAAGTCATTATTTGTCTCTGAATGTGAAAGAAAGCATTCTTGACAGTTGATCCCATGATATTTGGCACAAGCTCACATTCCACTTAACTTATCTTCAGATTGTTTACTACTTATGAGTGGCTTGCACAACACCCTTTTAATGTCAAGTAAAATTATATAAAAAACAAGAATAACTTGGTAACATTATGAGAAAAAGTATTCCATAATATTTTATGAGAATACAGTTAAAAGCTCAAGGCTAAAGTTGCAAGTTACAGCATGACTTTAAAGAAGGTGTTTTTACAGCTCGTCGTGCACTTGGTCTGCGTCATTTACCCCACCATTGTGTTTTCCCCTCAGGCTTTTCCCCCCACCGGTATTTCATCACCTCATCACCCTTGCACCTGTAGATACTTCCCTCATTCATCCTTGCCCCAGTCGCCCATTATCCTCGCACCTGTAGCAACTTCCCATTTGTATGGTTTCTCTATTTTATCCCTTTTGTTCTCTTGTCTTGTGTCTTACCGTCGCACTAAGTTGCCAGTTCAGACCGACAAAAGTCTAGCGTGTTCTAGCTTTTCAACTGTATTAGTCTTGACATAGTCTTGTCATAGTCTCAGCCATCTGATCTCTTGCCTTGACTTCCTTTTCCTGTTGCCTATGCCCTGTATTTCCCAGAGTACCCATTGGCATCCCAAACTGCTCCAGCTACTACCACCAGGCATCGCTCTCCAGGCGGAGGACTATTCCCCAGATGGGGCCAGACTACTCTCTCTCTCACCTCTTGAGTTGCGGAGTCAAGTGTTCTCCCCACACCGTTATTTCAGTGGTTCCTGCTCTCTCTCACCTCGTAAATTGTTGTGTAGAGTGTTCTCCCCGCACCATGATCTCTGTGGTCCCCAATCTCTCTCAGACGAGGGGGTTTGCTCCTCAGATGGGTCGAGCTTCTCCCCACCGATCTCTGTACTGCCGGTGTTGTCTGTTTGTTTGGACTTGTGTTAGTAAATTCCTGGCCTCCTTCCTGATGGGTCCAGTACGTCAGCGTTTCGGGTACTACCACCAATTCACCAATGGAGGCAGAGCCCAAGCAACATGGCCACTCTCGCCTCTCTCCAGCTCAAAAGCAACAACGGCTTCTCCAGGGGCTTCAGTGGTTCTACTGTGGCAAGCCTGACCACCTGGTGCTGCAGTGTCTGCTAAAAGCCCACGCCCTCCCGTAGAGGGCCTTCCCGCACCCAGCTGCATTACACCTGTTCCTCTAAGGAGTCACTCAGGACAGGCTCTTGTAGACTCCATCGCCGAAGGGAACTTCAAAGAAGGCCTGTAGCCATTCGTGTCATGTGTCTTGTCTGGGTCCCGCTCCCTCTCCTATCTCTGTGTCTCCTGTGTTTCATGTCGAAGTCGCTGATGTGACCGGGGTCCTGTAGGTGTACGATGACCTTCAGTCCGTGTTCTGCAAGTCACATGCCACCTGCCTTTCCCTGTATCGCCCCTACGACTGCGCCATCGATCTCCTCCCAGGCCCTTCTCCACTCAAGGGTCATCTTTATTCCCTGTCCAGCCCTGAAAGAGAGGCCATGGAGAAGTAAATTCATAAGTCATTGAAGCTGGACTCATTCGCCCCTCCTTCTCACTGGCCGGTCCAGGCTTCTTCTTTGTGCATAAGAAGAATGGCTCACTCTGCCCCTGTATTGACTGTATTGATCGAGGTTTTAACAAATTCCCCTTACCGTTAATGTCCTCTGCCTTTAAACTTTGACAGGATGCCCGGGTCTATACCAAACTAGACCTACGTAACGCACTTCCACCAAGATCCCGTTCAAATGGAACTCCCTTGCTCAGGTAGCCTTTGATCATTTCAAGTCCTGTTTTGTCTCAGAATATGTCCTTTGTTTTCCAGATCCAGAACAGCAGTTTATTGTCGAGGTCGATGCTTCCGATGTTGGGATAGGCGCGGTTTTGTCTCAGTGTTCCTGCCGTGATGATAAAGTGCTTACCTGTGCTTTTTACTCTGACCGACTCAGCCCTGCAGAATGAATTTACGAAATCGCCAACAGAGAGCTGCTGGCGGTCAGTGCCATTACTGGTTGGAAGGGTCAGCGCAGCCCTTCTTGGTCTGGACAGACCATAAGAACCAGGAATGTGTCCGTTCAGCCAAGAGGTTGAGCTCATGCCAGGCCCGTTGGGGACTCTTCTTCGGCTGGTTTAACCTCACTCTCTCATACCGGCCTGGGTCCAAGAATATCAAACCTGATATGATCACTCGTCTGTTCAAGGTATCCGGGGAGGAGCCTTCGGCCGATGCGATACTCCACCAAGGAGATGGTGATGGAGGCAATTACCTGGGACCTTGAGCGACGAGTGGCCTAGGCCGGCTGAGGGATGCAAGTGCCAGGGAAGTGTCTGGCGGGAAGGTTGTTCATGCAGGCTGCACCGCGTCCTGACGTCCTTCAGTGGGGTTATTCTTCCAGGTTGGTCGGCCATCCAGGAGTTCAGGGAACCCTATCTTCCATTCAGCAGCGGTTTTGGTGGCCATCCCTGGCCGCAAATTTCAGACTGTTTGTGCTGGCTTGCCCTGTTTGCGCTCAATGTAAGCCGTCCCATAGCCTGCCAGCTTTTCAGCTCCACTCCCTTCCCATTCCCTCCCGTCCCTGGTCACATATAGCCTTGGACTTTTGTCCTCTCTGCCGCTATCAACGGCATTCCCACGGTGGTGGATCGTTTCTACAAGGCGGTCCATTTCATTCCCTTGCTCAAGCTCCCTTCGGCCCCGGTCCTCAGGGTTCTGGAAAGAGTTCTGTAGACAGATCAGGCCTCAGTGAGTCTGTCTTCAGGTTTCCACCCCCAGACCAACGGGCAATGTGAGCATGCCTACCAGGATCTCAGATGGAGATTCTGCTGTCTGACATCCCAGTCCCAGCTCCTGGAGCCAACAGCTCTCGTGGGCTGAGTATGCCCACAAATCCCTCCCTGTCTCCTCTTCAGGTGTGTTCTCATTCTAATGTTTGCTTGGCTATCAACACCCTCTGTTTCCCTCCCAGGAACTCGAATAATGGGGTCCCTTCTTCTCTGGCCTGTGGCCAGTGTTGCATCGCACCTGGACGAGAGCCAGAGGGGCTCTGGCCCAAACCGTGCAGAAGACCAAGGCAGCGACCGGTACTCACTCTCCTCCAGTGACTTTCAGCGAGTATTGCTTTCCACCAATGACCTGCCTCTCCGGACGCCTTCTTGCAAGCTGGCTCTCAGGTTTATTTGGCCTTACGGCATCGCCAAGGTGGTTAACCCTGTGACCATCTGGCTCAAACTTCCCCCTAGTCTTGGTCGAGTTCACCCTGTTATCCATGTAATCCAGGGTTAAACCTGTCGTCACGTCCTGTCTATACTGCCAGCAGTCATCCCATTGCACTAGGTTGCCAGTTCAGACTAGCCTAGCATGCTCTAGCTTTTCACCTGTGTTAGTCTTGTCATAGTCTCAGCCATCTGATCTCTTGCCTTGACTTCCATGCCCCCACAGTACCGGTTGGCATCTCGGACTGCTCCACCTACTACCACCAGGCATCACTCGCCAGGCGCAGGATTATTTCCCAGATGGGGGCTGACTACTCTTTCACAGCGGTCGAGTTTTTTCCCCACACTGTGATCTCAGTAGTTCCTGCTCTCTTTCACCTGTGAGTTGTCGGGTCGAGTATTCTCCCCGCACCTTGATCTCTGTGGTCCCCGATCTCTCCCAGACAAGAGTGTCTGCTCTTCGGCAGGTCAAGCCTCTCCCTGCCGATCTCTGTGCTGCCAGCAGTGTCTGTTTGGACTTGTGTTAATAAATTCTTGTAAACTCCGCATTTGAGTTGTACTCCTTTGTCAACCATGACACTTGGTATTGCCTATTATTATTATTGTGATAATTGTATAACTTTTGCTGCGTCAAAATACTTCCCAGTCTATTTACACAGTATTTGGTATTTAATCTTCTAATTTCATGACTTTATTCTTATAACATTACACATAAATCTTGTTATATTTTTACTTTAAACTAACTAAAGCACCACTGTATGCTTGAACTAGCAAGAGAAAAAACAAGCCCTTAAGTGTGTTTCAAATTAGTCACCATAAGAAAAATCAAAGATAATTTAGGGTCTTTCTCAAGACACATGGTAAACAAATTTCTTTCTCTTTAGCATTAATAAAGTATCTGAATCCTACAAGGGCAAAGAATGATAATTACACCAATCAACAGTTTTCAGTTATCTGAGACGTTGGATTGATTTTTCAGTCAGGAATTCAGAAGCGGCAACATAGCGTGAACCCCACGGTGTTGACGCATGATTTAAAAAAGCCCCACTTGTTATCAATGGACCCATGGGTGAGTAATTAGCCTGGAGGAAATTGCTGTGTTCTTGTCTCTTCCAAACAAAAACAGAACTACATCTCAGTGGTATGAGACATTTCCGCGATCAAAACTTAATTTCAGATTGCGGACCTTCTTGTAAATAAGGCAGCCAACCCTTGTAATAACATGAGAAGAATTAGATATTCCAAAGTATCTGCAAATAATTGTAGTGGTGTTGACAACACAAGGCGAGCCGCTGAGGCGAATTATAAACAGTGTCACAAGCAAGCACTGGTTGATTGGACATCCCCTGCTTTATTGAATAGTGCCTCTATAGAGTTGTTCAGTCATGACGTCAATTTGATGGGCCAACCTAGAAGGCTTTGCCACGGGTTCCCTCGGGTATTTCTAATTTCTTGGATTTAAGAACAGCAGCTAATCAATTTATGAGTAAAACCTGAGCAAAACAGACCATAAAAAAGGTCTGTGGTTAATTACACCTGTGGAAAATAATAATTTTTATGAAGCATCACAATGCTGATGTGAAAGATTATTTCATCAATACATGAAAACAAATGATAAATTAGAAAAATAATGCAATTAAATGTAACATGCATGCCAAAAGTTACCATGCTAATAATTAGTGTGAAACCCTTACTTTTGACATGAAGATTATTAAATACGTTGTTAAAGTGCTATTTGACCAACAAATCTAAATTTCCCCATGTTTTACTCACCCTCAAGGCATCCCATCTGAATATGGTTTTCTTCTTGAAGAATAATACAGTTATGGTTGGAGCCTTGTGTTGTATCTGGGTTATGTATTGCTCTCCCGCTCCAGAGGCTGCTGACAAGATAAATGCCCTGGACTCTTCCGTGTCAAGTGCCTCAGCAAACATGGATGCTCTAACTTCTCCTGCCACATCCAGGCTTCCAGCTTTGCCTGCAACTCCATGTCATACAGCCCTGCCTGTCACGCCCAGTCTTCCAGCCCTGCCTGCCATGGCCCAGGCCATCCTCTGCTCCACGGTCCTCCACAGTATATTTATAATACTATACGTAATCCCTTACTTTACTTTTTCAAGGTAAAAGTAATTAAATTACAGTAACTAATTTCTAAGTGACTAGTTACACCCAACACTGGTTATAACATAATGTTATGTCCTGTTAGTTATTAGTTATTATACGCTAAGTTATGATAACCGTTTATTTATGGTTATAACAGTTCTTAAAAATCTATTGAAAACCTAAAAATCCAAGGCTCAGAAATTTAAATTTTTCTCTGGTTTAAGAAACCCTGCCGGAAAACCTCAATTCAATCACCTGATCTCTGTCAGCTTTGATATGGTCTATAAAACAGACCAATGACTTAGCTGAACTGCAGTTTCTTATCGGCAGACCTTCAAAGAAACAAAAAGCAGGCCTTCGGTTAACCTCAGGCAGAGGCGCATGTCTATGCTAAACCAAACCCAGCTGCAAATCCATGGCTCTCTGCTCCATCAGTGTGCAGCTTCACCTGCATTAATACTTTATAGAGCAAAGAACAGCTACAAGTGCCTGCTAATGGTCTGGAAATAATACGCTTTTCTCCAGGCCCTTATAAAAAGAGAAAGCGGAAAAACGTGTTTGGCACATTATTGCTTGTTCCGCACTTTCTTCACCGTGTCGTGTTCTTGTAGGAAAGGGCAAACCTGTTTGAGAAAAGATGTTCTTGTACATCAAAAAAGAGCTAAAAAATTTCTGTCCGCAATAATTACTATTGTAATGGCTGACTGAGGGACAAGGACTGAGGCAAATGAGAACGTTAGCGAGAAGTGACAGGTGCAAAAGGGCAGCAGGGAGTCTGATAAAAGCCCAGAGAAAACGCCTTTATGATTGTTTCGAGCGTTTGCGTTTGCAATCTTTTCAATTGTTAAGCAGCCTACAAATGGTATATTTTGATGCATTACAGGCACATTCCTGACACTGAGGTTGTTCCACAAGGTAAAAAAAAATATTTTGTTCAAATCTTTCATGTGGCCTTCATGGGAGGTATTTTCACAGAATGCACTTCTTCACACTAAATGAAAGATGACAGATGAGACATTTATAAATGTAGTTTATTATTAATTCCATTCTAAAAAGTTTCTTAAAAATGTGAATAGTGTTCATAAATATCTGTGCCATGTTTTGATTGTGCGTAATGCTTAAGTGCACCACTCGCTAAGCAACATGCTAACGTCAAACTCTATGGAAATCAATAGCATGTGAGGTGTTTCAGGTCTTTTCTGCATGCTATTTCCACCTGAACATGTGGCATACATAGCTGCTGCCTACCTGCAGAACGCTCTAAATTGGTTTCATGGCGGTGAGGACGTCGCTTCAGACAGCAGCTGCCAATGTAGGCTCAGAGCTTGTATTTCTTATTCTCTCTGTCTCTATGTTCCTCATTCTTTTTTCCACTCAATCTCTGCTAGGTAAATTCCAGGTTCCCCAGCGATCACAGAAAGAAAAACAGTTTAGAGAAGAAATCTGGTGCGCAGGAATAGTGTCGTCCCCCGGTGGACAGCAACCTTTTAAACGTAAACAGCCTAGGAGACGAGAATAAAACAACAGACCCTGTAGAAGCAAAAAGAAAGATGAAAGGGGATCAGGATGTGTTAGTGTGGTAAACACTAAATCCCCAGTAGCGAATATAAACACTGATAATCCATTAAGAATCAATGAAATAAGCATATGAGGCATATTCATTGCTGCTGCGGCGATCATCGATTGTGATTCGGCCCGTGCCGATAGGGGCGACTGCATTATCATGCAGTCAACGTAATGCTGTTTCACTCAGGCGAGACCGGCAAGCTTTTGATTAAGAACAGATGCTGCTCACACCTCCCATTCTCTTATGCGCCGCTGATGAAAATGGCAGATTTAGGAGCTGCTGATGAAAATGGCAGATTTAGGAGCTTTATCACGGTTTAATATCTCTAATGTCTTATATCCTCAACCACTCCCTGCGCTCTGTTCCAAAAGAGAAATGCTAATTTTCCTCTGTAATTGGGAGCTGTTAACAGGAACTGTGACCTTTGAGTGCTGTTTAAAGCAAATATATCAGTGCGTTATGCCCAAATTGTTTGCACATAACTCCAGAAAAATATTTTGGCTGTCTCTTTCAAGTCCCAAATAAAAATACGGTGTTAACAAGAGCTTCATCTAGCAATAACCCTGTTTAACAGCTTAACAACCCAATGGTTGGAAGGTCCAATTATCTCTTTTTAGATGAGTTTTGGGAGATCAGCTAACCCATGTGTTCCCAAACTGGGAGTCGTAAAATGATTTCCAGAAATACATATTTTTATTATTAGAAATAGCGTTTGTAATCAATAAGTGTAACACAATATAGAAATATTAGTTAAGTTAAAAATAAAACCAGGAAAATAAAAAGCCATCAGCCTTTTTCTTCAGGAATTTCCTCCCCCTGGATCATGACCCTTGAGGCGATTACGTCACATTAACGACATAAGCAACTGCATTAGGTTAGGTGCAACATGTCCATTTACAGCACCACGTTATACAGTTCCAATTGCACGCAGGCTATTTTTAAGGCTTTAAGTTTAAAATATTCTTATTTATCTAAACCAAAGATAACACAGTGAGGCCAGCGGAAGAGGGCTGAGAAGCGCCACAGTTAGAGGGGCCATCGTTCTCAGGTATGAAAAGAGGCACATCCATCAGCACTCGATCGTTTGATGAAATTCCACCATCTGTAGTAATAGTTTGTAGTTTATGTATAACAACAAGTAAAGTAATGAGTAAGTAACTATAAAATAATATTATGTTAGACTGTGCTCTTATATATTGTCTCCATACTCCATAGCCCATTTTTCCAACCTAACATACTCCATATGCTGGTACATTGTAAAATCAACGAGAAAACACCCAGAAGCACACATATGCGAAAAGCCACCGGGAATGTGTAAATGAGAGCCACGCTTCTCTCACCTTCACACCGTGACTGACGACTCCTCATGACCACCGGCCATAATGACACACTGAGCATCGCCTTCATAAGTGACAGACGTTCCATTATCACATTATCAGAGTTGCCACATAAAACTTTACAGCTCCGACACCCAGCATTCATCACACCTTCACCTCCCAGAGGGCATGAGGAGATTCTATAGCAGATTGACAAGCGGCCTGGGGTCTGATTGAAGCCTGACATTCCCTCTGAGCCTCCTTCGCACGTCATCGTGTACCCACCCCGACAAGACGACTTCACAATGCACAGAATCGACCTTTCAATTGTATACGGTCATTGCTTTAGACAGCGTCCCGTTTGAAAATCGCCTGCATTGTAAACACCCGTCCGGATTTCACGCTGAATAGCAATTAGAAAAGCGAAGCCTATAAGATTAGCTTTATTTTGTCCGTGCACAAAAAGGACGGATATCATGCAGGTGTGGCGATTCAGCAATAAAATCGAGGAGTGGCAAAAGTCTGATTACAATTTCCCAAGAGGTAAAGGGGATTAGGCCTAGACATACCCCCTTTGTCTTTCACTGTGTCTGTCACATCAAATTATCCCAGACATTTAGAGAGGAGATATAATGAGATTATCACAAAGACGCATGAATCGAAACCCAGATCAGACAGCGAGAGGCAGTGAATTTGCAAGTTGCTGTTACACACACCTGCGTGAGTGAAACTCCTCAACCATGGAATGGCGTAACCCTCAGAGGTGATCCATTATTTTCTCCCAAAACACAATTAAAAATAGAATTAATCATCATAAACAGAAGATGTACATATGACAATATAGCTATCGGCATTCAATTAGTACTCTCCAGTAGCTTTTTCAAGGAGACCTTTGACTAAACAGCTAAAATCATGCATGTGTCATCTGTACAGCGCACGTTTAGCAGTTATAAACTCAGGCATGTTTTCATTAAACAATATGAGCTGCGCAGACAAGCATCTTTATGTTTATACGGATATAAGGTCAGGTAGGTCTGTGCAAACAGAGCGTCTTCTTGATATAGCACGAGATTAGGCGCGTCTGATCTGTACAGTGCAAGCATACAGTATATGCCCCTTTAGCCTTGTTCAGATTCGTTTACATTAACATTTTCAACACAGAGCAGCGGGAGTCACGTGACAAAAGTGAAACATTTGTTGGAATCACGATGCCAGCTCAACATCATGATATCTTTCAGCCATCAGTAATGGACAATGGCATTGTCTATTGGCCCAACCCTACTATGGGATTGTTCTCACATCAGTTCATTACATGAATTCCCCCCTTTAATCGTGTCAGTCAGAACAAACTGTTACGGAAACACCAGGCTCTCTCACCACTCCCGCACAACGCTCACCAGAACGATCACGGCCACCAGCATTCAATCATCACCCTCATCATCCTCACTACAAAAGATTTAGTTAGCATCTGGTCTCGAATTGAAACGGACACAAAAACGTTTGACCTACAACGTGTGACTTACCTGTTCTCCTTCACTATATTCCCAAGTCTTCCAAGTTCTTCAAACCTAACGTCACAGGGGCAAAGTCAAAGTACAATAAAATGCCCAAATGAGATCATACAAATTCACACGAATGAGCCACCCTGTAAAATGGGGTATATGCACTTGAAGCAATTGCGTTTGTCCACTAAAATCGTATCCAGCTCTGTTACATCCGGCGCATGTAGCATCTATAGGAAACAGTGGCTTTTTTTAACTCGGTCGATTTAAAATGCACATAGGATTACAGTCAACAAAGTAATTCAAATTATCCAAACACTACGTCATACATCAACAATCAAAATGGAGAAGTGCTTCAGGCTATCCGTTTCAAGCTACATTCACAAATACGTAGTGAACCTTTGCCTCGCTTTCTCGAGGCTTGAACACAAAGGCATAGCTATGTTCAGCCGAAGTGTTGGCGGTTCGCTTAAACTTTTAAGTTTTTTACTAAACAGCCTGCCTAGAAGACATCTCATCTTAGATGAAAGATCATTACCTCCAGCTGAACCCTGCCAAGACAGAACTACTTGTTTTTCCTGCACACCCGATCTCACCATCCACCTTGGCAATACCACAATCAATCCTTCCAAAACAGCCAGGAACCCCAGAGTCATGTTTGATGACCAGCTGTCCTTCAATGATCACATTGCAAAGACAAACGCAGTCATGCCACCCTATCTCACTGAACATGCCGCACAATTCCTTGTCCAGGCTCTGATAATCTCAAGGTTGGACTACTGCAATGCTCTTCATGCTGGTCTTCCTGCAAAGGCTATCAAACCACTCCAGCTGGTTCATAATGCAGAAGCACTTGTCTTCGAACAGCCTAAAAGGGCTCATGTGACATCCCTCTTCATCTCTCTCCACTGGCTGCCGGTTGAAGTCAGTATCAGATTTAAGTCACTGTTGCTTGCCTACAGAACTACTGGATCACTGGATCTGCACCGGCATGCTTTCACACCCCATCAAGAACCCTGCATACAGAAAACAAGCAGCCTTCTCAAAAGGGCATTATAAAACGGTAAGTTCTGGTCCTTGATTCTGATTGGCTGAGCCGAGTTCCAAGCCGTTATAAAATACCCCTATTAATAGCGACTGACCGCTTTACATAGCCTGAATATCATTTGCTTGACTTTATTTTATGAAAATAAATTCATAACTACGAACACAAATCAATAGATTAAATTTCGTGACAAATTGTCACAAATTCCTTTGAGACTGTGTTGGATTGTGACGACCTGTGTAAGACTCGAACCCAGGTCCCTGTGAGGCAACTTAGGTCAATGTGCACAGAGAGATCTGCAACTGAAGCTAACACTTCCTTTCAGTCTGTCTTATATTACATTTTGCCTTCCACAAGTCATTTGGCAGGGGAGTAAATTATAATACTTTCATTAACGCAGGCGAACTCTCGTCAAACATTCTCAGCCAAAACCTGTTTAGCCAAAACTTTCTAAACAAAAACCATTTGATGCATCTAAACTCTTTATCTACTGAATATTGCATCCTCGAAACCTTGTTCATGAAATTAGCTTCTATAAAGACTTTATTTCCGGGCTAATAAAGTTTAATAAAACACTGTCTGCTGTATAGGCGGCTGAAGCTATTTTATAAATCCAATAATACAATTGTTAAGTATCACTTTCTTATATACAATTCTGAAAACATTATAGGATGTATATCCTATAATAGTAACTTTGTTTGCATTCCAAGTAGGGCCTGATACTATAACTGGCATGCTTTCAGACGCTACTCCATTTGAAAAACACACAGAGGGCATCCTTCCACACCCACAGATGCTGAAGCCTCATTTATCCCGATGAGCCTATAGGGTGAAACTCAGGTGAAATTCAAAAGTCAAATCTGTCACTGAAGTAAAGCTCTAAAAGAACCTGTCACCTATTCTGCACTAAACAAATGCGAAACCCCCCAAATGGGGCTTTTAATTTAGCTGCACAAAAAGCATTTCATCAAGGAGAAAGGTCAAAGACATTGCTCTCTCTTGTAGTTAAGATAAATAAACAAACATATGAACTATAAAAGGTCGAAAATCAACACAGACTAAAAATCTAGGATAAAATATGCTATTAAAAACAATGCATGTATGCTGGTAAAGTTCCTGCAGCAAAATCCACACGTTTTGCCTATAATAATGAATATTAAATTCCAAACTGAGCTTTTAGAATAATTAACAGGTGTCACCCAGGAGCAAAAAACGTATTATTTGAAATTAGTGAGCTGCGTATGAAAAGTCGACATGTTGTCACATCATATTTAACACAAAATCAATCTCAATACCGTGTGATGTGTGCTGTTTACATTGCTTAAACCATCAATAACTCATTGTCTTCCCAAAACTGACTGGCATAAATATTTCACACGGCTCATAACAAGCCGTTTCGTGTGGAGGTGACATGAGTGACTCAAGGAGCAAAGGGGAAATGAACTCCACAGGAATGTGACACAGGTCACTCTGGAGTCTTGGAGATGAAAGCTCAGCCAAGGGATCTTGTCCCCAGCACACAAGTTGAATTATTCATGGAGGATTTGGAGACATCAGTTAGAGGATCTGTCGATACCGACCCCCATCTCCCCCAAACGCACACAAAGAACGGCCGGTAACTGTGCGGTCTGCCCTTTAATGCAACCTTTAAATGTAGAGTCTCCTGATAGGTTGGTCATTGTGCCTTGAAAACTCAGAAAGGATGCCCCTAAACAAAACGTTGGATGACTTTATGTAATGTTGGTATTTTAAGACTATTTTGAAATAAAAAACACTTTATTTGAATTTAACGCATCTAATCTAAAGGTCAAAATCTGTACTATACATCAAAAGCTACAGTAGTTTTTAGCAGTAAACTAAAGTACAAACAAATGTTAAAAATCAGAATTTAGAAATACAGTTAAAAGATAACTCAAACAAGTTTGTGATAAAATCTTATTTGTAAACGATAATTCCTATAGTTCTATAAGTTTCCAACCTCGCCTTGCATAAAGCATAAAGTTGCCCAAAGTTAAATGTGTTTTGTTAGGAAAGGCCACACGCTGTGAAAAACACTCCATGCTTACGTCTCATCATTTTGGCATTTATATGACACTAAAAAGGCCCGCATCAGACATTCATAACGAAACTGAAACATCTCACACTGTTTTTTCCGTCAAGACTCATTTCCTCAATTCCTTCCTGTTTTGGTTCTGACAGTCATATGTTCTGAGGCAGGGCAATCCATCATTCTTCTCAGCGGCACGTTGATGGGCCCTGTCTTGGATGGGCTGTTTTGCGCACTGTCTATATTTAACCAGCATGAGGTAAATATTTAGAGAGCGGTGTGACGGTTTGCCCCCGGTAAGCGATGCAGTCTCTACGGGCAAAAGGCGAGACATGGAAGCTGTCAGAATGGACAGGGCTCAAGAGAAAGTGAAGGTGGAGCGTGATTCGTGAGATGTCAAGCTCAACAGGCAACTTCTCGAGGGTTAGGCTATGAAGACAAACACCCCTGCTGGTGAAAATCCTCTGGTCTGGCCCACCGCAGCATGCGCTGCGGCATTCTGCTACGGATTCATTTGAAAGTTCACAAAGCAAATGTCTACTCTGCTAGAGGATTGATCTGAAGATGGGAGCGCTTGAATGAAAAACGATTTGGCAGGTGCAAAACCAGGGGCATTTTCACACGGGGGTTTTTAGTTGAGACCCAAATCTGTATAACATCACAGTTCTGTTCTATACGTGCAATGTATGAATTGGACAGAGAAGCCAAAGACATTTAAATGCAAGGTTATGGGCAAGTAAGAGGAAAACAATGAAGTGACACATCACAAGGAGGCAAGAAGTGTTGTAACAATTGTACCAAGTTTCATCGCTGTAACACAATACCTGTTTAGAAAGAAAGGGTTACAGTCTTTTTAGTAAAGGGTATACAGCATTCAAAGTTTTCCTGATAAGTTTTGTATGCGAGCAGCAATGACTTGAACTTGATCAGGCAGTAACTGGTAGCCAATGGATAGAGACGAAACTAGTCATTTTATTAACACACATTTCCCTTCGGGTGAACAAATTCTCAGTAAACTGCACAAGTGCAATGACAGTTACTAACAACCAGGTGCACAATTTAATTTAAGGGATTAGTTCACCCAAAAAGAAAATTTCTGTCATCACTCTGTGCTTTATTAAACATTAGACAGACTGTCATTAATGAATCCACCCAACTGGATATTCATTAAATTATCCAGGATATCCATGTTTGGAACGACACAAGGGTGAGGTAATGAATCATTCATTTTGGGGCGAACTATTCCTTTTAACAGACATGAGTGGTTGCTAAATCCATTCCACTCACAGATGATTTCCTGTTAAAGTCGTTGCATGTTCATTTAGATATGTATGCTACAGAAAGTGGTCATGTCCACGAGGGTGATTTGTTAACACTGTAATTATTTCCTCCATTTCCACCAGTCTGACCTATTCAGACTGATTTGAGGTTGCCAACATGGTAGGAGGGCAAATTTCTCTTGACAAGGTAATCATAGCTGCTGAAATATCAGAATTTCACAGATACCCCCTCACATTTATAGGAACAGTTCACTCAAAAATGAAAATTCTGTCCTCTTTGACTCACCCTCAAGTTGTGGAATGTGGGAAAGCAAACAGTTCTGGGGCCCTTTTGACTTAACCATTGTAATTTTTCCTACTTTGGCAGTCTCCTACTTTGGCAGTCAATGGTGACCAAGAACTGTCTGGTTACAAGCATTCTTCGGAATATCTTTCTCTGTGTTCATTAAGGAAATTCATAGATTTGGAACAATAAATGGGGTGAATAAATGATGACAGAATTTACATTTTTGGGTGAACTGTTCCTTTAAACCTACCTCTGTAACTGCAGTCTATTTACATAGAGAGTCATTTACATACTATTAGGCATCATAGTTCAAATTTTATTTTGTTTTAATCCATAGATTTAAATCATATTCTGTTTTCTCCCAGGCTTCTTGGAGGACACACCCCGGCTTCATTAAGTTCAAAGTGATGCCTACATTCATCTCCATCATCGGATACATGGATAATGGACTCTCGGAGAACAAGATAGCTTCATTCCATGAGCAGGTATTGGGAAATCACTCACATAGACAAACTAGCAAAGAGTGTCTGTATTTGTACAACCAGGAAGCACTGCATGTTTAACAGCGAGATATCATCAATAGGCCATCCTATAAAACACACACACGACGCAGATCACCTATAACCACAGTCACTGCACCAGTACTAAACTCATATAAAAAAAAGATCCTTTACAATATGTGAAGTTTGCTTCCCTATCAAACACTGCAAATGCCTAGCCAGCAAATACGATCAAAGGCAATGCTTCAGCGATCTTTTAAATGACCCAAAGGCAAGGCAAAGTGGAGGCAAAAAAGTATTATGGACCTTGACAACAATACACTTGGCCTAATGGAGCATACACTGTTTTCCGCCAACAAATATATTATTTTTTAAGACTATTCTTGCTTTCTGTAACGTTTAGAGAACGATAAGATGAAAAAAACAGGAAAAACAAAATACTAAAATAAATTCACACACACGCCAATGTTTAATCTTACAGATTTAGAAACACAAAGTGTGTCATGCAATTGGTCTAATCATAGCTTGCTGTGTGTGTGTGTGTGTGTGTGTGTGTGTGTGTGTGTGTGTGTGTGTGTGTGTGTGTGTGTGTGTGTGTGTGTGTGTGTGTGTGTGTGTGTGTGTGTGTGTGTGTGTGTGTGTGTGTGTGTGTGTGTGTGTGTGTGTGTGTGTGTGTGTGTGTGTGTGTGTGTGTGTGTGTGTGTGTGTGTGTGTGTGTGTGTGTGTGTGTGTGTGTGTGTGTGTGTGTGTGTGTGTGTGTGTGTGTGTGTGTGTGTGTGTGTGTGTGTGTGTGTGTGTGTGTGTGTGTGTGTGTGTGTGTGTGTGTGTGTGTGTGTGTGTGTGTGTGTGTGTGTGTGTGTGTGTGTGTGTGTGTGTGTGTGTGTGTGTGTGCGAGGACAAGGTGAATTACAATATACCAAACACACCAAAGCTGCTTAAATACCTCACTGTCTGTCACGCGCACACACACATGATCACAATGATGTCACATATAAAGGGTCAGAATGTTTAAAGGGATAGTTCACCCCAAAATAAAAAATCTGTCATCATTTACTTAATTTCAAACCTGTATGACTTTCTTTTGCAGAACACAAAAGAAGAATGTTGGTAGCCGGACAACGGTAATACCCACTCACTTCACAGACACAAAACCAATCCCCATCAACGGGTACTGCCCCATTATGCAGGGGCAGGTAAAACGGGTTTGTAATTAGTACAAAAACCTACAAACAAAAAACAAGTTACTGAACAAAACCAATACAATAAAAAATCAGTAAGTTATATTAACACTATTAAAACTATTTCTAACACTGCACACTAATCATCGTTCTCTCTTTACCCCGAAAACCTTCAGATGTTCTACAGACTACTTAAAAATTCCAACCTCTAAAGTTATTTTTTCTCTGTTTTCATGCCGAAATCGTGCCTGCATGAGTGTCAGTCAAAGTTCTATTAAGTCCAAATAATACAAAAGATGGAGGAGTGATAACTGTTCTCGTACTGGAGGACACCTGCTGCTCCCCTTCCCAGAATCCTCAGCCCTGCATTACTTCTGTGGCTCATCTACATGTACATAAGTAATACTGTTTCTGCTCTACATGCCACACAGGAGCTGAATAATATGCAGCTAGAATGGAAACTGTGCATTGAACCATTGAACACACTCATAAGCAGATATGGAAAGTAGCAAAGTGACTAAGAAAGGAGATGGTTCGCTAATTCCTGTGAGGAATAATTATTAGCATTGCAATTTTCTATAGAAAGTAACAAAGAAAACAAAACTAGAGCTGTTCAATTATGTAATACATTATACATTGTGTAGTCAACCTATCAGTGTCAACCTGAAAAATGAGTTTAATGTACCGATCAAAAGGCTGTGCACACATTTCATGTGCAGGATTGCTAAAAAACATGGAAATGTACTGCTGAAGAGGAGATGATATCAGAAGCCACAGGGAGAGCACTGCAAACAAAAAGCTTCCACTGGCATCATATATTTCATCTCCCAGGGTTGAAAATAGCTCCCAAAAAGGTAAAAAACAATAATAAAACACCTCGAACCAAGTTAGAAAAACAACAATTTCGACTACTGTAACACCAATTTTGAAGGCTGTATAATTTCTGGCAGACACCCGGTCTTTTTTGTACGTAACCAGGAGCTCATTCTTTAGAGCCATCCCTCTCGCACTTCTGTCGGTCTGTGGTACTCTTTGTGTGTACTTGTTCTAAAGAGCTTGAGGTTTTCCAGAGAGAGAGGCTGTCAGTATAGCCATAGCCAAAGGATGTACTCTGGACCGTGACAGAATGACTAGGTGCTCTGAATTGTTGACAAGGAAAAGGTTTGTTTCCGGTGTTGGACAGCATCAAAGAAATGGAGGTATTTCGCGGCAGACTAGCTTTTCAAAAGCTGTCCGAGACGGGTGGGTCAATGTGGTCTGACAAAGGGCCGATGAGTGTACTACCCTGGAGCGGTACGTAATGTTTCCTTGTGACATTTGATACGCACACAGAGATGTTTGGACATCCAGAGGATGTTGCTTCACTTTTTTCGCCCTCATTGCGTTTTATGGACACAAAACCGTCAAGTCAAGTCAATGGTGACCAACGGTTTTTGTTTACAAACATTCTTCAGAAATGCTCATTTTGTGTTCTGCAGATACATTAAACAGAACTACACAACATTAAGAGAAGCGTTTGTTGTCTTTGCACAAGCTTTACTGCAACACACCTCAATAGTTGATGTGCATGCTCCCAAAAACACACTTCTCTTAATGTAAGTAGATATTCTGCCATCTAGTGGTACATGCATTATTTGCCATATAAAAAGCCTCCAAGAATCTCCCTTAGTCATAAATAAATAAATATTACCGTAGGCGTTTGGCTTTGAATGTATTGATATCTTAATCCGAATCAATCCCTTTAAATCAAATCTACCATTCTGTGTTTAATAAAGATAACATCCACCATACGACCACGATAGTGAGAAATACGCTATACAATCCAAGTGAAAACACATTTTTTTGAGAGCAGTTATATTTAAGAGAAAATAATTAAGATTTTAGGGCCAACCTTGACTCTACTTCATCCCCTCCACAGAACCCCCCACTTCTAAAAATACCATCTTAATTTCAGTGGTTTTACATGCAGCAGTATGTAGGCTGCAGTCCCTAACCGCTCAGCTGGTCCGAGGCTGAGAAATGTTAATTCCAAAACTAATGCATGGTGGCACTTTCTTCACTCCATCGGGGTGTGATTTACCCTGTGTGAACACATCCTGACAGCCCCCTCCATCATCACACCTCTGTGACCACATCTATAGGATGCTCAAATCTCCTGGTCCCCGTCTCATTCGCTCCTTGCATCCTTTCGTCTGCAGGTGAGACCAAAAGCTATATCACTGTGTCCTTTAAGAATTAGAGACTTGAGATACAGGCAGTCAAACCACTGGGACGCATGCATGTCAAAAAGCGGGCTCTGCAGTAGCTCAGACTTCTATCATGTGAAATTTAACCTCAGGCTTCTTTGAATTTAGATGACTTCTAAATACAACGGCATTAACACATCCAGCCAAGTACATTACGTGAACCTTTATTGGATGAGAAGATGCAAAACCAAAGTGAAACGTGATATGAAAAACAATATTGACGTAATAAAGGCAAAGAGAGTAGAATGGTGCTCGATAATGGCAAAGTGCACAATAATGGCACAAAGCATCCGACTCTTCTTGCAAGGTTTTATGGCAAATTTCCAGTTCATCAAAATGCCTTTTTAGGCCATCAGATGAAAACGCGGTTCGATACTGCAGATTGCATAAAATCCACTGATTCAAGCTATAGAGGACAACATCCTCTATAAAGACTCAGACCTCTGTATCTGAAAGTTTGCCAGTTGCCCTCATTTAAAGTACGTTTTTGGAGTCACTGCACATTTTTTACTGTAATTCCGTTTTAATTGCATCAATGAGCAGAGAGTTGGAAATTGTACATGGCATGCAGCTGCCAGTATGGCCAGGGGGCAATTTTTGCACGTGTGTCTGCTTGTTTGCTGGAGTGAAACAGAGTTCTCAGGCCCATGCAGTAATGGATTCCCTGCCTGTCCTGTATAATGTAGCCAAAGGTGATTTGTCAGATTGTTGCTGTGGGCATTTTTTTTTAGGAATTTGGTTTTGTAGCAAGAAGTTTTGTTTTGGTTTAGCAAAAAAGATGAACCAAAAGTTGGCCCCTGAGGACTGCATCCATGGTTCATTACTCTACACCAGTGCTTCTCCAGCAGAGACCCAAGGCCGACCAGGGGGAATCAAACTTTCCGAACTTTCAAGCTACAGGGTGACTTAAGTGAATTGAACTTACTTTAACTAGGCTACTTTTACTCTAAATAAAACGTGAACTGGTGAATAAACTGCTACGTTTTCGTACAGACTGTTTTCTAACTGCAGTGCAGAGGTCTTTGTTTTCATGCAACTACTTTTTTCTTCTTTCTTGTTGGTTGTTTTTTATTGCCAATTTTTCGAACTCCCCGTTTTCTCATTATCTCTCCCATTTAATGTAGAAACATGATCGTACATTTACCGTAATGTGGCACTTTGGCATATTAAATGGACATGTTTTAAATTTGTGACCTCAACAACTGTTGTTTTAACTGAAATTATTTATAAATTATTTATTCCAATCTTTACATTGAAAATAAGCACATTTGTCATGATTGCATCAGACGTACCAGTGGAAAGACTGCATAAAAAGTGTAAAGAAGAACCACGGCTACACAGTATTTGATCACTGCAGATAAGACAAACATTGAATGATAAACGTTAAAGACGGCATGAAACTGAAGAACTGATTGTTTTTTTTCCCGTATCGTAACATTTACCTGAGTGAAATTACTTCTGAAATGTTGGATTGAACAACCCCAAACTCCCAACTGGCCAAATCTAAAAACTAATACTGCAAACAGTGCTGTAGTACTTGAGTCCGGTCATTGGACTCGCCAAATGTTCAAGTTGGTCTCGACCGAGTCCGATTATATTTTCTCCTTCCAAACAAAACCATTGATGAACCATTTATGTTTGCTTTAGTTGGACTCTTGACTTTCATTAAGTTAATTCTCTTACCTCTTTGAGTAGGTTACTTTTGTGATGGGTGTCAAGCTGTAAAAAGATTATAAATAATACTAAATGAAATTATACTAAATGACTGATGTGGTGAGGAAGGCGGGACGAGAGCCGTGACGCGGGGCCGGTGGCGTGAGTGATAAGTGCAATCAGCTGTGCGCGCACCGGTCCCGTATCTATCATGGAGGAGATTGGGAGCTTAAAAGGATGACCGGCAGGACTGTTGACGAGAGAGGACCGGGCCCGAACATGTGTTTAGTTTATGTGTATGTTTTATGGCTGGCAGTCTACCGTGAGGTGGCTGCCGGTTACTTCTGTCTATTGTTTATTTAATTAAAGTTTTATTGTTTGAATGTTCGCCGGTTCCCGCCTCCTTCCTTCCCTTCTATGGAACTTTATTACAACTGATTTGAGTGTTCTGTTTCACAAAGCTAAGAAACTATGCCAAATTAACTGAGAATGGGAATATATTCCATTGGAAACCCAGATTGTGATTGTTACACTACAATAAAAAGACTGAAAGTCTGAAGTTGCACTTCTACTTTATGTTACGCTGGAGAAAATTATATTTTCTGCCTCTGTCTGGACCTTCTCTTTTGGACTCGGTCTTGACTTGGACTCAAACTTCTTTAGACTCGGTCTCGACTAGTCCTGGTCTTTGACTTGACTACAGCCCTAACTGCAAACAGTTAAGAACCAGGAAAACAACATTAAATATCTAACATAAACACAAACGTTTAAAGTATATGATGCAACAAAAATGTTACAACCTAAAACGACCATATGAAAATTTATAAAAAGCTAAAAGAACCATTGAAGTGCCATGGATTGCAAGCTCTGTTCGCTGTATTAACAGACAGTAATATCCACCGAAAAACAGAAACCTCTTTGAAATTAGTTAATAGCTTTTACATTGTGTCATTAAAATCAATGATTTGAATCAATGAAGACAAATTTATTTGATGGGGATTTTTATGCACCCTTTGCTAAATTAAAGGTACAAATCGTTTTAACCAAATCTCTCTACTATAATTATTTTATTACGAGAGCAGAGTTTCTAGTGCCTTTTTTTAAAGAAAAATGGTATACCACACATGAAGATCAGCACTGTTTTGTTCAGAGGCCGAGATAACTTTATTAACTAAGGAGAACATCTGATCACCTTAATTGCAGCTCTTAATCATACGACTAATTACGGGCGCCCTCGCTGCTTCAATCCCAAATCAAATTGCGCTGCCTTGAAGGTGCGGCATTACATTTTGGCAGATCTCAGTTTCAAAACGTTTTCCAGCATAGTCAGCACCTCACCTGCTGGGGAATAAAAAGGGTGAGAGGGAAATCAAGTACAAAAGGCTTATTTTCATTATCTTGCTACTGTTGCTTCTGCATGTCTAATGTGCATCATTTTACCTTCTGAAGAATCCTGGAGTGTGTTGCCAGGCAACATGCACAAGGTATAGGGTGCATGTGGAGGTTCACTAGTTTGCCTTGTATAAAAATCCAAACAAGCTGAGCAGTCAACAGTGTGACACTTTCAGTAAATGAAAAACTCTCCTGCAAATGCCTCTTTGGTACCAACATTAAAAAAATGCCTGTTGAGAAATGGTGATGTGATTACGGGTTGGTATATTTGGAAGTGCATCACATTAGCATGATTTAACATGATTTTTAACAGGATCAATCCTGATGTCAGGAAGCTGATGAGCGTCTGAACAGCTCTGATTTCCTTGAAGGAACAGTTCACCCAAAATTAAAAATACTGTCTTAATTTATGTAACTTCGAGTTATTGCAAATCCGTATAAACTGAGCCCAGAGAAAGAGATGTGGCAGAATGCTTGTAACCAAACAACAATGGTAGTTAAAAGTGTCCCAAAACTCTTTTTTTAGGTTTAACCGAACGAAGAAATGTATTAATAAATCTTTCCTACTGCGGTAGTCAATGGTGGTCTGATTATATGAATTCTTCCGAATGTGTTTCTCTGTCTTCATCAGAACAAAGACATTTATACAGATTTGGAACAATTTGAGGGAGAGTAAATAAAGACTTTCATTCTTAATGGTCCGCATGACATTAAAATTGAAGTTTGGGGGCTTTATGAACCCGTTAGACTTAATGAAATCTATAAAGTAATGTGCTGCAAAACAATCGACATTCACATTTACAAAATGAGCATTCAAAACAGACTGTATCTCACTTATATGGATAAAACATTTTTACGACATAATTTTGCAGTTCTGATCAAATTTTGGGCTATAAAGTAAACTACATGCTATTGATTACTTTAGAAAGGTGGATTCACTCAATATGTCCCATCGTAATGTCCTGTTTCAGTGGGAATCACTAATGGTTCTCAATACTCAAAGCTCCTCCATCCTCCAGTCGTGACCTGAAAATCTGAAAACTACTGATCGAGCTCAGGCATCTTGAAGGACATCTCATTTCTCTATTGCAATGTGATGAGGTGAGAAACAAGTAGCAAGGAAGCTTCCGGAGAAGTCATGAGCATGGATACACAGGGGGTGGAGCTAAGACACAAGAAAATAAGTGAGGAAAAAAACGAGGATGAACAAATAATAATTGAGAAGCTCCATACATCAACAAATTGAAAAAAGCTGAATGTGGTGAGGAAAGCGGGACGAGAGAGATCGGGAGGTTAAGGGGATGAGTGGCAGGACTGTTGACGAGACAGGACCGGGCCCGGATATATGTTAAGTTTGTGTTAATGTTTTGTGGCCGGCAGTCTATCGTGAGGTGGCTGCCAGTCATTTACTTCTGTATTATTGTTTATTTTATTTTATTAAAGTTCGTTAAATGTTCGACGGTTGCCGCCTCCTTCCTTACCTTTTATGGATCTTCATTACACTGAACAATTCAAGGCACTTCAGAGAATGAACCACTTATGGAAATGAGATGTCTTAGGTACAGTCACGTGTGCCCACACACAAGCACAAACAAAGAGACAGTGAGCACAGCCACCGAAATCGACCATATCAAACTCCTTATTTTTCCATTAATCCGATTACAAACATCTGTATTGGATTACTTTTACTACCTTTCCTAACACATCTTTAAACAACCACAGCCTTCATATTTACAACTGTGCAGGAATCAGTCATTCATTATACAAAATGGGACACACAATGCACAATTTCCTCACTTAAACCCTGAAACAAATCCTAATTCTAACTGTCAAGCAACGCGCAGTTGTTAAACAATTGTAGCAGACAGAAGATCAAAATAATGTTTAGCTTTTTAACCACATTCCACGAGGACCAGCTCAAGGAGAGCCCAATTGCCTCCATTTGCATACACTTTCAAATGAACAGTTTTGTCAAATTTGGCCGGGAGTCAAAGCGATGCGCAGGGGTTAGCTAACGCTTTTGCCTTTCAGAGCTCGCAATTCATACAGAGGAGTGACAATCTGGCTGGGTCTCATCCGTCACTCTCCCGGGTAAGAAATGAAGCAGCCCGGGACACTAGCAGATTGCTGGAAGCTGTCCAAATTAATTATAAGTCCTCTCCGAATACAGAGAGCTGACTAGTCTGTGCGGATCTCTCCCTCTGGCAGGGACAATTGCTCTCGATGTTGGCAGACACATTTATCGAATGATCTCAAGGAACAGAAGTGCTGCATTGCATGATTTATAGACGATAATTTCAGACCGTACCTGCTGAATTTGTAAACATCATCAGTCAATCTCTTCCTGCTTAACAAATAGCTGCCATTTAAAAATATGACAGACTATTAGCATAGAGACATCGGCTAATATGGAGGATCATAGCCTGGAGAGAAATGAATAGAATGAGAGTGTAATTGATGAAGTGAACCTGTCTAAGAGGTTAAGGTCTATAAGTGACAATGGATCTGTGGCCACTGGTTATTTAAGAAGAGCATCAGCAACTGTTTTAACTGGTGCCCATTTACACGCCAGTGATAGATGTTTCAGAGCGGTACAATGGGTTAGGATGCTACACCATTACATTTATTCGGAGCACAGACCGATTTTCTCGTAGCATGTGCGACATATATGTCACTTAAAAAAACATCCCAGGGTTGATACTAAGAAGCTTCTTCATAAAATGCACATTTTAGGCAAAGGATGCCTACTTTAAATATGCTAAAAAACATAGATAGATTCGTAGATTTCAGATTTTTCCAAAATTCTAAAATATCAATATAATATAATATATGATTCTTCCTCCATGATCCATCAAATGTAAATTAATATTATCTACACAATAACAAGGATGTGTTAATACTGTATTAGCACATTGTTTGTGTTAAACTGTTTAACACAGTTAAAAGTAACATAAATGTGTTGTCCTTAACTGAACAAAAAAATTGTTGTTTTAATAACAAAACAATTTTAGAGCGTATCTACACTACAGTCAAATGTCATTCTATTTTAATTGTATTTCAATTGAAATCTAAATCAAATTCGACATCCTATTTTCCACCTCGATTCAAATTCAATACTGAGCGACGCACAATGGAGAGGCGCAAGGAACCGCAGCTGAACATGGCTTCAGCAATTCAGAGCAGACAAATGAAAAGTAATTGACTCAGGAGCTGAAAATCAGACCCAGTGGAGGAGAAGTCATCATTCCGAATACTGATCAGCTCGTGTGATTGACATCTAACAACACAGAAAACAAAGCCCAAAGCACAGAGGGTTTCATCAGGCAGTGTGGAAACATTCAAATTGTTACAGACAGCTAGGAAGTCTGTGGGTAAAAATGAGTTGGACACTGTTGTCCTCTCCTGGGATGCAACCCTAAAAATGAGCATTCAAGCTGTTAGCTCCAAAACAAGTTCATGTTTGTATGCATTACTTCCCTCTGGAGTTTGCAAAAAAATGTATAAAGATAAGAATCAAACTCACCCTCATGGCATTCCAAACCTGCAGAACACAAAAGAAGATAGGTTGAAGAATGTTGGTAACTTAACACCATCGGCTCCCATTGACTTCCAATGTACGGACAACACATACAGAGACATTTCTCAAAATATCTTATTATGTGTTCCAAAGAAAGAAAGAGTCTTTGGAGGACATTCACTCACCAGTATAATTCCTCATTTGTGAGCACTTTAGAATTACTTCACATATGACGTTACAGCTTGTTTAGCATTGTAAACTAACTTCTTCTACTTTGAATGACAGACCAGTACTCCGACCTAAATTCTTTCTATAGATGTCCGGAATGAGTATCTATACTGTTTCACCATGCCACACACTTTTAGAAATTAAGGTGTTTAAATGGTTCTTCACAGCGAAACCATAGAAGAAGGTTCTTCAGAACCTATGGCATCCTTTTAAAGCACCTTTTTATAAGAGTGTAGGGGAACCTTTTTTGGTCTAAATGGTTCTATAAGAGACTTTAACACCTGAAAATACTTTCCGTTTAAGAAAAGGTTACTTGTGGTCAAATAAAAAGGTTCTTCATACTATTAAAAGGTAAGAAAGGGATGGTTCTTTAAAGAACCTTTGACTGAATGGTTCTTTGTGGAACAGTTCTTCTATGGAATCGCTGTGAAGAACAATTTAAGCCCCTTTATTTATAAGAGTGTATATTTCACAATCCCCTCTAATTTTGGATCTAGCAAGCCAGACCATCAAGATTTCTATGCAATAATGGAATTGACTAATCTCAGCCATCTACCAAGAGCTCTGGCATTCAAAACACAATGTAGGCAGGTGACCAGCAATGAATCTCTCTGAGGATGATTTACTGGAGGAAAACATAAAAAAAAAACTAAGAGAACAATTACAATTTATGTTGTCCTTTTGTGGTTGAACAAAACACTATTAATTCAGCGACCTTTGCACCTTCTTCTCATCACACAGTCAAAGCAAACATGTATAAAATATTAAAGGAAAACATTGCCCCATATGTACAGGACTTCTACAAAATATATTTTCCCAAAGCAACTGTACTGACCTCTCTTGAAAGCTGGCCTAAACAAATGACCTCATAATCATCAATTTCCACATTTTGAAACTGTTGATTCAACATTTTCTCAACCAAAGAAGAAAACAGGATATCATTTCTGTAACAGAGGTCTCCGATCTGCCCAGCACACACCAGAGGGATTATGGGAAAAGATTGTCTCCATATACCCCTCCACAATCATCTGTCCTAGAGTAAATTGGCTGCCACCAGGGTTTGCGAGGATCATCCCGCTGTAAATGAAGACTGAGCCAACATAGACGGTCTTGTCAATTTGGCCCCGGTATCCTGAGACCTTCCAGTCCCCAGACCAACCGCACCAATCCTCCCCACTATTAAAGTTCTCGCAATTGACCTATGGCCAAGGGAAATATTTAACCAGAGTGCTGTCAAAGCAGAGACTTTTTTATGTTAGTATATAAAAATTAAACCCTCTTCCCGGACCAAAGATAAGAAACTTAAAGCCATTTATTGAAGTGGAAGAGCTGAGGAGCATTACCTGGGAAACAGAGCGCTTTGTTTATTAGAACAGTTGTACGGTGTCTGCATACCTGTCAGCCACATTTCCATCTCACTCAGATTAATGTCCGCCCGCTGTAGCACGTCTGCGTCTTCATCATTTGATTCTTCATTTTGGGGCTGTTTGTAAATGTAAACAAAGAGCGACTTGAATTGTATGGCAGGCGAAATGACTGTCGTCTCAAGCATTAATATCAGCAGTGGTGTGGTAATTGAAGTCCTTTTGTAAGTTCTGAATAAACAAATTGGAAGGGTAGCGGCCACTGGACACGCTGCCAGCGGGGGGGAACAATCATCTATTTGCTTTGATTTGTGTAAACCCATTTACCTGACAAACCACCTGGACCAATTGAGATCAATGGTTTCATTGAAATGCCAAGTGGTCCTGGCTGTAAACGCAGGTGGTTAATAATTATGGTTGCAGGGTGTCATTATATTTCTGTAAAGTGTGTCAAGGGATCCAATTCCAAATGAGAGAGCTTTATCTCAATTATGCGCATTTATACGTGGGGCATTTGAGATAAAAATTATGCAAAAACAATATACAGTGAAGCAAATAGCATAATAACGGCCGTAATGTATCAACAATCCCCTAAAAATCTTGCCTCCCACGCCGGGAAATTTTCATAACTGCAGGTTAAACGGTTTTGGAAGTCTCTGTGGATAATTTTACATGTTTTTGTTTAATGTCTAACACGGTGGAAAATTACCTCGAGTACCTTCATTTATCTCCCAATCCCGTCTGATAAATAGTACCATCTGAGATGAAAAGAAACGGGTGGGTTTAAACTGCATCTTGCCTTAGATATCGCGTGCAAGTCATTTCCATTTTGAGAGCTTTCTTTATTGCTCCCGGTTTTGTTACATCTGTTTTATGCCATGCTCCTTTGCCTTGCTTGATGTTTCTCTGCAACATAGGCTTGTTCAATTTGTATTTCTAAATTACCAAGCGTACCGTCACTGCTTTATGGCTTTCTGATGACTGAGAAACACCTGCAGTCAACCAGAACATCCCACTCCGAGTAGCTAAACGTTTCACCTGAGTTTAGTGGCTTACTGCTTCTTTGTTTCCTCTTTTTTTTAATCTGTAAACTCAAATTGTGCTTCTAGGGCCACTTGAAAAAGTTCACGCCAGTAGGAAAGAATGAATGACTTCCTGTAAGCTGTAATGTTTCTTCTTTCCTGATTGACACAAATGAATCTCATCGTTCACACTAAAACCTACGCTGAAAGCTCACAGTCAATATGCTTGCTTGTCTTGTAAATAAGAAGGGATTTGTTTTCTCCATTAAGTCGATGGAGAATTGGGTCTAATGATCTTTAAACCTTCCTAATACATGCCAACGGGAGGCTAAATGAAGAAGCACAATATTCTAAACTCCACAATTGTCAATGAAGGTTAATGTTGTTGTAAGTGAAAAACAGATATTTTGATGCATTTTTCTTTTGAAGGAGCATCACTGGCACACCTGGCTGACATGGTACCGCAGGCAAGGCACATGACCAACATAGTTCAACATATGGGGCATGTTGTCACACTACATGACGTAAGTTACGATGACACCTGCTATTAAATATTTCTTTACAGCACATGTTAGCTGTTAAAATCTATGAAACACAAAGAAATTCATAAAACAGCAAATATTAAGTAATAAATTAATAATACAATTTCCTTCATTTACGACTTACCCCATGGCCCCATGTGTGTTTGAGATCACTTGTTAATCTTACAGCGGTTGCAAAATATCACACATGTCAGTTAATTGTAAATTCAGATTTATTTACAAAACATTTCTTATTTAATATGTATTTGAACCAAGCAAAATTACTACTAAAACAAACATGTTCTGGTATAGTTTTACGCTTTGCACACTTGAAAGCCCATGTGACAACAAACTCGAATTCTTATAAGCAACGTAAACCTGCTTGACTTACCTTGACAGCTAGCATCATGTTATTTAACACCATTTTTTTAAAGAAAGTAAATTCAAATGTGTTTGACATCTTGCGGAGATGCGCAGGTCGTGCAGCGCATGACATCAAAATACAACGAACGCACTGATCTCACGATACTTTCGCAGAGCTGCAGACCAATCTCTGACACAAACAAAATCACAAATGGCTCGATTTAATTTACTAATTTATGTTTACTTCATGACATAGAATTTTGGACAAACATTTACCCACAGTAAACTGTGTATTGAAAACTAAATTCAAAGGGGGGTTCTGAGGCACGTGGGCATAAAGCCACCGTTTATTTAAAAGTAAAACTGAAAGTAGTTTGCACTATTAAAAAACGGAAATGTTTTTCCTTTGTGTTTTTGAAAAGCTCCACGTACACACGACAGCGTTATCAAAACGATCTGCAATTACATGGATCTTGGAAAACCAATAAAAACTATGTATTATGCATATAGTAGTATGTTTATAGTAGTGTGCATATAAATACTATGTCTCCACTTGTTGTAGTGGTGCAGTAAATAAACTTTGTGCTGGAGAAATGATAATAAGTATGTTACAAACATGCAGCATGGAGGCTGACATTATTCTTCGGGGTATACTCGCGCATGCCTTCAGACCGAACGCATTATACGCATGCGTATGACGTCATCGTTTTTGGAAAATGCCACCTTTAGAGTTTACACAGAAACAATAATGCTGTCGTTTTTTAAAACTTGCACTTTGAGACCCGTTTTCAAAAGTTTGCGCTTTGAATCCCCCAAAACGCCATTTGCGTGTAAATAAACAGCCAAAACGCATTAAATTTTTTTCGTTTTTAGTTGAAAACGGTCTAGTGTAAACGGCCTTTGAATCAGGCCCAAACACAAAATGGTCGCAAAATATCAGCCTCCCCACTAGATGGCGACAGCATCAACAGATAGATCACATGTGTCACTGTACTTTCACATGTGGCAAGAAAACTAATAAATCAACTAATATACTGTCCTAATGCAATTTGTTCCTTACTTATACCATGCATAATTCATGAAATTAATAAATGCATAAACATCACACAACAAATGTATTAAAAATAAAAGACAGCCGCAGCTCAGAAATGACCACAAACCACTATAAAAACCTCAAATAGGATTCACTCAAGCAATTTGTGACATCATGAATGTATACATTTAAATCAAGTACAGCTTGTTCTGCCTTGACTCAGGAAGTGGTTTTGATCAGCAGACCATATCACACATTATCTTACCCGTGCATAACCATCCCCACACTGTAAGTCAAAACTACATCCTTAAAAGAGCCCCAAATCAAAGACAACTTTTGGTTTCGACATTCTTACTAACAAAGGCCTGTTATTCCCCCACATCACCAAAAGAAAAACAGAAAACGAAAATGTTTTAAAAATGTATTATTTTGTCATTCATTATTTAGAAGTGGCGTCTGCGTGATTGATTTGCCGGCATTCTCTTCCTTTTTTCTGCCTAATTAGCCTTTGGGCACTCGGTCACAATAACACAAGCCATCTTTTGTATCCTGTGGCAGCCTTCGCCCTGGGATCCATATCCACGGACACTTGGGAATGCTGCATGTCACAGGAGAGCAACTCCCATCATGGCTGCGGGGCAGGAGTGGAGCCGCACAGTGGAACCGCCACCATCCCTCTTACTGATTTATGATCTGGAAAGCGACGATAAAACAAGCAGGAGTCCCAATTATTCTTCTGAGGGAAAATGGAGAAAGCGTATTAGCCTGGGCGTGGGCGTGGGAGTTTGGTCCAGCCCTGTTTAGCGGGTTGCATCTCACCTGACCATCTCTATTATAAATTGAGCCATACCAGATTACAGCCACTGACCTTTCAATCCGTTTTATTTGAAAAACCGGTCTCGAACTCTTAATGCTAAATGAGTTGCCCTGTGTGTACTGTCCGTGTCTCAAAGTAACGCTTTGCAAGGTAAAATCTTGCAGTACAAGGAACTGGATATGAAATTCTACACCCTGAGAACTTCTCAAACAATCAGTGGGAAGGAAGGATATAGAGAGCGATCTTTAGATGAACCACTGCGATTCATTCATCTTTGATTAAAGCACTGATTTGTGTCATCTTTAATAGCCCTCAACTATGTGATAACAGATTAACTGTAAAATGTTAAAGTCTCTTCAGTAACACATGCTTTGATTCAAGCTTCATCAAACAAGCAAAGATTGGGGATCTAGGGAAAAAAGGTGTATGGAGTGACACCCGGTGATGGTTCACGGTATTGTTTGATATTAACAGTTAATCTGAAGACAGGCGTTTTAAGACATCATGTTTGATGTCTTACGCTAAGGACATTTATTATTTGAAAACACATTTAAAATGTAAGTTATAGTTTGATATTACAAGACATTTTGTGATTTATTTAGCTTAACTTAACACCCCTAAAAAAAGAAAAGGGCTTAACAGGTTTCTTTACACCGATGCCATAGAAGAACCATTTTTGGTTTCACAAGGAACCATTCAGTCAAACACCTTTAAAGAAACATATATTTCTTGCCTTTTTATAATCTGAAGGACCTTTTTGCAGGAACGTTTTGTCCTAAGAAAAAAAGGAATACATTTTGATATGATGAGATGCTCTTATTGGCGTATACAGTATAGAAGTCAACACCTGAAAATGATTTTGATTTGTTATTTTGATAGTTTGTTTTCTTTGCTGAGGTCCATTTGACCCCAAACAAAAACAATGTTCAACAGAACATAAATGTTAAATGGATAGTACATAAAAATGCATTATGAACTCGACTGATGTTCGTACAATTTACTTTCTGTGAAAACCAACAGCAGAAAATATGCTATCAGCAGGAATTTAACACGTATAACAGAAATAAAATGCAACATCTTGCTCGTCTCTGTTATTCACAGATGGTACTGCACATATGTAGCGCTTATGTGATTGTGTGATGTTCTCTCAGGACAATTCTGTGACCTTATGAATAAAACACATTTTGTTAAGTGAATCTCAAAAAATGTGTCTAACCCTGCTCTGTCTCAGTTAGCCAATGATGTGCATTATACGTGACAGCGCTAGGCAGAGCAGGAGATTTATGACTAAAGTGCCATGACTTCTGAACCCTGTTTTGCCCTGGAGTGCTGTAATGAACATGTGTCTCTGCCCTCTAACCACAGCATTACCAATTAGCATGAAAACAAGAGCAAGATGTTACATCATTAACTTCTCAACCATGTCATGCTATAACCAGTTAACAGTACATGTTCTGAATACACCTTTAAATCTCTTAAAATTGGATTACTGAATGTGTGGAACTTTTCTTATATCGCCCCCTTACTCTTGATAATGTGTTTGGAGCAACAGCATATGATATGTAACCTTTGTTCTTTTAGAAGACTTGCTGTGCTTGGCCAAAACATTATTTGTATTAATTCAGAAAGAAACATGTATTTAATGAAGTCATTTAAAATCAGGACCATTTGCTTACCACAAGCATCCGTCAGATAAATTGCAGATAAGCTGCACCAGATGCAGTAAATACCAGAAATGAGCCCAAACACAAAACATAATAACTTTGTTTTAAAACCTAGTAAGGCATCTACGGTTGAAGTATAAGGCATTATATTCATGTTCTGGTCGTGGAGTTAAATTCCCATATTAAATGAAAATCATATAACAGTTCCATTTAAAGGATATAGTTCACCTTCGAAATGAAAATTCTGCCATTATTTACACACCTTCTTATCATTTTAAACCTGTATATCTTTCTTTCTTCTGCAGAACACAAAAGAAGATATTTTGAAGACTGTTGGTAACAGAAAATCGTTGGTCCCCATTGACTTGCGTTGTTTTCAAGTCAATGGAAACCAACAGTTGGTTACCAACATTTTTCAAAATATCTACATTTGTGGTCTGCAGAAGAAAGAAAATCACACAGGTTTAAAATGACAACAGGGTGAGTCAATTATGAGTTTTCATTTGAAGGCGAACTATTCCTTTAATAGCTCAATTTTTTGTGAAATCGAGTGGGGCTTTTGTTGTCCAAATTTTTGTTTTGTCTCCTGCATCAGATATCTCACAAATGTCTCCATCAGAGTTTGAGAAGAGATCTCAACAATGTCACAAACTGAGTCCAGATTTACCAAGTTTGCAGATGTCAATATTATTGAAAATTTAGACTCAAACCTCTATTAACACATTTTCCCAAATTAGGATTATTATTTTTTACGCCTTTATTCGCAACATTATCAGCAATACTCAACAATCGTCGACTCAGATAGAACTTGAAAAGGTGACATATTTGTCAAAATTGAGTCATTCGCAGTCTTATTCTAATTTATATTACGTGATGTCTTTCCTTTTTGCTGTGTATTTTTGACTTTTTAGAAAACAAAAGGGTTTTATCTTTTGAAAATCTAATGGAATGCAAAAACGTTGAAGCTTGTTATCGCAAAACTGCTCAGATTGCAAATAGAACTTAATCATTCGCATTTCTTGTAAACATAGAATGTCATTCTACT
Organism: Barbatula barbatula; assembly: GCF_947034865.1. Lineage (NCBI taxonomy): Eukaryota > Metazoa > Chordata > Actinopteri > Cypriniformes > Nemacheilidae > Barbatula > Barbatula barbatula. The sequence goes on from NC_136772.1 coordinate 15,176,198, forward strand.
CCGGATTCAAAAAGTGATGGTCGAACTAAACTATGAGAAGAAACACTGAGAGATGCACTGAGAAAACATCTTTTTCATCTCTTTTTATGTTTGAACAACTGAATTAATATTTGGCATATAGTAAACCTGATGCTGTTACCCCATGTAAGATACCCCCATACAAATGCCTGACAGTTCACTGGAAGTTGTCCAGTCAGCATTGAATACTGAATAGTACTAAGAACAATTATTTTACCCAATATTTGGTATGCTTGTATTTTATTCTATTAAATGTATTATCTTAATAACATGAAACTGACAATCTGAAATACATTTTATGAGATGCCCTTATGCGTTTGCAGTCTACCCCAGTCTTTAACTCTTGCTCAAACCTTTGTACCCATAAACACTGACTTTCCACCCATTGAGCCCGGCGGGAGCCCCTACTTCTGCTCCAGATGTGTCCTCCTGCCATTTTCTACAGCAACAAAGCGCAATTGCCGCGCTCCGCTTGCATGCTTTCAGGACGGCCATGTCATGTCACTAATCTCCCTGTCTCTTGCCTTTGTGTGTGGCTCCTTCAAGCCTATTCACTCGGACCAGGCCACACTTCACACCTCCTGTCCTCCTAACCCCCCCCCCCCCACCACAACAACACAAGAGGCCATCTGCCCCTCTAATAGACACGAGGAAGTCTCCTTCTGAGTCCCAAATAGTGAAGGATTGTTAAATATTTATCTGCTGTCTCTAAGAGAGAACAGGGGGGTTAAAACAATCAATAAATAGTTCGACGAGTCCCTCTGGCTCTTCCAGCCCTTTTGCTTTCGTTTGGTTGCTTTTGAAATGTCACCGAGCATGAGGTCACGCTTTAAAGTGGCTTCCTTGATCATGAATAAGCCCTTCTTCTCATTACAGGTGACACCGAGGTGAACTCGTAAAACATGATATGGTGTAAAACGAGTTCTATTTTCTGACAGCAGAAAGAGGCCCGGTGTGAACCCACACTTGACAGTGACCTCACAGCAACTTTAGAGAGAAACAAACAAGTCACTGCTTCTCGTTTGTAACCGCTGCTCTCACGCAATAAGCACACAAATAGGGAAACTGCGCAGTGGCAGCGTGACGGTGACTCATATTATTTTAATTTCAGATGGCGTAATCATAATTCAGCAGTTGTTGTGCTGGTTGGGGCAAAGAAAGACAGGGGAAGTTTTCTGAGGTCTGCACATCAAGAAGAGACCAGGTTGAGTTTAGTCACAGGTCGAATGTTTTTGAGGAAATGTGTCAGAAAGAGTGGCAGAAATTTGGTTGGCAGTGAAGGGGAGAGAGTAAATGACTCTACATAGATTCATAGGCAAAATATTTTTCCACAAAATGGTACTAATAAGAGAAGCATTTATGAAAGGGATAGTTTACCCAAAAATAAAAATTAAGTCATTATTTACCCATCCTCAGATTGTTCCAAACCTGTAGAAATTTATTTGTTCTGCAAACTTTGTGAAGATTGTTTTGAAAGAATGTCAAACCCTATCCACACTAATGCGTTTTCGTTTGAAAATGCAACTTTTTCTCTCCGTTTTGGCCTTTCATCCACACTGAGACAGCATCTTTGTCAATGAAAACAGAGTTTTTTGCAAATTCACAGACCCACTTCAAATTAATGATAGAGGAAGTAATTCGCCATTGGAAACAATCCGAGCAAACAGCAAGACAACAAAGAACAACAACCAAACAGTATGAAGAAGGATATGCTTCTTAGCTTACTGTTCTTGATTTTGTTTTCTTCGAACACTTTCTTTGTGTGTATTTCCACCTAGTGGGCACTTAATATTTTCTACGCACGTGCGCTGTTGAACGTATTTCGTCCGTGCAGTCTTAACATTTGGGCGGACGGACCATACCTGCGACCTTAGTCTTGTGTTACCCGCACGCAGCATCTAAGTTACCTCATTGTCCGTATATTTAAAAAACTGTGTCTTTGCTCCACATTGCCACAACATAATAAGGCCGAAAGTAAATAAACGCCTGACAGAAATGACACACGCTGACATGTCTAACGTTTCAGTGTTGATGGGCAGCGTTTGGGAAACACTTTGTGGTTGTAGAGTGTTTTGAAAACGAAAACTCGGTTTTCAAATGAAAGACGAAAACTCTGTTTTCAAATGAAAACGAAAACTCTGTTTTCAAATGAAAACGAAAACTCTGTTTTCAAATAAAAACAAATACTCTGTTTTCAAATGAAAACGCACTAGTGTATACACCTCTCAGTAACAGATCTCATCCCCCATTTACTGCCATAGTAGTCAAGGGAACTATCCATTTAAGCACTTCTTAATGTAATTGCCCTTGGAACAGTTATTACCAAAAAGTCTACGGGTTTTTTTTATTTGTTTCACACTGAAGCTGTAAAATTATTATTATAATTATTATTATTGCAAAATTATCTGAATTTGTCTATAAAATGTTCATTTTGAGTTAAAACTGAAATCTTTAGTAATATTGACTTTTGATATACCTTACCAACGTAAAATTTTTTTTCTCTAAAGTAAAGTTAGATATTTTTCACCCAACTTGTAAAAGGCTTATTTAAAAAAATCACTGTATTTCAAAAATATGTCAAAATATTGTAAAATAAAACAGTACAATGACAGTATCTTTTACAGTTTTGAAAAAGAAATTCAAATAGAATATTAATTTGTGACATTGTTTAGGTTACTTCTAATGTGCATTTGTTGAAATGAAAACGGTAAGTCAAAACTTTCACCATGTTCCTCCCAACTGTTATTAATGTTTCTGCTTCCAAATATATAGAGACCGTATCTGTCCCCCGAATAATACTACAAAATAATTATTATGGCAAAAGTCCGCAAAAAAATCTGATCGTGATTAAACCTGAAGACAATGTAATAAACAACCAAAACCAATTCATAAAGTTTGGCCTACTTAATATTAGATCACTAAATTCAGTTAGTTCAGTACACAATTGTAGAACAATTACCTCGACTACTAAAGAGTTTCGCCAAGAGCTTGCCAGATTTGACTCCTTTAATAACCATACCAATAAATACAGAATCGCTCGACAACATGACCAGCAAATTGGGCAGTATTTTCTCTAATACATTAGAGGCTGTCGCACCTATGAAGTCAAAAAAGAATAATGAGCATTGTACATGTACAATAGCACCACTCGTGCTCTTAAAAGAATGGAAACAAACCCAATTAGAGGTCTTTAAAATTGCGTGGAAAGAGAGTGCAAACTGTTATATATATGCACTAAAAGCAGCAAAGGCTGAGCACCTCCGTAACCTGATAAAAGCAAACAAAAACAATCCAAGGTTTGTATTTAGCACAGTTGCTAAATTAACAAATTAACAGACATCCCCTGACCTGGTTATTCCGCCGCAACTTGGTAGCAATGAATTCATGAAATTCTTTACAGAGAAAATCGAAAACATACAAAACAAAATAGTAAAAACTCAACCTCCAAGTCTGTCCTATGAATTAGTACCAACCATCACCCCAAAAGAAAGGCTCCAGTGTTTTTAACGTATAAAACAGGAAGATTTCATTAAACTTATTGCAACATCTAAACCTACAACTTGCTTATTAGACCCCATACCAACTAAATTATTAAAAGAGTTACTACCCTTTGCAATTGAGCCCATTTATAACATTATCAAATTGTCAATTAATCTAGGCCATGTCCCAGGACCCTTTAAAATGGCCGTCATTAAGCCTCTAAGCAAGAAACCAAACTTGGACCCCAACGAACTAGGAAACTATTTCAAATCTCGCTTACCTGTCAAAAATACTAGAAAAAGTAGTGTCCACTCAGTTATGCTCTTTCTTACAAAATAATGACATACATGAAAAATTGCAGTCAGGCTTTAGACCGCATCATAGTACTGAAACTGCGCCCGTTAAAATTACAAACGACCTGTTTATAGCATCAGATTAAGGTAGCATCTCACTCCTGGTCCTGCTTGACCTTAGTGCTGCGTTCGATACTGTAGACCATTACATACATCTAGATCGCTTGCACAGTTATACCGGTATTGAGGGACAGGCACTACAATGGTTCAGATCTTACTTATCAGACAGACATCAATTTGTCCATTTAAATGGGAAATCATCAAATATAACGCAAGTAAATTATGGATTACCTCAGGGATCGGTTCTAGGACCCTTGCTTTTCTCCATATACATGCTGCCCCTTGGAACATGGAATTAGTTTCCACTGCGATGCGTACCCAGTTATATATTTCATCAAGACCAGATGATTCCTCCCAGATATTCAAATTGGCAGAGTGCATCGAAGATATAAAACATTGTATGACTTGCAATTTCCTTCTTTTTAATTCTAATAAAACAGAAATATTACTTATCGGACCAAAGACACGTAAACCGAAAATTTTGGATTATAACCTGCAAATTGAAGGATCTACTGTTACTCCAACAAATACAGTAAAATATCTAGGTGTTATATTAGACAGCAACCTGTCATTTCGAAATCACATCTCAAATGTCACAAAAACAGCCTTTTCCACCTTAGAAATGTTGCCAAATTCTGACATTTTCTGTGTTTGGCTGATGCAGGGAAGCTTATTCATTCATTTGTGACCTCAGACTTGACTACTGTAGTGCACTACTTAGTGGCTGTCCTGTATCATCAATAAACAAACAGTTAGTTCAGAATGCAGCTGCCAGAGTTTTTACCAGGTCCAGAAAATACGATCATATAACCCCAAGGGTTATCAACCCTTCACTGGCTACCCATTAAGTATCGTATTGACTTTAAAGTTCTTTTAATCACATATAAAGCCTTAAAGGGTTTAGCCCCTACCTACCTAACAGAGCTTCTATCACAGTACAACCCGTCACGCTGTCTAAGATCTCAAAACTCAAGACTTTTGATAATACCTAGAATAACTAAATCCACCAAAGGGGGTCGAGCTTTCTCATACGTAGCACCTAAACTCTGGAATAGTCTTTTGGACACTATTCGAGGATCAGAAACACTCTCCCAATTTAAATCTAGATTAAAGACACATCTTTTCAACAAAGCATTTACTTAATTGCAAAATATGCGAAATAAACGATCGGTGGACTGCTGACATTATATATTATTTACTGTATTTATTCAAACTGTATATCCTGCACTTGCTAATTGCACTTCAAGACCTAAACTACATTTCGTTACACTATACTTGTATATGTGTAATGACAATAAAGTTGAATCTAATCTAATATTATTTACTAGAATAATTGAATATATTATATAAAACACCATGTAGTGTGTTTTACCTTTTTTGTGTTTTAAGGTTTCTATTTTCCCCTGTAAAGCTGCTTTGGAACAATGCACATTATGAAAAGCGCTATATAAATAAAATTGAATTCAAATGGAGACATGTCTGATTTATATTGATGAAGTACATTTAAAAACGACCCATACCTGTTCCTTAAGTGGGATTTTGGAACCTTTAATAGGAGTTTGTACGATGACCCCAGTGGCCGTGTCGTGGAATAAAACTGGATCATTTCCGAAATATACTCAGGTGCTAGAACATGCAAAGCTTTAAAAACATACAGTAAAACCTTAAATTGAACTCTAAAATGAACAGGCAGCCAGTGCAACGAGGCTAGCACTGGGGAAACACCAACCTGTTTATTGATACCAGTCAACAGTCTAGTTGCTGCATTTTGTAATCGTTGAAGATGATTCATCAGAACAGCAGGAATCCCCAAATACAAAGGATTACAATAATCCAATTTTGACACAATAAAAGCATCTATAACACACTTTAAATATTATATTATTATTTGTGATATTTATTAAATGTAAATATCCCACCTTAACCATAGAGTTTACTTGCTTATCAAATTTAAGCTCAGAATCAGGTTTCTAATTTGCTTGTGCAAATTTGAGGCAATAGGACCTAGATCAGATAACACGTGTGAAGACGCTGTAAAGGAACCAAATATTAGGCATTCTGTTTTAACCTCATTTAACTGCCATCGATAGCTTAATTTCATGATAGCAAGTCATCAAATCAGTTAACTCATAATCATCACCTACTTTCAGTCTAAGATAAAGTTGTGCATTGTCTTCATAAAAATGGTATGCAACATTGAATTTACAACAGATAAAGCCAAGCGGATTGTATATTATTAAAATAAATTATGTTTATTTGGAAATGTAAACATGCAGAAGGTTTTCTGTGTGGGTTAGGTTTGGGTTCTGTAAGGGGAGGGCAATAGAATGTGCAGTTTGTGTAGTGTTAAAGAGTTTACGTCTATGGAAAGTCCCCACAATGTATAAAAACGTGTGGTTGGTAGGCTGTATTGTTATTTGGTTGCCATGGTCTTCTGAGTGTTTGGCAGACAGTGGCTTACTGGCCTGAACAAGTTCCCCCAAATTTGATGTTTTTTACCCAACAACCCAACAAACACCTAACTTTGAGTATGAGTAACAAAATAACAGATGCTTTGTACAAACATAATGATACTAAAAATAACATTGGGCTCCAATTGCTCCAGAAGCTGTTCATGCCCCAACAATGGTATAGTGCAATGAAAACATGATCAAAATTAAGACAGGCCTAATTTTAATAAATTACTGGCTTGGTTTTAAAGACAGGTCGTCCTCATAAACACAAAAAAGTGGTCCAGATAGTCCCAGGAACACCTGAAAACAAAAAAAAGAATAATCCATTGGCAGAAAGGAAAGCAAAGAAATAGGATATGAGTGTCTGGTGGCAAAGACAAAAGAAGTCAGAACTTGGTTGAGCAATACGTTTTGGAAGCCTGTCTGACTGTGAGGGTGAACAAAAGGTGATTCAGTCTGAGTAATAACCTAGAAGCACATGTGCGGTTATCACCTGGATTGATAATAACATTGAATCGTTTAATTAACATCAACCATGGATGCCAAATAACTGTTGACACAAAAATACTTTAAATCCAAAAAAAACTATTAAACTGTTAAAGTCTGTTTGACTTTTCATCACAAAAGTTTCTAACACCGTTGTTTGTTTGCCATGATTTCTTCAAACGCATGACGAAACCATGCCGAGAATATGAAGCAAACTACAGGTCTTGTTTTGCATCTCTAGTTTTCAGTTTCTTCCTGGACTACCCGCTGCATCTGTTGATGTATCCTCAAGTCACTTCTTGTCAGTTACATATAAAACCAGATGGAAGCCACCCCAGGGACGCGGCCCTGCTAATACAATTAGACAGGCCTATGCCTCAGACCCAGATATAAGCAGCCAGTGGACACCCTGGAAAATAGCAGATTGATCCCCACTGCCACCCTAAAGGCTGGGCTGTGATTGATCAGACATTGATTTGATGTGAGAGTGAAGAGCACTTTCCTGTGCTTTAAATAAAGAGGCCTGAACAAGATTTCCCTTGTCAAACTGTCTGTGTCACAGAGTGACTTTGGCTGTGAACAATAGGGGCTTACAGTTGTATGGAAACCAAGCGCTAATTCAAAACACATTAGTGTGCATGAGGCATGACAGGAGAATGTGATGTTTGAAAAAATACACGGTGGTCAATATCTGGGTGGTTAAAGTATATCCACACTACCAATACAATCTGCTTAGAGCAGGGCATATTAGTGCAGGGTTTAAGATGCAAAATACAAGTTCAATGATGAGAGCAAACCTTAGAAATTCGCATCGTGTGATTTATTTAAATACTCTTTTCCCATTAATTAGCTGAAGAGGAAACTTCTACAAATGCATATGCAATAAAGTCAGTCTTTAAAAACAGCCGTGTTCACGCATTTTCGACCATACTTTTCACTGCGACTTTTGGTAAATGCTGACAGTAGTTTTGTTACGTCAAAAGAGGGGGTTTGCTGTTTGTAAATCTGGCTTTTCTGGTATATCTGGTTTTAAAACTTGTGACCGGTAGTGTATGTTTAGAGCGATCGATGTGATACGACAAAACGTAAGCACTTCCATCACAACTACTTACAAGGTAGATAATTCGTATGACTTTGTATGAACTTATTAAAACGTTATTGTACAATTTTCTTTTGTGCCAGTGGTGGTTAGGTTTAGGGGTCTTAGTATTGCTTTTTGCAAACATTCGTACATTTATTTGAATTAGCCACCTCGTAAAATAGTTACAAATTCCTATGAGATCTGGTTGACACTTCAATTCAATGAACAATCAACAAAACTGTGCAACACATAGACTGTTCTGTGTACTACAATGTATCAGTATTGTAATGTAACTAAATCAGTCATTGGTTTTTGCAGAAATGTACAATTAAAACTATATAATTTAAGACCCACCCTTCTAACCCCCAACTCTTTGTTTTGACTGTCTCTGGGTTCTTAATTGGGTGGGCAGAAGTTTGCCCCCACCCCCAACACAACCCATACCCTGGTATTGTTGCTAAAAACACGCAGATTCTAGTCTCATTGTCCAAATATTTTGCTAATCTCACATTGATAGATTATGTTCAGTGTGTTTTAGATGACTCTGATAACCTCAAATCTCCAACACTGTTGTAAACTGCCTGAAAAACCTGCAGCCTTCACGGTTTGACTGCTTTCTTTGTGTTGTGGAAAAGGGCAGAATGCTTATTTCAGTCTGTTGAACAAATAACACATAAGACAGTGTGTTACATAAGCAGTTAGCACACAAAAAAACGTGATTTTCTTAACAGTCCTCAGTTTCACAGTAAGCACATTGGGAGCAACCTTTTTCAGCGAAGACAGGAAGACAAGGAAACTGAAATACAATACAAAATAAACTAAGAAGCCATTACTTACAAAGCCCATAATGCTGAGAGCAAGAATCCCAGTCTTTCCGCAGAAATAGCCAGGAGGCGGAAACTTTAGCCAGAGGCGGAGAGGGAATCCTCTGTTTACTTCTTAAAACACAAAGCCTTAATGGGAATCTCCTTTCAGTTACACACTTTGATGTACAAAAAAAAACGTATTACTTGTTGACATTAATACACACAAAAGACATTTAAATTTGGGTTTTGTACAATCTAGAAAGTTATGTATAAAATCAACATGTACACAAGTAACAAGACTGGTTTATACATACATGTACATGTTACTGTGAAAGATTCAGAATACTTGGCAACGCTAACACACAGCCGTCAGGCATCACAGTCAGAAGTTCAGACAGTTGAGAAGCCTATAATTATGCCAAGAGTTTCACTGTGGGCCCATCATTATACATCATGACCCATGAAATTGAGGAACAAAAACAAGGCATGTTAACTGGTGCTTGTTTTTCGCTCACCTCCGCGCATGAGGCACAGAGATAAAATCATTTGTTTTCTGCTTGCTGCTTGCCATAGCTCTGGACTCATCATTCAGAACTTAGGAGACCAGATCTCGGAGAAAACAAAGTGTTTCTATGTGTGGGCATCCATCATGATGGATGGGTCAGAGTAGTGTTTCAGAAATATCTTTACATTATAGGAGCTATGGTGCTCAGTTTGGAAAGGCAACCATCCTACTAAAAATATTCATATTTAAAGTACATCGTGAGGACTTCATTTGATTTGATCTTCAGAGATAAAAGAGCTTCAAGCAAGGGTGTTGTTAAAAAATGAGGCTCAGCCTTTTTGAAGACCCCAAAACCTTCATTAATTTTGAAAAACATTTTAAAGTCTTCTTTAAAAATGCATTTTCACATGGTGCTCCCACTGCTTAAAATTTATATTTAGTGAGAGATGTTCTTATGACTTATCACTAAAATCAGAGGGAAATTATTAATGCAGTATCTAAATAGTTGTAAAGTTCTCATGAACTGTAAACTTGATCCTTAAATCTGATTGGTTGATTATAATGTTGTTCCAGAGCACTGATGTTGACCCAAGAACATCTCTCACTCTGCAAAATCAGGAAAGCCACTCCCACTGCTTTTCATCACGGAAAGGCGGACTACAAGGTGAATAAAGTCAAAGTCATAAAACATCTTTAGGACAAAAGAACATCAAAACCTTGCCCTTCTCCTGACTTTATGTGGCATCTGCCTTGATCATTTCAGACTGGTCTTCACATTTTGTACTGTACTTTTTTTACACAGATTGTTTTGTGAACCTGTCACAAACCAGCTGCTATTGAAACATGGACCAGTTAAAAATGACCTAAAAACCTAAAAGCTGTTTAGTGTGAAGATGATGTTTACACCGAAGTATGAAAAGCACACAAGTAAACATTTTAAGTGGTGTATGGGAAAAAATGTAACATTAATACATTTGTGATATGTATAATTATTTTATCTTACACGTTGGATGTTACAACTCATTATTATTCATATTTCATTATGGCTTCCTATAGAAATGAGAGTATACAATGAGTAATGTAAGGGTTTGAAGCACCAGCATAGACGCCAGCTGTTTTCAAGACCCACATTGAACATTAAATTACATTTGTCCATGTACAAAAGCTACAAAAAATGATCTTTAAACCAAAAGGTATGAACATGAAGTGCATAGGACAACAAGATTACTACCCGTAGTGTGACGCCGGTGTAAATAGGAAAAGTGTCAGTTTTGTAAATGCGGACACAAAGGCTTAAGTGGTGTGATTTATAGCACTAACACATCTTGTGAGCAAATGTACTAAGTGTTTCATAAAGTGAAAAATGAAATTTGATTAATTGGACAGCTTCAAACACACCAATAAAGATATGACAAGCAATTTCTCCTTCCTTTTAAAAACGAATAAGCCTCTTTATTACTAACTCCATTAGATCACATGAGATCACACAGTTAAATGTATTTTGATTTTTCAATTTAGCATTGCTTTGTGTGTGTGGTGTCCTTGACCTACTTTTGGGTTGTGATTCACCACTTAAGAACCACCGATCTAAGAATTTAAATTTTGAGTGACTACCCTTAATTGTAAACAGACATGAGATTAATCCCCCATTTGTAGGCTAATAAATAATGAACAGCTCTATATTGCATTGTGGGAGCCCTGAATGCACATTACCAGGGCGCTTATGACTCCTTCATTCACCTACTCATAAGGTCCTATGAGCTGTCATCTGGTGCAGCGTCCCTCTTATCTGAGTCAAGTGAAGCAGAAGTAAGCCGAGCATGTGTTTGATGTGCCCTTTCGCCACTACTTAAAGCCACTTTGGCCATATGGGGGGGATTTAGAGCAGGGGACACTTGAAAGAGGGCAAAAGGAGCGACTGCCTCTCAGCCCTTCTGTCACAGATAGACAATGCGGATGCACTCCTGCTGAATGCAGACAATGGGTTTAAGGAATAGGTCAGACACAGGTCTATAAATAAATCAACTGTTTTTAACTTTTTCTTATTGTAATGGTGGTCATTTTACCTAAACAGACATTTGGATTGTTGTGTTAACCAAGTTTATTTATGAACTGACTGGATAGTAAACAGACATTTGGATTGTTGTGTCAACCAAGTTTAGTTATAAACTGAATGGATATGTACCTAGCAAAACAGCTCAAGGCTGGCATTACGCATATGCCACCCCTCAGAGAAAGTTACCATTGGTCACTTTGCCCAACTTCAGTGTTGCACACTAAACCACAGTTTAGACGTTAGTGAAGGAAGGTAGGAACTTATCATGGAGAAACAGAAAACACCCTTCCCTTCAGACTTCATGACATCTAAGTAAAAGCTTGTGAGCAACTGCTGTGGTTTGTTTGGGCTGTGAGCCAATCACAAATATATATTTCACCCAACAGCCCAGGGGAAGTGTCACCATTTTAAATTTCATTTTACCCAGCCTATTCTTTTCTTTTTCATTACCAGCTACTTTTTTTCTAAGCTATAACCTCATGTCGTGTCAGGGCGTGTGGGCCAGAAAATGTGTCGGTGAATAATATTTATGCAAACCGTAGTACTTCCTGTTGTAAATTTTCAGAGAGAGCGAATCAGGCACCCACACACGAAGCTCATGATACAACATGTGACTATCTGTTTTATATGGTTTTGCTACCGCTCACGTGTAAACCTTAACATGCAGCAAACTGCCAAAGTGAGAGTCCACGTTTCGGATTGTGAAAGTCAGTGGGTTTGTATTTATTACCGATTGTTTTAACCCATGGTTAGGTCAAATGTGGACAAACCTAACCATTTGGGTTAAACTGACATGGAATTTTCAAGGTTAGTTTAACCCAACTGTTGGGTTTGTCCATTTCAATACATCCACCCACACCCAAATAGGAAGTGTAAAAAAGTGCCTTTCGAAGATAAGGCAAACCTTTGTCCTTAAAAAATTCCATTGTTCAAATCATTTTCTCCAACAATCTTGTAACATTATGTTCAGACATTTCCTAACCCTTTCTGTGATATGTTATAAACCAAACTCTACATGTGCCTTCTAAACGGACAGAGCATTGATGCCTCAATGTCATAAATGCAAAACACTCAGCCCAACAAAAATGTGAAAACACAAAATGAAATGTGAAACTATGCTTTATGATATGAGTAGGAGTCATTTAGCAATAAAACACGTTCAGAAATTCCACACTAGAACATGAATGGGCGAATCTTATCGTGTCATTCCTCCGGTTATGTTTCACTGGCTCTTGTTGAGGATAGGAAGGAGGGAAAGAATGCAGAACACAACCCCAAATGATGCCGAAAGAAATAAGACAACAGCCATCCAACATGCAGATCTGCAGACAGCGTAAAAAACTCCCCCCAAGCTGAATCAAGAAAAAACATTCGAGTAATCGAAAGCTATAGTAATAAACTATTTTAGTCAAATCTCTAATCAACAGCTTAGAGCAGAGGAGTGAGATGTATGGAAAACCCCTGTGTTTTTATAAGTTCAGAAGAAGTTTTAGAGAACTTAAGAATTCATTTTGAGCTGCTTTTAAAAAACAACTGCTCCGTTTCTCCAAAATACAGACTAAAGAGGATCATTATCTGGGTTTTCTGTCATGCAAATTAATGTTGTCATTTCTCTTTTATAATAATCTGTGACAATTCACTTATTTTAAGCTTCTATAAACACCCATCTTGCTTTGCTTTGAACATGCTTTTCGAAAAACAAGGTGACAAAACGCAAATCAGCCAGCTTGGAGTTTTCAATGTCAGATCAAAGGAGAAAAACAAAAGCATCAAACACCCGCTTCACACAAACAGCTGGGTTGTAATTGCTGGAAAGCCCCAAGCTCTGACTTTATGATTAATTATGTATCGTCGCATATTTTTCAGAAAGTGCTGTCTTCTGAACCAGTGCTGATACTTGAGCCCATATTATTATGAGTGCAATATTCAGCTTCCTTGCTGATGGCCACGAATGAGTTGTGACTGAAAAACAAGCATTGTCGACTCTCTGGAGACTTTACATATTTTTTCTTTATCTCCGTTGCATTCTTTCACCTTATTATCATGCCCATTTTCTTCTCTACTGCTCCCATGCCTCTCCTTGCATTTTTTTATTAGCATCCAAAAAAGCACATGAATCCTTTGTTTGCTTACTACAGTCGGCGTTCTACAGACAGTTTGTGTTTAGGGCTCTCAGGACAGAATACTTTGTGTTTCACAGGGGAGATTTGGGATCTGGTTAGTGAAACGCATCCTCCCCATCCTCACTCATATAACTGAAATAAAACAAAACTTGAAGGTATTACAGAGTTAATAATTGATCCTGAAATTACCTGTCAGTGTTTTAACTTCTTCATACTCTGACATTCAACAGTTTGACAGGAAGTAATTTCTGCATCATCTGAAAGAAATATAAAATAATCCTTGTTTTTAAACTCATCACCCATAACCATGTCTTCCATTGGTCATCAAACAGACAGCGTCGCCCTAATGGCCTTAGACCTTGACTTATTGTGAGTCCACTTAAAGAATGCCTTCCAAAAGTGACATCCAAACCTGTGTGACTTTCTTTCTTCTACAGAACACAAAGGAAGATATTTTGAAGAATTCTGGAACACTCATTGACTTGCATTGGTTTTGTGTCCATCCAATATAAGTAAATGGGTACCGATGTTGTTTGGTTAGCAACGTTCTTCAAAATATCTTCTTTTCGAGTCCTGCAGGAGAAAGACCAGTCATAAAGGATTGAGGGTGAATGAATGATGACAGAATTTTATTTTTGGGTGAAACATCCCTTTAATGCTAGCGGGCATTATGTAATGGTTTGCATTGTCCTCCTGTTCTGTTATGAAATAACCTAAGAGGATAGATCTGTACTGTGCTACAATGTATAATACATTTGCTGATGGATTTATATCATCAGTTAAAGGACATCTCTACACATACAAGTGTCTGAACTGCAAGCTGCGGTGGATCAAGTGTTTATTGTTATTGGACACAGTTACATGATCCTTAAGAAAAAAAAATACATCAAATTTCTCTCAAGTCATCATCTGTCAGCAAGCACTTTTACCTTTATTTTTCCTGAGTCACCTTTGTTCCGTATCCATTACTCACCAGAGGCCCATGCTGTTGATGCATCACAATAACACAATGGTAGCAGAGGAATCCCATCTGTATATGTTCCACAGGGCTCTAACTCAATGTGCAGCATCTCTGTAAGCAATACTTTATATGGATCGGCTAAAACAATGCTCCATACTATCCATGATACCTAAGCAAAAGTTGATTGTATGGCTAAAATGTTTTTATAGGATATTAAAAGAATAAATCACAATAAATTACACAATCTCACGTTTCAAAGGAACGGGAGTGTGCTGAGGCACGCATTTAGCAGAGCCACAGAGAGTTTGTATCTGTCATGAAATGTTAGTCTAGGCATATGATGGAGGCGACTGCGTGACCTTCTTCTTTCATCGCTCAGAGTTCCTTCAACAATCAGGGTTTGCACGAAACAAATTGCAGCCAGGAACAGAGGACTCCTGTCATCTAGTAAATCACACTACAAAGCCTAAAGTGACCACAAGGAACAGCCTTCACACTGTTCTTAACCCTAGTAACATGATGAGATCATAAAGAGTACCGCTTGGAAGTTAGGGAGGATGTTTTGGAGGATGGGAAAATCTTCAGTGTGCCTTATGAAACGAAAACATGGATGCAAATACGGCTGGCAGACGCCTTTATCTAAAGAGACATCTTTAAATTATTATTAGTGCATTCAAACTGTACATTGTGTGTGTGTGTGTGAATTTGAAACCATTACCTTTGTGTTTGTTTTTTCAAGCTACAGGAATTGATCTCTTCTATTCGGATTGTATTTAAACTTGCATGCATTTATTGCATTTGCATGGTAATGCATGTATTCCCAAATAAATAAAACGTTTTAAATAATGGTTTCAATCATTGATTTTTCTTTTAAATTGTAGTGTATTGCATGAGTTAATTTACGGTCTTTACCGTTGTTGCATCTAAAACATCCAGAGCTTTTAAAGACCCATAAAGCCTCCATACCTATCAAATAATGGGTGACAATGGCCATGTAAACCAAAATTGACATGTCCTTGTATCCAACGGAGCACACAATGCTCTTCTGTACATTGTCAAATCATGCTGGGATTACGTACTGCATGCAAAGTTGTCTAGTCAACGCCAGCTTGAGCGCAAGCTGTCATAAAAGCAGAAGGGGGTGACACCAAATACAAAGGAATTGTGAATTTATCTAATCTTGTTTTGCAAACAGTACGCATCGATAGGAGCCGACGTCTGTGCCCATTCTACTTTTCTCACCTGCGTCAGTCAAACTTGCAGATATAAGGACCGTATCGTCGGAGGCTGCGCGCGTTCGTGTTACTCGCTTGTGAACAGTTTTGATTGGAGGCTTTACTGCTGGGTGCTGCGCAGGCCACGCCCCACCGCCCTTATTTAAATAAAATGGGCGTGTTTGGGTTTTCGGGAGACTATTTAACATTCTGCTGTTATAACTGTTTAGTTGGATGCAGTGCTGGAGTTTGGTTAACTGAGGTCTTTTCTTGATCAATTTGCACGTCTGTTTGAAGACATGGACTTTTTTGACGTAAGTGGATTTAACCAAAACATGTTAAAATTTTGCTTATTGAAGTGAACCGTTTTATTATCGTAAACGTGATTAGCATTTGTTAACATCGTTTTACTACAAATATGGTTGAACTATGTTTATCTTAGTGAAACACCGTTAACGGTTATTGTATGAGGGACTATGTTTACTGTAATGTAACTATTGAAACATTCTGATGCTGATGTTTGATTAAATAATTTTACTAATGACGTTTATGTTATGTCACGTCTTCCAACCTGCGCTTTGAGGGTTAGGCGTTTAGGGCTTGCGTGCAGTTTTAAAGTTTCGTTTTTTTAAACTTTTCTGTTTTCATACTTAGTTACTTTTTACGTGGGAAAGATTATAACGGTGTTCGTTTTCTTTCTTTTTTGCAGCACATCTATTTGGACGATAACAGCTCCGACACCGGGTCTGGAGAGTTTGACGTCCTCGACGAATTTTGTGATATTGCGGAGAGCAATGACTTCCAGAGAATCTTCCTCCCCACTGTATATGGGATTATTTTTGTCCTGGGAATTGTTGGCAACGGACTCGTGGTGCTCGTGATGGGCTACCAGAAGAAGTCTAAGAACATGACTGACAAATACAGGCTGCACCTCTCCATCGCTGATCTGTTGTTTGTCTTAACTCTGCCCTTCTGGGCTGTGGATGCAGCCAGCGGATGGCATTTTGGGGGATTTCTCTGCGTGACAGTCAACATGATCTACACTCTGAACCTGTACAGCAGCGTGCTTATCCTGGCCTTCATCAGCCTGGATAGGTATCTGGCCGTTGTACGTGCCACCAACAGCCAAGCGTTCAGGAAGCTTCTGTCAGAGAGAGTGATCTATCTTGGAGTTTGGCTACCCGCGACCCTGCTAACGGTGCCTGATCTTGTGTTCGCCACAGTCCGCACCGCCGGCAAGGATACGATCTGCGAGCTCTCCTATCCGCAGCAGGCGAACGTGGTGTGGAAGGCCGCTTTCCGTTTCCAGCACCTCGTTGTTGGCTTTTTGTTGCCGGGCCTGATCATCCTCACCTGTTACTGTATCATCATCTCCAAACTGTCCAAAAACTCCAAGGGTCAGACTCTGAAGAAGAAAGCATTGAAGACAACCATCATCCTGATCCTTTGCTTCTTCACCTGCTGGTTGCCCTACTGTGTCGGCATCCTGGTGGATACTCTGATGATGCTGAGCGCCATATCTCACAGCTGTTTCCTGGAGCAGTGTCTGGAGAAATGGATCTTTTTTACCGAGGTGCTTGCTTACTTCCACTGCTGTCTGAACCCCATCCTCTATGCTTTCTTGGGAGTCAAGTTCAGTAAATCTGCACGTAACGCTCTGAGCATCAGCAGTAGATCAAGTCACAAGATGTTGACCAAGAAAAGAGGACAGATTTCTTCAGTATCAACTGAATCCGAGTCATCGAGTGTACTCTCTAGTTAATGGACACTTTGTATATAAAACTTTTTCATGTGGATAACTAAGCTTTCATTTTAAGTAGACTTTACTACACTTTGTACATTTGTGAACACTTTGTTGCTGATAATTAAGTCATTTTCTTCAATTACTTAAGTTAATATTTTTAAATTCTAGTAGTACTTAACTTAGTACTTTTTAAATATATATTACCGGACCTAAAGGCAGAGCCTTGATAGTGTCTGTATCCTTGCCTACCAGAGTTTTTTATTAGCAAACGTTTGCCTTAGTCTCTTGCTTTAAAATGTGTACTGTAAATTATTTGTACATAGTTCCTTGTTTGCTGTGGTTTGACTGCGTGCACTTAGCTTTTGCTGTTCTCTGAAAAGCTTTTTGATATTTATTAAAATCGTAGATTACACTGTAAATGTAAAAAATTTGTTTGTAATTTAAGTTGTTATTGCTTTTTTACGTGTTTCATAATAAAAATTTAGAGATCACCACTTTTAATGATGTGTGACATAGTGTCAACTTACAACTCTCCAGTGACTCCACACACACCACCCCCACTCAATTTTAGGGGGAAGGGCAGGGTAGGAGTGGAGTGAAGGTCTGTCAAGTTACCAAAACAAAAGCTCCACCTGATCTCCCACTGAACAGTATGGCTGAGGAAGGGGTCTGTAATTTTGAGAACATCTGTTTTCTTTAGCATCTTAAGAAACATCTGATACAAGACACCAATCAGCATACAAAGGGGCAGAATTGGCCACCCCTTGGGAGTTCAGTGGTTGTATCAGATAACAAGCAGTAGGAGTTAACAAGATGTAATAAATTGAAAGTATAAAATAATGCCACATATAGTCCTGTTTACAGATGTAAAATAAATTATTTTAGTGGGAGGATCTTAAAAGTGCAAAAGAGGTTGATTAATAGTTATGGCACTGTGACATATGAGGGTAATTACTAAGTTTTACTCCAAATACTAATTACCCTCATATGCCTGACATAATTTTATGTTTTTTATTTTCTATTATTCTAATTTTAGTAAATATACCGGTACAAAATGTTTTTGTGTCATTGCTTCATATTGCAATAAAGAAAACATTAGCACTAAAGCACTAAAATAATGAAAATTGAGAGAATGAGTTTGGCTGCCCTAAAGATAATTATGTCACTGTGTAGTTGTATGGAAATATGGTCAGATCATTTTCTTCACATATTTTGCGTGAGATTTTGTAACCAGTGCACTTTTAACCTCTAAAACAACACGGATATCAAGCATCATTTTGTGGTCTGTTGAATAGTAATTACGTAACAGATCCAAGTTAGCAACCATAAAACCCAGGACAGGACATAGATATTCTCAAGCTTTTTAATGCAATGATCTATCTCATGTTTAACACAACGGGTTAGAATTACCATTCCTAAAGAGTCCAATGATGTGTGAAGTACCCTCCATCAGACTTTAAGTTTTATGGTTATTTTTCACTGTCTGCTCTCACAGTAAGAGGCCAGTAAAAATGGAGCAATGGTGCATTTTGTTCATTTGGAAATGTTTTGGAATGGTTCTGTCATTAGCATGAGAGCTCTCCTCAAAAGCCATGTAGCACCATTAACACTCCATTAAGCTCAGCTGGACTATCTCTCCTGTCTCCAAAGTGCCATTTGAAAAGAAACCAACCAAAAGGAGCTTCTGGAGATCGGCTAAAGAATAGCTACACTGTTTTCTATCCCCATATTACTCACAACAGGCCACAAGCAGATGCTAAATTCATCCACAAGCCCTTTCTGAGGACATGTATTATGTGAGAAAGAAACACATTGTGTAGATTTATATCAGCTATGTAATCAAATTTATGTTCGATTCGTTTCAGAGTTTTTTTACACCCTACAGTGCAATAACAAAGTCAAAAGAATATTTAACAATTCAGTGAAAAGAAATAAAAATACGTATTCATTGCTGTTTTACATCTACCACTTAGAAAATTCATTCAGAAATCTGATGGACCTGTAAAAGTTCATTAAACAAATTATATGTCCACCCCCTTACTCCCTTGCAATAACCTAATAAATCAATGTTTGGGCTGGAAAATTAGGACCAGTAAGACACGCAGCTTAACCTCCAGCGAGAAATGGCTCTTGAAAGACTTTATTGCTTATTGCCCCAACAAACATTATAGTCAACAATTCAAAAGAAAGGGTGTGTTATGTTTATGATTGTTTAAACTAATTATTTTATGATCTTAATTAGCCTAATGTCAAACAACAAGTGCGAAAAATAAACAGATGTTTTCATTAAACACATGACTTAAATGATGAAGATCTAGATACCACATATAAAACTCGATTTTAACAATGAAAGTGGAATTTGTGCAAACTGATATCTAGAACTATTGAAGATCCTTAAAATGTCAAGGTTTACACGAAACAGCTCCATAAAAATAATCACAAAAGATAGACACATCAATATTAAATGCGGAATTTAGGAAAATGTTCAAACAATATGTCTTTACTTATCCGTGTAAACTGAAGCGTGCGGATAAAACGGCAAATAGGAACCTTTAATGGGGAGATGTGTTTCCACACGGAACACTGAGGAAGTTGTAAATGATGTAACAGCAAAATACCTCCTCCTCTTTTCCACATGTCCTCCGTTCCCATTGACTGTCACTGCACATTAGCACAGCAGAAATCTTAAACATCGAGTGTTTTATTTCACCACATCCACCCACAGCTGAACTATGACTAAAGAAAATGTTCAAGGGTGAGAATTCAATCCGATTACTTTTTGCGGATGTTTGCTTTTTGTGTTTAGTGCAGTTATTACCATGTCTTGTTGCTAATTGAGTTTCATCTGATTGCATCAGCAGTCTAGAGATACAAGACAGCTGCACAATCTTCAGTTATATTTACGGGTTTGATTGTACGCCTGCATTATAAACCTCTATGTGTACTGTAGTATTCTTTACACGGGCAAATGTATCGTTGATTGATACATTTCAACCTATCATCATGAATTTGTGTTATCTAGAAGTACTTTAGCTTGAATTAAAAGAATATCAAATATGATAGATCCATTTTCCGGTAGTGTATGTATTAAAGTTGTCATATACATATTTAGTAAGTAATGGTTTTATTTATTTTAGCTGTCACCTATGGGAATTAACTGTATTTACTTATGCTGCCTCTAGAATGCATAGGGTTCTGTAAATCCAATGCAGTTAACTTATATAATGTGTGTAGTAATACTAACCGATGATTACCTTTTAATTATTTAGTTTTGCTTGAAGTTATTCTGTAGCCGTCCACTGTAGTGACTTCTTTATGTAGCAAGGAATGATGTTTAGTATTTGTACTTGTAGTACAAACTAGACTACTGTATACAGAAAGTTTTCCTGCTTAAGTGTTAATGGTTAATAATATGTAACTTTATATAAACAGAATACAATTGACGTGCCATTTAAAGAATTTCGTTGTCAAATCATTCAAGTATTTATTAGCAGTCATTCTACTACCTGATTTTCTGGGTTACTTAACAGCACTTTATACCACAAGGTGAAAGCAAAAGATTTGTTGGATATATAAACCCAGCCTACGAAAAACCACAGATGTGTAGGTCTTTTTCGGCTGTATAATTGCCGCTGACTTAATACAGGTATTCTAGATACTTTTAACTGAATGTGCCTGAAGCAATGCTGTGTGAACAAAAAGGATTGATATATAAGCTGTATGAGTCATTTGACCACTCTTGGGTTTAGCAGCTGCCGTCAGGGGTGGCGTGGAGGGCATCTAAAAGCTCTACGCTTATTTTATGTCCCTCCACTACCCCGGGCCTCTTGTTTCTTTATAAATACATAACCAGAATCTGGCACAGGCCTTTAATTATCGGCAGCATTCTTATTCTCTTCTGTCTGCCCCAGCGCTTCCAATTTCCTGCCAGCAGAAGTTGCAATGATGCTTTGGGGGATGCTCTCATCCGTGAATTTGGTCGAAAACCGTTTGGGCCGTGCTTTCTCTGTGGCCATTTTTTTCCTCAGCCCCTGTTACGTGCTAATGCATAATGTGGTGGGGGGAGTAGAGTTGTTTATTGCCCACTTTGAAGTGGTTGAGGTCTCAGCGGTGCCCGTGGCTGGACCGCTGTAGCCTTGGCAGCTTGTCTTCCGTGGAAGACATTCACAGATTCCTTGTGTTTAAATTTTCTTAGCGCTGTGTACAGGCACTTGATCTTGTGTTGCCTCAGGGCTGCCATATGGTTGTTTGCCCAGGTTCTGGTATGTTGGGCGGTTCTCTTTAGATCAGTGTGGGATAAAGAGTAAGACTATGTAAAGGCCTCACAGTATGTTCTGCTTTGGAGCAATTAGTAAAGAAAGTCTTATAATAAGCTCTGTTAACTGTCTGGAGGCAAAGCGTATATTGGTGCTT
The DNA here is from genome assembly GCF_947034865.1 of Barbatula barbatula. Taxonomy (NCBI): domain Eukaryota; kingdom Metazoa; phylum Chordata; class Actinopteri; order Cypriniformes; family Nemacheilidae; genus Barbatula; species Barbatula barbatula. Next base: position 15,197,951 of record NC_136772.1, read on the forward strand.
TGCCTGCTCATGTTGTTGACCACCTGTTACTCTTGAGGTTTCAAATTAAATGGTGCCATTCATGGGAGGTATTTTCAACATCCAGATCTTTTTATAGAATACAATTAGTCAAAGGAAACCAGGTAAGCTATTGACTGACTGGTAATGGCCATATTTAAAGAGTGCTTGTTCAGCCCTGTCACCCCCATGAAACGTGTAATTTCCAGAGAGATTGGTCATTGAGATCCAACAAACATGTATTTTCTTTTAGCCTTTGTCCTGTGGTCAGTTGTGGGGACTTCAGTGTGATTGTAATTTTTGCTGTAACTGTTGTCCTGCTTGGTAATCACTAAACTTTGCAAACTGTGTAAGCTCAGTGTAAACTGAGCTATTTTGTCATTTTGTCGATACGCTGTCATGTGTACGTAAATGAAAGCTTTTCTGTTTTCAGCTCCATCTTTGTTGTGTAAACGCACAGTCAGTTGACATGTTTTTGCTGACAAAATACATGACGATGAGTCAGCCTTGACGGTGTATCCGTCTTTTGCTTATCATTGTTACAATGATATTTCTCACATCTCCTGAGAGATGTTACATGTGTGCTTAGCATCATTCTTCCTGTACCTCCGTAACGGAATCGCATTAGATGCGTAAACAACCAAACATCACTGTTGAAAGTCTAATTTAGCTTCTCTTGGTTTTTCTTGGGAGTCTTGTTGAAACAATAGATTAAAGAACCTGCAACTTTAAAAGCCAGCGGGATGCTGTGTGTGTGAACCGTGGTTGGAATGCTTTCCCCTCATCCTTCAGAAGAGCTTCCCGGGAGGAAGCTGGGAAAAACAAGATGGGAGTTTGACAGGGCTGTTTATGTGCTTTCTTCCTGTTTCAGAGCCAGCGAGGAGGAGCCGCAGGCCCAGTCGAAGAAAGCTCTGAAGAAACAGCAGAAGGACGCAGAGAAAACTGCGAAGAAGGCTGAAAAGCAGGCCAAGCTGGTTAGTATGTGGCTGGAGATACGACTGGCGTTTGGGTGGTACTATTGTTTGGGAATTCCTGTCTTTATAAGCATATTATCTTCCTGAACAAAGCAGCATTTATACAGAATCATTCTTATCAGTGTTGTTAAACCATTAAGCAAGTAAATTAGTCAAGTCAACTTTATATATATATATATACACAACACAAACGTGCACACAGATAGACACGCAGACACACACACAGCGGCCATCACTGACAACCACACACCGAAGATAAGGAGAGAGAAATACAGTTCAAATATAAAACGCACTATAAATTCCTATATGCAGTTTAATTAAATTAGGCCATCATTCTTTTTTTTCAAAATATTCAATTGTCCCATACATGCGATAAATGTCTTTGTATGTGTGTTCCCTGGGTTTGAACTCACACCCTTTGCATTGCAAGTAAGCTGCAGGACAAATAAATGTCAGGAGTCATTGGATCAGGATGAGAATTATGTCTTTTTCTCTTTTGTTCCACACAACTCCTTCATTCTGTATGGTGTGATATAAACCATCTGCTCATGGTCTTAGGAGCAGAAGCTCTGAACACACCAACATCATCAGTCTCAGCCTGGGCTCGAACCCACAACCTCCTGTTCTGTCATCAACTGCTCTTACCACTTGAGCTAATGGCCTGTCTGTCATTACCAAATAGTGGACATGTCCATCATGTTACTCATGTATCATGTTATTGTCATTTGTGGAAAAAATGTGCAACAGTACTTCTTTTCTACTAGTAAGATTAAATATACTTTTTACTGTAAGGTTTGTTGTGCCACAGGGATGCAGAAGAAATGTTATATTTGATCACATTTTAATTTGGCACATTTTAATTTAGTGTTTGCAGAAACCATCTGAATATATGTTTCTAATGAAATAAATATTCTATACAGCTCATTATTACCTCATTCTGAAAGTAATTCTCTAAACGACTGACATTTGATTGAAATCAGTTCCTCTCTTTGATTCAGGCCGCAGAGCAGCAGGAAGTGAATGAGGATGTGAGTTGTGTTCACTTACCCTCTCTTGATATCACATTTCCTGACAGTTATCAGTCGGATTATGTTTTAAGATTCATCACCACACTTCTTTCTGTCTCTACTCAGGACTTTGCCAAGGATCGCTATGGAGTCTGTCCTATGGTTCAATCCCAGCAGAAACTGGGTCAGTGTCCTAAGTATCTAATACCCTGTTCCACCGAAATGATGCTGGGGGTCGGATGACGGAACAGCAAACCTCTCGGACACCCCCTGTGCACAAATAAGCATGTCTGATCATGCCATTTGTTTACAAGTCTTGAATTTTGAAACCTGCAGTAGTTTGGTTTAACAGCTTTACATTTTCTAAAGAAAACATTAGATTATGTATATATATATATATATATATATATATGTGTATATATATATATATGTGTATATATATATATGTGTGTGTGTATATATATATATTTATTTATATACAATCTAATGTTTTCTTTAGAAAATGCGCATTTAGTTGACACGATTTTAAGTAAGTTCGTCAACTAAATGCGCATTGCATTGCCTTTTTGAGCGTTTGCAATTGTTATACTTTTGTTTTGAAAACCTAAAAAAAGGAATTAACATTATTCTTCACCCGTCCTCTGTTGTTACTGATTCCTGGTTGGAAACCATAATTATTTAGCGAACAGTGTGAATCTGAACCCCCATCCGGTTGTTAACATTCAAGTGGATACTTGGAGACGGCATCTTTCTCCTCCTAGGTGAAAATAAACTTTTCCTGCCCAAAAATGCTAGTTAGCAAAGGTCAAATTGTGATTTTAAGAGATAATCTAATGTTGGGATCTCCCCCATGTGCCCTTTAGCTCTCCCTTACATTCCTCACTACTGTCACACGTAACAGGGTTGAATAACATTATGAGATAAATCTATGAGGAATTAGGGCTACATTTCTCCCAACTGTCCAGCTACGTTTTTTTAAGCTCGGAACAAAGTCGTCTCCCACCATCATTCCTCTCGAGCAGAGATTGACGAAGCTTTCATGTGGGTGGAATCGGGTTTAAGCGAACGCCCAGAGCGCTTTCCCCGTCTCCACCGCCTCATAATATAGTCTGCAGATGACATAGCGTTTGTCAAAACGTCAAAGAATTCATGTGACCGTCGCCTTTCAGATGAGGCTTGTTATGTTTCATATTTATTAGCTCTCCTTTTAGTGGCTTTGTAATCTGAGTAAATGTCTTTGTGGAGATCTGTGTACGAGGGGGCCGTTGATGTCTTTGATGTCTTTGAGATCCTCAATCTCTCTCTCTCTCTCTCCTGGACGGAGGCAGACAGGGCGTTGGTGCGTGTCCAGGACCTGACACCCGAGAAGTCAGAGCAGCAGATCTGGGTGCGTGCCAGAATTCACACCAGCAGAGCTAAAGGTAAACTCCTCCTCACAATTGCACAAACAACCCTGCTGTTATCAAACATTTCTTAATTTGTTTCAACACACGGAAGCTGTTTCCAAAGCTTAAGGGTTTTAGTTATGCCATTATGACCTTTTATTTCAATAAAATAACTGAAACTGTGTTTAATCCATCTAAAGAAAGACTTCGGATACACCCGCCTGGCCTGAAGTTAACTTCCGGGTTCAGTTCCGCTAGTGGCTAATAATGTAACTATTTATATATTATGTCATTAATTTAATATATATTACTGGCTAGACAGACTTTTAACTTGTTACCTTGAATGGGGAAAAGTGCAGCACTCAATACTGTCACGCTTCAAGTAAAAACCGCTTTAGTTAGGCTAGGAGTCAACCGATACGCATTTTTCAGGGTCGATATTGATTATTACAAATCATTTCAAACATTACAGATTGTTACAGATCAAGATATATGTCTGTTGTAAAAATGAAAAATATATTCTAAATTAGGAATAACAAGAGCTTTTAAAAAAAACTTTGCGCAAAAGCCATGGTTACTACAAGTTTACTATACTGACACCATGGTAAACATTAAGGGCAAAGAAACAATACTCGTTTTCAGATATTTCTTGAAGAAATCAGGGCAGAAGTGGTCAAAGGGGACAAAATAGATGGAATTACGGCAGCAGGTGTAAACAGTGCCTCTTTCGTCGACTTGTGATCCAATCATATTAAAATATTAAAACCAGGGATACATAAGTGCAATGTGAGCTTAAGAAAGAACATATGGGCCCGGTTTCACAGAAAGGGCATAAGCCAGGACTAACTCTCAGTTAAATTACGATATTTAAGTTGCTTTTTTGTATAAAAACAGTGGGCATCTTGAGACAAAACAATGGCACTGATATATTGTGAGATATTTTAGGGCAACTTATTTTCAGTTAAGACAGCTCAAACATTCATTTTAGCTTGGAAATATACTTAAGCTTTAGACTTGATGTAAATAGCTGAATAAAGTAGCTGCGGGTATTGTCACAAGTTTATTAATAGGTCAGCTGCATTTTATGATTATACAGACAAATAATGTAAAATTGTAAAAACATTTTTAAACAAGGCTGGAATTCTTGTCACCCAATAAACAAACATACTATACAATATTTATTTTGGAGCTGTGGTTAATGCGGGAGGGTTAGGTACATGAGGGATATGGGTGCCCTGATCACGTGCTGTATCTGTGGTAAATTTTATTTGCATGAATTGAAATGCCAAACGCTTATCAAAATGGTATCTATATTCACCAGACGAAAAACAAACACTCACTGTAGTCGCTTGTATGTTAACGATGAATGGCGGCAATAGGAGTGCAATTGTATCACCAGCTTACTGTTAGTGAAACCCTTTTGGTCTCCATTTGTTGGACGGAAGCGTGCCAAATCTCAGGGGTCTGCACGTACACTTCTGGTTTAAAATTGCAGTAATGAATAAACTATGTATTATGACTATCCCACTAAAGTGTTCCTTCCAGGATAACTTCCATGTCAAGGCTCCTTTCACCCCCAGCTTCCTTCGCTCTGTCAGTGTGTTTTGGGTAAGAGGATGTCCTTCAGCACAACAACATCCTGATTTGCTTGGATGAAGGGTCTGTTTTTAACACCAGCTGTCTGTCTGTCAGACACGGTACATCAAAGAGTTTGGATGGTCTCTGATCTTGAGCTAATTCGTGTCAGGTTTAAAACAAATCTAAGTTTGTTCACTCTCAAGGTGTCTGATTAGCAGGTTGTTGACAGTCAGGAGTATGTGCACAGTGCCTTTAAAGAGACGTCCGGTCTGGTGATAGCTGATTAGTGTAAATTTAGTGCTGTTTTTGAAGTGCCCTTTTAATAGAGACCATTGTGCTTCGTGTCTTTCTTTGTGTCTGTGAAGGAATGAATTCTCAAAAAATTATGCATATTTATGAAATGTTAAGTATTCAGATGTGATATATAAACTAAATATGTCCTTTTTTTCCAAAAATGTAAATTCTGTCGTTTACAATTACAATTACAAACCTGTATGACTTTTTATTCTGCAGAACACAAAATAAGATTTCATAAAATAATGTTGGTAACCAAACAACATAGGCACCCATTGATTTCCGTTGTATGAACAAAAAACCACCAAGAAAACCCCCCCACAATTTTTCAAAATGTTCTTCTTTTGTGCTCCACAAGCTTTGACTTAAGTGTGAATAAATGATGACAGAATTGTATTTGGGGTTGAACGATATCTTAATAATCAAATGAGTTGTGCTACTGCTTTTATAACTAGACAAATGGTCCAATTCATTAGGAACGACGTCAAATTGAATTTGTATAGATTGTTGTCTGACGTACGTACTTGGCCCGAGGTCAACTTCAAGTCTGTGTTTGTTTATCGGTCTGGCTAGTGGCTAATAATATTACAAATTATATATAGAATGTGTTCTTTTAAGTTAATCATTGTTGTTGTATATTAATTGTATTTACATTCAATTAAAACTACTCAACAGTTATTGATTCTTTGCATAGGTCTACCGGAAGTTAAGTTTGTGACCACAACGTTTGTTTATGTTGTTGCCGCCGAAGCTGTCTATATATGTTTAGAATGATGGATATAGAATGCACTGCATTTAACCTGTTTATTTTGCTTCACGATCTGTGTAGTCTACATGTCATAATAATAATGAACTATGCTTCGAACAACACCTCTATGTCGTTGACAACGGTGGAACTTGCGACCATAGTTGGGTGACGATGTTTTTGGAAAACGCATCCCAGTAAAGCTTTAAAAATGCTCAAGCAACTGTATAGAAATGGGAACACCCTAGCATTGTAGACTTGTGCATGGATGGTTAGGAAACATTGTTGGTCAAGATTAGCTTCTCCTCCTATGTGTCCATGCTTAAAACAACAGAAATGAAAAATCATTACAGAAGGGGGGAAGGAGGTGGATTTATTTTGATGAAAGATAAAGAAAACAACTTTAGAATAACATGATGAAATGAAACCCCTTTACCAAGAGTAAACGGGCAATATGAATCAGTATAAATCAATATGAATTCGTTGTTTTCAAAAAAATGACATTGCATGTTTGATGGTTCAAAAATGTTACATTGCATGCATATACACATATACATTTATTGATATTGGCAAATAACCAGAATGTATTTGGATAACTAAAAACTCACCCCTGCGTTTTTTGTTTTGTTTTCATTTCAATAACACAACAGTGCCAGGATCTCAAGGCCGGATGTGCTGCATTCACTTGCTTACACTCCCTATACAACAGGTCATGTCAGTTTAAAAAAACCTACACAGTATAATAGAGAAAAGGGTGGGTGATGCAAAGACAAGGTAAACGCACTGTAATATATGGGATATAAAAGTCATTTGTCCTTAAAAAAAATCTCAACGTGGAAGACCAAGTGTGGCGGAAATTGTCATCTCTGTGAGAAGTGTTTCTAATGACAAAAGAGTAGCAGCCTGACTCATCCATATTTTGATAGATGGTGCTGTGAGCTCAAAATGTCCAAAAACACAATTTTCGTTCTAAAGTTGTTTACAGATTGTGAAATCTCCTGATCGGTTGTTTTTCCTTTAGGGAAGCAATGCTTCTTGGTCCTGCGTCACCAGCAGTTTACCGTGCAGGCCCTCATCGCTGTGGGAGACCATGCCAGCAAGCAGATGGTCAAGTTTGCAGCTAAGTGAGTATTGGCCATGTTTCCTGTCAAACAATGGTGGGAAAAGTGAGTTGTGGCGACTCATTCCATTTTAACACATTAAGTAGCAACCCATAATGTTTCTCTTCAGAACAAAAGCTCAGATTCTGCAGTCGGATACAGGTTTCCCTCAACGCCGAAATGGGCCATTCCCTTAAAACAACAAACATCAGAGAGTAACGTTTACTTTAAAGTCTGACTTTGCGTCTGTGGTCACAGTCACAAAATATAGCTTACTTTAAACTTTAATGTCATCTGACTGCTAGGGAAGCACCGTTTAGTTTTGGTAATGCTTTTCAACTGAATGGGTTGATGGTTCAGTTATGAATGAGAGAACTTTGTCCTGTTGCATTGCGTGAAATTGGGATAATAAAATTTGATGATCCTCAAAACTCTTTAACTATGCACATTCGCATGTTGTTGAGAGGGTCAGATGTTTTATTCGTTGACTGTTAACATCCCCTGTGTGGTCATGTCACAATAAGTGCTGTGGTCTCTGGGGGGTTGCTCGCGTCTTCTCAATACCGCTGATCTTGTTTTTCCTTGCTTGCAGTTGAATGGATTTGTTCTTGATTTAAAGGCTGGTTCTTGTGTGCTTGTTTTTTTATGTAACTGAAATTACGAAGCACACCTTTGCTGAAACCTTAAACACAGATTTAGTCAATCTTTGCAGTTTGTAGAAGATCGTTTGGTGTTTTAATGAGAAAGTTCCTCTTTTTGGGTTTTGTAATCCTTTGCGGTGTAACATCAGTTAGGTCAAAGTGTTTCTGTTCGGGGGTGTTAAAGTAATGACACGTTTGCCACATAAACAACCCGCCATCTTTCTTGGTCCGAGTTGTTGCTGCGTGTTTAAAGCGGCCGTGCAATAGTGTTTCATGCAATCTGATTTATTTACAATGTTGAACGTGTTGTCTTCTAATGCTTGTCATGGTCAACCAGTCAAAAAACGAGTTGGACGTATGACGTAGTATTTCTGTGCTCGATACACTCCCCTGTATTCGTACAGGTTTCGGAAAGGTTTTTCGTAACAACTTTTCTTAGTCCCTTATTGGACAATTCTCCTGGAAAATCCTGGAGAGCGGGAGAAGGAGCATGCGCACAAGTCACTTTCACTTTTGTGCTGGAGAGAGAGAGAGAGAGAGAGAGAGAGAGATAGCACAACATTTGCAAAGTTCAGCTGTTTGTTTGTTTACTGCACTTGGGTGATGAATGTTATATAAACGGTGGATATAGCGCTGGATTTGGAGATAGTTTGAAACTGGTATCATATAAAGACGTCCATCTGTAGTCGTTGTTGCTGTGGTTCTTGTTCTACTACAGACTCGGGGTCCGATTCAGGATCATATATGTATGGTTCGATCACACTGTAAGCCATGGTTAAATGTTTAACAACAACATAACTTCTTTGTGCAGTATTAACAGCCATGCAACAGCTGTCGGACTATTACGCAAATGCTGAACGTACTCGTCTTTAGCTCCACCCACCGGAGCTCTGCTTTTTTCAGGAACAACTGTACAGCTGTATCTGTTTTCTGTAAATCTGAGAAAAATAAAGAGATTTCGGAGATATGAAGAACACAGTACTACTTTACCGGTACTCGAGATTAACATAAGATTTGCAGAAACTGCTTCCGTTACCACACCTTTAACGTGACCTGAGGATTCACTCAATGTTCATTATGTGTACCTGTCAGATAGATAGACCAGCCAACACCTTTTTGTTTTTTACAAATATTTACAAGTATTTTTAATATATACAATATTTTATAATTTAAATATTGTAAAGTTCAAATCAGTGGTTTAGTCCTTCCAAAAAAGTGGTGTACTACGCTATTACCGCCGACCCCAAATGACCAAAAAATGACAGAAGTCAGAGTGTTTGTTTTTCTAGTCACATGACAATTATTACAGTAAAATATGCCATTTATTCATAATTATGCATCATTCTTACTTATGCTTTAATTATGAAGTTATAGGACTGGAAAAGAATAAGTAGTTGGAAAAAGTTTATAAAAACAGGTCAACATCAGTACTATTGACCACAATATAATATTCTTACAAGGCATATCTTTCTAACATACCACAAACAGGAGATTACGTAAAAACATATGCTGGATTTCACTTGGTACAGTAGCCTAAATGGCAACACTGCCATCTCTCTGGGAATACTAAAAAAAAGACATGATATCAAATGTAACTTATTTTAAATGTGGAATAAATGCAAAAAGGATGTCTAATACAACTTTAAAGAGAATGAGGATACAGAAATCATTCTGACTTGTGAGCTTTTAAACAACAGGGCTATGGAAGTGCTTTGGTGCATTTCGTCTCATGTTATTTAAATATATTAGCTTCAGTATTAAGATGTGACAGATGTCAAAGATTGCCGATGCAACTCAATATCATACAGTAAAAAGATAAAACAGTAAAGAGATAAAGCAGCGCGAGTGAATCAAATTTACCAATAAACCAACTTTGACTAAAAGTGAGCATTTTTATCAATGTTACCTTACGGCTCCAGCGGGACTCTTTCAGTCACTGGCAGGATGCTGCCAACACTGATGATTGACGCGGTTGTAAGAGGCGGGCCGTGGGAAATATTGTGTATATTTTAAGAAATGCACGAAATTGTATGAAAGAATCGCGAGTTTAAAGACAAAACAAGAAAAAAGGCAATCGAGTTAAATGGAAAGCTACCACAAATGCAGCTTGGAGACATTTTAAGCAGGAAAGCAAGTGGGTATAGGGTAAACGCTAATATAGATTTTTTAAATTTGTTATACGCAAACAGCGCTGTGGAAAAAGTAAGCATACGGCATATACGTGAATATGGTGCCAACTACACCCCGGGTTCAAGTAAATGTAGAAGACGACCCAGACTCGTAGTACATCCGTCTTGACAGAAAACCATAGGAACCACCCAACACTCCCTCTTGAGGGTGGACATGTCTATATTTGTAAAAGAGACGAATAAAGACAAGTATTTTAATAGATATTTTATTATTGAAATATTAAACGGTTAAATATTGTTCAAATAAATTGAGAAGACGACCCAGACTCATAGTACATCCGTCTTGACAGAAAACCATAGGAACCACCCAACACTCCCTCTTGAGGGTGGACATGTCTATATTTGTAAAAGAGACGAATAAAGACAAGTATTTTAATAGATATTTTATTATTGAAATATTAAACGGTTAAATATTGTTCAAATAAATTGAGAAGACGACCCAGACTCATAGTACATCCGTCTTGACAGAACACCATGGCAACCAGCCAACACTTCCTCTTGAGGCCATGGAAACGTAGTAACCGCCACAGAAAGCACCTTAGCAGCCACATAACAACGACCAAAACATCACAGCGCTTTAGTAATGAATTTGCATGGGAAACCACACTCATGAGTGTACACTTGAAACTCACTCGCCGTCTGTCTAATCCCCCTTTATATTCATCTTTCCCTTCGGACCCGCGTCCTTTCACTACACAAGCGCTAATGCAGAAGCCATCATGCCCAGCTTAGTGTTGAGTTACTAGACTCAATCAGGACTTTATTAAGAGGTGTGTCTGTATGGAGATAGAAGAGCGGTGCGGGCAGAACTGATCCCACTGTGACGCGACTGCTCTCTTAACAGCTGGAAGGGACCGGGACGTCTCTCTCTCGCTCTCTCATTCTCTCTCTCTCTTAGGTCTCTCATTACTCCCTTTTAATGACTGGAGCTGAAGGTTTCACACTCCTTTCCTGCCGTCTGTTCCTCAAGAAGACAGTTGGCGAATGTCTTTACACTTGACCTCAAAGGACAGACAGGGACTAGGTCTGGCAATTCAATTTCACATCGTTTTAAAGTAATTGTTCACCCAAGAATGAATGCTTAGTGTGTATCTTCTTGGCATCGTGTCGGTCTAAATACATTTGTCTTTTCATTTATGGAGCACATAGGGAGGCTTTTACGTGACAGTTTTTATGCAAGGGTTTATATGGACCATGTTGGGCAGAAAAGGGATAACGAAAACTCTTCTATTTTCTTACACTCGTTTTTTTCTAAATCTGACTCGACTTACTTTCTTCTGACATAAAATATATCTTGAAGTACATCGATAACCAAATAACACTGGCCTCCATTAACTACCATTGTATGGACACAAAACCACTGAAACATTTCTCAAAATATCTTTCGTTTGTGTTCCACAGAACAAGTAGACATATACAGGTTTTAATCAACACGAGGGTGAATAAATGATGACAGCTTTTGTAGTATGGGTAAACACTTCTCTATATCTCTTAGACTATACAGACTATATTTTAAATGATTATTGGCTTAATTTTTATCTTGTCCTAAGCAAGCATGTGGTTTGTCTGTGCAACGGCAATCTGTTCGAGTGAATTTGTAAAAAGCAGAACTTGCATGCCAAACTGTAGAAATAGTCTGAAACAATAGAATGGCAAACCGCTATTGTGTAATGGAATGAGCTCATGAGTTTCCATGAACTTTTGTTTTTATTTCATGCCTTTGCGTATTTCTTGCGTGATATTCTGAATATTTATGAAAAAGTAGCCTTTATTATACTTTGAAACTTTTTCGTTGCAGGGTTTTTAAGTTCTTGCCTCAGTTTTAAAAGTTTTCTTTTTCAGTCAAGGTCAAAATATAAATGATTGAGGGACAGCACATCTCAGCATGTCTTGAAATGTCAATGTACAGTGGATACAATGTGGGCAAGATTTTAGAGAGTCTTGCAAAGGAGTATGTATATCGTTGACCCACAATTATAATTATGTTTGTACATTTTGAAGTTCACTTATATAATCTTGCTGTTCGTCTGACTTTATACTTCATGTGAAAAACATTCGTAATTATACCAGAATGACACACATGTGACGTCATGTTAAATGTTTTAAGTGCTATTTGAGTCCAGTCTGCCTCATTCTGACTCATCTTCATTTGTTCTGTTTCTATACAGCCTCACCAAGGAGAGTATCATTGACGTCGAGGCCGTGGTGAAGAAGGTGGACCAGAAGATCGAGAGCTGCTCTCAGCAGGATGTAGAGCTCCATGTGGAGAGGGTAGAGATCTGACAATCATCTCTGGAACTCTATTGATAGGGTCTCCATGTTTTCTTTTCAAATCTGTTCAAATGGAAACGTTGCTTTTCATGTGTATTTCAACACATAGAGCCGTGCACATGTTTACATGAGGTTTACGTGTAATCAGGCGATCATAACACACCTTGGCTTTCTCTGATTATTTCTCAGATCTTTGTCATCAGCCAGTCAGAGCCCAGACTTCCCCTGCAGCTGGAGGACGCTGTGAGGCCGGAGGGAGATGGAGACGAGGTGAGAGACCGACTGGTCATGAAGTTTTCATGATGTAATTGTTGTGAGTGAGAGGGTTATTTATAGGCCAAGACAAAATTAGCTGATTGCAAAATAGTTCTGTGGGATGGATTTAACCGAGGTAAAATGGGTTAAATAAAGCCGATAACAATGCACTATTATTGGTAGCTCAAAACATTTATAAACGAGAACTTGAATGATTCCTCTTCTTTTAATGAAGAATGAAGTTTAGTATATTTACTAAGTTTAGTGGATAGTCAAAAAACAACAAAAAGTAGTTATCCTGGAAGTGAAGCGCATTGCATTTTGGGATATACTGTTTCTCGCAGAGTTGTTGTTTTATTTTAGTTTCATTCATATTTAAAATTAGCTTTTATTCTAGTAATTTTAGAATATATGCTTTTGCCATTTTATAATTTATTAAATGTTTTATGTTGTTATACAATATTAATTCATTTTTATCTTAGTTCTTGTTTATTGTTATAACTTTAGTGCTTTCAATTTATTTTGGTTGATTTATGAGGCAACATAATTTTAGTAAACTCGATTTCTCGCAGTCTGTTTTGGCTGTATACTGATCATATTCGCAGATGTAGTAGGCCAACCAAGTATTTTATTCATACAAAAATGTGAAACGTCCATTGAACATTATACAAACTGTTAAGGGTTGCCAAGTCTTTGCTTGTAAATTACGCTCCTTTTTAAACTGTTGGTGAGGGTTGTTTTTTATTCCATGGGTTAAATGTGGAAGGACTTTATTCATCATCTGCGTTCGATCGTAAGGCTATTAAGTGTTTTATGAAACATTGAAAACAAGTTATTGCTTCCATACAGTGATTAAGAAATTGTGTGTAATGCATAACAGTGACTGAATATTCCACTCCTATAGCTGTAATGCAGTGTTTTCGAATTTGGGCTGGGGTCGTTGGGCTGGTTTTGTGCTAGGTTTTATTGGCTATTCAGCTGGGTTTGCTTGGTATATCTGGCAACCCTGATGGTAGTGTTCTATTAGGAACACAGCCTCTCGGTGTGAGACAGCTGATGTTGGTGCAGTGTGTCCATTGGAAACCAAACCAGCTGTAGTTGCTGCTACTCTGAAGACGCTCAGGGATTTCACATCGTCGGTCAGACAGAGTAACTGTCATCTCATTACATTGTGTCTTATCAGGCCGGCCTGATAGAATTTTATGGAGGCGGGACAAGTAGACTGTTCATCAGCTCATTTCAGCCTCCTGAGCTCCTGTGGGCTTTAAAGGAAAGATAACTCTAAACGCTCAAGGGGCCCTGGGGCAGATCTGGGAGAGGAACAGAGTTTTTATGTTGAATTTAGTTAAAAAATATATTTATCTCGTAACACTGACCAGCCATGAATGAGCCTCCCACCTCAAGTTATGCTTTACTGTCGGGGATAAACCAAAATGTAGCACAAAAGAACAGCAGTGTTGAACATATTTGATGTTGACTTTACCGCTATAATTGAACAGCTAAATTTAGTTCCCAGTTTGATTAGGGAAGTGGTAGAAATTAACATTTGTTTTTACTTTTCATTCAGGAAGGCAGAGCCACGGTCAACCAGGACACCAGACTGGACAACCGAGTTATTGATCTGAGAGTAAGCATGCCTTCATCTCTCTTTTCTCTGTTAGATGTATTATTTGTCCGCCTCTCCATATTGGGACAATGCAAAACGTTAAAAAAATCCCAGAACCATTTTTCAAATAACAAAGATCCAAACTGAGCATAATGTATAGATTTATGAACCATTGATACACGGTCGAGGAGATTTTTTTACAAACCTCTTAACCCGGTCTGCCACCACACTGTCATTTCAGCAAACAGTGAAGCAATAAACGGTTTCCAGTCTCACCTCTTATAATGAAAGGCTTCTTTGGCACCCACACACACACACCGTTCTGTGGGGCCTTGTTTCTCACACACCGAAAAGATTGAAATCTGGCAGTGCCTTCACAGTGCACCTCGCTCTGAGCGAACGGCTCGGCTTTAAGAAGTTCCCGAAAGTAAAAGCAGAAATCTGAGATCGTAAGGCGGGGGAGTCAAACCACAGGACAACAGCTTCTTGTGTACTCTCGGTTTTAGAGTTTCAAGTACAGAAGTGACGCACGCATCTCCTTTCTCCACGCCCCCGGTGAGAGACGTGTGAGTTTGCCTACTGACAACTGCGTGTTTACGCACTTTTCTGATAACATCTTTGCATATTAACTGTACGAGCGCTCAGGTGCGTAATCTAGGAACACACTGTCCTGTCAACGTATCTGCAGCACTGATCTTGATGTGTGTGAAAATGTAGACTGACTGATACTCATTGACTTTGTGAGATCAGTAGGAATGGGGATGTTATGATTACGTTTTGTGTTGATTCCTTTTTAGTTTATTTAGACAGCAAAACAAAATACTTTAAAGGTCCAGTGTGTCATTTTTTTGGATCATCTATTGACAGAAATGCAATATAATATACATAACTTTGTCTTCAGAGGTGTTTGAAGACCTTACATAATGAAGCGTTATGTTTTTATTACCTTAGAATGAGCTATTTCTATCTTCGTACACCGTACGCGGGTCCCCTGACATGGAGTCCTTGTTGGTTCTACAGTATTCCTAAACGGACAAACTGCCCTACAGAGCGTGTTTCGTAAATACGCTTTCTCCTTTGGCAAAGAAGCGAAAATGTGACAACATAGTCCCCTGTGTCAGCCTTCGTAGTGCTTCGCGAGGGATGGGTGGAGTGAGCCGTTGGTGATCATTCGCAACATGACCGCTAAATGCCGCATATACTAGATTTAAGTCCAGTCAGTTTGGAAGTTAATTGTTGCCTACATAAGCCCTTTGTATCACTCACCTATGTGTTGCAAAGACTGATACATGCGTACTTTCATTATTAGGTCTAAAAGCCCCATTTAGGTAGTTTAAGCGGGTAAGTATGTGGTTATGAGGTTGAAACAGAAAAAGAAGAATGGCTGATGTGAAATATTTTGTGAAGCTCTCCACGCAATCGTAATGTCGTCTTCCCACAACAATTTCCTCTTTAGCTCAAAGCCGAATCTGTCCAAACAGAAGCTAATCAAATAAACGAAAGCTGTAAAATATTGATATTGAGTGCGATTGTTTCTCAAGGATTTATGCGAGCACACTCGTGAGTCGTGAAGAAAGAGGAAACACGGGTCATCTGGGAGTCATCTGATTCATGGGAAATTTGGCTGTGAGACTCTGCCTTTTCAATAGCTTTTGTGCTCGAGACCAGAGCGTTCGGGAGGTTTGATTGTTGCAGGAGATTGATTTTGCAAGTACGCCGTCCCTTCGGTACTCTGAAGAAGACCTCATTTATTTCTGTCTCCCAGAAATGGCCAAATGTATTCCGCTGCTGGGGCCATTTGTATTACAACACTTGATTTTTAAATTTTTTGAAGAAGCTGTGAGTGGTGCTTGTGGATGTACATGACGGCTTCATGATTCTGTGAACGGGTGATGTTGGGTCTCTCCTCAACAAGCCATGTGATTTACAGGGATTGTTCACCCGGCAAAAATGATTCTGCAGACGTTTATTCACCCTCATGTCAGTCAAAACCTGTATGAGACCCTTTCGTATGTGGAACACAAAGACGATATTTTGAGAAATGTCTCTGTAATGTCCATGCAGTGAATCTCAATGAGACCCAATGTTGTTTGTTTACCAACGTTCTTAAAAATATTATCTTTTGTGTTCTGCGGAAGAAAGAAAGTCATAAAGGTTTGGAATGACTTGAGGGTGATTATAACTTTAAGGTATCATTCATATCTGCAGCACAGATGGTGCAAGATGAGTCTAATAGTCTGGGTTACCTGTTTGAATGGGAAATCATCATAGTGATAGTTGGCATAGCAACCATCACTTATAAGACAAAAAGGTTTTTGAAGATCTAACAATATGTTTTTCTCTCAAACCACTGAAAAAACTGTCACTGTGGTAAGCGAAAGGTGTTATATCAGAACCGGGGACATACTGCCATCACTACACATCACATGCAAGTAAACAAGTTATATAACATGTTTACTGACATCTTTTTCTCTTATAGACCACAACCAGCCAATCGATCTTCCGGCTGCAGTCAGGTGTATGTCAGCTCTTTAGAGACACGCTCATCAACAAAGGCTTTGTGGAGATCCAGACTCCCAAAATCATCTCTGGTATGACCATCTTATCTCTGGCATCCGTTTAGATAAACTTCTGAGCAGGCTTAAAGGGATTGTTCACCCTATAATAATAATAATTCTGACATACTTTAATCACCTTCATGTTATTTAAAACCTGTATATGACACTTTCTTCGGTGGGACACAAAAGATGATATTTAGAGAAATGTCTCTGGGTTTGGTGTCCATACAATGGAAGCCAATGGGGGGCATAGTTGTTTGGTTACCAAAATATTTTTCTTTGTGTTCTGCAGAAGAAAGAAAGTCAAACAGGAATGACATGAGGGTGAACTATCCCTTTCAGCTGCTCTTGAAACACAAGGTCATTTTAAACATGAGGTCGAGTAAATAAAGACTGTTTTCATCTTTTGGGTGAACTTTTCATTTAACCTCACAGTGCAAGTGAGGTGTCATGAGGAAAATGATCTTCACTCCGTGTTCATTTCCAGCATCTGTATTCACGGTGGCCGGGACAGAGCAGCAACGGTCTTATCTGTGTTCTCACAGGGCGAGCCTTCTGAATGATTTCCTGCTCGCGCCGTCAAACTTAGTTTATTGTTCCTTCACTGCACCTTCAGTGTCTAAAAATTTCAATTTCAAGGATTGATACTTTTTCATTTCTGAGCTAAAAGAGACAGCGACACTGTCAAAACATTGGCTTAAGAAAAACTGGTGTTTATGAAAAAGATATGTCCTCGGTCACTGATAACAGCCCATGTTAGAGCTCTCGAGATGGTGGGGACACTGAATGCTTTCGGATCCTGTGGAATTCATGAGCAGAGCTGTCTTTGAAAAGAGTTAGGCCTATATCTTTTGAGTGGACTCGAGCACTGTGCAAATTGATAAGCTTTACCGGTACTTAAAGGGACAGATCACCTAAGAAAACTGTCATCGTGTACTTGGATAAAAACTTCAATTATATTATAAGGGTCAGGAACAACATACGTCTGTTTCTGATTTAAAGGCTTCAAGAAAAATAAAAACACTGTAGAGGAGTCAAATAAATTATATTTGGAATAAGTCCCTTTAAATAAATCCAGCATTTGCTAATGAAGCAAATAAAACATTATTATGGAGAAAAATAGAAATAACAAACAACACGTAAACATTTTAAATGCACTTTTTAGTATTGAAAGTAATTGTCTGTCATGAATAGGACACTGCGGTCCGTTGCGAAAATGACTGCGCTCAAACGCTTCAACCGCCACTTAAATACCCTTCTTTTTTAGTCCACCAATCATTTTAAACTCACGAGGTGACGTTTCTCGCTCTAACACAATCTCTCAACAAGCCGGTGTTTATGTGGTTTGTGCTGTTAAGGAAAACAGTTACTCTAACTTCCCCTTGCCCTCAGTCAGCCAATCAGAACCCGCCGTTGTGACAAGTGTCGAATTTGAACTTTGCCGCCATTCGTGTGTAACGCCACCCGCGCAAGATCTTCATTTGTTATGTTCTCTCACCAAAACCACACCGCATCCGGTGCACACACCCATCTGTACGTGCCCTTCTGGAACAAAATGTTCATTTTGACCATACTTCTGCAAACATAAATCTCTATCAGCATCTTTGCCCGCAACATTTACACAATTGCCCACGACCAATGCCTATATATTTATATTTTCTTTGTGTTTTAATAGCTGCCAGTGAAGGAGGAGCCAACGTCTTCACAGTGTCCTACTTCAAAACCAGTGCATACCTGGCCCAGTCACCTCAACTCTACAAGCAGATGTGCATTTGTGCCGACTTTGACAAAGTCTTCTGTGTCGGTCCAGGTAAAGGATGACAACACCTGCTGTTTTCAGCTGCAGGTCATGTCTAGAACTGACTACTGAATAATAACACCAAAAACATCTGCACGTACATTGACCCCATATGTGTTGAGATTGAAATTAATATTTGCAGCAGAATGTGATGTTACGCTTGATTTTAAAAGGGAAGGTTAAATAGTACATCATAAATGTTCGATATATTTTATGTAATGCATCTTACAACCGCAGTCAGTCTGACATTTAGAGTTGGTTAAATGGCATAGATACAAAATTGCACGTCAAAATTTAGACCAGACTTAACTCATAAGAGCCCATGTGACACAAGGCACTTTTAAAGATTTATCACTTTTGACTCAAGTGACATCGAATGATCTGGGTTAGTTCATGTGACAAGTTTTATGTTGCCATGACAACATTTCCAAAATTGTGGTCTGCCTGAATGGCACATGTTGCAATGTTACTTCACTGCATTATCAAGCATATAGCATACTTTGTACTACACTACATTTCATAAATAATTGTTTACCTTTTTATGCTTAAGTACAATCTCAAATCTAGTACTTTCTTTTACTTAGGTATCTTTAGAATGGAATAGCTTTTTTATTGTCATTGTAGTCTGAGCAAACAACGAGATTCTTAGTGCACCTCTCGCAGAACATAAAAACGACAAAAACATTTATGTGGCAATTACTTGACTTTTTACTTCTAAAAGTAATCTAGTACTCACACACCTTGGAAGTATGCGAGTACTTATTTTCTAATATACTTAAATACTTAATGTAAAAAATATGTTTATTAAAATGGAGTAGAAGTATGATCTGATACATTTATAATGTAGTGAAGTAACATTTTCCCAAAGTAAAAACACTCTTGAGTACTTGAGAAAATGTACTTGAGTACATAAGTATGTTTAAGGTAAATCTGTTTAATAACATTTCCTGTATTACAGTACATTTGACATGTTTTGACCACAAGTCCCTGTGAACCAAAAGTTGTGAGTGTTTTACTTTCGTATTTTTATGCATTTTTGAGTGAAATAGAGAGAAAAATAGTGGGCGTGGCTTTCATTTTTTGGTGCGTTTTGATTGCATGTATAAAAACAGCCATTTTGATATGGAACTGGCAGCAGACTGACAGTTGAAGGAGAGGAGTTAAGGGATGCTCCGCCCAAGCCTAACATAAGTCATATAAGATGCATAGTCATTGCATGCATTTTAACTGAATATTATGAGGCCACATATTTTTTAAAAAGAGAATGACACACATTGATAAACTATTTACAATAAGCACTGTTATATTTCATGAAAAAAAGGCAATGGCAATTTTATTTCACTGGGACTTTAAACAAACTGATATAAAACCAATTACGAAAATATTGTTGTGACATGGCATGTTGGGCTCTAAACCTGAAACATTCAGAAATGTGTACTTGGTTTGTTTTATACATACTTGTCTTCATAAAACAACTAAAATTACCTTGGAACCACTTAAGTGTGTAGTTAAATATAAACGTAACAATATGCGAATGCTGTAGTTTGTTCTGAAAAGGTCTAACTTCATTTGTTTGCAGTGAATGAAATTCACAAATGGTTTGGTGTAGGATAAGTGTCTGTACTCCTTTGGGCTGCTGTATTGGTGCATGTGTAAAGTCACCTTCACAAGTGTCTTCAGCCTTCATGACAACTCTGAAAGACAGATTGTGCTCTTGGTGATTTGGCAGACAGAAATCCCTCTCCTGCAACACACTAGTAGTGCGAGAACTTCAAATGTTTTCAGCACAGCCATGGGCCGTAGACTTCAGGAAAACACAGCTCACTGGGGAACTCTGCAGATGAGAAGTCACATTGTAAAAACATTGGTAGTCTTTTTACCTGGGAATGTGCAAAACCAGAGACTTCAACTGCCTTAGGGCCAGACATTTGTCATAGTCTCATTGTTTACACAGTGTTGCTGTGTTCAACTTTCAGTGACAAATTAGCTGGTAATAATACAACCAAACCTATTTGTTAATGGAAAAAGTGACATATGTGACTCATTGCATGATGGTAAATTTAGGTAAAATAGAAACATTTGAATCGACTTTAAGCTTGGTCTTAAATAGTTGGTTAATGTTTTTGTGCTAGTGTTCCGTGCTGAAGATTCCAACACTCATCGCCACTTGACAGAGTTTGTGGGTCTGGATATAGAGATGGCCTTCAATTACCATTACCATGAGGTCGTGGACTCCATCACTGACACCATGGTTCAGATCTTTAAGGGACTTCGTGACCGGTGAGGAACATAACAGCTTGTCACTCAGTTCTTATTGCTGTTTATTTTTTTCTCTTGTTATTAAATCACATGAGAGTTAGAGGGAAGTCACATGCATTTCAGTAGAAGGACTGACGTTACTTAATCCTATGAAATGATGGGCAATCGGTTGTGTAATGTCATAGCAAGGGTAAATACTGCCATCTAGTGGATAGAATATTACAGCAAGATTTTCTGAAATACCACAAGTGCTGTTTTTTTTGGGTGACACAAAAGGAGAACTTTGAAGAAACACGCAGCTTTTATGTAATGACCAACAGGGTTGCTTAGAACTGTCAAGCAAAAAAAGAAAGTAAAAATATCGTATTGTCATGAATACAGTCAAATTGCCTCAAAATGATTCCTTGACCAAACGTATTGTAAAGCTTTATGAGAACTGGGATATAGAGCATTTATGATGATACCTTTATGGCGCAGCCATTTTTGGATATTGACAGCCATGCAGATTTATTTGGGTTTTGTTTTTAGTTTTACTGTATTAAATTAGCCTTTTTTTAGATATAAAATTATATTATATACATGTTAATTTTAGTAAAATATTTAGCAATTTTGTTACATGGCTTATTATTTATTTGTTTATTTCTTATGTTGCAACAAAAGATTAATTTATTTTTCATTTAGTCTTTGTTTATCATAATTTTTGTTTCGTATTTCCGTTTATTTCTGAGGCAACATTAAACATTTTCGTTTAGTTTTACGTTTTCCAAAAAAGTCCAATATTTAATATACTAAAATATCCTTGCAGCAATGGTCACTGTAATTTTTTTCAAAATTTTCTGTTTTGCATTGTTGCAAAGCAACTTTACAGACAAACATCAACTGAAGAGAAAGACCAGAGATATTAGAACAACAGTAAAGTAGGGGGCAAAATTATAAAAAAATATAAAATGAAGAAGTTTTTGTGATACTGTAAAATGTGTATTGTAATATAACTAATATTACTAACTAGTCTGTCCAGACGCTTCTTCTCATTCTAAATCTGTGACTCTGATACACCCCAGGTTCCAGACAGAGATTCAGACAGTGAATAAGCAATACCCCAGTGAGCCCTTCAAGTTCCTGGAGCCCACGCTGAGACTGGAGTATAAGGAGGGAGTGGCCATGCTCAAAGCTGCTGGGGTGGAAATGGGAGATGAAGAGGATTTGAGGTCAGTCGTGAGACTCGTGACTCCCTTTCACAAAATCTCCACCAGACTGCATTACATGCTTTAAATAGTTATTTTGTTCTTCCTCAGCACACCCAATGAAAAACTGCTTGGGCGTCTTGTAAAGGAGAAGGTAAACGACAATGATTGAATGGATGTATATAATAACATTGTTTTGCAATATTTCATATTGTAATGAAAAATAAAAACGTGCATTGTTAGTTACTGTACTGTCCGTTATTGTCTGTAATTGTGTTTTATTTTAAGTATGATACTGACTTCTACGTGCTGGATAAATACCCCTTGGCGGTAAGGCCTTTCTACACCATGCCTGATCCCAACAACCCTGTAAGTGTGATTAAAAACCATTTGAACTAAAATGAACTAAACCCATTGTTTTTCAGAGGTTACACTGTTCATATCAAACTTCACATACTCTCCCTGCAGAAATACTCCAACTCATATGACATGTTCATGAGAGGAGAAGAGATCCTGTCTGGAGCCCAAAGAGTCCACGATGCCCAGCTGCTGACTGAAAGGGCAATGCACCATGCCATCGGTAACCAAAGCAACAGTACACAATAGATGTGTTCTTTAACTTAGTGAGGTACCTTGTAGTCTAGCTACTTTTTGAAGTGGCTTCATAACAGAAATGTAAAGTACGTATGTGACTATTGCCATGCATTCTGGGATTTACTTGCATGCAAAAGATATGAGGTTTCTTAAAAGACAGCACAATATTGTTGCATAATTCGAATGTCTGATTCAGCTCAGCAGGTTTTTGTAATAGAGCTGATCACCCGGCACAGTTTAATACATCTGTATTGACTTGTGGCTGTGTTTTAAATCTTTCATTTTTAATACAGACCTGGAGAAGATCAAGGCTTACATTGATTCGTTCCGGTATGGCGCCCCTCCTCATGCTGGTGGTGGCATAGGTAACACACATTTACCTTTCTGTAGTCCAGATTAATTCAGTTCAAGCTTTAAGGAATTTAAATTCTCATTTATAAATATATATAGTACTTGTGCATGATCAATGTCTGGCGTCTCATAGGTCTGGAGAGAGTGACCATGCTTTACCTCGGCCTGCATAACGTACGCCAGACCTCCATGTTCCCCCGTGACCCCAAACGTCTGACCCCTTGAAGATTGACGCACCCAGACAGCCTCTTGTTTCCAATCCAGTCTGACAGAGTACAACCTAGACAACCAGCCATCAGTCTTTTGGACGTGTCAGAACGTGGAAGTGCCACTATGATTAACTGAACGACATTAATCTTCTTTTGTTATACTTCTCAGCAGTGTGTGATACAGCAAGGCTTTAAAGGAATCTAATTAGGAGGAAAGGAAAGGCAATCGGTGTTGAATGATGCAGATTATGTACTTACACGAAGATTAATGCAAATTTATCACACTGTATGTCTAGATTTTTTTACTGATGTGTGTTCCCGAAAACACTTTGATTTTGAGAAGTAACTGTAAGATTTTAACAAATTACAGCACATCCACAATAAATTCAAATAATATATGTCTACGAGTGTTTGTTCCTTTGAAAGTTTGATCATGTGATTCTATGAAAAAACATGAAAAAATATATGGGATGGTTTTAACACGCATGGTGAAAAACCACAACAATTTATATGTTAAGCTTATTTTGGGGTAGATATATATATATATATAGAATGATATATTGTTTCTGCTGAATGTAAAACTTGTACCTTCAAAACTTTTACTTTAAAAGAAATGGGATAAATTTTTTAAAACACACACAAAAACATGAAGAGGTACCCATAGTAATTTATGAAGATTTATGAAAAAAGGTATTGTAAAAAACTACATCATCATAATAAAAATACAACGCTCACTTGTTTTCCTCATCGACACAAATTATATTTTTTCTTATTATAAATCGGACAATTTTAAAACATTACATTTATCTAAATACACAATTCATATACAGCTGTAATACACTTAAGTGACACTTGTAATTGTAGATTTTTTTGTCAATTAAAATTACATGTTTTTCTTGTTTTTGCAATTTAACATTATTATTATTTTAAAAACACTGAAAATTTATAAAAATGTAAATGTACAGTATAAAGTAGAACAGTAGAGAATACCGGATAGTGTATTTAAAAAAATCTTGCATGAAATTGCATGTTAGTAAATGTGATTAGTGTTAGAAAACAGTGAAACAGTTTTCCAGTGTTGTCACTATGACATCACTTCCTGTAATATATCGGCACTATAGTTCTTTAACAGATATATAGCATACGGTTCGCAATTCGGTCACTTTAAATGCTTTCCAACGCCAAGGCCACGTGTTCAGCCCAGGGGATTTCAGAAACAAATGTATAGTACAAAGCAATGTATGTCGCTTTTATTAAAAGCATCTGCCAAATCTGTAAATGAGATCATTGTTATACCCTCAAGCAGCTACGCTTTTTATGTATGAGCCATTATCACTATTGATATTAATTGAAATGCACAATTAAAAAACATGATTTTTTATATTTATTTAAAACAGAGTTATCTATTAACCAAACTCTTCATATACAGTATAAACAAACACAATGTGACTGAGAGCAGCATTCCTATTCATGCTCCATTAAATTACTAAAACATGCAAATGTATCTCTCCATGAATGCATCACTTCCTGATCTGGAGCTCTAAGATGGGCCAGAAGGCTGAATAACAGAAGAACCCAGAGAATATTACACATATGCAACAACATTACTGTGCTCTACGCTCAGTGTTATTTTTCAGACATGTAATATTTATTGTTTCGCCTTTGATGCTTTCAGACTTTGTAGTGTTTGGAGCTACTGCAGACTCTTAGAAGTTTAGTTTAATTCAGAATAAAGGATTTCATTTGTTAGGTCAGTGAAATGTAAAAGTTCACCATGATGGCAGGGGTCCATTTAATGTTTTTGTTTGAGGTGAAACAAAAAAATGAAGTGAATTTTGAATATAAGGCAAATATGAATAAAGAGACAATCAATTTTAACATGCAACATAAAAGCAACGCAACACAAAACATTCTAGTAACAGACAACAATGTAACTGGATATGATCACCATTTTACAGAGATTTTGAAGGAAAAGATAAAAAAGCAGAATGGTTTTAAGCGTTTCTCAAGCGTTTAGTCTGAACTTCCTGTGACGGAAAGGAGGAAGATAAAGATCTGGACGATGTCAATGTAGAGGGAAAGAGCTCCAAACACATATTCCTCGGGGCTGATGGTGTGTGCTCGATTTCCAATGAGCAGCTGAGTGTGATAAGCCAAAAACTATAAAAGCACAGGTATATATATATCAATATATATCGAGTATTAAATATTGTAAGAAAGTGAATAAAAAACACGAAATAGTGTTTTGTAAACTCACCAACGTGAATACTATTGCCCCGCAAGCACCATACAGCATGTGTAGCCAAGGTACCTGAGACATAGATTTTTACAGTCAAACAAGCCAATAAGATTGATTTGAACAAACTGTCGAACTTTATGTAATTTACTATTTGTTGCTTATTTGCAAACTTACATATTTAAAGCAAAGTACAATGGATGTTATAATGCCAGACACCAGGAGAACCACACACAGAGCACAAAGCAGGCCGGTACAGGAGGTAAAATCAACCTGATCAGAACAGCAAAAAACAACAACAAATAGAACTGTAACAGCTCCTACATATTGATTGTTGGGTGATAAAAAGTCAAAACTGTTTTAATAAATGTAAAAGTACATTTAGATTTCATAAGTGAAATGAGAGAAAAATATTACAGATATAGATTTGTTTATGAATGCCAGCGAAAATCCATCTTAAAAAGCAACGCACAAAAAACAAATGGGTTTGTCTGAAGGAAGCGGGTGAGGCATGAATGTTTAAAAAGAGACAGACGATCGTTGTAATCAAATACAATGGGTTTATTTTACATGCGGGGACAAAGTCACATTCATAGCTGGTCAGTCCATCACAGCCTGCGGGTTCTGACACAACAGGTCTTACCTTCGTCTGAAAACTGAAGATTGTTACGACTACACACACTATTGCTGTTATCCCAAGAGCCAGGAACACTGCTTTGGTGTCAAAGAAACTGTAAATAATACCAGACAGAGAGAATGCGTACAGATCTCCATCCATAAGGTGTTTTAAACCAATTGAATATCAAATTTATTGACAAGTGTGCCAATATTAATACTGACATTATAATAATATGTATCTAACCTCACCTTGATATTGTTCCTGTCATGAAGGATAAGGCAAGGGTCTTGGGGGAAGAAAATGTTTAAATCAGTTCAAATGTGTAGTTTGCAAAAATGTATAGATGCCTTTGAAGTGAACATAATTGTTTGTCATAAAGAATTGAAACGATAATAACAGCATGCAAGAATGAAGTGTAGAATACTGCAAAGAAATGCTTGATTTCATTGCATATTAAATAAAGAATGTGCAAAAACATTTTCCAAAGACAATTTCCAAAAACTTACATTACTTTAATGCAAAAAAACGGAGCACAATGCTTCAGAGAAACTCCGATCCAAATATCTTTTGAAAGCTTATTAACTGCAATTATTACTCACAAAAACAAGGAGGAGTATTAAATTCCATGGGTGACGTCTCCTAAAAACAGATTTTTAGAAGGTTAGGAGATGGCAAGGTGACTGTATATGTGACCCTAGATCACAAAACCAGTCTTAAGTATCACATGTAAAAAATACACTGTATGGGTCAAAATTATAAATTTTTCTCAGGGTATTAAGTAAAGATCATGTTCTGTGAAGATATTTTGTAAATTTCCTACCCTAAATATATAAAAGCTTTATTTTTGTGAGTGGTTGTATCTCCACCAGATATTGTCATATCCTAACAACCTTTACATCAATAGAAAGCTTATTATGTAATTTTGATTTCTTATAAATTGACCGATAAGACCGGTTATGTTGTCCAGGGTCATATATGATGGTATACTGTACCGTTACTGAACTCACCTTGGTCCTTCACAGCAAACCAGCACAAGATAAGTAACAAGATACACAGGGCTGTGAAAAATACGTTAATGTGAATTCAATATGAATCAAACTAGCAACTATGAACAAACACTGTAAATCAGACTTAAAAGTAGTATAATGTAGCGTAGTGTAGTGTATAGCTCACAATGATGCCCAATAAATGGCAGGATTTTGGATCACAAAAAGACGCAAGGGTTCACTGAATATGAAGAATACACAGACATTTAATTCAATTGATATTCATAATCTATATAATTTACATAGTATTATACTGAAATGTATCATTATTGTACTTACACAAATACAAACACTGCAATGATTGAAGCAGTGACAAAGAGTTGAGCAGATAAAATAAGATAAACCTGTTACAAACATACACAGACAGTTTAGTTAGAAAGAATAAAACCTTTACATAAAATGTTTGTGGTTAAACGTCACAATAAAGTTGTGTTTGTTAACATTAGTTAGTTATTGTAATGGCTAACATAAAAATGAACAATACATCTATAGCATTTATTAATCTCAGTTCATGTTCATTTCAGCATTTACTAATACCTTTTGTAAATCAAGATGTATATCTGTTAATATTAGTTAATGCACCATGCACACAAACAATTGTATTGCTATTAACTAACATTAACAAAGATTAATAATGCTGAAAAACTGCTTATTGTTACTTCATTTTAACTAATGCAGTTACTACTGTTAACAAATACAGCGTTATTGTAAAGTGTTACCGTGTCTGCTCATTGTCTCATGACTTTTATTTAAGATCAAACCCCTAGGACACAGAGATTATATTCTATAATTTATAGTCTGACCTTTCTGATAAAAGCGTGTCGAACTCTCATGCTGTCCCATATGCCAACTGATGAGACGTCCTCTGTATTTCCTACCACCAAACAATATAGGCAAAAACAAACAAAAAACATCATCAGCTCCTTTAATGAGGTACAGTATGTTGTATATACAATGGTCACAAAAAGCATCTCTGCCACACATACAAGTGCACAGTTGTAAGATTTCTGTATAAGAATCATATGAGCGGTATTAGTTTACAGGAATCCGAATCACACAACCACTGTGACTTACTGGGGTTGGATGAAAACATTCCTGGTGTTATGAACGAGGGCATGACAGTTGGCATCGCTGTTGAGGAATATCCTGGACCTTGCCACAGCCCAGCCTGAGGGTGTATGCCAGGCTGTCCCGGGCCCGTGTACACCCCTGGCTCGGCTGGATATCCATAGGGAGGGTATGGGTAGTTTCCGTGTTGCTGTTGGCCATTTGACTGCTGCCTGGACTCTTCATAACTTGGAGGGAGATCTGACTTTAACATTGTAATGGTCCTGGAAGCCCAGGCCATATATTTTAACAAACTGTTTTACAAGTATAACAACAAGATGAGTCATTTATTCATGTGCATGTATAAAAATGTATTTTTTTCTCTACACCTAGACTATACACTTATATCAGATACACTCCTGCCATCATAACCTGATAACTTGCAACTGACAGAAACGTTTAAATAACTTTACATATGAATTATTTATGAGCATAGGGAAGGTTAAACAAAAACATTCATAAATATGTTCATTTAACGCAATAATAATAGATTATATTAATATACACGCATTGTTTATTTTCACAATCAAAGCTATATATTTTGGAATATGTTGTCTTACATAAGCATGATGATTATTATTGTATATTAATGAAAACAAAAACAGTTACTTGCCAATTCAGCTGTCACTCACCCTGAGCAACGGGACTCTTGGAAATACGGAGTTAAATTGACGAATAACTTCTCGATGTCGTCTAGGTAGATGACGCCATAAATAACGCATCTGATGGTGCAGTGACGTGCAGTCTGATTGGCCGGAACTTAGCAACGCGAAATGTAAATGAAGTGAAGTAGGAGGAGCTGCGTCTTCAGTTTCTAATGTCTGCTCTGCACTCAACTATGTTTATTTGACCAAAATACCGTCTTGCATTACCATCACCGTGCCGTTTTCCCTCCTTGTACCGAGATGATGAGTTATTTTCACACGGTGTAACGCGAAGTGCCCGTTATCATTGGTTTATTGTCTTGTGGTAGGACCAGTCAACCAACAGATGGCTCTAAAACACACAACACAGACTGCGTTAAGGGTTAATGACTCTAGTTAGAGTGGGTGAACGAACGGAATTGAACGTTTTATTTATTTATATAGCTATACTCATTAATTCCAAAGTCATTTTTGATCCTCCATAAGATTTGTATAGTATGTACACTTATTAAACGATTAGGCCTACTGTTTTACAGAAATGTTGTTTGTTCACAAATATGAAGGTAAATCAGTAGCAAAACTTGAAGAGCATGTACATTTTATTTTTGTCCTCGTAAAGTATCTGTAAATGTACACTAAATTGTACACTCACAGCCCCAATGTGAAAACTTGTAAAATAAACTGAAGTTGGATGTCGAGATTTGCACTCGTGGAAAAAACTCACAAATCTGTCTTCTGAATTTGAAGTTGCAGAACATTTTTCACAAATGTGTAAACTGGCACAAAATACATTGGCAGGATTAAATGCACAGCACATATTTACACGTTGTCCTAGATTCAGATTTCAATTGCACTTGAAAGCTCAGAGGCGGGAAAAGGCGCGCCATTTGATGACGTCATGTGACTGAGCCACACCGCCCCCTAATGGCAGGAAAATCACGATGAAAGGAGTTTTGAAATGACTAATACAGTATTTAATTTAAGGTGAAACTATAAATCAACAAATTGATTTTCCTTTACTAAAATACTACTTGCTGCCACTTTTTTCCATCTTTGTTCTTCGTCCTTTATTGTATATTTTATTGTTTCTGTACCCCCTCTGCAAAATATAATTCCTGGTATATATGACAAGAAAGGTCTTGAATCTGATAAGGGGGATGTATAAATTAGCAACCTAATTAACAATCGAATTTAGCTGAAGCAAGTTTGCTCATGATAATGATCAATATTAAATAACAGAAAACGTACAGTCATTGTGTAAGGCAATGTTTCACACTGGAATGGTTTATTCTGCGATAAAAACTCGATGCATTATCCTGCAGCTAGAATCACCACACGCGTAAATAACTGTGGGCCTACACTTAATATTGATTCAATATTTTTAAGATCAGCTGTAAAAAAAATCCATTGGAAGTTAACTTCCAGTTAAACCCAAAACCCCCATAGTGTTTATAGTGGCATAGTCAGTCTGGCATTATATTTGAAAACAATATAACGGAATATTGATAGTATATAGAGTGATGTCATTAAAATACATTAAGGAATGTTATCTATAAAATATAGTATAATTCACGGAATAGTTATACATGATAGTATGCATAAGTGTGATGGGTTCGCTTTAGTTGAAAACAGTATTATTTAAAAGATTTTTTGAACAATTATTTGCCAGATCCTTTCATTGTGATTTTCCTGCCATTAGGGGGCAGTGTGGCTCTGCCGCATGACGTCATCAAATGCAGCTCCTTCTATCGCCTCTGAGCTTTCAAGTGCACAGTGCTGTTTTTCCTAAATCTTACACACTCAACTATGCATTAAATCATGGCCATGCGAGCCACAATGACAGTATACCATCTTGGTTTAGGCAAAGCCTAATTTGAGTTGATCTTTATGGACAACTCACAAAAGTGTTTAAGTACGAAAACAACCAGAAATGTTAACCGAGAAGCATAGCAGCAACTTTAATACTAGCTTGTGGTGCCTTGAAAATAATAAAATGCATTTTATGGCTTTGACTTTTCTATCTGGTAATCCCTAAACCACCTATGTTGGAAAACATTATCTGTGTCATAGGTTGTAGAGATTGTGAATATGTAGGAGACCCATATCCCACCCTCATATAATTCTGCAGATGCATGAAGGCATTGAGTCTGTAATGCCCTGCAGAAGACCTGCTTATCAGAGTCCTGCAGGAGTCAGAAACTGCTTCATTCTCACATCTCTGAATGCTCTTATGATGTGTAAGTGAAATCCCCCCTGACTACAGTATACCGGACACAGACGTTTATATGAACATCAATACTATTTCTGATAGGCCTTTACCTGAGTGTGGTAGTTGTTTTCTTTATGTGTTGAACTAAGCGGCAATAAACTGTGGCTACATGGTAAAATAGTTTTTTTTATCTCCTCATAACTAATAAGCATGTACATGAAGCTGTATTTGAAAGTTTAAAATGTAAAGATAATGTAAAAGATTGTGCCTGGGGTTTTAACAGCTTAACCATCTGTCCTACGATTAGAATCCTAAAATGTGGAATGAATGTTGGTTCACGACTGTGCTGTTTTCCACTGCATGTGTAGGTTTTGTTATTTGAGGTTTATATATTCTATTGTTGGTTTCATATAGGACAATAAAAACTATGATAGGGATAATCATCACATCCCCATGTGTAGGCTAGCAAGATTAGTAAGATTTTTCTGCCTGCGGTAGCTCTGAGCTTCAAAAAAACCCAGAATATCATTCTTTGCCTGGAAGAATATGAATAAAAATAAAATATGGTTAAGTCCATAGACATATAATACATGAACACCGCATTCAAAGCCTTTATCCGCTGCTGCGATACGTCAACAACGCCACCATATTAATGAGGGCAAAATCCCACTTAATCAATAGAAGTGAATAGGAGAGCTGAGCTTTTTGGGCATTTAAAGCACAACATTTCCGCACGTTAAAAAATGAAATCAGACCAAATACAAAAAAAAAAAACGCATATGAAAGCTCCGGGCTCTATTTACAGAGACCAAATTTAGAATTTAAACTTAATTGTTGTCATAAGGAATTGTGACACAAATTAATTGTGCCTGTAATTCAGGAGAATCCACTAGATGGCACTATGTTCAGTGATTTGTTATGGATAAAATTACAAGACAAGCAACATAACAAAACAACTCATGTAGAAGTATCAGTCGAAAATAAAATAAAGACATGGAGATTGTTTCTGAGTTTTATTTGAATCATAAAAAACACCCGATGTTATATCATTTAATTTACATAATATCTCAAAATAAATAAGGTTTTCACCGGGGAAATTGCTTTTGTGTCATAATTGTGTCCATTGTAAAACTCACTGTAAAACATTTACAGGCATTTAAAAACTCACTAAACCTGTTTATGTTTATATACAAATAGAAAGAACAAACCTATTAATATGGAACAAGAACAGTTATGCAGCTGACGGAGTTTTTTGGATCATCATACAGGCTACAATATAAAAGTTATTATTAATAACGGACTTCAGTTCGTAAATTCTTGGACGGTTTAACATTGTTATACCATTTTAATGCGTCATTAGAAGGATTTGTACGTTTTCCCCTTATTGACTTTAAACCTTAAAAGACCTTTATTTTGAAATCGTTTATCTAGCCTGGCACTTCCGCAACACACACTTTTGTTTCGCTGATTCCTTACTGCTGCTAATGTGAAGTATTTATGACACTTGATATTTAACCAATTAAAATGTATTAGTGTTTTGTCATATTTCTCATGTTGCATACAAGAATGTAAGATGATTTATGCGTTACAGCGATTCACTAAAAGCAGCGTGTGTACTGTACTGTTTACATGACACTATAGTTTTGACGTAAAATGACCTCGTGTGGATCCAATAAAATGCAGAAGGCTGTCATTCTTATCGGAGGTCCTCAAAAGGGTGAGCAAATGACTACGGTTCAACTGGCACTATATAGTGTGCATATGCAAGAGCTCACAATCTGTGTATATGGATGTCTGTATAATGGGAGATCTAATGGTGTTAGATATTTTATAGCAATCCATAATATAACAGTTGAATATATTCTATTGTATAATATTACATTCTATAAATGAGTCCTGTGTATTTCTGCTTCTCATCCAGGTACCAGGTTTCGTCCTCTGTCCTTTGAGGTGCCCAAACCTCTGTTTCCTGTGGCAGGAGTGCCAATGCTGCAGCATCACATTGAAGCCTGTTCTAAGGTGAAGATGTTCAGATGATGAATGACACACTTTACTGATGGGAAGTTGTGTACTGGGTTAACATGAAATATTTGAACGTTTGATTGTTTATCCTATAGCTCCCGAATATGAAGGAGATCTTACTCATCGGCTTTTATCAGCCCAATGAAGAGCTAAACAGGTTTTTGTCATGTGCCCAGCAAGATTTCAA
Source organism: Barbatula barbatula (assembly GCF_947034865.1). Taxonomy (NCBI): domain Eukaryota; kingdom Metazoa; phylum Chordata; class Actinopteri; order Cypriniformes; family Nemacheilidae; genus Barbatula; species Barbatula barbatula. The sequence goes on from NC_136772.1 coordinate 15,231,016, forward strand.
AATATCAATACGGTAAGTCTGTATACCTATACAATATTTCGGCTGCTTATGATGCGTTTGTACTGTATATCATTGCATGACTACTGATATCTGTTAGTTAAAACAATACTTGAGTACCTACTGTTTATTTTTATATTCTTTAAAAAGGTTTAATCGCACCCAGAATAAACGTCTGTGTTATGTCTGTGTACTGTGCATATTATTTTCGTATTCATACACATACTTACTTAAGAATAAGTCAGTAAATGTTTATATATAATTTAAATGATGTAATGAATAGTGGATTTTCCAGATATCTCCAGGAATACGCTGCTCTGGGCACTGGAGGAGGAATCTATCACTTCAGAGATCAGATCCTATCAGGGGGTCCAGAAGCGTTTTATGTCATGAATGCAGACGTCTGCTCTGAGTTTCCTCTGTCAGAAATGCTGGACTTTCAAAAGGAGCATGGAGACACTTACAGTTTTGTCATCCTCGGCACCACTGTACTTGCTTGTGTTTTATACTTTTAATATGTTTTGCAGATTAAATCGCAAAAAACGATTCTCAATTGAGTAATAACGTTTGTTTTATATAGTAACCTAATTCTTAATGTTTTAGGCCAACAGAAAGCAGTCCCTGAACTACGGCTGTATTGTTGAAAATGAGCAAACTGATGAGGTAAATGATACATATGAAATGTTTGGATTTTAAACACTACGGTGCCAGGCAGGTAGCTATAAATACATTTTCAGTGTATGTATTTTTTTAATAATAAATATAAGCAAAACAAATTAGATTATTTCTTGGCTCAAAGGCAATCTGTGCCCGCTGAAATCTGTAGAAAGCTCTGCAGAATTGGAACACGCATCATTTATGGGCCTGCGCATCGATCACCCCTCGTATGTTTGTTTATTAAATGCCTTAGGCTTATTAATTATGCATTCAGTCAACAATAAGTGTCTTGTGCACTTAGCTCAGTTTAGCACATTTTACCATATTCGAATCCATTCTGCAGGTTTCCCTTAAAATCAGTGCAGAAAATACTGGAAACGTCAGCAGATTTGGTCTGGGCCTGATCATTACCGTACAAGAAATATGCGTGATGTATTCTCCAGGTCCTGCATTATGTCGAGAAGCCCAGCACATTCGTGAGTGACATAATCAACTGTGGAATATACCTGTTTACACCGGAGATATTTCAGCACATCGGAACAGTTTTCCAGAAGAACCAGCAGGACATGCTGTTGTGAGTGACAAAAATCTGTGCTTGACTACAGTGCATGCATTCTTCATCAGTTTCTTTCCTCGGTTCTCTTCATTTGTTTTTTCCCCCTTACATTTCCTTCATGTCCGCCATCACGTCCTGTTCCGTCATCATCAGATATCCATTTGACGGGTAAGTCCGAACATGGTGTGAAGCTCTGGATTGGTACTAATATTGAACAAGAGAAAGCAAGCGTGATGGATGCACCGATACCACTTTACCAATTCCGAGACCTGAATTCTGAGAACCGCCCGATATCGATCCCGATCTGATACTAGCTCTGTTTTTCAGTGTCTCAACGATGTTGAAATTAACTCAACTGTGCAAAATGCAAATGATGAGCGACTTTCGGGAGTGACTACCAATAGGATTATAGCAGCAGAGCTCCCGTCAGCCATGTCTCGCCTGTTACTGCAGGGTTTGTTTATAAATGTTACTAGGACAACCTAGGAGCTAGGAACTCCTTCAAATGGCCTTGTAGCAAGAGACAAGCGACATACGGTTATTGCGTACAGTATGAACGAAGCACAACATTCAACTTTTACGGTGGTTTCATGGTAGTTAGTCCTTTTTGAAGTGAGTAGCATCCATGGGTAACGCACTGGATCGGATTTGGATCAAACCCGTCAGTCCGGTACCCGATCTAGCAAACAAGTCCTGTTTCGCAGCCGACCCTAAAAGTGAACCTGCTTGTTTGATGTTGATATCAGCTTCATAAACTAGATTCACGTGTTAGCATGTTGTGTTGACAGACGCGTGGGACATCAAGCATGTTTAGACACTTTTATAAAACTTTAACAATGGTAAAATCACCTATTCTATTCTATTTAACAATTTTGAAAACCTTCTTTATAGTTGAAGTCTCTAAAGTAATAGTCTCATTTTATTTTAACTTATGGTTTTTCTTTTCTTCTGATTTAACCGTTTTATTTCCTGAGTGTTTACTTTTGCTACATCATTAAATTACAAAAGTTTCGATGGAATTTTATGTTGTCATGAATGTAGCATCTTTAGAATCCAGCTTCCTCATCTACCTTCCTAAGCACATTTTTTCTGGATCTTACCTAAATGTGTATGTCTGTCTTGTGTCTCTATTGCACTGTTTGGTGAAATGAATCTATTCCTTATTGTCTGTTGTGTACTCTGCTCAGAGAGGAGCAGTCCAATGGTTGGCATCGGGCAGAGGTGATCCGCTTGGAGCAGGACATCTTCACTGCTCTGGCAGGCCAGAGCAAGTTATACGTGTACAAAACAGACCGCTTCTGGAGTCAAATTAAATCTGCAGGGTTTGTTCCGTTTTTATTATCCTTATTCACTGAGCATGTACTGTTCCAGTTGAGTTATTAGGTCAGTGAATGTTGATGAATTATTATGAAAGCAAGCAAATCTTACAGAAAAAATAATTTTACCTTTCGTACAGATCTGCGATCTATGCAAGCCGCTTGTATCTTAACCAGTACCATAAAACTCATCCAGAGAGGTTAGCTATGAATGAAGATGGAGGACCAAACATCAGGGGTAAACACTCTATAGAAATATAAAATGTATATATGGAAAAAAGAGAGACCATTCCAAATGTTTATTTAGTCTGCATTACTAGATGTATTGTGGCCATTCCAGTCCAGTGTCTGTTGAATTTCAACAAAATCAAACTTCAGGAAAGACAGACAACATGTCAAGACACATGAAAACGTATAATAATCAAGGTTATCACATACAAAAGTAATTTTTAAATACCTTAATAAATATTACTGTTGTTATGCTTAAAAGTGCATCTGAACCTGTTTTCTTTCCAGTATTTGTGGTCTGAAAAATACAGAGCTTTTATTTTGTTTGACGTGTTTCTCCAGTTTTCATTTTCTGTAAATAAATGCAAATACAATTTATTTTTTTTAAATTTGAAATTAGGTTGAAATATTGTTAGTAGTTCACAGAGCGAAAAAAAAAAAAGATAATTTTACCTAAACAACTATAAATAGTACATTCAGAAAAACTGACAATAATTTTGAAATGGTCTTTTAATTTTTTCCGCAGCTGTATGTTTGAAAAGCTTTACGAGGCCTTTTTAATGTCTTTTTGTTTTAGGAAATGTTTATATACATCCAACTGCCAACATCGACCCTACTGCTGTGGTGAGTGTTATAGTGACATTTTTCAAGGTGACATTCCCATGCATTCCTGGTTGAAAGAAAAATCACTATTATTATGGTCAAAGGTGATGTAAAAAGATTGCACAGATTCTCTGTTTCAAACATATTTTTATTTTATTTAGCAAATCTGATGATGCAGATATGCATAAACATTCGGTGTGTTTGGACCAATAATGTTTTCTATCATTTGGCTTACAAATAATTTGTTGCGTTGTTATTCTTTCTCTCAGTTAGGTCCTAACGTGTCCATAGGAACAGGAGTAACAATCGGCGCTGGAGTTCGTGCAAGGGAATCCATCATCCTCCACGGTGCTTCTTTACAGGTGAGTTCATGTGTGTAAACCAGTGGTCGGTCTCTCTATGGCTTGTTTATCTTTTATTTCATATCATTACAGTTTGACACAAAGTTGTGTACTTTGTGTCTCCTGTAGGATCATAGCTGTGTGTTGAACAGTATTGTGGGATGGGGTAGCACCATTGGCAAATGGTCGAGAGTGGAAGGAACCCCTAGTGACCCCAATCCTAATGACCCGTATGCCAAAATCGATAGCGAGACGCTCTTCAGAGATGGAAAATTAACACCCTCCATTACAATTCTAGGTTAATTCAGCATTATGATAAATATGTGGTACTATTACAGATTCAGTGCACATTTTTTAAATGTGATGGTTTACTTTCTCCTCAGGCTGTAATGTAAATATCCCATCCGAGGTCATCATACTCAACTCGATCGTCCTGCCACACAAAGACCTCAACAGAAGCTTCAAAAACCAGATCATACTGTAGTGTCATCATCCTGTGAGCCAAATTTCATTTCATTTTTCCTCTCTGGTTTATTGTAGAATACAATACATATTATTATTATTGCTGGCCAAATTTAGTGTAATTTATAGTTGTACTTCTATATGCTATAGTGAGACGTTGTGTGATGGTATAGCCTCAGGCAGGGAAAAAAACAAATGCCAAAAAGTTCCTCTACAGAAAACGATGCATTTTTTTGTTACATCGCCGCTCAGATGGGATTGATATTGATTTTGTTTTGCTATTTTGAGCAGTCGTTGAAATGGGATTTCTGAACAGGCACAAAATATGTGGTTATATATAATATAAATAATGTACATGCTGTTCCCATTTTCTTACAGCATTTAACATTTCTTGTTAAAAAAATGTTAAGACAAATGGTTAAATCTGAATGGAATGGTGTAATTATAAATAATGAATGCATTGCGACTGCTCTTTGTATGCAATAAATTATATTTTGGTCACATTTACTGCTGTCCTTGTGGAGGTTCTTGACGTTTGTATTTATGGTAATTTGTTATGGTTATTTAAGATTATTTTTTTTCTACACATCAACAATTCAATTATATCCTTGACATTCTCATTATTATAAAGATGTACTGTAGTGACTGTATACAATCCGTTTACAAATTGATATTATGCACAATTCATAAACAAAACATGAATTAATCATTTATTGGTATATTAGTGCATCATTTCACCCGTGGACGCTTTGGATACATATAAATAGAAATACAAAAAGTGTAGTCACTTCATGATTCTTTCTGGACAGACTATTTACAGTAACTTTTTTTGTTCTTCATAGGCTGGAAGTGCTACAGTGCTTTACTACAAATGGTAGAAAAGACTTTTAAGCCACCAAAACAAAATGTCCCTGTGCAACGACCCGCCACACACAATAAATCATTTGGGGGATGTGAAGAATTTCTTTTTTCCTGGTTCATTTCTTGGTTTGCTTCTGTAAAGGAAAGGGTGTTTATGATTTTCAAAACAGTTCTATAATATACTCGAGGTCGATAAAACGAAAACTATAGAAATATAACAGCTTACGGGTTATTAAAAGCGTTACCAAAATGCTTAATTCGACCCTTGATTGAGCCACCAGATGTAGTTTTACTGTATTTACTCAATTCAGGAGAAGTCAGAGGTTTGAAGATCTTATCTGAGAGAGAGCAGAAAACTGAATAAATATTATATTATAATATTCATGATAAGTAACACTTAACAATACTGTTGTATTTGTTAACATTAGTAAATGCATTTACCAACATGAACAAGCAATGATAATTAATATTTTCCAGCATTTATACATTTTATAATTTGTATACATTATGCATTAACTAATAATAGCAAATATGACGTTTTACTTAAAAATTCATAAGTAATTGCAGAAATGAACATGAACTCGGATTAATAAATGTTGTAGAAGTATTGTTCATTGTTAAATGTTAGCGAATGCATTAAACAAATGTTTCACAAATACAACTTTACAATAAAGTCAATGAGTAAGCAGTATAACCGTATACAGATGTTTCTCCATCAACAACAACTAAGCAACAAGGTTGTTATGCCCTATTCAGATTATTCCAGTTGTTTTTTCTAAAAAGGTTCTGAAAGATTTCAATAGTTTGTTGAGCTCTTTCATAAGGAGCAAAAGGCGGCCAAGGATTAAGATGTCGATTTAACAGTTACAAGGATCAAAGGGGGTCTTGGACCTACCTAATATTAGGATATACCAGCTGTGCGCCCATCTGATCCGATGGGATAACTGAAGATGTTGCTTCTGTATGGTTAGACATTGAAACAAGCTTGTCCAAATACCCACTTCAAGACCTATTGTTCTTTAGAAGTTTTAAAGTAATTAAAGAAAATTGTGTTAATCCTATTACTCGAAAAAAACTCTTGGTGTCGGTGAGATATCTGGAAGGTAGATCTAGGACCACATCAGTATTCTCCCCAGTTTTACAAAATCCAGATTTTCAACCAGGTTTGTTAAGATGCTAATTTTAGGTCCTGGTGTAAACAAAGTGTGATAAGGCTGAGCGATGGTAACAATGTCATTCCAACAAATTACAGATCAAAAAACTTCTAAAGTCAGATTTTTTTAAACAAGGCACTACATTCAAAACAGTACAACATTAAAATGCCATTTTGAAATATCCCCAGTTGGGGAAATTACTTTCTCAAACATTAGCGAGAGCCTCAACGAGTCTTTTCTATTATTACTTATGTGACACTGTTACTAGGCATGTGTAGTGATGTGTGGTCAACAAAAGACTGTTCATTATTATGACTTTCACAGCACGAAATAATATTCTGTTGCAGTGGATCAGTGATAAACCTCCCTCTGTCAAATGGTGGAAAAATTTGGAAAATGGAACTGGAATACGCTGGAATACCTTACATGTATAATTCACTCAAAGACTTCTTTCATAAATTATGGGAGCCGTTTATACAATACTAGGACCATGGGGTTTTAACATTATGCTGTTTGGATTTCACTTATCAGTATGTAGTATATTCATTGTCTGAGCAAAAATGCCAAAATTGAAATCCTTTTTTCATTTATTTTCTTAACAAATGGTTGTTGTTTTTGAATTTGTAAAAGAGTTTGATACACATTGTTGAAAAAACAACAACTAAGCAACATAACAACTGATACATATACCTCTGCTTGTGCTGGGACCAGCACTGCTCATATGCGAATCCACTACAGGAGTGAACATGACTGGATCTTTGTCCTCAGCTAGAACACCTTCCCAAAAATCTGAGGGGAAGGACAGCAACCGAGCTACTACCTATTGCAAGTCAGAGAACATTTTGATTATTTTCCCAAAATAAACACTCATCATCACATCCCGATTTACTTTCTAAGCTTACTTTGGGTTGCGTGTTCGTGTCTCTCATAATGGTCATGGGAGAGGGTTCGAGCATCCCGTGTCCGATGATGGTGGGTCCAAACACTCTAGCCAAATTATTCTGATCCATCTGACACAGCGGACTCAGCACAACTCTGAAACAAGCCAACATTATTGAAAACGCATTCAGAACTGCAGAAATCCACGAAAGCTTAAATTCTACCTTTGCAGATGCAGCACGAGGAAGGCCAGTGTGTCCTTGTTGGGCTGCGGCAGCTCTTTGATAGCCTGCAATACCATTTCTGCGCTTTTGTTTTCATCTGCCATCTCTGTGAGAGAACTTGTGTGTCAGAGTCGGCAGTGATATCAGATTCAATTACGCTCTTTATGCAAGTATGTAACAGATATTATAGGTGAATTAAAGCACTTTATCAACCTTCGTCTAAGGATACACTACATAGGGAACAAAGCTGGTGCGCAATCACCTGTAGGCGCAGGTGCGTTATAAAGAAGCTTCTCTAATTTGCATGCCGCAGCCATTCATGGCCTCGAAAATGAGACAATATGGCTCTCCCTATGACATCCAATCCAATTTACAATTTAAAAGGGAGGTACTTTACCCCGGAGTCATGCGGAATCTATGAGGGATGGAAAACAACTTCAAGAATAATAGCGGGACCACCCTGATGGCTCCTAAATCTACCACTTACCCTTCATTCAGCGGCTGAAATTAAAATGCTGAACGAGACAACTGCTGGTTTGGGAGATAATGTTTGACATTGATTGTTTCCGAGTCATCAGGGACTTGTCAACTATATCACAAGTAATGGGAAATAACCATCCGCCCTTAATGAATGATGCTATAGCATACGTCCCGATGCCCCTGGCAAGCGTTATATGCTGGTTGTAGTAAGCACGCTCTGCTAATTTGTTAGCGTTTGGTATAATCTATCTTTATAAAAGACCAGCCCCCTTTTCTCCTCAAAGCAAACAAAGTTTTGAAAGTCAAGCATGGACCATGAATGACATTGCTGATGATTAGTATCTCCTGATGGTGGAAAGGGTTAGAGGGTAAACGCTGAAATCTCAGTTCAGACAGGACACTAGAACAGACTCATTGACTTCATCTCGTAAATGTCAGGGTTTTAACTGCAGTGAACATTTCTTTGCCGACCAATGAGGCCAGACGCCATTGGGTTGGCATATGTGTCTTTGTAATAGATAGTTTGAAGATGTTTAGGCAAAATTGGATTGGAGAACTAGTGCGTCAGAAAAGATTTACACTGAACAATGACTTAATATCAGCTTGTACACAACCATTGTATTACATGACGTATAACTTTTTCTTTAATTTGCATACAATTACAAAACCATTCCATACCATTTGACACAAACATACCTGCAGCTTCCATAAATCTCCTGTGAAGCTTAAATGTTACGAGCGGCTCCTTTAGTTTCCTCAGGAAGTCTTTAAGGAGTCCACAGACAGCATGAATCTCTTCTACCTTGTGGAGCATCAACGGACTTTTCCCACACACAAATTTCTCCCTCAGTTCCCTCACAATTCGTTCACCTCCTGGAACTCTGTAAATACCTTTCTATATACACACCAATGAGCCATAACATATTAGTAAAACAATTTTATACATCTAAATATTCTTGACCTAATAAAGCCATTGACCCCAAAATGTTGTCATGTGTATCCGGACCTTTGACTGCCATGAACCGTCCACTTAAACATGTCTGACAGAAATATGTAGATACTTTAGGTACAATATATTAAAATCAGCCAATAAGATAAGCGCATACTAGGTTTGAGAATTTTGGTTTGATCAGGTATCCCTGTTTGGATATATATTGTGTGATTATTTTTAATAATAAATATATTAATAAAGTCACCTCTTCAAGTCCTCTTCTCTCAATTTCATGAACACACTGTACTATCAGAGAGGGAATCCATGGACGTGTGGAGGGAGCGAAACGCTCTAACGTATTCTGAAAAACCCAAAGAAAGCTATTTAAGTAATGTAAGCTCTAGAGTACATGTGGACGTGCAGTATAAAAGGTGAATACCTCATTGGGCTGAGCTGAACCATGTGCAGTAGGGCTACACTTCTCAACACACAGATGTTTACACTCAGGGTGGCTCACCACTCGACAGTCTCTGCATTTCACTGCAACCTTCCCAAAGCGAATCCTCTTCCCACACGGTGTGCATGTCTCAGGACGAATCACCTTGAAAACACAACGTACTGATATTTCTTGCAGATTTCCTCTTAAGGTGTTCACTTTAATTCCCCCGATTATAAATGTTATCACTGTGTAAATGTTAAAACAATAGTGTCAAAAGAACGGATTTATGCATGACCATTTCTTACTCTCATTTGACATCATTTAGTGATACGCGATCATGTTTTGGCTACAGTGCCCTCAAGGCAATGTAAATGATTGCAAATGGCATTTTGTATTAACAAACTTTCCGGATCCATTAAAAGGACCCTTGAATATAGAGCGATGTATAGCTTAATATATGAACAATGGCATTGACTTTATAATTGTCAAATAAAAAAAACAGTGTAACTGTCACAGTATTAATAAACTTTGAAAAAATATTTTTACTTGGAGGCCGCCATGTTTTTCTAAATCTTTCGCAACAGCAAAGCACACACGTGACAGTATGTCCTCTTGACAATCATCTGCCTGCCATAAAAGAAAAACGAGTTCATTATCAGCAAGCGTCAGTTCAAGGTAAGCCTGCATTAAATCATAGCTTTAAACTAACACCTTTAAGACATTTAAGACTATTTAAGACATCAGCATCCGCCATAATCATATACTTTATACAATATGAGAATATGCTGCAAATATGCTGATAAACACATTAATAAAAAGATGCTTGCGGTTTGGTTATTTATTCTGTATTTGAGCACACGTGAGTATTTGCCCCCGTCACCTAATGACTGAGGGAGAAAAGACAATTAGTCTACTAATGGCAAAAATGGCTGAAACATCGTGTACATTATATTTTAGAAATTATTTTGGTAATCAATATCTTCATTTTTTTCTCATTTTAGCATTTTATATATATAAATATAAATATATAGAGACATGCAGGGGCTCTGTCAAGAGTGACCATCGGGTTCTTGGTCACCTCCCTGAATAAGGCCCTACTCCCTGATAGCTCAGTTTGGCCGGGCGGCAGCTCTAGGAAGAGTCCTGATGGTTCCAAACTTCTTTAAATACATTTGCAAAGATTTCAAACAAACTTCTTTCTCGTTGTCATTATGGGGTGTTGTTTGTAGAATTTTGAGGAAAATAATGAATTTAATCCATTTTGGAACAAGGCTGTAACATGACAAAATGTGGAAAATATTATCCTACAGAATCTTATGTTTACTGAAGAACTGATTAGTATGTCTGTGTTTAGTTTGGCTGCCTAGCTGTGCGTGCAACCATTTTACATCATCGAAAAGTACATGGCGACCTCCTTAGGTTAAAATGAGTATTACATTTAGGTTTTTTTAAGAATTAAAAATATGTGTTTCTAACGACAAATACTAGTAGTCTAAGGCTATTACACACATTAAGCCATACATCTATCTATACACTGGGTTCCCCTTAAAGATTCCGTCCCCTGAAATGATTTAATTTCTCACATTCACCTGTATGAGTTTCTTTCATCTGCAGGATACAAAAGATCGTTGGATGTGAATAATCCACATTTCACTAATGATCACGTAATTTCATCATTTTAATCTACAGCTTCATTCAAAACATATTGTGAAGCACTTTTGGATGATGTCCTACTGTTTTTTGTTGAAACACATGCTGGTGAGTCTTATCCACAGTGGGTGTGAACTCCTGAATGAGTCCTGGGTCTGGGGTGGTCACCTCGATTTCAACAATCGTCTCAGCTTCTGTGGCTTCACTAGGTGCCCACACGGACGTTTGCTCTGAATGGAAATTCTGGTTAGTTTGGGAAGGGAAGAACTCATTTAAAAATGTGGCCTCTAAGGTTATTTTTTTACCATCAACAGATGGAAAATGTTCATTTCTGAGAGCTCTGGACGGATGTTCTAAAGTCTCCTGGGTTATGTCTATTACCATGTGAATCTGACCGCCGCTCTCTGGAGTGGTGACAGACGCCTTCACGACGGTGGTCTCAATTTCCTAACCATACACAGAGAGGCACAGATAAATACACATAAAATTCATTTGAATCCGATCATCCTGCAAGACCCACAAGAAGCATGACGATCTTGCTTGTGTCCACAAATGTAGTTTCTTAAAGTGCCAAATAAATTTGTTTCTCTCTTAGAAAACAGAGCCAGCTGTGTGGGAGTGATACAAGTCTTATGGAGGGAGACAGTCAAGACATGGTCTACTGCTGTTCTCATCTAAGCAGCATGGTGGGCGGGCCAATACGATGGCAAGCAGCCGGTTTAGGGACTGATGAACGGACAAATTGATGAGAAATGACACCCTCTAACAGATAGAATAAGATCCCCAAACAACAGAAAGACAAACATTGAAGGAGAAGTTTAACATTACAAAGCAATTCCCTTAAATTTCGCTTACTGTTGACTATATTCCCATCAATAATCTGTTCATATTCTGAGCAATTCTAAAATATAAACCAACCAGGAGATGTTTTATTCAGTGGTAAATGACAAAAGCTGCTTTTTTTCAAGAGTGCAAACGATTTTAAACACCTAACCTAGACTGCGAAATGAACAACGACTCGAAAGGCTTGCTCAGATAGGCAGGAAAATGTAGAAAAATATTTCAATTCAAACCTATTTATTTGCTTGTAGTCTGGACAGGACAAAAAAAAACATAGGAAAACACACTACATTAATCTACAATCCCAATACAAATGAATTCATAAAGAAAAAAATTGAATATTTACAACAAACATTGTATGTATACGTGTGTGTGTGTGTGTGTGTGTGTATATATATATATATATATATATATATATATATATATATATATATATATATACTGTATACAGCATGGGTCAAAGAAGTTAAGATGTAAAAAAAGATCAAAAGAAAAATTTATTTAATGTCCATAGAAAGCACATTGTATTATATGTAAGTAAAATGTCTACTTTATGGCTTTAAATAAATTTTTGGAGAATAAAATGTCAAAATTTGGTTGAAATAATGTTACATTGTCATTCAGTTTAACAAAATATTTATTTACAAACATTCTTATTCTGACTGTAAATATGAAAATATATAATAGAATGAGGGAGCTTATGACATTTTATAGTGTCTTAAATGAGTAAAAAAGTTATTATTGACAAATGGGGAAAACCTAGGAAAGTGGCAAAAAAAATATATATATTAAAATGAATTAGCACATGGGGTGAAAGTAATTAGTCTATTAATATGTCATAAATAGATTTTTTTTTGTAAATATGCCGGACAAAATTGTTACACTGAATGACATTTTAGTGGGCATCTTCTGTAAATCAGGGGAAAATGTATGATTTTATTTTGCACAGAAAAACAAAATCCAATTAAATTTAACTTTTATCTTGAACAACAATTTAAATCAGTCTTACACTTATTGTTTTTATGCTTCAACCCATTTTCATCTTTGACCAATATATATATATATATATATATATATATATATATATATATACATATTATATATATATATATATATATATATATATATATATATATATATATATATATATATATATATATATATATATATATATATATATATATATATATATATATATATATATATATATATATAAATATATACAGCCGCAAATAAAATTATTTTTAGTTTTCTGAATTTACCATTTATAGGTATGTGTTTAGGTATAATGATAATTTCTGTTTCATTCTGTGAACTACTAACAATTTATCTGCCACATTTCTTATAAAAATATTGTTTTATTTGCAGAAAATGAAAACTGGAGAAACAGGTCAAAATAACAGAAAATATGCTCTGTATTTGGTCAGAACTGAAATACTGCAAAGACAACTAGTTCAATTTGACCTTTATCCAATACAACAGTAATATCTGTACATGTATTTTTGGAAAAGTTCAAAAATTATTTTGATGTGATAACCTTGATTTTTATCAGTTTTCATTTGTCTTGTCATGCTCTTTCACATTGCTGTTTGAAGACTTTGTCCCTTCTGAGGTTTGATTTTGTTGAAATTCAACGGACACTGGACTGGAATGGGCACAATACATCTAGAAATGATGATTAAATGAACATTTGGAATGGTACATTTTCCTACAGTTGTATTTACAGTTCATTTTTTAATTTTTATATCTTATATGTAAGTCCTAAAGTAAGTCGATAGTAACATTTTGATCCGGTTATAAATTATATGTTGGTTGTATTCTGTTCAAACATTTGTGTAATGTTAAAACAGGAAGTTATTCTGGATAAGAGTCGGAAGTGGTCTATTTATGATTATTTGGTTTTGACAACAAAATGCTTTAAATCACATTGCTCTAATAAATAGCTGCAATAATACATTTCTGCCAACCTTCTCCAATGGTCTTGAACCCAAAAGATCGCCTGAACGGCTGCTGACTCTTCCCCGTTTCTGCATCGGGGGACCAACACATGGGCCCAATGATGATCGCTAAAGGCAGAGATAAAGCGAGGCTAATGGTAAATAGCCAAAACATAACACCTAATATAATATAATAATATTTTAGAACAAATCTGTAAGAGAAATGGTCATACAATGTATTTAACATAGAACACATTTTTTTTAAAGAAAAGATGCTCGACAATCAAATAGAGGAGGTGCAACCACAAAGCAAAACCACATGCTAAATAAGTGTTGCTCCATCTTTTCATTTAGCATAAAACGCTTTTAGAAAGTATGCAAAAAAAAAATGGTATAAGTACTACATACTCTTCTCTCACGGGCTCTTGACTTGAGAGGCTTAACAAATGTCGTGCTGTCCAAATCCTTGAAATCACAATAAAAAGTTGATTTTTTAGAAAAGAAAATTCTGAACGTACTTCAATGATTTTCATGCATGTGCACTTTAACGTCCTTCATTAATCCTATTTCATGAATAAAAATTATATGAATGTGATACTTCACCAAATCATCATCGGTTCTGTCATAACTGATGTCAGAGTGAGACAGGAAAGAGGATTCGTCAATCACAGATAACCTGATAAAAACATTATTGGAAGAAGCATTGCATCATGGGAAAAAAAGACACAAATCAGTGGTTGTGTGGTACAGAAAGAGGATGTAGCACGTCGGGTTACCGTTTTCCTCTGGGCTGTGGGACGCTGGTTCCTTTGTGACTGAAGCTGGTCAGCATTGACCTCTGTTCATCATTGAGACAGGCACTTGATTTGCTGTCATGCACAAGCACGTCACATATCAACTGCATCTGCCGCTCCTGTCACATAAATTAATGAGAGAAAAGACATGCTAAGTGCCTTCATTAACCCAGCTGTCACTTGGATGGTCAATAAACCACGGAGCAAATCTGTTTTATGAAGTCCATGTGCACGACCGAACGCATTTACGTGAAATACAGTGGACCTGTCCACACCGGCAACTTTAACTCTTAGCTTGAAGTTCTCCTTTGAGTCCACACCTAGGAAGTCCACGCTACTGTTGAAGTCAAAGTTTGTTGGACTGTCGTTTGCTAACATAGGTTAGTGTCAAAACAGGGTAATTTACTGACCAGGCACTGGTAGTCCGCTTCTGCTTTGTAACGTTTCTTGATCTCCACGTCCAACTGGTTTCGAGCGTGTTTGAGTTTGACCTCCAGAGCGGATCGAGCCACATCTGACTTCACCAGGAGCTCTTTGTGTTTCTTCAGTTCCAGCTCTGCATGCAGCCATTTTTTCCGGACGGCCTCAAAGTTCTTCACCACTTCAATGAACTCTTGTAGATTTAAATGAGGCAGCATGTCAAAGCCTTTATAGAATGACTTATAACAGAGCCATGAAACACAGATCAAAATATAGAGCATCAAAAGGCAAATGCTGCTTTTTGGGTAGTTTTTAATAATTCTGGAATTATTCAAGTCAAGTCAGCTTTATTTATACATATATTTTAAACATATAAGGTTATGCAAGTCAAAACACAGGTCAAATATCTGACAGACTATGCAGTGTTATTTGAATAAGACAAAAATTTCTAGCAAACTGTGGAACTTTCACAGTTTAGAACAAAGCTGTTAAAAGGCCTAAAGATAAAAAGTGGATCAATATGGTAGCCTAATACAAATGCTTTTGAGTACTGCTTATTACCCGACACTAAAATATTTTATGTACGTTTTTAGGGTGACCTATTCAAAACCGACTTATTTAAAACGTAAATATTGCTTTTAAGCCCATTTTAGTGCGGTTATACCCATGTCTGAAGGTTGCCATCGTCAATTGGAATATTTGTAAACTTCTGCAGCTTTCAAAAGGCTTGTTTGTGAACTAGCGACATATTTAGATTAACCACAAACAAACAACTGATTGTTAAAGAAGCAGACAGAATGCGTTCAAGTGAACACTATCATTTGAGCTGCATAAACGACAACACGTACACAAAAGTGATATGATCTTACCGAGTTCACAGCTTGTAGCTTCTTCTATGGCAAGCCTTTGCAAACACAGACTGAAGACTTCTCTAACAAACTGATCCCCCATGACCATGCCAGCTGACAATCCCGCATCAAACCCAAACAAACCGCTTTTAATGCGTCACGGGTCACATGGATCGTGTATGTACAGTTATAAAAACAGACCCAACAGGGTTTGAGTCGCGTTCAACTCTGTTACGCCTCTGCAAAATAGACTAGTGTAAATCATGTAAACCTTGCAACTTCTAGTAAATGAACTACAACAGTCACGAAAGTAGTTTATGAATAATATTATTGAATATCAGAGCATTTACCACAGGTTATACACGCGGCCTGATGTTCGCGTCACAGTAATAAACTACAGGTGTGTTCATATTTATGCGACGCTGCGCAGACCAAACAAAATATGACATCAGGTACCGCGAGAGTGATTAGAAAGAAAATATTCAAAATGACCTCGCGGTGCTGTGATGTCATCCGCCGATTAGTCTGCGCGTCTGTGGATAAAGTCTGCGGATCGAACGCTTTACGTTGTATATCGCACACTGACAGCTCAAATCATCAGCCCTTCGCTTCACCGACTCATTCGTCTTTGTGGACAGCAACTCTAAAAATATAAAAACACAACTTTACATGACCTCAAGGCCTTATTTTCATGTGTCATCTGAGCAAAGGTGAGATTGTATTAAACTGAGGGACCGCATCGTTATGGTATGAAAGCCATTTACATTTAGTCAGCAGACGCTTTTATCCAAAGCGATTTACAAAGAGTTCGGGGAGCAATAAGCGATATGTCATACATATATAAACATATATAAAATGTTTAATCACGGTTTCAACAGCATCTAAATGTATTGTTTACTTTATTTAATATCAGGGCGGGGTTATTTAAGTTTCAATGTGTATTTGCCACTAACGTTTGTGGCGATGCTAGGCCCTTTTTAGGTGGGCTTTGTCCACCCTAAAGTTATAGCTCAGCCCCCCTAAACAATTTTGCAATTTGTACAGGAATTCGAGATCGCTTTAAAGTACTCTTTGAAACTATTATTATGAAACCTGAAGCAGGCTGCGTTATTTTGCGCATTCGTTCTTTTTTTGTCTGTGAGGTTTTTTATTTTTTATTTTATTAACAACAAAGAAAGTTCTTTACAAATATTAGTGTATACAATGAAATACAACATAAATATAACAAAAATTTGCACAGTAGGGGGCTATTGTTAATTTACATGAAAATATAAAAGCATTTACAAATTTTCAATGTTTTAATTGCTGTTTGCTTCTTAGAAAATCGGAGTGAATCAATATAAATCTCAGTTTTTTTCTTGAATGAGGTAAAACAGGGTTTTTACAGAAAAATTTACATTTATGAACATAAAATTTTGCCATTAAAAGAATAAAATTAATTATATAAACCTGATTATGCTTGATTTTACTATTCTCCCAAAGACCAAATAAAATATGTTTCCAAAACAACATAAATTGGTCATCAATGTTTCTTGTGATAAGATCACATACATTTTGCCAAAATGGTCTTATAAATGGGCAGTGCCAGAATAAGTGAACCACAGTTTCAGGGCAACTGTCACAAAAGGTGCAATTGACATCGATATCACTTTTAAACTTTATAAAGTAATGTTTAACAGGACATATTCTATGTATTAATTTGAATGATACCTCATTAACTTGCACATTCGTTAGTTCACAGCGGCACAGAGTGGAGTGAACGTCACAAGCAGAGGAAGCATCTTTCCCATCCACCATAAAAGTTTTGTCAGGGGCGCAGATGGGATTTTTAAACTGGGGGGACCAGCTGTCAGCAAATAATTTCAACTCAGTTAGTTATTTTGCGTAATTTGGAAGTGCTCAAGTAGTTATTTGCGTAAATTGTTGATAAACAACAACGAACAAAGGTCTACCCATCAACACTAGCAATGCATGATACTTTTATTTGTCTAGTATGCCAATCACCCACCAAAACTTATTCTGCAAAATATGTTTTGATATGTTTTATTTAAACATTTCAACACAAATAAAACAATTTACCCCAGTCAACCTGTACAGTAATTGGGCAAGATAATGTTTTATTAATTTATTTAATTGACAGGGACATTGTACATTCATAAAACATTTGTGTAAATGTACCAGAATTATCCAAAGGCTATTTTTCATCTCTAGTCCCTGGACAAGATGTTACAAGTCACCCTAAAGAAAATATTATTAAAAATACAGAAAATGTAATAATTACATAATAAAAAGTCTATTGAAAACAATATAGGATCAATTTAAAACAATGCAAACAAAATACAAACAATAATAGGAATATAAGCTAGCAGATATAAGATTCTAGTGTTGACAAATCTGAATACTAATGAACCAATTCTTCAATTTGACCCTACATAAAGCATATGTATCTAAATCTCCTATATAGTATATCCATTACCGTGCTGCTTTGACAGAAAAGCAGACGGACTAAATTGACTTTGTCTAAGTGGTATGACACGGTATCCTCTTGTAGAGATCGATAATTAGTTGTTCTAATACGAATTAACTGAATAAGAGGGGGAGAAGATAAACCATAAATAATTGTATACATTTGCATACTTGATCATTTTTTCCCAACTTAACAAATTTTTTTTTTTCAGTATTGGACAATTAAAAGACTTATGGATTAATGGTTTTAGAGTCACTGAACTCGCCTGAGACCAAGACAGCAATGTTATGCCAGGACCCTAATTTAGTCTTGCATGTCCAGATAAAACATTATTTCCTGACGATAAATTGTTTGATTCATCCAAGCATTCTTTCTGTATTAATTCGCTATTTGCCTCCGTCCACTCACCTAATTGCATAGTCATGCTCTCCACGTTTTACTGTGTTTGCTATGTGCAAAAGATTAGCTATACAAATAAATATCAAAACTAATCCGCCACATCTGGGAAAAGTCAACAGGCAGAGGATATTTACATTGTTTGGATATTTGGAAAAAACAAGGTGATTGTTTTTTGTTTCTTCGTTGCCTTTATGTGGCAGTTATGCAGTAAAAAAATTTCAACCAGAAAAATCACTAGCTCATTCAACAACGATGGCATTTGATCACGATGGTTACTACAGGCACAATTCGGGCAGCTAACAGCTCCTCATAGGACCCCGGGGGCGAATCAGGTGTCGTAGCAGACCAGCAGCGGCACATTGAGAGCACAGAAAACGTAACGTCGGCCGACCCGATTCTGAAGCAGTGACGCCAAAATACTTAAGGAGTGGCGGGCCTGTACGTCACTACTTAGGCTAATGTACATAGCGGAAATCATGATATATCCTCAGGTTTAACAAGGTTTGTTGCCTTTCGTAGGGAAAGTGAGGGGGACGGATCGGGATCTGAGGGGGCCATGTCCTCCTGTCCCTAGTGCTATCTGCACACTCTGCGTTCACCCCTCGTCACACTGTTTACTAAGTTAGTTGTTTACCTCCCACAAAATGAAAGCACTTCACACCAATGACGGTGTCATACTTGGAAAACAATCTCGATGATATTGTAGCACACAGAAATGTGTCATCCATGATGGTGTGCTGTTTTATTTTTCTGCCCCTATAGTTATAGAGAGCTGACGGTATTTTGAGAGCCCTGACGACGGGCAGATAAGACTTAATTCAGACTGGTGCGGCTGTGTTAGTCATTGTTCTGATTTCCGAGTAAACAAAAGTGTACCTAGAAGCTCTTTGTCGTTTTTCAGATGCTTCAGTATTTTTATTTTTCATTTAAAACATATTGTGGATGTGATAGATGAACAGGCAGTCATGCACATGACAGACAGCGCTGGTGCTAATCAAAATGAATGGCAGGGAAACATCATATCAAGTTATTCCTTCTACTAAATAATGACTCAGCAGTTGATAGTGACATTTATAATATGGATTTGTGGCTGTTGTTGTCACTTTGAATTATTAATGTTGCAGATTGATCGATAAATGTTATATTCATTTTATTGTCTATATGCATATTCTCTGTTAATGATTTATTTTAGTAACGTTTACAGTATGTGGTGCTTAGAGAGTGGTTGTGTGTATATATATATATATATATGTATGTATATCTCCTCATTGGAGGCTGAGCCCCCCCTAATATTGAAAACCTAGAATCGTCCCTGATTTGGCCCAAGTGGGTTAATGGGCATGAAGACTGCAAGTGCGTGTATTTTGACAGGATTTTCTGACAGGATCGAGTCTACTCTCTCACAACTCACAAGCCTTTTACGAGCTGCAGATTACTTATTTCATTGATAAAACTGATTTGTTTTGATAGGTCATTTTATAATTGTTTTCTCCAATCATCCAAGGACATTTGGGTAAAAATCATTCTAACAGAAAGCAGCCGAGTCCAATTTGGAATACATAACTGGAATGCCAACCCCGACTCATATAAAGCAAACCAGAATCTCCAGTTCAAAAGTATTTCTTACATCCTTGATCCACTTCGACCATTAGAGGGCAGTCAAGGCATTTTGTGGTGGACATTCAGCCCGCTGTACTCTAACACCATACGGGTCTGCCTGAGTTTGCCAGTGATTAGACTGATGTTTGAGAAAAGCTTTTTTGTGTTTGCTTGACTCAACGCTGTTCACAGAAAAATAAGCTTCTCTGTGATATCACGGTCCGAGTCTACACTGCATGCTCTATTACACAAATAATGGGTTCTGGGGCTACTGAAGTCTACTGAAGTCACTTTAATTTAGCATCCCAAAAAATCTTATTACAGTCATTTTTAACATGAACGCTTTGAGCATAGGAGATCAAGAGCAGTGGTGTTTGGTTTGAATAAATTCAATTTTGGAGGAAATAAAAGACTCGCAATACCAGGTCTTTCTCATTGTTGAAAGTTTAACTGGCTTGTGGGGCCTTGATCACCGTTCATGGAATGTTGCAATTGAATTTTTCTAAAAGTGTTGGGTATCAGACATTTCCCTTTGCATAGCAATAGATTTAGTGTTGTTGTTGAATTGCAGTTATTGTAAGCATTTCTTTTATTCTATATATCCTATCCTATCCTATCCTATTCAGATTCATCTATTATTATCATTTTAAATCTTACATATAAAATATAAAATCTTAAAATATATTAAATATTTTAAATTATTTATAAATATTCTGCTGGTTTTATTTTGTTCAAACGTTCGTGTTCGAGAACTGAAACAGGAAGTTCTTTTTTCAATAGAACTGAATTACAGGCGTACACACACCCCTCAAAGTCAGCTTTAGAAATGTGACACTACCATACTGGGCTCTGTTTTTTTTGCTTCTTATGACTAATTTCTCCTTTAGCTAATTTATATGTTTAGAAATACGTAAAAAATATGATCAATGTTCGGTTCTAATCATACCCGTCAACAACAAATAATGTTCTACTGAAAGTAGTTCTTAAATCATAATTGCTTTATACCCTCCCTCATGTTTTCTCTTTACAATCAGGATTGACAGTCTTTTTCTCTTTTGTCTTTCTAACCCGTTCCCTTTTGTTGTGGCTTTACGAAATGGAGTTCTAATTTAAAGCCCCTTCGTACGGCAACATTGATAAAAATGTCATTCTGATAGTGTGCCGCGTAGAATGCTAAATCAGTTATTGTCTAGAGACACTGGGGTATTTGCATTGTTTACAAACCTCTTAAACAATCCGTTTTTTTATGGTAAATACATATCTGGTCTCAAATTAATTTTGTTTCAGTCTGTGCAAACGTATATTTTTAAGAACCAAATTTGTTTCATAGCTGTCAAGACATTATTTTCTATTTAATATGTTTATCAGGAGTCATTACGTTGTGCATGTCAAGCATGTAGTTACACTCATTTGGTTTTCTTTGTTTAGTGGGGATATTTTCTTGCAGATTCATTCGTCTAACTCGCAAACTGATGTTTTAAGCACGTTCCTGGCTCTTCTATATATTTTTAACCCATATTTAACCCATTTTCTCTTATTGAAAGCTGTAAGTTATGTTCATATTGTTTAGACAGCAAGAACAAACATGTTTCTAGAGTTCTGTCCACAAGCATTACAAAAGCTATTTATTGTCTCTTGGCTAATATTAATGTTTTCTTTGCTCTGCATTGGCTCATTATGAGACTTATTGCCTTTGGCTGAGTGTGTATACACAGCACAGCATCGGAGACGCTAATCTG
Organism: Barbatula barbatula; assembly: GCF_947034865.1. Taxonomy (NCBI): domain Eukaryota; kingdom Metazoa; phylum Chordata; class Actinopteri; order Cypriniformes; family Nemacheilidae; genus Barbatula; species Barbatula barbatula. Next base: position 15,252,837 of record NC_136772.1, read on the forward strand.
AGATGCTGAGATGAATGCGCACGGTGCTTGTCCTTATTTAATCAACGCGGTTTTACTAAATGAGCCATTTCTCTCATTAATTATTTACTCAACCACCCACAGAGGGGTTTATTCCGAACAAACAGTTTTTGCTCTAAACTGTGGAAATGGGTCCTGATTTGTTCATCCTTTTTTCTAATCTGGTATCCTTAATCTAACAAGACTGATGTTTTGTAATGTAAAAGATGAAAATGTGTTTCATGAATGCATAATGTGTGGAGCTGCGTATAAAGAATGAAGCAAACAAATGCACGAAGACATTCATGTCAGTATGCACACAGTATGGTTGTAGCGCATGTGCTTCTGAGGCTTTCTAGCCTAGTCTTCCAATGACGACGCAGGTTCGAGTCTGGCCCGCTTTCTGAACCCGATAATCTTCCTTAATGCAAAATGCACAGAACATGACCCGTGCTTCATTCAAAAACACGACACAAGCCAAAGGAAACAATCTAAATGTATTCAGATCATGCCTTGAGCACTGACACGTTGTGCTGAAGGTCAGGTTGCAGTGATACATATGCTGAAGTGTTCTCAGTAATGAGTTTTCAACCTGTGGACTTCAGCTCACAAAACCTGAATTTTAAGTCTGCTACCATCTCATATCTTACCAGAGCACTCATGACTCTTCTGCTCATTTGTAAGTCATTTAAACTGTTCTGCTCATTTGTAAGTCGCTTTGTATAAAAGCGCCAGCTAAATGACTAATTGTAAATGTAAACTAGTGTAAAGTCAAATCACAAGTACTGTTATTATAAACATGAAAATAGATGTGGGACTCTCTTGCCCTCTGCTTTACTAGAGCAGAACATAACAATACAACATCCATGATTTCTTCTTGGTCCGGATTTTTTATTATTTGTATTACTAAATCAACCAGTTGAATCATAACTATTTGAGAGACTGTGAACTGTGAACTTATATAAAACCTTCTGTTTCACTATAAATAAAGCATTACACTGTGTTCTTAAGAAGTATTTATTTACCTTTATATTGTACAAGGTAATAAGTTCACACTGCGCATAGTGATAATATGAAACTAATAAAAATGATTAATGAAATCAAAGAATGCACTTATGTCCTGGTAAGCAGTCGATTTCTAAAAATAAATGTTCTTTCATAGTGGCTATATGCACTTAGCTGCTGACAAAGCCTGAAATTATGCACCTGGGAGAAAAGAAAAATATCTCTGGGGAGTCAAATAAATAAATAAATAAAATAAATCTCATAGTCGTAACATCCAAAGCTGTTACTGAAACTGTCAAAACAAAGAAAGCCTCAAATTAATATACGTAGCCGAGCTATCCGGCTGAATTCTTATAATCATCTGTTTGTGGAATAGCTCTCTGAACGCATTCTAATACTGCGTGAGCATCGATTTCTGCGGCTGGATCAGTGCGTCTGTGAAGTTCTTATGAAGAGAGCATGGAATAAACAAGGAATAGGCATGCATGATTCCCCCCAACTCCACCGGGACCCATTATCAGCACCGCTGATGCAGGAAATAGATTGAATGCTGAAAATAATATCCTTGAATAATTAATCAGATGCGTTTAAATGTGCAACAAACAAGGTAGCTTCTCTCTAGGGGGAAGAAGAACCTGTGTTTTTACAAGTGCAAGTTTAAAGGCTTAATTCGGTTTACATCTGAAATTGGCCGGAAGCTGATATCTAGGCTTTGGAATTAGATTAAACCTGTTTGCAATGGAAAGCTCTCATCGTCTATGTTTGTGGGAATGGTGATGATGAGGGAGCAGGTTATAGGATCCTACTCACACAGTAGAAAAGGTCATGTGGTCGACAGTGACTTGGGTTCAGTGTGTGCTTAATTCAATAGAGTAAATTATACAGTTGTTTATCTCCAGATGTCTGGATTTGAAAGTTGGCGGATGTGTGATCTTGCATGTAAAGTAAATATTGGATTTCACAGTGCACTTTGACCGTTTGTGATCACATGATGACTAATGTCTCTCTGACTCATTAGTTTATGCAGAGTTCAGAGAAAAGAGCTATTCCTGGAGTGCGACAGTGTTTAACACTGCAGACTTAATTTTGTTTTGCACATTTAGATTTGTGTATTTGTTTGGTTGTTTAAAAAATGACAAGAGTCAGTGGATGACCTTTCAAGTGACATCACGGCATAGGATAATACCAAAGCAGCTAGTTGCCTTCAATGAGATGGAAACACTTGGTTTGGAGGGATAGATGACAGTGACAACTCTATACGCTGTGACACACATACAATGCAAGACTAGACTTGACATGATATAAGAGTGAAGAAATCATACGTTTCCTCATGGTCTCAGATGGTGCTTCAGCTTTGTGTTGAATTCGCTTTATAAAGACAATAATAAGCAGTGCATGGTGCTTTCCAGTCTGAATCAATGTTTAAAAGTATTAAACACCTCTGTAGTAAAACATATATATAACTAGTAAGCTTTTCACTAATTTATTAAAGATGCCATATTCTTATGTCATCCTGTCATTTCTATAACTATTTGTTAAAGTTTTGTACACCATACTGGGCTCGACATTAACGTTTGTGCGCTTGTCAGGTGTTATGGATAAGCTGGATCAAGTTAACTTGGACGAATTTGATTCTACCTGATTTCCTATAACAAATGTTACACAGTGACAGATTCGCAATTGGGATTTTCCAAGGAGCGGTGATTAAACATGACGCATCACATTATTTTAAAATGTTGGTATCAACAGCGGATTGTGTCGTTTCCTCTGTTTTTTTGTCATGTGTTTGAGTTTTTCTCATGTTATGCACCGCAAGCCACGCCCATGTTGTTCTGAGCCAGGTTTGATTGTCGCACATGTGAGGGAAATAATGATTTTATCCCCTGCTGATTTTGTTTAATCAGTTTACCTGCTTACAAAGAAATAAAGGGTCTATCATAGGTTTATTTTAACTGATAGAGACAGAATATAAGAAAATCAGGGGGAAATATTTTATATAAACGTTTTTGTTTTTCAGTCAGTGAAATACTATTTAATATTGTATTTGATCCCTGCGCAAACCATAACTTTGTACTTGGTGGAGAAACCCTTGTTGGCAAGCACAGAGGTAAGACATTTCTGATAGCTGGTCACCAGGTTTTATATTACATGGGCCCGTCACTCAGCCCCTCGATGCTGTGAACTCATCCTGTAAAAGCCGTAATGCATAATGTTTCCAACACTGTGCTTCTCTGTAGGGCTGGTGTTCTTGGGGTCATAGTCAGCATTTCTCTCCCTCACTTTCCTAAGCCTTTACTGAATCATTTTGATGTTCAGACAAGCCAGTCGGGTCTTCTTGGGCTGGAGGACCTTGCGGGTGCTTCAGGATTTCAATCTATCGTGGCATAGCGTCTTACCAAGGGTTTGCTTGCTAAATGTGGTTCGAACTGTGTAGATCTTTAACATTTCTCTTGATCATCTTTACCCCATTGGGGAAATCTTGCAGGGAGCTCCAGACCAAGGGCAATTGATAGTTATTTTGTATTTCCAAATAATCGCACTAACAGTTGTCTCATCCTCACCAAGCTTCTGACTGTAGCCTATTCAAGGTTTGTGCAGGTCTACAATCTTGTCACTGACATCCTTTGAAACCTATTTGGTCTTGACCATGGTGGTGGAAAGGTTGAAATGGAAGATACAGATTCTTACTTCTTCTGTAGTCTGCACAAATGGCCGTGTGGTATGTGCGCTGTATTGAAACACTATACGTATTCAAATCTTTGTTTAATCATCTTCTAACTAGTCAAAGTAGTTAAAAAACCCTGCATAATTATGAATAAAGACCCGTGTTTATAGATTTTATATCTCTAAGAAGCCTGTTAAAAATATTCAGGAAAAATTGTTGTGGCAGTAACAAATAAAGGCTACAGAGCTGGTGAAGTTAAAAACTCTAATAACTACTTAATCCAAACTGTTTTGTTAATGAGTGAAAAGCAGTAGTCTAAACATCGGAATACCCCCAAATGGAATACTAAACGGGAAGTATATCGGTTTCTGAGATTAGCGGAAATGACAATCAATCACACAGCACAATACGTGTGAATAAAAATCTATTTGTACATTATATTACAATGTGGTAGTTTTCATTTGTTTTGCCCAGCATAACTTTAGTCATCATAAAGATTGAAGCGATATCACTCTGCACATCTTTGAGAATTTTCAATGTGAACGCACTACTCACACTATTTATCGTCAGGGTTTGGCTAAAGGGAGAACACAATTGCAAGGCAGCGGGGTGAAGGGGTTAACAAACAGACTTTAATAAATACAAAACAAACACCCACGATGGGGAAAAACACTAATTAAACTAAATATCCAAAACAGAAAACAACCACTTCCCACATGGGGGGCAAAAATAACTAAACACTGGGTAATCTTAACAATACATACAGCAGACCGGCACATGAACAAGGAACTTCTACATACAGGGCAGGAAACATGTACAACGAACGAGAACAAGACAATAGACAAGAGGGCATTATATAGGGAGACTAACAAAGGAAATAACGATGGGCAGGTGTGGCTAGTGAGACACAGGAGGACAGCTAAACTAGGAACGAGAGGGGCAGGGCCAAATGACGAGACTGGAGAGAACGCATATTATGTCCTGATTGACAATAATATGTTTCTCTCCACATAAAACACGTGGGTCTGTCATGATTCTGCCCCAGACCAGAAAATCAAGACAAGAGCGGGCAGAATCATGACAGGACCCCCCCTTAATGAACGCCCCCTGGCGTTCACCAAGGGAGCAGACTAACGAGACAAGACAGACTGGGAAACAGACAACATCCAACAAAACAGTAAAAAATAAGGGCAGACAGGCAAGAATAATTAATGGGTTGGGGTGACATAATAAAAACAACAAACAGGGGATGGGGGGGGGTGGGGGAATACAAGAGTTCATGGGGGAACCCAAGAGTCCGGGGGGAAGTCCAAAGGGGCTGGGACAGGGAGGGGCAGTCTTAGTCCCTGGACACGCTCGAGAGCGTGGGGTCCTGGGGGACTTAGCAGGGGTACCCTGGGGGGAGGCGCGCGAGCGCCGGCTGGAAGGCCGGCAGGGCAGGACGGGACCGCCGGACTTGGGACCGCCTTTTGCCTCTTCCTTCTCAGTCTCGCCACCCGTCCGGTAGCCGGCAGAAGGAAGGAGACGAAGGGCAGGTCCGACTCTGGATTGGAGGCCTCTGAAGAGGACCCCAGGGTTCCAGTCTCCCCCGCTTGCCAGTGAGACTGGGCGGTTGTGGAGAGGCTGCAGAGGCTGGAGAGTGGTGTCTGGCGATGCCCACAACACCGAGCTGCAGAGGACCACTCTCGGGTATCGCAACCAGCGGAGATGAGTCAAAGGTGTTCAATGAGGTCGCGGACTCAGAACGAGCTGCGGAAGTTAGCCACACGGCGTCGAAGTCCAACGGCCTCATTGCCCTCATCAATACAAAACAAACACCCACGATGGGGAAAAACACTAATCAAACTAAATATCCAAAACAGAGAACAACCACTTCCCACATGGGGGGGCAAAAATAACTAAACACTGGGTAATCTTAACAATACATACAGCAGACCGGCACATGAACAAGGCACTTCTACATACAGGGCAGGAAACATGTACAATGAACGAGCACAAGACAATAGACAAGAGGGCATTAAATAGGGAGATAACAAATGAGATAACGATGGGCAGGTGTGGGTAATGAGACACAGGAGGAAAGCTATACTAGGAACGAGAGGGGCAGGGCCAAATGACGAGACTGGAGAGAACGCATATTATGTCCTGATTGACAATAATATGTTTCTCTCCACATAAAACACGTGGGTCTGTCATGATTCTGCCCCTAGACCAGAAAATCAAGCCAAGAGCAGGCAGAATCATGACATTTATAGTACAAAAATGCATGATTTGGAGTGCACCTAACGTTTTGTATGGGCAAGTGAGAGAGAATTTTACGTGCCCGACCGGAAAAGTAACTTTAAAAAAAAATAACAGTGCTACGAAAAAATTGGTTTGTGCTAAGAAGAGGTGCTTTAGACAGAGCTGTGTATTTTTATGAAATGCATTTGTGTGTAACAATAATCAATGGCACACTGCATTGAGTCCAAAACTAGATGCGGAATCCTATTATTTGCCGGCAAATACTTAATCTGGCTGTACAGGTGCACAGTTTAACATATTGCACGAGAGATGGTCGTGGATTTGTCTGTGTCTGCACTGTATGAGGATATAAAACATATGAACTTCATATCCAGAGTAGCTCTGAGAGTTTATTTTACCAGCTTTTTACCGTTTGAGTGAATCTATTGTCTTCCCGATGACCTGTAAAAATGAGAGTCCTGTTTACTTGAACACTCAGATGAAAAAAGACTGTAGTATTTACTAAAGGAAATTAAATTGTATTACCCTTTTAGTACATTTTAAATTATAAACCCTTGTAAAGACTGTAGATTACTATAAAAGGTTCCAAATCACTAAAGCAGGGGTTTCCAACCTTTCTGACTCCAAGGCCCACCTACTTTATTCAAGAATATTAAAAACTCTCTCACTCACAAAAACTCAAAAGTTCTACCCAATACTATTTAACAGAGCTTGATATTTACTGGAAACGTTTTTATAGAATATAAAAATGGACTAATAATAAGAAATATCTTGGTTTTTAGTTGTTTTGAAATATATTTCAATGCTCATTTTGTCAAATTTTTTATTCTTAGTCATCCTGAGGCCCCTTTGGAAGTCAGCTGGGGCCCTATTTTCTTAATTTATGAAGGACACTCCATTGGTGACATACAGCTCTAAGCTTAGATATAATAGATTACTCTGTTTTTGATGCCACCAGGTTGTGTGGAGGCATTTTTGGCTGAGCACTGTTTTGAGTTATTTGACAATGCACGTTTCCTATTTGCCACTCGAAGCAGCCCTTTTCTGCTGTTCGCTTAGTAAGACTGTCAAATAACGTTCAAGCTTGAAATGAATCTGGTATATTTCGCTTGAGATTTTATTAGAGGTTTTTTGTATCATCCTGTTGATTCTCTGACATGGTTCTCCAGAGAGGAACCGTCTTGAAACAATTCGATGAAAACACGGGCAGTCAAAGTACAGTGTGAATAGCTAGAGACACTTCTGTAGACGTCAGCTGAATGTAAATCTTGGCTGAGTAGAGGACAGATCTCTCAATGTCAATAGATATTATGTGACTGAAGATGATGTCTGCTTCCCTTATCACACGTACAATTTTGTTTAAGAGTTCATACAGAGTTTACAGTGTGTTCATGTGACCTTTAAGACATTTTTCAGACATGCTTGATTCGTTGTTCTGCCAAGAATTTGTTTTCAGCTGAGATGGTTTGCAGTGAACCTACACAAAGATGTCAGACATATACAACAAAGTGTTTTTTGCATATTAGATTTACAAATTTGAATTATCAGCAATTCGTTTAGTCTCCCGATAGGATTGTTCATTATTTAAGGTCTTTATACACCTCTAAAGAAGATTATAAGTTATAAGTATTGTTGTCAATACATCCTCCAAAAAATTACACACTGGACCTTTATCGTAATATAAAAATGGGTCAAAAGATCATAAATACATTTATTTCTGTATAATATCGTAAAATATAAATGGTAGTAATGATAATATATGAATATGGCTTGCTGCTTTGGAAGGCGAACCTTGGTCCTGAAACTTGGCCCGGCTCTGAGAAAACCCCCTGTGTTACTGAATAGGATGAAATAAAATAATATAGATAAAGGAAGAAGTCAGGGTGATGATGGGATGCCAGAACATCTGTTATTCTCCTATAGTGAATGAAGACATTTTGCCCCTTGACTTATATCTACAGTAGTAAAGTCTAAAATAGTTATTTATTTAGTACTTTAACTATTAAAGCTGATGTTTGTGAGTGCTGGAACTGGATACTTTTATGTGTAGCTAGTAGGGGTGTTACGGTAGTCGTATTTGCACCGAACCATCATCATTCCTATGCCCTACTCCCTTCGAATGGCAGAGCCCTTGGAGTTTAGATTTTGGAGTGAACAGGGAATTTACGTGCCATAATGTAGACGTTTGGAGTGCACTTGGCAAAGGAAGCAACATCATTTCCTCATTATCTTCAGCAAGCATGTTCCTGTGGCAATATAGCATTGTGTCCGTCAGCAGATGTCCTAAAGGCAGAGTAGGCAATCCTGTCCGGAAAAGTCTTTTGTCATGCTGGTCTTAACATCCTGATAGCAATCAATAAGTAAAGTGAAACATTGGTATTTTTATAATTATATATCATCTGCGAAAGGCGTAGGGTCAAAAAATGTTGGACCAATACTGCTGTCTGTCCGAAGGCAATCATACTTCATGTGTAAATTTTCAGTCAGCATATTTTGCATCCCACTGCGCATCCTGTTCATGCAGACATCATACGTCATCAGCACAATGGCGGACAAAGAGCAGGTACCTGAAGATGTTCGTTATTGTAGTAATGTAATTCACTACTGTAATGTTTTCTCACCGTGAATGTGACATGACTTCACTGGAACCGATCCAACAGCTTCTGGTGATTTTTGGAGGAGGCGTGGCTTTAGACGGTGAACGGTATGATTGCACTGGTAGCAAAAATTCAAAATGATCTACTCTGCCTTTAAGCAAAAGCAGTCTGCAAATAAAAAAGCATTTTAAAATACTTTTAAAATATGCTATATAATATATAAACACTTCTAAATATAAAACTTTAAAAAATATAAAATGTATTGTTTATTTGCAAACAGTTTTATGCTTAAACTATGCCATTATCACTGGAACTTGCCAGCTGAAGATAATGAGGAAATCACGTCTCTGCCTTTGCCAAGTGTATTCCAAACGTCAACATAATGGCACGCAAATGCTCTGTTCACTCCAAAGTCTAAACTCAAAGAGCTCGGCCCTTCGAAGGAGTGGGGCATAGGAATGATGACTATATTTGGAATGTATTTGTGTTACATGTACAGTATCTCAAGTTTGAAAAACACTTTTTACACTAGCCAAAGTGTAACTAACATCAAAGAGAATTAAATCTGCATAGAAAGCTGTAGTGTGAAACCGCCCTACAAACTGCGCAGCATGCATTAGAACATCTTATATTTAGAAAACTACACAGTCTTTTTGGATTTTGACCTAAAGGTTGGCCACTGCTGTAATGTAGCGCTGCTGTCAAAGGTAAAGCGTCATTTTGACACGGTGGACTGACGAAGCTTTATTAATTACTGGAGTTTCATTAATCCAGCCAGTTAATTACCCTAGGAGCACGATTTGCAAGCTTATCTGGAGAGATAAGGAGTTAAATATGATGAAAGTTCTGCTCATCCCTGCTATGGGTAATTGTAATTACTACAGCATAGTGTAAATGGAACATTGGCAAATTGTCTCAGATTAAAAAATCATTATCATTCTCCAACGAACGCGCAGGCCGCTCTTCGAGTTTATTACAAAAACAATGTAGCAATTTGCCGTAAACCGAGAAAGTAGATTATAGCTAGCAATTAAGATGCATTCCGTCACGTCAGTTTGTATTCATAACTGACATAATGTCACGGGCTGTCACCACCATGACAAGAGCATCTTATAAATCTGACACAGGTATAAACGACTCCCTGGTTCGTTACCATGGCGGGTAATGTAACGTCATTGAATTCCTCCACTGATTCAAACATGTGTACTACATTATTCATTCCTTTCTTTCCAGTTATTCATGGTTTATGCGCTGATCTTTGAAGTACAACTAGCAGGCTGGACTCCTCCTTTCCATTATATGTATATTTTTGGATGTGATCGTACGGGAAAATTCATCTCTGCAGATTGGCCACACCGCAATGAAACTGGAGTTTGTCGAAGAATGAAAGCGGTTTGGGCTGAGCGGCAATTAGAATCTGCTTTGATTTTTCCTCTGTGCCGCATGATGAAAGCTGGTATTTTTACACAATCATATCTCAAAGCCATTTTTAATGAACGCTTCACTAATGCACAGAGCCGGCGACCTGCTGTTGATGTCACGGATGCAGTTTTACAGTAAACATTATGTTTTCATATAACAGCTTTTTATGTTTAGTCTTATCTCCCTGTTCCTCCTGCTGGGAGTATTATTATTGGTAGACGTGACTTGCCTTATTTTGTGTCACTTTGACCCTGAAACGCATTTAGAATGTTATGCGAAGTGAAGTGAAAGACAGTCTTAGCTTCTAAATATTTCTTTTTTTTGTATCTTTAAACTTATTGCTGAGTACTGTCATGTAATATTGAAAATAGATTTTAGGTTTAATATCATGTTTTTTTTATGGCGCGGAAGGTTTGCTTTTAAACAATTTGCTGTAGTGCTTTCAATTTCATTGACTGATTATGACAAATAACAAGGCAAAACAAATCAAATTTGATTAATCCCCTTGTCCGTTTGCCACATTCGACAGAAGCAAAATGTTCCAAAAAGACAGACAGGGAAAATATTGCCGCCTCTGCTTGTCCACTGGGTCGAGTCAGTGTTGTCAATCTTCTGGAGAAGATTGAGATCAATTCCAGTATGTGTGCTATTCCAACTTCAGCACGCCTCCCATTAGATGTTTACTTCACCTCAAATCATAGTAGAGGGAAGTGCGCCCACAACTGTCAAAGGATTTAGCAGCCGAGAGTAGGAAAGCTGCGGCATTCTGAAACAATCACAGCAGTAAGAGTGGAAGCAGATTGGGCCTGCTGCGGACAGGTTGACTTTCTTGGATGAGTGTAAAACAAAAGTTCAATTTTGTAAAGAGTTTAAAAGATGACACTACCACAGACACAGATCTACCACAGACTCGGAAGACATTCCTCGCTTATACTGCTTGATGTAACTTTGACCAGAAACATTGTGAACATGAAGATAACAGTCTAATTCAACATTTTTGGTTAAATTCAAATTCATCTGGACATCAGGCATATCAAATTCTCATTTTTCTGCAAACTGCTATCAAGAAAATGGCTATCAAGAACATGCAAATGTAAATAAAATCTCTGGAGTCACATTTGAAAGACACTTTTTGTGTTTATACTGGATTTCAAACTGATGGAAGGTAAAGGGAGTCTGAGCAAGCGCCTCTGGCTCACTGTTTTAAATGACAGATTTGAATCCATTGAAAAAAGAAGAACCGTCCATTGAATCCATTGAAGAACCGTCAGGTAGACGAAGACGTTCAGTTGTTCCTGTCCTGAACTCTTTGCCATTGGGTGTGACAACATCACAGCCATCATCTTTCTGTGTGAGAGTCGGCCGGAGGGCAGCCGGTTTTAGACATCAAGAAGAATTATTGTCGCCTAAGCTGGATGCTGCCAGGGGGAAATGGTCTCAAGACGTTTATTGCTGCATCTACGGGTATGAAACAAAATGATTCATATGCCCGCGCTCATCATCTTGCCTACGCATTCTTGATTGTGGCACTGGTGTCGTTCCTACACGCCTCGCAAGCAAACGATGTATTTTTATCCTTAAAAGTGCTTAGTGTGTTTCCAAGAAGCCTGTCAATCACACCATCAATCGGCAGGCCTGCGTGCCAGTTTTCTACATCTGTGCGAGTGAAGACCCATTAGACCAGACTGTGTGCGGTTTATTACTGGAGATGGGAAACTTTGGAGTTCTGAGTGTTTGTGAAGAGACCCTGTAGATTCATAGTGAACCTTTGGGAAAGCTTCACTCATTCTGCTAGTTGAAAATGAGAAAGTTGTTGATGATTTAGCTAAATTAGTTCATGGGGCCCTATTTTAATGATGTAAGGGCATGGTCTGAAGCACATGGCAGAGAACCATTTAGTGTGTCTCCTAATTTACTTTTGCTACTTTACAGTTTTTTTTCAATTTCTAACAGGCGTTTACCAATTCTTAAAGTAATTTTTCTAAACACGGTAACACACCTACATCGTACAATTTGCAAAATAGCAATTTCTTTGCCAAAAACCACATTTTGTCAAATAAATACAAACTCTACATTGCAAAATGCTGAAGGCATTTTTCTACATATACTTACTCTATCAAATCACAGCAGACCCGTTTCAAAATCGAGTCATTCTGTCAAAATATTAGCACTATTTTTTTATCCAACAGTGACACATAGTCAATCACAGTGCATAAACTGTCAAAATGCTAACAAATAATGACATTACTAAAACTGCATTACTTGTCATGTTTCAGTTCGATGCGTATAGATTATATATTACGAAAGACATTTTTTTAAATACTGTAATTCAGTCAGCTATAAACACATATTTTTTCAATTGTGCAGTGAAATAGTCTTGTTTTTTTTCCTGTATCATAATTCCTCCGTGTGGAGTCATTTTAGATAGGGGAGAGCGGGGCACAATGTAACGCTTTTTTGTTTAAAAAATATTTGAGTTCGATTAATTATATTAAGTTATATTAAGTTTTTTCTAGAACATACCATTACAATAGTAACAGAAGTGCTAACGTTACAACTTTACTCATGGATGGGGTTCATTGTAACAGAATAATATTGAGTTATCTGTGTTCAAACTTAATTTTCTGTATATAAACCAGAGGTGGATATTGTTTGTACATTTGTCTAAAATCGATAGAAATGTCATGCAGCCTTCCCTCATCTAACCACCCTAATAGTATAGATCTATGCATTTGAATAGATGTATGAGAAAATGCTGAACAATTATGACAAAAAAAGTAATTATTGAGAGGATTGTATTACTCTTGCTGATATTGTAATATCAGTTATGCCGTATTTCAATATGGTGCTATGTTTAAGATTATGTAATGTTCGTTTTTGGTGATTTACACCACTGCTGCATTACTGTAAAGGGTTTACAGTATTAGCTATTTGTAATAGATGTCAGTAATAAAAATGCATTCCCTTTGGTTCAAAGATAGCAAAAATGAAACAAAATGCACAGAAAAAAGTACATTTCAAATCTATATGATCTTCAGCGTTTGGATGATGGTAAAACTTAATCTCGAAACATCTGGCTATGTCTCAGATTGAGATTGGAATCAGTTCTTTTTCATCTATCACTAATTATACATGTCTTATCAGCTCTTTTACTGTAAGCTGCTGTTGTTGCAGAAGACAAGGCTTTATACTAGGGTTCATTTTTGTCATGCTGTGTTTAAGCATTTGTAAAAAAGATAAGAAATATCTGTGATTTTGGTGTTACTTGTATGAAAAGATAATTGAAGCATTTTAGAAACGTGTTAATTGACGGAATACTGTTTGAAAACAACATACATTTGCATACTGTTTTGCACTGGTTGCCTGGCCGGGGGGGCTGCTTTAGAACTAGTATTTTTAAGTTTTACTTAACATATTTAAGATTACATATAGGAATCTATAGTCTGTTTAATATTTGAGGTATGTTTCTCTCTTTTATCTTAAATGTGTGTAAAATGTGTGTTTCTCTGTGATAACCACTGTGCGTGTGTCTGTGCATGTGTGTGTATTCGCGTCCGTGTGTGTGTTAGTACGTGAGTATTTTGTGTGTGTGTGGGTGTGAGTCCGTGTTTTGTATGTGAGTGTGTTTGAACCAACGTGTGTGTGTCTTCTGTGTTTACACCTTTTTTGTTTTTACTTGCATAACTTGCTTGACGTTGGTAGGGCACTACAAATGGCGTTTGACTTAGTATTTGCACGTTCAACTTGTAAACACTGACTCTGTACTTCCGCCTACGCCAAGTGTGACCTTTTCAACGTAATTACGTGTAACGTGAAGTCGTGAACACGCTTTGCAGAACAGTGCAAGGCAAGCATTTGTGTTTATAAAGCATATCAATGTTTTTTCTTTTAGAAAAATGACAGATCGTTTCGCTAGACCCTCATTCATTGTCTGGTATAGTTTAAAGCCCTTTGAAGCTGCTCTGAAACTGTAATTTTGACCTTCAACCGTTTGGAGTCATTGAAGTCCACTATATGGAGAATAATCCTGGAATGTTTTCATCAAAAAACCTTAATTTCTTTTCGACAAAAAAAAAATTCAAAAACATTTTGGATGACAACAGGGTTGGGTAAATTATCATGAAAATGTATGTTGAAAGTGAACAATACCATTAATTTCCTTCCGACACAGCAAGGTGGACAAGTAATGTTGTACAGTACATTATAAAATAATAATGAGTGTAAATGATTATATGTATTGAAATAGTTCAATTAATTGGGACCTCTCTACTACCCTTAACATCCCCATACACTTTTTTATTTAACACCTGTTAGACATTTTCAAAGATTTTCTTCATTTTGTTGAAAAGAAATGCCAGAATGATCTCATATGTGATGTGAATGTAGTTTGGCAAAAGGTGGATTCGATTGTGCGCATATATGTAGCGTCAGTATACGCATCTTCCTCACTACGCCACAGAAGCTGCTAGAAAAATGGGGCTGTTCTTACACTCTGCATTTTTTTACGGAGAAGGACCCACTCACATTTGCCAATGGTAGAAGCGCAAAAGATGCAAAATGTAAAAGGTCCCTAAGTGATTCGTACAAGGCACGGTAATAAAACATTTGGGGCTTTACTGAAAACCTCCGGGGCTATAGCCCCCTTAGCTCACCCCTAGCACCACCCCTGCGGCAAACCAACCACAAGTTGAAGCACAACCTTAACAGGTTTGTGTGCCAGGAGGACAGTATAATCAAGATGCTCGCTGCCTCTGGGACACAGTGAAATCTTGTCATTTTCAGAGACAGGACTGCACAGCCAAAGACTTTGAATCTGTGAGTAATCCCTGGTTCTTGACTTTGAACTATAATCCATTCAGCACCCTCTTGCCGCAGGCCAGTGTTGTCTGCAAGAGGTGTCTAGGAACCTCCTTATATGCATATAAAATTCACTCAACTAAAGAATCAAACTTACAAAAATAGGTTATGATGTGAACGACATAAGATTAGTTTTTTCTTGTAGATGGTTCATTTTACAGTACATCTTCTGAGGCCTTTGCACAAGTACAGTGAAATTAGAATAAAACCACTTCGTGAACACATTGTCTTTTTTCCGTCTTCCTTTAACCATGAGGAAACTAACTAGGCTTCAATTCATGAACCAGATTCTGTTTGAAGTCGCTTTCGAAAGGTTTTAGACCACCTGTCTGGTTTAGACCAACCTGTCCAATTAAAGACAGAATTTCACAATCTAGACATGAAATGGTAGATCTGTGAAGATTATACTAATTTTCATTTGTTTAAATCCATTTTCAGGAATGTGCAGTAAACTAGTACACCTGGTTTTATTGGTAAAGTTAACACAGATACTTATATGAACATTTTGTTTGTGAAAGCAAGATTTGAAAATGTATCACAAGATTTGTTTTATATTTCATAATTGTGAAACTATAACAGAGACACAACAGCACATCATAAAGATGAGTTCAGTAATTGACATCTGAGTGGTCTGTTTGATGGAGTTCATTATGCTCTGTTGTTTGCTTTAAAGGTCAATGTATTTTACAGAGAGAACCGTGATTAATACTTTAGATGAAAGAAGTTCAATTCTACAGTTAATATACATTTTGGGAGTGATGAGTATATTCATCACAGAGATCTTTAATATCTAATTTACAGCACAGTAATGAGATCTGTGAGAAAAACGAAATCTCGCTCGAACATTGTCACTTACTACACTGTAAAAAACAACCTGAAGAATCTACTCAATAAAATTGAGGCGACAATTTCCACTCACTTTGTTACAGTACATTCTATCCTATATTTTTGAGTAAAGAGTATATAATTTTTTGAGCTATAACACACAAAAATAAATTGGGTAAAGTCTACCTGATACATTAAACGACTAATTATTTAATAAAATGTAGTAAATTTTACCCATTGACATAAGTTCATCTACATAAACATTATTAATAATGGTCACACAAATTCACGATGAGACATTAACTCAAGCACACATTTTTACCAAAGAATACATCAAAAATACTGGTTCACTTCCACGATTTGGTATGATTGCGTTCATATCAGCAGCGAAGCGTTCTGGAGTTCACATGAGCCACACCCCATCCCTTTTTAAGGGGACTCGGTACAGTTTACGGGTGCGCACCTGTGTTTGGAAGACAGCGTTCACATCACCTAAAAGAACGGAACTCTGACGTTTAAGGAACCTGGGTGCTAGTGTGAAATCGCCCTTATTGTTGTCAACTATGTAGGGGAGACCGGGTATGGTTGTAACATTGGGAGAGTTGTTACCCCACCAGTTTCACCACTCGGAGATAAGATAGGAGTCCTGTGATAATTTCAGTGTGTACCCATCTGCTCCCAGATCCACATTATAATTGTCAAGGCTGTAAATACTATCAATGCGACATCTGGTGTTTCTGCCTTTTATCACAAGACACCCACAGCCAAGGAAGGCCCACCGTAGGTTGATCAGATCTGGGTGTGTCTCGCATTGTTACATGGTCATCTGGCAGCCCATGCTGTGTCCATCCGCCCAAACCACAGCTATTGGCTTCTTCTTTCCAGTTCTTGATTATCCTCCACTGGACTTGTCCTCTGAGAGTGACCTATTTGTCAGCTATGGTGACCTCTGCTTTTAACCTGTCCAGTGAGTAGTGAACTCACGCACTGCTCTCATTATCAAAATCAATTTAGATTTTTTTAGATTAGATTCAACTTTATTGTCATTACACATATACAAGTACAGTGTAACGAAATGTAGTTTAGGTCTAACCAGAAGTGCAATTAGCAAGTGCAGGATATACAGTTAGAATAAATACAGAATACAATATTGATAAAATATTATACAGTTATGAAAATATTTTACAGTAGGTATGTTCTATGAAAATATGACAGTAGGTATGTACTATGAACAATATATACAGATGACTATATACTATGAACATTAATGTAAAGGTGGATATGAGCAGATAATAATTTAGACTAAACAATAGTGCAAGTGATTTAAGTGTGCATAGATTATTGACATTAGCTGTTAAAGTTGCAAGGCAATAGGTGAGTTAATGCAGTTGTTGAAGTAACAGTGCAGTGGATGAGTTAATGCGGTTATTAAAGTTACGGTGCTGTATAAGAGTTAATAATAGGTTGCAGTCCAGAAGATGAGTTAATGCAGTTAATAATAATAGTGTAATAAAGTTCGTTAGAAGGGAAGGAAGGAGGCCGGAACCGGCGAACATTCCAACAATAAAACTTTAATTAAATAAACAATAAACACGGAAGTAACGGACCGGCAGCCACCTCACGGTAGACTGCCGGCCATAAAACATACACAAACTAAACATATGTCCGGGCCCGGTCCTCTCTCGTCAACAGTCCTGCCGAACATCCTTTTAAGCTCCCAATCTCCTCCGTGATAAGATGCGGGACCGGTGCGCGCACAGCTGCTTGAATTTATCACTCACGCCACCGGCCCCGCGTCAGGGCTCTCGTCCCGCCTTCCTCATCACAATTAGGTTACAGTCCAGTAGATTAGTTAATGCAGTTATTGAGGTTACAGTGCAATGCAACCACGGCTACAGCTGTTATAGCCCTACTGGCACAGTTAATGCATGCTCAGTGCCCCCTGTCCCATATGGGATAACATTTCAACACAATACCAAAATCAACACAACCATACATGCCAACCCGCTTGCTAAGGCTGTTATAGCCCCATTGGCACCGTTAATTCATGCTCTGCGCCCGCGGTCCCATATGGCATAACATTCCAACACATTACCATAACCTTGTCGCAATCATGAGCGCCACCCCTTTGGCTAAGGCTGTTCTAGCCCCACTGGCGCTGTTAATTCATGCTCAGTGCCCACGGTTCCGTATGGTGTAACATTCCAACACACCATTTTATTATTTGGTAATTTGGCAGCCCATATTTTGTCCTTCTGTTTCAACCACAGCCGGTGGCTGCTTCTTTCAGCAACAGTAGCAATTATTTGACCACCGTCTGTTGGGATCCCCACTTCCTTTAGTAGCCTTGTAGTGCAATTGGTAACAACGCCCCTGCAGCCCAGTTCCACCGAACACTTTCGCTGTCCATCCCCGATCTTCAGCCTCTGCTGCCAAGTTGGCATACCTGAGATTCTTTCTTTCAAATGCTTCATCAATGGCCTCTTCCCATGGTACAGTCAACTCAACAATGAGGGCTGTCCTTCTGGAGCTGGACCACAGAATCATGTCCGGCGGCAGATTGCTCACTGAGATTTTCAAGGGGAGAGTAAGTCTGTGGTTTAATCAACTCGCATTTCAAAATCCCTGGCCATACTCAGCAGACTTGAATCTGGGGATAAGGGCTTAGCCCTCCTTTTCTGCCCCTCCCGAATAAAGGGTTGCCTTTTTAGTGAGTTAACCTGGGCATTTTGGGGGATGACATTTGCTGCCACTCTCTGTGTCGCCACTGCTGCAGCCAGGCACTTTAGTTGACTGTGGCACCTTGTGTATCTCCCCTGTGTGAAGCTCTTCTTACAACCTAAAATAATATGTTGAACGTTTGCTGGAGCTGCACATAAGTGTCAGTCTGGAGATTTGTTGGTGAGGGCAGCACATCATTTGTTCTTATGCTCTTATGAAACAATTTAGCCTGTTTGTTTCCATACTCCACAGCTCACTCCGAGTGCTTTTCCTCCGTTCAATGCCTTCCCACCTCATCCAGTGGCCTTGCTGGGCTTGAGAGACACATCTACTTGCTTCCTTTGGTGTCGCTTTTTGCCATGTTGGTCTGGTTGATACCAAACCAAGTCCCCATCTACCATGTTGAACTTGTCCCACGATGTCCATATGTCTGAGAGCTGCCTTTGCATCTCCTACTGCTGTTGTTGGGTTACATTTCCTCCCTGTTGCTACTATCGGAGAAGCATCTCTTGCACAGGGATCACAGGATTCTTTGAGCATAATTTCTAACCTTGATTTGGTGCATTTATAATCATCCACAATGCTTGAAATTGGTACAGCCCTTTTTAGCTTAGGCATCTTGGTAGCCCAAGCCATTTCTTCACTTGTGGACTCACCAATCTCTCCAGGTTCTTAGCGTGAGACAACGGGAGCTCATACATTAAAATTTGGCACATCAGGTTTCAGCTTCCCAGGAAGAGCTGTATTATTGATTTTCTTGAATCCACTGGCTGTCTCTTGCCTAAGTTGTTTCACCTGTTCGGGTCTTTAAGGTCTGCAGTGTGCCACCGTCTAAGGCTTTTGATAAGCTTTTCTGTGACCGTCGGTATGGGCTAGGCTCACCCTTTATACAGAACCTGTCGCTGGTAAGCCGACTCTTGACAATAGAAATGCTGCTGGGTTTTGACATCCATTTGTGCCCAACTAATGATCCCCCGGAGCTTATTGTCGTGGTTGTGGTAGGATGAACCCAATTGCAGGCAGAGATGAAGGTTAACAAGACTTTAATAAAATAACAGACCAAACAAACACCCATGATGTGGAAAAAACACAGACAGGACTAAGAATGTAAACTGGAAAATAAACACTTCCTACGTGGGGGCAAAACAAACTAAATACTGACACGACACAACGTCACACAGAGAATAACAGAACAACAAACGAGGCCCCTGCTTCACCAGACTCCAGGGGTACTCTTCCTCTTGTGTTTTTCATAGCCATATATGGGTGATCCCATTACGCTTTAGTAACAGATCCTGCCAACAAAATGTAATATATTTTTCACTTGCTATTTTCAAACCATTATGCTAATAGAGCTAGCTTAACCATGGATGACAGGGGTGGGGTGGGTTGTAACACATCTTTAAAAAGTGTTACAATGTAATAAATAGCATCTTAAGAAAGAGTAAAGGCAAGGCAAAAAAAGCAGAGAAAGCTGTTACGATTTTCTTAGTCTAGGGTTAAGAAAGGTAACAAATTCGTGTGGAGAGAGAGAATGGCTGACTGAGGTCTCCAGGTTCCAAGGTTCCAATCACAACACACATAAAACGTTTTAAATGTAACACAAGTTTATTATTTTGTCAAGCCATATGCATTGACTTGTGAAGGGACCTGTCCATAGAATAACAATAAAACCTCCAAAACACAGGAGAAAAACAAAAGAACAAAAAAAACAAACAAATCCGTAGCAAAACAACAAAACTATGGCATTCCCGTATTGCATTCCATAACAGGTTGAAAATATAAGGTGGGCAACAAATAGAACACAACTTAGCCCTTCGGTAAATTAATTATTAACAATGAAAGGGAAGAGAAAAAAAAAAACAGAAATACAACTGGGTACAATTACCTCTGCTAGGCACAACTTTAAAGAATGAGCCCCTACACACTAGTAGAGATCATTTACATACAACCCACTTTTGTGGTAGTCGTTGATACCTGGAAACCAACAGCTTTTGGGCAACAGGTAGAAAACCTGCCGTCTTTGTCTCTCTCTCTCTCTCTCAGCAGGCTGGTAACCACAGGTTAAGTAACCTCCTTAACGAGCTGTTATCAATGTCAGGTGGCACTGCTGAACCTGTTACGGAGACTGTGCAAGCACAACTGGGAAACAAACCATTACCCACATGCATCACAAAAGAGAACCTTTTTAAACACCTCCACACTTTTTTTATATAACATAAACACACATATATACACACACGTCCAGTTGGACGTAACACCCCCACCACTAAGGTTTTTTATTTTTTCCTAAAAAAAAAAATTCAGCACCACGATTTTTTTCATCTATATATCAACACTTTCGACTCGGGATAGCGCATCAGCGATTACATTTTCTGAGCCCTTTATGTGGCGAATATCAAGGTTGTACTCTTGAATAAACAACGCCCAACGCATTAAGCGCTGGTTTGAATTGGACATCTGTGTCAAGAAAGTCAAAGGATTGTGATCGGTATATACGAGGAGTGGAACCATTCCTCCTCCCACATAAACTTCGAAATGCTGTAAAGCCAGCAAGAGCGCGAGAGCCTCTTTTTCGATCGTGCTATACCGTCTTTGACAACTTGTAAACTTTTTAGAGAAATATGCAACCGGATGATCAATTCGATATTCATTCTCTTGCAACAACACTGCGCCTACTCCCGTAGCGCTGGCATCAACTTGTAATTTGAAAGCTTTTTCAAAGTTAGGAGCTGAAAGAACGGGAGCATTACTCAGAAGGTCTTTCGTAGCTTCAAAAGCTAATGAACATTCATCGCTCCACTTGAATTTCCTACTTGTGCTTAAGAGGTCAGTGAGGGGAGACACTATCACAGAGAAGTTTTTGCAAAAAGCACGATAGTAACCCGCCATACCGAGGAATCGGCGTAACTCACGTTTAGAAGTGGGCAGTGGAAATTTTAAGATTGCTTCCACCTTTGCAGCAACAGGTTTAATAGAACCCTGCCCCACTTGCTTTCCCAAATATGTAACCACTGCCTTACCGAACTCACACTTTGCAACGTTTAAGGTTAGGGAAGCGGCAACCAATCGACTGAATACTGTGCCAAGCGCTTGTACGTGTTCTTCCCAAGTGTCTGAATGGACAACAACATCGTCTATATATATTTCGCAGTTTGCAACACCGACCAGGACATGTTGCATTAGCCGTTGAAATGTAGCGGGTGCGTTACGCATCCCAAATGCCAAAACTTGGTATTGCATGAAATGATCAGGGGTCACAAATGCAGAAATTTCAGAGGCACGAGGGGTGAGAGGCACCTGCCAATACCCCTTTAGCAGATCTAATTTAGTCACGAAGTTGGCGGAACCCACCCGATCCACACAGTCTTCCATACGGGGTAGTGGAAAAGAATCAGCTTTAGTGACTTTGTTCACTTTTCGATAGTCAGTACAGAATCTGAAAGTGGAATCTGGTTTAGGAACAAGGAGACAAGGGGAGCTCCATGGACTATGACTAGGCATGGCAAGGTCATGACGTACCATATACTCAACCTCTCCCTGCATAATTTGACGTTTTTGGGGGTTAACCCTGTATGCATGCTGCTTAATTGGTGTGCAATCACCTACATCAATATCATGGGCTAACACAGAAGTTCTACCCGGAAGATCAGAGAAATTTGAAGAGTGTTCACTTATACACTGCATCAACTCTTCTCGCTGGCGGTTTGATAAATGCAAGAGTGTTTTAGGCAACTCGCGCAAAATAGCAGAGTTACTAAACTTTCCTACTGCACTGGCTGGACCTTTATCCTTCAAGCCATCCTCGACAGGAGAGTAAGTTGTTAAAAGGACAGGAGATGCCGTCGATAAAGTAGGTTTAACCAGAGCAGTATCGTTTGTTTCACGGCTTAAGTATCGTTTCATCATATTTATGTGACACACACGTTTACGTTTCTGACGGTCTGGCGTAGCCACCACGTAATCAGTGTCACTTAACTTCCGCTCAACCGTGTAAGGTCCCGAAAACTTGGCATCAAACACAGATTTCGGAACTGGCAACAAAATGAGAACACGATCTCCAGGGTTAAAAATGCGAACAACACTCTTTTTGTCAAAACGTGACTTCATCTTCTCCTGGGCAATATCTAAGTGCTTCCTCGCCACTTCCCAGGCATGATGAAGTCGTTCTCGAAAAGAACTTACATATTCCGTTACCAACATAGGTGTAGAGGGCGTGGACAGTAACTGTTCACTCAAAAGTTTTAAGGGACCACGCACCGTATGTCCAAATACTAAGTCAGCTGGGCTAAATCCAGTCGACTCTTGCACCGCCTCCCTTGCTGCAAACATAAGAAAGGGGAGACCTTCATCCCACTCGTTCCCCGTATCAACACAGTATGCACGAATCATGCTTTTCAAAGTCTGGTGATACCGTTCGAGGGCACCCTGCGACTCTGGGTGATATGCGCTTGACATACGATGTGACACCCCCAGAGCTAACAAAGTATGCGCAAACTTCTTAGACGTAAAATTACTTCCTTGATCTGTCTGGACCTGCTTTGGCAACCCAAACATAGTACAGAACTTTAAGAGAGCTTTAATGACATGGGAAGACTGGATTGTACGGAGGGGAACTGCCTCGGGAAATCTTGTAGCGGTACACATAATTGTTAGCACATACTGAAACCCGGTTTTCGTTTTAGGGAGCGGCCCCACACAATCCAAAATCAGCTTCTCAAAAGGCTCATCCATTACAGGTACAGGATGTAAGGGAGCAACCGGTACCTTCTGATTTGGCTTCCCAGCTTTTTGACATACAACACAGATTTTGCAGTATTCAGCAACAGAAGACTTACACCCTGGCCAAAAGAAGTATTTAGTTATCCGATGAAAGGTTTTGTTAACACCCAAATGACCAGCAAGCAGGTTTTCATGTGCAAGCTGCAATACCTGTTTACGATACTTCGTGGGCAAGACAATCTGATATACCTCGTGACAACCAATGTCATCACCGGTAGGTTTCCACTTTCGTTTTAACACGCTCTCCTCAGAAAAATACGCAATTCTCTTGCCACCTATTTGCTTACAATCGACCGCAGCCTCGAAACAGGGAACAAGAGTAGGGTCCTCTCTTTGTGCCTCACTTAGCCTGCTTCTTCCAACATAACACTCTTTGTCAGGTTTCTCTCTACTATCAGCAGGCTTACAACTCTCAGGGTTAATCATAAGTTCGTATGTGAGGGGTTCAATAGAACTCTCCATAAACGAATCCGTGAGATTAACTACATCGTCATAATTTCTCGCCTGCGCGCGCGTCACAGCACAAGCAGGAAACACAGACGAAAACTGCTGTGATTGGTCAGTAGCATCACAAACGTTACCGTCAGCGGTTACGATAGGTCGTGGGAAAACTTTGCCCCCTGCTAAGTCATTTCCTAATATAACATCTACCCCTTCAATAGGCAGTTCTGCACGCACCCCAAGGCTGACACTCCCATTAACAAGATCAGATTTTATCCGAACTTTATGAAGGGGAACACTCTCACATCCCATTTCAATGCCGCGTATTAGAACATCTGCACCGACATACGTTTCAGGTGAGAACGGTAACACCTTCTGAAGAACAAAGGACTGAGCTGACCCAGTATCTCGCAAGATTACCACCGGATGATGATCAGTATCTGTTAAAGAAACGGTGCCACAAAAAAGGAAAGGTAACAGGGATTCATCTTTCACCCCTGACAAGGACTGTACAAGAGCAACCTTCTTGATCTTAGTCACTGCATTTTTACTTTTCCACGCCGGGCAGTCAACAATCAAATGTTCAGGGCTTAAACAATAGAAACATACACGTCTCTCTTTTCCACCGGACGTAATGTTTGTTCCGTCCCTATGAACGTTCGTACGGGAAAATACACGTGCTACATTCCGTGTTACTGGATGTTTATGGGTGTCATTTAAAGAACGCACAGCGGGAAATACACCCCGATGTGTCAAGACAAACTCGTCTGCCAAAACTGCAGCATCAAGAAGAGAAGTTACCTTCTGTTCGTTTAAATAGGTGACTACTGCGTCTGCCAAACAACTTTTGAAGTCCTCTAACAAGATTAACTCCTGAAGTTGCTCAAAGGTAGTAGCTTTACTTGATAAACACCACTTTTCAAATAACACCCTCTTCTCCCTGGCAAATTCTACGTATGTCTGCTTCAATGTTTTCACATGCTTCCGAAACTTTTGGCGATATGCCTCAGGGACTAGTTCATAAGCTCGGAGAACCGCAATCTTTACTACCTCGTAGTCAAGACTCTGCTCTATTGGCAATGCTGCACAAATCTCTTGAGCTTTACCCGAAAAACTGCATTGTAACAATAACGCCCACATATCCACTGGCCAATTAAGTTTGTTAGCAATACGCTCAAATGTCACAAAATACGCATCCACCTCCGACTCACGGAAGGGTGGCACAAGTTTGATATGCCTACCTACATCAAATGCAATATTATGACCCTCTGTTGGGGTTAAAGGTACAGAAGGAGACATAGGAAAAATCGGTGAAGGTTTTATTCGCGGGGCTGGGACAGGAGTTCGTAGCCCTACATCCCGATCCACCTCCGCCTGAATAACTCTAAGTTGCAAATGCAGATTCTCATTCTCCTTCTGTTTGAGCTGGAGCTCCAACTCCCTCAAACGGATAACTAGCATGGTGCCAGATTGAGCATCCCCATTTTCACTTTCAACTGAAGAGCCACCGCTCTCTTCAGAGACAGCTTCAGCTGCCTCTGCGGTTTGCTCTCCAACAGTTTCCCCTAATACAATCCCAGCTTGGATTAACTGTTCACAAAGTGAATCCTTAATGACTTGCTTTTTCGCTTCCCTAGGTACCTTTAGATTATAGAAATCTGCAATTAATAGCAAGTCCTTCGTCCTACACTTATGTAGAGCTTCAACATTTGGGGATATAGAGAACTTTACCAAGTCAAACTCCATCTCTAACGCCAACAAGTTCTCACACTCCACCTCCTATGCACAAGTGTGAAAGCATTTAGCAGACATTTAAGACGGAGGGGGAAAAAAATTTTTTACTCACCGCCTCAAATAAACGTTTCAGCGTGTAATGGACGAGCCCCCAATTGTTACGATTTTCTTAGTCTAGGGTTAAGAAAGGTAACAAATTCGTGTGGAGAGAGAGAATGGCTGACTGAGGTCTCCAGGTTCCAAGGTTCCAATCACAACACACATAAAACGTTTTAAATGTAACACAAGTTTATTATTTTGTCAAGCCATATGCATTGACTTGTGAAGGGACCTGTCCATAGAATAACAATAAAACCTCCAAAACACAGGAGAAAAACAAAAGAACAAAAAAAACAAACAAATCCGTAGCAAAACAACAAAACTATGGCATTCCCGTATTGCATTCCATAACAGGTTGAAAATATAAGGTGGGCAACAAATAGAACACAACTTAGCCCTTCGGTAAATTAATTATTAACAATGAAAGGGAAGAGAAAAAAAAAAAACAGAAATACAACTGGGTACAATTACCTCTGCTAGGCACAACTTTAAAGAATGAGCCCCTACACACTAGTAGAGATCATTTACATACAACCCACTTTTGTGGTAGTCGTTGATACCTGGAAACCAACAGCTTTTGGGCAACAGGTAGAAAACCTGCCGTCTTTGTCTCTCTCTCTCTCTCTCAGCAGGCTGGTAACCACAGGTTAAGTAACCTCCTTAACGAGCTGTTATCAATGTCAGGTGGCACTGCTGAACCTGTTACGGAGACTGTGCAAGCACAACTGGGAAACAAACCATTACCCACATGCATCACAAAAGAGAACCTTTTTAAACACCTCCACACTTTTTTTATATAACATAAACACACATATATACACACACGTCCAGTTGGACGTAACAAAGCCTACCAAGAAATTGGTTGAGGAACCAAGGTTGAGAATTCAGAGAGCTCAGATGATGAAAACTTCTGCATTGTCTGTATTGAGCCCTTTTCCAGCTCAAAGACAGTGTGGGTAAATGTGCTATATGCAGTCTCTGGGCCCGCAAAGCCTGCACTCCAGGATTAATAACATTCATTTGTCACCACTCTGACTCTGACTGAGAAATAAGCTACACAAACTTTCACACACTTACAGTAGGTGCGTTTACATGGAGCATTGTAATCGATTTATACCTTTTCTAATCCGCTTGACAGGACATGTTAACACTTGATCGGTTTTAAACCTGAAACCAGGAGTTCTGCGCATGTGCAATGACGTCGAAATGACATAAGCACGTAATGACACACAGTAAGTGCTGTTGAAGGAAATTACTATTGGGTCCGTATCTGTGGTCCTGTCATTCTTATTTCTCTCATTGTATATGAAGTGGTGCTGCACAAAGTTTCCCCTCCAGTCCTTGTTTCAGGTGCTCATCCACAGAAGCCTTGTTTTCCACACGAACTAGCATTTTAACCGCTTGATAAATATATGCAACACAGCACAGAAAAATATGCTTTCAAAGCGCTCTTGCTGTAATTATGTCATGCACCGGTAAGTTTCTGTAGCGCAGTATGAAGTCGAACCAGGGCCGTAGCGAGCCTTGTCGAAAGGGGTGGTTCTTTTTCTCAAAAAGTGGACCTTTTTTGTCGATTCCTCCCACATCTATTATTTGCAAACATATTTTTATTGAATAAAAATAGTCCTCTTAAATACAAACTTAACTTACTCACAGCGCTCCCCTCCCCAATAACCCTGGTAGTTACACTGTTAGCGATTTGTAAATTACACAGTATTTAACTGTAATATGAACTGTATTTGACTGTAGAACAGTTTTACAGTATGTTTCTGTACGCAACTGATGCATTGTGGTTATTTTATAGTTAAAAAATAAATAGATAAATAATAAAAAAATGTATTCCCTATATGGTGGTTTAAATTATACACTTCTGTTACTAATTAAGCATTTACTACAACTTCACACATCTATAGCCTCTTCAATATCACATTCTTCGACAAATCTCAAGAACATATCCCAAATTTCGTAGAATTCAGAAGACTTTCCCTTAATAACGTATGATAGCTTCTAAAGGACCAAACTGGATACCAGGTTTTTTAGCCAAAGTCCAAGGGAAGGACAACTTGTATCCTTCCAGCAGGGGCAATTGAACGCCTGGCTTGTAGTAGGCTCAAATCCACCAGTTTTTTTTCTTTGTTGGGCAGGGAATAATTGTCTACATAAATACCCAATATACATATTACCAGGCTTAAAGATATAGGGTAGTCTTAAATTGAGATATATAATGAGTAACTTTCCTCCAAAACTTTTGCACCTCAACGCATTCCCATACACAATGAAAAAATGTGCCTTGGTAAATATTGTTTTTCAAACACAAGTCAGGGATACTAGGGTTAAATTTATTTAATCTTACAGGTGATATAAGTTCTCATTTTCCAGTTATATTGTAATAGTATTAAACGAGTATTTTAAGTTTGAGTTTGTGCTTTTAAACATATTGTACCCCACTCATCTAATGAAATGTCTTTATTTAAATCTTGCATCCATTCTCGTCTTTTATTTTCAGAATTTTCTTTATAATTCTGTACCAGGTTATTATATAATTGGATAATTAGCCCTTTACTGAAAAATTTTGTGTGAAAAGGGTTTCCAGTACAGACAATGAAGAGTTGCACAGAATTCTTTAAATTTCGAAAAAATTAAACTTCTATGCTGTAGATATTTAAAAAAATGTTTCCGGGGTCAATTAAACTTTGATACCAGATTGTCAAATGACAAATTATTAAAATCCACATTTATTATTTAAAGGCAGAATGCATGATTCTGTTCAGAAACATTTTTTGTCATGCTGGTTGGAAATGTTTTCACATCCTGATAGCAATCAAGTATAGTGGTCAAATTTGTTTGTATTTCTATGTCGTCTGTGAAGGGCGTAAGACAAAAAAACGTTCGACCAATAAAAGCATACTGGCCGAACGTTTTGACGATAGCCATTGGTTGAGACTGGTCCTGTTTACATATTCATACAACGTAATTTGCATCACTGTGCACCAAGTTCATGCAGACATCATATGTCATTAGAGCACTCACTTCTGCTCTTTCAATATAGAGAGAATGGCGGAGAAGCTGCTGGTAAAGTAGCGTCGTTTTTGCACTCATATTAAACCTGCTAACTGCTATAGTTAAGTCAGATCTAACTGATTTTAATGGGTTGTTTTTAACACCCCCCAGAATAATTTTTTACAGTGTACCCTGTCGTTTCAAAACAAAGCAATACCACATTTTCTGTATTAGATATTGCTTGGGGGGAAGAAAGTCATGTGGGTTTGTGACAAAATAAGTATTGGGAGCAATCCATGCAAACACATGTTATAAATAGTCTTGTTATTAAAATATCACAAACATCAGGATTGTCACAGGAAATCATAAGGATTGTCACAGGAAATCATCAGGATTGTCACAAACATCTTTCCATGAGAAGGTCAGGATAAGGACTTATCTGGCGATAAGACACTGAAGCAAAAAAGCATTAATGGAATGTTAAATCACTCAAACTTAAAGACAGTGCTCCCTAAATTTCCTCAGCATGTTTCCTGCCACACAAGAGGAAACAAAACTTTGGATCATGTCTACACAAACATGGCTAAAGTTTACACCGCGACCCCCCTCCCCCACCTGGGTCACCTTTCTTTGTTCCTCACCCCCAAGTACATTAATCTCATTAATCGTGTGAAGCCATCAGTGAAGACCATCAAGGTGTGGCCTGCGGGGGCAGACCTTTCACTCCAGGAAAGGTTTTTACACACAGACTGGAGTCTGTTTGCTTCTCAGGCCACCAGTGGCTCTCACACGGACATCGACAGTTACACCTCCTCTGTAGTGGACTACATAAATTCCACCATTGATAGTGTCACAACCCAGAAGCAGATCACCACGTACCCTAATCAGAAGCCATGGATGAACAAGGAAGTGCGCCTCCTGTTGAAAGCACGTAACACTGCCTTCCGATCGGATGATACTTCTAGGGCAAATCTGAAGAGGGGCACCAAAAAGGCCAAGCACTGCTACAAGCTGAAGCTAGAGGAGAATTTTTCCAATTCTGACCCTCGACGCATGTGGCAGGGCATCCAGGCCATCAGTGATTACAAACCCAACCACTCCAGCCCCATAGCCACAGATGCTGTCTTCCTGAACGAGCTTAATGACTTTTATGCTCGCTTTGAGAGAGACAACAAGGAAACAGCTACCAAGCTCACACCCTCTGCTGACCACCCAATCATCACACTTAACGCCACTGATGTTCACAATGCACTAAGTCGGATCAACACGCGCAAGGCTGCTGGCCCAGATGGCATCCCTGGTCGCGTACTCCGGGCATGTTCAAAGCAGCTCGCTGGGGTGTTCACGGACATCTTCGACCTGTCCCTCGCCCAAGCACTGGTTCCAGCATGTTTTAAATCCCCCTACATTGTGCCCATTCCAAAAAATTCTAACCCGACGTGCCTGAACGACTACCGCCCTGTAGCACTCACACCCATTGTCATGAACTGCTTTGAGCGGCTGGTCCTGGCACACCTAAAGGACTCTCTACCACCCACACTGGACCCATACCAATTTGCCTATCGCAACAATAGGAGCACAGATGATGCAGTGTCCATGGCGCTGCACTCCGTGCTCACACATCTGGAGAATAAGGACACTTCTGCACGTATGCTGTTCGTAGACTTCAGTTCTGCTTTCAATACCGTCATCCCTTCCAAGCTAATAGTCAAACTTGGAAACCTAGGCATCAACAACCCTACCTGCAACTGGATTATGGACTTCCTGACGAACAGGCCTCAGCTTGTTAGGTTAGGCCCCATCTGCTCCACCACCACCACCCTCAACACTGGTGTACCACAGGGCTGCGTACTGATCCCCTTTCTCTACTCCCTTTTCACACTCGACTGCAGGCCTGTGAACGGATCTAACTCCTTCATCAAGTTTGCAGATGATACAACAGTGATTGGTCTCATCAGCAACAACGATGAGACTGCATACAGGGAGGAGGTCCGGCACCTGGCCACATGGTGCACCGACAACAACCTGGTCCTTAACACCTCCAAGACAAAGGAGATCATCGTGGACTTCAGGAAGGCGAAAGGAGGCACACACGACCCCATCCACATTAATGGGATGGCTGTTGAACGTGTTTCCAGTTTTAAGTTCCTGGGGACTCACATTTCGGAGGACCTGTCCTGGACCACCAACACCTCATGCCTGGTCAAGAAGGCTTACCAGCAGAGGCGGACAGAGTACACAGGTTCATTACTTGAGTAAAAGTACAGATACCCCTTGCTAAATTTTACTCAAGTACAAGTAAAAGTACTACAGTCAGATGTGTACTTAAGTAAAAGTACTGAAGTACATGTTTTTAAAAGTACTTGAGTATCAAGAGTACAAGAGTACATTTTCTAAATATTGCATTACTACTGCCACAGTGCTTACATTTATGTACAGAAACGTCCTACATGGAGTTATGAAAAATGTTAATGTTAATACCTCGGAGAATGTTAAAGGAATTTAAAGTAAAATAAAGTAATTTTAATCTTTTTACCATGCTTTATTCTTTTCACCTCTGCTAGAGTTTTAATGGATTTTTTGCACCCACATTTGAACCGAACAGTTTTAAACAACACACCGCATACTCAAGAACATCAAAGCAAATACTCTGCTTACATTAATGAGTAATATTAGAAAATACAATTCAGCTAACAATTGTGTGTACATGTTAGTTTCTCTGTTTTTCATCAATCAGTAGTGGCGTTTCATCAAAACCTAGGGTATGGCGAAATTTCCTCAGACCATACAAAAACGAACCACAATAAAACCAAATGATACCACATATATGTAACCACAAAACTTAAAGTAGAAAAAAATAACCCAGCCAGATGTTGTCATAACCACCACCAACGACTACGTTAATCGACTATGAGACTAAAATATAAACCAACCATTGATCAGATTCAGCAAACAAGATTAAATATAAAACATGTCTTACCTTGTCGCAGGGTTGTTAAGCCTTGATTCTTTTCATTTTTAAGCTAATCCTGGCATAGTGGCAAATCGCAAAATACATAATAGCCTAAACTGCGACTGCACTACAAAGTCTTTCCGTACAATATATTTTTTTAATTTTTCACAGATAGCGTTGTACATTATGAATGAAATACAATAACAATAGTGTAAATTATTCGATTTATTAAAATTATGAAATGGGAAAATAAAGACCATCCCCACTACCCATAACCTCACACTTGATTCCAAAACCACTGTTAGGCATTTTGTAGACAGTTTCTTTGTTTTATTGAAAATAAATGCCTGTATATGATCTTAAATGTGGAAAATGCAGACAAACGAGTTTAGCCAAAAAGAGCTTCGAACCAACATTACGATGATGTCACGTCAAAACTACATATCTTCGGTCTTACCGACTATACGTCAATGACGCTATGTGAATTAACGGTGTTTATACATTCTCAAATACACATGCTTCCGACGCCTATGCTACATGTACACATCAGTGTAAAGTAGTTTAATTATCTGTAATGAGTCTCATTATGCACACGTACTTTGTTTCAACAATGTTTTCTGAACGCTAGGGCCATACACAAACGCCGCCCCTGAAATCAATAAACCTAAAACAGCAAAGAAGGCGATATAGCAATGTTCTGACACACCTCTGAACCTGACCGTGTTATACACGCAGCATAGAGCAAAGAAGAGAAAATAATAATGATTAAAGAAAATCAGCTGACCGGTCGCGATGTTTTCAAGTTCATTTCATGTTATATTTAGCATTTTATATGACGCTATTGGCTACTCTTCCCTTACCTTTATTCTTTATTCATATAAAAATACCCCCAAATCGCATGAAAATACACACAAAACACATATTCTTCAATCGTGCATTTATTAGCTTCTTGTTTTGGTGAAGAAATGTTACTTTAGCTTCATCGCGGATGTCCTGAATGAGGAAGTGTACACAGGACGTGTCATGCAGACGTGAGATGATTGACAGCTGTGTACAGCAAATGATAGAGCTCTGAGGTCTGAGTGATTGTTGCTGATAGGCTCGCCCAATAAGTGGCGCCTGCACAATCCAATCACGTTTGAGAGGGAAAAAACAAATTGGTGGTTTCCGAGATTTTTCTTTTTCCTTTTTAGAAGTAACGTGTACTTACGGTTATGGATAGAAATGTAGCGGAGTAAAGAGTACAATATTTGCCTCTCAAATGTACTTGAGTAAAGTCATGAGTACTCCCCAAAAATTATACTCAAGTAAAGTACAGATCCCTCAAAATTGTACTTAAGTGCTGTACTCGAGTAAATGTACTCCGTTACTGTCCGGCTCTGCTTACCAGCGTCTCTTCTTTCTGAGGACACTGAAGAAGAACCAACTGTCTTCAACTATCCTGGTGAACTTCTATCGCTGCACGATAGAGAGCATCCTGACCAACTGTGTCACAGTCTGGTACGGGAACTGTTCTGTTGCTGAGCGCAAGGCACTGCAGCGGGTGGTGAAAACAGCCCAGCGCATCACAGGGACTACACTTTCTGCCATTGAGGACATCCAGAAGAAACGCTGTTTGCGTCGAGCTCGCAGCATTCTCAAAGACTTCTCTCACCCTGCTCATAAACTGTTTACTCTCCTGCCTTCCGGTAGGCGCTTCCGGTGCCTCCGGACAAGAACCAGCAGACTAAGAAACAGCTTTTTTCTCAGAGCTGTTTCATTATTGAACTCTGCCCCCCACTGATTCCACTACCTCTCATACCTTTAACTCCAATGCTGCTATAACATTGTTTACATTGCACTACAGGGCTGCATGCATGACTGAACTGTACACACCAGCACTTCATGTTATCTGCTCTACTGGACTGTTTACACACACAGCATCATTTGCACTCTATACTGCTCACTTGCACACCAGGAATATTTAACTGAATGCTCATTTTCACTAATGGACCACTTCCATAACTGCACTAACCCATCTACTGCACTGTAATTCTATTAACTGCATCTACTCATCTATTGCACGGTAACTTCAATAACTGCATTAACTAATCTACTGCACGGTAACGATTAACTGCATCTACTCATCTATTGCACTGTAACTTCAATAACTGCATTAACTAATCTACTGCACTGTAATTCTATTAATGCAGTTTATAGGTTACAGAGCAATAGATGAGTAGATGCAGTTAACTCATCTTCTGGACTGCAAACTATTAACTGCATTAAATCGTATACTGCACCGTAACTTTAATAACTGCATTAACTTCAACTACTGCATTAACTCACCTATTGCACTGCAACTTTAATAGACAATGTCAATAATTTATGCATACCTAAGTCACTTGCACTATTTTAGTCTAAATTATTATCTGTTCATATCCACCTGTACATTAATGTTCATAGTATATAGCCATCTGTATATATTGTTCATAGTATATACCTACTGTCATATTTTCATAGAACATTCTTACTGCAAAATATTTTTATAGTCCATGCCCACTGTATTATATTCTCCCATATTGTATTCTGTATTTATTCTAACTGTATATCCTGCACTTGCTAACTGCACTTTTGGTTAGACCTAAACTACATTTCGTTACACTGTACTTGTATATGTATAATGACAATAAAGTTGAATCTAATCTAATCTAATCTAAAATGGACAGAATGTAGGGCTTTTAAGATACAGTATATTGCATAATGTACATGTGCCCCGCCCTCATCTTTTAAATGGGCCTGTATTTTGAAACTGACATTGCACCCGTGCCTTACGCACGTGGCGTGTATTTAACAATTTGGCAAAGACAACATCCATCTGGTGCTTGTTTATGTAGAAAAACTGATAAGAAATGCAAAACTTTTGAATCTGTGTGAATATGCCCTTTGTTTATAATTATACTGCAAAAAACGTTTTATTTTCAGTGATGAGCAGTTTTAGTACCTGTAGCACGACCTGCTGTTTAGATGACAAATTACTAATAATTATACAGCAAATTAAATTTGACCTTGACAAGTTATGATATACAGAACCATACGAGCAGTACATGAGGACATTTTATGCTTATAGAACAGGTGGTGATATGCAAGTCAGTGATTGAAGCGTTTGCTAGTAATGCGTTGAAATTTTAAATGTTTAAATCAAATCAGGTGTTACTGTAGTGTTGAAATACCTGAAGTCTAAGTTCATCAGTTCCAACATGTCTAGTGGTGCAGTGACCCATTAACTAAAAGAGTACAGAGATCACCCATCATGACTTCATCTTTGAACAAGGCACTTAACTCCAAAGTCCTGCTGGGTGGGCTGTAATGCAGTTATTCTAGAATGGTTTTGTGTCAGTTAAAGAACATAAATACCAATGGCTACTTCCGACCCACTCCCAATGTAGTTTGGGGCTTAGGCAAGACATTTAGAATCTTTTAATTTGTGTAAACGACACAATGTCACCAGCACGACTTTCAATACACAGAGCATGTTTGCATGAACATTTATAGACGGTTTCCTCTTAACAACAAAAACAAATGTTATTGGGAATTTTTTTTATGTACGTATAAACGTTCATGCGCAGTTTTGTGACCCCAACTTAACTCCCGGTACACATTCACAAACAACAAAGTGCCTGTAAATTACTTCTGATAACAATCAAAAGAAACTGAGAAGAACCGTGAATCGGCTAAACTTGCCTCTCCAATATTTTGAATTTAGACTCTGATACCAAGCTCAACCGCTAGATGTCAATGTACCATACTTATTTTTTAAATGGGACCAAACTACAGAACCCATTCAACAAATTATTTGATTGTAGCAACTATTGTATGGTAAAATAATAATAAAAATTAAATAATATATACATTTTATATTATTAGACACTCGCCAAACACAGAAGTTAACTGGGGGTCAGGCGTGCGTGTCTGATGAAACAGTCTATATTTATAACCTGATAACGAAAGAAGTCGTAAATATTTTAAGAGTTGGCTTACCAACACCTTACCTCACCCCAAACCCTAAAATCACAACTACATAAGGCAAATGTTGCTAAAAACACATGTTTCACGAGGTGGCAAAGCAATGATTAATGGCTACCCTAACCTCGCCCCTAAACCTAACGTCACAAGGGCAAAATCAAATCATAACAAAACATACAAATGAGATCGTAGGAAATAGGAATTCACACGAATGATCCACCTTGTAAAATAAGTATGAATTCCCACAAGATTGTGTTGATATATATTTATACATATGAAAGGTATTGCATATTAAAATACTTTAAATTGAAAGTCGTGCTCACTGACACGAAAAAGATTTGTGCTGACTGACACAGAAAAAGGTTAAATAGATTACAGTTTGTGACAATGTCACGAATTCCCTTGAGAATGTGTTGATACTTATACAGATTTAATTTGTATAAGCAAATTTGTATAAGCTATAGCGCTTGTATGAACAAGTAGGCCTATGTTCCTTGTTGAATACATACTAGTAATACTTGACATGTTGAAATCTGCTTTTTTAGCTTTCATGAGAACATATAACTTGTTTTCTGCTGTACATTTTCTTGAATGCATTTGTTTTACTTTTACTGCGATAGCAAAATGTCAAACAAAATGACAAATGCAAAGAAATAATAATGTATTTCTTAAGAGGATGTATGAAGTCAGTTGTGGTAGCAGGGTCCCCACACTGGTGTAGTTCCTCACATTAGTATAGACATGTTCCACGAAGTTTGACTAACAGAAAGTAGGCAAAGTCTTAATTAATTAATTTAATTAACATTAAAGATGTTAATCATTTACATTTAGTCATTTAGCAGACGCTTTTATCCAAAGCGACATACACAGAGTTCGGGGAGCAATTAGCAATATGTCATAAAAGAGCAATAGTACATTAGGTGCTAATACAGTTTCAACAAGAGCTAGACCACTACCTGTTGAGAGAAGAGGGTTAGTGTTTTTTTTTCATTTTTTTTTCATTTGTCTGTCAAGTATTCGCCGAAGAGGTGTGTTTTAAGTAGTTTTTTGAAGGTTGTGAGAGATGCGGTTGACCGGACCGCATTAGGAAGAATGTTCCACCAGGAAGGAGTTGTGAAGGAGAATGAGCGAGAAAGGGATTTAGTGCCCTTAAATCAGCCCTCTACATCACTTTTACTTGCTGTCTAGACTAATAGGGTTTTACAGTATGAATAGTATTTTTTTCCATTTTAAAGCAAAGTCCATACCAGTGAGGCTGGGCTCTAGACTGCGCATACATGGTTTTCGAGCCAGCGCAAGCATCTATTACAAGTAGGCCTACTCGCTTATGTGCGACCTGCAAATTTGGAATTTCTTCTAGCTATTTGATGTGGAAAGACGAGTAGAACACAAGCTCACAACCAGTGCAGGCTGAGTGTTAGTCAACTGCGCGCCAGTGCACGGGTCACCCATGTGACATTGATATTTCCCACTAGAGATGGGAAGTCCGGTTCTTTTCAGTGAATCGGTTCTTTCGGACAGTTCGTTTCAATGAACCGGTTCAACAAACGGTTCATCGGTTCATTTATGCACAAACGTAATGACGTCATTTGTTACGTACGACTTTTGTCGAGGGGAAACTAAATACAAGCAGCACACATTCAAAGAAAGTCAGTATAATCATAATTGAAAACATCGATTCAGTCGAATTTGGTAGAGAACCGGTTCAAAATAAATATTTGTTTACGAACCGGCAATCACTGTTTCCCGCTGCCGCGGACACGCGCAATTCAGTTTGTCATTGAGAAGCACAACTTGAGAGCATTATGAGTCGATGTTTGCTGTTCTGGAATTCTTGAGCCCCAGGAAGAACGATTTGATATATAAGACGTTTAAAACTAAAGACAGCAAGAACGAACTACAGGCGAATGCTCTTATTAAACAATGGGTTAAAGAAGCCGGTTCTGCCAGTCTTATGTTAATCTTGAGTAGGCCTACTTGTAGAGTATTATTGCGTTCTTCATATCGCTGAAAAGTGTTTAGTTTTCTCACATTTACAGAAGACAGGTACATCTGTACGATTATTTCTGAAGAAAGTGACCTCCCGGGGGCGTTTCAATGGGCGGAGCCAAAGACGAGTACACGCTGCTCAATTTTTGCTCAGTGACGTTTGATTATTTGTTGCTTGTCACCATCTTAAAATCTACAATATTGAATTGCAGGTTAGGCAATAAATGAAACCCAGCGTAGAATGTGAAAGCTATTTTAATTGTTAGTTGGTATACAGTTGGTAGACTGTATTGTAGGTATGATAACACAATTTCCAAACACCTCTAAACTCATAATGGATCACATTTCTAGACAGAGCTGAAAATTCCCTTTACGACGACACCTGAACCGATCGGCGGGATTCATCTAAGCTTTGGACACTGCTGAAAGATATGTGGACATAAATACATTGCTTTTATCTTGGTACTGACGAAATTTCATCGAAATCCATAGAGGAGAAAGTATTTTACTAAATCGCAGAAATTGGGTAGTCACATTTGTGGCGGGTAGATTAGCGATTG
Organism: Barbatula barbatula; assembly: GCF_947034865.1. Taxonomy (NCBI): domain Eukaryota; kingdom Metazoa; phylum Chordata; class Actinopteri; order Cypriniformes; family Nemacheilidae; genus Barbatula; species Barbatula barbatula. The sequence continues at coordinate 15,290,733 of NC_136772.1, forward strand.
TACTGCAGGCGTCGTTCTAAAAAAAAAAAACATCCTCTGTATTTAATAATAAGCCTTTTCGATCACATGACTTCTATTGTAGTTAATGTTTACTATTTTAATATATTCCCCGTTATTATAAATATCATAACTTTCGCAATCCTCAACTGATTTTCACAATTCAGGTGTCGTCGTAAAGGGAATTTTCAGCTCTGTCTAGAAATGTGATCGATTATGAGTTTAGGGGTGTTTGGAAATTTTGTTATCATACCTATTTAAAGTCTGAAATACGAAAAAAGTTGGTTACATACGTGTGAAATTTTAACATAGTAAATAAAACAGCCTGATCTCATGGGAATTCATAACTATTTTATAAGGTGGCTAACATGTAGAAATTCATCCAATGTGAATTGTACAAAAACGTTCGATTTTTTTTAAAAAGCTATACAGAAGCCCCTCCCCTAACCCCTAAACCTAACGCCACTGGCATGAAAACACGACAGCAAATCGTGCTAAAATGTACAAATGAGATTGTACGAAATCATATGAATTAGCCACCTCGTAAAAAAGTTTGGAATTGCTTTGAGATTGTTCAAATAAACCTTTCATCTCTTACAAACTGAAATATCAAATATCGTACAGTAGAATTTGTATTACTAATATAACATCCCCAAACTTAAAAAGCTATTTTTGAAACAAATAAACTTCTTATTTTCAGTCCTCTTATAGTGTAGTTTTGGCATGTTTTACCCAGGAGGCTGAGATGAGTCAGACCATGTTGATGTAGACATGTCTCGTGTTCTTGTCCTGTGGGGATACATTTGTTTTGTCTGACCCATGGCTTTACAGACAAGTAATTGGTCTCTAGATTATTTATTGTCATGCTGCAGTACATCTGGCAGGTCTCTTTGGCACACGATTTTTTCCTTTTACGTGCTAAGATGTTCAAGCAGCGTATTAGGAAATATTCAAACGGCATTCATTAACACTTTATATTCAGGACAGGGTTGTAAACCTAACAACTCTGACATTAGCAGAGATGGGTGTTTGTAACTAACAGCAAATCAAATTTACACATACATCTAGAGGAATATCTCATCATGTGATAAATTGTATTATTTGTTTATCTTTTTATCTATGGCTTCAGTATGGTTATTTATAGCTGAGATGGTGGTGACAATAGTAAATGACCAGTTAAAAACCAAGTTATTCATGGTTTCCAGTATAAGCATTGTTGTAGGATTTTAGATGATGATTTTGATTGATCTAAGACAAAATTATTCCTAAAACGTAGTTAGTGGTATAATAATTGCCTCGACCCGACCAACGTGATATGGATTTCTTATTGCTTTATTGTATTTGAAGGCATGTTTTATCGGTAATTGTTTGCATTACTGTTTCCTTTACCGAAATAAAACTGTTTCTATATCAATTCCAATACTAAACACTCGCATCCTGATAGCAAGACAGCCTTTGTGACTTTAGATGTATAGCAGAAATATCAAAGATTGCATGGCCCCCAGTAGTCAAATATTAAAGCGGTAACTGATGCTGCATTCATAACACACTTTCTAGGTCCGCCATCTCATTTTAAAGACCTCCGTTTTTGTTATTTTTTTCAACTGGTAAATAAAAGAAGGATGAATAAATTCAAGATGTTGTCATGCAGGGAAACATTCCTATTACTTGCTCCCCAGGTATCCATGGCAACCCTAATTCTGCAGGTACCGACCATTCGCGGCTGGTAATTGCTTCAAACGGATGCATACTTTTGCCAAATTAACCTTTATCAAAACCTTGAGACGTATTAATCTTCTGTTTTGTCTCCATTAGTGTGACTCCGCAAAGTCATTCTGATTTATGGAGGTGTCGGGCGGGTGGCTCCAGACATCATCTCATGAAACGGGCCCCTGAAAATGTCATCGTTTTATCCTCCTGGTTCCGGAACAAATGTCCCTCCGTGACAGCTCCTGAGCTATTGATGTGAGATCACTTTAGAATCCCCCTGACGTGGCGCCCGTTTTGTTTTATTTTCAGGACATTTGTTCCATTTTGAGTCAGGCTAAAAATATGTCTCATTGGAAATTAAACTGGTGAGATGTGCTTTATCAAAGAGATTGAGCTGGAGCGATATGTCTAACCCATCGCCATGTTTTATTTATTTTATTCACACTGTTTTTAGTTTTTGTCTTGTTGGTTATAAACCTAACCCAAAAACATTTTTGTTTTATAGTGACTTTGGGTATATACCTTACTCAGTCTATTAAAGGGATAGTTCTGTCATCATTTACTCACCCTGATGTCATTTCATACCTGTATAAATGACTTTGTTGTGATGAACACAGAGAAGGAAATTTGGAATGTTAGCAATTTTCACTTCTGGGACATCATTGACTACCATAGTAGGAAAAATAAAATGGATGTCAAAGGTGCCCCAGAATGGGTTGTTTTCCCAAAGTCTTGACAATATGTTGAAAATGTTTGACAGAACAAAAACATAAACAATATATATTTTTTACTATAGTAGTGAATGGTGTCCCCCAACTGAAAATTGCAAATGTTCTTCCAATTATCTTTTGTGTTCAACAAAACAAAGAAATTTACACAGATTTGAAACAACCTGAGGGTGACTATTTTGGGGTGAACTATCCCTTAAATTTTAAACTAGAGATGCACCGATATATCAGCCAATTATCTGTATTTCAGCAGATAAAACTATCTGCTGATTAGTTTAAAAACAACCTATGATTATGGCATTAATATCCTGTTAATCAAAATAGGACAGGAAAATGCAATGAATTTGTGCTCTGTGTACAAAAAAATGTTAGGAAACATAAACAGTATATACATAACATTCCGAAAGTTAAGAAATATTAATTTAATCTTCAGAATCTATTTTATGCCTGTTAATAAATATACTATACGTATTGGCAGATAGCACTCTGAACAATCGGTGTTGGTGGAGAACTTTAGTATTGGTGCGTCTCTGTTATAAACCTGAATATTGTTGCTGTCCTTCTGAAACCCTGTATGTCTAAATAAGCTGTACTTTAAAAAAATATTAAATACTGTGTTGTGTACTTAAAAAAACAGCGACAAACATAAAGGGTGAGTAATAATGATTTATGGCAAAAACAAAAAAACACAAAATATGGAGATACAAGGTTTCGGAAGGACATCATCGATATGTTGTTTACATTAAACTACAGACACATAAAAGTGAGACAATCTCAAATTCTATATTATCAGCTCAAAATTATCCACTTGGTTTAAAAAAATGCTTATCTATCGTTTTGCAAGTTTGAGCCCCTCTATAAATATACAGTATATTTACTTACTGCACAACCGTTACACTCACTTATATTATTCCACAAAGATAAATAGATTTTTACTTATGCCTGAAATTCACATTGTGTCTTTTACAGTGCAGAATAATTTAAACAACTCTTTGACACAAATACGATGGTGTCTTTGAAGAGGAGTAATTGAATAAAGTGCCTGTCCTTTGACTCGTAAAACAGCTGCTTCAGCGTTCTGTGCTGCTTTCTGCCATCACGGTACACAGGAAATCTCTAGAGAAAGCACTTCCTGTTACCACCAGTGCTGACAGTGTAAGCACCTCTGAGATTATCTGTATGTACAAGCCGTATGTGTCACGAGTCTCAGCTACTAATGCGGGTGTATCAAAACAACATTTTGTCAGCTTTTGATGAGCAATTACTAGTTCTGGGCACACTGCTTCATACCCCCATCTCTCTCTCTTTCTCTCTCTCTCTCTCTCTCTCTCGTAATTCTCTTGTATGTGCACTGGCCTTTATGCCCCTCACAGAATCCCTCTACAGCTGCTGTTTTAAATAAATTGCAACATTTTATGGTTGATTACACATTTGAAAATGAACAATTGCACATTGATATAAATTCCCAAGCACTTTGTTAATGAAAAACCCATTAAGCTGCATGATGTGAAGACATACATCATACCCACCACACTGCCCCCCATGTTTACAGCTTGGTTTCAATTTAACACACTGATCTAATTTTCCTCTCCGGTAATGTCTTTATGCTGATCCCCTTTTAGGACACATCTTCACAAATGCCTGGAACCAATTACAGATGTTTTATCAGCATTACCGGCCTCTCACAATAATCACGATCAAATCTCGGCAACATCACATTATGCCTTTTGTCCCAGATGTGCCATCATTACGAGAGGTCTGAGTTATCTCCCTCCCTCTCTCTTTGGTTTTGACCCCAGAGCTGTTTGTCAACCAGGAGTCGTCGAGAGACGACTTAATTTGCTGAAATGACTGGCTAATAGTGTTTAATGAGCTGTGATTCGGCATGATGGTGTATTCCGGAACTTGTTTGCCGAGAGAGGTGACATGACACCACCCGTTCGCAGTCGGAGGGCGCGTGTAATCGCCTGCCACTGAACGCGTGTGTTTGCGTGCGTGCATGTCTGATCCTGTCATTTTTGATAGAGGCTGACTTGCTGAGATCCCAGAATGCACTTGGAGATCATCCCAGCAGCTGCAGGAGACGTGTGGCTCACATCCCCAACCTAACATTTCCACGCTAAAGGGAAGGTTTTTAATGCGTGTCTGAGATGCCAGTCATGAACTCGAGCCACTGGGTGTGTTCCGAATGAGAGACACTGTGATGTTACTGGACCATAAAATGACATCTCAGCACTGCACAGTGATCCCTCTGACGAAATCGAATCCGGGTTTTTCATGAGTCTTGAAGTTTTTAGAGTTGCGTGCTTATACAATTTTGTAGTTTAATATTTTGTATAAAGATTTGCACAAATGAAGATATTTTTCTTTTTTTAAGAATGTTAATAACCAAACAACAGCAGGTGCAAATGAATGGTTACCAACATTCTTCAAAATATCTTCTTTTGTGTTCAGCAGAAAGAAAAAATAATACATGTTTGAAATGACATGAGGGTGACTAAATGATGACTGAATTTACATTTCTGAGTGAACTATCCCTTTAACAAGTATTTGCATAAAGCCCTTTTACACAGTCCAGTTAAATCCTGATAATTAATATTTAAATACTTTTGTGCAGAATATTCAGTTGCATCTGGAAATACATGACAGACAGAACAATACAGAAGAAATTCCTTGCAGATATTTAAAATTTTAGTTGCTTTAGCCTTATACCCGAGGTCATATTTAAATAAAAAATAACCAAAAACAAGTCATTATTTATTCACACTCATGTCAACCTGTATTGTATATGACTCTTTCTTTCTGTATAACACAAAAAACATATTTAGACAAATGAGAAGTTTTTCTCCATACAATGGATGTCCTGTAGCTCAGTAGTAAAAGCATGGCACTAGCAGTGCCAAGGTCATCTGTTCCATCCCAGGGATTGCACATACAAATGCATAGTATAATGCAATGTAAGTCGCTTTTGATAAATGCGTAAATGTAAGTCAATGGTGGCCAGGTTTATTTTGTTACCAACATTATAAAATGTTTTCCTTTTGAATTCTGCAATAGAAAATCATACAAGACATGAGGATGAGTAAATTATGAAACTATCTCTTTAATCACTGTAAATAAATAAACAATTCTACAACTGGCTCATAGTGCATAATTCAAGTGTTTTACACACAGGAAACAAATGACCTGGATGGCTGTAATATTTTAGGCTTTCCCCACTTCTGTCTGCCAAAGCTTTACCGTGCCTCGCGTAGTAAATAAATACAACTACAGAAATATCCAATGCGCACTGGAATTAATTAGCTAAAGCTTGACGATTCGTCCCTTTAATAAACAATTATCATAAATGATGATCATAACTGTGGTTACAACACACCAGAGTAAACACAGCTTGGGTAATAGACTAAAGCTTGGTTAATAGCAAAAAGTCTGATTCATTAACATCTGTGTCAAATTGATTCGGAAGAAATCATTAAGCTTACAGAAGTATCTTTCTGCTCCTAAAGATAATGTCTCGGGTTACTTGGCTGTAACCCTGTTCCCTGAAAAAGCGGGAACGAGATGCTGCGTCTCAAACGCTATTGGAGAACGGTTTTGTTCGACCGGTTGTGAAGCACGTGTGTCGAACACGGCAACATTTTTTGCTTTAAATAACCTCAGCAGGTGACGTGGCTAATTACATCAGCACCTGCAGAACTGGAGGTGTCTGGAGCCCCAAGGTTGTGTGGTATGTGTGCACAAGCCAAGAGAAGGCCTCAGACGTGACTTCAGGATGTAGACTCCAGGACGTGTGAGCCTGGAGTAGCATGGACATCCAGACTATAAAATCGGACAAATGTGTGCGGAGAGGACCAGCCCACCGCATCACACACTTGCTGCAAGTGGACAACCTTTTACTAAGGCTATAGAAGATGAAACCCCCCTTGTTGAATGAGCACTGACACCTAGAGGTGAAGCTTGACTGCGGGCCTCATAGGCCAGAGCAATAGCATCCCTCTCCAAATGTGACATTGTTTGCCTGGTCAGCCGGCCCTTTGTTGCGGCTCCCATAACATATGAAAAGCTGCTCCGATTTACACCACTGGCTAGTGCGAAGAATGTACTAGACACAGTAGGTATAGCCGTTCCTGCTCTGACGTCGTGAATGGCGGAGGACAGAAGGCCTCAAGAACAACCGGATGCATGGTGGAGAATGGAACTTTAGGCAGATAACTCGGGTGAGGATGCAGAATAATTAAATAAGGACGACGAGGTCGAGAGCGCCTGCAAATCTCCAATTCTCTTAAGAGAGGTGATTGCCATTAGAAAAAACATTTTTGAGGTCAGAAGCCTGATAGGTGCTGACTCCACAGGTTCAAAAGGGGCGCTAACCAGACCCTCGAGAACTATTGCTCGTTCCCATGACAGAACAGTCCGTCTAGAAGGCGGCATCAGCTGTCTCGCTCCACGAATAAAGCGGGCGACTAAAGGGGGTTTTCCCACGGACTCCCATCAATCAGGGCGTGGCAAGCCGAAATGTCAGCCACATAAACCCTGAGAGTACCAGGGCTTGTCCTTGAGGACAGTTTCTCTTGCAGAAACTCCAACACTGAAACAAACTGGCAGTGAATTGGGTCTGCATGGTGAACCATGCACCATCTGTCAAAAACGCTCCAACCAAGGGCGTAGCTCCTTCTAGTGCAGGGACTTAGTATAGTCTCTACTACTTCAAGCGGAAGCCCAGCACCTCTCAGCTGGTGTGCCAGGCATGGAGATTCCAAAGCTCCTTACTGTGATCGATAACTGCTGGAGAAAGTATTTCAGGGTCAGAAATACAGCCATCATTCCGCAATTGATGTGCCAATCGAGAAGATGACCTCTCCAGATCCCTTGGGCTGGACGGCCATTTAAGGCCGCTCCCCAACCTTTCAGGGATGCGTGTGTCGTTAGCATCTTGCGACACCCCTCCCTGGGGGGGCACACCCGAGTTGGCCTGAGGGACACGGTGGGCCGCTCCTCTGCCTCTTTGAGGGGGGACGCGATTCGCTACACTCTGCTTGACGACTTCACGCCTCTCCGTCACCTGCTGAGGTTATTTAAAGCAAAAAAAGTTAGCGTGTTTGACACACGTGCTTCACAACCGGTCGAACAAAGATGTTCTTACATAGCATTTGAAACGCAGCATCGAGAGTACCTTTTGATAGGGAATATGTACAGTACCTACTTCTATTAATAGGCCTCTGGTTGTTTTGCCTTTAAACTTGCATAACCCTTTAACCCAATAATGAATTGATGAAATGTGAGAAATAATCATTTTTTTGCCTCTCTCTCGTTCATTTATTTTTCACTCTTGGTTTATATCTTGATCTTGTTCCGAAGCAGATAATCCACACACAGACTGCTTTGGTAATATAGTGTAGTGGCAAACTACAGGAATGATCTGTGCAAAGTCTTTGATACCTCCACAACTTTTAATTCTTCTCTCATCTGTCTCTTTTTGCTTATTCAATGCCAAGTTAAAAACATCTTAAATATAAAAATCATGTAATATATGCACTACAGTGTCACGATACACTTTGTATTAGCAAGCTTTCTTCTTTGAGGACCGCCGGACCCACTTAAGAAGTGAATATTTTATGCGTTGTAATAATTATCTTACGTATTTGTCTTGGACCTGCTTGATGAACCTGCAAATTATTCTGTCTGCCTTTTAAAGGAATTTAATGGCGTGGAAAATGCAAATGCATCAATATTAATGAATGGTCTGGATTTTGAAAGCCAAGTCACTCCTTTGATGGTATTTCTTTATTGGGGTATCTCTTTAAAGTCACCAAAGTCTGAGAATTGATGCAAAATCAAAAAGAACACAAGGGCGAATATATTACAGTAGATAGGATGAAGATGTGTGTGCGCTGTTTTTTCAGGTCCACTTAAGGAATGAATATTTCATGTGTTCACAATTATCTTAATTGTCCACGGCTTGCTTTTAAATGGTTATTACCTTTAAAATAATTTAAAGACTTGAAAAATTCACATGCTTTTATAGCAATTGAATGAATGTTAAGAACTAAGCCAAACATGCCGTGGTACAGTACTTCCCCAGCCGCTGGGCATCAGAAAAGGACCAAGAGGACTCCCATCTCAGTCAGCACAACAATATCAAAATTACAAAGTGCACCTTAAAAAAAATGTTAGAGAAAGAGACGGATGTAGGGGCAGTGTTTCATAACTCCAGTTTCATCCCCTGTTTTAGCAAGGCTGTCTCCTGAACCATGACTCTACTAATGACACATATTGCTGCTGGATTTCGCCCTATAATTCCATCTGATGGACTGTAATGACGCTGAGAAAGTCCATCAGTGTCGTGCCTGGGTTATCTGTGTGGATCCTGTCTGCCAGTCTGTGCCATTATCGGCTGTCATTATTAACGGCGATGCACAGATGCACTGTGGCTGGGCTCCCACCCAGACGCTACACCTAGACTGAATTATACTGTCCGTGCTGCCTACACTACATCTGCACACCCGTCGTTGAGCTCAGATCACACAGACTGGGTGGAGGGGTGTCGAGCTTCGAGATTATTTGCATGCAAGGGAAAAAATCTATGTGTCCACAGAGCAAGTCCACTGGGAGAAGAGGGGGAAAGAGTCAGAGCGCAAATTAGGACGTAGTTGTTCTAAATCTGTATACATTTATTTGTTTTAATGAACACAGAGAAAGATATTTGGATGCTTGTAACCAAACACTTTTTGGCCACCATTGAATACCATAGTAGGAAAATTAACAATGGTAGTCGAGTTTCCCAGAACTGTTTGCTTTCCTAATGTAACAGTGCATCAACCACACAGGGCATCAGATCCACGTGCAAAGTGAAACATACAAGTGCTCAAGGACATCTTGTTTACTTGCTGCTAAAAAGCACTTAATATCTTTAAAAAAAATCAGGAAAACTACATCATGAAAACCAGTGTACTCCAACTCTAGGTAATTGCTAAAAACAATCAATCAGGTCAGAATTTGCTATTATATAAGCTCTTGCCAAGGTATCATGGACATGCATGAGTGGTCTTTGGGTGTACAGTCTAAGGCTGATAGCAGGGCAGTAACTGCACCATTTTTAGGGACAATTCACCTAAAAACGGACCCTTGTGTCATTCCAAACCTGTATGACTTTCTCTCTTCTGCAGAAAATAAAGAAGATATTTTGAAAAATAGTAGTAGCCAAACAACATTGGCTATCAGTGACTTCCAGTATGGAAACCAAACCACTGAGACATTTTTCAAATATTCAAATTCTCATGTGTTTCACGGAAAAATGAGTCACATACAGATTTTAAATAATTAGAGTGTGAATAATGCAGCATAATCCTCCAACCCATATGACATATCTATGTTGTTACAGAGGTTGTTATTTTTGTGTAAACTATCCCTTTAAATGTGTTTTGAGTTTTCTACCTTAAAGATTAGCCTTGCTGAGGTTTAATGCCAAAACATGCTTCATGCTTCCATTCTCAGCCCCAGAGCAACAGATTGGGCGCACGCAAGCCCATGTCGACGCACCTAAACCGTGACCCTTAAAGACACAAAAATGCCTGTAGTTGCTGTTAAAATAACACCTGCTCTTCGATTGTCAGGTCAAAGCTCTGACGGTGCAGTCTATGCCTGCGAGCCGCTGTCATTGGCTTGTTATGGTAGTAGATGTTAAGGTGCCTGCATGCTGTGTAATTGAATAATCTCTTGAGTGCAGCTGTGGCATGGATTTTATACAGTGATGTTATGAGGAAATCTGTGAAATTCACTGGAATGGATTTAAATATGGGCAAATAAATACACACCAAGAGGAGTATTAAACCGGAACAATTCTGGTGAGAATAACATGCAGAATCTCTATAATTATGGTCTACATAGTAAAATTTGATCAATTCAATGTTGTCTTAAACAATTGTAATAACATTTGATGAACACAAAATGAAATATATACCATAATTCCACAAATTACTTTATGATTTCACAAATCACATCTTTAAATCTTGGTTGTCTTGTTTCACCAGCTTCTTGGGTGGATCTTCGGATTTCACACAGAATAATTTATTTTCTGGTAATCATTTTGTTCAGCCCGTGGCTGCATACCATTCATCGTCTGGTGTTATTGGATTCCTCCTGCCTCCCCTGGAAGTGTAACGCAGACGTCCCATTTATGCACGCTGTCGTGCGAACATCTCAGATTGATATCTTACCACCAAAAAAATCACTCCCTCTGTTCATCGGTATTTGCTCTTTGCTCTGTCTTGCCATATCTAATCTCATCTCCACCAAAACAGATTTGTTTTCCCGGTCCTTGCCAGATTTGTTCCAGACGGTGATCTAGGGCACTGATCTTCGAGGCTTAGATGGTAGGTGTGGTAGATACGGATCTCAAACTGGTCTGCAGCATCATCTGCCCTCGGGAGACTCCGACTCTCATTCGGTGTAAATGTGGGTCTGTGCGAGCGTTCTGTAGTCAAAGGTTGTTTCAGACTCCCACGGAAACCGCAGGGGCTCGGGTCTCTCTGCCAAACAGATGGACTGGCAAACTTTCCTCTCTTGTTTCAACAAGACAAACTGTTTTAAACGGAAATTGAAACTTAATTATGCTTGTTTGCTGTAGCTGTATGAAACAAGCAGTTGTTTTATCTCAGACTTTTCATTACTCTTATGCCATATTTCCAGATTGGATGTTTGGGGGAGTGTGTTTGGTCAGTTGGCGTTTTGCTGTGTGATTGTGGGATGCATTAGATGGAATTAAATTGGACTTCAATTGAAAAAACCCTGACTTGTGTTCATATCTCCATCACGGCAGTAAAGATAATTGAATGTGCAGTTCATGGTCAGAATCCGCAGAGGTCCAAGCCATTTATGTGTCTGTTTATTGTGTGTGTCTGTTTTGGGACCCTGCAGTTTATTGTATGTGGTTGTTATCGTCTGTTCGCACAGCCTGCAAATTGTGCAGAAATCCCTCTGTGTTGATTTCACCAAATGTTGCGCCAGGATGTTTTCAGGTTAAATGAAAACGCATAGTTTTTCCGTACTGGTTTCCATGCACCTCTAGGATGCTGTATTAGACATTTATTACTCCATTATTACTTTCAGATTAGGAGCAAACTTGATAATTGTTTTTCCACACAAACAGACCAACAAAATGCCTTATCTGAAATGCTGGAAAATACACAATTATATTGGAATTATTCCTCAATCATCCTAATGCTGAAAATGCAAGCGGTAATTTTTGTGAGTAATTTGCATTAGAAAAATCTGATCCGGGTGAATCCTCCCAGTGAGTTAATGCCTTTTCTTTTCAGTGTCCCTTGGGTCTTTGGGGAAACCATTTGTGTGTCAGTTTTAAGACTCAGCATTTTTGTGTGCCCTATATTTTTTATTTAGATTTAGCACTTTTTCAATTCTTGGAGAGTTTGCTTGACCTTGATTTTCTTGTGATACAAACTGATGAATGTCTTAAATTAGTTTAGTCTCAATAGTTTGCAGAATTATGTGCAAATAATTCTGCACCGTGAATGATGAAAGACCTCACTTTGAAATAATAACTAGGGTTGGGTATTGCGACCAGTTTGGCAATTTGATTCTTATTTTAATGGTTTTGAGTAGCTATTATGATTCAATATCAATATAATATGATTTAGTTATCAATATTTCATAACTAAATTAGATTTGCCCAGAATATATATGCTGTCTATTGAAACCCTCCAAATTAGCTTTATTACTCAAATACACATTTTCAAAAAAGGTTCACTTAAAAATATTAAAAGTTTAGCTGTGTTTGTTTGTACCGCATTTCGGTGTTGAATGAAATATAAACGGTGGATATGACGCTGGATATGTAGATTGTTTGAAACTGATATGGCGTGATCTCAGCGCTCAAAGATGCCGGACCTGAACCGTGCATGAGGTAAGTCAAACTACAGGTGCTGGTCATTTAATTAGAATATCATCAAAAAGTTGATTTATTTCACTAATTCCATTCAAACAGTGAAACTTGTATATTATATTCATTCACCTTAGGAAAATCCCAAATTCAGTATCTCAGAAAATTAGAATATTGTGAAAAGGTAAAATATTGAAGACACATGGTGCCACAATCTAATCAGCTAAGTTACTCAAAACATCTGCAAAGCCTTTAAATGGTCTCTCGTCTAGTTCTGTAGGCTACACAATCATGGGGAAGACTGCTGACTTGACAGTTGTCCAAAAGACGACCATTGACACCTTGTACAAGGAGGGCAAGACACAAAAGGTCATTGCAAAAGAGGCTGGCTGTTCACAGAACTCTGTGTCCAAGCACATTAATAGAGAGGAGAAGGGAAGGAAAAGATGTGGTCGAAAAAAGTGTACAAGCAATAGTGATAACCGCACCCTAGAGAGGATTGTGGAACAAAACCCATTAACAAATGTGGGGGAGATTCACAAAGAGTGGACTGCAGCTGGAATCAGTGCTTCAAGAACCACTACGTACAGACATATGCAAGACATGGGTTTCAGCCGTCGCATTCCTTGTGTCAAGCCACTCTTGAACAACAGACAGCATCAGAAGCGTCTCGCCTGGGCTAAAGACAAAAAGGACTGGACTGCTGTTCTCTGATGAAAGTAAATTTTGCATTTCCTTTGGAAATCAGGGTCCCAGAGTCTGAAGGAAGAGAGGAGAGGCTCACCATTTTCTGAGATACTGAATTTGGGATTTTCCTTAGTTGTCAGTTATAATCATCAAAATGAAAAGAAATAAACATATGAAATATATCAGTCTGTGTGTAATGAATGAATATAATATAAAAGTTTCACTTTTTGAATGGAATTATTGAAATAAAACAACTTTTTGATGACATTCTAATTATATGACCAGCACCTGTAAGTCATATGTCTGTGTTTTGTAAAAATTGATCTAATTTTAAAAGCCATTCAAACCAGCAGAAGTTGCAAGGACAGCCACTGCATAGGCAGGGAGATACTGAAAGGTTATGAGTCCAGTTATACATTTTCATCCAGTAAATCAATTTACGTCCAGAACATTAATTTTCCAAAAATAAATAATGAATGCCATCGATGAATGTCAGTCTCTGATGTCTCTACTGAGGGACCCCAGGATTCTAATGGCTTTGATTGAAACAGCCGCTCAGTACAGGGAATAAAGACATCGCTTTTCTACATCGTACTGACTGGATTTTGCCAGTTTACCTCTGCTCAATAAGATTAAGTGCTATCTCATCATCTGTATGATTGCACCCAAATGTCAAATGTCTTTAACTCTAGATTAAGACGTAAGACCAGTGACACGAAGATGCTCTCCTTAGCAAACCGAGCATCTGCGCCAAGACCTCCTTGAGTTTTAAAGCAAACAAATCACAATAGATGCAGCTTTTACCTTAACATTTGTTTCCCAGACAGCAATAAGTAGTTTGTTGGTGTTTACATTGGCTTTCTGTAAAAGGCTAAGCATCCGCTTGACCCCCATGTCACCTTGAAATGTGTTTACATTGAAAGTGGGCGTCTCCTTTGGCAGTCATCACATCATTTACAGTCATCACTTCTTAATAAATGTCACTTTCTCATTAATTCCTTCCTAAGCAGTAGCCTGGCACTGCGTCTCATCTAACAGAATCAATCATTTATACACACTGAAAAGAGAAGAAAAGAAAAGGACACATTCTGGTGTTCCATCTGCACTGACGTACACTTTTTTCGTTTGTTTAGATTTAACAGGCATGTTATGTTACAAGCTTAAAATAGAGTGAAACTAAAAACCTGTTGTATTTCTATTTTGCACTGGGAAGGCTCGTCCCTCATTTTTGGTTAAAATCTTGTGTCACATAATATACCTTATGTGAAACAATAAAAACTGATCGACTGTTATAGTGTTGCACCAGACACATTTCTTAAAATCACAGGAAACTAGTCATGACACGCCTGGTTAGTACGCTGTGTTTATAGCTGCGAGAGTTATTTGAGCTGTTATTATATATGAAAAAGTGGAAAAACAGTAAGTAAGAGAAACCCAGAAAAAGTAAGAGGCAAAGCCAGTGATTTATTTGAGGTGCCAGACACTTAATAATTACTTAAATACACACACACATAGATCACGTTCACTGTATTTCTGTCGGAGACGGAGATGAAGGAAATGACACATGATTGATGGTAGGAAGCATAGGGCAGACCCCGAGGGGGGAGGGCAGAGCAAGGTCTTACTTATAAAAACATCAATCAAAGGCCTTCCGGCAGAGGCTGGAGACGGCCGTATGGCAGCTTCGTCAGGAAAGAGAAGGAAAGGTTTCACCGTGCCTGCTTTGCTTTCCTAATGAAGAAGTTCATCTGAGATGGTCTGCTATGTGTCAAGCACCACGTCAATAATGGATGATCCTGCCGTGGTCACCTTTCTGACTTCTGTAAGGATGGAATACATCTGTAAAACAAAGTTATACATGTTCTTACTTTGGTCTTTAGTTAAAGGTCTGGTGTATGAACTTTAGCGAATTGCAACCAACGGCTCACTCCAACCTTTCGAAGCACTCCGGTGGCTGACACAGGACTAAGATGTCTTTGCCAAACGTATTTATAGTAGATCAGTTTATCCATTTAGGGCTACTGTAAAAACAACATGGCGAATTAACTGCTTAAAATCAGTTACTTATGAGGTATGTGTTAGCTTAATAAGCTTGTAGGCGGATAGTAAGGTATATCACTATAGGCTTTAAAAGAGAAGGTCGGTAAATACAGAGGGCCATAACTACAGTATGTATTATGCAGTGGCTATAGAGGGAATGCACGTGTTGTCACTTTCCCACGTGAACACCCAAGAACGCGCCCTCTTGAGTGGTAAAACACTCTGCAAAATGAATGGTTACATTATCAGGAAAACAATTCCGCGCAACATTTGAGTGTCCAAGACACCCGATTCCTTTGTAAGGCGAGTCCAGCTGCTTGCATTTTCAGCAAATGATTGTTTGCTTTAGTCCCGGTTTCTTTGTTTCCCCTGTTGAAAGCAGCCATTTTCCTGAGTGTTTTACTACTCAAGGGAGCGTGTCTGTGTTCTGGGGCGTGTCCTGGCGTTTTCACGCCGTTTTCATATGGGAAAGTGACGTCAATACATACCCTCTATTTATTCAGCTTTTTCTCACAGTGATGAATGCGGCTGAAGATACTTCGGACTGTTTTAGGTGTTAGAGGATGATGCAGATGTTTATTTACAGGAGGACCATATGCAAAATTTGAGACTGATGTCATAAATATGTCGAACGCATTAGACAAGATTTCATGCTTTTTGCCTATTCCACATTATTCTAAGTTAATAAATAGTGTAAACATAAAGGGTGGGTAACAGTTTGCATACACATAAATATCAATGTGAATCTACGTCACTCCTTTGTACATCTTCCGTGTCATTTTGTTAATGGTTTCTGAATATGTATGACTTCACAAATCTCAGTCATGTTAAAAAGCTAGAAGCATTGCTGGCGTGTTAACAGCGATGATCACATTTAAAGTTAAAGGAAGCTTGCAATATGAATTCCTGGATAAACTGAAAAAATTCCCAGGGGCCCTTAACAAAGAAAGAATCTCCCCTTGAGTATGTTTGCTATTGTGATTTATTTAAGGAAAAAAGCACGCAGCAAGCAATTTATCTGAGAAATGGCCTCCTCTTTACAAACTGTGATTCTTTAAGCTAATTAGGTTACCTAGAGATAATGTCATCCACCTTTTTTTTATGAAGGTGATTTAAGATTCTGGATTTATGCTGTTTTGCTTGTGTAGAAAATAACTGAAGACAAATCCTGTTGTTTTTTCATTTGGCAGTTTTGCAGGTGTGCGAGAGGTGCGGGCACGAGGGGTTTGGAACGTGCAAATTAACATTCATGTTTTAATTAACTTAAAGTTAAAATGGCGTGAAATTGAATGTGATTGTTGCCTAAGTAAATATGCCTAATTAGGATATAAGGACTGCCAGTTAAATATTAGATAACCTCTCTTTAATTTGCAGGTGGGCATTGTCTCATCGAGAATGAGCTAAATTTGTGGTCTAAAATAAAACATTTGCACAGATTTTGTCATTTATGGGTTTCTTTAAACCCTGCTTTACGTGTGCATATTACTTTATGTGTACATAATTGTCAAATATTGTCAAATATGTTTGTAACAGAAGGTATATGTATGGGCAAATGTGCGCTCATGCTGACCAAATGCGATTTACACAGATCAAAAATAAATACCTTTTCTAAATCTTCAGCAGTGCACTTTAAATATTGTGAAACAGAAGCAGTGCGGCAAATCCAAATGGAGGAATTATAGATGGTGTAAAGAAGGTCGGAAATCTGTCATTGCGTGATGAATGTGCCTGTCAGATAAATGACGGTTTGATCATGTTCAGTGGCTCTGATTTCAATCTTACTGATTGCATCATTGCGTGTGGCTCGGATTTGGACGTAAGTACGGTTATGAGTGCGGACACTGTTTTTGGTGTTCAGGAAAACAATTGTTGTCATACAGTATTTGCAAGGTTTCCTGTTGGAAAAGAACTGAGAATCCCTGCAGTTTTACATTTGGCCAGCATCCAAGGCAATTAAATTATTATAAAATAATCTCACATTAGTCAGATGAACATGTTAGTGGCAGGATTAGCAGCAGGGTGGGAAAAGGTTCAAGATGAAGTGTGTCATTTTTTCGATTGTAAAATAATTTCTCCTCTCTCAGCGGTAATATGCAGAGGCAGCTACATGGAAGCCATTCATCTTGTAAGTTTATTTTCCCCAAAATTGTGTCTTTGGCACTACACTGCTCTCAACCAGGCTGATACAGCAACATGGGCTCAGTCATTTTCCAAGGCCCTTTTATATACATTAAAAAAATATACATTATATACATTAAAAAAATGTACATTAAAATATACATAAAAAATGTATTATGTGTTTTATATACATTTTTATTGATTTTGTGTTTTCCATTTTTTACAATATGGTAGTAATATATTTACTGTAGCTTCTTATCATTTCAAATCTGTATGACTTTTATCTGTTCTGTCTTGCAGAACACAAAATAAGATATTTTGAAAAATGTTGATGACCCATTATATTGTATGACCACAAAATAAATGCGAGTGTGGATGGGTTAAGCACAGTTACTAACATTCTTTAAAATATGTTCTTTCTTCGTCTGTGGAAGAAAGAAAGTCATACAGGTTTGAAATAACAAGAGGGTGAGTAAATGAGTAAATTATTAAACTAGTACTTAAATTACTGCCCACATAGTCATGGCATGTTACTATGCTATATATATTTAAAGTGCATATATACTGTACATAGTAAATACAATAAAGTAGCCTACTTTAAAACACTGTATATTTTAATGCAGCTCCTTTTAACCAACCGTGTTAAAAACATTCGGCCTGTATTAATTGTAACAGAAATTCCTCTATTCCCATACAGAAAGCGTATGATTATAAAAAAGCACCAAGCACTTTCGAAGAGCTTTAGTAAGTCCTTTCTGACATCCTCTAAACACAAGGCTGAGCGTAAGCAGCTATTTGTACGTGCTTATCTTTCCGAGCAGTCGCATTGTCTCCCTCACCGCATAATAAAAACTTTTGTGGAACTTCAAGTGTTTTTACATAAAAGGTATTTTTCACAAGCGCACAATCATTTGGTTCTTTGCATTGACGTTTATGATAGACATTATTTTGACAATGCTTTACTATTTTTCTTATCACGTTGAGAGTTATGATCATTGTAAATCGCATGAATGGCATAAATATAAAGAAATGCTGTGGTAGCAGGTTTCCGTTTTGGAAAAACATTAAGTTTGTTGGATTGCAGTAAAGGGTTTGGCCTCAGTTCAGCATTGGAGGACCTGACAGCCCCTTTAATGTAGCTTTTAAGTTTTGCTTCATAATGAACACCGTCTGCTGCTTTGGAAAACGGGCACAGCACAAACATTAAATAATGTAAAATGAAAGTTACGACAATCCTAACGGTGTGTTGCAGTGCTGTCGAGTAACTAATAGCACTGCAGCATTTGCCCCAAGCAACATGTTGAACACAACACAGTGTTATTGTGTATCGATGTTCCATGTGGTTTTATGTTCATGACTGTGTTTCCCTGTGCTGTATGTGGACACATACAACACACCTTGCTCTGTAGGGGCAGCCCTGGTAAACCAACTAAAAAGCCAGAGTTCCCAAAAGAAGAATGTGGTCAGAAACAGTATTGCTATTGTATGATTTAAAGATCTGGATGTGTTCATTTTTCATAAGTTATTAACAAGGTGCAAATCATTTAGGAGAAAAAAGTAACAGGGTTTATTTGTTTTGCAAATATAGACAAATTATCATTGAGGAACCTTTCCAGGGATTTGTTTTTAATTTCTCTTAATTCTCTAAATGTGTTATTTGTACTGAATCTGTCTTTACGATATGGGAATTCATAAGGGAAGTTTAAAGCTTAATATCCTCTAGCAACTTGTAAAATTATATTTTCAGTTATTTAGTTAGGTTTTAGACACTATTTGTATACATACAAATTGTGTCACTATTTATCAACCCTCATGTCATTCAAAACCCATATATGAGTCTTTCTTCTGTGAAACAAAAAAGAAGATATTTTGAGAAATCTCACAATGATTTTGTATCCATACAATGAAAGTCAATTGGGGGCAATGTTTGTTCCCTGTCTGACGGTCTCTCGACGCTGTGTCGACAGAAGAAGTATCTGAAAGAGCAAATTTCTCCAGTGCGGCATGTTCTGCTGTGCTCATGGGTGGTGAGAAGGGACACTACGTCTGCCTCAAGTGTCTGGGTCTCCAGCACGCTGAGTTGGCATTCGTGGATACGTCATGCCCGCACTAGGGGTGGATGGCAATCCAGACGTTTCGGCCACGAGTGGCTGTTTTCCTTAGGGAATCAGCCACCACCTCGCCTGCTTCCTGTTCCGTGACAGCAGGTGGACCTGTTCGCCTCCCTAGACAACACCCATTGCCCGCTATGGTACTCCCTGACTGAGGCCCCTCTTGGCATGGATGCCCTAGCCGACAGCTGGCCATGGTACAAGTGGAAGTATGCCTTCCCCCAGTGAAATGCGTGCCCGCTCGCATTGAGGGCACACTCCGGGTGTGGCCTCTTCATGGGCACTGGCTCAGGGGGCCTCTCTGAAAGACATTTGCAGAGCTGCATAATTCCTTCGCAAGGTTTTACAGCCTTCACGTGGAACCAGTGTCAGCCCGAGTCTTGCATGGTACCACCAGGTGAGACTGGTGGCAGGTGGTGTGTACGCCTGCGAAAGCGCCAGCCCCCCCTCCTTAGGTGGGTCAGTGCGCCATTCAGCCTCCCTTCTTCCCCCCCATTGGGCAAAGAATAGGCATTCCATCCATCACTAAGCACTCCTTTGGGTGGGCTGGGCGGAGCAACCCTGCCCCCTTAGGCCGGGTATTACCTGAGCATCTAGCGAGTAGCTCTAACTGGACCTAATGCATCCACATGTAGTAACCCTCCACAGGGCGGTTCCGGCTGACGTATCCACATGATATGGCTCCCATGATGGTGGCATGTGACCTCTCCTAGGTGGACCTCCTCCTATCGCGGCACTCCCTTACAGTCCGCACAGTCTCCCATGCGTTCTCCCTTATTGGCGAGACCATGTGGGTATCGCCACTTTAATTATCCTTGCGGTACGAAGTGGTCTCCATTCCCAGTGGCCCTTACGTTGCCGGGCAGCTACTCGCCGTTAGAGAAACTAGGCCTCCGCCCGTGGGCGTGGGACCCCATACCTCTCCACTGGAAGGTTACAATTTCGCGCTAGCGCTCATGTCTGACATGTCCAGGCCAGTCACATCGCTCCGCTAGAGATTGTGATGCGGCACAGTGCCTTTGTGTTTTCTTAGGAACCCTGGGTGTGGCCTCTTCATGGGCACTGGCTAAGGGGGCCTCTCTGACAGACATATGCAGAGCTGCATTATTCCTTCGCAAGGTTTTACAGCCTCCACGTGGAACAAGTGTCAGCCCGAGTCTTGCATGGTACCACCAGGTGAGACTGGAAGCAGGTGGTGTGTACGCCTGCGAAAGCGCCAGCCCCCCCTCCTTAGGTGGGTCAGTGCGCCATTCAGCCTCCCTTCTTCCCCCCCATTGGGCAAAGAATAGGCATTCCATCCATCACTTTTCTTAGGAACCCCATTCTGTCGACACAATGTCCAGAGAGCGACAGAAAGGGAACAACTCGGTTGCGTATGTAAGCTGATGGAGGGAACGAGACGTTGTGTCCTTCACGCCACAACGCTGGCATCCCACTTAGGTTTTGTGTGAGAAAGACATGGCTTTGTTTAGATTTTGACTTGCCATGTGCTTTCTCTTGTCCCATCGGTGTTCCCCGCCCTTTCTTTGTTCTGTGCTCGTTCGTTGCACTTGTTACCCTGTCCTAGAAGCCTTGTCCTGACAGATACGTTTAAGTATATTTAGTCTTTGTGAGTGTTCGTTCTAGTCTTAGTGTTTTATAGTAGAGCTCTTGTTGAGTGTTTAGTTTTTCAGTGTATTTTGTTTGTTATTGCGAACTCTGCTTTGTTACCCCCTCGTGGGTTTTTGTTTTCTGTTATTATTAAAGTCCGTTTGTTAACCCCTTCATCCCCGCTGCCTTGCAATTGGGTTCTTCCACCACGCCTTTCATGACACGTTTGGTTATCAGTTCTTCTAAATATCTTCTTTTGTGTTCTGCAGAGGAAAGAAAGTCATACAGTTTGCAAAGTAATTTGAAATTTTTATTGTTTGGTAAGCTATCCCTTTAGAATACCATTATAACACACATATATTGTGTTTGTGTTATCAACTAGGTCATTGTTCACTGTTTGTTTGAGACTGTGTTTGTCTGGAATCTATTTGAAATAAGAACATTTTATAGAATAAAATGTCTTGTTAAAAACATAATCAAACTTCAAAATGTTTTCCTGAATCACAATTCAGTTGTGAATCGTGCTAATTTTAAGGGATGCTGTAAAAAATAAGGACACAAGAGTTTGCGTTTAACATTTTATTCATTCATAGCTCAGATGTCAACAAAAGGCAGAAAAACTGAAGTGAAAATGTAGCTTTCATGCAGGAAATAGCTGCACATGCCATCAGGAGAAAGATTTGTGATGGCCTGTCTGGGTCAAAAGGCTTTCTGCTTAATGCATTTTTGGCATTCATCACACTTTTCAACACAACTCTGGACACACCAGAGTAAATGAAAGAGACATGAAATTGTATGATTAGTTTTGTTAGAGGCACACTTTAGTGGACATTTTGAAAAATGTTAAGGCTGTTCTTTTTTCACAATGGAAGTGAAAGGCTGAAAATTATGTCATTATTCACTCACTCGGTTGTCATTTCAAACATTTCTTCTGCAGAACACAAAATAAGACATTTTTAAGAATGTTGGTAACCGAACAGCCTCGGCCCAGATTCACTTTTATTGCATGGACACAAAGCCAATGCAAGTGAATGGGTGCCGGTTACCATAATTTTTTAAATATCTCATTTTATGTGCTGCAGAAGATAATAAGTCATACAGGTTTGAAATAACAGGAGGATGAGTCAGAATTTTCATCTTTGGGAGAGCAGAAAGAAAATCTATGTGTTTGGGTTTAATGGATTAATGGATAGGTGAACTATTTGTTGAATACCTTTTTGTCATCATAATTTTTCGTTTAAATATTTTTATTATGATTTATTTGTTTTTATCATGAGTTTTTAATATAATCAACACTATTCTCAACTAATATTTTCAGAAATGCTGAAGCTAGGTTATAAAAAAAACCACAGAACATTTTAGCTTATAACGATCTGAAAGAAATGAACACTTAATTTCTAATCTCTTTTATAAATAGAGAACTTTATACTTTTCCAAAAGAAATGCATTAGATTCTACCCCAGGGCCGGTACTAAAAATGTGTAGGCCCTATGCAACATTTATTTTGGAGGCCCCTCACTATACCCCCATCCCCTCCCCACTATTTAGGTCAAAGTAGGGGTTTACTAAATCTTATTTAGTCCATTTGATACAGACCAGTAGCATTTGAACAAATAAACTGAATAATATAGAAATGAAACACTGCTTCTTCACTCTTAAATAAACACACAGATTTAAAATAAATATACAAAACTTCATTAGTCAAGAGCAGTTCATGATTTTGTCTTTTGTTGTTTCATGAACATTGATGACAAAAACAGCAGCAGGTTTTATGTCTATACGCAAGGAATAATGTAAGGCAGCCGGTTGTTATTTGAGAATAAACAATGTGATCAGCACATGATGCGAAGTGGAGATATAGATCTGACTGTTTTCATTTAAGACAGACTGTTTTCGTGTGTTCTTGACACAACCTTGTATATCACAGTATATAATATGCGCATAAAGACAGAACAGAGAACTGGCATTTGTGCACGCACTTCGAGTGAGAAATCAATAGAAAGTTTAAATGGACAAGCGTTTTAAAACGTGTAAAAATAATAATCCATGTGATGACAAACAACGCCAAAGACTGTAAAAGAGATATGCGGTTACATGTGTTGCACACCTCGAGTTTGCATGTGAGGACTCAAGTAGCCTGCTGCGAATATACTTTCGAAACAGTATATTGTTGCAGTAGTTTGATATAATGTGTGTCGAAGTAAGCCTTTTATCTGGGAAAATATTAAATTAGCTCTATCTCCATAACAGAAACATCATTTCTGATTAGACTTTACAGGTTTCATAGCGCCCTGTGAATTGAAGTGAGATTCTTAATAAACTAAGTGAATACTGATATGACCACATAAAGAGGAGAGGCCTTTTTTATCTGCATAAATGCTTATCATAGTGCCGTCTGCCATTAGTATGTTTACAGAGTCTAAAATGAAAACGGTCTGCTGAAAAGGAGCATTGCTTCATTTCTGCTCCCCTGATAGCTTGCACACCTCAAAACTGATTGTAAGTTCAGCACGTGATGGGCCGGTTCAATCCATTTCCAATGACATATTGCAAGGAAAGAAATCAATTATTCTTTAAACAGACCGTGGTTTCAATAACTAGCGATCAATAAAGGACATATATTACAGAACAGTGGTTGTTTACCACTCTGAGAATCTCTTGTTTTTGATAAAGGCCAAATAAGTTTTATTGAAATTATATCTTGACTGTTATATGACACAAAGTACACTTCAAATATACTTGAATAATAAAGAAATCATTGTTGTAATTCACATTACCTGCTTTGTAACAAGATCCAATAGAAGGGAAGGAAGGAGACGGTAACCGGGGAATGTAAACTAACTTTTAATTAATAAAATCAAACGTAAATAAACACACACAAACCACAACATAAAATCCAGGCCTGGTCCTCTCTCACTGACGGTCCGCTCGTCCTCTTATATGCTCCACAATCTCCTCCATGATACGAGGCCTTGCATCCTGGCTCTCGTCCCGCCTACCTCACTACATGCTTATTTACAGGTATATCCTAATAGAGATGGGAAGGTGACATGACATGTAATTACTGGTTCCCCTTCAGTCGGTCTCTCAACGTTGTGAGAGACTGACTGGGGTTTGATCTTGAGATAATAAAAAAAACACGGCAATGGGCTTGGCGAATGGCACGAGGCATGAGGAGCTTACTAGTCCTGGAGTGCAGCCTTCGGGGAGCATTCCAGGATAGCAGGCTCTGTAGCTGTGACTTCCCACGAGGGCGGGGTGGCCCAAGCCTACGTCGACTTCCCCCGGGTGGAGCATGCGGTCGCGAGGCACTTGTACTCTCAGATGGCGGCCACCTGGGGGGGGTCGACCTGGGCTTCCGTCCAACGCTTGTATGCTCTTTTCAACACGGTTCGGGGGCTTCCAATGCTGAGGGACAGGCCACTTTCACTCTCCATGCTAGGGCGGTCCTCTGGGTCTTTCGGGTTAAAACCATGAAGGACCTGGATGATGGGAGGTCTGACCCGACTCGCATGAGCGAGTTATACACTGCCATTGGCCTCGCGCTCACCTCGGGTCCCCCCTGTGCGAGGTGACCATACTGTCTGCCACTGAACTAGCCTCCCCAGGTGTGGTAAAGCATATCGTCCCTCTGGTCCCGCTGTCGCGGTTCTTGGGCGCCCAAGTTTCGGGGAATTCTTTCACCGTGCGAGGAGAGAGTGCCCCCGTGTGTGTTCAGCATTTTGTTAACATGGTAAATCATCCCTGCAACTTTGATTTATGAAGATGTGTGACTTGTGTTGACTAAGATGCACTAATAATACCTTTAGTTTCTGTTTTAGTAAGGCGTTAACGTCCGCACACATCACAATTTTCTTGTGTAGCATTTTTTTCCTGTGAGAAAAGCAATTTCTTTAATAAGGTCCAACGTTTTTGCTTGCTCGTCATGTTTTTATGTCTGTGGTTTATTTAATGCAGGTACTTTCTCACATCATCTTGCCTGAAGAAGAAGATGTCATATTTGATATTGTGAAGACGCAGGTTTCGGTCATGTGCATCAGCAGAAGACATGGCTATGCAGATTTGAGGTTTGGCACGTTGCAGGAAAACCGCTGGCGAATATAATGTGAAGTCGGCTCTTTGGGTCAGCGCCGAGGCAAGTGAGAAGATTGGAGACGCATTTTCAGACAGATACAGTCAGAGCGCAGATGAAACGTGGCAAGCCACGGTTGATTGTTTCCACCTGTATCCACAGTCTCTTAAGCGTGACAGTACACAAAATACATTTTCATTATGTACCAGTCAATTTTGACGGCAACGTGTATTCCTTAAGACGGACGTTTCCTTCACTTTGCTGAAGATTTGTATTTGTTTGTACATGAACATGAGAAATAGGTTTTCTTTCTGCCTTCATTCGCGTTAGGCTTTCACAGGTGCGCGTTTGATGATAAAATTGCATGAGGGGAATTTTTTTTCAGGAATACGTGCACCTCTGGGTTGCGGGGAAATGCAGTGGCAGAGAAATTACACTCTCCTTTCAGCACACGGCTTTTATATACAATCTCTTGCCTGAGAGAAAACATAGCTGCGCATGTGGTCCTGTTTTTAAAAAGAAGCCTCGCATCTTCCCAAACATCGCACAGATAACGGCATACAACGTGCATTTGCTAAATTGTGTAAAAACAAAAAGTACTTTTACCAGTGAGTGTAAAGCAAATGATTACACTGCAGCTCAGATAAAGGGGATTTCAGTCACATATTTTCCTCCTAACAGCTTCCTGCTTTGTGTTTGTAATGTATGCCTTTCTATCTAGCTGTATGACCTGTCAATCAAAGTGAGAGACAGGCCTTTGATTAGATTTGAAATGCAAAACAGTCCGAAAATGTGTCTGATGAGCAAGCGCCTTTGCCTTTTCTCGCCTAGACCTTCTTGTATCCACAGCGATTTATTAGAGCTTCCTTGAAACTCACCTTTCCCCATAAATACGTGTGTGATGGGGAGGAAACCCTGCCTTCCCTCACTCTTCCAATTAAAATGCAGTCGGTAATGCAATTAATTACCCCATCCAAATGAGCTCGGCCGTGCAGGGGGCTTCTGTCTCTCTCCGGTGCTATGTTAAATGAGACAAGAGGAGATCAACTTTTCTGCTTTGATCAAATGATCTGTCCTGAAGCTGAGTGGAAGGAGAACTTGAGAGGCTTAGAGAGAGAGAGAGAGAGAGAGAGAGAAATGCAGCAGGTGTGGATGTGTTTGCTGATGCTGCTGGACCTGAGCTAGTAAACTGCTTCGAAAGCAGCAGGTTGACAGAGGAAAGAGGACGGGACGCAAACGAGTGAGAGAATCTGATCGGCTGTGGAACTGTTATGGCGACAATCCTATAAATCAGAGTTAATGGGGCAGGCTGTAAAATAATCTATATGCCATAGACCTGGGGGATTTACCTGATGTTCACCCAATTAAAGCATTTCTCGGATTTCGTAGGCTCTTCATTTGCAAATGAAGAAAGGGTAATGTATTGCCGTTGTTGTAGTCACAGGACAAAGGAGTTTATACTTTAAAGAGAGCAGCGTTGCTTTTTTATTTACATTTAAGACACAATACCTCATTTTCATATAAACAATAACAAAGACGTTATGCAGACATCAATATATAACGCTGTGCTAGTTTTTTTTTATATTTTAATGCAAATATCTTACCTATACCTTTAAGCACCGTTTTCTTGGCCATTTTAAATTATATGCTTTACTTAACCATTTCAGATTTTCTTGCTTAGAATGAAATCGGCTGTTCGTATTATTGTGCTAATAAAATGCATATAAGGAAATGTAAATTACATCTGCAATGATGAATCTTTTTGCATGGAAAAATTACCAGCGTATTTAATCTTAACATGAGCAGAAATGCGAACTAACAGAGGGGGAGACCCAATCACGGACGGACAGAACATTACAGGACTGTTTTTTGTCTCAGTCCAGCCCTGAAATGTCAATACCATGCCCATTTGTGATTATATTGTCAGTTTTTGTTAAATTTACTTTTAGTAATAATCTGAATGTACTGCGCTAGTAGCCTGACATGAATGGTGTGTGTCAAAGTACCTTAAAAGGGATGTGCAACAGGGTTTCATGCATTCTGACTTTTTTGCAATGTTAAACTTGCTGTCTTCGCATGCTTGAAAGGGTCGGAAAGTTTTTTACGTAATAACTTTTCTTAGTCCTTTATTGGGCAATTCATCCGGAAAAGCACACCCACAGCAAGGCGAAAGAAATAGCCCGCCCATGTGTCAACCGACGAGCGATAGGAAGACCGGCTTACCATCAGGATTGGCTGCGCTGTGTCAAGATTGGCTGCTCTAGGAGCCAGCAGCTGCAGCTCTTTATTCTTGTGATAGTGAGAGAAGTTGAGGTGTGTTTGTTTGTTCAAGGCATTTCAGTGATGGATGTTATATAAACGTTGGATATAACGCTGGATTTGGAGATTGTTTGGGTCGTTTAGATCCAATTGTCCCAGCGCTAAAAGATGTTGGACATGAACTGCACGCAGTAGTGTTTTGTTGGTACTGGATGTGCACATGCTTTAGTTCTGCCCGTCCCCCAGCACACATCGTTTGTTTCACGTTTCTATCATTTTGATTTGAGAGAGGTAAATGACAAATATTAACTACATTATATCCTGTATTTTTAAAAACATTTTTATGGATGAATTAATTTAAAAACCAAATTGTTGGTCGTCCACTGTTCTTATTAGTAACACCATGCAAGGGTTCAAATAAAAATGTTTCATGATTTTCAAATTTTCATGATACATAATGGCCTTTTCAACTTGCTACAGGAAAATACCTAGAATTGTTCGTAAGCCCTGATTAAGGAAAAAACCTGCACATGACAAAACCACTCATGCACTCGACAGACACTCTCAGAAAAAGCCACTAGTACACTGCAAACTCTTCAAGGACGCAGAGGCTCTGAGGCAGTTCTGTGAACTGTGATAATGGAGTATAAGTATGTAAATACTCTTTAAATACTCTGTACGTTCACACTCCACTGACAGACAGAGTGCACTTTAACTGCCGAACTATACAAAGCTCCTCTCTTTGTTGGAACTACGCCTCGTCCCACATTTGAACCTCACACCCGGAGCTCAGAGATGGTGGGCGTGGACCAAATGACCCAGCAGAGCGCTGTGATGCTTCTTTCTCAGGTGTGTGTTTGACTGCTGAGTTGCTTTAACAGGGACAGCTGGGAAAAGGTTAATCCTCTCTGAGAGGAAGCTGCTTCTTATCTGCACAGCTGCCATTACCACAAACCCAGCCAGCTCAATAGCGCTTGCTTTCATTATGTCTTATATGAGCTTCAAGCTGAGTAATAATACTGGTTGATGTATTGTTCTTATAAACACACTGCACTTCCTTTTAGATCAATTTAGTGACCTTTTTCGGTTCGAAGGTCGTGTTGAACAGTGGAAGGTTTGGTCGCACTGATTAGGGTGTCGAACATTTGAGCAGTTACATTATTTACTTTGATGACACTGGTTGTCGAAAATCTAATCTTGATACATTTGTTCTGCGGATTAACAAAGTTAATAAATTCAAATTTACAATTTTTAAAGTAGTATTTGCATTCTTTAATTTCAGAAGCGAAGGGACATTGTCATTTACAGTATAGGCCATAAGGAATGCACATATGGATACAATTGGAAGTTTGAAGGGCATAAGTGTCGATAACAAATGCACTGGTTCCCATAGTAACAGTGTAACACGCTTAGTTTTATTGGGTGTAATTCCAAGATGGAACCTCATGTTATAAAAGATATCACCAAGATGATTTGTTGTAGAAGAGTTTAAGCGGTTTGCTTTAGCGCTAGTAAAGTTAGGTTTACTTGTGGGGTCAGGGGAGAGGGTTCAGTAAAGGTTTTTTCTAATAATCATATTTTTTTTTACGATTCACATCATATACATTCATAGAAATTAACCATCTCGTGAAATAGTTCCTGTGAGGTCAGGTTGGTCAGTCAGTACTTAGGTCATTGGAAGATCAGTTATTGAAGAACATTGATATGGTGACCTTTATCCTTTCAATGCATCTAAATTACTTTACAAATTTGTTAAAGGGATAGCTCACTACAAAATGACAATTGACCTTTCGCTGAGCCCCACCCCCTTTAGATACTGTCGCTTGCACACGGAGTTCGCTAATGTCTTACAAGGGCTCTCAGTGAGAACGAGTTTTTTTCACACATTTTGCTCACACTTCTAGGTGGGGAGCATTCTAGTGGGACTTAAATATATAATGGATAGATATATAAAAGATTTTTTACGATAAATATGGTAGATAACAAGGTTAATTTGGAAGCAAGTGTTAACATATCACTCTCCAAGTAACGTTCTTCTTGAGCACATGAACATTTTAAGTTAATGAGAGTATGACAACCGTTTTCTTTGGGATTGGGATTGAACCAGGTTACTGCACCCACATTTTGAAATGTCTTGCTGAGGTTTAGCAAATGGAATTAAAATAAACTATTCCATACTCTCATGATACCTCGAATCAGTGTTACAAGTACCCCAGGCACATCGTTTTACCATTTTTGTATTGTAAACACTGTAAAAACTACATTTACATTCACATTTATTCATTTGGCAGACGCTTTTATCCAAAGCGACTTACAAGTAGTTTTTTACAGTGACACATTACTGCAGAGCAATCAGGGGTAAGGTGCCTTGCTCAAGGGCACTTCAGTCAGGACCTGCTGGCACTGAGTTTGAACCTGCAACCTTCTGATCACAAGCCCAACGTTCTAACCCCCAGGCCACAACTGACAACTGAACTATGATAGCTTCGGATTTTACAATGCTTCTCATTGGCGCTTAAACCTAAAGTTCTGGTCCCCTTGAACTGATACTCAGCTGCCATTGGTTTAACTGCGTTTTAGGGTTAAGGGGTTAGCGATAGGTCAATTCTGTCATTAATTACTCACCCCTGAGTTTTTCCACAAGAGCATGCAACGTATGCATCTGGCGCAGATGCATCGGGCCACTGTTCTTCGTCAACATCACACGCATGCTCTCGTGGACGCGCTTTGGAGACTTAAGACACAAAGTTGAATAATTCATGACAAAAATCCCTTTATGTAATAAATATATGCATTCAATCCAACTAATGTAGACCCAGTAGTGATTTCTGTGGCATAAATGATGCATCTTTTTAGATAATGAATTGATGGTACCAATCGTAATGTTGCACACATTTATTGTTTTCTGTCTTTTGTCCTACTTATGAGCTTTTGAAAAGTTGGTGACTATGGAAAACATAACCGGACAATTTTATAGCAACATCATGGGATTTGTGTATAACATTGTTTTTTGTTGATGTTTTTGATGCTTGGTTTACTACAGTACATGTTACTGGTAAAGGAGTACAACGAGAGCCAAGCATGTGGATTTAAAGCCTTAAAGCTTATCATATAACCATAAAATCAACTGAAATATGGAAAACAAGCAACCACCTTTGCTGCAAGTTGGCTCAATTTAACAGTACATTATCGAACACACGGTGCATTAAGACAGTACGGTTCCCTCTGCAGTCCATTTAAAGGCTTTTCCAATGTCAAGTAATTATCCATAAGCCTTTATCTTTAATTCAGAGCAAGACATTGCTATTGAGTAGAATGAGCCTATCGGGCATTTATTTACAATGAATCTGCTAATGCTTTTCAATGTTATTATTTATTTTGTAAGTGCGTGTGCAAACATTTTAGTAAAGACAGACTTGAATGTGAATTCTGTACAGCGATCAGCCCTTGTTTGAATGGGTAAGGCTTTGTAAACATTTGTGCTGTTACTTTGATATACCACTTCACTACATTGTTCCACAGTGCTTCAAATAATTAAAAGTATTATGGTATATTATGGTCTCTAAATACACTATGCTCAATTACATGTTATTTAGATACTGATGTTCGTAATGCACTCCTAACCTTATGGATTTTGGTCAGTATAGAATATCGTACAAAAGATTCTCTCCATGTTTCTCTCACCTTCACAGTGGCAGGGTCAAGGGCTGTGGGTGTCAGAGAGATTTAATAGGAAATGTGGAAGACAGTGATGGTGAGATGATGACGCCCTAATGCTTTTCATGAGCACTGCGGCTTCATGCATATTTATGACTGGAAATATCTGTTTAACAACAGCCCTGCTTGCAAATACCTTATTTCGGGGGTAATGCTTGCTCCTCTTTCTTGCCAGGATTTTAGTGATGAGCTTAATACCCTTATATCACCTTGAAATGAAATCTTTGAGAAATATTTGTGGCTTTCATCTCCTGGCTTCTGCAAGGAACAAATAAACCTCAATGGCTTTTCATATAAATCCTTTGTGCTTTTTGTTGATGTCAGCGATATACATAAGCAGGATCGCCGCCTGACATGAGTAAATGTGGAGTAATTGGTTGAACAGATCGATTTGTGACGCTTCACTTGTATGTGTTAAATATTAATAGGCATCGTTTTCCATGGAACAGGCTCGGAATTTAAAGGGCAAGTCTCAAATGGTCAATAACATGATTAATAATGGCTTCTAATGCAGCCCCATCACCTTGTGAAGAGACACCTATCTGTCCGAATATCAGCTCTGTGATGCTTCATTTACTGCTAGTGGTTTTCACAAACCTGGAACACTAGATTATTTATTTGTGATTCTTTGTTTGAATGTTTTGAGATATTTAACGGGGTGTATGTACATGGGGCAATTATGTACTTCTGCTAAAATCTCAGCCAGCCAAACCACTTCCGCTCTCATTGCGCTGAGGTCATTTATCACTAGACGATAACAATACATTTGATAAGCATAAGCTTGAAGCCTTTCTCCTTTTGGTTGTCGATGTATAGTGTTCGGATAATAGAGTCACGTTGTTGACTGTAAGGTCATTGTTCCCTGTAGACGCTACATGCCGGATGTATCCGTAAACAGACAACGTTATCTCCTTTGGCATAATAGCAAAACCGTGACAACATCTTTGTTCTGTGTCAGCCACCGTAGTGCTTCGAAAGGGAGGGGGGAAGGGTTGAGTGAGCCGTTGGTTGCAATTCGCAACCTCACCGCTAGATGTCCCTAAATTTCAACAAGGTACTTATTAATCACGAGTTCACAAGTGGGAAATCTCTGATTCCATGTAGAGACAGCCTAAGTGCATTTATTGTTTCATTAATCTTACAATTTATCGCATTTTTGTTCACTAGACATCAGAATTTCGTTACATTCAGCTACATATCTATACATTCTTTTATTTCAGTTTTTAAACATTGTCGCCACAGGAGCTCACCAAGTTTTGCATACAGTCCCTGCAAGGTCAATAAAGCCCTCACTTCATTTATTTTCGCACCCAGCAGCGTCAGCAATCACATCAGGAGTGTAATGATGCTGCTTCTTGTATTCAGGCTGCTCACGGCACAACACGGACCGACACACTAGACTAAAGCTTTGACCTCCTCACCATGGTGGTATGACCTTGGGCTCCTGGAGATCCCCCTAAAGAGGAGCGCAGAGGTGTATTTAGTCAACCTTCACTGCACACAATCTACCTTATGCTTCATAAATCTTCTCTTCCTAAACCAGGTCTCCCGGCTAAGTGTATTTGATTTGTCAAATATTAAAATTAATTTAGGGTCGCACAGTAGAAGCATGAGGTGCCCCCTCCCACTCGTACAGGCTTCACCGCGGGGATGCAATCCGTTAAATACATTAAAAACCTAATCTGGGCACCATAGTGGGAATAAATCATTCTGCCAGCACTGGTTAAGGACTGCCTGATTATTCTACATTCTGACTCCATGCCAGGACATTATTTAAAGGCTGTGCCTAGGGAAATAGTCTCCAATGTGTTACTTATTGATAAGTAAACATTTGTGTTTTTATCAAACATTTCCACAGTCAGCATGAGACAACAGCCATAAAGATAACCTGACTTTGTGTGGTTTTAATGAAGTCAAAATCTTTTTTTGTGTGCAGTTTGTGTTCGAGTTCACTCTGCACTATTGACATTGTAGTTTAGACGCCACTGGCAGAATGGAGTTGCTCTAACCTTTTAATAATTATTTTGCTTGTTTTGTGTTGTTTTTGTTGAAATAAAAATGTGTAGCTACATTGCCTCAAGGATGCCATCAAAGAGAAGTTTTCAGTTGTGTGTTTGTTTATGTGAAATGTGTTTGTGTATCCACAGTTTTCAGTCATATGGCCCACCAGGGTGGGGGGATAGCAGTGGGAGCAGGTGAATGGTGTTGGGGGAACTCTCTGGCCACTCCAGAATCTTTGGCTTAATTCAACATTTCTGCATGCATAAACTGGCAATTCCAGTCCAGTGTCTGTCATATTCTAGCAGAAATGCTTTGACCTATTTGATCTGTTTTTAAACAAAACCTATGTAATATAATTTTGGAGTCGGCTGTTAATTATTTCCATGGATGTTCATGTATTTGTGTATAAAAATACAGAATCTCAGTTGATCTTTGTTTCACCTTTCCTCTGTCCTTCCTTTAAATTTAGAATGAGAAATTGTACACAGGAAAGAACAACATAATTTCTTTATTTTCCTCTGGTTTTCTTGTTTGTTACCTAAGGCTATGCTGAATGAGCTTTACCCAAGTCCCCTAATTTAATCTACCATTTATAGCCTTTGAGGTGCTGGAAAACAATAGCTGATATGTTCTGTTATTGGATAACAAAAAGGTAACCTAGGAAACCATACAGCTATTGTTGGTGCAAATTTGCCCTAAACCTATTACATGGCATCACCCATCACAGTATTGATGGGTAAACAGGATCAATAAAGCTGTAATCGAATTGAAAAGTACACATTTTCGGTGGTCCCTTTTTTTGACACTGGCACTTTAAAGAGCATTTGAAGTGATGAAGAGCATTTCGTGGATATTTGGGAAACAATTAAGAACAGGGCTTGGAGTGGTCATCACATAAATAATGTAAATTCGCTTGCAAATGCACCCTGCCAGTTGTGCTTGCTCTGCACAATCTGATCAGTTTCCCCCCTGGTCTCAGGTACACCCCAGAGTCCCATAAATTGACAGACAATGCAGAATTAATGGGCGACATTGGATGAAGTATAGTGCCTGTTATTAATAGCTTCAATCTAGAGTCTTTCAGTGAGGGGAGAGTCTGGATGCTGATTGATTAATAAGCATGTGACAAAATTGGCATTCCACTGTGTTCTTCATCTGTGCATATCATCATTTAACTTAAACAAAAAACACTTTACTTATTAACTTATCTAGAGTTTCTAATATTGTATTATATTCACATACAGGCATTTACCAGATGCTTTTATCCAAAGTGAGGAAAACAACATAGCAATTTGTCTTAGGTGGACAATAGTGCTGCAAAGTTACAAAGTTTTGATCATTTTTAGAGTCAATACCTAATAAAGAAAGAGAGAGAGAAATTGTTTTTTTAAGTGTTCAACGCGTGCCTAAATAGAAAGTTACTTTATGCTGTATTGCAGGGCTCTTCAATGGGCGGCCCGCGGGCCACATCCGGCCCGCAAATGATTTTTTTTGGCCCGCTTGATGCACTAAAAGTGTATTCAGTTTCATTTGGGTTGGCATGACATCACCGCACGAAAACACACGAAGCACTCTGATCTCACATAGCTCTCGCGGTACTCCATCAGCCAATCACAATGCTGGCGCGAAAATGCAAACGGCGCAGGTTCATTGACAGCTAGTGACAAGGGTTGACAGCGAAATCATGGCGATTGTAAAAAAGACAAAGGTAGACACAGAATATTTAAAAGCGAATGGACTTAACAGTTTTGTTTTATTTTGCCTGACCACCACAATGCAAAGCCAACGTGTTTATTATGCACAAGACCGTGGCGGTCTGCAAGAATGATAACTTGAAACGGCATTTCGGGGCATTGCGCAGAAATTTCAAATGCAGTTATCCGGAACATTCTGAAAGCCTGTAACCGCAGCATTCTTACGTGTGGCTTGGAACCTGGCAAAGGCCAAAAAACCGTTCACTGACGCCGAATTAATTAAAACCTGTGCAACTGACAACGTGACTTCTAAATCACGACGCGAAAATAAAGAAAATGGTAACGGAGCAGGTTCCATTATCTGATTGCACAGCAACAAGAAGAGTGGAGCCATTGGCGGGTGAGTGCCTGTCTAATCTGTTATAAGACATAAAGAAAGCAGAAGCCATATCACTCGCAATAGACTCGTCTCGCGAACTAACCGACATTGCACAGCGGTGTTTGTCCGATTTTTTTTATGGGAAGGATTTCCGCGAAGAGCTGCTTTGTTTGCTGCCGATGCATGGCCGCACAACCGGTGAAATACTTTTTAACGAACTAACGGAGTTCTTTAAAAATAATGAATTAGATTTGAGCAAAGTTGTTTCTGTCGTTACTGACGGGGCTCCCTCAATGGTTGGACATCAAAAAGGCCTGATAAGCACTAGCTTCATAAATCGGTGTTGAAAAATGAAAGAGACGATGGATGCAGTCACGAGGCTGGTAAACTTTATTCGCGAGAGCTCGAGTCTGCCACATCGTCGTTTCCGAGCTCGTCGTGTGCTGAAGAGAGTTTGTGAATATAATGTTACTGTTTTATCAAAATTGAGGAAATAAAACTAATAAAAAACATATTTATATTGTGATTTTTTTTAAAACAAATAAACAACTGTAAAAAAATAATAATAATAATAATGACAATAATAATAATAATAGCAGAACAAACATTGTAGTTATCCAATTATAGACGGTGGCCCTTGACTTGCTATTGTTAGTAGAATTTGGCCCTTGGTGAAAACTAATTGAGGAACCCTGCTGTATTGTGAATATATTTATGGTTGAAGTGCATTTCCACAATCCGCAATGAAATCTTGCACAAAGTCAGATTCTAACAACACTATTGCAATGAACTAAAGAAGTCTGATCTCGATAGCCAAGCAGGGTCGTGCCTGGTCAGTTCTTGGATGGGGGACACCCTGGGAATACCAGGTGCTGTAAGTTTTTCCAAATTGTCGCCTTTTAACCGCTTTCTCTATGTGGCGAACTCAGACGGACAGCTTTCACTTACGGCCAAACCACTCTAAGCAGGCCTGCTCTCCTCTGGTCTCGGAAGCCAAGCATAGTGGGGCATGGTCAGTACTTGGATGGGAGACTCCCTTGCAATACCAGGTGCTGTAAGCTTTTCGTCGCTTTCTGGCCACTTTCTTTATGTGGAAACACAGACGGACAACTTCTGCATAAAGCCACACCACCCTTTCCCGTCTGATCTCGTAATAATAATAATATTATTGCATTATCTCTATACGTATTTTATAAATATATTGTTACTCAATAAATAATTGTTTATCTTAACATTTAGTTTTTTTTATTTATTTTGGCCAATGAATCACACAAAATATGAGTGTAGGGCAACTTTTCCAGTGTAAGGATTCCTTTTGTGATTTGTTTACTGCATGTTTTTCCCGAAACACACACATGACTCATTAAAAGAATAGGGACAACCCTTTTAGACCATGCGCCTGGTGTGCCGACCATTTTTCCCGTCGTTAAACAAACAGAAGTGGATTCGCCTTGCACTTAGAATCCTTAAAATAGGGCACATAGAGTTTTGTAATCATTGTGGCCTTTAGGACAAAATTTTAAACAGGCACTGAATTATTTAAAATATAGTTCGACCCGTTTAATGTTAAAGGGGACCCAGCAGCATTTTCCAAGCCGTTTAAAGGGGGCGCTTCCAAGTTGCCAGAGCCTACTTCCATGTTGCCAGAGCTTTCTTCCAAGCCACCAGAGCCTTCTTCCAAGCTGCCAGAGGCTTCTTCCAAGCCACCAGAGCCTTCTTCCAAGCCGCCAGAGTCTTCTTCCAAGCCACCAGAGCCTTCTTCCAAGCCGCCAGAGTCTTCTTCCAAGCCACCAGAGCCTTCTTCTAAGGCCCTGCCGGTCCCTAGATTTTCCAAGGCTTCCAAGGCCTGCCGGTCCCCCCTTCCCTAGATTTCCCTAATTTTGGGGGGGCTCCCTCCGGCCGGAACTAGGCCTCACGAGCAGCTCGTCCAGCTTACAGAAGCAGACACTATTACTAACTGAAATCAATTCAAATGAACAGATCACTATTAATAGTGTAAATTCTGTCACAACCTTATATATAACCTTATATAAATATTTCTATTAACCCCCTATTTTTCCTTCTTTTTGAAGTCCAGAAGCTTCTAATGCTCTTTCATTGCTGTCTTGGCATGTTTTCTTATATAGCTGACCCTTTTGAGGCTGAAAAACAGGTGAGCTGTGACAGTATTCAGTCTTTTTAGGTGCACTGGTATGTCTAAGAGCCAAGCCAACTCCAAACTGGATCAGACACGTCAATTGAAAAATGTTTCCCCTCATTCAAAATCTCTTTAACTCAGTAGCAAATAGTGAAATTGGTAATAAAATCTTTTGTAATAAAAGCCAGCTTGGCATTAGATATCGTACTTGCCTATTTGTGCTATCTGTGTAACTGTCTCGTGCATTAATCACTGTCAGGTGTCTCACCGCACAGTCTCTCTCCACATCATAACTCCAACAACAGGGCTGCAGTCACGGAGGATTAGACCTCCAGCTAACGAAATGCGGTAATGTCTAATTTCTTCCCCAGAGAGCTGGTTCCACAGCGGGTTCTGTGACGGATGTCTCTGCCCTAGATCTCTGAGAGTGGGTCCCCTTTGATATCGGCTAACTCTTGGCTGAGCACTCAGCGTGATGAAACCATGGTCATTCCCACACTGTCGACTGACGTCTCATGAATTTTGTGATTAAATGAAATATCTTGACTTGCAGTTATGGTATACAGAACTTTTTTTTGGTGGGTGTGAATCAAGAAAACGAAAGGATTTTCTGTTTTTTTTCTTCTTAAAACTCAAGCTATAAATGAACAGGTGCAATGAAGCCCACTCTTAAAGTATTTGTTTGTCATCAGACCCGCGTTTAAAAATAAATATTTTGACCAGTGACGGCTCTGATGGTCCACAGTAATCAGATTGGTTGGTTTTCCAGTGTAGAACATGCGGCTTGAGAACGGTTTACTGTCCCTTGCCAAGTGGGAATAAAGCTGCATTGTTAACTTTGTTATTTCACAACATTCACAGGGGATTTTACAGTACACAAATTGATCTTGCCAAGCATGAGAACAATTTTGGCCCCTAAGCAGTTGGCCCTTTTTAATTTCTGCTTTTAATTGAGTAGTTTTATGTGATGGCACCAGAGAATACAATCAATTGTTCTATTAAGGTTAGTCAATAACAATACAAACAGATGATGGAATTTATTGTTGTGAGTTAAATGACAGTTTTAGCAACTCATGGACCACCTGGTAATAAAAACAATGAGCTTCGTTCATTTCAGTTAGAACCCACACTGTAGCAAAATTCGGCTAAACTTCACTTAAAAATGACAATTGATTGCTTCCTTAAAATTTACATATACATCAAAGTAATAAAAAGTAAATGAAAGTAAAGTACTGCCTAAGTTACAACCTTGTTAAAGTCATGGCACTTTTTGAAGTTACTTACTTACTTAAAAATAATTCACAACTTACAGATATGATTAAAACAATATTATATTTTGCAAACATAATAGTTGTTAATAGTTTGATTTCAGTTTTGTTTTAGTTTTATTAATATTTTGATTAGCTTAAATTCAGCGATTATTTTATGCCCTTTTGCAATATTATTACTAGTTTACTTTTTATATGACTATAACATAATATAATATAATAGTCTCAATTATTTTATTAATTTGTTTGTTTATATCTATATTTATTTAGTCATTTTAGTGGTTCAACTTAGTTTTTTACTGAGGCAACATTTCCTATTTTTCATATACTTAATAAAAAAGAATATTTAGGCTGATAGTTCATTTAGAAGACATTTTCAATACACTGTAAAAAACGTAAATTGTAAAAAATTGTATCTGTTCTCATCGGAATACATATCTTTGTATACTTTTGTACTTTGTATGAAGCACCACAAAATACGTACAGTCAGGTATTCCGGTGTTAGGATTTTTTTATTTAATCAGACGTTGTATTTTTGTGTACGTTTATTATTTTGTATGCACAATTTAGACATATTTGAGCATGTAACCAGATCCCGAACAGTTTGTATATTATAGAATGTAATTGGGAACAGACGGCTTCATATGCTGTTAATTCAAAAGGTGCAATTACTGTATTCCAAATGTATCGAGGCCAAAGAACAGACACAGAAGCGATCCCCTTCTCCGTCTGCCATAAAACTCTGATCTGTACTGGCTTCGCACAGTGACAGAATTCAAAATTTGCTGCCGGAACATCAGCTTTGACAATGTAATGGCATTGACTCTCTTGTGACTAGCTGCATCATTACGTCAGCTACGTTATGAAACTCATCCCGCTCTGATTGCGTCACATGCTACCCTTGAGCATACACTTCACTAAAACACGACTGGGTGCATTCCTGGAGTATCATTGTCAGCGATTAAATCCTGCTGCGCTCACACAACGATACTGAATGTCTTTATAACAAACACTTTGCGTTTATCGTCTTCTAAATACATATGTCAGACTTTTATTTCCTTGTTCCGTGTTTATGTGGTTGGGAAGTGGGTAGTTAGTTGAAGGTTATAAGTTGAAAGTAGGTGCGATAGGTATGATGGAGCCAGGTTACGCAGGGCTTTGTAAACATGCAGCAACATTTTGAATTTAATACGCTGTGTAACAGGAAGCCAGTGAACTAGGTAAACAGATTTACATGGGTGACACGAAACCCCTAAACCTAGTGTGTCTAAACACAATACACACACACAAAAACTCAACATCATACAGCTACGTAACAGAGGGGAAGACCATATAAAGAGCAATGCCATAGTCAATACGTGAGGTACCTTCTCATGAACCAAAGTAGCAGTGGTCCTTGTTGAGAGGGCGGAGGCGATTCATGTTATGGATGTGATAGTAAGCTGTCCGAGGAATCTTGTTAATGTGCGTTTCAAAAGACAGAGTACTGTTAGGGATAACCCCCAAGCTTTTAACCTGCATTAAAGGAGCAATTGTTGAACCATCAATGCGCATAGAGAAACCGCTGGATATAGACATATAATGTTTTGTACCTACAAGAAGTATCTTTGTTTTACTACTGTTAAGCTTAGGAACATTACTTGAAAACCAATCTTTAACTACAGACAGACAGTTAGAAAGAGAGGATGGTGGAAGTTCATAAGTGGGTTTTGAAGATAAATAAAGCTGAGACTGTAAATAAATAAAACTGTGATAATGGATACCATATTTCCCCAAAATGGTTCCAAGTGGCAATAAATAAATAATAAAGGACCCAGAACTGATCCCTGTGGGACACCTGTAGTAATATATGATGATTTCGATTTGAACTGGCCTAATTGAACTAATTTAGACGGCTGGAAAGATATGACGTGTGTAATGAAATGTCGGACGCAGCAGGATCCATTTGCAGCTTTATTTGGAACAATCAAACAGGCAAGGTAAATCGGGGAGAGACAGAACAACGGAGATAATCCCAGAGCCGAAGTGAGTCACAGGCAGGGGTTGAGACAGGCAGAGAGCAATTGGTGGTCGGTATAACAATCCGGGTCGAGGCAGGTAGCAGGAGAATCAGAAGTCGGTATAACAGTCCGAGTCGGGGCAGGTAGCAGAAGAATCAGAAGTCGAAGTACACATTCCAAGGTCCATAACAGAATAGCAAACTCAATGAATAAACCGCTCAGAAATTGTACGCCGGGGCAATGCAATACTTCAAAGAACTGAAGGTAAGCGGGGCTTATATGGATGGATGTAGATTAGCTGCAGGTGGGTATGCAATCAGTCCCAGGTGAATGGCATGATGGGATGTTGAGTTTGAATCGGTTAATATACTGGTGAGTTTGTCCTACAGTGATGGAGAGGAGGTGGAGAGGAAGCCTGCTCTGTAACAGAGCCCCCCCCCTGCGAGCAGCTCCTGAGGCGAGAAGACAACTGACGCCGGGGTCTTCCACGGGGTCGAGGAGCCGGATTCTCCGGGTGCTTCTGGTGAAATTCATCAGTAAGTGTGTGGTCTAGGATATCTCCAGCGTCGACGCATGATTGCTCCTCCGGACCGTACCCCTCCCAGTCAACCAGATATTGGAGGACGTTAACCCGGCGCCTGGAGTCCAGCAGTTCGTGCACACGAAACGCCTCCTCGCCGCCAACTAGAATGGGCAGGGGGTCTGGAGCCGCGACTTCCTCCAACTCTCCTCTCGGACCACCGGCAGGTTTCAGAAGCGATACATGGAATGTAGGAGAAATGCGATAGTCAGCAGGCAAATCCAATCGAAAAGACACAGGAGAAATTTGTCTCATAATTTGGAACGGGCCAACATTCCTGGGACTGAGTTTGCGGCAAGGGAGTCTGAGTTTTAGATTCTTGGTGGATAACCACACCCATTGATCTGCACGGTATTCCGGCCCCGGCCGACGATGGAGGTTAGCTGGTCGTTCTTGTCGTCTGACTGCGTGACGAAGGTGAATGTGAGCTTGGTCCTAGATCTCCCCGCTCTTGTGTAGCCATTCGGTGACTGATGGTAATTCTGTGGGTTCGCCTGACCAACGGAACAGGGGAGGTTGGAAGCCCAGAATACATTTGAAAGGGGTAATGCCTGTGGCGGGTTTAATTAGGGAGTTCTGGGCATATTCAGCCCAAAACAGGTATCTGCTCCACTCTGTTTGTTGTTTCTGACAGTAGTTCCGAAGGAAGCGGGTGATGTCCTGATTCAGGCGTTCTGTTTGCCCGTTAGACTGGGGATGATAACCGGAGGTGAGACTGATGTTGATATTAAGCTGTTTGAAGAATGCGGTCCAAATTCTGGAGGTAAATTGAGGCCCACGGTCCGAAACTATGTCTTCGGGCAGACCATAGAAGCGGAATACTTGGTTGCAAAGGAGTTCGGCAGTCTGAAGTGCGGTGGGGAGGTAGGAGTCCAGCAGGTAACCGTCTGGGTGATTTGGATGTGTTGCAGTTGGTACAGTCCTGAACGTGTTTGATGGTATCAGACCGTAACGTGGGCCACCAGAAGCGATTTTGAAGCAGATGAATGGTAGCGGTGATCCCGGGATGACCAGAGCTGGGTGTGGAGTGAACTTGAGTGAGAATGCGTGAACGAAGGTGGTCTGGAACAAAGAGCAGATTAGCTGGGCACTCTGGGGGTGGTCCTTCTTGACGGTTTGTTTGTTGGATCTCTGTGATGATATCCCATTGTACAGGAGCTACTAGGAGATTTGTTTGCAGGATGTTCTTGTGGTTTGGCGTTTGCGCGATCTCCTCCGTCTGATGTGAGTGCGGGTCGGCTTTGATGTTCTTGGTTCCTGGTCTATATGTTACGGTGAACTGAAATCTGGTGAAGAAAAGAGCCCATCTGGCTTGCCGGGGATTCAAACGTTTGGCCGAGCGGAGATATTCAAGATTCTTGTGGTCTGTGAGAATTATGAAAAGTTGTGTAGCCCCCTCCAACCAATGGCGCCATTCTTCCAGAGCTAATTTCATGGCAAGCAGTTCCCGATTGCCCACATCGTAGTTCCGTTCAGCTGGGGCGAGTTTGCGGGAGAAGAAAGCACACGGGAACATCTTTGCTGGATTACCATGTCGCTGGGATAATACTGCTCCCACCCCTGTGCTGGAGGCATCGACTTCTACTATGAACTGGCGTTCTGGGTCCGGATGATGCAGAATGGGTGCTGACGTGAAACGAATTTTCAAATCCTGGAATGCTTGGTGTGCTTCTTCCGACCATTTCAGCCGAGCAGTGTGACACTTGGTCATGGCGGTTAGTGGGGCGGCGATGACGCTGAAGTTTCTAATAAATCTCCTGTAGAAATTAGCAAAACCCAAGAATCATTGCATCTCCTTAACGGTTTGAGGTAATGGCCAGTCTAGAACCCCCTTGACCTTCTTCTCATCCATAGCTACCCCCTCCTGGCTGATGATGTATCCTAGGAATGCTAAGCTAGTTTGATGAAATTCACATTTCTCAGCCTTGGCATAGAGTTGGTATTGAATTAAACGTAGAACCAATCTGACCTGACGGATATGCTCTTCCATAGAATCTGAGTATATCAGTATGTCATCGATGTAGACAATCACCCATTCTAGCATCTAGCATGTCTCGGAACACGTCATTCATGAAGGACTGGAACACTGAAGGGCTGTTTGACAGGCCGAAAGGCATGACCAGGTATTCGTAGTGTCCAGTGGTGGTGGAAAAAGCCGTCTTCCACTCGTCTCCCTCACGAATGCGAATCAGGTTGTAAGCATTGCGTAGATCCAGTTTAGTGAATTATTTGGATTTACGGAGTTGTTCCAGTGCTGCAGGAACCAGAGGCAGTGGATATCGGAACTTCACAGTCTGATCATTCAGCCCTCGTCAATGCAGGGTCGCAACCCCCCGTCCTTCTTTACGAAGAAAAATCCGGCGGCTGGCGGGGAAGTTGACGGTCTGATGAAACCTTTGGTAAGCTCCTCCTCAATGTACTGTTTCATAGCTTCGGATTCTGGTCGAGACAGAGGAAAGATCCTTCCCCGCGGAGGAGAGGCTCCAGGAAGAAGGTCGATGGCGCAGTCGCTGGAGTGGAGTTCGGGGAGTCGTGATGCTTTGCTCTTACTGAAGGCCTCGATGAGATCTGCATACTCAGGCGGTACTTTGGGTTGCTCTGGATCTGGAGTGAAAGGATTTGGAGCTATTGGAGAAATGCGGGTGACTCTGGATAAGCAGCGTTCTTGGCAGGCAGGACCCCATTGGATGATTTGCCCCTCTCCAGGAGATGTGAGGGTTTCAGAATTTCAGAAATGCCAGTCGTGGATTTATTGATGGAGTTGCAGCGAGT
Organism: Barbatula barbatula; assembly: GCF_947034865.1. Classification (NCBI taxonomy): domain Eukaryota; kingdom Metazoa; phylum Chordata; class Actinopteri; order Cypriniformes; family Nemacheilidae; genus Barbatula; species Barbatula barbatula. The sequence continues at coordinate 15,334,491 of NC_136772.1, forward strand.
GGGACAAGCTGAGGTGCTGCTGGTGTTGCTGGTGGTGGCATGGCGGAGGTGCTGGCAGCATTCCCAATTGCCGTCCGGAGATCGTGTAACCCTTGTACAAGTTTTTCGGTCAGTGACGTCAGATGGCTTAACTGACGGTTAAACAGGCAAGGTAAATCGGGGACAGACAGAACAACGGAGATAATCCCAGAGCCGAAGTGAGTCACAGGCAGGGGTCGAGACAGGCAGAGAGCAATCGGTGGTCGGTATAACAATCCGGGTCGGTGGCAGGTAGCAGAAGAATCAGAAGTCGGTATAACAGTCCGAGTCAGGGCAGGTAGCAGAATAATCAGAAGTCGATGTACACAATCCAAGGTCGATAGTAGAATAGCAAACTCAATGAATAAACCGCTCAGAAATTGTACGCCGGGGCAATGCAATACTTCGCGAAGAACTGAAGGTAAGCGGGGCTTATATGGATTGAAGTAGATTAGCTGCAGGTGTGTATGCAATCAGTCCCAGGTGAATGGCATGATGGGATGTTGAGTTTGAATCGGTTAATATACTGGTGAGTTTGTCCTACAGTGATGGAGAGGAGGTGGATAGGAAGCCTGCTCTGTAACAACGTGAACCAAGCCAGAGGAGTACCAACAATTCCAGGGGACTGCAGTCTGTCTAAAATGCTGTCATGAGAAATAGTGTTGAACGCTGAAGTTACATCAAGAAGAATTAATATATATAAGAGTCCTGAGTCAGCCGCTACTTATATACTAAAAAGTCATTAGAAAACATGACAAGGGCAATCTCAGTACTATAATAGGACCGAAAACCTGATTGAAATGGTCCATAAAGATGTTTCACTGAAAGATAATAATTTACCTGAGAAGCAAAAATCTTTTCCAGAATTTTTCATAGAAATGTAAAATTAGAGATTGGACAGAAATTATCAAATATATTTGGGTATGCATCTGGCTTCTTGAGTATAGGAGATAGTATTGCAGTTTTTAATAAATAAGGAACAGTGCCAGAAATGATAGAAGAATGAATGATCTCTGTAATAAAAGGCAAATAAACTGACAGGCAGGCTTTAACCAATTTCAGTGAGAAGGGGGTCAATTGACAAGTAGTTGGTTTAGATTTCTGAATAACTGAAGTTTTCTCATCTACTGTTGGAAGTTTAAAAGTAGAAAGAGTACAGTCAAGTGTCTGAGTAAGACAGAAACAAAATGAGGAATAGGCTAAATCTGTAACTAACAAAAACAGATGATTTATTTCAATTTTTTGCATTACAGAAGGTCAAAAAAGCATCACACAAATCAAATGCAAGTGCAAATATGATGGTATAGAATCAGGAGGCTTTTAAATATTTTTTATAACAGAAAAAAGGGTTTTGCATTACCTTCACTAGACATGATTAACTGTGAATAATAGTCAGATTTAGCTGTAGAGATGGCAGTTTTGTAGTTTTTCACATGCTCAGAGTACATCTGTTTGTGGACAACGAGTCTGGTTCTAACCTACAGAGCTCCTGACGGCGACCTTGAGCTTTCAGCCTGCAAAACAGGGTGTACCAAGGGGCATAATTAACAAATGAAACAGTCCAGGATTTTAATGGTGGGTAGCTATCAAGAACTTATTGAAGCACATCATTACAATGGCATAAGAGTTCATCAAAAGTTGTTAGATTGTCTTTATTGGAGAGGGTAGCTAGTCCTTCCGTAAATGCCAATATATCAATGCTCTTAATTTTATGGAATTAAATGGTACCGCTTTGATTACAGTTGAATAACGTTTTGAAACAAGCTTTAAAGTATACCAACCGATGATCAGAAAAGGTCAGAAGCCGTGCATTTACAGTATGATGCATAATGCTGTAGCAGCAGACAAGATCAAGTGTATAGCCTTTCAAATGAGTAGAAAAATGTATACATTGTTGCCAAAAACAATCAAGAGGGGATAAAAAATATTATGTGTAAGTACTACTTTCATTGTTGACGTGTATATTAAAATCACCAAACACAATAACATTAGGAGACAAAGAACTGATAAAAGTTAAAAAGAGAGAAAGGTATTTTAAAAAGTCAGTATTGGCCTTATAGGTGGACGATTAACATTAACAAGAATAGACGGAACTGAGCCATTAATCTGTAAAACAATGGACTCAAATGAAGTGAATTCAGTCAAAATCGCACACGCAACACTTTCCACTTCTTGTTATGTCTGCAAGACCTCCACCGCGACCTGGTGCGCGGGGCTTGCAGGTGTAAACATATCCCGGAAGTGTAGACTGATTAAGATGAACAAAAGTCTCTGTTTAGCAAAAAAAGTCAGACTTCTGATCAGAGAGTATATTGTGAAGCCCAGGACCTTTGTTATAGAGTGTTCGCTGATTCCAAAGGAAAACATGTCACTTTGAGAGCCTGTAGCTGACCTGGTAGGGATCGCTAACACACTGTTTAAGCAGGTTTTTGATAGTATCGGCCCCTGTGTTGTAGAAATGATCAATACTTCTCTTCTAACTGGTGTGGTTCCTGACTTCTTTAAACATGCTATTGTTGAACCTTTTCTTAAAAAGCCCAGTTTAGACCCATTGCAACCTATTAATTATAGGCCTATATCTAAACTCCCTTTCATGGCTAAGATTTTAGAGAAAGTGGTAGCAGAGCAGCTTACTACTTTCTTAGAGATAAATGATATTTTTGACAAATATCAGTCAGGTTTTCGTAAAAAGCATTCTACGGAAACTGCACTAGTTAAAGTTTCAAGCGATATTTTGATGTCAGCAGATTCTGGGAAGCATACAGTGTTAGTTTTATTGGACCTTACATCTGCCTTTGACACTATTGACCACAATATCCTGATTAATAAACTTCAGGATCTATTAGGGATGTCTGGATCAGCGTTAAAATGGTTTACATCTTACCTTTCCGGTAGAAGTTTTAGTGTTTTTATAAACCAGATCATGTCAGATACTGCAGGCTTATCGAGTGGTGTTCCTCAGGGTTCTGTCCTGGGACCGATTCTGTTCCTTCTGTATATACTCCCTCTAGGACAGATAATTAGTCAGTTTAAAGATGTCTCTTATCACTTGTATGCAGATGACATTCAGTTATACTGTTCTTTTAAGCCTACTGAGTTATTTAAACTGTCATCTTTAATCAACTGTCTGAGTGGGATCAAGCAGTGGCTAAATGATAACTTTTTAATGTTGAACTCGGCTAAAACTGAAACTTTAATCATTGCCCCTGAGCAGAGCATCCCTCTGATAAAACAACATCTCGGTGACCTAGGCTCGTCTGTTCAGCCGAGTCTCAGGAGCTTAGGTGTTGTTTTTGATGCGGCCATGTCGTTGGAGAAACACTCGAAGCAACTCATTAGAAATTGTTTCTTTCAATTAAGAAACATCTCTAAGATAAGACCTTTAGTGTCAAAGGCAGAACTGGAGATGATAATTCATGCTTTTATTTCGTCTCGATTAGACTATTGTAATAGTCTCTTTATTTGCCTTAATAAGAAGGATCTTGGCCGTCTCCAGACTGTACAGAACTCCGCCGCTAGGCTTTTAACGCACACAAGTAAAAGGGCACATATCACTCCTGTCTTAGCTTCACTCCATTGGCTACCAGTGAAATTTAGAATACACTTTAAAATATTGGTTCTAACTTTTAGAGCCCTGCAAGGACAGGCGCCCGCATACATCTCTGACCTGATACAGCTGCATACACCCTCGTGTAGTTTGAGATCAACGGGTCAGAGACTTTTAGTTGCCCCCCGTACTCATTTTAAAACAAGAGGGGACCGTTCGTTTCAAGCTGTGGCACCCAGGTTGTGGAACGCCTTGCCTCCTTCCACAGGCTGTTTGGACTGTGTGGAAAATTTTAAAACCCAGTTAAAAACCCTTCTTTTTAAAGAGGCTTTTAACTAGACTGTAGGGTGGCTAGGCCGGTCTAATGTGTACTTCTGTCCTTTTGATTAGGCACTGTAATGTTTTTCATAAATGTTGCGTATTCTTCCTTTTGTTGTGAAGCACTTTGTGATTTTTATCTGTGAAATGTGCTATAGAAATAAAATTTACTTACTTACTTACTTACTTACTGTGGTCAACGGACCGTGATGTTTCCCTTATTGGACGAGATTTTGAAGGCCAGAATGTTCGTATTGTACTTGAATCATCAATGTTGCAGCTCCGTGGAGAATCCTGATGGGCATATTTACAGTGAGGTATGTAGATGGTATCCTTATTGGAGAGCAACACTGATGGTAACTCGTAGTGGCAAAAACGGAGTTGAAGAAGTTCCGGTGTCGAGTTTCGAAATGTCGAGGCTATATGTCCGATTGATGAAGGGCTGTGCCAGCGTTCGCCCCGGAAGTCATAACTTCTGTGTACAGTTGTACGTATTACCAGGTTGACATTTTTACATTTTTGAAATGCACGATGTAAAATAACATCAAAAATATTTTTTTCACTTTACAAAGAAATATATTTAACGTTTTTTTTCCTTGTTACTCTACACTGTAAAAAAATCCTGTAAAAAATTAAAAATAAATCTGGCAGCTGGGACATAATATTTTCTTGTAAAACTTTTTTTTCATACATTTTTTTATCGTATTTTAAAAAATACATTAAAATCTGTAAGATTTTTTTTTTGTTTTTTACAGTGCAGCTGCCGGAATATTACACTTTAACAGGTATTTTTTACAGTGCAGGTTTAGTTTTAATAAGCTATAATGAAATATGTGCAGTTTTAATTTTAATAAGCTGTAATAAAATACATTTGAAATAGGTTGTTTTTGGAACCTTAGGAATTCATCTTCTACTCAAGCTGTCTACCCTGTCATTATGTAGCCAATTTAAAGACCGTGTTCCTTAGAGAAGGGTCATCATGTGTTCAGGCACAACAGGTGTCTCATTCCATATGGCATGTGCTTCTGACTTATATATTTATTTTATTGTGATTGTCTGTTGTTTCTCTTTACAAATTGAGTTGTTCTGTGCTCTGTGTGCGCTCTTCAAGTGGCTGACAGCTTACTGCAGGGCCCTGGAGATGCCTTTCACATGATGAACAGAGAGAAGTTTTCTTCGTGTTGACAGTTGTTCTCTCCGGGTCAGTCTTCATTATGTGAGCTCCTCAGAGATGAAGATGTCTGCAGAGAGAGCTTCGAGGTTTGTTTAATAGTACAGATGATGATTTGATTGATGGTTTTAAAGTTGAGGTTCATTTCTCATAATCAAGCATGTAAATCTCAGAGCGACACTTTTGCTGTCAAATCATGAGCTGTATCATGTGCTTGTTTGGTCAGACTTCATCACAATTTAATTTGCTGCTTAAGGATAGACGTCCTTCATTTTGGAGATTCTAGCAAAACAAGTTTTACATTTTGCACCATCATTTTTCCTGTTTCATTTCCAAAAGTGTTAATGCAAATGTTGAGTGTCTCTGATTTAAGCTTATTAAGTTGAAGTTTAAGAGTTTGCCATAATAATGTTTGTGAATCAGTTCAAGTTTATGTGATTTAACACATAGTTTAGGTCTGTGTGTCTTTGCATTATTTATAGTAAAACATTGCTTATATTGCTGCATATCAGTGATGATTTGAATAAGAATTTTGTGTTCATTTAGTAAAAAGCAGGGTGGAAAACATGTTTTTAATTATGATCACAAAGACATGATGCTGAAAAATGTAAAGAAATGTCTTTATTTGTTCTTATTGCTGTTCAGGAAAAACAATGTCTCAATTATTCATGTAACTTATGATTTTCGTTATGTATGTATCCTGATTAAGAATATTTGGATAAACTTGCTCAAGCGGTCTCGGCTTAACCAAAAGCTCCTTGATCTTCAATGTCATTTTGAGTTTTATGGTATTGCTCAGACACTTCTCACCGATATAAAGTCTTACAATGTCATATAACAGCGTATAAAACAGCTTGACCTTTAATTGCAGAGAGATTCAAGACGAGAAATCATCCTTGTAGCTGCTGACATTTTTAAATACCGAGTGTCCCTCTGAATCTCTTTTTGTTGCAGTCACCGCACTGCCCGCTTTGACTCTTTCTGTCCGTTTGCACAGAACCGTACACAAAGGCGGTCTCGGGCGAGACCATATAAGCCAACAATGCTTTAGGGTTTTAGTGTCACCCGTGCGTGTGGAGGACAAAACCGTTACCCCAGGGCTCGTGACCAAACCTATCAGTCAGAGCGAAGATGGAAAGTGCAGATAAAGATGTTCTCCCCTGGCCCGCTGTTTGTGTTCCCTGGACAAAAAATCGATGGAAGTGGCTTCAGAGACTGTTTTACAGTCCGGGCACCTTTCCCCTTAAATGTTTGTCTGTTTTAGTCAATGACACTTCTCTGCAAACTATTACCCAGCGGGAATGAGGAACAAACGCGAAACAAATAAACCAGGCGGTGACCCATCTTGCCATTGTTTGTGCTTACAGATGGAATCCTGATAGCGTGGAAATTTTCTTTACGCCGTGTCAAAGAAAAATCTTTCACGGTCGAGATTCATGCCATTATACTACCGCCTCAGAGGAAATATTGCATTTCTATCCGGCTTGTTTTATCCTGATCTTTTTTCGCTTGCCCATCATCAGCTGAAGGCGGCTCGAGAAAGCCATTGCTTTCTTTGTGCCGTGAAAAAAGAGGATTTCCTGACCGCCCTGCATAAAAGGTTATTGCTGCCCGTGCAAACCTCAAATCTGACACGCCAAAATGTTGCTCATTCTGTTAATAAGAAGGATTTTACCTCTCCGAAACAGTAACACACATTATGATGTACTCATCATTTCTATAACAGTCTCATTTTTTTATGATAAAGATAATTCACACTTTATAGATACCCAGGGAAATTCTTCCAGAAGGGAGGCTTTTATGGTAGAGACGTGAACGAAATTACTGTTCCTCCGTATCTGTGAATGGCAATTGAAAAAAGGCTTGTTTTTATTCCAAACAAACAATGCATGTAATTGTTTGTTTGTTATACTGGCTCTAGCCGAAATGCTGCTGTTTCTGTGCTGTCACTGCAAGAGATAGGATGTTATGGCGGTGTAGGCATTGTTAACCTTTTACATCAGCGAGCCAAAATAGATTACAATTGGATGCAATAGTATTTTCGCTTTAGATTCTGACCTACAACCTAAAACGCTACTGGAGCTTTTAAGCTAATTATTTTCACATGTGGAACTCCCATAACAAAGCCTTGCGTTCCCAACAAAAGATCACATTTGTCAGTTCCCTGTTTGAGGGCGCCAATGAAAAAAAGAGTAGCCGAGTTTGAAGTTTAGTGAAGCAGACGTGCTACAGCTTCACCTGATTTTAAGCAGGACAGAAATAGAAAAGAAAGCAAACGCTTTCTCTTTGTAAATGTTGCTGTTTCCTCTTACCTTTGTGAACCCCATTGCTCGTCTCTCAAGGGAGTTTTCCAGTCATGGATGGGTGTATCTTCCCATTTATGCGTGTTAACCTGCCAGACTGGGAATGCTTATAAAGACACCTAACGCACCAAAGGTAACAGGTTGTCAATCATGGTTTTAATGTCAGTTTGAATAATAAGATTTTTTTCTTATTTGTTCTGAGAGCTTCTGAGTGCAAAACATCTGTATAGGTTGGGTTGTCTCATATTGAGGCTCTTAAATGTAAACAAGCTTCAGAAGACTGTGCTTATAATTTCTATATTTACACTTAGTCATTTAGCAGACACAATGCAAAGCGTCTTCCAGTTATTTTATATTTTCCTTCGTCTAAATTTCATTTATTTATTACTATTACATTTACATTTATTCATTTGGCAGCAGCGACTTACAAGTAGTTTTTTACAGTGACACATTACTGCAGAGCAATCAGGGGTAAGGTGCCTTGCTCAAGGGCACTTCAGTCATGACCTGCTGACACTGAGATTTGAACCGGCAACCTTCTGATCACAGGCCCAACGCTCTAACCCCCTATTAAAGGAACAGTTCACCCAAAAATAAAGAAAAGAATGCTTGTAACCAAACAGTTCTTTCAATGCTGATGTTATGTGTAAAAATATTTTGCTTTGATGCAAAAAATACAATGGATTATTATATAATAATATGTATGTTTTGTAAACTGTGTATATTGTACCTCTGTGTCTATAATGTTATTATTGTGTATAGTGTTATTATTGCAAACTGTATTTAATTTTATTTTATCTCCCAAAAATATCTCATATGTTACTGGTTTGTACGGTGACGTGAGATTTCAATTCTTCCACTGAAGACAGACTCCAGTCATTGCAGTGTGGACACGGTGCAAGGGGAAGCGGCCAAAAGCTGTTACCGTAAAGATTACTGACCCCATGTCACACTGTCTGTCTGGTGTGACTCAGAGCAGCAGATGAATAAACCTCTGTTGGTAAGAGGTTGTTCCTCGGCACGAGACGGGTTGATTGGTCATTCACAGGATCTCATGTTTCTGTCAGATCTGAGCAAGAAAAGACAGACTGGATAATACAGGCTGCTATTCTCTAGATATGGGATGCCAGTTCAAAAACAACTCCACAGTAAATAATCTAAATATAAAGTTATGATAACAGTGCCTACTACAGTACAGTTGTCAGGGTTCCCCTCTCTTTCTCCCCGTCCTCTGTTTTAATGTTACATTTCTTGTTTTGAAGTGTAAATGTTCTGCGGGCCACAAAGTGGGGTTACAGGGACATATATAGGCCAATATATACATATATATATATATATATATATATATATATATATATATATATTCAGGACATTGGTACTTTAATTCACCAAAGTGGCATTTACCAATGTATAGGTTATTTATAAAAATAACGTGAAACGTTATTATTACTATTCAACTGCTAGAGAGACGCACTACACAGGCGGGTTTCATTGCACATACAGCTATTCAAATGCTCTTTTTACGCACATTATGTGTATATTCTTGTTACAGACTCCTAAAAGACCACATAAGTAATGCGAAAAAAGTGTTCTCCACTAAAAAGAACACATATGAATTGATTGATGACAGCGTTCTTCACTTTCACTTTAAATCGCAGGTTTGGAACTTAAATAGTGCCCTTACCTACACAAACTATTAGAATACATTATCGGCACTATACCATCTTATTTCTAACGCATGCCATGCATATATACCTTTATTAATTAGTGCTAATCTCCCCATTTTTGTCGCCGCTACAAGAATGCGTTCTGCACCGTTTCCGCTTTTTCTTCTTTAGGGTTTTATTGGCGGTTGACAAACAACAAAATGGTGTATTACCACCCCCAACTAGTATAGAGTGTGGATCAAAATGACTTTCTTCTTTTTTATCACCGTTACCGCTTCCATCTGTTTGAAGCTTAAAGTGCACAAGAAAGACAACTCGCCTCATAACACTCCCTTGTGATTGGCCGAATATTAGTTCACTCAAATCTATGTAGCATGGCAGATAACATGGGCGACAATGTTGGTAGAGGTGTTTCGAAAAAGTGCGGGTGACAGAACCATTTTTATCTGAAAGTGGGGTGTACTCACGCCTATTTAGCGCAGATGCGTGACTTATGAACTTAAAACAAGTGCTTATGTAAATTTATAATTTTTTTTATTTTGTAATGCTGGTTTATTTGGTGACCCTAAAGTCTTGGTGCCCAAATTGCAATCCCCGCACCTGTCAGCGATCCCCTCATCATCGCAGTGCACTGCGAGTTCTGCCATTTTGGGCTGAAAACGACTCTGCTTTTTGCTGTCGGGATGGCAATATCAGCTGCTTTGTTAAAAAAACATTAAAGCTGAAATTCAACCTGAATGATGAAAATACATCATATTCTGTTATCGTTTATTCATCCTTGTGTCATTCAAAATGCCTTTCATATTGAACACAAAAGACCTTTTGAGTCCTAACATGAGCTCATTTGAGCTTGATGTTCAGCCGGTTTTACCCAATTCCTGTTTCTCACTACCCACAATCCTGTTGCAAGTTTCACCAATCAGAGAACTTCCTGTTACCATGGAAATGGCAATAGGTTGTGGTGAGTCTTCTGAGGCGTGATTCTGTATCTGTAAACAGTGTTGACTTTATGAAGGTACGCAGTCTTGCACTTTTCTTTCCAGAATTTTCATCTTGCTGATTTTTAAAACGCTCCTTTGCTTTAAATCAGATAAGATTATTCATCTCAGAGTCAGTTTATTTGGTTCATGGTTCAGAACTCTATTGAATCATTTTCAGAAATGCCTATAGAGAAAATTAATGACATACAATACTTAAAGCAACAAGGTTGCTAAAATGAAGCGGTCACTAATGTGCCCTATTTTACAATTTGATAATCTTAGTAGTGTAGTGTTTGTGTAGTAATAGTAGTTTAGACACAGAAAGATATTTGCAAGAATGCTTATAACAAAAAAACAATACAATGGTAGTCAGAAGTTCGCTTTCCTACATTCGCTAAAATATCATATTTTGTGTTCAACACAAGAAAGAAACTTTGTACAAATTTGAAAAAACTTGAAGGTTTGTAAATGATGACATTTTCATTTCATTACCTACTGTAAATCATACTTTCTCCTATTTTGGTAGATGTTAAAAGTGCTCATCTGAAGAAATGTCTTCTTTTGCAGTCTCAGTAATTAATCCTTTTATTTTTCTCTGTAATTCACATTGTGTTGTTGGACACAAATGGCTAGCAGACAGCAATGGACATGGCTGAACAGCATGACTGTATCGTCTTCCAACCTTTGCTCAAATCTGGTCCTCTCATAGATTGTCTCAGTTCAAACAGACTTCGTTCGGGGAGTTCTGGTGGACTGATTTGAAAATCTTAAGCATTAAAAGATCAAATTTATGCAAAAATACCCAGTAGAGACCATGTACATTCCTGTCCCTCCCTCCTGCTCGTATTGTCCGGAACTTGTCAAATATTTGCTGAGTCTCACGGCACACAGAGGCCCGTGGCATCACTGCCATTTCCAATGAGCCGACTCTCATTTTAAATGTTAATACACCCTCAGTAAATTATATGCTACAGCCTCTGTGAAAAGGCTCCTATATATCCTCTGAATATGCCAGAAGTTCCATGCAGGTTTACCTTGATCCCCAATTTGCCATTGAAATGAATGAAAATGCTCTCGATAATTGTCAACCCCTTGCACATCCTTTAACTCCATTTGGGGTCTGTATGCTTGATTTTATGTGGTAGATTTCACATAAGAAGTGTGGAACATTTCTTCTTGTTCTTTAACGTTAAAGGGTGTAATTTTCTTCACATACCTGCTTAATGCAGAGACAACTTCTAAACCCACTTGTAGGTTGATTTACCCAAACAATTTAGCAGGTTTGGTGGGTGGAACAATTTTTTTTGAATTTGTATTCTTCAGTAATGACACGCTTCAGTTTTTAAGAACTTTAGGTTAGGGGTGGATAGTGCCTGTTTTGCTTTGGCACAGAGATATGTGTTTTTGTCTATTGATGTACTGTAGAAACCAACATTTAGCACTCTGCATGTCTTCCAGGTGAATTCTTCCAGAAAGATTTCACTAGGGAGCCCATGTATTTCTCATTTTCAACTGAATACATGAGCCTATGACTACACATACTAGACCTAAAAGTCTTGATTTTAGTTTTATAGTGAAACAGACTATGATTTTATTGGATTGTAGCAGTATGAGTAACTCAGAACTAATTGGCATTCTTTTGGCCAATTGCGGCCATAGGCCACTCCTATAAATACAGGAAGTTGTCCTTTTGGCTGTCCTCTTGCTCGCTGGTGACGGAGGGTGTCATACTTCCGGGTCACTCGCTCCGTGTTTGGCTGCGGCTCTTCTACAGGTAGGGTAGCGGCTCTGCTGTCTGCGCTCATTTCACTGTTATCAACTGCCGTTATTTTATGCATTGACCGCTCGTAGATCTCCTGTTGGCATCCAGTCTCGTTCAACGCATTAAAAAGCGGAGGCTACGAAAAGCGTACGGTACTGTTTGTACCTTCCGAGCTGCCTCCTTCTGGGTGATTCAAAACGCTGTCATTGGTATGTAGGATACACGTTTGGGGATTTAATTGTTTGAGTTGGGGTTGAATTATTTCTTTTATAAATAATAGGAATCGGGCTGGTTCAACGGGAGAGTGACATCAGCCGCAGAGTAATTTCTCACTAGCTGCTGTTTTGCCTAGATTGCTGTTTGACTTAATGTGAATTGAAGATTGTATTAGCAACTCCGCTCGATCGCGGCACGTCTGTCGCACAGCTGCTTGTCTAACGCGGATTGTATTCGCAACTTCACTCCTCCACTTTATCGTGGAAACGCCTGTTTCTTGACGTGCAGGTTTTGAACATTTACTCAAGCGCTACTGTCTGCTGTCCGCCCGTTTTGCCATCACGGCCATTTGGTCGAATGCGAGCTTCAGTTTTTACGATGGCCTATTAACTTTGTGGAATCTCGCTGAAGGGGTTGGCTCTTTCTTTATAATTTGGTTAAATTGGTTCTTTGTTTCTTTATTTTGTTTCCAGCTTGGTTAATTTGGATTATGTTTTGTTTGTTTCTTTATTAGTGACTTTAGTTTACTTTTTATTATATACATTTTGTTTAAGTGGTATTTTGTTTTGTTTTCTTTAGCCAAGGTCTTATTTACCTCCACCCTATTTATTTAGTTTCTTTGTTTTGGAATTCATATATATTTTTCCTCTTACTGCCCGCTTTGAAGTATTGTTGGGCTGGCAGTTTTGGTGATGATTAAGATTATTTCAGTTTATTTATTTAAAAATTAGATTTATTTCTTTTTTGAGTGACTCCTTTTTGAAAGTTTGTCTGTTTCAGTCGCTGACAGCCGAAAGTGGTGGTGTTGGAGTCCGGGTGGTGGTGTTCCCTTTCTGTGTGCTGTGCTGTCGATCCCGTTTTCTTGCTGTATTTACAGTGTGTTTTCTAGTGTGTGTTCACGTGGGTGACTCTTCCTGGGACTCCTCCTTGCCTTCGTGACTCCTGTTTCCTCCACTGGAAGGCCTCAGTAGCGAGTGTAATGTCTTGTGGTCCACCCTCAAGTATTAATGTTTTCTAAATTATCTTTTTAAATGATTGGAATAAAGCTTGTTGCTCTTTTTAAACATTGAATTTCGTCTTTGGCTGAATTGTATGCGTACCTGTGTGTCTTTAAGTGAATCCGTATTAGGAAATTAACCAAAATTATTCTCTGGGTGAAACTCCCAGGGTGGCGTAGTCGGTGTATTGGGCAGGTTTGATATTAGACCATCACCTCCTCAGTTTTTGTCTGTTTCTACACTGCTCATGCCACAATCTGGCGTAGTCGGCAGGATACAATTTAAAGCCAAGACGTGTTCAATTTTGTCTCTTATTTTTCTTTATTTTTTTGTTATGGCCCTGGGTGTATTTTGATTTGGTGCTTGAGTGTTAACATTTTCTTTGTTCTGTGTTATAGGCAAAACAGCAGCTGGTGTTCTTTCTCCATCTTCCTATCTCCTAACGGTAGAGTTTCCCTTTATTGGGCAGGATAAGTATGGGGGAAGAGTTACAGGAGTTGAGGGACGTAATTGAGCAGTTGAGGGCAGATAATGAGCGTCTGCGCCTGGAACAGGCCGGGGCTGTTCCTGGACCTAGTTCTGCACCGCCTAATGTGTTACCTACTGCATTACCTGCGGCTAGAGCCCTTACTACTGAGAGACTTGTGTTTGTGCCCCGTGACCGAAAATGTCCAATGTTTAGGGGAAGATCAGGTATAGGGCTAACAGAATGGATTGAAGAGGTGCAAGCCTGCATGAGAGCGCGCCATTTGTCAACGTCCGATCAGGCATTTTTTTTGTTTGATCACCTGGAAGGGGAAGCTCACGATGAAGTAAAGTTTCGCCCTAGTGCCGAACGTATGGACCCAGCTAAGATAATTGATGTGTTACAGGAGCTTTACGGGTGTTGTGAGTCCTATGTAGCACTGCAAGAAGCGTTTTTCTCCCGCCGGCAGCAGGAGGGGGAGACCTTGCAAGAGTTCTCCCTAGCGCTGATGAGCCTTATGGCATCGGTAAGGCAGCGTGCTCCTAGTGATATACCAAATGCTGAAATTTTGCTACGCGATCAATTTGTTGAGCATGTACTTGATGGCGCCCTCCGTCGCGAGTTGAAACAGTGTGTGCGTAGACAGCCAGTCGCTACTTTGCTAGAGGTCAGGGCGGAGGCGATACGGTGGGAGCGAGAGGGTTTGCCAGGGGGTGCTAGGGGCCGGAGTCACTCTGTTCCTTCGGCCATTGGTTTTCAGTTTGGCGTTCAGAGTAATCCTCAGTCTGGTGTTAGCTCACACCAGGTGTCTGAGCTGAGTGAACTGCGAGAGATGCTAAAGCTCCAGCAAGGGCAGCTCAACCAGCTCACTCAAAGCATTGTCCGCTTGCAGAGTTCTAACCAGCATGGTCGTTCATCTTATAATGGCCCCATAATATGTAGGCGGTGCCAGCAGCCTGGCCATTTTGCCAGAGAATGCAAAGGAGAATGCGTTCCTGCTCGTGTACACCTCCCTTCGCATGTCCCTCTTAACAGGCAGTCTCGTCCTGCTCCGGCGTCGGAAAACTAGCACCCGCCGAATTGCAGAGCCACAGTTCGGGGGGGGCAGATACTGGTTCATTTGCCATTAATTACCTAGCGGAAACTTCAAAGCTTATGTCATCTTGCCCACATTTAGATGTGTGTATGGGGGGGGTTGAGGTTCCTTGCCTGGTAGATACCGGTTCAATGGTTTCTACAATTACAGAGAGTTTCTTTCTCCAGCAATTCGAGCCATGGGGTCAAGAGAGGCTTCAGTCGTGTCACTGGCTCCAGCTCAGGGCAGCCAATGGGTTGGCCATCCCGTATCTTGGCTACTTGGAGCTTGATATTGAGCTTTGTGGTAAATTATTGCAGCGGTGTGGGTTGCTGGTAGTTAAGGATCCCCCTGGTGGTGTGTCTTCTCAGGTTCCTGGTATTTTGGGGATGAATGTGATTCGTAGATGCTATAGAGAGCTTTTTAGTCGGCATGGCTTGGCCATGTTTGACTTACCTGTGGTTGCCAACAGTCCAGAATCTGTCGTGAAGGCATTGCAAGGGTGCCAGCAGGCTAGCACTCGTTCCTTTGATGCCACAGGTAATGTAAGGGTGCGAGGCAGAAAGACTTGCCGGATTCCTGGTGGTGTGATGAAAATAGTCACTACCACATGCTCAGCGCAATACTCTAACAATATTGTGTTGTTTGAACCCCTTAGCACTGGCCTACCAGCCGGACTTCTCACGTCTCCTGCTTTGGTTCGGGTGGTAAGGGGTACCGCCTACATCCCAGTGGTGAATGTGGGTACCATTGATGTGCTGCTTTATCCACGCACGGTTGTAGGTACATTGGACGAGGTTTGTTTTGTTAGTTTGCCTACAGGAGTCACCGAAGTGCCTTCAAGGGTGGCCACAGTGACATCTCAGATTGCTGCACCCACAGTACAAGATCAGATAAATGTCATAGACTTGTCGTCATTGTCTGTGGAAGAACAGGGTCCGGTCAAGTCCCTTCTTGGGAGATACAACTCTGTCTTCTCTGCTTATGATGGAGACCTTGGTTGTACTAACCTGATTAGCCATGACATCCCTCTTGTAGACGACGTTCCTGTCAGGCAACGCTACCGGCGTATTCCTCCGTCTGACTATGAGCTGGTTAAGGAGCACATTCACCAACTTCTTGAGGCACAGGTAATCAGGGAGAGTAGCAGTCCTTATGCCAGTCCGATTGTCCTTGTTAAGAAAAAGGATGGAACCCTAAGAATGTGTGTCGACTATAGGCAGCTTAACGGCAAAACCCGGAAAGACGCTTTCCCGCTTCCTCGTATCGAGGAATCCTTGGATGCACTCACAGGTGCTCGCTGGTTTTCCACTTTGGACCTGGCCAGTGGGTATAACCAGGTCCCTGTTACCGAGGCAGATCGGCCCAAGACTGCGTTTTGTACGCCCTTTGGGCTTTTTGAATGGAATCGCATGCCCTTTGGGCTTTGTAATGCCCCCGGCACCTTTCAGAGATTGATGCAACGGCTGTTTGGTGACCAACAAAACCAGTCCTTGTTGCTTTACCTTGATGACATTGTGGTTTTCTCTTCCACAATCCAGCAGCACTTGGAGAGGTTGGAAGTGGTGCTGGACCGTCTTCAACGGGAAAATCTAAAGGCGAAGCTCACCAAATGTGCCTTTTTCCAGAAGGAGGTGCGTTATTTGGGGCATGTGATTTCCAGTAAGGGTGTGGCAACAGACCCAAGCAAGGTAGAGGTGGTAGCCAACTGGCAGTCTCCTGCTACGGTTTCGGAGCTGCGGTCATTTCTTGGGTTCGCCAGTTATTACCGCCGCTTTGTGGAAGGTTTTGCGAAGTTGGCGGCCCCTCTACACAAGCTTGTGGCACATTTGGGGACCACCAAGACTAAGAGGAGGGCCGAACGAGCTGTCATTGAGAACTGGACAGAAGAGTGCTCTAGGAGCTTTGAAGCACTGAAAGCCAGGCTCACCAGTACTCCGGTGCTTGCGTATGCCGACTTCTCACTTCCGTTTATTTTGGAGGTGGATGCCAGTCATGGCGGCCTCGGGGCCGTGTTATCACAAGAACAACATGGTAAGGTTAGGCCTATAGCCTACGCTAGCCGGGGTTTAAGGCCCACAGAGCGTAACATGGTGAACTACAGCTCTATGAAATTAGAGTTTGTGGCACTTAAGTGGGCCATGACAGAGAAATTTCGGGAGTATCTGCTGGGGCATAAATGTGTGGTCTTTACTGACAATAATCCTCTTAGCCATTTGTCATCGGCTAAACTCGGTGCAACTGAGCAACGCTGGGCAGCCCAGCTTGCATCATTCGATTTTGAGGTAAAGTATCGCTCGGGCAGAAGTAACACGAATGCGGATGCATTATCCCGCCAGTATCCCCCTGCCCCAGCAGATATTGAAGCTATGCTTCCTTGTACATCACTCCCCAAGCCTCTGCAGCAGGTCCTTCGGGGGCCTGAAGCTAGTCAATCTGCTGTCATGGCCCTGCCTCATCTCACAACTTTTGATATCCGTACTCTCCAGCAGGCAGATCCGGTTATTCAGGAGATCTTAGTCTTTTGGAGGCGTGAGCAGCGTCCCAACTCTGAAGAGCGCCAAAGGGCGTCTCAGCCTGCTCTGGCATTACTTCGACAGTGGGACAGGCTGGTTGAGAGGAGTGGTGTCCTGCATCGCCAGGTGTTTCGCCCTGATGGCACGGAAGTAGTCTTGCAGGTGGTTGTGCCTGCTTCCCTTAAGAAAGAGGTGCTTACTAAGGTCCACCAAGAGCATGGCCATCAGGGTATAGAAAGGACGTTGGAGCTCCTACGCCAGCGCTGTTATTGGCCGGGTATGTCTGCAGATGTGTCCAAGTGGTGTCAGGCCTGTGAGAGGTGCCAAGTTGGCAAGGACTCTCAACGTCACAGTTCTAGTTTTATGGGGCACCTGTTGGCCTCACGGCCTAATGAGATCGTAGCCATTGACTATACGGTGTTAGAACCCACCCAGAGTGGGTTAGAAAATGTACTGGTCATGACTGATGTTTTTAGCAAATACACACTTGCTGTTCCTACCTGTGACCAACGGGCCCCCACTGTGGCCCAAGCTTTGGTGGTAGAGTGGTTCTCCAAGTTTGGTGTCCCTGCTCGTATCCACTCTGATCAGGGCAGTAACTTTGAGAGCTCCCTTATTCAACAGCTGTGTCGCCTTTATGGCATTGAAAAGTCTCGCACCACGCCATACCATCCGGCCGGAAATGGCCAGTGCGAAAGGTTTAATAGGACACTCCATAACTTGTTGCGCACTTTGCCAGTGTCTCGTAAGAGGGACTGGAGTTCCTGCTTGCCACAGGTCTTGTTCTCCTATAATACTACCCCCCATCAGGCAACTGGTGAGTCTCCATTTTTTTTAATGTTCGGACAAGAACCCAGACTACCAGTTGACTTCCTGTTAGGTAGGGTTCAGGAACCTGTGGGTGGAAATATCCATGAGTGGATTCAGGAGCACCAGACCCGCTTGCATTTGGCATTCGAAGGTGCTACAGAGAGGTTGCGGGTTGCCGCAGAGCGTCGTAAGATTAACCATGATCGGCGGGTGAGGGTTCTGCCCCTTAAATTGGGCCAGTTAGTGTGGTTACGTGATTTTACTGCACGGGGGCGTCATAAGCTCCGTGACCTTTACGGTCCTGTACAGTATAGGGTCCTCAAAGTGCCCAGGGAGGGAGGGTCTGTGTATACAATTGCACCAGTGGATGAACCTACCAAAGTCAGGCAGGTCAACCGTGCACTGTTGAAGGCTGTGGTTGAAGCTCACCCTTCAAGTGAGGCCGCCTTACCTTGTTCATCTCTTGCTGACCCTCCTCAGTCGGAGGATGAGTGGTCAGGGGATGATCTGTTTATGTCGAGGCATGAGGCACCTTTGGTAACCCCCACCCAAGTGTTTGTTACTCAAACCACCCCTCGGTTGCAGCTCTTACCAGCTGCTTTGGCACCTACTGGGCAAGCCCCGTTAGTGCCTATTTCTACCAGGGAACCAGAAGGACCCACTCCCTCTTCACCCCCTTTTCTTCCGGCTGTCCCAGCAGTTAGTGAAGTGGCAACACGCCGTACAGCACGGTCAACTGCTGGTCAGCATTCCAATGTCTTTCACCTGCCAAGACCGGTAGTAGCAGCTGACAATGCTGCTGATCCCCCTGGCCTTATGTCCAATGCCGTAACGGCTCTCTTTCGGCCTTGGAGTTAGTATAAGGTAGTCTGAGTTTTATCTATTCATCGTCGGGGCGACGATCCAAAAGGTGGGGTAGATTGTAGCAGTATGAGTAACTCAGAACTAATTGGCATTCTTTTGGCCAATTGCGGCCATAGGCCACTCCTATAAATACAGGAAGTTGTCCTTTTGGCTGTCCTCTTGCTCGCTGGTGACGGAGGGTGTCATACTTCCGGGTCACTCGCTCCGTGTTTGGCTGCGGCTCTTCTACAGGTAGGGTAGCGGCTCTGCTGTCTGCGCTCATTTCACTGTTATCAACTGCCGTTATTTTATGCATTGACCGCTCGTAGATCTCCTGTTGGCATCCAGTCTCGTTCAACGCATTAAAAAGCGGAGGCTACGAAAAGCGTACGGTACTGTTTGTACCTTCCGAGCTGCCTCCTTCTGGGTGATTCAAAACGCTGTCATTGGTATGTAGGATACACGTTTGGGGATTTAATTGTTTGAGTTGGGGTTGATTTATTTCTTTTATAAATAATAGGAATCGGGCTGGTTCAACGGGAGAGTGACATCAGCCGCAGAGTAATTTCTCACTAGCTGCTGTTTTGCCTGGATTGCTGTTTGACTTAATGTGAATTGAAGATTGTATTAGCAACTCCGCTCGATCGCGGCACGTCTGTCGCACAGCTGCTTGTCTAACGCGGATTGTATTCGCAACTTCACTCCTCCACTTTATCGTGGAAACGCCTGTTTCTTGACGTGCAGGTTTTGAACATTTACTCAAGCGCTACTGTCTGCTGTCCGCCCGTTTTGCCATCACGGCCATTTGGTCGAATGCGAGCTTCAGTTTTTACGATGGCCTATTAACTTTGTGGAATCTCGCTGAAGGGGTTGGCTCTTTCTTTATAATTTGGTTAAATTGGTTCTTTGTTTCTTTATTTTGTTTCCAGCTTGGTTAATTTGGATTATGTTTTGTTTGTTTCTTTATTAGTGACTTTAGTTTACTTTTTATTATATACATTTTGTTTAAGTGGTATTTTGTTTTGTTTTCTTTAGCCAAGGTCTTATTTACCTCCACCCTATTTATTTAGTTTCTTTGTTTTGGAATTCATATATATTTTTCCTCTTACTGCCCGCTTTGAAGTATTGTTGGGCTGGCAGTTTTGGTGATGATTAAGATTATTTCAGTTTATTTATTTAAAAATTAGATTTATTTCTTTTTTGAGTGACTCCTTTTTGAAAGTTTGTCTGTTTCAGTCGCTGACAGCCGAAAGTGGTGGTGTTGGAGTCCGGGTGGTGGTGTTCCCTTTCTGTGTGCTGTGCTGTCGATCCCGTTTTCTTGCTGTATTTACAGTGTGTTTTCTAGTGTGTGTTCACGTGGGTGACTCTTCCTGGGACTCCTCCTTGCCTTCGTGACTCCTGTTTCCTCCACTGGAAGGCCTCAGTAGCGAGTGTAATGTCTTGTGGTCCACCCTCAAGTATTAATGTTTTCTAAATTATCTTTTTAAATGATTGGAATAAAGCTTGTTGCTCTTTTTAAACATTGAATTTCGTCTTTGGCTGAATTGTATGCGTACCTGTGTGTCTTTAAGTGAATCCGTATTAGGAAATTAACCAAAATTATTCTCTGGGTGAAACTCCCAGGGTGGCGTAGTCGGTGTATTGGGCAGGTTTGATATTAGACCATCACCTCCTCAGTTTTTGTCTGTTTCTACACTGCTCATGCCACAGTATGTTACACACACAATCATGTAAAGCTGCAACCTGTGACTTATTTGGTTAAAAATAAAAAAATTCTGTTATTACAGTACATAAGTACATAAAATGCTGTTCAAAAGTGTATCCTTAGATTACCCCGATTCTCAACAATAAGCATATTTTAATGATCTAATATATAAGATGTCAGGTACGATTTCACTAAAAATTTTAATTTGACATAATTTCACCTCAATCCATGTAAAGTAACCTGCAATTTTGTTTGAAACAAAGATTGCGATGTAGAGGCAAATTGGAAATTAGAAATGTATAATATTATATAGAATATAAATTTATTTAAATTTTATAAATTGAGATGCACATATTGTCAGTGTACTTACTAGAATTCCTATTATCGTCTGCATTTGGTGTCCTCAAGTAGCCAGTAAATTGTAGTTTACTTTAATGTCTTTAAGGTGACTTTGGACACAGATTTGTTCTGCACTGTGTTCTTATGTAAGCATGTTTCGGCGTGGATCTGTTTGGGACGAGGAAGGGCTGTAATGTCAAACTCATTGCATGGCGAGAGATGAGTATGCCAATCGTCAGAGCCTGGGGATGTGCACCTCCACCGTCAGCCAGGCTCCAAACACCACACACTGTAATGCCATCTGGCACAAAGGTCAAAAAACTGTTCCAGAATCAGCGCTTTGGTTTTACAGGGCTAGTCTCAGATCCTTGCGTAAATTCAGAGCGCAGCATCTCTTATGACATATAGACACAGTGTTAAAGGTTTCAACGGTTCTTAGACTACCTCAGGTTACCTGCAGGTTTTTTGTACAGTTTTATAGGAGACAGAGTCATTCAGTTCAAGTCTTGGCCATTGTAAAAACAGTCCCGTGTTTCCTCTGTTCCTAATCATATTTAGCTGCCTATGGAGGAGCCAGCTCTTCTTGGAAAGGTTGTTTAGAAAAAACTATTTTTTTTGTTAAAAAACTAATTATTTTCTGCCAGTGTGAAGTGTTCTATATGTCAGTAAGCATATATGATATTTAGGCTTCCTTTTTATAGAAACATGCAACAAGGCAGAGCCCTAATTTTTGAAATAAACAAAAGTTTTTGACTTCAAATTTTGACTTTTTCCTACTTTCCCACAAATAAATTCTGCTGTTTTTGAATAGTAGGCCTGCTGTTAAAACTTGAAGTCTGTTACTCTCAACCTTTGCTTGTTTGGATGCGTGTGATTTTTACTTGCACATTATTCCTACATTTTGCATCATGCAACATTTCTCGGTCTGTTTGGGATGAGAGGGCTGTTATTTCCTCAGATGCCTGAAGGTGAACTGCATGAGACTATACCAAAGTAACAAAAAAATGTGTCTCTGACTTTTTTATGATCCCAAGAGTGCAGCCAGATGAGATCTTAAAGGGTTTATTGTTAGCATGAGAGTGTGTAAAGTGGGTGGGTTTTATGCATGGAGACCTGTTTTATACAATGTACATATGTTGATCAATCTTCAATAACAAACATTTGCAAATATCAATATAAGCGGCCAAGATAATTCAAAGAAGCTGTATAGGTTATATGTATAAATATAGTTAATAAGCAAGATGCAAACACTGGTCCAGAAGCACTTCTGGTTTCAGTTTTATTATAATTATTTAATCTTACGTGTAAATCATTTTTAAAAGAAACTTGTTTAACATTTTAAATTGATTATAAATAGTATGTTGTTTATTCTTTGTTCAACGGTTTGTGCAACTGAACAGGAAGTTCTTCTGGACCAGCATTGTGAACATTACCCTAGATGTATATATTGTTTGATACACGGCTGTCTGGCATAGACTTAGGGGTCATTCACACAGAAAAGATTTCAGTCTAACTTGCATCATATCTCACGTTTTTCAGCACCTCATGCGTCATGTATCTGTTTTAAAGTTAGTGTGTTGAAGTGCATCTTACTGCTCCTTTTCTTTTTTATAGCTGTATTTGCACTTAAAAACACACCCTGTTTGAAAGGCTCCTTTTGTTCTTACCGGACGGTTCTCGGTTTCCGCAGTTTGACGTAGTTGATGTGTATTTAACAGTGCATGTTGCTTGTAGTAGCAGCTGGATCTGGAATTGGTAAAAAAAAACCTTTGCATTTAGCTGGTGCTACAAGCTGGAGCCCCTCAGATGGTAAGAATTTTTTTTTTGCAGAATCCACACGACAGCACTAGTGAGATTGTTGGTTGTTGTTGTTTTTTTTTTAGAAAGAATAATGAGCTTTGTGGTTAATTTTGTTCATCCACCCATGGCGCTTTAAAATGACCCTGGGTGTTGAACTGTGATTGGTCATTAACCTGGCTGAAGGACTGGTGTTGGATTAGCGGCGATGCCCAACTTCATGTAGCGCTAGCGGACGGTTGCCTTGGAAACCTTGGATTTCAAGCACCTTGTGCCTGGCTTACTTGATGTTCAAAGGGGCATCGGTACAAGAGGGCAGCTAAAAAAAGTTAATTGCTTCTGGATATTCAACCATAACGCCACCAAGAAGAGCTTTTGCAGAGAGGGAAAACATTTGAAAAGTTTCATAATCCTTGCCACGCTCAGAATAGCACTCCTTTCATTGATGTTCTCGGGAATATGCTCCTCTGCTGTTGCACGGACTTCTGGGATGGGAGCTTAAGTCTGCTTCAATATGATGGCACAATAGATGGATCTTAGGTGTTGGGTGGGGGGGATCTAAGGCGAAAAAGCACTTACGAAACCTAAATCCTCAGTACAAAGAGAAGGGGTGAAAAGGCAGTAATTTAACCAGATGGCCCACTCAGCAGAGAACGGATTAAAATGCACTGCAGCTTATCTGGCCCTAAGACCTCCAATGGTGAATCACTGGTTTTGCAAAAACACAGCCAAGGTCACACCTTTATTAAGGTTCTCTTATGTGCTAATGAGAAGGAGCCGGGTTCTCACCCTTTGCTCCTCCTTCAGCTCTCACTGTACTAATGATAGGAGGAGCGGGAACGTGAGGGGCGTATTTGACAATACGCCAAGGTGAGCAAGGGAGGACTTCAACTTGTCAGCAGCTTGGAAATGTATGGGAAACATGTCCGGGAAAGTTAAAACCTGAATATTAGGGGTCAAAACGGTTACTCTTTATTAACTAAGCAGTTTCCTTTCATCCAGTTCAGAATGTAAATTTCAGAATGTAAGATATGTAGGCCATTAAAAATTCTGTCACCTTCTCTCACCATGTAATTTCTTCTGCAGAGCACAAAATAAGATATTTTAAACAATGTTGGAAACAAAAAACTGTTGGTCCCCAATGACTTGCATTGGATTTGTGTCCGTACAATCGAAGTGATTTACCAACATTTTGTTTTGCAGAAGAAACAAAGCCAAAGAGGATTAAATGACAAGAGGAGAGTAAATGATGACAGAAGTTTGGGGTGAGCTATCCCTTTAAAGGAGCATCTTTAATTGCAGCCTAATCTCAATGGGATCCTTGAGTTAAAGAGTTCACCAAAATTAACTTTTAAAAAAATTTCTCACCCTCATGTCAGTCCAAACCCGCGTGACTTTGGTCTGGAAAACACAAATGATATATAAAAGATATTGTGAAGAATGATGGTAACCAAACAACACTGGTCCCCATGACGTTAATTATATAGAGAATTAATATTTTATTTGGTTCCACAAAATAAAAAGTCGTATACAGGTTTGATGGTTATGAGTTTCAAAAAATGATAATACAATCTTTACTATTGGGTGAACTATCCGTTTAGACACCGGTCAAAGTATTTACCTCCATAATGTGCTTTGTTCATATATGATTCATGTGCAATGAACATATCCGCCACTGTGGCATTTGGAGGCCTTTAATTCATTCTGTATATTCTGTCCTCTTCTCCCTCTATAGCGGTGGAGTGAAAGAAGCTTGTTGGGATGGATACCTCAGATGGCTGACTTGCCTGCAGTGTAATGGGGCTTCTACCTACTTTCTAACTATATAAAAGCTGATTGGATTCCAATGGACATTGAGGGTAAAATCAGTGCTCCATTCATTTCTACAAGGCAATTCAACCGTTTTCTCCTTAAACTCTTATTCTGGTTGTATTTAGATTAAAGGCCCTTGTCACTGCTGCTACACAAAAGTGCTGTGATACTATATGTTGATGAATGATGTTATAATATCGAACAGACAGTTTTTTGTTATGGCAGCACTCTTCAGGATACATTTAGAGCAAACATTTTAACTCAGCAAAAGACAATCATTCTTACAAATATGCAAAAGAACAGTCATGGTCAAGAGATTTAGCAGCTGTTAAAGAAAGGACATGTTAAAGGAAGATAATGCAAAAACACTGTTGTGATGACACTATAATTAAGAAGACTTTGTTTACTTCCGTTTAACACAAAAGTGGATATTTAACCAAGACCTCCCGCTTACAATGAAAGTGAATGGTGATTTATTGGTGTTTGCATGAGACAGTTTTCAGCTAAAAACAGAAAACTTTATTTCGACCATTCGTTAACACAACATTAAAGTGTATTTTGAGTGCCTGAAAATGAAACCAGATTTCGTGTCTGTGTCAACTACTCTGTGTTCTATCTCTCTCTTCGAGCATTAAAAATATCTCATCGTCTGTCCAGACAAAATTGCTTTTTTTCAATAGAAGAATGAGGCTGTGTCCCAGTTCGCCAGCTTAAACTATGCCATACACTATACTACACTATGATCCTTGTGAACGGTAAATCATTTTGATAAAGTTGTTGTCTGTACACAAAACCTTTTAAAAACACCAGGGAAAAACGTTTCAGTTTTTCGCATATAAGTGTCATTTAAACTTTATAAGCTTTTCTGGAGCCATGCAGTAGCTTTGCATAAGGGACAGACAGAAAAAAAATATTTAAATAATGCCCTAAATTGAACATAGTCATTTAAATTAAAGGTAGGTTAAAATGATAGCTGAGTATAATTGTGGCAAATGTGCACGGCTGATTATAAAAGATGAGCATTTAACAATTATGAAGATACAGCCTTCCTTGAACAAAGAGCCATGTCATGCTCTACCTTTAAAAGGCTTAATCATTTCTACTTGGTAATTTATTTTATTCATACAATACATGTATCCTTCGGTTTGATGCTAGTGTCTTACGTACACGCACACGCACACGGACACTCAATGCACAAGGACAGCACAAACATCAAAGCTTTACAGAAGCACTAAGAGATTAGTATTCTTTCCACTCCTACAATTGGCTGTAAGCAATAGTCTCTGCATTATGAGCAAGGTCTATGCTCGGGTTAAAGAAGCACACTTTCATGTTCTGTCATTATGTTAGGACAGAGGAAGACCAAAACAGATGCTTGTTAACTCAATTTTTACATTGTACATTTCGTCATCCAAATCAATTATATTGTGAAGGAACACGGATGGAAAAAAGATTTCTCTGGATGGGAAATATTTAAACGTATATTTCAGCAACAGGAAGCAAAAGTTTTTCAAATGTTGGTTGTGCAACTCGTACACAATTAGAAGATTGTGTCAGCGTTTGAAAGTAATAACCCGAGGGCACAATAGCTGTTTCCATCCAAGCTGCGAATAGCTCGAAAACTATTTGCGAATAAAGCAGCATTTTCATTCCACGAAGAGAACAAATTCCAACATCAAAATGTTCTGACAAGCTTCATGTTGTATAAAAATTGACAACAGATGCCATATGTCTCGGAGTGACAGACAGTTTGTTAGATAGCCAAATGTTTGATGGAGTGACAGAAAACATTATATTGTTCATGATTATATTATTATAAGTAATTCAGATGTGAGATTTGATGCATATTTACCAAAATATTCAGAATGTGATTTTCATGACAGTTTTGTCTTGCAGTATTTTGGGCATGCAAATGTTATGCAGCATTTTTAAATGACCTTAAAAATATATGAATGGAAACTAGTTAAGCATTATATTGGATTAATTCTTGATGACATATGATATGTTTGCTAAACACTGTTGAGTCACACTAAGCAACAACTTTGGTCAGATCACTACTCAAAATACTGCTGAAATAAAGTCAAAATATTGCATACATTCAGATTTCAATAGAAAAATGGATTGGTTAATGTCATTAGTGACTTTGAACCGAGAGGGTAATCAGTTTTTAAAGATGTCAAAGGCAAAGTAGGCCTACTCTCTCAATAAATATTGAAAAAAATCTAAATCTACTTCCACAAACATTCTGTTAAAATCTCTAAGGTCTGAAACATGTTTGAGTTGAGTGGGAGGTGAGAGAGTGGGTTGTTTTCATGAAGCCATCAAAGAGAGTGATTGGGAAAAATAATCCACAATTACAGTGTTTCCAGCCTGAAAACGGAGTGCAGTCTTTCAGCGGAGGGGAGAAAAAAACTAATTGGCATAACGTTGAAGCCAGCCTTTCTAAAATGCTCCTGACTTCCTTTTAAACGCTGCTGTCTCTGAAGTCTCATTGCAAACTGTCTGCCTCTTAAGAGTGTGTCATGACTGTTGTTTGGTGTGTTTTATGAAACGTCTCTCTTTTGACCTCAGACAGCAGGGTGTCTGGGTGGTGGTGGGAGACATTTTGTTCTTGATTGGGCGAAAATCTAGAAGATAATCTTTGCATGTTTTGGAGCAGAGTCCCAGAGGATAAGGGCAGTTTGGAAAGACAATAATTTACAGCAAACCCGTATGTTGTTTTTAATTATTGACAATCTAGTGTTTTTGATTAAACCTTTTCGACATGTTAAAATAATGAAGTAAAAATTAAAGGCCCCTATATGAAATTGTACAAGATTAAATAAACAAATAATATAATAAAAAAATTAAACACTAAATATATTATATGTAATAAATTAAGGGTATTTGTATATTTATTTGATATTTATTTATTTATAAAATAAATAATAATAATATTTATAATAATTTATTTGATTGCAACATAGCCATTTATTTGTATTTTTATCTGTCGCAATAACAACATTTTCTCTGTGTCAGGACGTAAATGGGATTCACGAGTGGGCAGGGCCTAAACAGGAAATGGATTAAAACCAAATTAAAAGCTATCACTATATTGCTACTATACATTATCAGTTCCTCTTTCCAGATGAAACTCCATGTAAGTCGACATCTTGTTAAAAACCTTCTAAATATTTCTAGTTAAACTCTTGTCTTATAATGTTTTCTATTTTTTAGACTGCCGTGTGATTGTGAAAGCCAACAGGATCATACAAGCAGTATCTAGTATTCTGCGATTAGTTGGTCAGCTCAGTAGTAGGCTATACATATACCACCCCTCCACACCATTCAAGACTCTTGAATAGCCACATCCCATATAAATCCGGGAGCGCGGGCATTCAGCTCGAGCGTGTCCTTCCGTTTTTCAAGCCCGCTGCACAGAACGGAGACCATGCAGAAGGGATTTATTTAATTCAGCTATTGTACCCCCTGTAAGTGATAGATTTGGAAAGAACTACCAAAACGGCACAAAAATAATAATCTCCCAAGCATGAGACAGGACAAGTGAACAGCCATGGAAGAAAAAAGAATCTAGGCCAAGAGAAAATTGGATTTTCGAGAATGCCTTGTTTCACAAAAACGGAAAAATGACCAGTCAGAAAATGTTAGTGAAGCAGACTGACTTTCATTAGTTGAGTCATTTAGCACTATTGAACCATAAAGATGGCTCTGTGATATTATGTTAACCTGCTGTTCACGTGTAGACTGCAGATTAAATGTAATTAAAGGCCTTTTGTACGTTCTGTGTTGCTTCTAGAGAATTGAAGAGAGTCTTGTGGTGTGAGTTCTTAGAGAAATGTGAACAATGCCACTCACTTCTGTAATGATGGGTGAATCTGCTATTGTGAAGAAACTGGCGTGTGACATCAGTACTACGGTGTAGGTTTGGTCATTTTAAACTTTAACCATCACGTCTGGCTTAATGCTTGTAGATCAATAAGTCTGCACTGCAAATGGAAGCTGAACGAATGAAAAAAGTGGTTTGCTGACAGATGTCATCTCATGTGTGTTTGATAGATGAATGGTGATGTTTCTTGGTATTAGGTCCAGACCCATTGATGTGTTTTTGCAGGGGTTCACCGACTCCCGGTATGATGGATAATAAAGCAATGATGGATACATTATCTTTTCAAAACGGGATGCAAATGCGGAGATAAAGCAGCAACAATCACATCAATAGATGTTTGCGAGAACGAAAGCCCTCATGGCGGTATGTGCTTTTACGGTCCCTGCTGTTTTTTGTATGGTTCACCCCTGTAGCTTCTTGTACTCAAATTCTATTCAGGTCCAAGCATTTGTAAGCTACTGCGAAGTTTCAGAAAAATCTTCCGCACTCCAGCGGCGCATTCAATGTTTCTTTGTATGTTTCTAAAGAGACAGGGCAGACCTAGAAGTTCAGGACCATCATCTCCCCCCCGTAACTCGCTCACCTTTGAATGCATCATCATTCCCACCCTGCTGAAAGAGCGGCATCTGAGCAGAAAGCCCCCCGCTGGGCGGGTGAGTGAGTAGGCAATAGAGTGGATGTGATTGACTCTCCTCCACTCTCTCGCCCTCCTGCTGCAGTCCGAAAGATGGAGGGACCTCTTTCTGCATTCCCCGTTCCTGTGCTAATTAAGGACTATTATCCAACACAGCAGGTAGCACCTGGAAGATAATTGTCCACAGCGACAACTACATCTGTAGGCTAAAGCCCTGATATGGTAAAGGTCACCTGGTATTATATAGTTCGCTCATCTAACTAATGCATCCAGCCGCCTGTCTTAATTTAGAACCAATAGCATGTGGGGTTTGTTAGTTGATTTTTTTTCTATTAATAGCAACATTTTTAACTTGAAATCTTTAAAAGACAGAAGACTGAAATCGGTTTAAATATCCCAAAAGCATCTTTGTTTAATGGTAAAGATTGGTGTGTGTGCACCTAAATCGAAACTACTGTAGGTTACTCACAGGATTGTTTTTTTCGTGCCTCTCACACAAATAAAACATTACGCGATGGGGTATATAGCTTAAATTTAGATTTTTCAACTTGTAAGGAAGATGCAATTGCGGCTATTGTACGTTCGCACCGCCCAATTTGTGTCGGTAGCGGCATTAGCTTCGCCCCCACGCAAATGTATATTTATTGCTGTTTACGCATTTTGGCATTTACGACTTTTGCATTCTAATTTTGTGAACTTTGGGAATTTGTTTATTTTTATTTTGGTGTTGCCTTTCGTTTCCATTTGTTGGCTAGGTTAGTGAACGATTTATTTCTAAAATGGAACATCATTTTGCATTTGATTTAAAGGAATAGTTCACTTAAAAATTAAAATTCTCGGATAATTTTTTCACTCTCGTGATCTTTAAAAACTTGCAGAATTATTCTTTCTTCTGTAGAACATAAAAGAAGATATTTTGAGAAATGTTGCAGTGGTTTTGTGTCCATGTACTGTAAAAAGTCAAAGAGGTCCAATGTTAATTTATTAGCAACATTTATCACTATCTTTTGTGTTCTGCAGAAGAAAGAAAGTCATACAGGTTTGCAATGAGGCTGAGTAAATGATGAGAGAATTTGTCCTTTTAATATCTTCTGTTTTCTCCGGGTTGTAGAACAGTGTGTTAATCATTCAGTTCATTACATCTTTACATACAGTCTCATTTATGGCTCCTTCATACATCTCATCAAGGGTTCGGCACACAATGAGCTCTAGATTGACTTGGAATGGCCTGAGCTATTCATCTGGTTAATTTCCTTTTCAGATAATGAAAGGCAACTTCTCACCGAGCGTGTGTTTTTAGAACAATCGCAGCCATCGTCTTCCAGTCAATGGAAAAAAAAACGTATTTTGTGCAGCGTGCGGTATAACCACAGCCTTTCTGTGGGGAGCTGGTAATGCAGTGTATCCAGCATGTACACTATTCGTCTTTATGCATTTTGTTTACATTGTAAAGATGCTGCACTTTCAAAGAGGATGTGTTAAATACTAACAACATATTTGTATGTTGAGCAACATAGAGATGTCTTCAGTTATGGACAGACTTTGTCTTTTTAACAGTTTTTAGAGTGTTTTATCCCAAGTGGTGGGTGTACATTTGGGGTATACTGTACATTATTTCAATCTACATGTTTCCTGGGAATCAAACTCATGACACTGGTCTTTGCTGTTGCTATGCTCTAGCTGATGTGCTACAATAACACTTCACTGCGTCTCTCAGCATAACACAGTCCTGCAATGCCGCTGGCTTTACTATCATGCCGCTGGCTTTACAATGCCCCTGACTTTACTTAATGTGCTAACGTGCCTATCTTCTTGCATCTAGGGTATCATGAGTTGAGACAGACATATTGATCTCGCAAGATCGATTTGGACAGAGATGATACAGCAACATTACATGATTTATTCAAGTCTTAATATCTCAGGGCAGGTCAGTCCCACCAGACACCGTTCCATACATATCTGAGGATGTCAGAGTATTGTTGTAAAGTGCAATCTCAACTCTTTTTAGTTAACAAGAGTGAGACGCTGTACACTTCATTTAGACTAATGTCTGTCTGTGATGTCCACATATGGCCGAGTCTGCACTTCACTACTCTGGTTGCTGTGTGATAAGCTGCACTTACATCAATGTCCTTCCAAAATTTTGAATGTCCGAATTCGAAGATTTTCAAGGTATGTCAAAACGCTGTGCATTTTAAATGATTAAATAACGTGTTGTCAAAGCTGACAAGAACTTTAATAATTTGTATTGATTAGATATTTGTGAAACCCAGTGACAGACATAAAGGGTGACTGGTAAAAATTATTTATGTCAAAAAACAAAATCACCAAAGTTGAATATGAGGCTTCAGAACAGCAGTGATTTTTTTATCCAGTTTGAAGAGTTACTGTTGAGGATTACAGTTCGTGGATTTTTTTGACTCAAAGATGTTTTGAATCCCCCATCATAATAGAATTAAACTACACTACACTGTAAAAAGATTCTGCAGAAATTACAGTATTACTGGCAGCAGTTTGCCTGCAACATACTGTAGATTTACATTTATTTAATTTACTGGCAAAAGTTTGTTCAACGAACATTAAATATTAACAAGTCTTTATCTTCACAGACAAAAACTATTAAATAACAGCCTAATGCAAAGAATTAAAATAAATAAATCTAAGGTTGATGAGGATTTATGGTTCCCAGAAATGCTTTGCATGAGGCTGTTCTTTAATAGTTATTTTTCTGTAAAGATTAAGACCTGTTAAAGTTTAATGTGAATTTATTTCTGAACAAACTGTGGCCAATAAATACAAATCTTAGTTACTGGCGCTGCATAACTACAGCAATGTTTTTTAAAGTGTAGATTTTATTTGTATCATTATAATTTACTATTTAATTTTAAGTAACTGATTTTTATTTACATGTATTTTATTATTTCACAATTTATATATATATATATATATATATATATATATATATATATTGTATATATTTAACAATCTTCTTAAGTTTACGATAATAGAGCCCACACAGATGAACAATATTGAATGATTTTGTCAATATGTTTTTCCTGCTAGTAAATAATAAAACAATGAATCCAAATTAGTTCGTATTTAAAGTGCTTGTGAAACTGCAGTACGCAAGCTTAGAATAAATTGTTATAATAGATATTTCTATATTTATTTATTTATAATTAATGATAATGATATTTCATATAGCAGTCAAAACCTGGTACTACTAAACTTAAATTCAAAACTAAAATAAAAACAAAATGGAAAACACATATATTAGGTATAGTAACTATAGTAACTGTGGTGTTGCTTATGCAGCAGAGGGTCAGTATTTTCTCTCAGGCTGCAGTCTATAAACCCATCTGTCCAGACACTGACAGCCAGCGAGCGCTGGAACAACACGGCAGCTGCCCGATAATGAGACACATCTCCCCCCTCCACATCAAGACATCAAACACAAACACATAGATAATTGAGCTGAGGCAAGACATTCGTCTGAAATTAGCCATTTCAAAATACTTTCCTCGGTCACACATTTTCTCTCGACGCATGAAACAACTAAATCATGATAAACATACTTGAATTTTAGTTGTTTCGTCAATATATTATCGACTCAATAAAATGCATCCACTTTAAAATCTCCTGGTGGCGCATTGCCTGTTTGTTTGTGGCACTGTGCTGTCCTGCCTGGTTGGAGAAGGATTGATATTATGGCCGCGGGAGGTGAAGTGAAGGGACACAAACAAAGGAGCCTGGCCTCGCTTCCCAGAGGGACATGAGGCCAAGGCCACTTCACTTCACACTGTGCCACAATGACTTCCAGTGAACCTGGGACGAAAAAGTGTTTTTATTTGGAGTAGAAGCATTTATTATTTACGGGCAGCTGTGTGTTTTAAAAATGTGCATGAGTGAGTTTTCTCTTTTTATTTTGAAAAAAAAGAAATTCATGATGTGACATTTAGGGTTTGTTTCAGTTGAGAGTGCCTTTCTTTCACATTAAGGGTCTTGGAAGGACAAAGTGAAATGCAATGAAACAAAAGAAAAAATCAGACTGGAAGGCAGTGGCAGAAAGGTTACGCTCAGATTTGCCTTGCTCTCCCTGTGTTGCTGAAAAAGGGACTGAGATTTGATCACTAGCTGTAATGTGTGACCTTCTTCCTAGACCAAGATGGCGGCGCGTGAACATCGCGAGGCTCAGCGTCTCTCCAGTTTTAGCATTTATATAGTGTATTTCTTGCTCATCTCGGGTCTGTTCGTCCAGAACAGTTGTGCATTTACATCGTACACCCAGCAGGAGCTTTTGGATATCAGTTTACGCATGTCCGAAAGTTGTATCAGCAACATTCAACTCGTCCCTGAGATCGTCAGAACAACCGATGCAACGCACCCTACACGGCCGGGCGGAAGTGCTTGGCGGCGTTGAGATCGTAAACAAAGGCGGGGGAAGCGCGGAGGGCTAAGAGCTAGGCTAAAGCTAACACCACACCGGCTCTCTTTACCCAGCATTTTCCTTGCTAATGTTCGATCACTAGTGAACAAAATGGACGAGATTAGACTCCGCATCACCAACAGCAAAAGACTTTTGAACTGCAATGTCATAATCTTCACGGAAACATGGCTACACAGCGGCATAACGGAGATATGAGAGCTATGAGCTATGATATGAGCACTTTAAATACGAACTAATTTGGATTCATTGTTTTATTATTTACTAGCAGGAAAAACATAGTGACAAAATCATTCAATATTGTTCATCTGTGTGGGCTCTATTATCGTAAACTTAAAAAGATTGTTAAATATATACAATATATATATATATATAATAAATTGTGAAATAATAAAAGAAATGTAAATAAAAATCAGTTACTTAAAATTAAATAGTAAATTATAATGATACAAATAAAATCTACACTTTAAAAAAACATTGCTGTAGTTATGTAGTTATAGTCCATGCACACTGTATTTTATTCTCTCATATTGTATTCTGTATTTATTCTAACTGTATATCCTGCACTTGCTAACTGCACTTCTGGTTAGACCTAAACTACATTTCGTTACACTGTACTTGTGTATGTGTAATGACAATAAAGTTGAATCTAATCTAATCTAATATAACTGTACGATAACACAAAAAGGTATTATACATTTTTTTAAACAGTTAGTTCTGTTCCTTTATTCTGATTGGTCATTAGCTGTGTTTTATTCAGTTAAGCACTTTAACTACTTCTGTCATGGCAGACTAAGACAGACTCAAGTGTGGGTAATAATCCAAGGCAAGAAAACCACAGAGACAGAATCGCCACGGGAACAGGTCGTCGGTTGGCGAAAGAAATCCGCTGAGCAATAGTCCCTATTCCGTCTCGGACGAGAGATAAATGCGGGGAGTCCACTCAACCCGCAACCTCCGGAGGGGGGAGACGACGCGAGCGGCAGGTGTAGTGCTTGAGCCATGGCAGGGTGGACAAAGCAGTGCAGCGAGAGCGGTCCTGGACGCCGGCGGGGAACTATGGAGAGGAGTGACAGAGCAGTGGAGACTGAAGGTAAGTACTTCCTCGAGATGCACGGGAGGGAAATGCCAATACGAGAGCAAGACCTGACTTTGTCAAAAACTAAGGCTATGACAAAGAGTAATCGGCTAGACACACTAGACCTATGGCAGTCTGAACTGGCGAGTTATCATGCAACGGTCAGACACAGGACGAGAGAAACAGAAGGGTAATAAAGAGAAAAACTACTGAGTGATAATATGGAACCGGTGTGAAATGATTACTGGAATGAATGAGCTAAGGGGAAAATGGGCAGCAGGTGCGTGAGTGAAAACTATGAAAATCACCGGTGAGGAGAAAGCCATGAAGGGAAACAAAACATCAACACACCTCTAGTGTCAGACAGTGACCAGACAAGACAGAAGTCACAACAACTTCACTCAACGATTCTGTGTATCACAAGATAATATATATTGACAAGATGTGCCACTGCCATTACAATGAATGGAGAAGAATGTAACGCTTAATATGGCCTCTCTAGGGAAGAAATTCCCACATTAAAAGAAAAGACAGGGGTAGGGCTCTTGTGAGGCGCTTGCCAGTCTGTGCACAAGCGCAGTAGCTGAAGTGACTTCAAAAAAGGTGATTTTTGCGCAATATAAACTTATAGCAAACCAAAGTTATAGCCTAAGATAGTTCCAGGAAGTTAATGTGGCGACGGGGGCGTGGTTTAGTGAGGTCTGTGGCAGGAGAAAGAGCTGGGAGACGAGCGGTGAGTAAGCAGAGCACGTGCAAACAATCAACACCTGTATCCAATTCCAGTAAGGGCGCGGATACAGGATAAAAGGTGGAGGCCAGCAGATAGAAGGTGAGAGAGACTTGAACTGCACACAGGAGTTCGGAGGGAAAGGAAGCCGAGCAGCCGAGCCGAGTGACGGATCTGCTTGAGAGAAGCTACGATGGCTGGGGAAATCCGCCACCCGTTTACTTGCTGGAGAGAAGCTATGGTTGCCTGGGGGAAAACCGCCACCCGTTTATTTTGTTTTATGAAAAACTTTGACTTTGAATAAAACTCCCGTGTCAGTCTGGCCAACCTCGTCCTCTTTCTTGCCTACAAACAAGAACTTGTTACATAGGTGCCTGGGAAAGGAAGAAGGAGGCAACCGCTGTCATGCAGTCCTCAGCAATTACGCCGTTTGCACACGTCCATCCCTTGCGGTCCTCCATCGCGAGCAGCATCAGGCGTTAATGGATCTCTGGTCTGATAATGAGCGGTGCTTCCAGGAGGTCTTTCAAGTCCAGCAAGAGGACCGCGAGTGGTTCTGGAGCTGGATAGACCAGGGTGTTCAAGTAGCCGCAACAGTGCCTCACTCCCACACCGCCCTCCTGCCAATGTCCAAGATGGGACCACAGGACGACCCTCGAACTCTTCGAGAGATCAGCGGAGACCTACAGGTGTGTCCGGGAATACTGGGCAATGCAGTTACTGCCATTGCTCATGGGGGAGGCGCAGCTGGCTGCTCGGGCACTGCCGGTGCAGAATCTCCTGGTCTTTGACGACCTCAAGAAGTCCACCCTTCAGCGGGTCGGCCGCAGTCTGGAGGAGCACCATTAGCGGTTTCAGTCACTGGGGCTCAGCGAAAGCGGCCGGCCCTTCGTGATGGCCCACCAGCTCCGGGACTCCTGGAAAAAAAGGCGATGTCGAGGACATCATCAACCAGGTGATGCTGGAGCAGTTTATCGCTCGACTGCACAGGAAGATGGCCGAGTGGGTCCAGTGCCTCCGCCCGACATCGCTGGACGCAGTCATACTGCTCGCTGAGGACCAGATGGTGGTGTGCCCCGGGGGTTGGCGAATCCCTATCGACAATCGCTCCCACCTCTTCGGAGGCGTTATCTCCCTCTCACTCTTCTCACACTATCCCTTCCTCATATGGCGCCGGTGCACGAGTCGCGCCCCGGCGATTCCAGGAGGCCATCGGACCACCTCTCTCTCCGTGCCCTTCACGTGCTCCGGTTCGGCCGGCCTGCTGGCGCTGTGAGGACCCGGGACATTTTGTCAATCGTTGTCTATGGATATAGGCACGATGATCCGGGTTCCTGATGCGCCGCAGGCTGGCCCCGGCCAAATACCTGTGAGTATAGGGGGGTACATACCCGTTTTTGGTGGATTCAGGCTGTAACCAAACCTCGATCCACTAACGCCTGGTTTCGGCCGGAGGCATTGGATAAAAGCCACGGTGTACGGTGTGTGCACAGGGATGTGACAAAATATCCGTTGATGACCGCTGTTATCCAATTCAGGGGTCAAGAGTATAGTGTAGAGGTGGCAGTTAATCCGCACCATTGTCCTATCCTTATTTTGCGATCATAAAAGACCAGTTGTATTGAGTAACCCAATTGTTAGTTCCACGAGGCCGTCAGGAACTGCTTTTCCAGGCGGCCCATTGTAATCCGATGGCGGGAAATTTAGGGCAGGCATCGACACTGAATCGCCTAATGACCAGATTTTTTTGGAACGGCCGCAGGTGGTGGACATCTTGACGGACAGCTCGGTCAGGTTCTGCGTGGATAACCGCAAGGTGAATGCGGTGTCGAAATTTGAAGCCTATCCAATGCCTCGGATCGACGAGCTGCTTGATCGGTCCTGGGAGAGCTGAGGGCGGCGGGTCTCATGGCCAACCCGAAGAAGTGTGCGGTTGGGCGTGTGGAGGTCAGGTATCTGGGCTTCCACTTGGGCCACGGACAGGTGCGGCTAGAAATTAACAAGACCACAGCGGTTGTGACATGTTCTAAACCCAAAACCAAAAAGGAGGTGAGACAGTTCCTGGGGCTGGCGGGATATTATAGGCGTTTTGTACCTAACTATTCGGACCTCATCAGCCCGCTGACTGATCTCACTAAAAAGGACGCACCAGATACGTCCAGTGGACGGAACAGTGCCAGCGGGCGTCAACCCAGGTGAAGGCTGCCCTTTGTGGCGGGCCGTTATTACACTTTCCTGACTTTTCTCTCCCTTTTCTGTTGCAAACTGACGCGTCGTACAGGGTGCTGGGTGCCGTCCTGGCCCAGAAGGTAGGGGGTGAGGAGCGGCCGTTGCTGTACATTAGTCGTAAGCTCTCAAAGAGAGAGACTAAGTACAACACCATAGAAAAGGAGTGTTTGGCCATCCGATGGGCCGTTCTTACTCTGAGAACTCCTGGCCGGGAATTCACCCTCTGTTCGTCCACGCTCCTGCAGTGGCTCCACCGCATGAAAGATACCAACGCTCGGATTACCCGGTGGTATCTGGCCTTACAGCCTTTTAAATTTCAGGTGGTCCACAGGCTGGGTGCACGGATGGCTGTGGCCGACTTCCTCTCCAGGAATTGGGGGGGGGGGCTGCAGGCCGGATGGCTCCCCGGCCTGAGAAGGGCGGTGGGGGTATGTGGCGAGGGGGGCATGGTTTTGCGAGGTCTGCAGCAGGAGAAAGAGCTGGGAGACGAGCGGTGAGTAAGCGGAGAACGTGCAAACAATCAACACCTGTATCCAATTCCAGTAAGGGCGCGGAGACAGGATAAAAGGTGGAGGCCAGCAGACAGAAGGCGAGAGAGACTTGAACTGCACATAGGAAAGGAAGCCGAGCAGCCGAGCCGAGTGACGGATCTGCTTGAGAGAAGGTACTGTGGCTGGGAAAACCACCACCCGTTTACTTGCTGGAGAGAAGCTACGGTGGCCGGGGGAAAACCGCCACCCGTTTATTTTGTTTTATGAAAAACTTTGACTTTGACACAGGAGTTTTATTCAGTCTCGCCAACCTCGTCCTCTTCCTTGCCTACAAACAAGAACTTGTTACAGTTATGTTTTCTCTTTAAATGCTTTATTTATTTAATTTTTTTACCTTAGCAACCACCATTTGCAACATGAAAGAAACATTTGCTGCATTTACTATCCATCCTATATAGTATTAGGGAGTAGAATTAGTATGCCCCAAATCGTAGTGTTGAAAAGAGTATTTAAAAGATTCCTGAATGATCTACTACTACTGGTATAAATTCGAAGTGCAGAATGATGCACACTAGTGATGCTCCATGGCATTAATAAATAATATAACTGATGCGTCACAATAAACATTACATACAAAATAATGAATGAATTAATACCTTAAAGGAAAGAAGATTTGTACTGAAATTTGATGTGTGTGACGGTTAAAGGCCACAATGTTGTCTTGGCAACAACGGCCACTTCCGCTCACTGTTAGTATGTCCCAGTGTGTGCATATTGTTTTGCTACATGCTAAAATGTATATACTTTTCCATTACAAAGTGCATAGTTTAAGCAGGCAAATTAGGACGCAGGAATTCCGTTGCTGTTTACAGTTGATTAGGGACAATATTTTCAGCATAAGGAAGACTTGAAAAGGAAAGTTGCACTTACATAAATATTTCTCAGCTTTACTATTTTACTGTGTGGTAATGGTTTTATAAAACCAATTACAGTGGGGCAAAAAGTATTTAGTCAGCCACCAATTGTGCAAGTTCTCGCACTTAAAAAGATGAGAGAGGCCACTTCAAGTATGAGAGACAGAATGAGAAAATAAATCCAGAAAATCACATTGTCTGATTTTTAAAGAATTTATTTGCAAATTATGGTGGAAAATAAGTATTTGTTCACCCACTAAAAAGCAAGATTTCTGGCTCTCACAGACCTGTAACTTCTGTCCTCGACTCGTTACCTGTATTAATTGCACCTGTTTGAACTCGTTATCAGTATAAAAGACACCTGTCCACAACCTCAAACAGTCAGACTCTAAACGCCACTATGCCCAAGACCAAAGAGCTGTCAAAGGACACCATAAGGCACCTTACCCCTGATTGCTCTGCAGTAGTGTGTCACTGTAAAAAACTACTTGTAAGTCGCTTTGGATAAAAGCATCTGCCAAATGAATAGATGTAAATGGAACTTTTTGGTAAAAACCTAACTTGTCGTGTTTGGAGGAGAAGGAATGCTGAGTTGCATACAAAGAACACCATACCTACTGTGAAGCATGGGGGTGGAAACATGATGCTTTGGGGCTGCTTTTCTGCAAAAGGACCAGGAGGACTGATCCGTGTAAAAGAAAGAATGAATGGGGCCATGTATCGTGAGATTGAGCCCGGGCAATTGAGGAGTGGCTTCATAAGAAGCATTTCAAGGTCCTGGAGTCTCCAGATCTCAACCGTGTTGCCCAGAGACAGCCCCATAACATCCCTGCTCTAGAGGAGATCTGCATTAAGGAATGGGCCAATCTAACAGCAACAGTGTGTAAAAACCTTGTGGAGACTTATAGAAAACGTTTGACCTCTGTCATTGCCAACAAAGGGTATATAACAAAGTATTGAGATTAACTTTTGTTATTGACCAAATACTTATTTTCCACCATAGTTTTGCAAATAAATTATTTAAAAATCAGACAATGTTATTTTCTGGATTGTTTTTTCTCATTCTGTCACTCAAAGTTGAAGTGTTCATTATAATATTTGTCTAATAACTGATGCAATCAACAGCTGCCTTAAAGCAGTGGCATTTACTGTTATAATGGAAATTTGGAGTTATCGAAATTAAATAAGATTAAAGATCACTGTCTCTCTACAGGAATGTTGAATATTCTTTGGGCACACTGAAGGATTCCTGTTTATCACTATTGAACGGCTGTTTCAATGACCAGGCTGACAGTTCCTCTTTACTCCTGTTTGATACATGAACACTATATAGTGAGGCAATGCTACAATTTTTGGCTGTATTAAGGGCGACCCGGAGCTTTGCTAATTTCATGAACTTTCACCCTCTGACCATCACAAATCAAACAAGCTGGAAAGAGTGAACGAAGCAAATAAAATTGTTCATCTTCTCCACACGAAACGCTAATCACATTTTTATATATCGATAGGTTTCCGTACACTTCAATAAAACATTATTCTTAGGGCCACAATGGTCCCAGGGAAAAATGAACCCGGACCCTCACGCTGAAGTTTCAGAGCGAATGTGTTTGTCAGTCTGTGGATGCTCTTGATCCTCTCCAGGGCAATGCTTTTACCTGTGGTACAGAGCGAGTTTCCATATACTCGATGTGGAAACGGGTTCAGCCTGTCAATGAAAGCTCTTATTATGCATTGAAACCTCAGAAGATCACACAAGGTTAAAGCAGCGGGGCTGAATGTTTGCACGCCTAAAGTGAACTGATGTTAGACTCACATCTTACATCCCATTTGTTACATCAAAGGTGTAACTCAGACTCGACAAAAAAAAGAAATTTGCACTTTTGACGTTAAGGTCTGACTGTTTGCATGAAAGAAGGGCAGAATGTAATTGTCTGTCTGTCTGCCTCTCTCTCTTTTTATGGGGAATCCTATTGCAACAGCCAACCAACATATAAAAAATAACCTCTTTCATGTCATTTCATGTTATATTTTGTTTTTTTGCTGAAGCTATGTTCATATCGCACTAAATGTCTTTTCTGCGCATTCTAAAGCTGTTTTCATAAAAAGTGTGAATGTTTATTGTTTATACAGCAGAAATGTGTTAACCAAGATGATTTCTGTGGAAGCAGTGTGTTAACTAGAATTCAAAAGTCATTTGACACCTACAGAAGAAATACAGCCGTGAACAAATAGAGACTTTTTTTTCAAATCAGCATTTCTAGATGTATTGTAATTTTTGTTGAAATTCAATAAAATCCAACCTCAGGAATTGCATACAGTCATCCAACAGCAATTTCACGAGTTCGCCCTCGAATAGATGGTAAAGCATGGGAATGCAGGTTATGCGTATTTGGCGTGTTGTACAGGGAGTGGGCTCCGAGCTCGCCAGATCTATCCGAACCCGGAGCACTCTACCCTGCTCAGAGCAAGTGCTCCGGGCTCGGAACCGGCTCGAGCCCAGAACACACCCCCCAAATGCAAAATAGAGCTGGACAACCGCCGAAGTACGCACACACCCCCCAAAAATGCCATGCTGTGCGTTACGGAGGTGCAACCTGAAATTTAGTAAAAAACGAAAGGATGAGGGCCCGTTAGGGCTATCGCTGCTGTGATACTTACCTCATGGCTAGTAGTGTCTGCTGCTACAGAGCACTTGTTGGAAGCTCGGGCCCCTGCGGGGGCGGTCGCTGCTGCGATACTGGCTTCATTGCTGGTAGTGCCTGCTGCTACAGAGCACTTGTTGAAAGCTCGGGCCCCTGCGGGGGTGGTCGCTGCTGCGATACTGGCTTCATTGCTGGTGGTGCCTGCTGCTACAGAGCACTTGTTGGAAGCTCGGGCCCCTGCCGGGGTGGTCGCTGCTGCGATACTGGCTTCATTGCTGGTGGTGCCTGCTGCTACAAAGCACTTGTTGGAAGCTCGGGCCCCTGAGGGGGCGGTCGCTGCTGCGATACTGGCTTCATTGCTGGTGGTGCCTGCTGCTACAGAGCACTTGTTGGAAGCTCGGGCCCCTGCGGGGGCGGTCGATGCTGCGATACTGGCTTCATTGCTGGTGGTGCCTGCTGCTACAGAGCACTTGTTGGAAGCTCGGGCCCCTGCGGGGGCGGTCACTGCTGCGATACTGGCTTCATTGCTGGTGGT
The DNA here is from genome assembly GCF_947034865.1 of Barbatula barbatula. NCBI lineage: Eukaryota > Metazoa > Chordata > Actinopteri > Cypriniformes > Nemacheilidae > Barbatula > Barbatula barbatula. The sequence goes on from NC_136772.1 coordinate 15,376,414, forward strand.
GCCTGCTGCTACAGAGCACTTGTTGGAAGCTCGGGCCCCTGCGGGGGCGGTCGATGCTGCGATACTGGCTTCATTGCTGGTGGTGCCTGCTGCTACAGAGCACTTGTCGGAAGCTCAGGCTCCTGAGGGGGCGGTCGATGCTGCGATACTGGCTTCATTGCTGGTGGTGCCTGCTGCTACAGAGCACTTGTTGGAAGCTCGGGCCCCTGCGGGGGCGGTCGATGCTGCGATACTGGCTTCATTGCTGGTGGTGCCTGCTGCTACAGAGCACTTGTTGGAAGCTCGGGCCCCTGCGGGGGCGGTCGCTGCTGTGATACTGGCTTCATCGCTGGTGGTTCCTGCTGCTACAGACCACTTGTTGGAGGAAAGGACCCCTGCCGGTCCGGTTTCTGCTGCGGTACTGTCTCCATGGCGAGTGATGCAGTCTTCGAGACTTTGAGAACAACGTCGTGAGATGGAAGCGCTGGCTGCCTTGTTAACAAACTGTATTGTGGTGCTGCCTTCAGCAAAGAAGACTGGCTCAGCCGAGCCCCAGATGTGAGAACCATCTCCTCCGAAGGCGTTCCCGGGTGACAAAGCTGGACAACTGGTAACTTGTGAATGCGACACCTGCTTGAGTCGATTGGTCCGAAGGTGATGCGATCTTCAGGGATTCATGCGTCAAAGTGGCTGAGGTTTGAACTAACATCCGAGACTATCAGATGATACAGGAAAGGAGTGTTTGCTGGGCTTCCCTGAGGAGCGACAGGTCTGTCCGGATGTAGCTTCTAAAAGCCTCAGATGACCATCGGCCTAGGGCTTGGATCTGCGGCTGGGATATGCCCTTTTGTGCGGCTGTGGTAGCTGCGCCTATGCGGAAGGAGTGACCGGAAAAGTTGTCTGCTGGGATGCCAGATTGGAGCAGGACGGCTTTGAGGTGCTTCTGAAACCAGAAGCGTGAGGCCGGGCGATTAGAGTCGTCGACGAAGAGGGGATCCGATAAGGCCGCTGACCGGGGTTGTCTGTAGCGACGGTAGGCTAGGAGGGTTCGATACGGATGAATCGGTGAATTGATGTTGAAAACGTAGAAGAAATGGCCTCTCCTGGTCTGGTCAGTCTTATTTTGCTTAATCGAGTAAGAAATCGTCTCCGAATCCAGCACCTGGAGGTCATTCATGGTGGGGTGAACTGAAGGGTCGAATTTGGATGTGGTGTGATCTCTGAGCATCGTAGAAAGCCGAAGAACGCCAATGTGAACATGGCGTCAAGTGTGCGGGCAACATATGTGGAGTGATATCCCTTGCGGAGGGTGGAGATGCATTTGGTGAGAATATCCAAGGTAATGGGCCTCCTAGCGTCCTAACGGGCGGGTTGGGATCTTCGTATGCCTTGGATAACCATTGATGTTTGGGATCTTGCTATGGCCGGTGACGGGGAGTTGAAAATCAATTTATGGAAGAACTGGAGTCCGCTGAGGTAACCTCTGAAGGAGCTGGCCTGAAGGTTTTTTGCAGTGTTGAGAAATGAGATGTATGAGGTAATTGTGAGGAGAGAAAATTCTGGGAAGGGAATGCTGAAAGCCTGGTGAAACGATCTGAAGCTTCTCCACGCCGTGAGGTATGATTGCAGGATCCTGGGGGAAACTGCCTTAGTTATGGAATTGAGAGAGGCATCGAGAAGCGTTTGCAGTGGGTGATTCACTGGAAGATCAACTCCGGATAAGGTTGTACAGGAATAGGCCTGGGGTCCGCTTCGAGCGCCAGCAGCCTGGACTTCTGCCAAAATCTGCGCTCTGATGTTGCTGGAGACTGGTGGAGGTTCCATCACATGCGCTTGTGGAGGCGCTGGCATCGCAGCGGCTGTGGCCAATGAAAACGTGGGGCGTGCCTGTTGAAGAGAGAGAATAAATCAATTCCGGCGCCGCGGGCCAAGATCCAGGGGCGGGAAAAGCGAATTTAATGGCGGTTATTCTGCGTCTAACGGAGATAGGCTCGTGGTAGCGGTGGCAGCAGTGTCAATTATGGTACGGAGACCAGCGCTTGTATCCCCAGCGGAGGCAGCCTCGCACTGGGGAGCCAAGAGCCCGGGGCGGACAAGGCGAATCTAATGGCGGCCGCTTGTGCATCTATTGGAGACATTCTCGCGCTAGCGGCGGCAGCTATGAACTGCGGGCCGGAGACCAGCGCTTGTGTCCCCAGCGGAGACAGCCTCGCACTGGGGAGCCAAGAGCCCGGGGCGGGCAAGGCGAATCTAATGTCGGGCGTTTGTGCGTGTAACGGAGACATGCTTGCGCTAGCGCCGGCGCCAAAGAATTGTGGTCCAGAGACCAGCGGTTGTATCCCCACCGGAGGCAGCCTCACGCCTGAGACGTATGGGTGAGCCAGGGCTTCTGAGAGTTGCCGGCCAGCCTGAACGGGGCGGTCATCTGCAGTCGCGGTGGTATCCCACGCATTGAGCTGATATGCCGCGGGCTGCCGGAGGTGCTCGATCGGGATATCCGTGGCTTCTAGCATGACCTGAGCGCTTCCAAGACTTGCCGAAGGCTTGCTGCGTCGGCTCGAGTGAGGGAGGCCATGCCGAGCCGCGGAGGTAGATTGCCCGTGCCTGGAATGGACGGGACCCCGAGCCGAGCCTGGCTCGTTATTGACAGCCGATCGTGCCAACCTCATCGAGGGGACGTCAGCCTGGGACGACACCTAGAGGGTGTAGAGCTCTAGTTTCAACATCCGCCTGCTGAATGGGACGTCCGCGTTGGCAAGGGCCAGACGAATGCTCTTGATCGTCCACTTGCTGCATGCAGATATCTTGGGGAGCGCAGAGGCGTATGATGACTCCGGTGAATAAGGTGGCGATCGTGCCGGTGGGAGCGATGACGAGGGAATACTCCGTATAATCCGACCCTGAGCTGGAAAGCTGGGGTGCGCATGATGGCACCGAAGGATCTGGAACGTTTGCTACTTTGGAGACCACGGGAGACTCTGACATAGTGGCGAAACTTGACGATGCTTATCTGGCAAGATGCAACAGGTAAGACTGTTTGTCTATTTATGATAGAGCTTGCAGGAGCTGATAGGGTAGATACAGTGATTGCTGATGGTGAACCAGCCTAGATAATTAAGTAGAGACTGCGTGCTCGGCTGATAGGTGATTGCTGCTGATGGAACATCAGGCTGATTTATATGCTTAGGTTCCTCCCGAACTTTGTTAATAAAACATCATGTGAATGACTGAAAGCATGATAAGACGCATTAAACTGTGATGTAAAATCAAGGTTCCCTTTCTACCGGTCTCTCTACGTTGTGTCGAACTGACAGAATGGGGTTTGACATGAGAACCTATATCATCACTGATTATACTTTTGGAAAGGCCAATGAACTTGGCAAATCGGACGGCACGCCAATGCCCATTCACTCACCTTTTTGTTCTTCGGAACCTGCAAGGCTTATGCTGAGTGTTCTAGATTCTTCCTACTGGGTATATAACGCAGAGCAGTGGAACTTGTCCTGGAGTTTTCTACCTCCCCTGTGTGTTTCGGTAGTTGGTCAGAGGTGACTTCGAAGAGCATATCCCGGCCCCGTCACACTCACCGAACCTGTCAGACTGTCCCATAGCGGAACCACAATATACTGTGTGCAGACTATGAGATTTCAGTTGGTCATCCTGCAGGTCCACCAGGCTAATGCGTTGAAGCAGTTAGACAAGTGAGAGTTAGACTCCAAGAGAGACACCATTGGCTCAACCTTGCGCAGATGCAAACCGTCGAGAAAATCTGCTTCTCAGGGGACTGCTCGGTGACACCGCCGAAGACTTTCAATAGTTTGAGAACCTATCTGCATCCCAGCAGCCCCGCCCCTCGGTACCTCCGCCACAGGCTCCGGTGCCCCTCGTCAGGCGGCCCCCCATGGACAGAGATCTCACCAGAGGGCATCAACTCCCTGCCAGCAGCCCTCCAGGAAGTGGCCCTGACAAGAACCACCCGGGGAGACCCAGGACATTAGGCACAGCTCCAGCCATGCCATCGCCGTCGAGCCGCACTGTAACGGTTCTTGCAACGTCCTACATCAACGCGGGCCTTTTCAGGGCCTGACGCCCACTTGGTCTCCAGGAGAGCTTCCGTCTCCCTGGGTGTACACAGCATGCAGCAGCCTCAACTCTACGTTGCGACATGCAACTTCCGCAGCCCTACGCACTCTACATGGGCCGAGGTTGCCACCCTTCTGGAGAAAGTGGCGATCAAGCTTAGGGATGATAACCCCTACTTTGTTGCCCCCTAAGCACGTCGTGTTACGACAGATGCCTCCCTGCTCGGCTGGGGTGCAGTGTGCTGGATGCCCCGACCTGCAGTGGCATACCAATTGCCTGGAGTTGCTGGCTTCTTGCTTTGCAATGAAGAGGTCCCTGCCTCTCATTTGGGGAAAGCATGTGATGCCATGATCAGACAGCATGGCTGCCGAAGCGTACGTCAACCGTCAGGTGGTATACATTCACGGCAGATGTCACAACTCACCTGCCCGCTGCAGCAAACAAGAGTGCTTCTCAATTCCTCAGCCCAAAAGGGGAGTGAATGTACACACCATCTTCCCTTTTATACCCGTATATATGCAGCGGACACTGGCGTGCCTTCCCCTTCGCCAAGTTCATCTGCCTTTTCAAAAGTATAATAGGAGATGATAGGTTCTCAAGTCAAATCCCAGTCTGTCTCGACACAATGTCTTGTTCCCTCCATCAGTGAACCGTGGTTACTTCCGTAACCAAGACATTATACCATAAAAAAAATTACTTTTCCTAAATACATGTACAAAAAACTGTTGTATTGTTAAAAAGTGAATTTTTATTGTTTTCATTTCTATTTGAGGTCTGAAATATACAGAGCATATTTTGACCTGGTTCTTCCGTTTTCATTTTCTGAAAAGGAAACTGATAATTTTACCTAAACAAATACCTAAATATAGTAAATCTTTAAATCAGAAATGGTCTATTTATTACAAATATTACAAATACTTTTTTGTAGAAAAACACCATTGGCACAGAAACAGAAATAAAGATTCAATTATACAATGTTCTTTGGTAGTGCTTACATACAGTATATATACTGCACAACGAATCAAAACTATAAGGTATTATTAACCCGGTAATGATTTCTGGTCATCTTCAACTAGATTTGTAGTTTTATTTATTCATGTATGTGTTTATTTATGTACCGTATTTGTCAGAATAAATTCTCTCATGTACCTTTTACATTACACTTTAAAAATATATTGTAAAAACTTGTGGAACCTGGGAAGCCAGAAAAATGTAACTAAAAAAAAACTACATGTTTTTCTTGAATATTTGCAGTCTTTTTCTGCAATTAGACATTTTTTACTGTATTTCAGAAATCTGTAAAAATAGCAGTAAAATTCTGTCAAATTCCATTTTACAATGATCATTTAAAATTGTTAAAAACATGAACTTGTACACTTCGCATGATTGTATCAAGCTCATGTTGTCTAACTGAAATTAGTATATAGCTCTGTTAAAGATATATATATATATATATATATATACCATGTGGCAGATGTGTCCTCAGAGCGTGTTGCCGTATATCGGTGGAACGAGGTTAGGATTCATTCCTCACCCTGTCCTCCCCCCCTCCGCAGAACATCCATCAGCACTACATGATGAGGCCCCATTTTACCTCCAATATGTGAAAACAGTCTCCTCTGGGAAAGACGTTTTAAAGATAACATTTTCTGGACTTTAGCTCATGATGTTTAATCAAATGGAGGATTGCGATCATATCAGATACTGACTTGTGCCTTGAAAGCTGATGCATAAAAAAGATTCTAATAGCTTATGGAACATTGCCACTTATGGGAACAGGGAATCCCAAGCACGTTAGAAAGCTCTAGAGACAAATCATTAAATCATCTGTTGTATAAAGTGTTGAATATAGGAGCACTTTTTTATAAAAAATCTAAAAGCCATATTATCTCAAAAGTCAGTGTATTACCCTTGCAAACAACTTCTTTGCCAGAAGTCGAATTAGGATCTGCATATGCAGATGCATATGGGGACATTGCTTAATGTTGAATATTAGATTATAATACTTTAACGTCAATGTTAAAACTTTACATCTGTTAGGAGATTTATAAGTAAACCTTTTAATATTGCCAGTGCAACCACATAGAGTATCACACTAATTTTAAGCCTCAGCAAGTGCTGTGTGTTGCTCACAGTATGCAGTTTATTTCTCTCTCTGCTTTCAGTAGATATATTGATGATTCATTTGCTCACTAAGCTCACAAGTGCTTTCATTAAAAGCCTGTGGAAAATAAGTTTTACAGAACTGCAAATGACATGGTTGTACTTTGAAATACCATAACATGAAACTGTATATTTAGCTTGTTTCAGAATTACATCTTATACATTTAAAGCTTATTACATCTAAGGAGAACCAGTTTCTGCTGATTGTTAATGTTGCCTGCTGAACCGATCACTGTGCTTTCACTTTTCTGCAGAATAAGCTACAAAGTCTTTATAATAGTCCAGAGACTATAAGACTGGCATTTGGGCAGAGTTACAGCTTTGAAAGATTGTATTATTTATTTGATGATATTGCTAATATGTCAATTGAAGCATATTCTTTAAATTAAGTATTTCATTTGGAAATTACAGTTGATATCACAGTTAGTGCCTATGGCACATAGCCCAATCTAAACAAATGAGAAACATTACAAGAAATGTTGCGTTCAAGTGCCAACAATTAGTACCTTTAATCGACTATATGACAATACAGAGCTAAACACATTTATTATACCACCAGTCATAATAAAGAGAAAACAGATATTTTAGGTATTTAATTAAAACTAATATTTGTGTTGTCATTTATTGAGCAAATAGCTAACTGAAACAACTAAATTGTCTATTCACGTTTTATACACAAATTGCAGCGGGCACATACAATTTCTAAGAATAGTCATAAATAAAATTGAGCCATTAAAACCCATTTTCTTTCTGTTAAAGGAATAGCTCACCTAAAAATGTGATGTATAAATTTGACGAACGGAGGATATTTGGACGAATATTTTGTAACCATACAGAACTGGAGCAAAAGGTGTACAAAGGTCATACAAATTACAATGGTGGTTAAAGGTAACCCAAAATTGTACATTCTATGAAATATATTATTGTGTGAAACAGAACAAATTACTTTTCCTACTATGGTAATCAATGGTGTCCCAGAACTGTCACGGTTTGGCCGTGTATATAAAGCGTACCAAACTAAATTGATAAAATAATTAAAATATTTGGGTGAACTGTCCCTTTAAGAACTGCAAATAAATTGCTCAATAAAACAAATAATAAAGTTTGTAACTATTTTTCTTTTGCATTTTTTGAAAAACAGCTAATTTGAAAATGAATGAATAACATCAACAATTACAGTATATTTTCACATTACAAGACACTACTGTGAGGGATATAAGGTAAATGTCTTCTGAAAAGTGACTTTGTACTTCCCTCACTTACTACAAAGAGTATTGTTACATATATTTGTGATGGGTGTGTTGAGATACGAGGGTGCTGTTCAGTGGCAGTCTTTAGAGCCCAATGTCAAAGCCTTGAATATGATGTGGGCAGCTACAGGTAGCAAATGGAGTGAGATGAAGAGGGGTGTGACATGAGACCATTTTGGTTGATTGAAGACCGGATGCACCGCTGCATTCTAGGTCATCTGAAGAGGCTTAATTTCACTACCTGAAAGGCCGGCCAAATCAGCTTTATATTCAGACTCATGGCACTGCGTAATCGCATTACAATTAAATTGCAAAATTGCATTAGAGTGAGTAACCTGAGTATAATTGTAAGATCTGACCCAATGCTGCTCGTTTATTTGTTAATGGGACATAAGTAAGGGGTGACTTGGGTATACACAGATTTTATGATAGAATGTGATATTGGGACCTGGTTGAGAACTTGCAGGCGCTCCCCCCTGGGGAGGAAGACCCAACCCTCACTGTGTCGTGCCCAGTATGCGCCCTGAGCCTCTACTTGGACCGAACGCAGAGCTCCGGATGCTCTGAGCAGTTCTTTGTCTGTTTTGGAGGACAGCAGGGAGACTGTCTCCAAACAGAGACTGACGCACTGGATCGTGGACGCCATCACTTTGGCTTACCGATCTCAGGCCCCTGCCCACTGGCAGTGACTTCTCACTCCACCGGGGTGTAGCCTCCATGTGGGCACTGGCTCAGGGCGTCTCTCTAGCAGACATCTGACTTTGTACTTCCCTTACTTACTACTCTGCTGGAAGTTTGGTCAGGGTGTGATATTGGTCAGATGAAACTGAGTGAGGGCCACATGACCCACCCCAATTGCAACGTTGCTGTGGCAACACAACAAATTGTCATTTAAACGATGCTTCTACAACAAAGTTCTTTTGCATTTATTCTCTCACTCTTCTCTCTCAACCTCACAAATATTGCAGTGAATCTGGAACATGTGATCTGCGAGCGAACCTGCTCTAGAGCAACTTTGAATTCAAAGCCTGCCACGTTATATTAAATTGCTTTGTATTAAAGTCAGGCAACTGTGTACACTGCTGTACACTTTATCTTTTTATTAATATGTTTTTGTTACATTTCCTTATATACACCATGCTCTTTTGATATTGAATTGGTATCAAGCCATAAAAAACCCAGATGGGTCGACCACTAGTCACAGCCGGCACAGTGTAGGTGTTGTCATGGATGCATATGATGTCTTGTCTGACTTTGGTTTGGACAGCGGGGAATGCAGAGGGTTGAGCCAGCATGATAGAGCTCAAGTCCAGGAGCATGGATTCACATCATCTGTTCCGGCAGACTCTACACCTTAGGGCTTTTGTAAGATTTGTTTGCTTGCCATGGCCAGCAAACCCCACTAGCCAATATTTCTCCAATGATGCACCTGAATGTTTTGGCGTGGGTCTACTATCTTACCTGATGTCGCAAATTGTCCTTTTGGTGACATTGCTCTGGGTTACCACTCATTTCAGACTGAGCTCTCTTTCTTTCCATAATCGTTTATCTTAGGGCTATGTATAGATAAACAGCTTTGATATGTCCGAGGGAAAAAGAATGTCAGGTAAAGCTGAAATATTATTTAGGCAGTGGGAAGCATTCATTTTTCTAACTTTTAAAAGTTTGGTGTTTTTTAAAGGTGAACACTTAAGTCAAACTTATTTTCAATGAGCAAACTGTGATTATGCAGCCAAAATCCTGTAAAGGAGTCTACTCACAAAAAACTACAGGAACAGGAACTTTGAACAGTGAATCCATGGCACAGTGTGTACGTTTAAGAGCTGCATGTGTCTCAAGGAAGAAGGTCTAGTCATCTGTCCATTTCTCTGTCTGTAAGGTCATCCAACTCCACCGCTGGGTAACCTTTTCTGGGTAATATCAACACAAAATTCTGGGTTGTTTAACTTAGTGGGTCTAATATAAATATGTTCTATGTTAATTTAATTTAATTCAACGGCTTCGAATTGGAATTCTGCACTGTTTAATACCTCACCTTAAAATTTTTGTAATTTAATTTGATTTTAAAGTAATTCTAAATTCAACATAAAATAGTAGACAACCTCTATGTTTGTTTATTTTTATTTATCTTTTCTTCTACAGTGACGATCCCACGAGATAAACAAATATTTGACATATACAAAGACACATACACAATTAAAACATGTTAAACAAATCATATCATCATGATTCCTTCCTTCCTATGTGCAACTTCGTCGCTCAGGAAACAAAGTGCACTATTAAAACACTATATATTCATCTTACTTCATTCTAATTTCAGCATTTGCTGATAAATATTTAAATCATACTGTTAATATTAGTCAATGCACCATGAACTAACGTGAATAATTGTATCGACATTAACTAACATTATCAAAGATTAAAGCAACACTTTCAGTGTTATTACAACTCTTAACAGGATTAATTTTACTCACACTACCTCTGCAGCCTCCAAGCAGCTACAACCACACTCCGTAAATTCTGTGTTCGGTACACACAGCTGCCAGCGGAAGAGTGCGAAATGGTTTCCAAACAAAGTTTCTGCATACGCTGGATTCGTCAGTTTAGTCAACAAATGTATTGCGCTGCCCACGGGGAAGCTTAAACAGCAAAATTATTTACCACAGTGGTAACAGACAATTGCGCTTATCAACCACATGCGGGAGCCGTGAGCAATAGTTCAATAGTGTGGCTTTAATAAATGCTACTACTGTACATTGCTCATTGTTGATTTATGTTAATGCATTAACTAATATAGCCAAATACAATCTTATTATCATAGCTGTTTTTTAAAATAGCTAAGCTAATGAGAGCTTGTGAAAGATCATATCAATGCAAATTTTTTTGTCCCTTTTTATAATTTATTTTTAAAAACAGAGTATCTCCAAGGGTCTACCCCATGGAGATGTCATCTGTAAATCGTGCTCACGGAGGAAATCACGTTAGTGAGATCTGTTTTCACATTTACTTAATTTTGTTTGGCAACCCGGGAAAAGGCTATTAACAACACAAGATCGAGATCAATACATTATTTCTACATTTCTAATGTCATCTGGTCCTGGATCAGGAGACGGCCGCTAATTTAAATTCGTGCCGAGGCTCTGTGATGCCACCATTAATTCCTGATAAGAAAGGGCCGTTGTACTGCCTTCTTTAATCTCTGACTGATGCTTCTGCATGATCAATAGCCTTTCTTTCTTTATTTCCCGTTTTTCCTCGCTTATTTTTCTTGAAGAGAAGATTGATCGTTCCGAGTTGTGAGGTGTTTGGCTTCCACTCATTATTGTTGCAATTAGGATGCCTCTGGGAACCGGAGGGATGGGTTGCGCGGGGGGCGCGTTAAAATCCTCCGACCCCCTACTATTGTTATCCAGTCTTAGATGATCAGTCAATCAACCCCCGATGACAACTTATTTTGGTGGAGAGGTAGGAAAGCGTCTCAAACAAGTGGATTAAGGAAGCCAGAGAGAAGGATGTGTGTGCGTGGATGTGTGTGTGCGTGTGAGAGAGAGCGGTGGAGAGGGAGAGAAAGCGAGAGAGTGAAGAGCGTGGGGGGGGTTGGTTTGAGTTGCGTCTCCTTGCGCCGGTGAGTAGGAAATAATCACAGTGTTGCTTCCTCATGAATTATTAAGAAGCCTCTTTTAGCTTGATTCAAAATGCTGCATTTTCATGCGTGGCTGTGAAGCAAAGCGGGAGGTTGTCGTTGGGTTTTTTTAGTGCGCGTGTGTGTGTTTGTTTTGATAGGTGTATTACTGCTGGCGAGCAGGACTCAGCGTGCTGAACAAGTGCTCAGATGAGCAGTCCGAGAACGGAGCAGCGCCAACACTGCTGGAACTGGGAGACAGGCAGTCACCTCCACTCCACGCGGCAGCAACAGCCGCTCTCTCTCTCTCTCTCTCTCTCTCTCTCTCTCTCTGTCTCTGTCTCTCTCTCTCTCTCTCTCTCTCTCTCTCTCGCTCTCGGTCTCTCTCTGCCTGCCTGTTTTCTCCTCTGTTCTTACTGGAGTTGAGATCTTGTTCATCTGAGCGCAGGAAGAGGATTGTGAGTGGAACAGGGCTCGGAAGCTGCTATCCAAACATCCCAAGCGCAGACCTGGCTGCCCACATGCCGATCGAATTTGTTTGCAAAATCAAATTTGCAGAGGAGGATGAGAAACAAAAAGGCAACCAGGATGGGGACAAGGAGAGCCTGATCGAGGAGAGCTGCAGTCCCCCAGCAAAGGACCTGGCCGGCTTTGCCAATGCCTGCTCGCTCCACGGGATAAACCATATCTTCGTCTCGGGCCGGCTGGGCGTCAGACAGACACTCTGGGCTCTAGCCTTAGTGGTGTCCCTGGCTCTCTTTCTATACCAGGCGGCAAAGTGTGCCATCTCCTACCTGGAGCATCCCCACGTCACGGCTCTCAATGAGGAGGCCACCCCTGAGATGGTGTTCCCTGCCGTGACCATCTGCAACATCAACCGTTTCCGCTTTTCCGCCCTCACCGATGCCGATATCTACCACCTGGCCAACCTGACTGGCTTGCCCCCCAAAAATAAGGACGGCCACAAGCCCACGGATTTGGAGTATCCGGCTCCGGACATGCAGGACATTTTCAACCGGACGGGTCATCAGTTGGACGAGATGATGAAGAGCTGTAACTTCAGCGGACAGAACTGCTCGGCTGAAGACTTCTCGGTGGTAAGTTTGAGGAAAGTTTTTGACAGCACATTAATAGCCTTTGAAACTTGGCAGAGCTATGTTGCGACTTTAGAAGAATAACTTTAGAGGCAGAAGGTTTACAAAACGACTTAGACCCTTCTGAGACCATTTTAACACAAACAAAATTATTGCTGAATTGTTCCAATATATATAGTTTTATACTGCAGCCTCATGGCAAAAAATATTTTCTTCTCAGTTTAATTAAAAGTCTGCAGGTGTTGCCATCCAACACAATTTATCAGAGTATCTCTACACAAGAGTAAACAGTTTCTTCGTGCATTGAGGTCTACAGATTCACCTTCACTTCTGGTTTCCCCATATGCTGTTGTGACTATTCATTTGGACATAGGTTTGAAATAGGACACAGACCAGACTCACCGCTGTCATTGTGCTCACAGGAGTGGTCCTGTTTCCCAGCGCTCATGATTTCTTATAATGTACCAACAATTTCTGTTTCTCTCGCGGGAGAAGAGCAGGGTGCATTTTATATTTACTTCACCAAGACATCTGTTGTTTTATACTGCCATCAGTGTCAGTTGCTGAAAGAGAGTGCGGCGACAGTATTGCTTTTATAAAACTCCCTTGCATGCTTGCTTGCTCGCTCTTTCTCTTCAGCACTCCTGTGCCAGAAGCAAAGTTTCCTCAATGTTGTATTTCAATCCTGTCTCTGTTGAAATGAAGTATTTATTTCATCTGACATACATGATTTTTGCATTAGCTAAATTGGTTACAAGGAATAGTTTTTCCATATGCCACACAATGTCCACACCAGAACACCAGTCTCTTGTGTCATGTGCACCGAAGGATGAAGGAATATTGCTTTGGTAGTGATGAAGAACATTTGTCAAGCTCTAATAGCATGTGTTAGATGTAGATATCCTTAACTTCCAGAGATCTTGTAAGTTGAATACATGGAAGTGCCCTTTGATGTGTCACAGGGAGACAAGAACACGATATATTTTATCTTAAGTAACGTTCGTATGACGGAAGAAATTAGAGCTGACAGCAGGCTCTCTTCTTCTGCCCCTGCTGTTCTCTGTTTCACCATTGGCCATAGAGGGAACATGTCATGCTTCTGCTGAAAAATAAGGGCAACAATAGACAGTAATGAAATGTGAAGGGTTGTGCTTCCTTTTTGTGTGTGTTGACTGTTAAGGATGTCAAAAATACAGGATATTTGGTTCCAAGTTGGCAAGAAGAGTCTTTGTGTACTGGTAGCAAATAAATACGCAACTCAGATTAACAGGGATTTGTGTAAACAGATTAATAGCATTTCATTGAACATCAATATTGATGAGAAAAATATTCATATTCATTATTGATTTCTATGTTTCTGACTGATAATGTCAGATTTCTATGTTTCTGACTGATAATAAACACAGAGAAACACATTTGGAAGATTTGTGATCAAGGGTGGTCAAGAAACCACCCTTGATCACCATAGTAGGAAAAATGACAATGGCTGTCAAAAGTGCCCCAGAACGGTTCGCTTTCCTACCTTCATCAAAATATCTTATTTTGTGTTTAACAGAACAAAGACATTTACAAAGAAATATTTCCTTCTATGGTAGACAATAAAAATTTGTTTCTGAAGTTTTTGTACAGGCCGTCCCATACAACTGAGAAGTGTGGGCCTACCCCTTAACCTTAAAACGCCTCTTAATGGATTATCTGCTTTAAAAGTTCCCTGTTTCACTCTTCTTTCCCATCAGCCCTGTGATCTGTGTCTGAGCGGCTGTCAGTTAGATTAGTTACGGACATCTTCCTGTCGCCACACATGACAGGTCGATTCCTCCGTCCCGTGGACCGCGCAACTCAGCCAAGGAAACTGGGACCGATTCGGAGGACTGCCTCTTAGCCTCTCGACTGTGACTGCATTTTAGATGTAAGAGTAAACAGGATCACGGTGGCAATCCCAGAAGCCCCTGTGTTATCAGCGGACCGACCGATATTTTTAGCATGAAGTGTGAGAGATGACCTTAGCTGTAGCTCATTGGCCTCTGGATGCGTGCGGATCGCTAGCCCGAGGGAAAAATACACAGCGTGTTGGTATCTGGTCTGCTCCAGATGCTGTGTTTATTTAATGCCTGCATCAGCAGGGAAAGTTGTATATTTTCGATCAATTACCTCTCTGGCATTTAGCCCCACCACTTGGTTTCACTCGTGATATCAGCTGTTCATTTGTCATTTCCACACCCCACAGCTCATTCTCGTGTCCTACTGTTTTTCCCCCATTTAGCTGTTCTTTTGGAAACACAATAATAATAAATAAACAGCAATAATATCATTATATAAAAAAGAAAAAATGCGTATCACTTGGTATTCATTCCTTGACACAAAGGTCTAATTTATCGTTTGATTTATGCTAATGTTAAACATTTCCATTTTGCCTCATAGAGATGAATGGGTTATATAAATACGTTCAATTCAACAAGTATTTACTGATGAAAGATTTTCTACCTGCATATCACTGGATATGCAAAACACAGGCCGTATTTTGGTCTATTATTTTACAGCGTATTGGTCTGTTGACTCTGTCTGAAATCAGTTTATTAAATTAGAAATAAATAGGTCTTTGTTAACAAGGGTCCCAATTGTATTTCAAGGAGAGCGGTGTGTGTTTGTATTTGTGTGTGAGAATTGCATCATTATTTGTTTCCTGTTCCCCTCCGCATGGGGTATAATTAAAACACTCAGCTGGTATTGACTCATGATAATTACTCACAATAGAGATCATAATAAGATGTTTAGGCATAATTGAATATAAATAGCCATGCTTCAATTTTCCCTTTCACCTTGCTGTCTGCTCCGGGTGCTGAAAGGGATGATGGGTGATCTAGTTCAGTCCAGCGTGTACGTGGAGGTCTTTGGATCTTTAAGCCTGTTCCACAGCGTGTGTTTGCTCTCCCTCTTGCTGTGTTTGTAGACAGATTATCCGATTTGTTTAAGGCAAGGACATGCTTTTTGTGCATATATTCCTACGGATAACCAAGTGACACTGACCCAGATTGATTCGAGGCTCAGGGTGAGAATAGACATTATTATAGGGCCCCTGTTAGCATTTGTCATGTCAGTATGGAACAGGGGTGTTGAGAGACAGACGCTTTAATAGATAATTGAATATGTGAGTGTAGTGCTCCTGGGTTGTGATGACAAGCGTCTAATAAAACAACCCACTTCAGGATATTTAAAATGTCAAACTGGTTGAAATTCGAAAAGATTTTTTCAGGTTTCTCTGAGTTTGTGCATTTCGCTGCTGTGTTGCAATTTTTGGTCAGCACGTGATTTTGTGGCTAGTATGGAGTCGGACACATTTCTTCTTTTGTTCATACATAAATGTTGAATACATTTTCATTTTTTATTCTAATTTGTGACCATTAAACTACAAATATAAAAAAGTATACGTTCAGTGTTCATTTTTTATACTTGTCAAAATAAATGAACTAAAAAAAGTATTTGAGTGTTTTTGACTTATACCGACAGAGAGGTAAATCCATCAATCCACGAAAGGTGTTTTTATTTTGAAGCAAAAGTTGATCTTGATGTCAAATATTTCTGTCAAACCTTGTTAAGATGTCCATTATAATAGCTAATAAAGCATAACGGACCGAACGATCTCGTAAAACCACATTTCAATAAACCTTAAATGTAATAAACTCTATCACTTATTCCAGGTATAAGAGTAGTCTCAGGTTAAGCTTGTTCTTCATAGAAGTTCATTATAAAGAAACCACATAACGTGGCTCAAGGCAGCGACAAGCTTAGAACATAAAACTTTTTCTGTTATCATGTTTATGTTTGATATCGGTGATAAACAAATGTATTTATTAGGGTTTTCTGTGGTTGTTGTTTTGGTATGTTAGAAGAAACGCTTAACGCGAGATTCTTCACTTTATCCATTTAATAATGGCTCCTTCTTTTAACGGCACCTAATGTTTATTACAAGTAAAAGGAAATAAAAATGTGTCATAAAAACCATGTGATTGACAAAAGCCTATTGGTCAGTTCGAGATTATGACTGCGTCCAAATACCCCTACTTGCGGTCTTGGCCACTTGAGACCATTTCAGAGCGGAATTCAGGGCTATCCCATCATGCATCCCGATGCCCAGGTCTCAGAAGATGTTGCCGAAAGCTTTCCAGTCTAAATTATTCTTAGCTTGTAGGTGTTAGTTTGTAAAGTAACAATATACATAACAATTTAATGGCATAAAAAATATATAAATGAGAATGATGTTAAAATCATTTAAAGTATACTTCAAGTTTAAAAACTACTAGGCCCATACTTTACAGTGCACTTTCATTTACATTTATTATCCAAAGCGACTTACATTTCATGATACTATACATTTTTGTTTCTGAATATGTGCAATCCCTGGGATCAAACCTATGACGTTAGCATTGCTAATGCCATGCTCTTAGCACTTTGAGCTACAGAAAAGCTACAAAAGCTTTCGTGAACAAAGAATTATCTACAAGTATAGTGAACTAGTAGGGCTGTCACAATTATGAAATTTGGCTGACGATTAATTGTCTAATAAATCATTATGACGATTAATTGTTTGTTTTAGGGCTCTGACATTTAATTCTCAAAATTTTGAGAAACGATCTTATTGTTCTGTCAGTCATAGGAAAGCTTATAGTCAGTTTTTTTCTCACTTCCAAGACTACAGTAAAATTTTACTTGTTAATGAAATTTTGCTAGACTGGTTTTCACAGAGAAATTAGCTTAAGTAATATTAAACTGTAGGTTTGCAGGATATTATTGTGGTATATGCTTTAATGTTGTTTTTTTTAAAGTGATGGAGTTGTGGTGGT
Organism: Barbatula barbatula; assembly: GCF_947034865.1. Lineage (NCBI taxonomy): Eukaryota > Metazoa > Chordata > Actinopteri > Cypriniformes > Nemacheilidae > Barbatula > Barbatula barbatula. The sequence continues at coordinate 15,393,446 of NC_136772.1, forward strand.
ACATTTTACCAGTATTTCCATACTTTAGTTACAATATATACACTTATACACTAGAATATGCAATATGCAGGCACTACACCCTTCTAAATGATACTATTCTTTTAAATAGATGTGCAATAATTGCGATGATCTGAAACTATCGCAATGAGATGATTATTTAATAATCGTGACAGCCATACTATATACCTGTAGTGGCTGTGTATTCAAAGTTTCCTGCTTAAGATATACTTAAACAATATAAGTGGTGTTAAAATAGTCCACTTACAAGTACATACATATTGGTATGTTTACTACAGTACATAAAGTAAAGTCAGCATGAAACAAAAAGCGCTTGTCTTCTTTCCAATATCGTGACATTTTCCAACAGTGAAATGAGTAAAATAATGATAATAGGGTGGGGCATGAATTTGTCCGTTGAGAATTGCTTGGATTGTTGTCAATTTCTAATTGCTAAGTGGGTTGATGCACATGGAGCGATGACGTACGTCCACTAAAATCTCAGCAAGCTCTGTTACATCCGGCGCACGTAGCGTCCATAGGAAGCAATGGCATTTTTCACTCAGTTGCTTTAAGATGCACGAGTCAAATTATCCAAACACTACGTCGTACATCAACAACCAAAAGGAAGAAGCACTTCAGGCTTAATATGAAAAAAGCTAAGTACCTCGAGGCATGATCACAAAGGCATATAGCTAAGTTCAGCTGCTGTGTCGACGGTTCAGTGAAATTTGAACGTTTTCTTACTAAACACATCATTATCGTTAAAAGAAAAGTTACCTATGCAATGAGAGCGTAAGTGGATTAGCTGGCTGAGATTTTAGCGGAAGTACGTCATCGCCCTGTATGCATTTACCCCATTGACATGATCTTTTCTCAAGCAGAAAGAAATCTCTGAAATCCCTGCGCTCGCACCATAACACGTGACAGAGAGGTCTTTCAAGGTGGGGGTTAAAGTTGAGATAAAACACTACAATTTTCAAGAAAAAGGGAGATTTGTCAATTTCAATGTCACTGTGACCTTAAATGTATACTTGACCTTTATTTAAGTATATTTAATAAAACTTGAAGTATACTCATTTGCATGTATTTACCCTCTATGAGAGATGGTAAATAATTAATATATGCAAACATTTCATCTAAGACATTTCATGTTTCTAAAGAGACCAGAAGCTAAATGTGATTTTCATCAATGCATTTTACAACAAAATCTTTCCTGAAAAATGTGGCAACTGTATTTAGATCAGGTAAAGCAGTTTTAAGCACAAATCCAATCGCATATACAATCGATTTTAGACCACTGAGCTTTGGTGCTCATGTCAGAGACATGGGTTTGAATATCCTGTCCGCTACCCATCATTCTCCGCTCATCTCTCTACTTTCTTTTTTAATAAACTGTCAAGAATACAATAATAAGAAGATGCTTTGTTCTGCAGTAGTGATTTATTTGAGTGTGCTAGTAGCAGCTGAAAGTTCTTGGAGGCTGACTGATGTCTTGTCTGCTTGAGGTAAGAGACATCTTAGCGCTTTTGGCAGTAACAGGTGTTTCACATTGCGTTAGTGAGGATCTGCCACTCGTCGCTCCTGAGGTAGGAATGTCTTTCTCTCCGAGAGCTCAGCGCTGTGTGAATGACATCAGGTCCCCCTGCGGGCTCAGCGTCTGTCTCTTTTCCCCTTTCCCCCGGCTCTGTCCATCTTCCTGACAGAAACAAGCGACAGAGGGACCGTGAAAGTGACCGCATTCTTGCGGCTCTGTCCAAACAGCCCGTTAATTAGCCCGTTACCAGTTCCGCTGTCGCGGGTCTCCACAGATTATTGAACCGCTGAACTTCTGATACATTAAAATCCCCCTCTCAGAGCCTTCTGCCTGCGTAACACTTTATCTCTCCTTCATCCCATCCTCTGATCAGACGCAATCACATGCGAGAGGCATAGATGTAAACATACTTATCCTCAAGACAGGCCTGCTTTTTGGGGATGTGGGGGCTATTGTAAGTGTTTACATTTCTGTGAAGGATATAAGGACAAACACACACACAAACACACGCAACAAGGAGCCTTTTGAATCCCAGGCAAATAAATCCACACTCTTTACACTAAACGCATCAGCGGCATTCCATAAGACAACCCACACCTGTGTCTGATCTCTGTGTTATGAGTGCAGAGGCGGTGATTCACTTGGAGAGATTTTTCAGTGTTACCGTTTCTATCATCATTCTCAGATTTAGCCAGCTACATCAGGAAAGTCTGCAGCTCAAGGGATGGCTTTAAACTTGCCAAAAACATTCGGAGGCTGAAAACTCCCTCCATAGTCCTCTGAGACATTAGTTCCCACTTACATTTGTCTCCCTCTGACAAGCTGTCCGACGGCTAGTTGAAATGAGTGTGTGTGTGTGAGCACACATACATGCTTCATCATATACTGATAGACTCGGAGGGAAAGATTGATAGTAACCCCTAACTTCAGCTGTTTACTTCACCCTCCCTCCTAAATCAATATATTCTTCTGTCACATTGCTTCCCGGGCCCTAGCCTGGCGTGACTAATTATCTTGTTCCTCTGGTTTTGGCGGGACGTCTGCTGTGGTTGATAATGAGGAGAAGCCAAACATATGGATGCATTTCCATTTCTTCACATACAGTTGTGCTTATTAGTTTCTCATGAGTTTACATAACATTCGGTTTTATTTAGTAGTGCTCTGATAAAATGAAATATTCGCCATACAATACACAAGACGACATTACACACATTATTTGTGATAGACGTGTATGAGTCTCTCAATGTTAGATCTCAACATCATCGAGGTGCTGTGGGAAAGAACTGAAACGTGCAAAGCATACTGGGAAACAAATGAACGTGTAGTACCTGTAAGATTCATGACAAGAACAATGAGAAGCTTTACAGCTTTACAGGACAAACTGGAACGAATGCACAACATACCACAAACAGACATTGATGTTCAAGGAGGAAACAAAATATAAAAAGACTGAAGCATAATAATTTGTTCAAATAATTGTGACTTAAATAACTTAAAAACATTTATTATGACCCCTTTCATTTTGAGTGAACTGTAGCAAAATGCATTCTTACGCAATACAATTTTGTAATGCACTGAAATACCACAAGATGAATATACTGTTGACTGTTTACATACGCCACTAGATATTTTCCTAGCTAATTTTACATCCACTACTTCCTCTTCCCCTGACTTAGAGACAATAAAAAAACGATAAGTCCCAAAGAGAAGAGAAGCAGTGGTCTGTCTTTACTATCTGACTGGATTTAAATCGGGGGCCCAATGATATAATTTTACCAGATTCTGAGTTGCGCGTCGCATACATCACCACAAACACACGTAACAAATGATTCAGGCCTAGCAACCGAACCTGACCGGGTAATGGATGTGTGTTTTTCTCATGTCTCTTTCGCCACACTTTAATTAATGTGTGAAAATGCAGCATATGCTTAAATATCAAATGGATCTCACATGTAAAAATCTTTGTTTTGCTTAGTGCACGGAAATGTCAGCGCTGAGAGTGCGGCAACATAAAAGCAGAAATAAAAGGACATAAATGTCATTCAGTTCATGCGGGTCTGTGGGCAAGCAAAGCATGAAGGGCTGGCGAGTGTGCTTGGTTGGACGATTAGGCCGTGCTCTGAATTATGTCAAATGTCACACACTTGGCGCCGGCTTTTGCTGATCTTTGTTTTGTTTGTACACTCGCATGTATTACAGAGCTGAGTGTACTGTTTTTTAAAAATTGTGGCGAGAGCTCCTTGTGCAGTCAAGTCTAAAGCAAATAACAAAGATTGCATACCTAAGTCACTTGCACTATTTTAGTCTAAATTATTATCTGTTCATAGCCACCTGTACATTAATGTTCATAGTATATAGCCATTTGTATATATTGTTCATAGTATATACCTACTGTCATATTTTCATAGAACATTCCTACTGCAAAATATTTGTATAGTCCATGCCCACTGTATTATATTCTCTCATATTGTATTCTGTATTTATTCTAACTGTATATCCTGCACTTGCTAACTGCACTTCTGGTTAGACCTAAACTACATTTCGTTACACTGTACTTGTATATGTGTAATGACAATCAAGTTTAATCTAATCTAAAAAAAGATTAAGAAAATGTGTTTCATCTTATATTTTCAGGTACTTTTGAACTGTTACATCTGGTACAACATCATTATATCACACAAGTATTTTCTTTAGTCTTGGAATACAAAATGATTGTTTTAGTTTTTAAATGTATTTAGTTATTTGTAGTACTTTATATAAGCTTATAACACTGAAGTTATTTCTAACATATCTAAAAGTTCTGAAGACATTTTTGACCCTGTGTGTGATCATAGGTAATGCTTGTTTATCGCCTGTATATTATAGATTAAATGATACAGATAATATAAACAGTAGGCTACTCTAATTTTCATTAGTAATACTCAAATTAATAATTTTGAATATTATCATTGACACTGTTTTATTATTATGCACACAATATGGCGTTTGACATGTCCTTAGCCAATACTAAAGATATCAAAGTTATAGACGGGTTCAAAACAACAACATACATTTTTTTTTTACTTCTGGTAAACATTCGCAAAGAAAAGAGTCCCTGCTGATTATTTCTGATAACAAGCAAAATAAATAATAAGTAAATTACATTCGCTAGCAAGTTAAAAGTATGCCTAACCAGTATGATTTTGGGTGAGCGGTAGAAGAACCTTTTATATGCGACAAAACTTATGCAACAAAGTTACACAACCCATTCAACAAATTGTTGATTTAATCAAATTAATATACAATAAATGTGTTTATTAAAAGTTCTTTACATTGAACAGTAAATAAAAAATGACACTAGCTGTGTTTATTCAGGCAGGGTCATATTCATTCTGAAAGTTAACTTCTGAAAGTTTATGTTCTAAAGTCCTGTTCACACCAACAATAATATTCATAATAAATTACCATATAATACTTTAAAATGTAAAACATAATGTTATGTTCCACTGGTAGTTTTAAACTCAAATGGATTTTGATAGGCTGCCAATGCTGAAAGTGATCTCAGCCATGTCCTTCCTTTGTCTTAGTTCTGGTGTGAACGCTGCTATTCTTTGTTATCATAATAGTTAGTTATTGTTCTGGAGCCTTAAGACCAGAGGGGGGCTATCCATATGCATTTGAGTTAATCTCAACTGTTCATCTCAATAACTTGGCTGTTACATAACCTTCGAAATTGGAATTCAGGGAACTCATGAACTATAAAATGCCAACATGACATTGCTACTGACACCACAAGAATGTATGTGAACTATGGTCCAAACTGTAAAACTGTGAGCATAATGTTTATCAAAAACCACCAAACAGCTCATACAATGACTCCAAATCTTCCCCAGTCAAATAAACAGCAAGTATTTTCGTTTCTGTTTTGAGCTCGCACAATGAATCCAAATCTTCTGTAGTCTAACAAAAAGCAAGAATGTTCATCTCTGTTTTGAGCAACAAACCTTGCTTTAATACTACTCCCAGGAGACTGATGCAGAATGCTGCACCTCTGCACCTTCTCCCCCCTCAGCGCAGATAGCGGAGCTGAAAGCTCTCGAACATAAGCTTCCTGAGGGTAGTGGGCTTTTGTTTTTCTTCTAAAAGCAGCAATGAAATGCATACTTTTTGGATTAACACAACACGCTTAGAGTAATTTACATGCATTTAATTCTGTGTGGACTTTCAATGTGTCTGTAGATAAAAGTGTTTTAGAGATATTTGTTGGACCTGCTGGATATTTTGTTAGGGGAGCTTGTAAACACCAGGGGCGATTCTAGGTTTTCAATATTAGGGGTGCTCAGCCTCTAGTGGTCTGCTGACCAACTATTGTTATCTGTCCCTAGAACACGACTTAAAAATAGGGGAGATCGAGCATTTTCAATCGTGGCCCCTAGGTTTTGGAATGATCTGCCTATGCGTGTTAGAGTAGCTCCCAGCCTTGACATTTTGAAATCACGACTCAAAACACACTTTTATTCATTGGCTTTTAAACCAGCCTGAGAGTTTATATTTTGCATTTTAATCTTCTAGTTTGTCACTTGTTTAACTTGTGTTTTGTACTCATGTCATGTGTTTATAAATTTGTCTGAAATTATGTCAGTGTCCAGCACTTTGTCTTACCTCGGTTGTTTTAAATGTGCTTTACAAATATAAATAGTTGTTGTTGTAGTGAGGATTCATATGAAGAGTTTGGTTTCAAAAAGAGATAACTCCATTTAAAATATTGTTTAAATATCATGCATCAAACTGCAGTTGGTTTGTTTTGATTTAAGCCATAATACCTACAAAAAATACAGCTAGTAACACAATAAATACATGATAACATCATGAAAACATGATATTTTATTTACGGTATGTATGTATGTATGTGTATATATATATATATATATATATATATATATACAGCCACTCTCTAAGTGTACATTACTAAATAGCTTCCCCAGTCTGAACTAACTCTGTCCGTGTCATGATTCTGCTGCATCATGTCATGTTTCTCTTAGTATAGTGGCAGGATCATGACAGAACCTCATGTTTAATGTGGAGAGATGCAATCTTTATGGCCTTCCATACACTCTCTCCGGTCTCGTCTCTGTTCCCATCCTCTCGTTACCTCGTTATTGATTAATGCCCTACACCTGTTCCCCTCTTGATTTGCTCCCTTATTTAATGCCCTTGTGTCTTCTGTCTTGTGCTGGTTCATTGTGGTTTGTGTGGTGAGTTCATGTGCCTGTGTTTGTTAGTCATGTGTAGTTTTTGTCAAAGAGTTAATTTAAGATTTGTTTAAGTGTAGTTAGTATTAGTCCTGTCATGTTATTGTATCCCTGTTTTGTTCTGTTACCCCCCGTGGGTCTTTGTTTTATTATTTATTAAATTATCTGTTAACCCCTTACCTGCTGTCTGCACATGGGTCCTCTGTCCTTGTCTCACCACTCGAGAACCATGACAGTCAGCCTGTCGTCTTTCAGGGGTCTCTCAAAACTACCCTCAACACTCTATCACTAGGTGCAGAAAAATAAAACAGAACTTTATAATGAATTACACATTTCTGTGTGCTACAATATCATCGTGATCATTTACTAAAGTATGCCTTCATTGGTGTGAAGTGCTTTCATTGTGCTTGGGTAAACAACTATATAACAGTGACATCGGGTGAACGCAGACAAAACTTTTTACAGTGGACATGAAAGGGTCTTGTATCGCTCCCGTATTGTATATGTATTTATAACAAAGAATTGCAAAGATGCAGCTGTTATGTTAATGCACACAACTGGTACTCTGCTTATGACTTTCACTCCACTCCACTGCTGTGTACTAAAGAGTTTTGAAGAGGACAATAAAACAATCTCAAATTATTGTAAAGATTACTCACAATTTTTTTATGGGGCTAAGCTAGAAAGTTAAGGTGGCTAAAGCCCACCTAAAAAGGGCCTAGTAACGCCACTGTGAAACATGTGGCGTGGGTATGGTAAACCTAGCCACATCTACTGCTACTGTAATTTTTAAAGACATTTTATCATGTTTACTTCTAAGTAATAAGCCACAATATTACTGCGTAAATGATAATGAAATCAGCTCTGTGTGACTGCAGCTATCTTAGCGAGGAGTTTCAAATGGCCCCTTGGATAAACTATCATTAAAAACCCTATGCAGTACACAGTACATCAACATCTCACACATTACAAATAGTTTTCATCATAAAAGCTCCCTATATAGATTCCTCACAGCGGACATTGGTGTCCGAACAAACCGCAGCAAGATATGCAGCACATTAGACAGTCATTCATCTCAAGGTTTCGTCAATGTTGACAAACCACTCGACCTTCAGATGTATGGAAATGTCATCTAATTCATCAAGCTCTGCTTGATTCACCACCCCTCATTTTCCCGTCCAAGTACATTTCAGTTATGAAGTGTGCTGAAGAACATATAGACTGTAATGAAGCCATTAAAAAGGGCGAGATTACTTTGCATCATGCCGCAGAATGAAATGCAACGCAGCGTCTATTTATTCAGCAGTGTTCTTTAAAGGCCCACCGTATGAAAAATGCATGACTGCGCATTGGAAATGAGCTCTGTCCCTCATTGGCCGTAATTGTTTTGTAATTTAGCAGCGTAAACAAAGGCCGGTCAGTCCGGTGCATCTGCAGACTCAAAACTAAACTAAACTGCAGTTTTTTTATGTTTTCAACTTTCAACTGTAGTTTACATAAAGTGAACGGACGTGTAAAGGACCTTGAGGAAAAATTCAGACGTATTCACGGTTGGCAGGATTAGACTGCGGCTTGCTGACATACAGGGTGAAATTTTTATGACACCTTGAGCAGTAATGGCTAAGGGTGCTTTACTGTAGTAAATTGTAGTTACATTCACGCTGAAGGCAAAGCTGTTTGTGGTCACAGAAATAGCCAAAACAGCCACAATGTGAATATGTAATTCATAATAGTTGTTTGCCTTGCATATCCTATTTTCTTTTCTTGACATTCAACTGATTTAGACAGAGTGAGAAACGTGTAAAACATTTGTACTGTTTTTGTTTAGTGTGGTTTTCTATATCACTTTTCTCTCAGAAATATGTGCAGACCCTGCACGCTTCTGTGCCGTACGTGCCTCGCTGTTCTTTAAAAAAAAAAAACATTTCTCACGTTGTCCCTCTGCTCGGAGAGCGCCTTCAGTTCAGTAACTGCGTCTGAAGTCTGTTGCTTTTGATGTGAAATTTCCTCAGTGTTATTCAAGGCCATTTGCAGCGTAAGAACTTGCTGGCAGCAGTTGGGACCCTCTAAACGGCCACCCAGTGCGTTTGACACCTTTACAACTATCAAAGTGAACATTTTTTAATGTTGAATCTTCTTGATATTCTACTAGTTCGAGAATCCAATGTGTTCTCTACAACCTACAGACAGCTATATATATAGTTTGAACCACTGAAAGTCTTTTTTAAGTGTTACATTTTTATCATTACTTAGGGCTGTTCAATGATAATTCGCAATCAATCTCATCCAGATAAAAAAATGTTTATACAGTACATAATACTGTATATGTCTGTGCATTGTGCATATTTATTTGGTATTTATAAACTCATATATTTTATTTTGAGAAAATATTTGCATGTGTGCAGTATATTTATATAATAATTATTTTGACATATACTGTGTTATGTAAACAGAAAACGTTTATTCTGGATGCTATTAATTGTGATTAATCCTTGACCAACCGTATCAGTACTACAATTTTAGTGAATAAAATCGTAAGTATGTGGTATTTAAAGTCTTTGCTATGACAATATACACTCCAGATGGAACGGAATCCACAAATTTGTGCCAAAACTGATGATCCATGTTATCCCAGCATGATTTGTTAATGTTCCAAAAAGCGTCATGTGTATTTCAATGAAGGCACAGAAAGATGTTAACATGGTTTATGTCACAGATTGCTGGCCTCGTTGTTTCAAAATCCTAAACGTTCTGTTTAGTTCTAGGTTTTTACTCCACTTAAGTCATTTGGACTATCCTTGTGTTTCTATAAATATATTGAAACGCCCACAGTTTCTATCTGTACATGTCAGTTGTAAAATACAAGTCAGTGATAGAAAAGCATTATCATGGCAAACTAGATATATCAGGTTAGTGATTTATTTTCTTTCAGCACAGTAGTTGACCTCTTTCAATCATACTGCTGTCCTTTAACCTGACAGTGCCTCAACGATTAATTCTGTTTGTCCTAATGTATAGTAATGAGAAAGTTGTGTGGATTTGAGTGTCAATAACTTGAAATACGGCCCTGCTCCCTAAATGCATGTGCCGTTCAATAACCTATTAAAGTTGAATCACAGATAAGTTGGCGTGCATCAGGAAAGCAATCTGAAATTTGTGCTGACATTGATCCAGCAGGAAAGACCTGATGGCTCCGATTAACACTTCTGTCCCGGGAGAGGGGCGAGGGAGGGGGCATGCTAGCTATTAATATCGTGAGATGTTCTTGGCCTTTCCTAGCATATGAGCTTCATTTATGAGCTCTGTATAAAAAGTAAAAGTGTGCAAACAAATGATTCGGCTCAGGCAAACAGAATTATTGTAGCAGGAATTCAGTTTCTCAGCTGTGTTTGTAGTAAAAACAAATGGATGGATTTCTGTTTTATAGGTGTTTCAACTATCTCTTTATATTAACCTCTTCGGCACTGGAGCATATGTTCCACGTACATTGGAGAATTTTACAGAAGACCGTAAAATTTTTACAATAACTGGCCAAAATGTTCCATGTTATGTTACTCTTAAGTGTTAGCTGAGTCATATATAAAATGAAAGCTCTCAATCTGTTTTGTGACGTTGTGTGATAAATATGAATTCGAAAATTATTTTGAATTCGATTTTCACATGGGGGAGGAGGTGGGTTTTGAGATGAAAATTGTTCTTTTATGTTACAAAAATGAGAAATTGATAGGGCTGGTAAGCTGTTCTACGCTTTTAAAATATATCGTACATGTCTAGTTTTTTGCTTTACAACTTATAGATTTGACAGTGCAATATTGGACCCACCGGTGGGACGGCAGGGGGTGGGAGTGGGTCTGCAGCAGATAACATGTAATATCATACAGACAAAAGAAGGCTAGTACCTGAATTCATTTTAATTTAGCCTTTTAATGTAGCTTTCAGAAGTTATGAAATGTTGTCTCGCCATTTTTAAAAAGACCTCTGCATTAACGCCGCTTTGATAATTTTTTACATTTGCATGTTTGGTCACAAAGTGGACGGAATGGAAGTGCCTTGTCGATTTCCCCGAACACAGATTTTGTTCCATCCTAGATCAACATGCAGTCTTTTCCTCTGTATAAATCAGATGAACCTCAAGCCGATGTCAGGGACATATGTGTGTGTGTGTGCGTCTTTTGTTCTAATTCATTGAAAATAGCTAGAGCCTGAAAAGTGACGTCTCAAACAACATTTATATTTTCAACAATTTAATTTCGCAGCGTATGAAAAGGGCATCATTTAGACTAAATATAGTACTTGTACTAATGAGGGATGAAACGCGGGCTGGTGTTTACAATTGCCCTTGACATTCTCGTTGGGATTAATGGACAGCTAAATGGAGCACCCCAGGAAGAATCTGTTAAATCCAGGAATAAATGTCACAGCTGTTCAGTCAAAAATTACGCTGCAATTTTTTTCTTCTCTTTTCATCCTTCTTGACCTTCATGGCCTGTTCTTGGGAAAGTGAAGAACATGTTAACATTTCGTTTATATGCATAAGCCCCCTGATAGGAGCCAAAAAAAACATTTGCCAAGTATGCTTGTTTTCTGAAGGTGATATTATAGCGCGCTGTCCACGTCCACAATGTGAGCATCAGGTCCTGGCTTCCGGATTACATAAAGGAATTCTTACTATCTACATTTTCTGGATTGAGAGATACCGTTTTCTTTCCTGTGTTGTCGTGTCTGATTTAAACAGGAATTTATGACAAAAACCAAAGGTCATATCGTTTTTTAAATAGTTTAAGGTCTTTAATTTACTTCAAGTAAGAAGGTAATATTGGAAGGAGGTGCATAATCGTTCATATTTGTTCATATTTGGTTGTACACAAACATAGATCCTCAAAGCTACCAAACATAAAGCCTCAATTTTAAAAAATATTTTATTTCAGGGGGCCTGGAGTGTCCTTGGAATTTTATTTGTCCATTAAATGCACTTTCACCCCATCCTAGATCAACATGCAGTCTTTTCCTCTGTATAAATCAGATGAACCTCAAGCCAATGTCAGGGACATATTCAGGCCATCGCAAATTTCCCAGTCTGTTTATACTGCAGAAAACACATTTCAGGTTGCATTTACATATAATAGGACCACAGCATTCACAAAGTCCTTTCTCAACATTCAAACAAGTAATGATGAAACCGTACTGATATAAGTCAGTGAAGGAAGCAATACGGCAGGTGTAATGAAGCTCATGAAGAGGTCACCTTTCTCTCTCTTCTAATTCTTTCTGTTCCTCATTTTTATGAATGCTCTCGGAGTGTGGAGCCTAATCTCGGTAGACACAACATGTACTTTGATGTTGCATAAATAAAAGCGTTTCCAACCCAAACAGTGGAATAATTTGCCTGGGATTAGCATTTCATTACAATAGAAGTGTGATGGTATGCAGACAAAAGGTGTGAAACACGGCAGAAGTGGGACCACGGCGGTCTGCTGCTTGGAATATGTAAGAGCTGGTGAACTCTGGTTTGAAAAGCTCCCCATGAATTAAACATGCACTGGCTTTACCTCACGCTGAATAGAAACACTACCTCTACGTTAACGGATGTCGACCAGCTTGTTGAATCCGAAAATTAACCTGAACTACAGTTTCGTACTTATTAATACATTTTTGCTAGATTTGTGTTGTTTTTTGGTTATTGCCAGTGGCTGCGTTCTGTACCATGCTTGGAGGTTTCGGTGGCTTCGGGTATGTACATAAGATAGAATGGAGAAAAAACGAGAGCTAGAGTAGTTTGTATTATATATATAGAGAGAGAGTTCTTATTAAATTGTAAAGCCAGAGCGAAGAAAAAGTATTTTTCCAAAGAGCAAGTTGGAAGCATACTGTTAGCAGTATAATTTGGCAAAAAGAAGGAGAGTCCCGCTGTCTGGTGGAGTGTGTTTATGTCTTGAACATGCAATTACCCTCGATTTCATTTCTTACAGATGAGTGTGGCTGCTCACCGGAGCAGCAAACGAAAGAGTCGAGGGGCTTGTTGACATCGCGGTATGTGTAGTCGCAAGAATCCTGTAAGCCGGCCATCATTAGAGCTTGGAGGCTCATATGGTGGTCAACAGTTGGGTACACAAACTCTATAGTGTTTATTTTAAGCTGTCAACATCTGGTGGAATTACAGGGGTTTTGTTGGATGAAGTGAATGTTAGCCTTCTAATGGTTTTCATGTGATGGTTTGCCTCAGAGAGGTCTTTACAATCTCAATGGAAGCTTCAAGGCTTTCACATGACCCACTGGAAGTTTGAGGTTTTAACTCTGCCATCTCTGCTCTCGGGCATTCATTTTTACATGTACACTTTTTTTGAGTCCATTACCTCACCTTTAAATGCCATGTAGAGCTGCAGGAAAGTGACGTTCTGGACAACCCAACAAGAACAGACATATTCCCAGGCTGTTTACCAGAAATTTGACGTGAAAGTCACCAGGCGGGAAATATAGTTTCACAATGTAAAGAGGCCTCAGAATATATTATACATATTGTGCGACTATTTAAACAGTGTTTTTTTTAAATACATTGCTGCAACATTAAAAAAGTTGGTACAAACACCTGACAGAAATTACTCCTTTGAAGCGTCTTACATTTTTTACTCATGTGCAGTACATGGATGTACAGGTGTTTTCAGACTTTTTAGTGTGGACGAGAAGCTTCTGGAGAACATTTGTGTGAACAAAGATTGCTTTTAAACAAAAACTCCACACACAACCCACAATCCAGAACTGTTTGAATTGTGAGATAAAGCCTGTGCTCTGGTTTGATGTGTGCGGTTAGTTAGCACAAATAGAACACAAATCTTAGGAACAAGAGATTATAAAATAAGGTCTATGCTCAGCGCCCTGCTCTAATCATGAGAAAAACTAACAAACATGTTTGTGGCCATAGGCACGATTTATGCACCTCAGAAGTGACCCTGGACCACAAAACCAGTTAAAAGGGTAAATTTTCTGACATTCAGATTTAAAATCTGAAAGCTGAATAAATACGCTTACCAATGATGTTTGGGTTGTTAGGACAGGACAATATTTGGCTGAGATACAACTATGTTAAAATATGGAATCTGAGAGCGCAAAAAATCTAAATATTGAGAAAATCGCTTTAAAAGTTTTCTGTCTCAGGCCATTTCTAAGAAGAAACAGGTTTGTTTTAATGCTCTATATTGGCTTACTGCTGTGATGATGTTGTGGAGAGCAGATGAACCCAAAATCGGAAATTCTAAGCTTTTGATACCAAACTTGAGTGGGTTATTCCAAAGAGCAGGCAGCAGCGAGTGGAGTTTGTAAGCGTGTTTCCTGCCTTTTTTGTGATTTTGCTTCATCCACTCACATTAATAAAGTTATCATATATGTATGGTAGGAAATTTACAGAATATCTTCATGGAACATGATATTTTGGCATAAAAGAAAATCAATCATTTTGACCCATACAATGTTTTGTTGGCTGTTGCTACAAATATACCCGTGCTGCCCATGACTGGATTTGTGGTCCAGGGGCACATATAAAAACATTAATTAATGGCGTTATTATTTATCATTACATCAAATTCTGTAAACTAACCGTAGTAACATTTTCCAATTATTTATTTATTTGTTTGTTTGTTTATGTGTTTGTTCTTACCTTTACCTTTTGTCTTCTGCAGATACATACACATGCTTAGATGTGGGTTCCACGTTCCCTCACATGGAATTGCCAATTGCTTGCGGTCACAGCAGTTTACTTGCGGCTTCTTTTTTCACTTGGCAGGCAATAGAAATTCAGTTCGGGTTTTTGGCTTTGTTTGAAGTGCAAAACTACACAACAGCTTTCCTGCATGATTCTTATTCCTAAAGTAAGAAACACCAACCAAATAGACCCTACTAACAATCCATTTTATTTGAAAAGCTTATTTGCTTTAGATCAAAAGTTTTAATGCCGTTCTAATTCATCTTAGAGGTTTTCTTAATGCCATGCAAGGCTGAGAAATATTTTTGAATTCCTTTTCAAAGACCTATACCAAAACAGGAAATATCTAACACTTGCTGTGGGCCTGGCCATCCTTATGGCTCGTTCACACAAGGGATCATCGCCCATGCTTGCGGCTTTAACATCCTCCATGGGATTTTCTTTGTGTTCTTGCCATTTTGTTGTTTACAGCTAATACTACATTAAAATCATCATACACCTCCTCACTGCGTTGGAAATGCTATCAATCACCCACATAAACACTGTATTTTAACATTTGTATTCTATTCAAATATCTGTAATTATGTGTATTTTACTCAATGTTCAGTTTTGTCACAAATAAGCATCCATTTCTGCTGAACCCTTACATGTTTATATAACCTTTTCAAGAACCCAAATACAAGACACAAAAAACATTGACATCTGTTATCTAATGGAATGTAACAACAACAGGTTTCTGCTATGAATCATAGAAAATGTTCAATTATTGTTTTGTTGTTTGCATACCTTGACATGGCTACGTATTGCCGTTAGTGTGTCCAATTTTTCACCTTGTTTTCTGACGATTGACCTTTTAACAGTTCAGTTTGCAGTTCTGTTGAATCACATCTGGCTAGTTTCCACAAGTCTTTCACAACACTGATAATCATCCCCATTCCCTAACTCGCTAGACAAGATAAAAGAGCGTGATCCCTAACATATTGATGTTGGGATTTAGAAGAACCCTATTCCAGACAATCCCAAACTTTAGATGTGTTTTCATCAGTTTCCCTAGACACACCGGGAGTACGAGCTAACCTCTCTCCGTTATCTTCCCGGAGTATATATTCTTCTTATATACTTAATCTTCCTGATTACGACAGGTGCGAGAGCCGTCAGGCCCGGTGAGTGTCGCTGGAGAGGCTAGGGTTCTGATCTGACAGGGGAACGAAATTAATTCCTGCCCTGTGAGAAATTAGGCTCTGTGTTCCTTTCCTCACTTCTGGTGCTTTGATCAAGCCCTTTCGTGATTCGAGACTGACCCTGACATGACAGACCGGAGAACTTGTAAAAGAAGCAACGGGGAAAAAAAGGAAAACTTTCTCTGATGTGCCCAGGGAAGGCAAGAGAGAAAAGAACGCCTGTTATTCAGAAGCTGTCGCTCCACCCCTCCTGGATGTCTGGTGGGTAATAAAGATTTCATGTATTCATTTTACTCAGGCAAAAATTGCAATCTATAATGACCTGACATTTCTTTTTTAAAACTAGCCAGAAGCCTCATGATTTGAATGTTAAGCAGCGTCTCGGCTGACTCCGAGCTCGCCTGGAACCTGCTTTGAATTCCATCGGCTTACCAGTTAGTGGACGTAGATGCACTTGCAAAATGTGTATGTTGCGGCTTCCCATGTATCTTTTCCTTTTTGTACTGAATGGAGAGTGCTTGTTGAATCATTTTAAAGCTTTGCGGGCAAACCTGCCTTTTTGTATCTGAAAAATCTGCAACACAAAAACCCGTCCCTTATCCAGCGATTCAAAGGCAAAAGAACCGCAAGCGGAGAGGGGCCTTGTGAGTGGAGTGCTGAATCGGTTCATCAACTTGGGCCTGCAATATATCTACCTGATTGGTGTGTTCCCATCAGGCTTTGAGTTACATTTTTCATGTCACCCCAGACACTCCGTCTGGAGAAAAGAGATGTGACCGTGCTTCAGAGGCTGGCTGGGTCCTAGCCCTGTGTATTAAAGCTAAATCTAATACAATTTATCAGCTTTAGCGTGGAGAGTCATGGAGATTATGAAGTGTGTGGAGGGCTCATCATTTTGCATTCTCTGTAGGTTCTCAAAGCATGCCTGCAGTCGCTTGAAATGCTTTAAAGCCTTTCAGTGGCTCTTTAATGTCGAGGTTTTACTTAATCACAGGGTATCTCAGATACTTTTACCCATATATGTCTATATATTCCTGTAATCTCTTGGTATATGTGATCTCTACGGTGCAGGATAATGGCTCCTATATAGCACATTTCCCAGGCCATACTGTGCTTTCCGGTGTCTTTTAGGGGATACTTCTAAAGAAAATGTCAAAATGCTGTGGAGGGTTTTCAAAAGGCAGACATTATATTCTTTTGACCACACCACTGTCTAAAAATGTTGGTTTACATCTATGCATTTCACAGATGCTTTTGTGCACAACCACTTGCAGTTTACTTTTTTTAAAGCTTTAATCTATCTTCAGAATGGTGGTTGCTACCAAGTTACTACATGGGCCATTGCACACAAAAATGTCAGATATGCAACATGGGCACAGTGTCCCCCCAAAAAGTGGAGCTGTTTTAATGAACATTCATTATTACTCACCCTCACCTCTTTAAAAATGTCTTCTTTTTCTTTATTTAAATTCTATTATATAAATATGAATAAATAATGGCAAAAGTTTTGTTTTTGGTTGAACTCTCCCCTTAATAATGTTTAAAGTGGTTGGAATGACACCTGATCTCGAGTGACTATGCTGTTGTTTGTTAATGGCCATGGTAAACGTTTTGCGAATTGTATTTAAGTTTTAAGGGATAGTTCCCTCCAAAAAAACAACAACACATATTCACACTCATTCCATTCAAAATGTGTTTTTGACTCTTTCTTCTGTGAAACACAAAAAATTAAAAATGTCCCTGTGTTTATTTCATACAATGGGCCAATCTTATTCGGTTGCCAACATTCTTTAAAATATCTTCCTTTGTGTTCTGCAGAAGAAAGTCATACAGGTTTAGAACAACAATCTTCAATAAGGAATATTGAAATCTGCTTTTTGTCGAGGGAACCAACCAGTTTGATGTTTACTTGTGAGTGAATGTCAGATCTAATATGCAGCTTTAAACAACACTTTTATTTTTTCTCCTACTGCTGTACTGTTAGCCTTTTATAGGTCGATGAGTAAGATTTATGCATGAAACGGAAATTCTGTCATTAACGACTCAACCTCAAGTTGTTCCAGACCTGTATGAATGTCTTTGTTCTGTTAAACCCAAAGATGGATATTTAGAAAATGTTAGCAACAGAGATCTACGAGGCACCAATGACTACCATAGTAGTAAAAATTACAATGGTTTGTTTTTCAAAATCTTCCAAAATTTCAGTTTTTGTATTTAACAGACTATGTTAGTCAACGAAGCCCCCGCAATCTGAGTTACTAAATTGTTTTTATATATTTCTTTGTTGTTAAACAAACAAATAAATGTATAGAGGTTGGGAACAACTCGAGGTTGAGTAATTCATGACAGAACTAACATTTTGGGTGAACTATCACTTTAATATTCCATGTTCTACAGCACAATAGAGGACATCTTGTAGATATGCAGCACAACTGGCAAGCAGATGAAAATTTCACCCTGAAAAATTTCTCAGACATGAGCTTGAAACGTTCCATATGGAGAAAGCTGTTCATTGATGGGGATTTTGATCACCAGACGTTCATAAATAAATGAAAAAGAACACTTGTAATGCTGAGTGCACCAGCATGGCTCGTTTGAGAAGTTTATGCTGCACACTATTGATGTTCTTTACAAAAGTGCTTCCAGAAAATTAACATCCACGTCATATCATAATTTCCTGACCCAACCATTGTATTACTGAATCGCCTGAAAATGATTTTTCGCCAAACTTGTTTAAAAGATGAATGGAATTATATTAGCCAATTTTGCGTGTACGCGGATCAGATGGGCGAACCCATCTGTTACCCCTCTCTAGCCAAGGCAGAAATCCCCAGACAGAGCTCTGGCCAGAAGACAAAGATCTCTTCATGAAGGAGGAGGCTGCTCTCTAGCTAACAGGATCTATTTCATACCTGGTGGAACCCATCTGTTGCAGAATGTACCCACATAGGTATCACATCAATTACAAAATCTTGTTTCAGCATATGTTAACATCCACAACATAAAGCGAAAAGAATCAACTAGAGTTGCAGTTTGCTTGGAAATTCATTTCAAATTTTGTCTCTCAAAAACTGGTTAATCTAAAGGCAAATTAAAATAAATGTTCCTGGCCACATTTATGATATGAATTTATTTTTTCATAATTGTATGCTTTGCACTGATTACATTTGTTAACTGCATTTTCAATACTTTAGCACATTTGTTTTAGATATGTTTGCCTTGGCTTAAGATGGCCCACATTAAACCAAATCAAAGACATTTCTCCCCTTCTAAAAATATTTTCTCCTGTTTTCTAATTTTGTGCACAGGGTCATGACAGTGATATGTCTTTTGTTCTTGTTGTGTGTCTGTGTGGAAGCACGTGGCTTTTGTTGTTACTTTGCACCAGGTGCTCTCCTGTAGCGTGTTTTTGCCCCACCCCCTTGTTTCCCGTAATTTCAGTCTACACTGGACGCGGCAGGCGCGACGAGATACCAGATACTTTAGAAATGCACTAGAACACATTATATTAACAAATTTTGTGCACACTGGATGTGGCACGGCGCCCATTAAGAACTAGCAGGTTGCTGTGTCGCGTCGGGTGTAGACACTGTTTTAGTGTTTCATTCCTCTCACCTGCCCAGTGTTATTTTCCCTTGTTCGTTTTCCCCTTATTTAAGGCCCTCATGTTCTCTGTCCCTTGCTGGTTCGTTAATGTTAATTTTTTTAAGTCCCAGTGTAGTATTCCAGTCCTTGTCGTGATATAGTATTCTTTTCATTTGGACTTTGTTTGTTTTGTGTACTTATTATTTGCTGTTTGCCCCCATCGTGGGTTTTTGTTTAATTAAAGTATTTTAGTTGGCTATGCTGTCTGTGTCTGGGTTCCTGTCAGACAACTCCCCTGGTTTACTTCAAGCAGTGCTGGAAAGCATCAATGTTCAACCCAAACATGATTTGTCCCTGGTGGAAAGTCAATCAAAGTCTATCTGCAGTGCACCTAGCTTCAGCATCTCTAACTGATCATTTCCTCTCTCTCATCCCTGAATGCACCAAACTGTGCCTTATCAAAGCCACATCTAATGGAAGACTGTCCACTCCTCCTGCAGGCAGCGGGTCAGGGTGAAACAACCCAAACTCATGACATCCTCAGATGTCTGCAGATTGAAGCTGTGTAACGTGACAGATCTCCCCCTCCCTCCCAATGCGTCTCATCGCTTTTTTTGTGGCAAATGAATTAGCAATTCAAAGTGCACCCCTAGGGTTGCAAGTGTTTATGTGTGTGCCCAGAGTGATGAACGCTTGCATTTGTATCTTGTCACCACGCTGTCAGTCACTGCACGTGGGCAGGAGGCGACTTTAACTGTGGCGTTTGATGTATTTACTTAGATGCCACTCTCAACTATAGTTTATCAAACAATAAGGGGAGGAGAGGTACTTGTTTGTATTCACAGGAGCTATTTGCAGGAATAAAAATTTGAAGTTGAGTTCAGACATTATTACCTCTAACTGTATTCTTCCCACACATCTTCTCTTATTTGACTACAGTTTATAACAGGCTTAAAATATGATTTTACATCAAGAGGAAAATATTATGGTTTAGTGTTTGCTCTTTAATGGCTGAGGAGATTTAATAGATGACTCAGTTGTTGCATTGTCTCACGTTTTTCTCAGAATTCATCAGAAATAAACACAGACACAAATAAGGTCATCGTTGCACAATGTAGTTGAGATGACCCAGTCTGTGAAAACACAGGTAAAATCATCCTACAAAACCTAAATAACAATATAACCTTGCTTTGGCTGACTAAGACTATGTTAGAGATTGAAATAGAATTAAAGAAAATATTTAAAAAAAAAACAATATCAAACTTTTATATATATATATATATATATATATATATATAATTTTTGCAATAACTTAGTCATAGAAGAATCTGATGATCTTATTTTAAAATCTATTTGAGACCCATTTGAGATCAGGGTCTATGTCTCAGGAGACAAGTACGAGAATCACACGATTTTTCTATTTTCTCTCTATTATATGAAGAGTAGTTAAACGTAGTTATAGTTAAATGTTCATTAATTTCTATGATAATGTGGTGGCAATAATGTTTTCAAGCAGTTGCTAAGTATTTCCTAAACTACTACTTTATGATATGGAGAAATTAGACTTTTACTCCTGTTCTTACGTAATGTTACAGCAATTTTAACTTAGCAGTTTGCTAATGTTGTTTCTCTCTGACATTGATATCCTAACCCCATCATGCTCCAAAATGTATAATTTTTTGTGCTATGAAGCGTAAACCTTAGGACCGTGGGAGCTCAAGCGATACATCATATTGTTTTGTCATCTCTCTATTTTTAAAAATAGACATTGCAACATGACCTTCCAGGAAATTGGTGTGTTACCACCATGCCTCTCAAATTCATGCCTCAAAAATTTTGATTAAAGTGATAGTTAACCCAAAATGAAAATCATTTTCACTTCAAACCTGTAATACTGTAGTATGGAAGCTGGAAAAACTTAAATATACCATAAGATATTTTTCCCCTGCAAACTATAGGATGTAAAGATATATATTAAATTGTTTTCCCATTTTTCTTGTAAATTTGTAGTCTTTTTCTGCAATTAAAATTTTTTTACTGGAAAAAATTAATCTGCAGCTGAAGCACCAGAAATAAACTGTAAAAAACTGTAAACTGTGTTCTGCAGAAGAAAAGTCATACAAGGTTGAGTAAAGAATTTAGAATTGTGTGTATTAATTCAAATTACTAGTCAGATGTTTTTGCTCACATCTAACGTTTGCACACTGCGCATGTCTTCAATTGCATTTCCAGCTCTGGAAATGTAATAGCAGAAACTTTCAAGAAGAGAAATCGGTCCTACGCCTGGCGTCACTCATTTCTGACACAATGTTATGGGAACTTTGGACTGTTTGGGTGCTGCTCTGGCCCTGGACAATTCAAATTCTCTAGAAACGCCACAGGGAAGAGACTTTTGAGTTTAGTTGAATAACCCAACTCTCTGAGCATCCCAAGTTGCCAGACATATACACGTACACTTTCTCATCATTCAGCATCATACAGGTTCAGATTTTAGTTTGTAGCCAGACATCATTGCTATGGTTTCACTAATTTAGCATATTAAACTGATACTTTCAGCAACACGTAGCTGATGTTGATTAAGTTAATGTCTGTGCCAAATTAGTGTAGAACCATTCGTTATGATTCCTCTGTTTTATGACAGTTTCTGACAGAAATATTGGATCTTCACGGTAGTACAGTGCACCCACTGCAGTCTTGTTTTATAGTCTGTGGAATCGAGAGTGGAAAAGGGGACCTTTAAAAGGGAAACAAAATGCAATTTACACAGTAAAAACAGCTGTTGCTGCTGTCATGTGTGTGTGAATGACATTTACTAGATCATTTTAAATGTTATGAGCAGTCATTGTTGTGGTTCTAATAACCTTGAATAGTGTAGTTTGAAACAAACCCAAAGGACTATTCACAAGCTCTTTATAAAAGAAGAAAATCTGAGATTTGTTTACTACAGTAGGCACAAAAGTGTCTCCCCACAAACAACAGATAAAAAGTTTGCTTAAGAGGGAAAAAAGCAGACTGTGCTCAGTTGAAATAAGCTTTTATTTAGTTCTTGTTTTGATGTATTTATTCTTAATTATGTATAGAACTGGGCAGTGGGTGTTTTCTAATGACATGTAGTGTGAAATAGACGGATAGGTTGTCAGCTTGAGAACTGAATTCCTGAACCTGAATTCATCATCATAATAGATGTGAAACCGATAATTATATGAGCTGTTTTCATTTTGTCATATTGAAGTAAAATATAAAAATATTATTCATAATGTGTATTTCACTGATGATAAGATCTCTACTGATAAGATCGCTACTTTATTATGCACATGTTTCAAACAGTTTATGAAATTTTTAATGAATCTGTAAATGTTTTCGTTTTAGTATTCTGCAACAGTGATGTTAGGGTCAGGGGTGGGGCTTCAGTATGGCATATTTTCTAATCGTAGGTTTTGGTATACGTTTCACATTGTACGAATTTATACAAGTTACTAATTCCTGTGAAATCAGGCTAGATCTTCAAGGAACATTAGACCTTTTAAATCTACATTCATTGAGACAATGGCGAGAAAGTTTTTTTTTTAAGGTAAATGGATTGCAAATGCCATTTTTTGCTGCATAAATCCACAAGACTATACAATGAAATGTAAATAAAATGTAACATTTTAATTTAGTGGCCCTTAAAGGGATAGTTCACACAAACAAAATGATCCATCCATCATCCATCTTAAAGGGACTGTTATCAAAAAAATTTAAATGATGTCATCATTTACTCATCCTCTGCATTTTCCAAACCTGAATAAATGTCTTTGTTCTGCTGAACACATAGGAAGATATTTGGAAGAATGTCAGTATCCAAACAGATGTCATCCCCCATTTACTGCATAGTAGGGAAAATAAAACTATGGTAGTCAATGGGGGTGAGATCTGTTTGGTTACTGACATTCTTCCAAATATCATCCTTTCTGTTCAGCAGAACAAAGAAAGTCATAGAGGTTTAGAACAATCTGAGGGTGAGTAAATGATGATATCATTTAAATTTTTTTGATAACAGTCCCTTTAAGATGGATGATGGATGGACAGTCAGATACTCTGGTGTGATTAACACCTATACTACATCACATTCCAATGATCTTCTCACTCATGTTTTTAATTTTTACATGACTGCTTTTTGTCGATTTCTGACCCTAATTATGCAGATTTGATGTTAATCCCTCAGAATCCTCTGGATTGTGGAGCTGAATGAGGGTCATAGAGAGTGTAATCATGCATGAGTGCTGGTTAACATCACTCTCTGATGTGATTTTGCTGAGATGTTGTTTGGGTTCTGATAATTATTGCTTGTCCTCCCGACAGGTTTGATGATCTCTTTGTGTTTTCATAGGTCAAGAACGACTGTGTTGGGCACCTTTCGAAGCATAAAAGAACTTTGCTGCAAACACAATAATCTTGAATTGAAATAAAAGAGCCAATTTTTCGCCTGAGAAAATCAATGGCCTCTGTATTGATATTTTTTTAAATCTTGTCTTAACTCTCACGGGGTGCTTTTGTATTTTCAGCTTTTGAATTGACTCGGATACCGTAAGCACAAATGTGGATTTGTTTCTTATAGGGCAGAACATGAAGGTATATAACCTTAGCAACAATGTAGATGTTTTCGTAAAAGGCCTTTCTATTACACATTACATTAAAGACATTGCATGCTGTTTCTGTAGA
This sequence comes from Barbatula barbatula, assembly GCF_947034865.1. Lineage (NCBI taxonomy): Eukaryota > Metazoa > Chordata > Actinopteri > Cypriniformes > Nemacheilidae > Barbatula > Barbatula barbatula. The sequence continues at coordinate 15,417,374 of NC_136772.1, forward strand.
CCTACTGTATTATGCACATGGTTTAGTCTAAATTGAGTCAATTAGTTTTTTGGGTTTTAATTATATTCAAACAGATTGCCCGTAGTGCTTTATATTTGTGTCATGTTTTATTAATTACGCAAATTTGTTTTGATAACGTTAAATTGTATAATCCGTGCTCATAATTCCAATTACGCTTCCCCCAACGGGTTTAATACAGTTCTATAAAATTTCAGCTCTTGGGACAGCTTGTTTCCCACAACACAACCCTTGAATTAAAACAGGAATGATGCAAATGGCAGAGATTGTAAGACACTCATAGCAGCGCTGCATGCTGCCGGTCACAGGGCTCCGTGATGCAACTCTCTTATCAGCCGTAATGCACAGCAGGAGAAAACGTGTGACTGTGCATAAGCAAGGTGGCAACATCATCTGTAGTTCAGAACATAGGCCTCCTGGGCACACTTGATTTTGTCATGGACATAATGAGGTAATTTAAGAAAAGCCAGCCTGTGAGACAGATAAAGTGCACATCACAAACATGCCTGACCTTTACTGGTAGAACAGATCACAGTACACAGCGCAAGTGTGCAACCTCAATGCCTCCAACCTGAAGCAGCCACGTGTCTCAGCAACCTGATAGCCATTTTACCACAGCTGCCTTCTAAACAAATGTTCTCTCTTCATGAATCTTCATGATTTATATTGAACGATGTGGATTCTGTTCAAGGTGGTCGCAGCTTTTTATGGCCCTGCTTACACCTGGTATTAGGAGGCTTTGATGTGGGACCAAGGATGGGCCGAGATGGGCAGGGGCAGCGAGGGGACGATTGAACGGCTTGCATTGAGCGCACGTCGAGCAGGCCAACACATGACATCGGTGGCTAATGACGGCAACCAAAAAACGTTAACGGATGGCAGCCAATGTTCCCCGAATTCCTGGATGGGGGACCAGTCTGGATGAATGACCCCACAAAAGGACATCAGGACGCAGCTCAACCGGCACAGACAACTGAACCTCTGGACACTTTGCTGGCAATTGCATCCCTTGAATAGGAAGGGCCCATCTAACGTGCTGGGTGTCAGATTGCAGAGTTCACCCACAGGTTTAAATAACAGCAGACACAGGGAGAGATTCACAAACAAGAGTCACAATAGTCTGAGATAGAACTGCCTGGGCAGAGAAACTAAATGTTCCAGGAACACCACCCGTGAAGACAGGAACCGCTCGAGCCAGGGAGAGCTTTCGGAGACAGGCAAGGTGGTGGCAGCGCAGTGGTTGGAGAGCCGCTTTGGGAACGAAACTCCGAAGATCTGAGGGATTCCACTACCGGTAAACCCGACCAGAGGAAGAGGAGGAAGCCTCACACGAAGGGATTGTCTGGGCCGTGGTCGTTGGAGAAGTAGCTGAGGGTATAGAAGGTGGAGAACACTGGCAGAGGCCAAGACAGCTCTGGAGCCTAGACAAGACAAGAGGATAATCTCACAAACTAGAACTGGACAAGACTAGAGTAACTCAACTAGAAGTTCACGATGGCTAAGAGACACTTGAGGCCTGCCATGGGACAAAAAGACACAGGGGTTTAAGAAGAGAGATAGATGATTGCAAGAGTAGAACCCAGTGTGCAGTGATGAGCGAAAGAGGAAACCGCAGTGAAATGATCAGATGATAACAAGGGGGTGGGGCACACATACAGTACATGAGGTTCCACATGCCTGAGAAAACATAAACACAGAATGAAACAGACAAAACAAGCAAGTTTCACATGTTCTGTCACAGTATGATGATATTTGTTATTCCTAAGAAGTCCTGTAAAATCTTGCATGTACAGTATATGCTCTTATTGAAATGTGCTTTTGCAGTACATTTTTGCTGTAAGTTATTTACAACATGCAAGTAGTATTTTAAAACTGCTGTTTCAGCCTGGTCCACAGTCGTTAACTAAAACATAAACAATTACCATTTTTGTGTTAATTGAAATAAAATAAAATAAAACATAGGTCTAAGTATTGTTTGAAAAACTGAAAGTGAATGTAAACTGAAAGTTGGGACACAAAAACTGTTACCTAGAAATAAACTAAACCCAAATAGCAATGTTAAAATTAATAAATTATAAAATTACATATAACAAATTGCTACAAATTAACAAATCTGTTATAAAGAACATCAAATAAGCTTAACTTATTAATTATTAAGATTAATATTAAAACTTGCATTTATTATTTTAATGTCATACTTAAAACATAGTATTACTTTATATATATATTTGTCATGATTCTCGAGTGGTGAGACACAGAGAGAGGACCCAGGTGCAGACAGCGGGTAAGGGGTTAACAAATAATTTAATAAATAATAAAACAAAGACCCACGAGGGGGTAACAGAACAAAACATGACATGGGTACAATACCAAGACAGGACTAAAACTAACTACACTTAAACAAGACTTAAATTAACTTTTGACATGAACTACAAATAACTAAACTGACAAGAAATGAACTCACCAAACAAATCACAATGAACCAGCACAAGACAGAAGACACAAGGGCATTAAATAAGGGAGCAAATCAAGAGGGAAACAGGTGTAGGGCATTAATCAATAACGAGGTAACAAGAGGATGGGAACAATGACGAGACCGGAGAGAGTATGGAAGGCCATAAGAACAATAATTGTCTCTCTCCACATTTAACATGAGGTTCTGTCATGATCCTGCCACTAAACCAAGAGAAACATGACATGATGCAGCAGAATCATGACAATATTGCCTTAAGTACTCTAAATGAATCGCTTGTTGTTTTTCACGACTGAAAGTCGCTTTGGATAAAACCATCTTCCAAATGAATGTATGTAAATGTAAATGTAAACGTTTGCCTCTTTTGCACCATCTCTGTTTGCAAAATTAAGCTGCAGGCTACTCGCAGAGTTTGCTTTACATGGCTTGTGTTTGACACTGTTCTTCTGCAACAATTACTCTGGTTACCAGATCTGCTTAACAAAACCAGACCTTCAAAACTCCGCAGAAAAACTTGGCTTGGCAACAGTCTGGCAGTGGATTCATCTTATTGTTTACAGATGTAAACCTGACATTTCCCACAAAATTGAACCCGACCACCCACATTATAAATTTAAATAAATATTATAAGCAGATTTTTATGTACTTGGTTAGTATTGTAAATTTGTATTTATCTCTAAACATAAAGTCATAAAAAGCTGAAATAACTAATGTTTCAGAACAGTAGATGATTGACAGGGGAGTAGGCAGTGCTTCGTTGATGTTGAGGACCCATCCGGATGTCTTTATATGGCAAACAATGTTTTTGTCTACTTTTTAAAATCTTTCAGTATTTTATAAGTGATGTTGACGAAAAATTTGTCTCGCCTGAGACCTCAAAACTACATGTATACAGGGTCTTTTTAAGCTGCTAGAGCTAAATGTAGCTGTGACATTTGTGCAGTTTGTTTGGTAAGAGGAGCAGGACATGTTCTGATCATTGAGTGGCGGAGCAGTGCCGGTCTCCCGGGGGTGAGCAGCTGCATCTATATATGCCCTATGCAGGATGTGTGCATAGTGGTGGCACTCAGTGTGTGACACTGAGAGCGATGAAGGTGCAAATTACTTTCTTCCTCAGCCCCAAGGAAAGACTTCTTCAAGTGCGCCTGGGCTGCGTGTAATGGCATGAATCTGCTACACTGCAGTCGTCCCCTTGATCCTAGCGTGTACACATGATCCATTACATACTTTACAACCCACACAGCATGTATCTTAAATTAGCCATCTGCTGCATGTGATGACTAAGTGGCCGAAAAGGAATCCAGTGTGCTCAGAGGTGTGGAACTTGTGATTTAGACACTTTTTTATATAAAATAAAAGGATAAAAAAAACTTGAAAGAACTTAACATAATTGTCTTTGTCACAATATTGTCTCACTTTACTGTAAGCAAGCTGATATATCTTTAAGACAATACATTCACCAAAGCAAAACGTTTTTTTTTCATTATTATCTAGAGTCCTCCAATTTAGCTAATCAAGTAAATGTATGTGTAGATATTTTAAAAACAAGACTTTTATTGGAAAAGAAGATGAATGCTGAAAAACGTTTGTCCGTGTGTGTTAAAATGGGATAAAGCTTTCCAGATAAACTTTGTAAAAGGAATGAGAACTAATTTGAACAAAAAAAAATCTATACTTTGTTGTTGGTTCATTCATGGTACTGTATGTGATTATTAAATTAAAGACTACAAGGTTGATTAAACATTCAGACTAAAATGTATTCATAGGTTGAAGCTCTGTCAAGAAATGAAATGAAAATAACTTTATGTAAGTGACCTGAAATATTTATACCCATTATTAATATTGACCATTTCACATCTTCACCGAAAAAGACGACTTTTCCATATAGCAAGAACAACATTCCATATTGTTATATGAGTATTTTTCAAATGCTGTTTTGCATCTAAATATATGCAAATTATTTAATCATGAAAAGAAACAGGCTTAAAATATTTGAACAAAAAGGTAAAAAGGATTTTGGATAAATATTTTGCTTTCCAAGATGTGTTTCGAAACATTCTCCGAATGTGGATCATACAAATTGTAATATACCAAAACAGTCTCATGGGAATTTGTGACGATTGATTAGATTACATTTTATTGACATGAATTTTCCCTTTTTTTCATATCACTCCGCACAACTTTTTTCCTGTCTCCCAGCATGATTTTCAACCTGACATATTTTAATATGCGGTATCTTTCATATTTATAAATCAACGCAGTCTGATGGGAATTCATACCTATTTCATGAGGTGTCTCATTTGTGTGAATTTCTACAATCTCATTCGTACGTTTTATTATGAATTTATGGCAGGCCTTTATTTATTGACACAAAATCGTGCTGAGTGACACGATAAAAGTTTGTGCTGACTGACAAGAAAAAAGGGCGAAATTTGTGTCCATGAACATGAATCAATAGATTCTAAATTTCGTTCCTATGCCACGAAATGCCACGAGACTGGGTTGAATATACTCCTGATCACTGCAGAGATGCTACACCTGATGACTCTGTTTTAAAATGTTCCTAATTTATGAGCCAGTCAGATTTATTATATTTATCCCATCCCAGATTTATCTTACATCCCATCATGCAGACACTCACTGCTGTATATCATTGCACCTGGCGTGAGGCAGCAGATTAGAAATGTCATTTACAAAGTTGTGACTCTGTTTGTGGATATATCATCACCTGTGAGTGGGGTTGTGTTTGGACGGGTTAAAGGGAGGTGAGGAGATCGGTACTTGGGACAAGTCGACGCAGTGAATTTAAAGCATGGGTGTTTGTTGCCATTGACATGAGTGGATGGATATCTTTAAAAAGATATGCTGCAACATTACGCCAATCAATCGCGCCTGAGCCTTTGTCTCTTTAAGCAAGTTTATTTTGAAACATTGCATCACATCAAAGGAATATTTGCCCCTCTTATGTGAGGCGTAACAAATGTCACGATGATGAAGGTGGAGACGATAATACTGCAAATCTCTGCTTTCCTGTGTGTTTGCTATTGAGCGAAAGTGATACCAGATTAATGACCCAATGCTAAGTAAAGACTCTCACCTGGTGAAGGATTTTTTTGCCAAACAGAGAGAGAGTCCGGGTTTGGAGAGGATGTGTATTTTATGTTTCAAAGCGAAAGAAGCAAAGAGACAGAAAATGTACACTTTGGTTATAGTGGAATTGATGAGATTAAAATGTTTACATTTGCCTGCCACCATTTTGAGCCCAAAGGAGTAGTTTACTATAAAATAAACATTTCATGATAATTCACTCACCCACGTCATACCGTCCGTGTGATTAGGAAAGCTGGCTCTTATCCATATAATGCACTTAAACGGGGGCCTGTTGGTTAAGGTCCAAATTTCAGTTTCATCGCAGCTTCAAATGGCTCTAAATGTCACCAGCCGATGAATAAGGGTGTTGTCCAGCGAAACAATTGGTTATTTTACGATAAAACTAAAAATGTATTTACTTTTTAAACATAAATATATTGCTTGCTCTGTGTGTCTCCATATAGCCTCCATGTAGGGCGTACACGAGTTCACGTATGCTATAATCACATTGAACAGGTCACGCGTGACGTGAGCGGAGGGTCCGACCCTGCACGAGTGTGGAGAAGGAAGACCGTTCAAAAGTTGAATGACACGTTATGTGTCTTTCTGCAAGATTATTGTTTAAAATGATCAGTTCGTGTCCATATCAGGGATGTTTAAGTCTGTTGAAATCTACGTCACCTGCAACCTTTCAACATGAATGCGTAATACGGAAGTCGTGGAAGCGCATTCCTGGAGGAAATGTGGTAAAGTTACATGAGGTCAAGTTTAATTGGAATATTGCCTAAATCTTTGCATTATAATTGCATTATGTGGGTGCATGAAAAAGCTGGTGAGCTGTGAGGGTTCAGGTTAACCCTAAAACACCTCCATTAAGCCAAGTTTTGAAAGAATGTCATACAATTTCATTCCTCAGATTTGCTTGATATAACTTAATGCCTTTAGGGTCACTGCCACACTTCAAATAAGCATTGTCAGAATATTGCATGTAAAAATAAAGACTTTTAAAAGAACAGTGGTTACCTTCCAGACGCTTAATATAAAGTGAAACTGTGTTTCCTTTTCTTATCATGAAACACACCAGATGATTTAAGATAAAATGCTGTTATGAATTTGAGATGAACAGATTTTATTGTGCGGGACTCGCAAAGCTCTGTTGACAATCTCGGAATCATGTAAAGGTTGATATTTGGAAGCTTTGAGACCCCGTCTGGATTGTAAATCTGATAAATGCATTAAAGCACATGTTTTCTCTTCAATCTGTTTGGCGCTGTGTTGATTTTGAACACCTGTTTCTTATGGAGCTAATTTAGTTTTGACTGAAATGCAGCTGGGAAGAGAGAGCTTATCTTAATAGAGTCGAGCGTATCACGCACACATACACACAAATACAGAGAGATTACCGAAGCCGATTCTAAGATACCACACTTTTGATTTCCAGCCTATAAGAGAGACTTCCAAAGGTCAACTAAAAGTAGAATATGAAATGATACATTTGATTTATCTCCCAGAACACTCGTGTTGGCACATTTCTAACGAAGACATCATTTGAGCTTCATGACTCGTGGCACAAAGAGATCACACAAAAAAGCTCAACCGTACGCCTCTAATAGCCATGTGCCATATGGTTGTGTGAGTTTAGCTAATTGGACAGCAAAATACTGGTGTGACTCGCTAGATCATTACTTACTCAGGAGGAAAGTTCCAGTGTCACAAAGCAGAAGCAATAATAATGTAATACATTGACCTTTTCCATGGCCCCTTTTAAAGGCAAGGCTCTACTGACAAGTGCTAATTAACATTTGCTTCCGTTGGCTGCTGGGTTTGGCCAGTGGATCTGTGAACACCGAGAAAGCCTTTGAAATGTACGCAGGCTGTCACCGGCACGGTACCCTACATCCTAAAATGTACCCTTTAGGTACAGATATGTATACATTTGGTGCCAATATGTTCCTTTGAGGTCCTAATGTGCACTTTTTGGTGCAAAGGTGTACTTTTTGAGAGGGTGGCACTCCACTGGCAGCGGAGCAATTCCAATTTGATCGATGTGACCTTTTTCAGTCAAAACTTGAAATATAAATTCTCAAAGAATGTATTTATGTACAATATATTGAAACACCTGTTTATATTTGACTAAACCCTTGATGATAGAGTCCAGAAATCAGAAGCATATCTGTCTATGCACAAGGTTTCTGATTATAAAGGGAGAAAATTGAACGCTTTATGGATGTGACAAAAAAAAGATGCAGGTTTCTGAGATACAAAATACTTTTTCTGTGAATTAAAATGTACAAACACCCAACAAATTGATAAGTGAAATAGTTAAATAAATAGTAAAATAGTTTTTCTTCATTAAAGAATATGGACCGTAACGGAAATGACAATTCACTTACCTTACCTGAAAAAAATGCTTTAACATCTTTAAAATAGATTTCACATGGGTAAACCACCAAATATTGTCATCTCACCTATCAGTTTGGTTAAGAAAACCTTTGTTAAAATTTAGATTTTTTCATCTTTACGTTGATATTTGCATGGAATTGACAGCTTTGGGTTTATTTGTCATTTTTTTCTGATTTAGATGTGTTTGTTATCTAAACATGATGCATCGTGTTAAAACACTGTAGACATGTGAAACTTGCACCAGAAGCTGCTGATTATCACAAACAAAAGCAATAAATAACAGTTGGACACAAGATTGAAATCAAATAACACAGCAAATGTGTTTTGCATCATTAGATTCCAAATATGACTCTGAAACAAAACCATCATGTGGTAATTTTGACTGCAGATGGGTAGATTAAAAAGAACAGAAATGAAAACAAATACATCTGAAATCCTTAGCCACAACAATCTGTTTTAAGCGGTGTAAAAATAATGATCAGTTTTGACCCCACACTCATGTGTTGCTGTGTTGGTCACGATCAATGTTAAATCCAGGAAAGCATTTCAGATTTTTAGTGCAAATGCAGATTATGTGCTCCCTTGACAGCTGTAAATTAAAATATAGATTTAACACAGAAATCTATATTTTATCTCAAAGTTGTCAAGGGAGCACATGATCACAACCCTAAGTTTCTGTGTAAAATCAGATCTTTCTGCCTGCTTTAATGATTTGTTTATGATTGTAACATCAATAATACTTTATCAGCTGCCGCAGAAACATTCACTCACTTCAGTCTTTAGCTTTCAGACAATTATTTCCAAAAACACCATAACATGAACCAGCTGACTCAAATAGAAACGCACCATCTGTATGCTTTCTGCCTAGTCTCAACATGCTTGAAGGATGCTGGGGTAGCTAACATCCTGTTGGTTCCTGCTGACATGAACAAGGTTCTGCTTATGCCGTTACATTCAGATGAAGCCGTGACGAGGTTTCTCTTGAGGATATCATCAGCATCTGTGTCACCTAAGGTGGTCGTAGCAGGTGCAGGTAGCCAAACCTGTCCAGGAAATTTCTAATTATATTTGGTGTTGATGATATAATAGTAATAATAACCAGTCAGCACATTTTAAAACATTTGTTTTAGCATTTACATCATTTTGCAGGCTTGTGTATTTAGGATCGCTTTGCATCGCTGTTTGCATTACATGGCTGTATTTTTCAACACTGGAGATAAGAATTCACACAGCTGTAGATTAAAACTGAATTTGTGAACGTAGTTTAAGCCTTGTTCACATAGAAGTGAATTTATTTTTTTGTGTTGTAAAAGAGTATTGCGTGACTGTTGTTCAAGGTAAAAGTCCCTTATATCATTCTATAAAATTAGGTGAGAAACGTCTCGGTTACGTCTGTAACCTCGGTTCCCTGATGGAGGGAACGAGACGTTGTGAGAGACTGACTGGGGTTTGATCCTGAGAACCTACCCTCTCCGAGATAATTAATAATTAAAAAACGCCAATGGGCTTGGCGAATGGCACGCGCACGCCAGTCTCCGCCCCGTGCATACGGGTATAAAAGGAAGATGGCGGCGGTCATTCACTTACCCTTTGTACTGAGGAACCTGGAACGTTCACTGCAGTGATTCGGTGCAGCGTTGTGGCATGAAGTCACAACGTCTCGTTCCCTCCATCAGGGAACCGAGGTTACAGACGTAACCGAGACGTTCCCCTTCAGTCGGTCTCTCGACGTTGTGAGAGGGGAAAGTAGGGAGGCTAATAACGCCGTAGTCTCACCTAGCAAGGGGAGAAGGCGTTTTCGCAGGCGTACGCCCAGAACAGGAGTCTGTCCTACACGCCGGGGGCGTTAAGGACATGGGCTGCTACTGGTTCTACGCGAAGATTGTAAAACCTTGCAAAGGTACTGGGTGTAGCCCAACCCGCAGCACTGCAGATGTCTGCCAGAGAGGCGCCTTGTGCCAGTGCCCACGAGGAGGCCACACTCCGGGTGGAGTGGGCCCTCACTGCCAGCGGGCACGGGCGATCTTGGGACTGGTATGCCACCGTGATGGCATCCACAATCCAGTGCGCCAGTCTCTGTTTGGAGACAGCCCCCCCCGGGTGCTGTCCTCCGTAACAGACAAAGAGCTGCTTGGAGCTTCTTAGGCTCCGTGTGCGGTCCAGATAGAGGCGCAGCGCGCGTACTGGACACAACACATTAGAGGTTGGGTCTTCCTCCCCTGAGGGGAGCGCCTGCAGGCTCACCACCTGGTCCCGGAAGGGAGTGGTGGGAACCTTGGGCACGTAACCGGGCCGGGGTCTCAAGACCACGTGAGAGTCGCCGGGCCCGAACTCTAGGCACCCTTGGGACACGGAAAATGCCTGTAGGTCCCCCACCCTCTTGATAGAGGCGAGCGCCGTCAGGAGTGCAGCTTTCATCGACAGATGAGGGAGACTGGCAACTCCGAGGGGCTCAAACGGGGCCGTACCAAGGCCCTGTAGGACCACGTTAAGGTCCCAAGAGGGTACAGAGCGCGGTCGAGGTGGATTCACCCTTCTCGCGCCCTTGAGGAACCTGTTGACCAGGTCGTGCTGACCGAGAGACTTACCCTCCACGAGATCGTGATGTGCAGCAATGGCCGCAACATACACTCTCAGAGTGGAAGGGGAGAGATTACTCTCAAGTCTCTGCTGTAAAAAGGCCAGCACCTACCCGATCGGGCAATTCCGTGGGTTCTCCCCCCGGGGAGAACACCAGGACGAAAAGAGGCGCCACTTGTAGGCGTATAACCGCCTAGTGGCAGGGGCTCTAGCCTGTAGAACAGTCTCCCGGACCGCTACCGACAAGCCCCCTAGGGTCTCCTCGTCCCGTCCAGGGGCCAGGCATGGAGTCTCCAGAGGCCTGGGTTGGGGTGCCAAACCGTGCCCTTCCCCTGCGACAACAGGTCCTTCGACAGGGGAATGGGCCAGGGGGGGGCCGTCGTCAGATCTACCAGATCCGAGAACCAGGTCTGGGTGGGCCAGTATGGCGCAACTACCAGAACCTGATGCCCCTCTTCCCTGACCTTGCACAGGACCTGTGCAAGGAGGCTCACTGGGGGGAAGGCGTACTTCCGCTTGTCTCGCGGCCAGCTGTGTGCTAAGGCATCCGTGCCGAGGGGACCCTCGGTCAGGGAGTACCAGAGCGGGCAATGGGTGGAGTACGGGCAGGCAAACAGGTCCACCTGTGCTTGACCGAACCGCTCCCATATGAGCTGGACTGCGCGGGGATGGAGCCGCCATTCTCCGCGGGGAATGCCCTGACGAGAGAGCGCATCGGCTGCCTGGTTTAGGTATCCCGGGAGAAACGTGGCCCGCAGGGACTTCGTCACCTGCTGACTCCAGAGGAGGAGGCGTCGGGCGAGTTGCGACAACTGCCGTGAGCGTATGCCGCCCTGGTGATTGATGTACGCCACAGCAGTCGTGCTGTCCGACCGGACTAGCACGTGTTTGTCCTGCACGAGGGGCTGGAGCCTCCTCAGTGCCAGATGGACTGCTAGCAACTCTAGGCAGTTGATATGCCACCGCAGTCGGGGACCCGTCCAGTGACCCGATACTGCGTGCCCGTTGCACACCGCACCCCACCCTTGCAGGGAGGCGTCTGTCGTTACTACGACACGCCTCGAAACCTGTCCGAGCGGGACCCCCGCCCGGAGAAAGGTCAAGTCTGACCAGGGTAAGAGAGTGCGAAGGCACTGCGGCGTTACCGTAATCCGCCTGGTGCCGGCGTGCCACGCCGTCCAGGGAACCCGACTCTGTAGCCAGTGCTGAAGCGGCCGCATGTGCATCAACCCGAGAGGGATTACACCCGTCGAGGACGCCATGTGCCCCAGGAGCCTCTGAAAAATCTTCAGCGATGTCGAGGGATGCTGACTGATCAACCTCAGACAGCGCAGCACTGACTGTGCACGCTCGTTGGTGAGACGTGCTGTCATACGGAGTCTAGTTCCATACCGAGGTAAGAGGTGCTCTGCGCGGGGGAGAGCTTGCTCTTCTCCTGGTTGACCCGGAGGCCTAGACGGTCTAGGTGCCGAAGCACAAGGTCCCTGTGCGTGCACAACACATCTCGCGAGTGTGCCAAGATAAGCCAGTCGTCGAGATAGTTTAGCACTCGCACGCCTTGCTCCCTGACAGGAGCTAAGGCAGCCTCCACTAGTTTGGAAAAAACCCGTGGAGACAGGACCAGACCGAATGGCAGGACCCTGTACTGATACGCCCTTCCCTCGAACGCGAACCGTAGGAACGGTCGGTGTCGGGGAAGAATAGAGACGTGAAAGTACGCGTCCTTCAGGTCGATTGCCACGAACCAATCCTGGTGACGTACCGAGCCCAGGATGCGTCTCTGCGTCAGCATTCTGAACGGCAGCCTGTGCAGGTGTTTGTTCAGGCGACGCAGATCCAATATGGGCCGCAGCCCCCCGCCCTTTTTGGGCACGATGAAGTACGGGCTGTAAAACCCGGATGACATCTCGGTTATAGGGACGGGTTCGACCGCACCCTTCGCCAGAAGGGCGGCAACCTCCTCCCGAAGCACGGAAGCATTCTCTCCTCGCACCGAGGTGTACAGAATGCCCCGAAACTTGGGGGGGCGCCTGGCGAATTGGATCGAGTAACCGAGACGGACTGTCCTCTCTATCCAATGTGACGGGCTGGTGCGCTGCCAAGCGCCCAAGAACCGCGACAGTGGGACCAGAGGGACAATCTGCTTCACCGTGCCAGCGAAGGCTGGTTCGGTGGCTGACAGTGCGGTCACCTCGCAAAGGGGGGACCCCCTGGGAGGCTGACGGCTCTGTAGTTTTACCTGCTTCCGGCGGCCTGACGCAACATCCGGGGGAGATTGCAGTCGGCGGCCCGATCCATCCAAGACACCGTCTGGACGAGAGTGCTGTGGAGGAAAACCCAGGGGAAATATCTCTCTTTGTGAGTAAGTGGGTGCCGGGCCCTGAAAAGGGCCCGGACTTGATGTAGACGCGGCAGGCAGCGTCCTTCCCCGATCCAGCGTTGGAAAGGCCGGGATCGGACCCAATGAAACTTCCCCTAGGTTCGTCCCGTCAGGGCCGCTTAGCAGCGCTCTTGGCGGACTGCTGACGGGGGACAGATGCCTTCTTCCGCGGGGCTCGACGTCTCTGGCGGGTCGTCCTATGGGAGGGTCCTGGAACCGGAGGTGCCACCGCTGGAGGGCGGGGCTGTTGGGAAGCAGACTGCGGCCGAGAACGTGACGACCTGCTGGTGGCCACGTCGCGGCGCGGCAGGATCTGCTTAATCGCCTCGGTCTGCTTCTGAACCGTGGAGAACTGCTGCGCTACGTCCTCCACGGTATCGCCAAACAGCCCGGCTTGCGAGATGGGCGCGTCTAGAAGGCGAGCCTTCTGGGCGTCGCTCATCTGCGCAAGGTTAAGCCACAGATGCCTTTCCTGGACCACCATTGTGGACATCGACCGACCCAGGGCGCCCGCCGTGGCCTTCGTCGCCCGTAGCACGAGGTCTGTGGCAGTGCGCAATTCACTCATGCGAGTTGGGTCGGGCTTCCCGCCGTCCAAGTCCTTCAGGACTTTCGCCTGAAAGACCTGGAGGACTGCCATAGCGTGGAGTGCAGAAGCGGCTTGTCCAGCAGCACTGTAAGCCTTCGACACGAGTGTCGAAGAGAGCTTACATGCTCTGGACGGGAGTCTAGGTCGACCCCTCCAGGTGGCAGCCGTCTGCGGGCACAAGTGGCCCGCGACCGCACACTCCACCCGGGGAACGTCGACATAGCCTCTAGCCGCTCCTCCATCCAGGGAAGCCACAGCCGCCGAACCCTCCTGCCTGATACGCGCCGAAAAGGGCGCATTCCAAGACTTGGAGAGTTCTTCATGCACTTCCGGGAAGAACGGCACCGGGGCGGGGCGCGGCTTTTGACCACGCCCCGATCCCAGAAACCATGCATCCAGCCGCGAGCGTTTCGGGGAGGGTGGAGCCACACACTGCAACCCGATGCACGCGGCTGCCCGAGAGAGCATGGCCGACATCTCTGCGTCCGTCTCCTCTGGTACTCGACTGCCCGACGACAGGAGGTCAGAGGAATCTTCCGCATCAGATGCCAGCAGGCAGCTGTCCGATGCAGCGACAGAAATGGAGTCATCATCCCTATACGCAGCCTTTCCGCTATGAGACGGCTGTCTGCCGCTCATAGGGGACAAACCAGGTGAGCGTGCAGGGGTATGGATGGTCCGCGAGCATGTTGCTGACGGAGCGACATCCATAGGAATCCCCGAATCACCCCCGCCGCTCGCCAAAGCGATCAACCGCGCCGAAACAGCGGCTGAAGACGCCTGGGAAGCAGACGGGGTGGTGGCAGCGCTCGAAAAGAACGTAGCCAACCGTGACCGCAACACCCTGATTGCCATGTCCGCACACACGGAACATGCCAAATCAGTGAAACCTGCCTCAGCATGCTTGAGCCCCAAACAAGTGACGCAGGTGTCATGGCCGTCAGACTCCGGGATGAGTCTGTCGCATCCGAGGACACAGCTACGAGACATACTCGTAGCCGGAGGGACTTACCTCTAAGGTCTGTAGCCTTCTGCCGAAACGCCCAGGGGAAGTCCACGAAAGGAGAAGTCCGCTGCTCCGCGTCGTAAATCCAGCAGGAAAAGTTTTCTCGAAGTCGAGTAAAAGTGCGTTGCATGAAGAAACACACAGGTTCCGAAGAACAAAGGATAAGTGAATGACCGCCGCCATCTTCCTTTTATACCCGTATGCACGGGGCGGAGACTGGCGTGCGCGTGCCATTCGCCAAGCCCATTGGCGTTTTTTAATTATTAATTATCTCGGAGAGGGTAGGTTCTCAGGATCAAACCCCAGTCAGTCTCTCAAAACGTCGAGAGACCGACTGAAGGGGAACAGTTGCTTTGACAAAAAAACAGGTGCAATTTCATAGAAAGTACAAAATGAGGCATGAAACTCTGAAGGTGCTTAACCTTTAGACTGAATATTTGATGAACTGTTTTATTTTCTCTCCATTTTATATGAGGATACATTTAAACACATTAGATCTGTGTAAAGCTATACTTTTCATGCTCGATTCAGATTGCATGATAAAATGTTTTGTTGGGTGCTCAAAAACAATGTTGTAAAATTTTTATTACCTGGTTGTAATAAAAAAAATATGATGGTATCAACCTGAACATGTTAAATTGCACCAACCAAATCAACTGTAAAATGTTTTATCCAGCAGAAATATCATAAAAGTAACAATTGGATTTCCCCATTTCCAGGTCTGGGAAAGTAACTTTAAATCTGTAACGTTTTTTGTTAGATTACAGAAGTTTTGTAATTTAATCAAAATACTTAAGAATACTTTGGAATACTAATAAGGTGCACAAAACAGAGGGATCATCAAACAGAGGACTTGGCTTTCCTCTGCGTACAATTTTAAACAATATCTGTTTTCCCTAACTAGACATTAAAGTCCACAATTCTTAATTCTAACTCACAATTGTGAACTGTTAGACAAAAAGTCGCAATTAACTCAAAAAATGCTTAAACAAGAAACTCACAAACAACTATCACATTTATTCAGGACAGTACTAAATAATATGAGCATGCAATTCTATGAACCCAGATGCCTCATATTCTGTTAAAATTATTCAAAATCGGCAAGGGGTACGAAATTTATGAGCATCATTTCATAATAAGAATGCTTTTGCAGAGAATCACTGCTGTTTACATTAATTGCCTGTTACAGTTTATATTAATGTTTAAATGAAATAAATGACCGTACAATTCCAAGTAATCACTTTGGTAATCTTAAAAACATTTCGGATGTAACTGTAATCTGATTACCACTCATTTAAAAGTAACTGTAATGAAATAAAAATGTTGTATTTTAAATACGTAACTAAGTAACATGTATTTCGTTACGCCCCAGCCCTGACCATTTCTTCCAATATGCATGGTTCAACAAACATATCTTTTAGTTAACCCACTAGACACCAGTTTGAGCAAAGAACCTAAACTAAAACAACACAATAGTTTATATACAAAACAGTAAGTGATTATTTATTCTCTGGAGTCCATTTTCAAAGGAGACACTTATTGTGTATTATTATTTGACATAATATGTTCTTAGCATTGCCCAGACTTACAATGACTCCTTAGATACCCAATATACATGTTGCTTGTAAAACTATTGAATAATTTGATTCATAACATGAATACTTGTTCTTTAGAAAAAAATATAGATTTTTGATCAATACTAATCAAAGAATTTCTTTTTATTTAATATAGCGTTGCTTTGAACTCAATTCAAAGGTGGCAAAGATTTCTTGACAAAGATGGCGATGATAGATAGATTAAGATGTATGTTCAGACATCATTGCAGTTTTGCTTATACAATTTAGTTCTCTCTTCTGAACAATATTGCACAACATGATTGGAATTTTCACAATACTTCATGTTCTCCAATAAGAAAATGAGCAACTTCATTCACGAAAACCCAGACAATGAGATGAACCATATTGTTAGTTGCTATGGAGACAGCATCAAGACAATGTTTTCTATGTTCATCTTCCATGGCGACATTTGACCATGACACATTAATCAGCAGCTCTGATGACTCTCTTGGAGATTAGTGGCCAGCCGGCCAATTACAGTAAAGCTTTCCATTTGACAATTACACTAATGGTGTGGGCAGCTTTGTCTCTCTCAAAGAGAGAGGCTAAGGGCCTGATGGATCCAGGCGGTGATCTGCTGGCTATTTTCACACTCTCTTATCATCCAGGGGATGATTGTTTTGGCTTTGTCCAGTCACGGAAACCCCTCCCATGGATTAGAACCTCACATCTGTGCTCTCCCTCGCTTGCTCGCTAACTGACCTTTTCTTACTTTCCGTGATGTGATCCAATTTGACACCCAAGTGTGCCCTCTGCTTCGAGTGCCGTCGGGTGAGTTTCTATGTCAAGCGCTCATCAAGAGATTGACCCGCTTGTCTTATGGTGACTGCTTCATCCAGACAGCACCGGGAGGTTAAAGGGCAAGATTTCATTGACGGGAAAAGATATTAGACCACTGAGAAGGTTGAACCTCTTTCATATCCTTTGATTTTGAGTGGGTGGTTTGGAGGATTTTTTATACGAGACAGCATGTAACTGTTAAATGAAACACATTTCGGTAGAGATGTGTACAGTTCTGCCATATCTGAGTGCAATGGAGTGTGTTAGGAGTGAATGTAAAAAATTTCCCAGCGCCGACTCTGGCCAAGAGACATGAGTCAGCCTATTGGAAATCAATGAAACCACTGGCATTTAAAATGAGGCTTGATGAAATGTGTGAAGTGGCCAAGAAAAAGGAAATTAATTGATTCAGAAAAGTAAGCATATTGACAGCTGAAAGTCACATGATGTGCTTCTGGCCCAGATACCCTGCTAGGCCTGAGCAGGTCTCCCCAACAGCGACTAGTGCCAAATGAATCAGAAAAACCTTTCGTTGTCTTGATTCACAACTGCTTTGTATCTTGTCACATTTTAAACAGCTTAACTATCTTTAGTTCTAGATCTAAAAGGGCAAATTCTGCCAGAAATCTGTCTCAAAGACTTTTGCAATACATGATGGGTAATCGTCAGCGAGAGACGGTAATCCACGCATCTCTCGGCAGGGGGTGCTGAACTTACATTACGTGGGCGTGTGTTCTGTTTGAGTCTGTTCATCTGAAGACCCCTTTGAGATGCAGGAAGTGTTGTCTTTCACAGGAGGAAACAGGAACAAGTGCTTGACTGGCAGTATATGTTCACAGCCACCATAAATTCAAACCATTCCAAACACTGTTTAGCTTTAATGATTCTCTCTTAAGGATCTGTGTTGTTCTGTGACAACTTTTGTGTCAGATGCGATGAAAAAAAAGAAGTGTTGTTGTCCAATGTTATGTTTTGCATAAGTTCCTTTAATTTTCAGATTTGTACTGTATGAATTTAGTCAGTTATTTTGGAAGCGCAGCGAGTTGGTCATAAAGGTTCATGGCTGTCTCTCGGATTGGCAAGATGACAGCTGTTCAGGCTATTTTTGGCTGCTCATTTTAAATAGATGATCTCTCCAAGTGTTTGAAACTAAATGGCCATTAAAAGCTTATGATCACTTAATAGGTCAGCCATTAGGCTTTGCGGGTGTGTTAACAGTTTTAAATTGCCTAGGATTCTTGGAGAATACAGAAGCATTTTACTTACAGAGAAGTTTGACCCAAACTTATTTTTTTCAGGTCCATACATTACAATCAGTGAAAATACCGGTCAAACTTCTCATTAAGCCATCTGCCGATGTACATTAATAGCCCATAAAAACAAGAAAAGTATCACAGGCTTGGTAAACAGTACCAAAGTAAGCAGGGACCATTAGGCCTTCATTCTGCATTATATACGCATTACCATTTTTAGACATAGTAAAATCCGACCTAGAACTAAAACAAACATAATGGGGTAAACCTCAATGACTCAATGACCTCTACTGAGGGGTAATAGAGAGAAGAAGAGTAAAAAAAAACTAACTTGCTGGTTAGAGCCAGCAAGATAAGCCTCTATAAACACTTTTAACAGAATTAAATTTGCCTCTTCAGATTTTGAAAGTTATTCATAGTCCCCTTTTGCAAAAATGTACTGTATGCAAAAAAAATCGGTATCAAATGCACACCATCTCAGGACCTTTACCCCTCCTTCAGGTTATTTTGAGCTATTACCTTACTCCATATCTTAAGTGACAAACATATCCATGGGTTTCCCAATTCTTTTAAATTGTACAACAAGTCCTTATCCCCAATTGCAGCCTGAATTGGAAATTCATCTGACATAGCACCCTCAATCTCCTTCCATCTAGCACATTATTCTGGGTTGCACCAGCATACTAATGGCCTCAATTGAGCCGCGGTAAAGCAGTCTTTTAAGCATGGGAGAGCGACCCCGCCCTTGATTTTTGTCAATTGTAAACTCTGGTATCTAATTCTTGGCCTTCGTCCCTGCCAAATGAACCTTGAAATATGCTTGTCCCACTCTTGAAATTGTTGGTCAGGTATATCTAGTGGAAGAGATTGAAAGAGATACAGCAATTTCGGCAAAACAACCATTTTGACAGATTCCACTCGTGATCCGAAGTTAAAAAAAGGTAAAAGATCCCATCTCCTTATGTCTTCACTAATCTTTTGGTTCAAGGGGTGGTAGTTAAGTGAGAACAAATTTGTCAAATCCATTGGAATGTTTACCCCCAAATATCTAATTGAAACAGAGTCCCATTTCAAATTATACTTATTTTTCATATTTACCGAGGGGCTGTAGTTAAAACAGAGAATTTGTGTTTTTGGAACATTCAGCTTATATCCGGAGAAGGATCCATATTGCTCCAATAATTCCAATAGACGTGCCAAAGATTGCTCAGGGTCAGTTAAATACACCAGTACATCATCAGCGAACAACGAAATAATTTGTTCTCTCCCATACATGGCGATTCCTTTAATATTATTGTCCTGAATGATCCATTGGCTCAGGGGCTCTTTAGTTTAGTAAAGATTGCAAACAGGAGGGGGCTAATTGGGCAGCCCTGTCTTGTTCCTCTTTCTAATGAAGAGAGTTTTTTTTTTGAGGCTGTGAATATAGTTTTTTATAATAATTTTCAAAACAATCTTGTATTTCGTTTAATTTGTAATGCATGGAATTAGTTATAGGATTTTTTTATTTTATGAATTGAATTCTCTGCTTGTTGTTTTTTCAGCCTATAAGCTAATAATTTGCTGGCTTTCCCGCCCCCTTCATAATATTTCTGTTTTGTAAAAATTAACTTTTTTTGTATATCCTTTGTATAAATCTCATTTATTTCGTTCTTTTTCTTCCTAATTAGCTCTCTATTTTTATTATCATTGGTGTCTTTGTGGTGTTGTTCCAATTGTTTCAATTCTACTTCCAACTGAATTAGCTCTTTCTGTCTCACTCTCTTTAGGTGAGCACTGTATCCAATTATCTTGCCTCGTAGCACAGCTTTACACGAATCCCATAATATTGGGGGGGAAACTTCTCCATTGTCATTCTGTTCTAAGTATTCAGCAATATCTTTCTTAATTTGTTCCTTCATCTGAATCAGTACCCATGTGTTCAACCTCCATAAAGTGTCTTTCCGGTACTGTTCAAGATTTAGTTTTAAATAAATGGGGCTATGGTCTGAAAGGTCCATGCTCCCCACATCGCAGCCAACTACCCTGTTTAGATCTTGAGCAAAAGTAAGAAAATTATAAATTCTCGAATACGCCAAATGTGGATTTGAAAAAAAAGTGTAGTCTCTCTTTGAAGGGTTTAATTCTATCCAGATGTCAATTAACACGATTTCTTTCATTGCCAGATTGATCTTTTTACTCATCAAATTGGGCTGGACTGTGTGTATATTTGAGGTGTCCAATTTGGGATTTAGTCTAATGTTGAGATCCCCCGCAGATTAGGACCCCCTGGGTCTCTGCTGCTAATAAATCGAATATCTGTTTGAAAAACTTCCAGTCAGAGTAAGGAGGAGCATAGATGTTAAATAGAGTAACCAATGAGGCCCCTAAATTTCCCCTCACGAGAATAAATCTTCCCTCTGAGTCCTTTTTTTCAAAAATGGGTTCGAAACTAGTCTTGTTGGATATTAATACTGCCACCCCCCTCCTGTGTCCCGCCTCATACGATGATGAGTACTTATGTTTAAAGCCCAATCGTTTTAATTTAGCGTGTTCTGTATCCGAAAGATGTGTTTCCTGTAAGAACACCACCTCAACTCTTTCTCTTTTTAGTTCAGTTAATATCTTACTCCTCTTGATGGGGTTAACAAGGCCATTCACATTATAAGTTTCTATTTTAACTGGTTGCATTCAGTGTATGCTAAGGGGAAAAATGAGAAATGAAATAAACAATACAAATGTATAAAAAAAACATACGTGACCATGCGTAATAAAGAGAATCAGAGGATATACCCCACAAACTACAAAGAACAGCAGCAAGAACTGCTGCAACACACAGAACACAATAAGAACAATAAAGACAGAAATAAAAAGACTTCCAACTGTGGGGTCTTAGTATTCACCCTGATGTAGCCCTGATGGTAAAAGGGCTCTGAGGTAACGCCCCCCCCCTCACAGGTGGGAGAGGGCCTTCATACAGATATTGTCTCTGTCTTGGCAACATATAAAAGAAATCTCACCAACGTTTACCTTATTCTCTTAGTTATGCAGACCGTTCCATGCTTCTTTAATAAGCAGGACGTGTTAAAGTACTTAATTCCTCTCTCTACCAGGAGTCCCGACCGAAAAAAAGAAAAAACGTAAATAGCGACTTAACGGACTCACCCGTTATATTTCCAGCAAACTCGCACCCAGCATTTTTCCGTTCACTAACAGTCATTTAATCCTGATGTCTAAAGGCCTGTCATTTTTCCTTATAGTCCAAAGCCCTGCTAGCTCTGTGCCGGTTCCCTGGTCTCTTGACGGTATGCCACGTGAACCGCTGGATTCGCTCCAAAAGCGAGTCCGGGTGTTTGATTTCCGACACCGGGAACCCCCTCTTCGCCATATCCTCCGTAGCATCCTCCGCCGAATCGTACATCACATCTCCCTCCTGGTAGAAAACTCTGAACCTAGCGGGGAACGGTGTCAGAAATCGGATATTCTTCTCCTTTAATACCGCTTTTGCTTCGGCATAATCCCCTCGCTTTTTCAAGACATCCGGCGCATAATCGTGGTCGAGATTGACTCTTTTCCCAAGATGTTGAAATACTTGCTTTTGCCAGGCCATTCTCAACAGCTCTTCTTTCATCCTGTAGCTTGACATCTTGACAACGATGGACCTCGGCGAGGCTTCCCCAGGTGGCCTCGGCATCAAGGCGCGATGGGCTCTTTCTACTCGAAGTTCAAATGTAGCCGGAAGCTCCAAACCCTCCCGCAGCAATCGCTCCACATACATCACCATCGATGGGGAATTTTCCACCGCTCCCTCTTTAACGCCGTGAATTCTGATATTTTCTCGTCTGGAGCGGCCCTCTAAATCCGTCAGCTTAGCGTCTAGATGTATCTGAAGGTGTAGCAGCTCCTGCTAGAGGTCTTCTCGGGTCCAAAGATCTTTACCCGACCCGAATCACTTTTTACCCGAACCCGAGACAGACCCGATAACGTTTTTATTTTAAAGCCCCGACCCGAGACAGACCCGATAAATTTAGACCCGAGTCCGACCCATCGTATATATTTTTTAAACCCGACTAGTCCTGAATGTAATCCGATGTGTATTAATGAAATTGATATGGCAATGAACACGTTGATCCTCTTGTTTTGCTCTGGCAAATTGCGCAAACTGAGGCTAAATGGGTTGTGCCAGTTTTAGCTGAATCAAATCTAAATAAGTGACGACATGGCAACCACTCGCGCGAACATTCTGTCTCAACGATGTGTTCCAAACCGCGTAGTACTTAAATGTGCGCGTCTTTTAATATCTACTTCTGGTCGCCTGGTGGAAGTATGTTTTTCCTGAATACGATGGTAACTACATCGAGTGCAAACCCCTGCAGCATTGGAAACTTCGGGATTTCAATTCGAAGGTGATTTCAGATCACCGCGACTTTCGGAAGATTTGTGTGGCTTTCAACCGATCGGCTGAGGGTTGGAGGAGAGTTGGTAACTACACGCAGACACACAAGCGACGCGCTGTTATTGTACAGGATAGTTCGGGTCTTCCTCGGGTCAATTAAGCAAAACAATTTTTACTTTATATTACCCGAGACCCGAAGACACCCGTGTCCGAAGCTCCCGTGAATCTTTTAGACCCGAACCCGCTCGGGTCTCGGGCCGGACCTCGGGTTTTCGGATCTAAGTGGACCTGTGACGTCCTCTAGCTCCTGCACGGTATCCTCCGCCACTTGTAACCGTGTTTCAGTCGCGTCAATCCTCCTCTCCGCCTCTTCGATCCTAGTATTGGATTTATTGATTTCTTCCCGAATCGCATTCAGCTGCTGACTGCTGTCTTTTCTGAACTCTCTCAGCTCTTTAAGTATGAGGCCAAAGTCCCCGGTCTCACTTTGACCCGCTCCGAGTTGCGTATGTGTATCATCATAGTCCTCCATAACGCTGCTAGGCGATGAATTTTGGCTAGCTCTTTCGACGTCGAGTAACTCCGTCTGCTTTGCCTTTTTATTTTTCCTCTGGGCATTCTCGAGACCCACTGTGTTATATCACGCTGAAAACTAAGTTTGTTTTTTAAATATTCGGGTTGTAGTGGGTAACTATGTCCGAAATTGTCAGGAGCCCGTTTCCTAAGCTGCCATCTCCTGGTTCGTCAAACCGGAAGTCTTAAAGGAATAATTTATCCAAAAATAGAAAATCTGTCATCACTCACTCACCCTCATGTCTTTCTTAACATGTATTGTATATGGCTCATTAAGAAAATATATTTTGAGGAATGGTTTATTTCCATACAATGGGCGTCGACGGGGGATTTGGTATTGGTGTTGTTTGGATACCAACATCCTTCAAAATATCTTCTTTTGTGTTCTGCAGAAAAAAGAAAGTCGTGCAGGTTTGGAATGAGTGACCAATCCTTAAGGTTAAAGTATCTAATGTGCCAAAGCCACAGGCAATAAAATTTGTAAATAACAATTTGGTGTGAAAACACACTCATATTTCCACGATGCATACATTTAGGTTTTCATATTTTTGCTATTAAAAACCTTCATTCAGTAAGTGGAATTATACTTAGAAAGATGGCTGTACAGTGATGCATGACGTTTGTGCCCTGAGGTCAGCATTTCCGTTTGGTTTAGGTGATAATTTAATTCTTCATGTTATTTCAGAATTGATTTAGGGAACATTTCCCATTTGGAGTTAACACAGTGCCATTTCATTTTAACTGGGAACAATCTTCTCAGCTCATTTAAATTGAGCTACTGAGCATATCAAGTAATTCATTATCAAAATTCATTAGCATCCAGGCAAATCCAAACCTGATTTACTCGCTGTTTGCACTTTGACAAAGCAGGTGGCTTGCTTGAAACTAAGTGTGCAAAATAAAAATATTATTTTCTTCGTCTCTTTGATATTTCCTCACTGTGGGAGAAACATTATGTTTGTTATAATGTCTATATACTGTTATAGTATTGTACTGTAAAGCAATTTGGATTTCTATTTAGGGTCCCAACTTGACGCTTATCTAGATAATGTTGATAAATGTATGGGCAGAATTTTAAATAATACATTGCTATAAATTTTAATCAAGTGATTATGTTTTTCAGAGTATGAAAAGAGGCAATTGCTTATGTATTACTCAATATATTGTTATAATTGAATATATAAACTTAAAATCCTGTATATTTTCTAAATTGCTGCTGTCCTTCTGAAACCTAGAAAATCTCCATATTTAGCTATTTGTATTCTTTATAACATACTCTCAATACGTACAGTACATACTTCTGTCTTTCATTCTTCAAGCATGTAATAATATAATATTACCACTGTTTCCCAATGAGAATGTCACAGTGGTAACATTTTGGTAGTCACAGTGTTGGCGTACTCATTAGACTCTATTAAGGAATTAATGTGACATTTTTTTCTTGTCCAGTCTACAGCATTACCCTGATGAGCAAAACAAATTCACACACTATTTCCATTTTTCTCTCTTTCCCATTTCTTTCTTTTCTCCTTCCAAGCTCTCTCTCTCTCTATCCTTATATTCTCTCTCTCACCGTTGTGCTCATATTTCATGCTGATCCACTAATCAGAGTTGTAAGGTTAACGTCAGGCTGGAACGCTTCCCTTAGATGAAAACAAATGAACAGGTACACAACGAATTGGGGCTCATTTTTCCACCTACTGAGTTTTTCTTTTCCAACACAAACTTTGTTTTTATCTCATTGGGGAGATGAATGTATCCCCCTCTCCTCTCACAGGATTAAACCAGAAGAAAAAAACATCCCAACACCTTTTGTTGGCATTACCATTACCTTTGAGCAGAACGGTTCATTAGAGATCACAAACGCCTCTAAATGGATGAGCTAAAATAGACATTCTGGAAGCTTTAAATTGACAGGCTATACATGTCTGTCTCGGAAAGGCTTTTGGCTCTATTATCCAGAGGCTGGTGCTTTAATTCTCCTCTCTGATTTCGCTCTGCTCGAGTCAATGTGTGAGCTGATGGCATGTCAGAAGCCTCCTGAGATAACGCCTCATCATTTCCACTAAAAAAACAAACAGCTTGAGGGAGATACTTCATGCTTTTAGCCCGCCGGGCAGCCGATGGCATCAGTGGTTTGGTTGTTCGTGGTGTGGTCTGGGGTCTGGTTTAGGCGGGGGGCTATCATGTGGGTTGGCTGTCAGACCTCCCTCCACTGAGTGATCACAGCTAGTCAGAGGTGGTGAGCAGAAACTGTGTGTCGGCACCAAGAAGGAGATAAGGGCTTGCCTTGCCCTCACAGATTAAAAAGGGGGATTAACCTCTCTTTCCTCCACCAGTCCTTATCTACCCCTCACCTCTGCGCCTGTACCAACATTTACCACCAAACATTTAAACAGATGCCATGACGGGCATAATACAGGGTTATAAAGATTGATTTATGATTTTAAATGATAAAATTGTAATTAAACAGTTGTTTAGAGCCTCTATCAAACTGAGATATACAGTAATTGGTCAATTTTAATCGTTCTGTGCTTTTCTCATTTTGGTGTTTACATTTACATTGTATTAATAATACTAATTGACAATAATTGATGTTAAAAAACAAACCTAAATTAATACATTAGCATACCAAATAATTGTATTAAATACCAGCAAATGTCCATCTGTGTCATGGTAACCATAGTTATTGTTAGCAGACACTTTTATCCAAAGAAACTTTAGGAAAATTAGGAAACAACAAAGTATAATATGTTTTAATAGTTTCATAGGTTTGGTTATATACTATAGATATACTATAGTTTGATTGCTGTTTGCCAAAACTATCGTGAAAACATGTTTATATACATTCACACATGATGTGTAGAAAAAATATATTTTTATAATTGTACATTTATGTCGCACATGCTAGGAAAAAAACGGTCTCTGCTTAGTGTCATGAAACTGACAGAGAACCAACACACAAAATGAAACAAAAGACTTTTATTAAATTAACAGAAATACCCATGATGGGGCAAACAGGAAAACAAGAACTACGTGTAGATTAAAACACTTTAAAAACACTTCCCATAAGGGGATAACACAAGGAAATAAACAAGGCTCACTTCTTTGGGGGGACAAGGCAGGAACTAGGCGGACAAAATACAGAGTGAAAAGGAACCAGCACAGGACTGAGAGGGCCATAAATTGGGGAAACTAACAAGGGATAATTACACTGGGCAGGTGAAGGGAATGAAACACTAATGGAAAGATACAGGGAAACAAGGGGGCGGGGCAAAGACACGCAACAGGAGAGCACATAGCCTAAAGTGACAACAAAGGCCACATGCTTCCACCCAAAATACAATAAGCACAAAAGACATGGTACTGTCACGACCCTGTCCACAAAGCTAGAAAACTAGAAAAAGGAGGACAGGATCGTGACGGCTAAGAATAAATGTAATAGTGTAGTTCACGTGCGATAGTTTGTCAGGTGCATAAGACACTTGTTTGTGGGAAGTGCAATTGTCGTTGTGCTTATTCGTGTGTTAGGTAAAGTAATGGTGCACCAGTATTTTAGTTTTTGAAATCAAAACTTGTTTTCTGGGTGCATCGAGTCCATTGATCTAGATCCCTATGATCTATGCGATGTGGAAATACACGAAAGCATACTTCTACTATTTCAATAAAGTATGTTCTCTGCTTGTTCTGCGTGTCTATGAGTGAATGAGTTTTACATATACACTTTAATGTATTACAAGCATGACACTCGTGGATTTGTCTTTATACGAGGACATGAACACATTAACTTCATCCACAGAGTTGCTCACAAGTTTATTTTACGAGCATTTCACTGTTTGAGTGAAGCTACTGTCAAACACACTGAAGCTCAAGCTTCTTCGCAACTACCCGACAAAATAAAAGTCTGCTTAAATTGAACCAGATAAATCATAATTAACTTGTAGTAAATTTATAAACTGTAGTAAACACTACTTACATTTTTTCTATAGTAAGTTTCAAATATAACCTACTATAGTTCATAAATTGCAGTTTACTGAAGAAAATATTATAGTATACAGTATTTTTATGGACAAATGTATTTACTACTGTATAGTAAAGCATTGAAAAAACCGAACTCGAAAAATTTAAATGGGAAAAAAAAAATATTTTTAAATCATATTAATTTAAATATTTTTGTATGTATTTGATTTGCTCTATTGATTTGATCTCATTTGATCAAATCTATGCTTTTCCTTCACAATTAATGTTTTTCTTAATTTCAAATTTACTGCTACATTAATCTAAAATTATACCAGTAAAATTATTTATGGTTTAAACTGTAGTGACAATACCTGTGTATTTTAATAACTTAACATATTGCGTAGACACTGAGGAATTGTTATTAAAACTATGGGTCATCTATTGGGAAATATGAATGCTATAATAATTGCTTAAATTATTTGATTTTAAGTAAAGATAAGGTCTGCTCTCATTCATTACAATTCTTTGTTGGAAATGTTTTGAGCAATCTTTCAAATTTGACGAAAATAAAAATGTACTGGACATCAGATGTGTCTGAAATGACACATTTTACCAAATTATAATAGAGCGATATATTTTCCAATATTCACAGAATGCAATAACTTTGAGGATTCTGCCGCACATTTGAGTTATTCATGTTCAAAGTAATGAAGGTGCCTGGAGCTCCAGTAAATTGAGAATGGTATAACCCTGTCCTCAGCTGTAACACCCCAAAGCCACTCTGCCGAAATGATTTGTAGATATTTATTTATTTTACAGCCTCAAGGCTCTCTACCATACCCTCAACTAAAGATTCTGACTGCCCTTTTTCACAAATATTAACTCTCATGTCTGCTATTCAAAGGGTTATCTGAAGTAAATTCATTTGTTGGAATGAAGTTATTGTTATTTACATAGTTCAGTTTCTGATGTTGTTCTGTGCTTCTACCATAAAGAGCTGCAGCAGCGACAACATACTGTTAGATGTTGGAAAATACCAAGTTAAATTGCATTAATCCCTTTTTCCTTTGGGTTCCTGCAGAGGTTCCAGCGAGAATATTTAGCTTACACAGCTTCAGAGTGTTTATAATTTTTAAATGCTCCTAATGAGGAAATTACTTGGAGTTGGACATTTAGAGCAGCTTACACTTTGCTAATGATTTAACAGACAGCACGATTCTGCTGAAATATGAATATGTAATTAGTTCCAAAACGGCAATCACAGAATGTCATAATCTAAACACAGCTGTGCATAGTGTTACACTTTTTTGTTTGAATAGTCTTTCAAGTAATATTTTTCTTCCCCAACATAATTTATAAAACTTGCTTCTTAAAATCAGGACAATTTGTGCTGCGCTAAGTACGTCACTCTCTACCATCCCAACGTCAGCTATTAGTATAGGCACGCTCTCTTGCAGCCACCTGCGATAAGAGAGCTAGTGACCAAGCCAACTATGACATCCCATTGATCCAGAAAATTGCAGCGGAGCCAGCCTTGAAATTAGTTTAAATTGCTGAATCAAAAAATGTTATCCCTGATTTTGGCAAGGCCAGCGTAAACCCCTCTCCCCTAATCCCCTACTGATGCGAAAAGTTGTCGGGATTGTGTCGTCTGCCACCCAGCTGATGGGGGAATTTGGATTGCTTGTGACAGAAAGACACACAAGCAGACAACCAATTTGACGTGGGATAGCACTTAGGGTTGACCGGGGTCGTGACTTGCTTGCAAAAAGCGTACTTTTTAAATGCGATCTGCAAGCGTGTCATGCTTTTCCATTTAATTATTCATCATTTTTCTCAGATGTACACTCACTGCGTTAGGATGGGAAATAATTCAATGTCACTAGTGCTCTATTATTTTTCTGCCCATTTTGGGTTTCCTAAAATAGATGGTGGGGTGGGTTTCCTGCGCTGAAAACAGGGCTAATGTGGCATAAGTGCTCCTAAGAGGATTACTGATGCAAAATGAGTGAGGTGTAATGTCAAACAAAAACCCTTTCCACCTATGAAAAGCCTACCTTTTCATCATTCTCTGTCCATTACATGGTACACAATGAATTTCTTACACACAATTTACCCTCTTTCCCCCCGACAATGTCCCCTCGCCTTATGTTTACCTTGAGAACTGCAGCACATTGCACAGTTTAAAGCAGTACAGTCCCA
The DNA here is from genome assembly GCF_947034865.1 of Barbatula barbatula. Classification (NCBI taxonomy): domain Eukaryota; kingdom Metazoa; phylum Chordata; class Actinopteri; order Cypriniformes; family Nemacheilidae; genus Barbatula; species Barbatula barbatula. The sequence goes on from NC_136772.1 coordinate 15,446,672, forward strand.
GCAATGATGTATGTATTTACATGAACACACCTTTATTGAGCATTCCTAGTGCAATACTGAAGAAACACTTTACTCAGGATTTCTACATTAATGCTATTTTTTAAGAAACAGAACACACTTCAGTATCCATGTTCCTTTTATAATTATCTACAATAACAATAAGGAGCTGCTGTACAAAACAAATGCATGTTAAGACTATTCATTTTTAATACAAATGTTACATGTTTATTACATATCTAATTACAATGTAATAGAAACATTGCAGTGAATAAATGTTACCAACTTCTCTGCCATGCACACAAATAAGGTTTTGATGGGAGCTGCATAATAATTGTCAAGTTAAGCATAACAGGCATTGATAACGGATTTGACTGGAAGGTGCAGATACTGTAACTGCATGTAAAGGTGCAGATGTGAGTCAGGAATTAAAGCCAGCCGTGTCACTTCTTCACATCCTCCACCAGGTTGCTGTCATGAATTCAGGTGCATAGAAGTATAATTTTGACATATTAACAGTTGCTTTTGACAAATGTCAGTGTTAACAGATGGCTTTTCATCTGCCAGTTCAACAGCATAGGCTACACTATTTCCCCCTGTACTGTCTATATTCATTTTGTCTTTGATTCGTTTTTGGAAATGTAAGCAGCCTTTAGGTATAAAACTGGTGCGCACCAAATGCTCTAGCTCAGTGGTCTCCAACGTGGTGCACGTGGGCACCTGGTAGCCCGCATGAACTCTGTAAGGTGCCCTCTAAACACAAGGCTCACTAATAATGACTATACCAATCACATGTATAAAGTTTGAAAGTATGTTATCAACAAGTAGCCCTCTAGAGGATTTTAGATATTTTGGTGGCCCTCGCTTACAAAAAGGCTGGAGACCCCAGCTCTAGCTGGTCTTGTAGAAGCTGTAAATCTATCACTTAATCCCTCTTTACAGATGATGGGAGTGAGACGTCCACTATAGTCAATGGCACATGGCGGTGAAGGAGAAAATAATGTGTGAGGATAAAAGAATGCCCCACTGGATATTTAAGGATTAGAAAGTGCTATAAAAACCTATTGATTAGTGTCAATGCTAACAACACACAGTGTATTAGACATAGATTAAGACATTATCTGCCAACGACTTTTGAGTAAATATACAGCAGATAAAGCAGATGGGAGGAACCAGGGGTTGTTTGACAACAGTGTCATCACGGACAGCATTAAATACAACAAATCTACAAGTTTTCTTGTTTAATTACATATGTGACATTTACACACAATTTGCACCAGCTTGATAAAAAATAAATACAGTTTAAAAAACAGATTTTGACATCTAAACTAATTTATGAATTATTGATTGATTTAAGGTAATTGTATAAGGTTGTTTAATATTGCTAAAATGGGCACGATTACCTACATTCTATAGTCGTAAACATCAAATTTATCATTGTAGTGAAAAAATCTGTATGAAAAATCTGTGTTAAACATTTACGGGTTGTAGATATAGTTTGCCAAATCATTGTCTTTTTGCCAGATATGGTAGTACACTAATCCCCCGATCTCCTCTGAAAGATCCACATTGAGTGGGTGAATCACATGAAATCTTCTTTTTGTCATAAAACAAAATAGAAATTCAGTGTCAGAAAGCAAGCTGCCCTTTGAAAAGCAAAGATTTTGAGCATTCAAGCCTTCCTCTGTGAATTCCCTGAAATTCAGTTTGTATACATATCATTCACACATCTCGGGACTGGAAGCCCGGATGAATTCTTCAATCAGCTCAATGTATAGAGCGTTGCTTGCATTTGACACCGGTCTTATGATCGATTCACTTTGATATTTGCTCATGCACATTAATAAAAAATGCACTGGGCTGAGTCCTTTATAATTGACTGTTCTGTTCTACAGAAGTAGAGTAAAACCCAGAGGAGTCCAGCTCTCTTCATCAAATAGATGCATCAAACAAAAAGCTTTTGCCACTCTGAATAAAACAATATTTCTCCTGAAGGGCTGATATTGCACTCAGCTTGGTATTCTGTTTTAACAAATGTTCTTCAAGCTTAATGAAGGTGGATTTCAAATCTGAGAATATTCATCATATCAACCCCCTCCATATATTAACTGAACATTAACCTTCTAGTCTCTTTATTCTAAAAGAACAGGTGCAACAAAATTAGATAAGTTTTGTGCATTTCTTCAGCTTTTTTATGCTACATTCATGTTCAGAAGATCAAAGCACTTTAACTACTGTCACGGTTTTCAAGCGGAACCCAGACACAGACAGTTAAAGGGTTAAACAAAATACTTTTATCAAACAAAACAAAAATAATTAGGGGGCAAACATAAAATAAACCAGGAACTAAGGGTAGATTAAAACAGCAAGGGGGAATAACTAGAACTAACATGAACAAGGCTTCTTTCAGGGACTTGGGCAGAAACTAGACAGACAGATTTCTTCAGGGAAGAAATTAAACAACAAGAACAAGCACAGGACAGAGGGAACTGGGGCTTAATTAAGGGGAACACAAACGAGGGATGATTACAAAGGGAGGGTGACGGGCAGGTGAAGGGAATGGAACACTCATGGGACAATGACGGGGAAACAAAGGGGTGGGGCCGAAGCACGAGACAAGACACGTGGCACAATGTCATAACAAACTGCCACATGTCTCCACACAATACTTAACATACACACAAGACATGGGACTGTCACGACTCTGTCCATAAGGCTCGAGAACTCCGGGCAGGAAGGACATGATCATGACAGTAGTAGTAACCTCGGCATGGGTGGGACAGGGGCGGAGGTTTGGGAAGGACTGGGGCTCGCTTCCTAGAGCGGGGCAGGACAGAAAGGTCCTGGAAAAGACTGGGGAAATGCCGGGTGGGGAAATACTGGCTGGGCCAGCACTATGGGAAATGCAGGTTGGGAGAATATCGGCTGGACTGCCGACCTAGATAGCCTCCCGGATAGCGGGCTGCTGTACCGGAGGGTCCCACAGCTGGGCCAGGATGGACGCTCAGGGCTGGACTGGGTGCCGGCTGGATCACCTGCTGGATCGCTATCTGGACTGCCGGCTGGATCTCCATCTGAACTACCGGCTGAGTTGCCCTCTGGACTGCTGACTGGGGTATTGGCCTGGGTGCCTGCTGGATCACTGGACTGGGTGCCGGGGCTGCCTCTGGACCGGGACTGGATGCTGGCACTGACAGCGACCCCTTCTTCCATTTCTTTTTACTGCGGCCCATTAAACCTGTTGCAGGCTGCAGGAATGTGGTGGGAGGCGTGGCCAGCTCCGCACTGGAAGAGTCCGATGCCGTCCCCAGGACTCCCTCCGTTCTCTCTTGCCCTGGCGGCTGGTAAGAGGGCTAGGACCAGCGGAGCTTGAGGCTGGTGGGGTTGAGTCCCCCAGGGTCACGGTGGCTAGGACACGATCCTCCGGAATGGAAGACATGTGGGAACGCGAGTACTGAAGGCAGCCTGTGGAGAAGCCGTTGACCAGTTCATAGCTGAACATAGCTGTTCAACCAAACTGCTGAAGATAATATTTTGCAACCACAGTATACAATGATCAGGAGCCTTTCCATATCCCAAAAAAACACAAATATGTCTGGTAAATTTATACCATTAGAATTGTGTGCGATTCTTATATCAGTTGGGGGAAATCATTTAAAAATTTCATCTTCCCTTTTTCAAACCTCACATCTAGCCTGAATTTATATCTACTGTACAGTTGCATCCAATTTGAGTGATTTCATAAAATCTGAATAGTCAATAAAATTCTATGAAAAAAAGAAACCAGGACAAATATGCAAAAATGACCCTTTTACTATATACTCAAAATAAAAATAAAAGCGCATGGGTTTGGAACAATAGGAGGCTCAGCAAATGATCACAGAAGTTTAATTTCTGAGTAAACTTTAATGAAGATTTGGAGCGTGACAGATGGGAAGAACATGAGGTGTCATGGTGAGACTCAGATAGCAAAGGTGACTGACACTAGAAAATCCTTCCAGTGGCTAGAAATGGCAGAACTGGGAAAGCACAGAGACACTAATCACCGTACACAAGAGCAAAAGCTCAGCACCAGATCAATAGTGACAGGGGTCTACAACTCCACAAAAGACCTAATCCTGTGTAAGAAAGCCCCTGTGACAATCCAACACCCTATAGCAGGAAGCCTGATGCAGGCAGCAACCATATACACGCACAGCAAACTGCATTAAAAAAGGGGAATGTGTACCGATAGCTATAAGGTGATTACATATAAGATAAAATTTAAAGATCAAACAATCATAATATATACACATGTATATAAAGTGTATATGTAGTATGTGTGAATGTATATAGAAAGGTGGTATATTCCCTGTACATCATATCAGCATGTCTTTTCTCTGAGGTCCTCAAAGGTCCCTTGTGCATGACATGCAAAGCCTTTCTGCATACTTCACATATTCCCAGAGCCTGTTTACCCTATGACGTATTTTCCCACATAAAGATTATATTTACTATGACCACATAGGGGTCAGAGCACAGAGGAGGCATTTATTCCCTTACAGTAGCATATTTGCACACCACGCATGTTTCAGAATTTTGTGCTCTGTGCCCCAACACAAAAGAGTCCCATTAGATCAGAGTAGGGACGAAGCTGGTATTGTACAAAAGTGCTTATAATGGTCAGGTGTCAACAAAAGTGCAATCCAGCAGTAAAATACAGAGATGGCTCTCAGGTGACGGTAGGGAGGTGAAAAGACCTTACCTTTTGCTTACACACTGTAGGTTCGTCCCGACTATTGTTAAAGACGTGCCATGCCCAAGGGTCTCGTGGGAAATTAAGCTGTATTGTTGAGTACAGTTTCCCACTGACTGGAGGACTCAGGAGAGGTCATTTTAGAATTTTTTCATTACATTTTTTTATGAAGAGGACTTTGAATTACTGTATGACAGACTGGGTTTTAATTAAACCGGTATCTTAAAGGGGTCAAGTTTGAGTTTGTCGATCTGCTTTCGGAGATCATTTGCTGATGTGAGAGGTCACTGGGAAATGAGCAGCATGCGTGTTCAGAACACATTCTGTGTGGGTTGGAATGAAAATTCCCCAATAAAATCTTTGCCACAATAATTCTATCAGAACACTTTAATTAATTATTGTGATGTGTGGTGTTTGGTTAATGCTTTTAAGGGTGTTTACTGATATTTGGATGATGGGATGTGTGGATCAAATTGTGCTTATGTTGGCCTTCACTGTCTGATTGGACAGAAAATCGATTAAGGCTGTCCGTCATCTTTTATCCAATTTACTTCTCATTTTGTTTTGAATCTCACCGATGGCTTAAAGACGTTAAAAGCACCTGTTCAAGCACAGACATACACATCTTTTGTAAGTTAATTGTCTGTTTGAAGTTTCCCCTAGAAGGGTCAAACTTTAATTCAACTTAACTTAAGACTGATGAAACTTTGTGTGGTTTGCACTGTGTTGGGGAGTAATTGGACAGAATTTAATAGATCTATGAACATTTACAAAGAAAAAAATTTATATTTAACTTGTCGCCATAAGGGTTGGGAATCGAAAATCAATTTCAATTCGGAATTGGAATTGAAAAGTTAGGAATCGGTTTGAAATCCAAAATAATACGAATCAGATGCTTGAAATTATATTTTCAATTATTCTTAACAATTCCTTTGTGCATACTTTCAGAAATGTGCATGTGTTAACTTGCGATCAAAGTTTAACTACAGTATTTGTAGTAAAGCACAGAAACCACACATTTCCCCTAATTTCATGATAGTAACTACAGTTTAACCATGATGAAGTTAAACTATGGTAATACAATTTGTTATAAATCAGACAAATCATGGTTGCTATAAGTATACATATACACAAAACAGTGCTCATGTATATTTTAATGCAAACCAGTCAATAAGCAGGCAAAATGACATACAGGTTGATATTTAAATATTCTACTTCAACTATGAAATCGAAACTGTGAATTGTTAGAAATCGATAAGCAGAAGCAGAATCAGATTCGCTAAAACTGAAACAACACCCAACCCTAGTCGCCATGAGAGAAACGTTTTTTTCTTTAAATTTGTTCTGTATCCTTACTGAATTTTATTTATCTAATTTTCAACTTCTCAAAACTGTTTACATATATTAAGATGTGCTGGTAACAGATGGGTAGTAATTAAAATACACTTCAAAGCCTCAGGAGACAAGGATCAGAATTTATAGGCAAACAGAGGATTGTGGGAATGATGGATGGAATAACAGCACTCTCGTCTGTGTTTTAAGGCCCCGCTGTGTTTAAAAATGACCCATCAGGCAAATCTGAGGGTGTCTGCTGGTAGAGAGCATTGCCTCTGTACAGATATCACTGGGCTCAGCACAGCTCATGGACATTAGTATCAGATGTCTGCCTTAACCCTTTGGGATGCAACAAGCCTGGAGTTGCCATCTCTGCACAAAGCATTGCCACCAGACAAAGAGTAACTCTGGGAATGTAACCTCATTGATTTATATATTCACAATCTCTTACAGCCAACCACCCAACACACACATCACATCAATACAGGCACGTACCCTGTGAATATATGTTCTGTTTATATAAGCCTCATGGTGCAGACGTTGAAGATTCATTGAAGGAGATCGATTGCTGAACATTTCACCTTATGGGTTGTGATGGCAATCTAGATGATTGTCAGGTTTTAACCTGAAGTGTGTAGCAAAGATGATGATTGTTTCAAACAGGTATTCAAAGGTTTTCTGACTGTTAAGAAAAATAAATGAGGTCTTGGTTGGGCTGGTTTTGTTTTGGATGCCCAGAATTTTTTTCTCACAAAAATCAAACTATGGCTTCTTTAGGTTGTTTTGGCACGTTAAAGGAATAGTTTATCGAAAAATACTGTCATTCCAAACCTGTAAGACTTTCTTCTGCCAAACACAAAATTATATATTTTGAAGAATGTTGGTAACCAAACAACATTGACCCCCATTGACTTCCATTTCTGAAAATATCTTATAATGAGTCTTATACAGAATTTAAATGAGCTGAGGGTGTATTAAGAATGACTTAAATGACTTTTACTTGGGTGAACCCTTCTGCAATCTAAGCCTAATGCTTAAAATCCTTATTTTTTGGAAAATGCTCTATACCTAACAATAACATAAACGTGTGATCTTTTAAATTTTCGTTTTAGTCTGTTAACATGCAAGGAGAACTTTCTTAAAAACCCTATAAGTCATGGGTCTCAAACTCCGTTCCTGGAGGGCCACAGCTCTGCACAGTTTAGCTCCAACCAGCTCTAAACCACACCTGCTTGGAAGTTTCTTGTAATCCTGAAGATGTTGATTAGCTGAATCTGGTGTGTTTGATTAGGGTTGGAGCTAAACTGTGCAGAGCTGTGGCCCTCCAGTTTGAGTTTGAGACCCATGCGCTAAATCAACATGAGATTTATGCCCTACTAGACCTCTGATCTGTGATTCATTCTGTTCCTTTATCTCAGGGACCAAGCAGTCACGTTAACTCTGCCAGCTACAGTTTTACAGGACGTCATGTACACATCGTGAGAGAGCGTGCTCACATCTGTCCGACAGCTTGATTTTTTATTTCCTCTCACTTACTAAATCAATTTTTTATGGATATCCAGACATGTGCCCTGTGTTGATTCACCAGTCAAAACTGATTCAGTATATTACAGAGAAAGACATTCACCAGCGACTAATCGATACAGTTAAACATTTTACAACTACAAAATAGCTACAAAATACCCCTGGCTTACAAATGCATGCCCTTGATATTTACATATAATGAACCTGTGTATCAAGATAATCTAAAAGCATTAACTTGCGGCGCTTTCTTATCTCAACACCAGCATCCATTGCTGTTTACATATAAAATGCACGTTACTGAGAATTCTTAATGCTTTTAGTGAAGAAATGCAATACTTTATATTCTGATGTGATTTGGTTCAGCTCTGTGAATATGTAGATCGAAGATCTATCAGGCATGGGTAGCGGGTACCAGCGGCAGGATTACCATTTCTCCTGCCCCCTGTTTCACGACCTTGAGATTTGATTAAAAAAAATAATCACAACAAAATCAGACTGTCTGGAATTCAACATGGCACATGACTCTCACCTTATTCAGAGTTCACAACTCTATTACAATTTATAAATCGGAGCGGCAAGTCTGAATCATTTTAAAAATCTTAATTTCATTCCGTCCAGTTGAAAGGCCGGATATTGAAACGCTTTGTTAGCTCAGTCGGCTAGGGGACCTATAAGGTGGTTCAATCAATTAACTTACTCATTTATATTTGCCTTTGAATATAAAAAATCATTCTGAGGATGGGGTGATGTTATCAGTGAAGGCATTTGTGTCACTCTTACCCTATCAGACCGCACAGGACGCAGGTAGAGTCAGTGCTAACCAGAAGGAAATTAATTTGCCATTCAGATTGCAAATGCAAAATCATAAAGAACCTTTAGAAAATGAAAAATTCAAATGATGCTTGCGCTGAATGCAAATGCCAAGCAACAGGCAATTTTTCCAGATGCCCATTATTCGACACCCTCCCGCTAGAAATAGTTCAGCGCTGTTGCAACATGTTAATAAAATGCATGTTTCCTTGGAAGGGAGTTATGAGTTTTTACACTAGCTTTTGAATAAAAGGAAATCTGTAATTTACCGCTTGTTATTTATATTTTTAAACAGAAAGTTTTGTAACCTGTTTTGAAATGTTTCTCTTTGTTGCAACTTGAACTATTAGATTTAAAATAAAACAATTCAATTCTTAAATAAGTGCACAATTAATCAGTGTGCAAAATTGTCTTTTTACCTTGCATTGATCCACCACAGTAAGCTTGGTTACAATGTAATCAATATGTAAGCTGTCGGATCAAATTTTACTAAAATGCCAGTACATTGGATCATTGGTTCTCAACAGGGGGGCCGTGTCTCACAAAGGGCCCAAGACGTCTCCCAAGGAGGCCGCAAGATGACTAATAATTTAAAATTAGACAAATTTAGCATTCACATACATTTTAAAATAAGATATTTCTTTGTTCTATCTTATATTAAATAAAATCCAGTTCATGTTAAGCTCTGGAATGTTTTATTGGGTCAAAAAGATTGAGAACCCCTGCATTAGACTTCCACCCACGTAAAGACAATGCAAACTAAACTGCAATTTCATGTTTCCAACAGAGATGGTAGTATGGAGGCCAAAGTTACTTGATATAGAAACGTTTTTTCGATTTTTTTTTGCCATATAATGCATCCATAGAACATCGGTCAGTCATTCAGTAGAGGAGGTGGGAAAACTACTTCTACTCAAATTTTAGCTTGTTAAACATGCAAATCAAACAGCTGCAAGTCAGCAGTGTGAAACCTGCAGGCGTGTTCTGCAGTGAGCTATGGTTGTTAGTTGCTCTTTAAAGAGTGAAAGTATTGACCATCCAAACTGCATGACTTACAGTCGGAGTGGCCTCGCTGGAGTTCCATGCTCCCTGTAAAAAGTCCAGAGGTCGAACATCAGTGAGGTCCGCCCTGTCTCTCCCAACTAAGTATACACCAACATTCTAGTTTCTCTTATTAGTGAAAAATATTAGAAGTGTATAAGATTACTTTCCAACATGGAAAAGCTTGCTGTTGACACTTTGAAGGTTTTTAATCTTTGAGTCATATCGTGTCAAACTTAAATGTTTTCATCTGTCATTCTTGATTACATTTTCATATTTGCCTTTGTTGTTATTTCGTGGCTATTGCACCACCTTGTGAATAAATCAAGCGCTTGCATGTCTCCTTTACATTATCACACAACACTCATGACTCCATCACATTAAGTTTACACTGTGAGCTCGCCCAAAACACTGTAGGCACACAGAGTGCTAAATTAATTTATACTTTTTAATGAGTTATGGATTAGTCCTGAAAGAATTTGAAGAAGTCATTTGACTTTTTTGATCTATATCTCAGCCATTGCAGTTACAGAGGATCACTGATTTGTGCAGTCAGTTATGGACATTAGACCACAATAAAACATAAAGATTAAAAGCTGGAGGAAATAGAAGCTTAGTGTACTTAAGTAAAACTTACAGTTCTGCTTAATTAAAACTGAAAAGAAAAACTTGGGTTGCAAAAACATAGTTAACAATCAGACTAATGCTGCAGGTGGGGTGCTTTCTGGGGCTCTTATTTGCAGATGCAGTCAACAATCAGTGGCAAAATAGAAATGAGTGGCAAATGAATCCAAAAGTAGCCAAACTGGCAGATGGTTAATAAAAAATGAATTCTTATGCTCATGTCTGTAGAGCCACACAAGCCGCCAGCTGTGAATGCTCCCTTCAGCTGAGCTCTGGTAAGGCTATCATAGTGCAAGGAAAACTGTGAGAAGGGTTATCTGACCACCCTCAGGCACAAAGTGTATCATCAACTCTGATAACAATGCTTACCGGAACACTGGAACACAGCAAAACAAATACAGATGACATGTGATAGCTCTATAATATTTAATATTCTCAGCCTGTCATATTTGGACATGCCTGGGACATTTAAGTATATTCAATTAGTAGCTCTTTGTTTGTGGAAATTCAGTTTTGAGCAAAGTTTGATTGAGCTCATAAAAATAAGGAGATTAAAAAGAAGGGTTCTGTTCCTATCTATCATTTTCTGTTGAGAACTCAGACAAGACTGAAATATTTTATTTAAGCAAAGAAACACCTGCAGCCTTGTGCCTACAGCGGGACCACATCAGTGCTGATATTCTGTATAGCAGCACTCTATACTGATACTTCTTTTAGATAAGTTCTTTAACCAAGAAGTGGAAATAACTTAAAATAAATAGAATCAAATAACTTTCTCTTCACTAAAAGAAAATAAGCCGATTCAGGATCAACTGCCTTGTGTCACAAAGCAATGCAAGTTCATTTATTTTTATACAAACAAAGAGTATTCCTCAAGTTCATTTTCTTGAGTATACATTTTAAATATATTTAGTGTAGAAAGTACTCTAATAAAAATGTACTATTAGTATAGTTGTTAGTGTACTGCTTACTACTTGTCAAAAAGATCTTAATTTTTTAGGTTTGAAAGCACACATATACTGCAAGAATTTGTAAAATAATTTCCGTTTCTGATGGTCTCTCGACGTTGTAACCTTTTGTTCTTTGGAACCTGCGAGGCATCATCTTAACGCTAAACAATGTATCCCTCTGTACTTACCTACTAGACCATACAACACATATCAGCAGAATTGCCTTGTGTATATATGACTGCCATCGGGCGTTTTGGTGGAAGACATAGGTGTTTAAAAGAGATAATTTTCTAAAAGAGCTGACAATTTCCTACAGCGTGGGCGTGTCCCTGACATGTCTCTCCGCTGTAACCTTGGATGCAATCGACTCGTGCAAGGGTTTGCGGTCACAGCTGGCTTCCAAAGCATGTAAGTTCTTCGACACTCGTGCCGAACGCTTGAACTGCTGCGGTTTAAGCTGCCCCCTGCTTGAGAGAAGACATGATTCAGCTGCTGTGTTGGCCAATGTCCACTCTGGTGGTCCAAGAAGGACACATATGGCTCAGCCTTGCACAGACGTTACACGCCGAGAAAGACACGTTCTTTACGGTGAACAAGTGTGGGCTTCCCAGCAGTCCTGCCCCTCCGTTCCCGCTGCAGTCCCGGTGCCCTCTCTTTTGGCGGCCCCCGTGGTTGAAGTGTTGATGAGGGCATTGACTCCCAGGGAGGGAGTTTCAGGACATGGCGCCTACTTTTTGTCTAAAGAGAGCGTCCTTCTCCCTGGCTGTATTTTTCCAAATAAGGGGTCGAGTCTGACCAAGATGTCCTCTGGGTTCTACAGCCCCTACTTCATCTCCCCAAGAAAGGTGGGGGCTGCGCCCATCTTGGGTCTGCGCTCTGTGAACTAAGCACTTTAGGCTTCCAGTCAGAATGTTGACGCAGAGGCACATCCTGAGGTCAGTCTTACATAAGGATTGGTTCGTGGCTATCAACCTGGAGGACACGTACTTTCATGTCTCAATCCTCCCTCACTCGAGACCTGAGCATGCCAGTGCGAAGTCCTGCCCTTCGGTCTGGCCCTGTCTCCCTGTGTCTTCACTAAGATCAAAGAGGCTGCTCTTGCTTCCCTCGGGGAGTAGGGCGTGCGTATCTTCAACCATCTCACGAGATCTGTTGTGTACGCACAGGGACCTTGTGCTTCGGAACCTTGACCGATTGGTACTGCAGGTCAGCTGGGACAGGAGAAGCTCTCCCCTGAGACAGCACCTCTTCTCTCTGTGTGGAACTAGACTCTATCACCTGTTACTTCTAAGGCGGCAACCAGCTGCCCTAGGCTTCTAGGGCATATACTTTATACCTTCATAAACACCAGGGTGACATTTTTGGTCAAGGCAGATGTTGAAGCTTGCCCTACGCCTCCTCCTCTGGAGTCAGCAGCAGATGGAATTCTCCTCTTGGCAGTTTACACTTCACAGAGAGAGGCGACTCCACCCCATGCTGTCCAGCTTAAGAGCAATCTCTCACCTTCTACCCTTAAGGTGTATGTTGCCTACTGTACTGGTCACAGGTAAGTGTGTCCTCCCCACGTTGGACTGCACCATTCCGTGCACCCCTGTCGGCGTCGAGCAGCATTATCCCATGAGTTCTCCCCATTTGGCGAGACCATGTGTGTAATTTCCACTTATCACCTCACTGTCGGTAGGATGTGGCCTCCGGTGCACATGCTCCTCTCTCGAGGTTCCTTTGCTCCCCAGTGTCTCTCAAGGTGCCAGGCTGCCATTTCGTATCTAGAGTTGGAAGGGCCCTGTATGTGACGGCCGTTGGTCAGAGCCTTGCCCTTATTCAAGTGCTGCCTTACTTATTTCACTGGGAGATCATGATTCGTGGCAGTGCTCACCCATGACTCGCCTAGGCCGGTCAGGGTCACGCAGCTTGAGGTCATGATATGGTGAAATTCAGTAGCGTTTCATATTAAATGTATAAATACAGCAGTATAGGTAGATAGCTCATTCTAAGGGAAGTATAAACATGACGCTTCATTATATAAGGTCTTTATATACCTCTGAAGACTTTGTTATGTATATTTTATTGCATGTCTCCAATAGATTCTTTAAAAACATACATGGACACATACAAACAATGTTGCTGTCCACAGTTTTTCCGACATGTTTCAACATGCAGAGGGAGAGAGAGGGAAGTAGAAAAACAACGTCCCTTGAGATTATAAATACGTGACTTTTAATAGTTATACAGCACAGAGTGTTTCATCAGAGTTTCATGTAGGCTATTGCTCTGTACCTCTAGAGGCCTGAACGATACTGCTGAGAAAGACAATGACTGTTTGAGAATAAGCCGTGATGACATGCCACCTTGAACAAGAGCGCAAGAGTCAAACAAGGAGGGCACCGAACACATAAAAATCCTTTGTCAAATTCACTAGCTGTGAAGCACAGAACACAGACATTTGCTTGACATGACATTTGCTCTCACTAATGGCCTCATGAGAGAACACAGTGAGCGATTTGAGTGTTACTGTTTAAAACGTGTAATACATTTTGTCATGAATTATCTGGGGTCAATACAAGTTACGATGTATCCACAGCATCTGTGGCATCTTGTCGATTTGCACAGATAATGATTTTGGATCATCTCTCAGTTTGTTTGTGTTTATATAAATATCAGGCTTAGTGTAATGCAGCTGGAAATCAATGCAGGAGAGCACTGGAATAAATAAACGCTGTTTAGAAAAGTATGGCATACTAAAACGTATCGCCGCTGTCCTTCCAAATCCTGTCCCATTTCTAACCCTGTAGCAGACGTGCCGGTCCAGTTGCAAATGCGTGTCAGTGTTATGCTTTGTTTATTAACGTGACACCCTCAGTTATTTGCCCTTGTAAAACTGAAACGACTTTAAAAATATGTTTTAATTGTACTTTTATATAAAATTATAGATATTTTAGAAATCTTAACCCCACTCCTACACTAAACCTACCCACCTCCTGACGATTAAAAAACATGCAACAGGCTAGCCACAGGCATTTATTTAAACACACACACACAAACTGTGTAAAAACATTACAAAAAAACAGGTAGCGATGTATTCCGAGTCTTTTATAGCCATAAGATATCCTAGACAGTAGGTTAATCATCGGCGACGACGGCTGCAGGAACGCACGCAAGTGGCATAAACATTCCAGTTTAGCGTCAGACACAATCGGAGCTGGACAGCCAATGGCGTTTCTTAACATAAGCAAATGTAATGACGCAACGATTCACGAGACACGAGAGCCAATGCAATTTTGCAATCGAAGCTGATGTTCCTGCAGAACCCATTTGGTTTCCCAACCGGAACCAGTTTTGCAGCAGACAGAGAAGAGGTTCTTTTGTGCTCGGAACGCTTAGAATTTGATTCTTTTTATAAATAGCATCTGTGACTGCATCTGCACGTTATGTGTTGTTTAATATTATAATATACAAACTGTTAGGTTTAGGTGTAGGGGTAGGGTCGGGTTACGTGCTAAAATGCGTCTAAAGTTTGCACACAAAGTAATACGCAAAATACCATGGCTGCATCTGAAAGCTTAGGCAGCTGACTTGTTGCCTCGCTGTCTCATTAAACAATGGCAGCGTTTAGGCATGAAGGCAGCTCCGGACAGCCTTCAGAAGCACCGTAACAGAATTCTGTTTGAGATATAAACAGAGTGATAACTAATCGAATATTTCAAAACAACAATAGTAATTTCTCGATAGAAATGCAATGAAAATTTGTAAAGAACGTAAAGAAACCATGCAACCCATGTGGGAGAGAGGGGTAGAACTTAAGCACACACTTGGTCAAAGAAAACAGTTTCACTTACCGCGTGCGGTTCATGCTCCGTCACTGTCGACTGCCGGCCACACCAACATAATAAAACATCACATATAATCCAGGCCTGGTCCACTCTCGTCGTACCCTCCTGTTGCTCCCTTTTATGCTCCCGGAGCTCCTCCATGAGAGATGCGAGACCGGTGCAACTCGCAGCTGACACTCATTATCACTCGCATCACCGGCCTTGGCCGTTCCCTCACGGCTCGCGTCCCGCTTTCCTTGTAACAGTAATGTTGGTGTATGTTTCAATGGATGTTTTACTCTTTGTGTTTTCTTGTTCCGTGGATATATTTTGCTTGTTGTTACCCAGTTGTTTGCTCCGGTTCCACTTTTTATTAAATGTACTCACCATTCACCTACATCAACCGTGGCTTCGTTTATCGTCAGTGGACATGTTACACCTGTCATCCCTGCATGACTTTCTTATTTCCCCAGATATATTTTGAAGAATGTTGTTATGTGCCCCCACTCAGTTGCATTGGTTTAGTCTAAGTATAAATGAAGGGAGTCCAGTGCAGTTTGGTTACCAACTTTGTTAAAAATATCTTCTTTTTGATTTTCTGCAGAAATCATACAGGTTTGAAATCACAAGTAAATGATGACAGAATTTTCATTTTTGGGGGACCTATCAATTTAACACATCAATATGCACAATTTTGTGTGCAAAATTAAATGTTCAGTCAGGACCACTTACGTTTGAAAACATATTTTATTGAATAGTAAAGCATCTATTTGGTGTTGGGGTTATGGTTCTGTTCTGGGCAGACTCCGCGCGCTCGTCCGGCACGAATTCCTGGAAGGGACGGGGAGATCCGAGAGTCGAAAACCCCCTGAGTATCGAACAGAACCATGAAATACATACATGTGATACACGAACGCGTAATCACTGAAGCACAGATTTGATTTGTAAATGAGGTGAAGTTGGGGATGGAGGGTGGGAGAAACTGTAGTTACTGCCAGGCTGTGATGCGGAATGAATGGGAATTTAAATGCTGCGCTGTGGTGTGTGTCGGATTAGGATTGGTGCATGTCGGAACAGGTGACTGTCAGATGGATCAATCTAAACTGACGTGACCTGCCTGAACTAACGCGATGCTTGATTTTTATGTATTTTAAGGTATTCATGCAAGCCTCTTCTAAAAGTCTACTTCACGTTATTAAACTGTGCTTTATTTGCTAGTATTTTCAGGGATGTTCAAATCTTTGATGCTATCTTGAAAAGATTTTCCGTTTTATTCCAATCACTCTTCCGTGCTCCCTTAGACACTAAAGTGGTTGCCCTCATTGTAATTACATAGTTTATTTTTCATTGTATTGTTGTCTTTATGAACAGCCACAATAGAGGATACCTTCTCACTACAGAGGGACATGCATGTCCTAATACATCCCACCTGAGTCACAAGAGTTTTTCTATCTCAGATTAACGTAGCAAGATAAAGAACTCTGATAATCCTCTATGAACAAGTGTAGCGGAGTGTTGATTGAGACATGACCCATTTATCTGCCTGCTATGCATGGGGCATAAGCTAGGGAAGTACACTGCCAGTCAGTTATTTTATAAACTTATAAACTCATATCATACATGTAACGTTTTTGACAACCTGCCAAAGCGTACAATGCGTACTTTCTGCCTAAACTGTTTAGCCTGGCTGTTTAAAAGTTTGCACCGTTACTCTGAAGAATTTCAAATATTGCACAAAAGAGAAGCACTCAATTCTATAAAAGAGACGCTGACAATTTGAATCATGATATAGAAGTATTTCTATAGATTCATCATTTAAATCCATATATTTATTTGTTTGTTTCTACTATTTATGTGTGAAAGCTAAATC
This sequence comes from Barbatula barbatula, assembly GCF_947034865.1. NCBI lineage: Eukaryota > Metazoa > Chordata > Actinopteri > Cypriniformes > Nemacheilidae > Barbatula > Barbatula barbatula. The sequence goes on from NC_136772.1 coordinate 15,463,367, forward strand.
AAAAGTAGTAAAGAATGCTTAAAAACAACATTACATGCTTAAAATGATCATTTAACAGCTACTGAAAGTGATTCATAAGCAAATCGGTTTCTACTTTCACGCATATTTGCTGAGGTAAACAAGATGGTTGAATCACCCCATAAGTTCGATCTAACACAATTTCACATCAATTCATAACTATTTTACGAGGTTGCTAATTCCTATGAATTCATACGATCTCATTCATTTAGGTTTAGGTTTTTCATTTTCAACTTTAGGTTTAGGGGAGGGGCTTCAGTAAGACGTTTTTCTAATAATCGTATTCACATCATAAAACTGCATTCGAATTAGCCACCTTGTAAAATAGTTATGAATTTCCTTGAGTTCGGGCTGGTTAAAGCCCTATATTTGACCACACAACCATGTTTAGGGCAAATGATTGATTATAAATGATAAAACCTCAACTGTTTAAAAACCTATATGTGGCAGTTCAGCACATTCTCACAAGGAATGTGTGACAGTGTCGCAAACTGTTATCTATAAATTTGTGTTTCCTTTTTCGTGTCAGTCAGCAATACTTTTTCTGTGTCACCCATAACAACTTTTAGTGTAATGTATTTTAATATGCGGTATCTTTCATATGTATAAATATATATCAACGCAATCTGATGGGAATTCATACTTATTTTACAAGATGGTATTGAAGTCGTGCTGAGTGACATAAAAAAATGCTCATGCTCAGTGACATGAAAAAATGGGGATATTCTTGTCCATGAACACAAATTAATAGATTTCCCAATTCCGTGTCTATGCCACGCTGCCATAAGACTGGCGTCGGGCAGTTAGCTGAAATCCTACAAACACCAGTGCTGACATTTTAACCCTCTTTCACGCAGCCTTCAGAGCAGCTCACAGACCGCATGTTAAGAAACTGAATTTCTCTTGCAGCTTCCCTGGATAATTGAAGAACACCAAGCGGTGGATTTCAACAGATGCCTGCTGTAAATGAAAGGTTCTGGGTTTCACCTAATCTCGGTGCAGAAATCCTGTGCTTGGAGAGACAGCTAAAGACGCATCAAACTGAGTGGAAGGGTAGAGAAACAAAGCAATTTGAAGAGAAAATGCTCACTGAGGACAGCTAATGGCCAGACATTAAGCCCAATTAAGTTGGATGTTAGTGGAAAGGGAAGATTTATGCAAATGTTTGGCAGTCTGGCATTTCTTCAACAGAGGTAGAAGCTGAAAGCTGCCGTGTTAGTGGTCCGCTGTGAAAGGGTTTAAAAGGTAAGCAAATATTGTATTTGCCTGAATAAAATTACTCTTTTCTCATACAGGCGGCTACATTACTGTAATTTCAGCAAATTCATTACATTCTGGTTTTTGAGGTGATGCAACAGTTTACTATTGCAATGCAACAGATTTTCTGTTTCTTTATGTGCCATAAAAGCACTCTATTTGCATAGGCATTATATACAAATATGCAATATTACCAGTTAGTGGTATTATTGTAATCTTAGATGGATACATATTTTAAGATAAAAATCTAAATGGCCATAACTCATCAGGCAAAGCCTTTTGTTGTGCACCTGGGGGATTTAGTAACACACTGCATCCGGGAACAGACTTAAGTTGGACTGTTTGCCTTTGCTGACTTTGGGCGAGATGTTACTAGAGAAAATGATCCATCAATCAGAGTGGCACTGGGAGCCGGTCTCTAAGGCAAAGAAATGAGGCAGAGGAGACTGTGCCAGCAGCCATTTGCACTGCTGCATGATGGGAACACTTCCATTGCCCTTCTGAAACATCATTTGTGAACACAAAAGCCAACTGTCCTCTGAAAGTTGAAGTTGTGGAGCATAACTGTGGAATGTCTTCTCCATAATTTCTCTCCCACTGGTCTACACAGTGTCTCTGGTTTCCCATTGGTTCAGATTAGAGGGGCAATGGTAACCTAAACATGTCAATAAACAAGACTGGATCGATTGTACTTGGACTGCTATCTCTGAGGCTGCTGCGGTGAGATCTTTTCACATTAATAGCTCCTGTCAGTCAGACAGTTAGTTTTCACACTATGAATGTTGAAAATCCACTTTTCATGTTACTATGTGGAAAGCAGTGAAACTTTTGGTTTTCTTTCAAGAGTATATTTTGCAAAACCTGTACTATTGTAAAATTACCGACTATTTAGCTTATGGCATATGAGTTACATGAAAGTGTATGTTTATATTTTATGAGTAGTGTGAATGGAAGTTATTGGAACACTTGGAACAATTGCCTTTGACATTGTTCTTGAAATGTTCCAAACTGAACCATAAATGTTATCCGTAACACTTTACAATTTTTCTTATTTGTTAACATTAGCAAATGCATTAGCTAACATTAACTGAATGAACAAAATGCCCTGCTGAAAAAAACAATACTCCAAATAGAAACCATTATAAAAATGGTGTCCATTAAAATGCATTTATAAACCATTAGCTTTTTCCAATAAAACCATTTCAAAATTCCTTTCTGTAGTGTGTTTTTGGGAATAGGATTAATTTGCCTGATAACACCCGATCAATAGAATCCATCACAAACCAGTAGACACCACTATAGTTTTATAAATAAAACCAAGCAATTCCCACTATAGCTATTTCTAATTATAATTAGTTATGAAATATTACTTAGATAAATGTAATACTGATTTAAAATAATTAAACAAATTAAACTTTGTATATGGGTACGTGCCAAATTTATCGTTCAAATCAACTTTGATTTATATAGCGCGTTTTACGTTTTTCATTGTTTCAAAGCAGCGGTACATGAACACATGTTAACTATAAGCAATACATTAAATAACATACACGCACTGACACACACACCAACACCCACCAACCCACGCATGGACAAACACACACAGAGAAAGAGATAGACACAGAAGATAATAGAAGAGAAACGCAGGTAATATATTATGCACACTATCAATTCCTCTATGGGGTAGTAATAATTCAGGCAAAATCTTACATTTATAATAATATTGACAAATACAAAATTCTAAATCTAGGTGAGCAACGCCTGGCGAGCAAAACAAGTGCTGCCAATGTGCAAACCAGGAGGAATCCAAAACTCTAGTGGAGAAAAAAGACCTTGGGAGAACCCATGCACAGCCAGGGGAACCAGTTCTCCTCTGGCACTGCTGCATCTCTACAAGCTCGACAGTGCTTGCACAACTGGGCTACATGCACACAAAAAAAGAAATTAAAGATAGATTTAATTTTATCTTAATATTCTAATAGCTAATCGCCGCCTCCTTCTTTTAGCTCCACTATCTAGACTCGCCGCCTCCCTCTTTCAGCTCCTCCATCTGGGCTGGTTACAGACCTCGAAACAATGAGAAAAGACAACTGAGAGCAAAATATAATTCTACTAGTGCATCAGTTGTTATAGGAAGTGTTCCTGGTTCTGGTTGATCTGAATAAAGCAGCCTAATAATCCCTTAGAGGATTTGCATTATATTAGTGTTGTGTACGCAAGGTTGACGAGATGTGTCTTTAATCTAGATTTAAACTGACAGAGTGTGTCTGCCTACCACACACTATTCGGCAGACTGTTTCCGCGTTTAGGCACTAGGTAGGAAAAGCATACCACCTGCACTTGATTTTGAAACTAGGTTTTACCAACTGTCCAGAGCCCAAGGAGTGTAGTGAACGTGAGGGACTGTATAGTCGTAGAAGCGCACTCATGTACTGTGGAGCTAAACCGTGTAGGGCTTTTTAGGTGGTCAGTAAGAATTTAAAGTTAATACGTTGCTTACGTAATAGGTAACCAGTGCTGTTGACAGGACCTGGCTAATAATAAATAATAATAATTTGTTTGTGTAAGAACCGTTTGTGTGTCCTTTGCTGTGACAAAATAAAAATGTCTTCATTGTTTATTCTTTTTCTACATTTTTGCTGTCACACTATACGACACATTTACAGGTTATTTGTCAAGTACCACATATATTGTTCATTCTCTTTACAAGTTTACCAGTTGCCCCACTTTACATGTATTGACAGCCCTATGCGTCTGATTGTGTGTCGTCTGTTAACAGTCTGATAATACAAATCAAAGTTTACATTAATGTGTTTTTTTATCCTGTTGGACCACCATCTGCCTATGAAAACAATGGCTGTCTTCGACTTTAATTACAGTTGTGTGGTGTGCGGGGTCCACAGCTGCAGCTTGCAATTACCACACGCGCATATTGCTCAGAGAGCCCTGCTTTGATTCGCACAGAGCCAGCTGAGATCAAACTCCACACACGTGCTGCTAAATGAACAGCCGTGGGTTATATTCCAGTGTGACCCCTCGAAGGCCTTCCTTATCACCAAGAGATTTGGTTGATTTATAACAGTGAATTTTAATGCTACCATGCGAAAACCATGCTAAAATAAATCATCTTAGGCCAGCATGAACCATGGCCTAGGCTGGTTAATGCTAGTTTTGTGCTGGTGTAGCTGGTGTATCATCACAGGCATGCGGTGTGTCAGTACCGGTGAAGCTGGTTGAGCGAGGAAGTATGGTTGGTTAGGCTAGTTAAAGTTCCCTGAGAACCGGAAGTCACAAACAGTTTTACTTGCGCCTTTTTACATTATTCCATTTTACTTTAAAACGTGATTTTACTTTTATTTAGTAGGGGGCACTGTTACACATCGTCTGAAAGTGTTCCACATCTACAGATCCAAAAACAAGCAAATACTTAATTGTTTGATCCTCTTTCAGGATCTGGATGATGTCTTTGACAAACATCCAATTTCCTCACATTTTAATCAACCTTTAAGACATTCATGAGTTGATGGAAAGCAAAGATTCAGTTTTTACTTTTGGAATATGAAATATTGTTGTATTCACACAAAAATATATCCTGCAGGCCATTAAAGTTTTGTAAATATTATCAAAAGATATTTCTGCCTTTGTCTCTAACTTTTATTTTAGTTATGGTAGTGATTGGAATAGTCACATTAGCCATAAGTTGGAACAAAAACATTGAGAAAAAAGCTTTTAGCTTGAGTCAGGCCCCAAAACTAACGCTAAAAGCTCAATTTCTGAAACTTTTTGACAATGGTTGAATTTATTGGATTTTCTTTCTGTATTCATGGTTGCTGGACACCCATTTAAAGTTCTGTTATTACTGTGTCATCTACCTGTCATTCTCTGTGATATATTCCCTCCAAACATTTATTTGTCACCCTTGTTTTTTGTTTTTGAGTATGGCACGTCAGGCAACAGAGGACCTGAATAATAGTCTTTTAGTCATTTTACTTGAAAGGAGACAAGGACTATAAACAATAAATAGCACAGTTTTTATTTTTTTAGTGATTGTGTTTCATGGAAGGATAGTTCATATATGTCCACTTTGAAGAGTTATTGCTTTAGATTCTGTCTTTTCTTATCAATGTTACCCATGTGGAGCAATTATTTTGATGTGATCATTTCGCGGTGAAGGCAGAGATGTTTCTGAGGATGTGGACGACTTATATTCCTCTTGTTGGGGGAATAAACATCGCATGATAATGCAACGGAGATCGAAACGTCTCACTCTTATATCAAATAAATACGACAGAAATGAGACAGAGTAAACATTGTTTGCAATGCCACAGAATACAAATGCTCAGGGTAGAACACTGACATTTTTTGCAACTAATGTGTCTTTCATTTTTTCTGAGAGCTGCAAAGCTATCTTCTATGGCTTATGTAAAGAATGTAATGCCTCAAAACATTTGATGTTTAAAGTGACCTTTTCCCGGATGAGTCATCTTAAAAGAGGTGTCTAAAAATCCATCGCTTTGAGGGATCAAAAGGTTCATCTTTAAATATTAAATCTAAATGAAACAAAGATCATAGCTACCAAAGATTATAGTGCATTTGTTTTCCCCCTCGATCATGTTAGACTCATTTTTAATAATGCCTCTTTTCTTGCAGGTGTACACAAGGTACGGAAAATGTTATACTTTTAATGGGAACAAAACAACGTCCAGGAAGACGAAACAAGGAGGGATGGGAAACGGGTTGGAAATTATGCTGGATATCCAACAGGATGAATATCTGCCCATCTGGAAGGAGACAAGTGAGTAATAATACCTGAGAGAGATGATTTTCCCCCAAAAGTTGCAACGTCATCCCATATTATCTGGTTCTTAGCAGCGTGTCTGCACAATCTGTTTAGATAAACACTTCCAAATTCCTGTCTTATTTTTTATGTGTTTTTTCCATTTGTATTGATGGGGGGATATGTGAGACTTATCTTCACTTTCACATTTTCGGTCTCTCACCCCCCACCTGTCCTGTTCATCCGGTCTTGTTTTGTGCAGATGAAACATCTTTAGAGGCAGGAATACGTGTTCAGATCCACAGTCAGGATGAGCCACCGTACATCCATCAGCTGGGCTTTGGAGTTTCTCCGGGATTTCAGACTTTTGTTTCCTGTCAGGAGCAAAGGGTATGAACCTTCATTTTGATCAGCAGTTCTCAAACTTTTAAGACCTGTTGGACCTATGAAAAAAATCACCCACATACAAATCTTTTGGGTGCAATTAGCAAGCCAATTATTGGAAGAAGATTTCTTTGCAATTATAAAACACATTTAGTCAGAGTCAGTAAAGTGCTTGGCAGTTGGAAAGCTACCTCACTTGCCATGAATCACGAATCATGCATATTTAATGTCTGTATCCACTTAAATCTTTCTAATTGAATACCGCTAGCGAGTTGACAACTCATAATACTGTGAGGCTAAAGCTATAACATATCCGCTCAAACCTATCTGTCTGCCTGTGACATTAGAACCAGACCAAATTTTGAGAAGGAGCATATGGCAAACAACAATAAACTATAATACTGCTCCACAAAGACAAAGTGCAGTAACTACGCAAACACTCGTTTTTCTGAAACGGTACAAGAATGAAACGAAAACAGATGTCATAAAGCAAATTTCAAGCCTTAAGTAAATTTGTATTACATTTTACTATGCTTTGCCTTTGTAGGGCAGAATAGTCTTTTCTCAATTAACAATTCTGTTAATTGTTTTTCTTTAACTTGTTTTGAATGTCGGCTAACTTGTTATGTGCTATTGCTTTTATCAATGCAAATCAGTGTAAAGGTTCTGTTTAATTCAATGGCAAATTCTGACAGAAACGTTTTTTATTTGATTTCAAAATGTACAATGTTTTATAATGTATTATTTTTAGGTATGTGTTTAGGTAAAATTATCATTTGGGTAAATGGTTCCATTCTGTAAATTATTAACAATATTTCTACCATATTAAAAAATAAAAATATTGTTTCTATTTGCAGAAAATAAAACTGGAGAAATAGTTCAAAATAACTTTTATTATCTGTACAAAGTTCATATTCACTTTTAAGCAATATAACAGCAATATTTTGTAAAAAGTTTACGTGGTATCATTAAAGATACATTTTCTGCCAATCTCATGTTATCTTGAGTACCCATACAGTCATATTGCATACTTTGTATCTTCGAAGAGTATTTAGTTTGATCAAATTTATAAAATACAGATACAGCTGTACGATTATTTTCGGAAAAAGTTGAGCTCCTGGAAGCGTGCAGGAGGGGCGGAACTACAACACAAGCACACAAGACATTATCGCATTATTCCTGGATAGCATCGCATAGCGTTGGGACAGCACCATCTGTCGATTCAAACGATCGCCAATTCCAGCGTGATATCCATGGTTTATATAACATTCATCAGCGAAATGCAGTGAGCAAACAAACAAACGTCAGCCGGAATTGATGGGCGTTCTCTTTCTCACGCTTGCTGCCTGATGCGTGGGTGTGCACTTTTGCTTGCTGGATGATGCGTGGGTGTGCACTTTTGCTTGCTGGATGATGCGTGGGTATGCTCTTTTGCTTGCTGGATGATGCGTGGGTATGCTCTTTTGCTTGCTGGATGAGGCTTTTCTGGCAGAATTATCCAATAAGGGACTAAGAACCCTTATTTTAGGAAATGGGTAACCATGTTCGAAAAAAACTTTCCGAAACCGACATTCAGCTTGTTTTTGTGTTTGATTGAAAGTTTGATTTTGTTGAAATTCAACAGACTTTCTTGCTTGCTTTCTTTGCTCTAACCTCCTCTTTTGTGTCTGCCTCTCCTCTTACAAACCTTGTCTTTCTCTCTTACACATTCTCTAACCCTTCTTTATTTATTTTACTCTCTCTCTCTCGTTCTCTCCGTAGTTGACCTACCTGCCCCAGCCTTGGGGCAACTGCCGTTCCACCAGCGAGCAGATGATCCCAGGTTATGATACCTACAGTATCAGCGCCTGCCGCCTGCGCTGCGAGACTCTGGAGGTTCTGCGTGAGTGCAAGTGCAGGATGGTGCACATGCCGGGTAACGCAACACCGCCACATTAATTTCCCACTCAAGCTTATCAGTGCGCTAATGTATTCCTTTAATTGCTTTAATACTAAATGAATAAACTTTTCTCATCCAATTTTCTTCAGGCAGCAGAGCCGAAAGCTTAATACAAGTCTCTAAATTAACTTTCTGTCTAGTCACACAATATAAGGAGCTCTATTTGTTCGTTTAGCGACTTGGGGGACATTTTTGATCATCGTAATTTGACAAGCCTCCCTCAAGGAGTGATACGATAAACCACCACCTGCTGATTTTTTACGTTCCACTCGAACAGGCTGACAAAGCGCAAAAAAAAACTAAACACGATTTTAGAGTATTTATTGCCTCCTTGTTGCAATACCAAAAAACCTGTGGACTGAGGGACGCTCTCTGTCCCCAGACACCTCTTTTCAAATTAGCTGCACCGCACCTGAGTTGTTATCAGCGTGGCTTTTCGTATCGTGTGTCTGTCGCTGGTGGAGCCCTAATGGAAGCTCTGCTGCTCTGCCTTTTTTCTTTTATGTTTCCAAATCAATCTACCATAATGCAACTTGAACAGAGAGGCAGTTCCAGAAACATTTACTCAAAGGCCATTTGAACTTCTAAAGATGCTACATATTTTCTCAGACCGGTCGTTCTTTTGATGAATTTGGATGGCGACTTCGACCTATTGTGGCATTGTGTTGATAGGAATTGGGTTTTAAGTCTTTCTAACCGCATCTTAGGGAGGGTCTGGACCTGTCCATTTTCGCTACAATTAGACCCAGACTGATGGTCATGAGGGGGGCGTAAGAAGCCGGAACCCATCTTCAACAGTCACACACTCCCCTATATCATTTCAGGATGAATAACAAAGCGGAGCTGTGATTTTAATGCACTGCCTCTTTCTCTGCCTCTCAAGCTTTTTCTTCTTTGGCTGGCGGTGAAAAACCAGTAATCATTCTTGCTTTTGATTGATCAGAGTCATTATGTATTTTGTTTCTCAGGAGATGCCGATATCTGTACTCCCAGCAAAATCAAATGTGTGGACAAAGCACTTGGTAAGCAAGCATTTTTAATTTTTGCAAACACCCCGGAGTGTAATATCTCTGGAGTTGGTGGCCACAAATAATTCAATACCAGATAAACAGACGTTTTCTGTGTGATGTGGGTGGGAGTGATACAGAATTATGTTGGTGATTATTTCGCTTTCATGGGAGCTGTAGACTCAGTTCATGAATCAGAATGACGTTTCTAACCTGTTCTGCGGAACCTTGACATCTTTTACAGAACAGCATTATGCTGGAGATCCCTGCGGTGCATTAGCCTCTGATATCCTCACGGTGTTATCGCACACTGAAGGTGTCTTGTTCCACTGATTTTATGATGCTCTTAAATGGAGCGGCTCATGAAAAGTTGACGATGAAAGATGTATCATTACAATTATGATAGTCCTTATCTAATAAGCCAGAAATTTAATTATCTTCCCTGTCAAAAAGAACCCTGACCCCATTTAATGGGTAGTTCTGATGCGTTTTCAAAGAATTGCCTGTTCTTACATTCACTGCACTGGCATATTCAAATAGTATAACAAAACTAAATGATTTTCCTTTATTGGTAACTTTAAATCTTTTTTATATTCTATGGTTGAACTGGTTTTTCCATCATGCAAAACAACCTATAAAAATTACAGTTGAGATCTACTCAATAACTCAATTATTTAATCTAGGCATTAAATGGAGAGCAAATGGAAACTTAGTCTCCTGCGTCCACGGGGCCATTGGGGGAGAGCAAGGATGATTCTAATGGCCCGCGCAACGATACGCAAGCTTACCAAGGGGGACCCCCTAAAATGTAGTTTTTTAGTCAGGGGGCCCAGAACAGCTAATGTCGACCCGCCTGCATCTCAGATATTTCTTCTGAGAAAAAGACCCAGAAATGCCTCCATCTGAGATTCTTTGCAAGTTAAAATTGAACATGATCAGAGAGATTTCTCATCAAATTTACTCAAATTGAGATCACGTTACCTCTACAATCTATATTCATTTTACATTTTATCAATCATCTAATTAGTTTTTCCTTTTTTGTCCTATAAGTGTGGGAGTCACAGTATACCGATAACGCTTATAAAATGAATCAATGTTGTTTTAATTGTGTCATAACTATTCAGCATCCATTCAAAATGTTGCTTTAAAGGTTACCGTGGTAACAAACTCTCTCTCTCTCTCTCTCTGCCTCATATTAAGAATGTGATTAGTTGACCAAATAACAAAATTAACAATTAATTTCACTGATGGCATCATTTATTTATTTCGATAACATTTCCAACGAATACCGTGAAAACCTTTTTTTAGATAAGATAAAATGTTTTAGATAAAATATCTGAGACCAAAATCATACCAAATGAAACAAAACTTACATCTTCATAGAATCTCCTGAGCTACGAAAGATCAACCTCTAGGTATAAAACTTTGCTCTAGGAGGCCTCTATGTCCACAAAAAAATGTAATGTATAATAAAATAAGATAGTAATTCAAAAGTAAACATATCAGATAATAGTAGAAATGGGTAAAATAGATTAGTAGGACTAAACATACTGTACAGTCCTATATTTGGCCGGTTATTCATAAAGACCACTTCAGAAAACGTAAGCAATGCTGGTCCAGACGCTGGTCCTGTTTCAGGCTTCAACGCTACAGAAAATACAACAAACAACATTTATAACGAAATAAAAATGTTAAAGGAATATCTTTAAGATTGAATTATATAGATAAATATGAAATCGGATATGCTTCTGGATCAATGTTTAGATTTTGCAATGTGTTATGTAATAAACAATACTGGAATTTATCACCAGGTTTTGCATGTTTAGTGTAAAGTTTTGTTTATGAATGAAAAATATTACTAGCATAATGGCAGTTGTACTTTAAATCTTTGAGTGAATATCAGTTAACATTTCATTCAATCTCTCCTCCCAGAGAGGTTTGTGTGAGTTTGTGTATGTGTTTGTGTGCTCTCTTCTGGATGTCCTTCAGAAACCAAATTAAATCTGAACAACACGCTGAGTGTATTTCCAGCATCTTATGAATGATTATTTAGCGCTGGTGTTATCTCTCCACATTAGTTTGATGAATGAAGAAAATGTGTGCAGATGTGGGCCAGAGCACCTGCTCTCTCACACAGACACATGCTCACTGTTCTCTTACAGCTCTCCTCCTCCTACTCTAATCTGATGTTGTGTGCCTCTTCTTTGTGCATTTCAGCGCTCTTACAGAAAGGTCCAGGTGACACGTGTGCCTGTGAAACTCCCTGTAACCTGACACGTTATGGCAAAGAGCTTTCCATGGTTAAAATCCCCAGTAGGGGTTCTGCTCGCTACCTATCCAGAAAATACGACAAGTCAGAAGACTACATCAGGTCTGTCAATCTTTCCACCATAAGTACAATTTGAGACAGATAACATTCTGTACTGAGCATAATAATTTATTCAGTGGGATTCAAAGACCATTGGTGAAAAAGATATTTTGTATTTTAATGCAAATGTGAAACAAAGGTACGGAAACATTTCTCAAAGAATTTGTATTTTTGGGTGAACTATCCTTTTAAAATTGCCAATGTGAATCTTAAACATCTCTTATTCATTAGAAATGCTTTTTTGTTTAAATATGTATATATTCACATTTTGAAGCTTTCGATGTTGTCTTTAAATTGTATTAAATGCAATATTTATATTTATGTATATTAAATAGAAATGTCTGCTTAACTATGTTTTGTTGTTGTAGGGACAACTTCCTTGTTTTGGACATATTCTTTGAAGCTCTAAATTATGAAACAATAGAACAGAAAAAAGCATATGACGTTGCGGGATTATTAGGTGGGTATTCTAATAAATATACAACTCAATAGCATGGAAATGTAGTCAAACCTGTATTCTAGACCTTGATTTAACTGTATGTACTGTGTGTAAACTGTTGTTTTGTCTGTATTATTTTCAGGGGACATTGGTGGACAGATGGGTCTTTTTATAGGGGCCAGTGTTCTTACCATCTTAGAGATTCTGGACTACGTATATGAGGTACCCTGTCTTTTGTTTTATTCCTTTGCTTCTATTAAGCATGCATTTATTTTTAACAAGTAGTTCTGCAGCCCTGCAATGTCTTTATTCTCTTTCAACATTCTAAAGATTGCTTCTGGACTCATAAGAGCAGATTCTATGAGGCCAGCCGTCTGAGCTGAGCAATAGAAGAGCTGAGGCTGCAAAACCTACTTTATACCCCTCATTTGTCCTTCTTTTCATTATGCCCTTTTCCCCTTCTCACTTTCTTAGGTGATCAAACACAGACTGGAGCGATTGCTCAGGCCACAGCGAGAAGAAAAGAAACACACCCAGCAGCAGCAACAGGCCAGCACAGTCGCCACAGTAAACCTTGAGGAAATGAAATCTAAGGTGAGGAACATGTAAATGTCCTAACAGCAGCGCAAAAAACCCCCGAGATCAAATTTGTGTTTAGCAACAAAGTACAAATGGAAATAAAACATTAACATATATTTTTTATTTAAAACAAGGAAGTTAAGCCACATACATATGGTAATTTTTCAGTGAACTGGGCCTGGGATTTTATATTATTTTTGACGACGGCAAACCATAGTAAAATCCTTCCTAGACAACATTGTGCCCAGATCCAGCCTACATCTGGCCCACGTGGAATCCACACAATATATTCCCAATTTGGACTGAACTGGGCCAACAATTTTGCTGTCTGGGTCGCTTTTTGCATCGTCGCACTTTTGTAAGCCACTTCATTCACAACAGAACTTTAAGATGTGAGAATTAAAAACGAATCTCATTGTTCCTGTCAGGATTCCGGAGAGATGAGTCGGAGTCACTCGGAGGGAGCTTACGCGAACACAGTCCTCCCAAATCACCATCATCACCACCATACCCATCACAGAGTGTTTGAAGACTTTGCCTGCTAGGAATCTCTTCGGCAGGTCTAGTGCTGTTGACATCTACAGAAAGAGTCTCTCTGTGCTGAGTTTGGGCTCAGTGATAGACCCTCAAATCTCAGTGCTGATCTCTATTGCTGTCATCAGTTAAAGCTACAGCCAAAGTCAAACTCTAAACCTTTGCTTCTGAATGAAAGCAGGCACGGATTGGACACCCCATTGCGGCCCAGCAAGAAGACCCATTTGACACCCCTTCCTCTACCTGAAGTCACTTGCAAATCTCACATTTCTACACCGAATACTTTGATACCGGGCGTCTAAAATATCATCAAGGCATAGACTGCATGACATCTAGATGTCTACTTTATAATTCAGATTCAGTTTGAAGCATTATATTCTCTCTATTTTGTCAACTGTTAGAGTTTTATTCAGTGAATTCTCATCTTGTGGAATATTCTAATTCAGATAAATTGACAACTGTAAATTATGTATTTGAATCATGACAACCAACCCTTAGCATCCAGAGTGTCCGAACAATAGATTTACTCTGGAATACTCATAAAGTAAATCATGAGAAAGGTGTAGAATAGTGTGTCAGAAAAGTTAATATCCAATTATTATTGGGTATCTCTGGTAAATGTTTTCTTTATCTCAAATGATTCACGATTCATTTAACTTAAGTATATTGAATAGTCCACTAATTTTGTAATGTTATTTATATTATAGAGACGTAATGTGTGATTGGTAATGGGTATCATTAGCAGCAAAAACATAATCTTTTTGTAAGGTTAATTCCTGTTGGAGAGCAGAATGTGTACAGTACAGCCCAGCCAGCCCAGATGACATTGTGGCAACCATATGGAAAATGTTAATTTCAACCATCAGTTGATGGATTCACTTTCCCAGACCTCCCGAAAGTGTTTAATAGAACAGACCGTATGTTCCTGGTTTCACTTATGAATGAGACAGAGTTAAACGGCCCCACAGAGAATGATAAAGTGTGTTTGCTCAGCACAGTTTCAAACTATGAGTAATCTCATGCTACACACTATATGGCGGTGGTTTAAAAGGAGTTTGATGGGGTTTTCTCTGTATTCTTAGCTGGGAGGTCTAGCAGTATCTTTGAAAATTAGCTAAGTGTGAAAGCATTTTGTTAGGAAGCCAATGTCTTTTATCGTGTGATATTAAGCAAGCGCTAATACAACCTTCAATTTTAGCTGCAGGTATAATCATAAGGTCAACTAATTCCAGAAATCCATCTGTGGCTTCCAAATATGGCTGATTGTCAACTGTGTAGCACCCCTCCATTCTTTGCATGGTCACAGCAACCGTTACAAACATTTACAACTTTTTTTCAAGAAAAGAAGCAAAGCCTATCACTAGAGTGAATAATACTTTTTAATCAGACATTTGAAGTGCAGTTCTGGAAATGGTATATTTGTCTGATTCATGTTTGAATATGTTGATATTAGATTAATAGATGTTCTAAAGTATATGTAAGATTTTATGATTTAAAGCAAGAATCAGTATATATAAACATACTGTATATGTAAATTCCTTTATTACTAAAAGTGCAATATCATTTCTCCTATACTTGAACCCTTTCCCATATTAAATGATGTATTTCACAAGATTTATAAGTCGCAGTGACACATATAAATACATATCCGCTATAGATTAGTTTCTTTCTTGGTTAGATACAATCAGCAAGAAAGCTTTTGCATATTGATGTCCATACATTTTTCAGAAGGCATTTCATTTTTGTATACCAAAACCACGCACACAGTCCATCCATATAAAAGTAATCATGGCTAATATGGGTTTTTAATATTCATAAAACTGCATCACAGTGACATTTTTAAAGGTTCCCCGTCCGAGTCTTGATGGCAACCCGAGCCAGTTATGCATAATAATACAGTTTACTGTCATAAATAACTGTGCTCCCAGCAGTGAATGCAGAACAGCTGACATACCAGTGCATGTCAAAGAATTGCGGTGGAACAAATCACTCAAATTTGATTTGGCATTATCTGTCAACCTCACGCACTCATGCAGTTGTGTATTTCTGCACTTGCGGCCTATCTCTCGCGTTCAGAAGGAATTCCTCCGAACGTTAAAATGCAAACAAGCGTCTGCACAACTCGCAGGTCCTGAAGAAGAAGCTGACTATCTTTCATACTCCCTGGCTTTAGAACAAAAATCTGTTTTGTGTATTTTTATGTGATTTAGGTGAAGGCCTACATCAAAGATAATGTAGACGTTTGTCTCTAAAATTTCACTACCTGACAACGTGCTCGGTTACGAAGGTTTTGCTTTTACAATCATTTTAATTGCAGTTATAATTAATATTCAACATTATCATATTATGTTTTCCTCACAACCCGGCTAGGCCCTTTAAGCACCGTTCAGCTCTATTACCGTTACGCAGCTTTAACTTAAACTATTCTAGTGCTATTCATTTCCAATAGTTTTTGGTGGCCGGACCACCATTTAGCTACACGTGGGGGTCATAAAATGAGGCGACGAAGCAGCATACAGTGTAAACAGACTGTTGAGATTTCCACACGATTAAAGGCATCAGGACTAATCAGGCTAATTACCCATTACACTCCAGAGCCTAATGGACTGTGCACAAGACTACAGAGAACACATTATACAGTTTGTACAAAGGTCTGCTGTTATGACCGTGGTTTCCGTTAGGACACATTTTATAAATGTAACAATGGTACGTACTGCAGTCCAATAATAAATCTTGATGAATGAATCACTTGGCCTCTGTTCATTTCACAGTAATGAGCTCTTTTGACAGCTTTCAATTCTACAGAGAGTCATTAAGACATATTGAAAGAATGTTCAGGTTTTAAGACAATGTAAGCTCTATTTATATAAACTCAAGTAGCACAGAATATTTGACTTTTCCCTCATTCTATAAAATAAGCAATTACTTTACAATAGCTTTTCTGCTATTGTATCAAAGGTTTTAAGTAGGTGTCGCTTTTTACAAATTCACTGCTCAAATTGAGGGGGGATGACTTATTTTTGTAGGCCAACCGGGAAATTAGCGCCGCACTGGTTCCCTCGACCAAAAGCCTATAGGGCCTATGAATTTTTCCCAGAGACTTTTGGAAGATTGCAAAAAATACTCTCCGTGATAACAAGTTAATGATATTATCTTTACAAATTAACGCGACATTTGTTACTTTTGAAGCCTAAATACAATCAGAAAAAAAGCTAAAATGAGGCTATAACTACATTACGGTTGCTCAACATAAACGTCACCCCCACAAGTCTTCAAAAACTCTTTCAAACTTTATTAATAATGTGTTCCCTGTAAGTAATTATTGAGTGAATCAATTCCCATTCACGTTTTAAGAAAGTGTCCATGTTGCATTATTTGTGATATGTATATGCACAAAAACACGTCATTACTGATGTGTTTTACGTCATAGATTTAAAGGTGAAAACATTTAGAAGTCTTGCTAACCACATAACTTATTTTAGGGAATTGACCAAAAACCCATTCAATAGACTGGATGGAACTGGATGTCTTGAAATGCTAACACGTTTCTAGGGTTGCAAAAGAAAATACGTCAACTCTGAGGTACGCTATTAACTTTTCCTTGCCAGCATTGTTTGAAAAGATGCAGATATGTATGATGATACAAACATACACATAGTATTTGGTGTTTTTGGATCTGTTTATACTTTACTGTTTTATAAAGTGGTTAACAGTGCCACCTGTATAGTAGCGGAAACACAGATTGCCATAAAATGTCATCTTCGGTGGGTAAGCGTTGACTCTTAAACGACAGATAACTTTTAGGTGACTTGTCATGTCTCTTAAAAAAATGTAAGCTGATAGTTTCTGATAAAGGTAATTTAAGCCCCCAAAATGCTAATTCATACCCACATGGACTCGAAATAATTATGTTTCATACACATTTTTGGGGTATTTTTTTCTCTTTGTACTGTATTTTTCCATTCCATTTTTTTAATTCTTTAAATAAACTGGACACATTTAGCCTAACACCGTGTCTACACTGGATGTGACAGGTGTTCGTAATGGTTTTGTCGCGTTGCACGGCACCACATCGAGTTTGGACAAAATATAAAATTATAAAGGGTTCTAATCCATGTCTAATGTCTTCTGTCGTGTCGTGAAAGTCGCGTCTGTGGTAAAGAGGGGGCATTTAAATAGAGGTGAACAACCAATAAACTGTGTTCATAAAATGCCGTAAAATGTACAGCCTCTCATTAACAGTGACGTTTAATCTAGATCCTTTTGGGTAGCCTTTGATTCATGCTGCAATAACCCAAATATAAATGCAAATGCAAAAGCAATATAATAGCGCATTCAGATCCGCTCCTGGTGGGCCACGGTCCTGCAGTTTCAATCCAACCCTGCTCTAATATTAAACCTGCCTAAAAGTTTGAAAGTAGTCCTAAGCACATTGAATTGGATGAATTAAACCTGGAGCCAAATTTTTGTGAATAGTGGCCCTCCAGATCTGATGTGTCTGAAAACAGTCTGCAACACATTTGTCTAGGCCATAAAATAAGTTTTTATTACAATTTTGTGCAATAACAATATAACAAAATACAGAATAATGAGAGAATATTTATAATGAAAATAAATCAACAATGGTGAGGTTAAGAAAAATGTTGTGAAAGCATACTAGAGAGCAAGTAAAATCCCATGATCCTCTGCTGACACCTAAAGGCCAGAAGTGGCTTCAATCTGCACTCAGTCTGTGATGCTCAGTCTATTCACCTTCATCGTGTGCATTTATAATTTCAAAAAGATATTAAAAAAAACATATCAAGTTGTAAAACCTATTTCACAGCTCTTTTTGATCCCCAGCATTGTGAAATTGTCCTTTTTTCAGATCTTATCAGTGTACTCCATTAAGTTTATAACTGCTTTAAATTAAAATATATATTAACAAAACACTGGTAAATACAGTAAACACGGGTACCAAGAGATAAAAAAATACAAGCTTTGTACACTTACTTTGAAAAACAACCACACACACAATACTCTCACTGTTAATAATCTCATCTACAGTATATATACCAAAGTGTTGCCACAGATAAACACATTGTGTTTTATGAATGGTGACACATAACAGAGGGTGCATCTTAGAACATTCTCTGATATGTTTTTTTTTAAAGAATTTCAGCAAGAAGTGTTCAGCTTGAAACTCATCTGGAGTGTTTCTGTCACCAGGCTCTGATAAATCTGAAGTGTGTTGCACTTGTGTTGTGCTCCTCAGAACACTAAAACCATGTAACCTGTTTAAATATTTCTTGTGAAAACATAGTATGCTTTGACATATGGAAGGTGGTCATTAAAATATTAGCGCAAGACCTGAATAGACTTCATCTAAAAAATCTCTTTGAGGCTGTTTGAATGGTTCAGAATACAAGCATAAAAGATTATGGATTTATAAAGCTATTCTGGTAAAAATGTGGTCAATATGAAAAGGTTTGCTGACATTTGGCACTAAATATCAATGAAACACAGTTTTACCTTCTTAAAAAATATTTTAAAACAATATTTTTACAACAAAATAGTGCCCGAGAGTTAATGAATGTACAAATATTTACAAAAGATATAAAAAATCACAAACCAACTGGCAGAACACAGACTCTTGCTATGGTCCATTCTCACTTTTAAAAAACCCTGTTACATTAAATATATATATACTTTAAAGTTATTCTGCTTAAATAGTTTTGTGCTCACAATGTACCCTGTGACATCTGTGCTGACAGGAACCAGCCAACAGAATTGTGAAAGTTTCAAAGGCACGGACATTAAGATCTGTTTTGCTAGTGATCATTTGCTAGTTCAAGTTGCTTAAAAGACAAAAACAAACATTAAAGTGACAGTTCACCCAAAAATACTAATTCTGTCATCATTTACTCACCCTCTTGTCATTTCAAAACTGTATGACTTTCCTCCTTCCGCAGAACACAGAATGAAGTTGGTAACCTAACAGCACCGGCACTCATTCACTTCAAGTCTATGGGTGCAAGGAAGAATGAAAAAAAATCTTCCCTCGTGTTTTGTGGAATAGTCATACAGGTTTACAATGACATGAGGATGAGTAAATGATGACAGAATTTACATTTGGGATGCACTATCACTTTAAAAAAGCTCATAAAGCCTCTTCTAGTTATAGTGTATGTTTTCAGTCACTTTTTGGTACCGACAGCATTTTTGATTATTCAGCGTTTTGACTCCACCGAGTAAATCCCACTGAATGAGGTGGAGTTATCACCTCCTATCTCTCAATCTCTCAGTTTTGTTTTTAAGTACTGTTGGCCTGCTCTTGTTCAAACAGCAGCAAGGCGAGCTGAGATCTTGATCCGAGACTGTCCAGCGTGCTCTGTACACACCTCTGATAGATATCTTCACTCAGACGAGGATTACATGGCTGGTAACTGTACTTCTCATGAAGGGCCGGCTCCACTGCTCGGAAAACATGCAGGTTAGAGTACTTCACAAATACATCATAAATATCCAGGCTCTCCAGGAGCTCCTCGTTCTCCTGGACATCTGAGGACATGCGTGTCCGTGCTGCCATGTAGTCCGCATTGTAGAAACACGCCTCGCTGAAGGAACTGCGATCGAAGTGACCGGCCTCCTTGACCAAATCGGCTGTGTTGGGACTGGGCTGGTTGTGATAAGCAATGTTGGGATTGTAGTATTGGAAGTGGATGGGAAAGAACACCTGCCAGCTGTTTATGGAGTTCATCCGACAGCGATTGAGAAACTCGGAGTTGACGTTGGTTTTCACATTAGCAATGAAGAACAGCGTGTCAAACGGGTGCTTCTTGGAGATGATATCCATGAATTTGATTTGGGACGGACTTTCGCTTTTAACGCTGATCCAGGGGACTTTGACGGTGGGATATCTGTGCTCATAGGCATTGATTTGCGCTTTAATGCTGGCAAAGATGTCGTTCTGGTTGACATGCTGGGCCTCGATTGGATCATAGATGAAGAGAAACATCAAGATGGCGTTCTCGCTGGTCTCGAAAGCATTAGTGGCGTACACTTCCAAAAACTGGTGAACGTGCTCTCGGTTTTGACGAGTAACTGGTAGGATGATGTGAACCCTGGTTGACTCGGTAACATAAGGCATGGGGATGATCTCAATCCGACTGAGAGGTCTGACTAGGTGGACCCTCTTGGTGATAGAGCGACTGTGTCCTTTCTGGTTAACCACTTCCAGCTGTAGATCCAGCGTGTACTCCATCCCTCTGGTGGGGTCGAAGCGTCTGTATCCGTTAATGAGCTGCTGCTTCTTCAGATGAAGAACTGGCTTGTATTTCTTGTTCAACTCGCCCATAGCGGTCTCGATGACATCGGCAACATCCAGTTTATCGATTCCACTGAGCTCGCACTTCGGTGAGCCATCCACGCAGGAGAACACCTGATCCTCAGTGAAGTAATCCCAACGCAGGACCTCAAAACGTGTTTTGGGCTCAAAGGGGGGATTGATCCCAATAGGCCACAGGGCACTACGGTTGCCCTCGAAAGCCATCACGCTCACGTTTTTTATTTCGTCCTGGTGAAAAGAAGAGAACAAACTTTATTATTTCTTTCTTCTTACTGAAATAATGATTCTTTAAGCATTTTTAAAGATATTTGATGAGTAGGTTATTATCTAAAATTCAGAACACTGCATAGCGACCAAAAAGAAGAGTGCGAACATTTTCACTCTCTCGTTCAAAATGAACTGCTAATAATTAATTATATTTCTTGTTCTTGCACTTGAAAGGTCAAGAGGAACCTTTTCTTACTGCCATTTCGGAACATGCTCGGAAGGTTACCTGCAGTTTTTCAATCTCCTGGTATGTTTTCTGCAGCTCGATCTGAGCTAAATGTTTGTGTAGTCTATACATCTGTTCAGGATCGGACACTGGGTGGACGGTCAGGGCGTTCTTAAACTGCTCATTATCTTCCACACTGGGGTCTGGATTCTTGCCCATTTCATAATAATAGTACTTTCTCCCCTGGAAAAAAATTAAAGGTGGTTAGTGATGTAGTATTTATATTTCAATTATGTCAGTGTACTATTCATATAAGGTTCATAAGGTGAAGCAAAGTAAATGGTTCCACTTTCGACACTGCAATAGAACAGTTCCATTAAACAGGGTGACCGGAAGTGCTTCCACAGTAATGGCAGAAGTTGACTTATAATGGGATTAAATGTCAAAACGGAGACAGTACATCATGTATAATGCGTCTGATTCAGTGACTATTTTTTCCTGTAACTCCACATTGACATCCAGACATCAAATGCTCTGCTGATGGATTAATAGAGGTCTCAGTACCCGTTTCAAGCACAGATTAAACGAAGGACCCCAGACCTCTCCAAAGAAAAGTGTGATATATGGTTGAATCTATAAAAGCGAGATTCAATTCTGAGCTGTGACGATGCACATCGCACCATACCTCAAAGACTGTAGTTCTGAAAATCTTTTTTTGCTAAAGTTTTCCAAAGACCACAAAAAAGAGAAAGATGGTGGTGTGTGTAAAGTATTAAAATATTTGTATTTACCATAGTTCTGGGTTAACTGATGTAAAGAAAACTATGAAACAGCTTTAGGTCCCAGAAACTGTAACTCAATTTAAAGAGATCCTTCAACCCACAAACCACATCACTAAATTATGTATGCTAAATCACAAATAACCATATTGACGTAAGAAATACTGTTTCCCGGTCCAAGCCGCCACTCATTTCAAGTGACGGAACTTTTATCCATATCAAACATTTACACAAAACTTTTATAAACTGACAAAATATTTGTATAAATTGAAAAAGTGAACCGCTGTCTGGGATTTCATTAGGGAGATAAAGTTTAGGGTCATAGTATAGTTTTGTATAGTTTTACAGCAAACCATCAGTGTACAGTATGTCATCATTTTTTTGTTGTTTGCTAATGGCATAGAGCATTTGGACCCAGAAACAGTATACGGTGGTGCGTGACATCACACTTAAAGGAATGGTTCACCCAAAAATTCACCCAAATTCTCTCAACATTTTCCTCGAATTGTTCCAAAACTGTATAAAATTCTTTGTTCTGCTGAACACAAAAGAAGATATTTAAAAGAATGTGACAAACTAAACAGTTTTGAGTCACCAATGACTAGCATATAGTTTTTACCTTATCAAGGAAGTCAATATTGCCCCAGAACCATTTGGTTAAACACATTTTTCCAAATATCATATTTTGTGTTCAGCAAAACAACACAGGAACAACACATGGGTGAGTAAATTATGTTTTGGGGGAACTGTAATGAACGGTTATAATGAAATATAGGAATTGTCATAAGAATTTATCATTAAAATAATTTGTAGTTTTAGTAAACTTAACTTTATTATATTAGTACTTTTATTCTACTGCTTTTGCTCCCCATTTTCTCGGATCAATAAACCACAAGAGACAGTAAATCACTATAATGACCTCTTGTGGGTTACTGCTTTATTATTTCCTGCTGCTTACGAACGGCAGTAAAGAGGTAATCCAGCAGTGAACTCTATGTTGGTGTGTAATAGCCAGTGAGGAACAGTCACTAAGCACCAGAGCCGTGCAGTCAGAGAAAAGTGAATGTAATCTGATCAAGCTATTAAAAGAACAAGGTAAAACACTAAGCTACACACTTCTGCATTGACATTACAGCCACATAAACCTATCCAAACACAAATCAAATGTATTTATGTCTGGGAAAGGTCTATATCTGCTATGTAAGTGGAGCTAATAAAGATTACTAATGTTTATAAAGGAGAGTGAAAATTTGTTATTTTGGAAATGATCTACAAAAATTTGGTGTGAAATTTCACAACAAATGCCAATTTTGATTGCCTGATGTTTTCATTTCAAGGCTTGCTATGCAAAGAACAAGGCTTGTTCATAAAAAAATCCAAACATACTGTCTAGATCGATCACCCATCTGTTACAAAGCGTGTGGCTGTCACACAGACAGGTATCATTTCACAGGACACCTGTTTCAAGGTTGAGATTCTGTCAGGATTTCATGTCTTTTTTAGCACCTATTACAACAAATCAAAAAATGTAATACATTTTGCAAGACCCAAAAAAATTGCAAAATGTTGCTTCTAATGTAATGTAATTCTACTTAAGGTATTTAATTTTTTAGGCCGTTAAGATATTTTACCGGATGGTATCAATAAGTAAATCAACACTTGCCTAGAGACAAGCTACAGACACTTTCTTTCCACATGTTATTTTTAAGGCTAGTGCATATTTGAGACTCTTTCTCACGCTTAATTCCTAAGTGTTGACAGAATTCCCAGCAGGCTCTGGGTGAAAAGGTTTCTGGGAGCAAGACACCTAATTGAGGTGCTTCATGCACTGGATCCAACGCTTGTCTACAGAAGTAAGTAACAGATTACAGTGCATGAGTTAAAAAATTCAGGCACAAGAGTCAATCTAATGTGTGTAATGAAATGTAAAGATTAAGATTTTTAAGAATCAGGAAAGTTACTGATGGCCACGGTGAAGACCTCAGTAGAGACATAAACTTCAGATGCTGCCTGACAGACAGACTAAAGCACCAGGCTGGAGACCTTTCCTTTAACTGACAAACCGCAGCATATTACAAATGGGACATCTGAATCTCAGGTTTGGTTGATGTTTTGCGAGTTGAAAGGCAGTGAGATTTACTTTCATCAATAGTTAGGCCCAGTTGAGTCCCTCAATGTCAGAATGAAACAAATTACTTGTATAGAGGACTCTGTCATCATACACTGCAGGTTTACCACAGGCCACATTCCCCTGTTTCAATCATGATCTCACGGATGAAAATGAGCCAGATATCTTATTCAAAATATGTGAATTTGTAAACATGCCAGGCATTTTTTTCAAGTGAACAATTTAAAAGACGGTAGATTTGTATCCTCAATGAGTTTCTTTTGTCCACAACTGATTATTACCCAACAGCCAACAGGGTTAAGTAGATTTGGGACTAGAACCACAAGGGCTCAGACCTGTGAGGTCATTACTGTGTAACATGTTGCTGTGTTGTGTCACTTACAGTGTGAAACTAGAAAGGCAAAAAGGTCCAACATTTTCTATACTCCTGTCTATTTGTGTAATTTCTCACCTCAAATTCTTCCACACAGTTGGTATCAGCATAGTCAATGATACATCGGCCCAGCCACTCGTCATGTCTGGCGCTGAGGATGTCATTCCTGCAGTTCTCCAGGAAGGGTTGAAGCTTCAGCAAAAGACTGCGGGACAGCAGGTATCCGAATCCCCCATAGCAGTACCGCCCCTGCATCTCTCCACCTATGAACTCCTCTGGGCTGCCCATGTAGAGCACCCGGTCCATACTCAAGTGCTCCACAAGAGCCTTGATGCGATCTGCCTGTGTATATGTATCGTCTTGAGCGAGGTAGAACCAGTCGTACTCTGTGATGTAGTGTTCGAGAATGTACTTGATGGTTTGGAACATGTTCCAGATGAGCCGCTCGTCACCGTGGGTGACCACAGACATGCCGTGGGGCGTCTTGCGGTTTCGGGTCCCGGTGAAGAAGACAACATTGTCCAGATGATGGCTGATGGTGCGGTTGACGGCCACACCCAGAGTGTTGATGGTGTTTTTGGAGGTCAGTATTCCCACAAAAAGACGCTCTCGGATTCCCAGTTCTGTACTGATGTATTTTGCCCTGTTGGGACAGACAACATTAGGTGATTTTACTGATGGGTGGCTATCCGATCTGAAGACACTTTGAGCTGCATACATCTGCCAAGTTTTAGGATAAAAAGGAAATGTGGCAACAATTTTTGCTGCTTCCTGTTTTTAAGCTGTTTTCATAGAGTTTCTACATGGCATTAGGAACTGTATATAAAGTGACTATGGTAAATAACTGGATAGTAATCCATTTAATAAACGTGATTCAAATGTAACAAACTTTTTTTGCAAAGTTGAACCAATGTCAGGGTGTGGGTATGACAACACCCTAAAGCATTACAAGGTTTAACAGTAAAAGGTTAGTAAGAGGATGACGTGAACCTAACCTAACAAGCAAACCGACCCTTTCACGGGATTAGTTAACAGTACACCCTCCTAATTTAGCTCAGTGTATTGTAAGACTTGACTGAAAAGGAAAAAGGAGCCTCATGGGAGCAAACTCTAAAGATTACAGAGTCAGTACATTGTAAAACAAAGGAAACTTTTTAGGCTTACTGCATCTAGGTTTGGACATATTTTTCCATGTTTGTGAAGCAGCAAAGAGCCAGACACCTTGGAACTTATCTTGTAAATATTTGTGGAATGGCAAATATTTGACAAAAAGTCCCAACAATGAGGTCTAGAGGTGTGGGTCTTACATGTTACTAGAAGCTGAAACAGAACTTAAGCTTCAGATTTCAGTAACAGTAGCACCGTGACGAATTAAGTAACATGAAAAAAGGTGTTAAAATAGTCTAGTCGGAGGGTTTTCTAGAAGGAAAATAGAGATATTATGCATCAAAAAAAGAGAATTATTATTAAAACATTACTAAAGAAAATGTTGGTGGACTCAATTTTATTGTGAGGAAATTTAAGGAAATGTTCAAAAATCACTGGTTTAAAGAGTAACCATAGTTATAATAACTTATCTTGTGTTCTGCAGGGGAAAAAATTATGTCATACAGGTCTGGAATGACATGAGAGCGAAATCTCTTTAACCATGATATTTGTAGTAAAACTAGTATTACTAATGGTAACCAATCTGCCAAAAGCATGGCTACTATACCTTTACTATAATAAAACCATTATTAATTGTCATAAAGGGAATTTATAAATTAATAAATACAGCCAACATTTCTTGTACAAAATGTTGATATTTTAAGGAAACAAAAACTCCAGATAGCTTTTACGTGTTTTCTTTGGGAAAGTACTACACAAACACAACTCATTATTTGTACTGTACTTTAATTACTTTACCACGGGGTGCTGTAACAGGGTGGAATGGTTAATTTTAAGGTTCCTGCCACGGAGCGGGCCCAGAAGAACCCTATACTTTCCTATATGTGGGGCTTTGGGGCCCAGAACCCCCTAGCAGTGTCCCTGACATTCCCCTGCCCCCATGAGGACATTGCTATTGACCAATTTGTAATTCTATTATTTATTTATTTAACATAGAGACGCCCCATGTTTTATCTGATCAGGTTTTGTATTTCTTTTAGACTCTAGAGTTGTTACCTTCCCACATGGGTCATTTATAATAAGTGGCCAATGGGACGCATGACAAAAACAGTACACGAGAATAGAACAACATACGCCTAAATAATGACTGTTTAGGTTTTACTCCGAGACACCTCAAAGGAAACATCATGAACAGACAGATGATGCAGGCAGAATGGCCCGTGTAACGTTACCTGAAAAGTTTCTTGGGCTGAGTCTGTTTCACTGGTTTGTAGGGGATAATTCTAGGCTGAAACTCTTCCTCCTCCTCCTCACCATCATCATTCCCAGTGGAAATGGAGTTGGGTCTCCGGGCTCCTTTTAGGTTTCCCTCCTGGGATAAAACCGTTGCTTCATCTCCAACAGGGTTGATTTCACAGCCCTCTTCTACCCAGCCCACACTCAACAGACTCAGAGTAAATCCCAGAGAGATCCCGATAACAACCGGCCCGATCGGCCTTAACAGACCGATCAACATAGAAAACCTCATCGTACTCCGACTCCTGGATTAACCGCCTCCTTTAAACGTGATCTTCTAAACAGAAAAGCGCACATTTAAGAAATCCGTTATTATATTGCTAACTGAAGCTGCATTGAATGTTAACCCTAACCTAATGCGATTTCGCATCACCTTCCTCGGAATTACTGAGGCATACGTACGTGTCAGTGGCTTCCTAGCTCCTCCCACTTGAAACCGAGGGTTCCGCCTACAAGATCAAACGTCATTACCCATCGCCTCGATGCTCGCCCCGTTTAACTGTCAACAACAACAACAGTGTTCTGTGTAAAAAGTTGCCGCTTTATAACATTATCACTGTTAACATTTTCTGTCATGAGCTCTGTATTGTAAAGGTCTTTTTAAAAGGTAACTGTGATGATTATTACAGAAAAATGCTGTTTCGCTCACAAGAGGGCGATGTTGGCTCATGTTAAAGGATCATTAGGGCACGCATTTGGGGGACACGACTTTCTCGTGATATTCAAAGGCAATTGGAGGCTGTTTGAAGCATTAAAACGATTAATAGCCGTGAACTAAGCAATTAAGCTCATTTGTATAAATACATTGACATTTGAGGTTCAATTGATAATTTAATCATAACTGTAAAGGAAAGATCTGTCTGTACTAAAAAGCCTTGCCCTATGATCATTTCAGGATTGCGCCATGGCTGTATGAGCACATGACTTTGCGTTTAGATGGTTACACAACTTTCTGCATTAACTGAAAATTACACACATTTTGAGTCATAGGTTTTTAGGTTATGACTTCTTGGTGTGAAGTCCATTCAATTGTTTTTTTAATTCCCACGATTCGCAGCTTGAATTTGACAGTAAACTCAAAAACACACAAACAGACACTGGAAACATTTCTTTAGGTAAGAACCCCCGAAGGACATATTTCCTTGAGCTCTCACTGAACTCTTTGTTCTAACAGATCAAGGGTGTGTTGCTATCAAGCATATTTGCATGTTTACCTAAGGACGACACATCTAGCAGAAACCTTTCCCTCTGGAAATCACAATACCTCAGCTCTGTTGATCTGAATAGGAAACATGATCAGCCTAGTCTCAGATTAGACATATCAAGTCTCTGTTGGGACATGTTGGTGGTTTTACTTTTGGATTTTTAGTGGAAGTTTTGTGTTGATTATTTATCACACAGAAATGAAGACATTTAAGAGATATAGTTCACCCAGAACTGTATGACAGAACACAAAAGAAGACATTTTGAGGACCGTTGGTAACCAAAGAACATTGGCACCTGTTGTCCATTACATTGTATGGACACAAAACCACTGAGACATTTCTCAAAATATTCTCATTTGTGTTCCACGGAAGACTTAACAGTAGGATTCTTGTATAAAGGTATCTAAGCAAACTGGTTTTAAAAAACACCCAAAATGTGTGTGAGCTTTAGAGATAATCAAGCAAATAAATAATGACTACAGTAACGTACAGTTTGATATTGTCAACTGTTCTATTAGATATTACAATGCTTTCCACCAACTGTGAAACTAAACGTGATAAATCCATTACATTCAGAAATGCAGTGGTTCTCAAACCGGGGCCTCAAGATGGATCCGGTCGGGGGCACAGATTTTGTGGCATTATATGAAATATAGACATTTATCGTACATTTTATGTAATCAAACATCAGAAAAATAACATCACCAAAAGTATTGATGTTCCAGCATTGATAACAGAATGTGTATTTGGTTTAGTTAATTATACGTTGCGCAACGTATGTCACTTTTATTGACATTTCAATAGAGCATATTTGTGTCAAGCAGCTGAAATTACTGCAATGCTTTTGAGGAACGATGACATTTTCTTTCAACAGTTTATGCCTGGCTTAATTGCTATTACTACTGGAAATGTTTAGTAGCTGGCATGTGTTTGTATTACAGCAAACAGCTGTGCTTAAAACAACTGTATTTATGTTGAAGGCTACATGTCAAAATCAACTAAATACACTAAACTGAACTACGCTGAATTAATATACTGCTCAGCTTTCAGCACACCCATCTAATCTTTGGAATTATAACCAAATGGACTTCAACAAACTGTAACAAAATCTGGCAGACAAAGAATCACTGTCGTAACACGTGGTGGCGCTACATGCTCACATATTTAGAGTTAAAAAAATGTATGGCTTTATGAAAATCATATCCAGCTGTAGGAGTTTTCTTCATACCACCATGTGACTATAAAATAAATGGGATGTTTCAGGAAAACTGTTTCATCATCATATTTATCTCTACCAAGAAGTTCAAAATTGCTAAAGTAGTTTTTGGTAAATGTTTCTTTTCCTAAACTCTCCTTTTTCTTTTTTATTAGGTTTGTAAGCTGAGTAAACATAAGGATAGTGCCTTGGATGAAAAGCTCCTCAAGCATTGTGATTAAAAGGTGCAGAGAGTTTATCAGTGTGTGGCCCATTATCTTCTCGGCTCATCTCCTCGTGAATGTGTATCTCAGCAGAAAGCCTTGCTTTTGACCATCCAGGGAAAACAATTCCAGTATAATATTTGTCATTTATAGGGATAATAATTTTGTACATCTAATAGTTCTAATGTATACAAAAACATGTATAACACACACTTAAATATATTTTAAATATGCAGAATGTTTGTGTAATTTAGACACAAAAGTTTAGTCTCGGTTTTTTACCATCAGAATATCTGTAATATTCAGTCTAAGCATATTTGTACGGTTAAGTAAATTAAATGAGTTAGCGTACTTGATAAATTCCTCAAGTTGGTGTTAAATGATGTAACTGTCCAAGACAACCTTCTACACTGTACTCATATGCTAAGTGGCACCTGCGCCACATGGTCTTTCGCTCCTAAAACACAATCCCCTATAGGCCAATCATAATAAAATAAAGACAAGTTCCTGTGGTGGAATATTAACTGAGGCATTTGAAGGATGTGACATTTTCTGGAATTCATTTATTCAAGTGGCTTGGCTTAGTTCAGCTTGAAGTGCTTTTTGCTGATAGGGGGAAATTTTTAACAGCCATCAAAGTACATTTTGTGAACTCAGCAAGCACATGCACATGAGCGTCTGGAAAAAAAACATTTAAAGAAAGCATTAATTCAACAATGGCTCATATCTTTTGGCGAGAAACATTTAATTCTTGCATAAGTGACAATGCCACAAGCGTAAAACTGGTTATTATGAAGTATATGCTGTGCTTATACATGTTTTACTCTGCCCTCATGTTCTGAAGAGACA
Source organism: Barbatula barbatula (assembly GCF_947034865.1). Lineage (NCBI taxonomy): Eukaryota > Metazoa > Chordata > Actinopteri > Cypriniformes > Nemacheilidae > Barbatula > Barbatula barbatula. The sequence goes on from NC_136772.1 coordinate 15,493,585, forward strand.
AAATCTTACTCATCTGCTGCAAGTTCTGGGAAACATGCAGCATGCAGGACGAATCCCATTCTCTGTTGTTTAGGTCATTTTATGACTTGACAATATTCTCTCTTCATGCCGGGCAGCCGGCTCACGGACACACAGAAGCGTGTGGCAATATTGACATTTCATAACACAAACCCTACTGCCAGTGGTGAAGGAATTTCATAAACTTGACTCTCGTGGGGATTCCAGAAATGACTGTGGCTTGTTTATAATGGTTATATGGCACATAAGCGTCATGTGGTTTTGATTTAGTCGTAATTTTCAACTGCACTTAAAAAATATTGTGTGCAATGGGACTTCTAATCGTATTGGATGCTAACGTAACTGGGAGTAGTCTCCCTCCCTGTTTGACATCAGAATGTTAAACAATAGGAAAAAGGAGGGAGATCATTACCAGCATTTTTGGACAATGGGTTTTGGTAGCATGAACAGGGACCGACTGATCGTTGTCAGTGCGGAATAAATAAGTGATGGCTTGCCACACAGCCCGCGTGGTGGACACCCAACTTCGGAATGGGGATTTTACAGCGCAGTGTGTCAGCTGAAGATATTCTCCTTGTCTTCAGAGGGCTGTTCCCAGGAACGCTCAGCCAAGACCCCAGGCTCAACACCCTGCTGTACTTTGAAATGGGATCTTTATTGTCCATAAAGTTTAAGCCAAGTATGAAGAATCGCTCCTCCCAAACAAAACACACACAAAGGCACACATATGTATGTAGAGAGAAAGGCAGAAAGAGGACAGCATGAGTCTGTTTTGTCAAAGTCATGTTTCCAATTATGTAGCAGTTAAATATAGATGGGATATGATAAAGGAGTTTTCATAACGTTCTTTAATATAAACAAGGCTCTTCATCTCACAAAAATACAGGATAACAAGGAACACCCCTGTCTTACTATGTGCAGTTAGATGGTATTTATTGGATAAAAGTACACGTGATTTTTATCCACATTCCAGAATAAACATACCATGTGTAGAACCAGGTTTGACGTTTCATGAACTCTTGGGATAGGCATTTATCCTCAAGGTAAATTTTGTACATAGCGCCAAATGCACTTTTATTTGTGTTCAAACTAGAAATTATTTGGGTCCTGCGATGGGTGCGATTATCCTATCTCAGAAAACAGATGGGTCATCTACTTTCTTTTATGTAAAGATAAATTACTACTGCTACACACCTGCATCTCAAACTGTTCCATATTCGCTGCTTTGAAGCCGAAGGGAAAAACAAAGGCAGAAAATCAAAGAGACCTGACCTTGAGATAACAGATAAACAGCCTATCGCATCTCCTTTCTGCTTCCAGTTATGAAAACAGACACAGAGCTTCCATCTCTGATTTTACCTGCAGCAACCGGTTGCATCACTGTGTCATTTGTTCGGGGCTTGAGCAGGGAGGTCTTGGATTTCAATTCTCTGGCCATCTACGAGATGAGGTAGACCAGGACCGGCACATGAAGACATCAAAATGAAGAGCCATCTTGAGAGTCACAAATAATATTGGGAGGACAGTTAATCAGAGTGATATCGCAGATGTTAGTAAATGATAAATGAGAGCACACCTATTTGAAGCCAAATGTTTAAGATATATAGGTTTGTTTTAAAGGAGCTACAGGCTATAGGCATCTTTTGGTGATTTGATATGTTAATAAATCTTTATTTAAACAATGGGGGACTGGAATGCAAACACACAAGCTGAATGGAATTTAACCCTAATTTTTAGATTGTCTTCATGCAACAAAATAAATCTTGAAATATTTGACTATATTTCTGAAAGAGCATTATTTATTAGATAACTGAGAACTAAAGTGTTTTCTGTAATGTGGAAAAGTGGAAAAAAACGTGTCCACATTGTTAAGTCAATCTGGGCTGTATAACTGGACAGATATGTGTTGCATGAACATATTGTAGCAACACATGTACAGCACTTAACAATGTCAAACCGGTGACCTCTTTGTAAACAAAGAAATAAAATAAGAAAAACAAACCGCGGGGCATGTGTAAAATTACAAACTAACAGTTCTAAATGAAAAAGGTATCCAAAATGTTCTCCAAAAGAATGGAAGAAAACATTTTAAAACAATGCTCCATAAGCTTCTTGAACTGTATTTTTCATTATATTACAGTTTTTATTTGTAGGATATTTGATTTTTTTCAAGCATCCTGGTTAGACAATAAAACATTCATTGTGATTGTGGAGCTTGGATTAAAAGTTTTTTTTCTTTTTGGTAACTTTATATATTTATGAGAGGGAGCTAGTATGGCTGTTCAATTGCATTACTTGTGCAAATTCATTCACTTCTCACCTCTCTATATCTGAGCAGGTTCTACAAACAGACAATTCTCACAAATAACCCGCTTTAGCATTAAACAATATCATTCACGGCGGGCTGTGAACTACCTGATCCTCTAGAACCGGTAAATTATAACCTTTATTCCTGTGTGACCAGGTTCCTGACTCAAGCCCCGGGCGGCGTCATTGAGTGGGTGATGAGCTCTGTGTATCTTACACCAGGAGAAGAAGGTCCCCAGCTGAAGGCAGCATGAAGTACCTTCCAGACGTCTACCTGTGTGGATCAGGATGAGCACTCGCACAAGCCAGGGAGCGCGCGCACAGGTTCAACACATGGCACTCAGATCAACAGTTTGTAGTTCAAATGAAAAAGTGAATATTTTGCATTCCAAAGGCTAAATTTTTACACAGTTGTGGCTTTTTAGTAGCTCAAGAGGTCTGACCGCATTCCATCAACCTCGGGATAATTGCGCTTCTCCCAGATTGAAATCACCGCGTTATTGGATTGTTTAACGCGTTATCTGTTTCTTGGTGGATGAAGAGCTCGAAGAAGTAAGATCGAAGCTGCCGACTACACTCCAAGGGGATTTTGCGCTCGATCTCACTAAATTATGCGCTTCGCGAAAGCGCATTATTTAGGAGTGCCGAACCTTCAAAGACATTTCTAAAGTCGTTCACAGGACAAGGTTCTGTCAAACGTGGACAAGCTCAGCATCAAGACTACGTATTTTTTACGTTGAAAGGCATCTTACAATGGCTATCCCACTTTCCAGAACGCAGCTTGCGCTCTTCTTTATTCTACTGTGTCCTGTCAACATTATCGGGCTGTGGTGGTAAGTAATATCTCGTGTTTAAAGCTCGATCGGGGTGAGAGGGTGCGTGTGTGATGCACTTTTTGTGATTAGACAGGGAGATCTCCCCAAATAAACAATAACAATCTGATACTAATGAGCCCTTTTAGGAAAATTAAACATGGTTTTATTATAATAAAATGGTAGTAACGATTAACGTTACCAGAAATACCATTGGTAAACTGATTTTTTTAAGGAGTCCATAGTTACATTATGGTTATGGTTTTACTGCAAAAAATAAAAAAGACTTATGATATATATGTATAGTTAAACAATGGTTATTTCGTTTCACTTATCACTAAAATAAAATTATAAAATGGTTATTTACAGGAACAATTGTATACTTCTGAGAATGTAGAACAATTAGAGAACATGCTTACAAAAGGGGTTTAAAGGAACCTAAATGAAACCTAAAAAAACACTCAGTTTGTAATCTGTGCTGGTATGTCTAACAAATTGTAATACCATAACAGTGATTATAATTCTTGTTCTATTAATTTCTCAGTAATAGATTTCATTATGAAATGTTTACTAAGGGTTAAGTTGCAGTCTGTTTCAGAGGTAGCGACATTGGGGGTCGGAGTTGGAATTTGAGGTGGACCTCGGGGCTGTGGGTGTCATCATAAACCACTTCTTTGCTTAACACTCTGAAATGTGCGAGTTTGACAGCCACTAGATTGCTTGATAAACAGAGGCAATCCAATTAAAGCCAAATTACCTTTAACAAGGGGCTTGTTTACCCTCTCCCATTTCCAAATCTCCCCCTCATTTGTATCCACATAAAGGTCAGGCGTGCTGCTGTTCCCAAAGCTCTCCATGAGCACACATACCCAAGCCGATACACCTGGAAGTATAAAAAAGTCAAAAGACAATGATGCTTTCTTTGGGGCATGGCGAATGCCATCGCAAACCTCTCGTCTGGTGCTGGGATGTGCCGGGGGTCTCTGACAGACGGACAGCGTGCCATTCACATGGTGAGGCTGAGAGGAGATGAAACAGATGCAGATAAACTAGCTCTCAGGAGTCTGATTGTGCTCTGATTCACGGCTGAGAGCTGAGTACTTGAGGAAGCCAGTCTTTGGGGTCATGTGCTGGCAGCCCGCCAGCGGTCTGTCGGACAGGTGTGCCTGTACACGCGCCATATCCTCTCTTTCATGTTTGCTTCTGTGTGGGACCTGTCCACTTTAGGCAGCTCTCATTTCCTTTTTAATCAAAACTGTATAAACTTGACATGTTTGCATTTAAATGACATCTTATGCACCTCTGTGCATTGATGTGAAATCGCACCTGCAAAACTGCCAATATGTTGTTTGTGTACAGTGTGTGCAATGGTTTGTGTGATTCTATATCTTTACTGTTACATTTGACCAGGTAATCTATAAATTGTACTTCCAGGTTAAATGAAAAGTTCACCCAAAAATGAAAGCTGTGATTATTTACCTCTTGTCATTTCAAATCTGTAGGACTTTCTTTCTTCTGCAGAACACAAAAGATATTTACAGGAATGGTGATAACCAAACAACGGTGGTATCCGTTGACTTGCATTGGTTTTGTGTACTTACAATTTAAGTGTATGTTGTTCGCCTACCAACATTCTTTGAAATGACAAGAGGGTAAGTTAATCATGACAGAATTAACATTTTTGGGTGCGCTCTTTAAAAACACTGTATTGTTTAATATGCTTAAATTAACCCACATTATGCAACACCAGTCGTTTTTAAAGCATTCCCGAAGCCACTTTAGTGTTGCACATTTTGATGTCTGTCTTATTTAACACACCTGATTTAGCAAAGTACTCCATGACCTGAAGTGGGTGTGTCGAATAATCTAGGCTTCTAAAATGAGCAATGCTGGGAGGCAATGATTTTGTAAACCCTATGAGATCTTTAAAGATCAGGTCACATGGAAACCTTGGGTAACAATTACATATTTTAACACTTATACAATGTACAGTGTGGTGTGTTTTTGCACCCCTGCCATTTTCATTTACAGATGTCTCAACACATCTGGAGGCAAATTGTAACTATTTTACAAGGTGGCTAATTCGTATGTATGTTAAAGCATGAATTGCTTTCACGCCAGTGATGGTTAGGTTTAGGGGTGGGGTTTGGGGAGTCAGTATAGCTTTTTCTATTAATTGTAAGTTTTTGTACAATTCACATCATACAAATTCATACAAATTAACCACCTCGTAAAATAGTTACGAATTCCCATGAGATCAGGCTGGCTGTCTATATTAATCCAACCCATGTAATATATCCCAGACTACACAATGTCAGATGTTCACACAGAGTCTGGGAGAAGTGAATCTCATTTGGAGAATGGAGAGATATCCAATCAAGAGGCCTTGAGAGATGGATCAGATAACTATTGGATGACAGCCTTTTGGCTGGTCTGGTCATGCTTACTGCGTTTCACCTACAAGCGTGTGTCTGAGTCCACCTCGCTCCAGACGTTCAGCGAGAGGTTTCACTTGCGTTTTCCAGTTCTGTGCCTCTCGTGGCTCCATCTGCATGTGACAGACAGCGTCGTCGCAATGGAGTTGTGGACCTCTGAGGTTCACTCGCTTGATTTAGTGCTGCACTCCAAGAGGAGATTGTGCCATGGCACGGCGCCACGCACCACAGAAGTGAACCCGAGCCACTCTGTGCAGTTCCAGCCCTGTCGTGATTGACTTCATATCCAGCATACTTGAGGGATTAAGTAGGGATGAATTTCGCTCTTTCACAAAGTGAAAAAGAAAACAAGAGACTTATCTGTAACCGTGCAATTCATAATGTAACCTGAGGTCTCCGGGGGACATAAAAAAAAGATAAATGTGCATGTATGTTCGCACTGATTATTTGGATAACTTCTCTTAATCACAGTTTCCCCCTGTTCCCGTCTATATTATCTCGCTCATACATCACGGTGTGGCTGTGTTTTTGGATATTCCTGATTGCATGAGTTGGGTACATCCTTTACTATGTTATGATTAGGCCCCATCTCTCGCTTATCACATCGAAGAGTCTCACCAGATAAAGGCGGAGGAAAGAGTGGCTTTGAATGAAGCCACGTGGATGATGGTTGAAAAGGGTGTGTTGTCTCTTTCTTTGTGCAACTGCCCTGTTAGATATCGCCCTTATGGACTGACCTAGGATCGGTGTTCCCTAGCGAAAATCCAACATGAATAATTTTCATTAGAAATGGCAAAAGTGATGTTAGAATAGTCAGCATCACATCAAGATCGACTCTCTCAGCGAGCATGTGTCTTTGTCTGTTGTTATGTCTTTGGCCCAGGTCATGGCTGGTTTTGATTAAGAAAACAATGGTTGATCAGACGCAGACAAATACTTTCATCTCTATATCACCCAAACCACAATATGTCCACATATCCATCTTAGGGCCACTTTTGTGATATTCATGCTTTCCTTTACAGCAAAATCCAGTGCTTGGTCTCAACCCTTTTAAAAGTGAAACTTGGAAAGAGGGAGTCCTTCCAGCGGTGTCTGCATTTTTATGAGTCTACACCTCCTTTTGAAAAATGTGGTTCTATTATTTGAGAACTGGCAGTGAGAAACCCAAAGGTCTGATAATCAGATACAGTTCCTCAGAGAAGCTGGCCAGCTGTTGAACTTTGTATCTGCACATCTTAATTATGTGGGTGTATGTGAATCTATATCTGTATGAGGTACTAAAAGTAGCATCAACAAGGTGTATTGCATCGCTCCCTGTCACCATGGAAACCATAACAATCTTTGTTACTGATAATCTGGTCAACCTGTGGGCCACTTTTCGAAACCAAATTCAATACTTAAAGGAGAAAAAAATATATATTGTCATGGTGACCTATATTATCTACAATAGTAGATACACTGCGGAAGACATACTCTAGTTGTATCACACAGGGCATAATTTTTGCACACTACTACTTTTGCAAACAAATTAATACCTAGTTTGTTGAAGATGTCACAAACTCACAACTATCACAACTATGATTAATTGCATTATTCCTCCTGACCCCTTCAATATTTCCCTTACAAAAAGTATACTTCCAGTTATTTATTTATTATATGTAATTCAAGTATATTTAAAGTGTACTTTATATAAATATACTAATATTGGTGTCATACTGTACTTGTAATTATACTTATTATAGTGTATTATTTCTGTACTTCTTGGCACTTAATTAACCCACTTTCTAGTTTGTAGAGTAAACTTTTGTACTTTTAGTGTTACAGTTGTAACAACTACATTTTTGCTTGTATTGCAATTATGCTACAACTTATAGGTATACTGATTGTTTACAAGTTCACTACTTGTAGCTCCTTTTTAGCTCATGAAAATACACTTTAAGGTATATGCTTAGTAAATTACTGGTTTGTTAGGTTAACTGCAAGTGTACTTGTAGGTTTTCTGCAAGTGAACCTAACATCATATATTTCACGTTTCCATTATTAATATAACATTACTGCATATTGTTACAAAACAAACTTGAACATTTAAATTCACGTTTTACAAAAACAAAATTTCATTATACTTTTCAATATATCTCAAATCGAAAGATTAAGTGCAAGGACGATATTAGTAAATATTACAAATATTAGACCTCTGTTAGAAAAATTCTATTTTCAGAATTACAAAGGGGAAATTTCTCATTTGTACATGTATAAGTTTTTATTTAAAAGAACTACTACAATAGAACACCTCTTGGTGTGATTTATTAGTCCAGTCCATCCCAGAAGAGAATCTAAAGTAAAAGAGGTATTTGACGGTTATAAAGGATCCATTATAAAGATACAGAATCAGGATGTATGCATAAAATACATAATAGGTGTTTAGCATCAACTTACTAATTGTTAAACGTATCTGCCCCTGCAAGTCATTTACTATAGGATAGGCCATCCTGCAATGTGGAAGTGAAATCAATCCCACATCTCCTTTAGCACATACGTACAAGCACATTACACACCAAAACACACTCGCGCTGCCCCCCATCTTAAAACCTCCTTTGAACGGATGTATGCAAATGAAATATTAGGCCTATCAAGATGGGATGTATCAGTTGTAAATGCTGTTATCTCCCCTCTCGTATTTCTTATCAGACCGCCATGGAAGGCGACTGGCAAGAGCGTTGGTTTGACTTTTTAAAACAAACTCGCACGGCAGATGAATGTTATTAGTCTGAAAGATTAGCCTTGACAGGGGTGAATGAAAAGCAATGAGGTATTCTCACAGAGATCTGCTCCCCCAGACGGCCACGTAATGATAAAAACCGACTTCAGCTGCACGGATCACGGCCGCTGAACTCCACTTCGATACAGTCAGAGTTATTAAAAAGAAAGAACCCAAGGATTGTGGCTTTCTCACATTACGTCATAGCGACTGTCACAGGAAGCTCTGGCAATGTGGGCCACGCTCTGGACCCGAGGCCTCCTCTCCCATTAGCAGTTGAAATAAACAATTTATTCAAGTGTAAACACACGTCTGTCATCGCTATTGATGAAACCCAGCAATTAAGATGCAGCTTTTTCTTTATAAGTTATCTGTTTATGTTCAAAGCGGTAATACGATTACCCCTAACATTATAGTGTGCCTGACTCAAGTACTTGTCTTTTTTTCTGTATATTTTCTTTGTCATCTGCTAGAAACAATGTGTTCGCTTAAAACCGGGGAAAGGCTTAAATGAACGAGCATCTGCTTAGACCTTAAAATGAACCTCACGTTAAAAAGAGGGAACATAAAATTTACAATGATTTACATTACCTAAAGTGGTTTACATGCCGAAGATAACCACACTTTATCTTCACATACCTTGCGCAGTTCAAACGAGTCATCTGATGAAACATTTCATTTTGTCTCTTTTAGGGCAGTGGGGAGTCCGTTGGTCATGGATCCAAACAGCATCTGCAGAAAGACAAAACGCCTGGCGGGCAAGCAGGCCGAGCTATGCCAGACCCAGCCGGAGATAGTTAACGAAGTTGCCAAGGGTGCAAAGCTGGGCGTGCGAGAATGTCAATACCAGTTTCGCTTTCGACGCTGGAACTGTACCAGCCAGAACAAGTACTTTGGCAAAATCCTCCAGCAAGGTGAGTCTTTGTCCTCATGGAGTAAAAGAATCCACTGTCTCAAGTCCCTCTCCAAACTTAATCAATCTTTGTCTCGATTATGGGTCATCAATGTCTCTCTGAGGGCATGAACTTTGGCCTTCAGACCTGGAGACCTGTGCCCTCATTTCAACCTGTCTGATCCAAGTTGAAGAGAGAACAAGGACAGCTGTTGTATGCGAGACTGACTTTTTTACCTCAGTGGCCTTCCTCTGTGTTAAATTGCTCTCTAAAAATGATCCCCAAAATTGCTATGAGTAATCATTGATCTGTCACATTTTTCAGTCCTTTGAAGAGTAATAAACTAATGTAGCGTCTACAATTATTAGGCTCTTCTCTTAGCCCTCCTCCCCCCACATCTGAAAACTTGTTCAGCAGAGGTCATTATTGTAGCCCACAACAGTGGTCTTGGTGCTTAAATAACTTTCATTATCTTATGTTTTGTAAACATTGTCTTCAAAAGATCTGACAAACTACCCAAAGAGTCGGATAAATTCTTTCATAAGGAAATGCCACACTTTTAAAATACTCCAGCAACTGGCATTTTTGTCCGCATTTCACGCTGATAGTCAGAATATTTGTCTGGGCAATGAGAGCTTAAAAATATTGAATTTGGGGAACAAACTCAGCTAGCCAATCTCACTTTTCATGTAGCCGTCCAATCACACTGCAGAGGGGCGGGACACATACCCCAACAACCAATTGGCACATCGTACTATGTACAGTACACCTGTATAGATGGTTTCAAAGAAACAACATGAAAGTTACCGAGCATGCACGCTTTTGTGGCCCAAAACTTAACTTTTGGTACATATCCGCAGGAATAGTCCATTTACATTATTTCTGATAACAAGCTAAAGAAAGAACAAGTAGAATAGATTAGCTAGCAAGTTTAAAGTAGCCTATGTCTAGCCAGTCTTATTTTGGTTTACCAGTAGAAGAACTGTTACTTGGCTGAACTTAAATCCGACAATATTACATGACCCATTCAACAAATTGTTTATTTAATACAATTATTATACGGTAAAATATAAAATAGTATAACTTGCCTTAATATATTATATTATTAGCCACTAGCCAGACCAATCAACAAACACAGTCCAGATCTTGAGTTTAATATATTGTAATTCTCTATTTACTTGTATAATAAATTACTATATACAGTATTTATTACACAGCTCATTTGAATGGTTGATTCTGATTGGCCAGTCGCGACATTCCAAGGAGTGTTCTTTGCAAATAATTTTAACAGGGGCAGTTTAATATTACACAAAAATGAATTATAAATATGTCTTTTAATAACATATATGACATTATATTTACAAATGTGTAAACCAATTCACCTGTTCGTGGCGTTTGAACGTCGTTTCTTACTTTAAAACCGAAACTAAACGGCTATCCCTCGCGGAAGGTCTGCATTCGGTAAAAATTTGCTAATAAACTATTTCAAATTCACATTTTATGTCCCGTTCTTTTCTCATGTCGCAACCTCAAAGAAGCGGATATGCTTCGCGTCGGGTCCTGATCACACTGCCGGGGCTCATTTCTGCGAAAACAACCGACTGCCTGTACATAAGACTATTTTAGAAGTGAATTTTGTATTCTGCTTGTTGTCCACCTTAACTGTACAGTTCTAAACACGGTTTGATTGGTTTCATTCAGCATTCATTGGTCACCAGAAGAGGGCACTATTTTGGCTTCCCATCCTGTGACTCAGATGGTCAGTGAAATGTTTTGCCTAAATTCCTTCGTCTCCAAATGTTCCCATATCATAGGGATGTAGAGAGATGCAGGCTTGTCATACCCATGTCTGAAGCTGAGTTCATGATTTGGCCTCCAGTGTGGACGTGTTCACACACGGATTGCAACATGATTCCTCAGTCTGCATAGATCTATCTCAGACTGAGCGCTGGAGACTGCCTTGCAAAATCGAAATTAATCATAAATTCCTGTGTGTCTATAGGTGAGGCTTAAGTGCTCTTCTGTTTTTGAACGTTTACCACAATTACGGTGACTTTCGACTCTAATGACCACGTGTCAGGACTGAGAGCCGTGCAAAGGCAGGTTCCCTTCCTGCACCGTGCAGCAGGGTTGCAAAGAGTGTCTCACATATTTCTTCCTTTGCTGAATAACTGGGGGCTATTTCTTCCTCTATTCAAACATGTAAACCAGAGATTGTTTTTTTGGCCCAAGGGAGTGGCCTTCGAATGCCAGAATTTGCTGGAAATGCTGGTGGCTGCTTATACGCATCTTTGAGGTTGTAATGAAGGCGTTAAAACTGCTCAGAGACAATGCGCTTTTTCAATTAGAACACACAGAAATGACAAGGATGCCGTGTGTGCGTAACTTGACCTGTAGCCTCAGGAATGAGCTCCATTATTTGTGGTGTCGAGACCTTTTGCGTCAATCAGTGTCTTGTGATGGTGTATTGTCTGCTCACATCTCCCTCGGGGTTCGAGTATTAGAATGATAAGTAAAATCACATTACTCTCAATCACAATACATTCAATATTTATTCTCATAGACAATGAGATGTTGTGGAAAGCAAATTGAGACTAATGTGTTGCTTTTCCTTTATTTTCCTACAGAGAAAGAGACAAGAGTAATATTTCTTAAGCTAGGACACCAGTAAAATACTTTTTAAAGTTAAAGTAAAATTGTATTTTACACCCAGTTTTTTAAATTTATTTATTTGGCAGACATACCATTTTGATTTTAACTTTGAAGCATTCAAATCTTTTCTGTAATTTAACTTTTTTGCACGTTTTTACACCGTACGTCTCCTGTAGCGTTTCAGAGGAAATCTAAACAATACCTTAGGCGGCTCTCAGATTTAATAAGATATTGAGTAATGCTAAGCACGTGAATTTTTTGACGTGAATTTTATTCTAAGCAGTTTTAGGAGAAACATCTTAATATGCTGTTCTTTACCTATTACCTATAGCCTAGTTTTGAACAATGCTGCACTCATGCACAGATTAAAATTCAATTTACAGGGTAACTGATGTCAACAGGTCCAGAACAACTTCAATATGATCATAATAACATTGCTAATTTTGTAATAAATTCACAATTTGCGTATTCACAAGCATACGACAGACCCCTGAGGTTTATCTTTAGTTACCATCAGAAATAACGTTCTTGTTTCTTCACTTCAGCCATTTGTTCAGCAGATGTGTTTGGTATCTTCAGTATTCTGGTCGTAGCGATGGTGAACTCACATTTGAACTCGGAGTGTAAGAGTGTGTGCCTTTGATGGAAAGAGATAGAGAGAGATCGAGTCAGAGATACAAAGACAAAATGGTGAGCCTGTGTCAGATAACACAATGCTACAATACATCTCCAAGCCTGGAGGCAAACCATTTTTTCAAGCGTTAAGAGTCTACGCGCATTTATTTTAATCTAGTTAATCCCGTTTTATGCCCCTAACGTACGTGCTGCAAGTATTACGTGAAGAAAGCACACTGCACTCTTTAGTGCTGTTCCAGAATGTTCTATCTCCCACTGTTGGAACAGGTCAGAGGCCAGTGTACTCAGCATGAAGAACAGTTTAAGTATGTGTTATCGTTTAAAGGGCCAGTCAGCCCCGCCTTAATAGTAAACACAAGAGGAACTCCATTGTCCATATTTAAGAATATCTCGAAATTCTATCATTAGCATCGGTGTTTGATTCTCTGCTGTTGCCTCCGGTCGACAAAAGTGGATCCCAGGTATGCAACAAGATCTGTGGAGTCAGAGATTGCCTCAACCATCTCTGCATGCAGACAGCATATGGTGGCAAAATAAATAAATCAAAAAATGTCCCGCCCGTCAGTGCTGGAGGGCCCCTGCCTTCTTGTCTCTTTCCATCCTGCAGCCCCATGCTTCATTGACTCAAAGATTGAGTATTAAAAAAATGTATTAGCTTATTCTCACAGAAGCCCCTTCTGGCATTAAGTTCTTGCTCTCTTTCCCAGGCAGGCCCGGACACAGACAGTTGAACAAAATTTGTTTGGAATTTGTGTCTCGGAGGAAAAAATAAGAGAGGGAGGTGAAATCAAGATAATTGTTTACCCTCCGTCTGTCATGACAGCCTCTGTTTCATGAACGTATTGGATTAGATTACCATGGATCTGAATCTGCCAATTTAGTCTGTGCTGTAGTTCAAATGTGGGACATTACATTGTTTACTAAATAGTGTCCTATCATGATAGGTCCTACTTGGTTTTTAACAGGTGTCCTTAAAACGGTATGCAGCTCGCTTAATAATTACATTTCTTTGGCACCACATCCTAACCAGCTGCCACACACCTGGTTAGAACTGTTGAGGAGTAAATGAAGATAGGATTCATTATTTTGCAGCCATTACATACCATAATAAGTATATACACTTTTTGACACACTTTGGCACATACAATTCATAAAATGTATGGATGGGTGACAAAATCATCCTTGAGCTTTTTACAGAACTAGTCTTTTCTTAGTCATTCAAGGGATGTAGTGGAACACAAGTACTTTTAGATTCACACAAGTGTCCTAACATCTGAACAACAGGTGTAGTTTGTTACATTATCTATGAATGTTTCTAACATCCACAACCAGAAAGCATCTTAATGTGATTCTATTATTTTGATGATTATATTTAACATTTTGTGACATGAAAAAGCCTTGTAGATTTAGCTATCTAATTTAATTACACATTTACACAATATAAGTTTGGCTTAAATGTCTAAATAAAGACATTTTTGCAATCGATGAGGCTTTACCCTAGGAAACAAAATCACAGATGAGATATTTTGAATAGCCTGTAGTTGTTATCTTTAGCATTTCTATTTTTTGTAATTTAAAAAAAAATGAATATTGTGCACCCGCCATTGCAGCGTATAAATTATACTCTTGGAGCAAAAGATGCTTCGCACAACACATGACATAATTAAACCAATAATTTGGAAAACAGCGGGGAGCACTGATTGGTCGATCAATCAGAGTAACAAATCAACAAATCCTTTATTCTTATTTTAAGCAATCAGAAATCTGAGGGGGCCGTACATGTAAATGATGGGGCTTAGGTCCCCTCAGGCCCTGTCGTGGCTACACTGCTGGTTCTGGGCACTTTTGACTACAATTGTACTATAGTAGTCAATGGTGGCGAAGAACTGTTTGGTTCTTTGGTATACACAGAAATGTATACAGATTAGGAACATCTTGAGGGTAAGTAAAAGATGGCAGAAATTTTATTTTTGTGTGAACTGTTCCTTTGAGTATCTTGCATCTCATATATTTCTCATGTGAAAAAGAGATGGAAAAGACAACATCACAAGTTGAGCTCAGATTCGCCAAGTCTATTTTACACCTCTATTGAAAAGGACCATTTACATTGTAACAATAACTATAATGATAACTGTAACTATAACTATATTTGCGCCCACACCAGTGCACAATAACAATAACATTATATTTATTTTAAGCCTGCGTGCTGCAGTGTTCTCAGTCACTAAAATGAATGTAGATGACCAATGCTTTAGTTTTCATTCCCGCACATCGTTTCTCCAAAAAGGCTATGACAGCAAAGGCTGGATGCTCATAAGCGTTACATTGATATAAAATCCTGCCGTAAACACACCGCTTTCCGACCACTACAGTTCTTTAATATCGCTAATAGTCAAACATTATCTGCCAAAATCTGTCTGAAAGTATGTTTTATTGTTCATCAGCTGGTAAATTCTTTTTCTGAAAGTGATCCCACCGATATCATTCTCTGTATCTTTATTGTTAAATTTTTGGTGTGAACCCCGCTATTCTCCTGAATTAAGAACGATTTTTAAAATGTATTTTTTTATAGTTATCGTTATAGTTATCATTATAATGTGAACGGCCGTTTACTCTTTGGGGGGGTTTCCCGGACAGGTCTTAAAGCGGTCATAACAAATCTCATGTTGATCTTGAGTATTTACTCATATCGCACCCTTCAAATATCCACCGAGTCTTTAGTTTGATCACATTTATAAAATGCAGATACAGCTGTACGATTATTTTCGGAAACATGCGACAGGTGTGGGGGTAGGATTTGCGTAACTAAAGCATGTGCACACACATTGCCTAGAAAACACAGACATCAGTTTCACTTACCGCGTGGGGTTCATATCCAGAATCTTTTTGCGCTGGGACAAAGTTTGACATCTGATCAGTTTCAAACGAACTCCAAATCCAGCGTTATATCCACCGTTTATATAACATTCATCACCCGAAAGCAGCTTAAATACAACACAGCTGAACTTCGCGAAAATAGTGCTCTCTCTCTCCTGCACACAAGTGAAAGTGACTTGTGCGCATGTTCCTTCTCCCACTCTCCATGGTTGATGCGTGGGCGTGCCGCATGATTTTTCCAATAAGGGACTAAGGAAAGTTGTTACGTAATAATCTTTTATGTTTGAAAAAAAACTTTCCGAAACCTGTACGAACACTGGGGGAGTGTATTGAGCACAGAAATATTACACAATATGTCTAACTCGTTTTTTGACAAGTTGACCATGTTCAGCATGAGAAGACAGCACGTTTAACATTGTAAGAAGTCAGAATGCATAACACACTGTTGCTCCACCCCTTTAAGCCTAGTCTCACACTAATTTAAATGTAAGGGTTGTCTTGATCGAAACAACTTGCACTGGCATATCTTAAAATATATCCGTGCAATTATTTTGTCTCAAGATGTTTTTTTTAAATATCTTTAATTTAAATATCCTAATTTAACTAAGACCTTGTCCTAGTTTATGCTAATCCATGTCCGCTCCTTAATGTATTAGAGCAATCATCTCATTTGTTTCTATTTTTCGAGGAACATTTTCTTCTGTGCATCTGCCTGCATACAACGTAAATATCCTTAGTGATCTGACAATAACATCGGTTATTGCAGTACACAGGTTGTTCATGGCGTCCTGAACAGAAACCAGATACTGATAATGCACAACAATAACGGCAACTCATACCAGCAGTGAACAGAGAGCTTTATGTTGGGGTCATGAAGTTTGTATTTTTTATCTGTATCCATAGAATCTGAGGATCTGCTTGTATGTCACAGAGGAGGCTGTTTCTCCTCATGAGAGTACTTGTTTGGATTGTGCAACAAACAGCATTCTGTTTATTCAGATTGTTGTAATTCTGTGCACCAAAAAGCTATAGGTGTGCTGTCAGACATACCCAGAACACACGCCCACACACAGTCGAAGGAACACAACAACATGCACACACACAATTTCACAGCATGAAGAAGTCAGTGAGTGTATGAAGGGACAGCTGGGATTAATATCTCAGTATGTGTGTGTTTTTGCGTGTGTCGCTCTTGCAGAGCTCTGATTCAATTTCAATGGGTTTAATGAAACCCATTCACCGAATCATACGATATAGAATTGGCGCTGAGTTCGGGAGTGACTGCACGCTCGCCGCATCCAGCGTTTATGCAGGACAAAAGTCATTCTTTTCAGTTCTCTACAACCAGGTATTTGGTATCATAGGCGCTGCATTAAACAACATTTTCCCGGTTGCTGTGATATGTCAATGCGCCTGCCATATTGTGGAGATCCAGAACATGGGGGTTGGGGAGGTTTGGTTTCTCTGAATAAAAGGCGAATATGAATACTGTTTACATTTCTCAGCCGATTTCAATGGTTTATGATCTAATCTGATTTGGAAAATTTATGTCTTAAGCAATTGTTAAAACTTTGTGTTGATTTTCCTCATTTTTCATTTGTGGATTATTAACTTTCTTACATTCCTAGTGTCATATATTTAAGGCACATATAATTCAGCTGCCAGTGTGGCATTTGTTACAAACATGCTGTACAGTTTGCACAAAGTGTAAAGACACACCAAGAACGATACTGTAACTGTAAAATTTGTTGTTACTTTTGGAATATAGTGCACAACTATAACAATTTTAACACAGAGGAACGATATTGTTGGGATCACGTTCAAAGCGTTTTTTTTTCTTGCTAATAAAACATTGACAATCGATCATGATGCATTCTTATTTAAAGGCATCATTCTTTTAAAAGTGAAACTGCAATACACAACATTATCATCTTTTCATGTGGATGCTAATATAGTTATTGTTATATTTATCTATATACTCTATTTATTGTTCCCGGTGTGAATAGCCCTTCAACAAACAGAACCACTGTTAGAAGTAAATCTTCAAAGTACAGAAAGTGTAATTTAATTTAATATAAGTATTATACTTTTATACTTACTCTAATTTTGGTCATTATTTACAAAAAACGTAAAAGTTAAAAAACTCTACGTTTTCCGTCGCTGGGATGGTACTTTTAAAGGTTAATTTTTGCACATTTATGGGTATACGACACAAAACATGTTGTTGTGATGGAGAGGCCAGGCTCTCTCACCACACCTACACCACTCTCTCACTCGACAGAGTTCTAATCACCTGCCTCTCATTACCCCGCTCATCACTCTGACAACACTCTTCATCGTCTTTCGCTTGCGTATACAGACTCAAATGTGTGATACCATTGTTACCGACCTGGATAGTCCCTCACTGAAAGTCTTCAGCCGGATCGTCTTCCTCTTCCGTCTCCTTTGCCTTCTTCTGTCTTCATCAGAGTCTTCTTCTGGTCCCGTCATCCTCAACTCCAGTCACCATCTTCACTCCCGGATTCTGCCTTAAGTGAACAACGTTATAAATTACCACAAGGAAATCTGTCAGTTTATGATTATGCTCTGAAGTTTCACACCCTAGCTACCGAAGTCATCCTGGGTCGTCCATGGCTTATTCTGAATCAACCTGAAACCATGTGGATCTCCAGGGAAATCCTCAAGTGTGGTCGTCAGTGCCTATCCTCCTGTTTCCCGTCTCTCCGTAAGATCCACACTCAGAAACCTTTGTGTCTAAATGTACTCCACATCCGTCGAACGTCCTTCAGAAAAAGAGTGTTACAGCTCATTCCAAGAACTCTTCTGTCCAGCTTGGGCGACCCAGCTATCTCCACATAGACCATGGGACTGCACGATCGATGAGCCAGTGCCCCATGGAAAGATCTATCCTCTGTCGATCTCCAAACAGAAGGCCATGGAGGAGTACATCACCGAAGCCCTCAAGCAATGATACATCCATCCCTTTTGGTGCTCGGCCGCATCAAGCTTGTATTGACTATCGAGGACTCAACAAAATAACTTTTAAATTTCGCTATCCGCTTCCCCTTGTCCCAGCAGCACTACAACAGCTAAGAGGTGCGTGCATCTTCACCAAGTTGGACCTCTGCAGCGCTTACAATCTGGTGCGTATAAAGATGGACGATGAGTGGAAGATGGCTTTTGTGACCCCCACAGGCCATTTTGAATACCTTTTGATGCCATATAAACTGATTAATGCTCGTTCTGTGTTCCAAATCCTTGTATACATTGATAATATTCTGATCTACTTTTCTAATCCCCATGGTCATCAGCGCCACATTGCGGAGGTCTTAGAACACCTGCGAGAGCTGCACCTGTACCTCAAAGCTGAAAAATGCAGTTTTCATCAAGCCACCATTCAATTCCTCGGTTACAATATCTTCAAAGAAGGCATAACCATGGACGAGGAGAATGTGGCAGCCATACACAACTGGCCAATACTCGCAACTGGAGTTGTCATAATACCAATTGTTTTACTTCGATACAATACCCAAGAAAAGTATTTTACCATGCAAGAAGAACATAAAGGAAGTAATGAAATGATGAGACATAAATAACTTAAAATTAAGTGATTTTTTGTATAAACTCTTACAACTCCAGTGTGCCTTGTTATTTAAAAATAACATGTCACCACACAGACCTACATATGAGTTTCAGGTATCAATCTATGACACAGTCCTAAACGTGTAATTGTCTCAGTGTTTGCTGTCTGCTAAGGTGAAACGAGAATTTTTTTTTTAAATCTCTTTTTACAGCATTTATTCATTTGTAACCTAATAAAAATCTAGTTGTTTATTCATATTCGTTCATTGATAAATGTTAACAAATGCAACTGTAAATATTTTAAATGGATTTAAATATTTATTAAATCCGTTGAAATTAACTATTAAGATGAATAAATGCTGTAGAACTATTACCCATTATTAGTTTATGTTAGCTAACCAATGTTTAGAAATGGAACCTAGTTGTAAAGCGTTATCAAAGCATGTTGGCCTGTCACAAAAAAATCATAAAGTATAATTCAGGCTATTGTTATCATTCACATACGCTATCTGTTACTTTTAAAGTTCTTTTTAAACGGGTCGGGATTTCTGTTGGTGAAAGGCTTGGCCAAGCTGATCATGTAGGCAGTTTTGGTTTGCAGATTTTGCACGGACGGACTTCGTTCGTTCTTTCGTTCTTCAACGCTTCCTGGGTTTCGCCATCTTTTACAGATGCTTCCTAAAGAACTTCAGCTCCATAGTCCATAAACCTCCTCCACAAAAAACCAAAATCCCTGTCCTGGTCTCCCTTGGCCTCCAACGCCTTCGACCAGCTTGACCAAGAAGTTCTCCTCAGCACTGCTAATCAGGCATCCTGACCCATCGCTCCTGACACTTTATTGTCGAGGTAGACACCTACTCTTTCGGGGTAGGAGTGGTGCTCTCACAGCAGCCGGGAGATCCCCTGTTACTCCATCCATGCGCCTTCTACTCCCATAAACTCACCCCAGTGGAAAATAATTATGATATCCGCAACAGAGAACTGCTCATTTTCAATCTTGCACTGGAGGATTGGAGTCATTGGCTGGTGGGCGCACAACATCCCTTTCTTACTTACACGGATAACAAAAGCCTGCAATTCCTCAAGAAAGCCGAACACCTTTACCCTCGCCAAGTCCGCTGGGCCATGTACTTAATCCAGTTCCACTTCCAGATCTCATACTGCCCAGGTAGCAAGAATTCTCATGCTGATGCTCTCTCACGTATGTTTACTCCCCAGGAAGAGAACCCATCTGATCAACCAGTCCTCCCAGAATCTCTCTTCGTAGACCCCATCCATTGGAACTTCAGTGACGCCATTACCTCCACCAGTGCCCTCTTCATGAACCCCATCCATTGGACCTTCAGTGATGTTATTACCTCCACCAATACCCCCAATAACCGACTGCCAGGGTGCCCTCCGGATCGCATGTATGAACCATGCACGGAACGAACCAACATTATCAATTCAGTTCACTGGGTACTGGCTAACCAGGGGCCAATTGAACCCTATCGCTTCTCAAGGAGAGCTTCTGGTGGTCCGAAATTGCAGCGGACGTGAGGCGGTTTGTCAGTGGCCTGTAGAGCGGTGCCATCTCCAAGAGCTCCAGGCACCTCCCCGAAGGAAAGCTCCATCCTCTCCATCCTTTGGTAATACATGTAAATTTATCATGGTAGATATATTTTCTAAGTCATGCTGCCTAATCCCTCTCAAAGGTCTCCCCACAGCAATGGAATATGCAGAACTGCTGTTACAAAATGTATTCCGGTACTACTGCATCCCCAAGGACATTGTCTCTTACTGGGACCCCAGTTTATTTCACAGGTATGGCACGCATTTTTTACTCTTCTGGGTGTGACTGTGAGTTTGTTACCACCTGAAGGATACCACCTGAAAGTCGAATGGACAGATGGAAAGACAAATCCAGGTGATCAGGAGGTTCATTCAGATGTTCTGCCATGACCACCGGGAATCCTGGAGCCAGTTCCTCTGCTGGGCGGAGTACGCTCAAAACTCCCTTCGTCAGCCTGCCTCCGAGTTTACCCCCTTCCAGTGCGTACTCAGCTACCAGCCACCCCTGTTTCCCTTGTCAGGGGAACTGTCTGAGGTACGCGCCATCAACTACTGGTTCCGGGAAAGCGAGAGAGCCTGGGACGACGCTCACCATCATCCTCAGACGTCAGAAGATCTAGGCCGCTGCTAGACGGAAGGAGAGCCCGCAGTAACAACCTGGACAGGTGGTGTTGCTCTCCACGAAAGACATCCGGCTCAAATTACCATGCCGCAAGTTAAGTCCTAGATTCATTGTCCCCATAACCCAGCAAATCAATCCTGTTACTTACCTCCTCAAGCACCCTTCCTCCTGCTGCATTTAGCCATCTTTTCATGTTTAACTATTAAAACTCTACCACTCACCCCGTTCTCATCTTTCAACAGACCAAGTTAAAGTTGTACCTTAATGTGTACATGTTTCTACCCGAAGGACCCAATATGGACCTATTGTGTACCATTTAAATGTTAGGAGTACAAACTACTTTACTCTACCTTTAAAGGTACATAATAACTCTTTGTGGTACAATAATGTACCCCAAAATGTATAACATGTATTATTTGTATACCTGTTAAGGTACAAAAGTGAACATAGGGTACCACCCCAGGGACAGAAAAGCTGCAGTTAGTGTATAATTGCCTGCATTTTATTGTTTGTATCTGCTTTGTGAGATTTCATATGGCTCAACGCAGAAGTTCTCTGGTCGTGGGTGAGCTGTGTACCTCTCCACAGAAATAGCCCATGCAGCTGGGAGATATCTTAAGTGCCTTTATTATCAGAGTCCAGTATAACCCAGTCTGGTTGTCATCAGTTGGAGGCTTTTTCTTTGATGTCACTAGTGTTTGTGTGTGTGCCTTCACAGACATCCGAGAGACAGCGTTTGTGTACGCCATCACTGCAGCGGGCGTGACGCATGCTGTTACCCAGGCCTGCAGCATGGGGGAGCTGCTGCAGTGCGGCTGCGAGGCCACGCGGACCAGAGGGCCACCACCCCGTTTAGGCAGTATCGGCCCGACGGAAGGGGTGAAGTGGGAGTGGGGGGGCTGCGGGGATGACGTGGAGTTTGGCTACGAGAAATCCAAGCAGTTCATGGACACCAGGCGAAGGAAGGGCAAGAGCGACATTCGCACACTGATAGATCTTCACAATAATGAAGCTGGACGATTGGTATGGTATTTTGTGTTGTCTTCATGCATAAAGCTATGACGTTGCCTTGGAATTATAAGGTCTGACATTTTTGTCAAAAATTTATTATTCATGTAGTCTATTTTTATTCTCATTCCTATTCTTATTTTTTGACAATTTATTTTAGAAAACAAAAAGGGCTTATACAGTAGTCAAATGAAATGCAAAATCTTTGAAGCTCAATATCTTAAACCTGCTTAGAATGTTGATAGAACCTTATAATTCCAAGGCCCCAATGAGTATTCTACACGAATGACAAATTATGACCTATTTTATGATAAGAAAATCGAATCACCAAATACATCAAAACAAATATGTGTGATGTGTAGTATGATAACATTTAGTAAAAAGCATAGTTTGCAAATCATTTTAATTCTGAATGAAACAATATACACGATTTTATTTTACCTTTGAAAATGTATTGTATTACATAACAGAAAGCAGTTTGCTACAAATATCAATGTTCTAAACAGCTTTTTAGCTATAAGTTAACATGTAAACCAAGAAAAAAGCGCAAAGATTTTGATTAAAGCATATCTTTTTTCTATATATTAAATAACTCATTCAGAACAAGACATGCATCATTCAAATAATATGATCATGTTGGCTTGAAATGTCCATTTTGCCCTCATGTTCCAATGCAGGTCTGCAATGGATGATTGTTTTTTCATGTTCCTTATGAGATATCACGGTAGATGGATCTTTTTTGCATCAATGCATGGATGTTTCAAGCACATTCGTGTGCTGTTTTGCCTGTACAAACTTTCAGAGATAGTCAAGCTCAAATGAGCAGATGGTGCACTTCAAAAGACAGTGCATGGTTGAGCTTGGATATGTTATGAAATTATATTTGGCAGTGGCTGGAGAACACAGTAGACTAAGTTGAGACTGGTTTTCAAACATCATCACCACTCTCTGAATCTTACCTCATTCTCCTTATTGACTGACTAGACTCATAGTTAAAGCGGATGTAACATGCTATTTCATACATTCTGACTTATTTACACTGTCAAACACGCTGGCTTTGAAAAAACTAGTTGAACGTATGACGTAATATTTCTGTGCTCGATTCCCTCCGCCAGGGTTCGTACAGGTTTCAGATTTAACATGGCTTCCCGTTTCGTAACAATTGTTCTTAGTCACTTTATTGGACAATTCTCCCAGAAAAGCACGCCCATGCATCATCCAGCATGAGAAAGAGTAAGGCCATCAATGCCACTTCACTCGGCTGGTGGAAGTTTAACTGTGTTTGTTTTGCTCACTACATTCACTGATGAATGTTATATAAACGGTTGATATAACGCTGGATTTGGAGATTGTTTGAAACTGATAGATGTCCTAGCGCTAACAGATGCCAAAAGGAGTCAAACTAAGTCACGTTTGTGTTTTGTTGGCAATCGGCGTGTATTTGCATAATGTAAACAACACAAACTTAATCAACAGTTATGCAGGGATAATCCAATGATGTATTGTGTGCTCCTGCTGTAGTTCCGCCCCTCCTGCACGCTCCAGGAGCTCGTCTTTTTCCGGATATAATCGTACAGCTGTCTTTTATAAATTTGATCAAACTAAATACTCTTTGAAGATACACAGTTTGCAATACTACTCTATAGGTATAGGTAGATTAATATGAGATTTGCAGAAACTGAGTATGTTACCTCATCTATAAAATGTGTAAATTTTATCAACATTAAAATACTTACTCACAGTGAAAATCTATGAAGTGCTACACATGTTTTGAATCATATGCGACTTCTATTCTTTATATTCGTTTTTGTTTTATTGTATTGTTATTCTTTAGCCTTTAGATGGTTCCCCTCAAGAAATCACCAGAAGAAAGTTACAAATCCTCACATTATCTATTCCCACTGTGTCAATAGCTCTTCGAGGTCACTGCCTCATAGCCTCAGGTTTTGTAAGCATAGGGTCAGTAACAGGTAAATTGCCATTAAGGTTTGACAGATACTTGATTTTTCTCATGCAATGATTATGTAAATAAGCAAATCTTTTGAAATGCCCCTGCAGTGACTGGAATTAAAGAGGAAAAAATATTAAAGCTAGTGTTATTATCAGATGTAAATTCAAACAGGTATAGAACTGTACCAATCTCTGAATGTTTTCATGCTCATGTATTGGCTTTCGGGTAGCCGGAGGCTACAGAGAAGTGAGGGAGGGAAAAGGTGAGGGTAAATTCCTTTTAAATAGCTTCTCCTTTTATCTCACTCGACTATCTTTGTGTCTTGAACTGCAGGCGGTGAAGAATTATATGAGAACTGAGTGCAAGTGTCACGGGCTTTCTGGCTCTTGCACTCTACGGACCTGCTGGAAGAAAATGCCTCACTTCCGTGAGGTGGGTGACCGACTGCTCGAACGCTTCAACGGGGCCTCCAAAGTGATGGGTGGTAATGACGGTAAGACCCTCATCCCAGTGGGTCAAAACATCAAACCTCCGGACAAGCAGGATCTCATCTACTCGGCAGAGTCTCCGGACTTCTGCCTGCCCAACAGAAAGACTGGGTCCCTGGGCACACGGGGCCGAATGTGCAACAGCACGGCTCTGGACGTAAGCGGATGTGACCTCCTCTGTTGCGAGAGGGGTCACCGGGAAGAAATGGTGGTTCTGGAGGAAAACTGTCTCTGCCGTTTCCACTGGTGTTGTGTAGTGCAGTGTAAAAAGTGCTCGGTCAGGAAGGAACTGAGTTTGTGTCACTAACCCAAAGCCCTTGTTCCAGAGAAGTCCAAAAATCTTGTGGAAGTTGTGCTTGAACACTGAAACAAACAATATTCTTGGAAATCTAGGTTGACTCTATATTGACTCTAGATTATATCGCACATGCATACACACTTCGAACCCGGAGGCTTTAGAAAAGATTTTGCGAGCGTCTGAATATGTTGAACCACTTGGGGTTCTTCGACTGTAGAGACGAGACATTTCCAAAGTGAAGTAGGCTTTGTGTATCAGTTTTCTTTTAGATCAGCCTTATATATTTTCTCAGTTGATTGCTATAAGTGGTTATATCCACTTTTAGGGGGAACACACTCTTTGCATGAAGCCTCTTCTGTCTCGAAAATAAATAAGAGAAGCACAGTAACATGATTTCTACGTGTGCAATGGCAAATGTTGTGTTTTCTCCGTACTGTCTAAAAGGACAGAAACATTAAGCAAAGCATTTTTAGCGCTCTGAAATAATGGACGTCTTCTGGATAAAAAAAACGAAGACTCTTATTTATAAGCATTTTATGACTACTTTTAGCGAATTGACTAATGTCCTGTCGTTTGCTATCGAAAGCACTTTGAACGTGAGAACTTTAAACAGAAAGAGTAACACTTTTACTCTTCAACTCTGTAGTTTCAAAGGTACAGAAGCAAATGCAGGAGAAACAACATAAAGTAGCCTTTATGTATCTATGTTTGTCATATATTTAATCTAAAGGGCTTTGATGCACTTTTACTGATACCACTCTTGTTCCCTCTCGAGTAAAAAAAATGTTAGTGGTTTGTTTCAGTTTTGGTTGCTTGTTCTTAGATTAAAGAGTTCTTGCATATTGTATATGCTCTGAAATGCCTTTTATTATGCTAACAATGCTCAACACAACAGATCATTTACCATATTCATCACTGAGGTCTACAAGTGAATTTACATTGTTTTATCACATGGAATATTGCTGTGTTTCTGGAGGGTTAACATATACTGTGATATTGATTCTGTGGTATCTGTCATCAAAACCCTGCTTGTTTATAAAGAGGCCATTTCAGGACTTTTTATCATCTTGTTTAATATATTCAGTGTCACACAAATGCATTACAGTGTGTTTGCAGTCTGTATAGATAATAAAATCAGGAAACAGATATAAAGAATGCAGTTTCACTTTATGAGGGGCAGCCATGAGACTTTCATCAAGTGTTAATCTCAAACACCCCTTCCTTTGTGTGGAATGTATTGCATTTTTTGGAAAATACATTTGGATGGTATCATCTATCTTGTGAGTCACAGGCAACAGAGAAACACCATTCACATGCGTTTGTAAAAGGAGCGTAATAAAAAGAATGTACATGAGATTGAAAAGTAACGGCTTATCCAGTAAAGTGTTACTTAAAAAAACAGGGTTGTATTTATCTTTGGACTGTTTCAAACTTTATGTAAAGTGAAAATGTGAACTTCCCACCAAATCAACTGTTTATAAAGTCATCTTGCATTAATTCATATTTAAGTTAATTTAGATTTTAAAAAGTCAACAGACTGGAATTGAGAAGTCTTACTTACAGCTGCTCATTACTCAATAAAAAACACAAATGTATTGTTTCTGTTTCTAATTTTATATTACAAAATACCAGTATGCATCTGATAAAAAAACTAAACAGGTTTTAAATTGTCAAACGAATGATTTAATTGATAAACATGTTTTAAAAAAAGGGAGATTACACTTAGCAGGCTACTATTGTTGTGTACTTGATTCATCTTTACACATTTTGTTTTGATAAACACAGTTTGGCAACATTTCACTTTAAAATAATCTTTCAATAGTTTTGCTGTTTTCCTGAATGACAACTGAATGTAATTACTCGCACATGAAGTTTTGACTAGGATACATGATCCAATTTCAAGCTGAGATATTTATACAGACAGCCTAATGAAGATTATGTCAGACTTTTCTGTCATTGACTTTAAACAAATCATATGAATGTTATTGTAACTGCTTCGCTTCACATGAGGTCAAGGCTCAGTGCATCTCGATTTCTCGCTAGGGCAATTTCAGAGATTTCTTTTACACCTCACAGATTCAAGTGTATCGTTTTGCCACTCTGCTGAAAAAAATGTTGTTTTGAGTTATTTACGCAGTTGGAAAAGACTCCCTTTGTATTAGTATGAGTCCTGCAAGTCGGCACAAGTTCATATTTTCCAGGAATTTGGGCTGCATAGCCAACAGTGTTAAAGATAGAGGAGAAGATGGAGACAGGGAATGTGCCAGGAGCATTGAAAGTGTGTGTGAGAGAGAGAGAGAGAGAGAGAGAGAGAGAGAGAGAGAGAGAGAGAGAGAGAGATGCAATGATAGACAAATATACAACAGACAGTCAATAGATTTATAGAAGTGATGAAATGATGTTAAATAGATTATATGGTAATGATCTAAAACCATCAAAAGTGTTATATACAGTATGTTCAGTAGAGTTTAAACTTGATCTCACATTGTCTGGAGATGTATTCAGACTAAGTGTTTGAACTCAGAGTTGAAGACGACCACCACCAAATCACAAACATGATGTGATCATGACATATTTCCCTTGCAGGCCCACTATTGGTTGTTTTACTTAATGAATAAATAAATGTTTCCCTTATTTTGTGACTTCAAAAAGGGAAATTCATCCACAAATAAAAAAGTATGCCATCATCTACTTGCCAAGGTGTTTAATCTGATTGAATGATTTTCCTTCTTTATTCACATTAAAGGACATGCTGTGAACCCCTCTTCACCTACGCTTTATTTAAAAATAATAAAAGCATTAACATTTTTCCAAATTTGTCCACTTCTTCCAAAGAATGGCATGCTATTTATTTTTGGGTGAACTGTCCCGTCAAGCATCCTACTTTTTCCTTAAAGAATTACTTTAAAGACTTGAATAAAACATTTTTGATTCAACTTTCGCGCCCTCGTGTTCTGTGGTAATGTAAGATTTACATCAGTGCTTAAAGGTCATACAGTCAACTCTTGTCGTAAAAAGCCAGAAAGGATGCACAGAAAGGAAGTAGTTTATGTATGTGTGTATACAGGTGCATGTGTGTGGTAGATAGCCTGAGCGAATGTCACCAATAATGTAATGCACATCCCCCATGTTCTGACAACCGGTCTTAATCTAAATAGAGATGCTTACTTTGGGAAGACATACTCATAAAAGTCTACCTGTGAATAAAGACTCGGAGGCCTTGCATGAGATTTTATCTGGAGGTAATCATTCTAATTACAACTTAGGCTGTGTCAGACTGTTCTGCGAGTCTGTGTGGTGCATGATGGGATTGAAGAGTGATATATATGCGCCCTGCCACAGGGCAGGGAAGTTCAGGAGCTCAGAGGAGAGCCGACACAACCTCATCTCTCCTAACGGCTCTGCTCAGTAAATAACACAATTACCTGCACCATTTCTTTTTGTGGATAAACGGAGTTTAGTGCTCTCAGTGGGTTATTAACCTCCCAAGTCAGGAGTTTAATGCTGATAAAATCTCCACAGGAAAGTTGACTCACATACCATTTTTGTCTCTTTCTGGGCAGACTTTAGTAATCCCTGAAAAGTGAAGAAGTCCAAGCAACGTCAAATGCCTGGGTCAATAAACGATGTTGTTTGCGTGCTCTCTACACTGGAATTGCCAGATGGAAACCGAGCCTCTGTTCTCAGTTAGATCAGGATTGCCTTTTCAAAATGGGCCTGCAAAGTGTTTATGGATTTGTGGTTTGCAGGCATGAGGTCTCAAAGGAGGACACCAAGCCCTGAACGCACATACACGCTCATTCGAGCACACTTTCTGTTGCTCACGCTCATTCGAGCACACTTTCTGCTGCTTAACACAAGATGGAGCTGTTTGAACAGGGAGGTCTCATTTCACAGCTTCATGCTTCACAGGCAACTCTTTAGATACTGTTTTATTACTGAATAACAGGTTATTCCGTCTCTTTGTACTGATCAGTCTTTCAGTAGCTGCAAAAAACTAAAAAGAGTTAAAGTGTTACTTCAGCCAAAAGAATGTTCTTAACTGGCCCCCATTCACTTGCATTGGTTTTCAATAGAAGTAAATTGGTGCCAGTGCTGTTCAGTTACCAGCATTTTGAAAAATATCTTCTATTTTCAAGAGAGTCATGAAGGTTTGAAATGACAAGAGGGTGAGTAAATGATGAGTAAATCATTTTTCAATGAATTTGTAAATACTGTATTTCTAAGACAACTAACATTATAATATTAAACAATTAACATATGATTTTATACGGGGACAAAACCTGATACTGCAAGACAAGTTACAAAACATGACAAAAAGACCAGTAAATAAACCATGAAACTGGTCAACAATGATCCCTATTGCATGCTGAGAGGACTGGGGCACAAAACCATGTTATTAAAAATAATGCAACTCACCTGCAGAGTCAGATGTTTGAAAGTAAACAAATCACAGTGTAGCATAACGAAAATGTTGCATTGTGATGCATAATTTCTATGTAAACCAACAAAATAAAACACTGCTAAATATGTTGAAAGCCAAGTGCCAAAAAAGAAAACTAAAAAAGACAGATAGACTATAACGTATAATGTGAGAGAGTGTTTTCTATTCAGTGCAGACCAAAAGGATTCAGTTAGTTACGAGCAGAAAGCGACAGCACCTCTCAGAGTCATATGAGATTAGTACTGACGGTTAGCAGCTTGAGTCAAGTAGGGGAGAAACCCTGGCCGGGCCGGTGGTCTTTATGGGTAAAGATTTGTAGCACATTCCTGGAGAAAAGCTGGAAGAACTGATGCAGAGAAGGATGAAAGAGATCATGGATTATAATGGTGTCCCAGAATTCAATTTTTGTCTTGTAGAGGGAATGTACTAATGGAGGCCTGAATCTGGTATCCAGTCTTTAGTCTTTTAGCATCAGTTCTACTGTGCCAGACTGTGATTTCAGGGTACTTTGTAAAATGTCTTCATTACAGCAGACGAGAAGCTACAGTTTAATTCCTAAAACATTTTTATTGTGCTGAACTCTAGTTTGGTGGACCGCGTCTTTTGAGTTCTTTTGGATTGATTAATTGGATTTGAAATGTATTTGCGCAGAGCATCATGGGAGGTTTAATCACGAAATCTTGGTGCAAGGTCAGCACGGTTTCACTGTGTCCAGCTGTTTTTTAGCGAATGTCCTCGGAATAACTCTTCTTCTGTTATCTGCGCCATCTAAACAACTACAATTCACAGGTGAAACGTCTCCCACAGGTTTATACTCATTTACTCTATATCCCCCCTCTCGCCCTTTGTCTTGCATTGTCTGTTTTTTCCCTCTCTCCAGAAACCACCAGCATGCCGAAATCATTTTGGAATTGAGGTTTCATACTTCTCTGGATAAACGGTTTGCTCATGAATGAATAACAGAAGGAGGCATCTGTGCAGAAACAGGGATTTGTGCCCGAGCATAAGAGGAAATCCCCCATGACGACCCTCACCATAGATGGACGATACTTTGAGTTGAGTGTGTGCACATACTCTGTATACATTAGGTTTAAAAGTCTATAACCAGAAAATTAACTTAATGTTGGGATTATTTTGGAATGTGAAAACCAAAGAAACAATATCAAGATTCTGACTTCAGGCTCACAAATCAAACAAATTTCTAAACAAATTCTCTCTATAATCTAAAGAACCTTTTCCATTCAACACTAACAAATTGTGAAAAAAATATTGTATATTTTTCAGTCAACTTTTTACTAACATTATTTTTTTATAAAATCAATTGTAACAGAGGGAATGTAAAATATAGTTTCCTGTTTGTGATTATTATCAAGAAAGCCGGTTCAAATACACAAAACAATGGCGCACTGCCATCCACCCTGAGCATATTTCTGTCAAATGGCACAAAAGTTCTTATCTCTGTTACAGTAGTCTGCTCCACATTACTCTGATTACATGGCTGACATGTTTTTTGACAAATTAAATATAAATATGTCGTTTATCACAAATATGACATTATATTTACAAATTATTAAACCAAATTGCCTTTTGAACATCAAAAAGTTTACCAAAAGTAAACGACTTTTCCTCGCGGAAGTCTGTATTCGTGAAAAATTATTTAATAAAATATTCCATGTCAATTTTTTCTTCTCATGTGGCAAGTTACCGTGCAATAGTCAGAATAATGTACACGCAGCCGGCTGTTATCGTGAAATAAGCCCCTTCAGTGTGATACAAGACCTCACACGAACACTGTCGGGCTTATTTCTGCGATAACAGCCGGTTGCCTGTATATTGTCCCTTACATATCTTCTGTAACCCAAACATTTTCCAAGTACCATGTAAAACAAGCAAACGTGTGTAATTCTGCTCAAATAGCGACACCGAACAGTAAGCCGAGCGCTTAGGTAAACAAGCAAACGTTTGGCTATTTTTCAATAGATGTGACTTAGCCAACTGAGCAGGTGGTCAAGTACCTGATACCAGGAATGCCACTATAAAGCAAAACTGGTGACTCACGTGACACTGTGGTGTAGAAAACTCGTAGATAGAGCTTATTTGACTGCGTATTAGTTGTCAGCAATTAATCGCACATCACTATACATAAACGGGTTCTGTTGCAATCTGCCTGCATTTGACCTGCCTATGATGTGGTTTTCCACCTAATCAGGATTTCTGAATTAAAACCATGTATGATGTGAATATGGTCATTACGAGTTCATTACGATCAAACAAAACACACATTTTACATATGCAGGAAATATTTGTATAATCAGTAAACTATAAGCCATTAGCAAATGCACCTGCAGTGATAGTGATGTTTATTTTTAAGGAATCGCGTTCAGCTGTTAAAATGAATATTTAAGTTTCTTAATTAGCTACAGGTTTCCGTCAAAGGAAAGACTTCCTGTTGTGCGTTTCAAAGTGCGTTTGCATGTTATTAAGTCAAACAACTAGTGTACATTACAAATAACCACTAATGCCACATTGCTAGTGAACAATTTCACAAACAATGGAACTACAGACCGCATCGTTCCACGGCCTATAAAGATCTTTTGCGGCCAATTAAAGACATCTCTTAAAAAGCACAAAACCCTCTTTGTTAACAACAACCAAACTTCTCGAATTCTCCAAATGTTTTGACCCGACACAATGAACATTTAATTAACGATTTCCTTCTCCACAGACCAACAAGTAGATCAGAGGGCAACTGACCTTGGGAGCTGCTCACGCTGTGCTGTTTTGTAAATGCTTGATTTTTCTTGTGTCTTTAAGGGTTCACTTTTTGGGTCTTATGATCCAATAACTACTCCATTAGACCAATCATAAAGTCCTTTCCCATTATGTTTTAGTGGCTTAGTGACACAAAATATGCATTTCGGAGCACCTTGTTTCTTCTTGGAGTTTATGTGCAAAAACTCATTTCTCCACAGATGTGTCACTGCTTCACGACAGGGGGTTAACCTGTCCAACAGACTATTTCTTTTGTAGCAGTTCATTTATCATTTCATTTGTCATGGATCTCTTTCATTGTAATAGAACATTTTTACTAAAATGGATGGGTTCATCTCTAATGCTGTACTTCTTTTTGAAACATGCTCTCTAAAAACAAGCAAATAGTGAACAAAATTGTAGCGGTAATGCAGTAAACAAACAGATATATATTTTTTTATTTTATTAAATTTCTTCATGTGATCATTGCACACTGCAAATTGAGTGTTCTCCTTTTAAAATATTCCTTGTCTGAAAACATTCAGAATATAGAGCTTTAGTCCACATTCTTTTATTCTTTATTTGTGTGACATATAATATCTCTGTGTAGTCGCAGCCTACATCAAATCAACCATAAATATTTGCCCAGAAAGTTCTGAAACTAACAGACTGTGAATAATTCAAATGTCCCTGGTGGGGCCATTTGGACAAGGACAAGCTATTACCATGTACAACGCCATTTCGCCAAGGCAAAGTGCACACTACTCTCAGCACACCTCTCTATCGTGGGAAATCTGATTTAACATTATCTTTTGCCTTGGGGCTCCTCTGGTAATCGCAACAATAAATGAACAAAACTCTTTTGCTCATATGACTCATTACATCACAGGCAGAAATGGCTAAATGATTAATAAATGCAAAATTACTGTAATGATAAGTGCCTTTTTACATGATTATGTTCTCTCTCTTTCTCAGAACTTTAACTAATGATCAGAAGTGTGAATAAATGTTGCTAAATTACTTTAATGTTTCATAATTAAATAGATCATAGAGAAAGGGGTTCCCCGGTTAACACTAGGACCCAATTAAAATCAGCATGTGTTCTTCTTCACCACAGATTTATTGGCAAGGATCCACTCCAGATGGAAGCAGGACTTTGTTATTCGGAAGGTTGCGACATCTTACTGACTAACCATTTGAGTGGAAATATGTCCACAGTAATGTTTTTAACTTGTCATGGACTAGCAATATAAAAACTGTACAGAGTCGGGTGCCTAATTGAAGACAGAGATGATTATCATTTCATTTCAGATGATTATCAATTCGAGTCATAGGAGGCTGTTCGCCCTCACTTAAGGATGAAGTTTTAAACCGTACCGACTCCCTCCTGTGACTTCACTGTGACTAAAACCTCTCTGCCGCAGTGAAGTAACGTTCTGTGGTTTGCTTTATTGATACCACTATATACACACTCTTCATTTAAGTCCTACAATGAAGAATTACAAAGGAGCATATGGAATTTAAACCTTGCAAAATAAAGGCTTCAGCTTTAATGGGTTTTTGGCCCATTTTCCAGCGTGTAAGATGTGGTTGTATTTTGCATTTGTCACAAGTTTGCTGTAAAAGCAATTGCCTTTCAGGTAACATAAACACCAAAGAAGTATGTTAAAAGTATAAAATATAAAAAACAAAGAAATATTCAAATAAATAAAAATAAGCTTATATAGTTAACCATTTAGTCACATTTCTCCATAAATGTCTTAAAATATCTTGAAATTTGTTAATGTGAATTATTTCATGGTGTATTCTGATAACATTTTGAAGCATCTAAATAATCATACATTTTCAATCTTTCAAGCATGTTGTCATCAAACAATCTTTCAGTTAAAAAAAGACAACATTTTACTCATATTAACTGCATGAATGCACATCTTAATCTCCTTCACATTATCAGATTACTACCACCCCACTCTATCTATCCCTGATGTAAACTACTACAACAACCCCACGCATCTCAACGAGGCGAATTGTCCCAACTTCCCTCTTTATCGTTTCAATCTCGATGTCTCTAATGAAGCACTTGTCCTCTATGGCAGCCCGCGTTGTGCGTGTCCGTCTGTGTGCTGACGTAGAGGTGGGCTGGCAGAGAGTTAAGTGGAGTAGACTGAATGCCATCAAGATAAGGCAAACATCACAAGTGCTAAAGACAGTAGATAGCTCAGACTGCCTACCCATGTGTACCGTGCGTGTCTTCTGACAGATGAGATCTCAGCGGATCCTGACAGCGTCCGTGCAGACGTTCATTCATTCCACTCAAAACTGAAGGCACTATCACAAAAGTTGTAAAGCGATCTGAGAATCGTCGCACCTGACCGAAAGCGTCCGTTTCATGAATGAGGTATCACGAAAGAGCATCATTGTATTTGACATCAGATGCGGGGGATCTGAAGCGGATCGCGGCTGATCTTGTCGTTGACTTGCAGAAGTGTTGCAGTGATAGAGTCGTACAGAGTTACAGTATGGATTACTTTTTATTCCGACTCTTCTGTTCTGTGGCTTTGGCGTCTCTTATTGTTCAAAGGTAAGAATAAGTGTTTTCAAGAGTAAGTTTTCAAAATGTTGCATGACGTGTTGCATGTAAAGTAAGTGTCTGTGGCTTATCGCGTTTCTTTTCGTTTATATCGCAGTATTGCTTTTTTTGGATTGTACTATATCCTGTGTACATTTAAGTTTGTAGTTTTGTTTGTAGTTTACTATGCCCAAATGTAGTTTCACTTTACTGTAATACACTGTAAGGGAAAGGAGCTTTGCATCTGCAAATAAACAACTAATTTGTAATCATCTTAAACTGCATCTTTTTTAACAAAAATGTTGATGCGATGCTGTGTATGTGGTATTTATTTCCAGTACATTTGTGTCACAGAAATATGTTAAATCTGATGTAGCCTATAAATAATATTTGTAGATTAATTTTATTTATAAGTTAATTTAAATGTAAAAGCACATTTACAATACAACACACACAAAACAGTTTTATTAAGCCACAGACATATACATTGGTAGGGATACTTGATAAGGTTTGATTTTCTCTTCTAGGGCAGATTCAAATGAAATCCTAGGACTAAAGATCCCCTTTGACCCTATTTTGAACGCCAATACGGTGTGTCTGACTTTGCCCGGTCTCACCAAGAAACAGTTGGACGTGTGTATGAGACATCCAGATGTGACGGCCTCTGCAATACAGGGCATCCAGATTGCCATCCATGAGTGCCAGCATCAGTTCAGAGGACACCGCTGGAATTGCTCTAGCCTCGAGACCAGAAACAAGATCCCATATGAAAGTGTTGTCTTTAGCAGGGGTAAGCGACAAAATAAATCTTATCTATTGTATGCAGATGAACATACATGCTGTTTGGAGAGTTTTGGGCAATGTTTTGACTCCAGACTATTCATGTGGCCAAGACAGACGTAGACATTTTTATTTTAAAAGTTTTAATGTACTAAGGTAATTGCAGAGATTTGGTAAATTAGTTTGGGTTTCAGCGTATAGGGCAGAAACTGGCCCATATTGGGAAATTAATGCTTGAGGTTTGAACAGTGCAAACACACATACATGTTTGACAGCAGGGAAGCTTATCAGTCGCAGGCATATCATTTAAAAAGTGAATGTAAATATTCTGCAAGAGGGCTTCCCTGGCCAGCCAGTGCTTTTTACTCTGTGCCAGTTCAAGTGCTGTGAATTTGCTTTCAGCATTTTCCCAACCCTTAGTGGCAAAAGCATAAACCTGTTTAGTTAGTTTCTGTAACACAAAGTGACAGTTTCCTTCAATCTTTAATTCATTTTCCCACTTCCTGCACCATCAGCACAGCCGGGCGTGCCTCTAACTTTAAATTATTTGTTAGATTGATTTGTTCTGGGTTTTTCATTGGCTCGGAAGGAAATCTGAAACAGCATTTCCATGTCCGTGTCTTCTGCCTAAGTGCCGTTTGCCCCCCATAGAATCATGAGAGGATAGCACGAAAGAGCAGTACCGACTGACGTCGTGTGTGTATTTCTGCATTTAGGGTCTTCTCTGCTTAAGTGTGTGTCACTGTGGATGGCTGGGTTTATAAGTGTGACTTTCTGTCTGTTTTGAAATGATCGATTGAACATTGTTCAGCTATCTCGGAGCGTTTTTGTAAAAAGCAGGCAACTCTAGACACTGACTGGTCTGCACCCAATTTAAGTCTTAAAGGATCATTAGTCATTTGTAATAACTGAAGATGGACAAAACAGGACACAGGATGAGGTGAGGTGAGGCAGAGCTACATTCACAGGCCGAACAAGACAAGCCCCAATCTGTAGTAAACACTCTTTTAAAGTGGTAGACATGGGGTCATGGCCAGTTTAGAAACTTGTTCAAACTTGAAACTTTCTGTTTCGCTTGAAGTATAATTTACAATATCCAAAGGTCTTCGATGGTCACAAGTATGCAGTTAATGGTACAAGCTTTTTCAATATGGCAAAATCTGCTGTATTTTCAAAATTACCAGCCTGATATTCTTGCATTGAAAAAGAAAAAATTAATTACTGTAAAGTTTTTTTATGCTGAAATACTGCCCTTTGAATTTAGCAGGCACAAGCAGCTATAAACTGTTTAGCCCTTAGTGGGCTCTTTCATGTTTCCGAGCATGGCCTTCTTTAATTCCCATCTGTCCCTGAAAGTGATTCAGGGGAGTCTGCTTTTATGAGACCTTTTATTATTGTTTGAGGCCATTAGCTCTCAACAAGACTACAGCACATGCTGACACTTCTGGTGAGGAACCTTCATCATCCTGGAAAGAAAAAAGGACTTGTTAAATATTCTGATACCGCGACAATGCTCCTGCTACATGTGGCTCTCGTGTGTTCGAATCTATTTGCTGAGGGATTTCTTAAAGATCAAACGGCTGCTAACGGTAGCCAGGTTAATCGCAGCCACGTTTTGAGCTCAGACTAGAGGCGAGCATGTCTGTGCTTAACCAAGTTAGCCAGAACCCACCACACCTTCTCTTTTGTCCCT
The DNA here is from genome assembly GCF_947034865.1 of Barbatula barbatula. Lineage (NCBI taxonomy): Eukaryota > Metazoa > Chordata > Actinopteri > Cypriniformes > Nemacheilidae > Barbatula > Barbatula barbatula. The sequence goes on from NC_136772.1 coordinate 15,530,710, forward strand.
GCGTGTACATGCAATGAGTGGAAGCTTAAGTGTTCATCAAATTTGTTGTTGTTGCTTTAGTGGCTGTGAGGTCTGGTGGAAGAAAATGCTGGTACTTCTATCAAACCCACACAAGCATCAGGGCACTTGTGGTTTCTGATAGTGATCTTCTCCCCAAAGCACAGAAACAAAGGGCAAATGGGTGGTGGATGGTCCAGGTTTGAGAAAGGCTTGTCTGAATAATCCATATTGTCTCCTTGGCAGGTTTCAGAGAAAGCGCATTCGCCTACGCCATTGCGGCAGCTGGAGTCGTGCACGCTGTGTCCAACGCCTGCGCCATGGGCAAGCTGAAGGCCTGCAGCTGCGACGATAAACGTAGAGGAGACGAAGAGGCTTTTAGGGTGAAACTCAACCGTCTGCAACTGGAGGCCATCAACCGGGGAAAAGGCATGGTCCACGGAGTAATGGAGCACTTTCCGGCTGAGGTTCTCGGTCCCCAGGACTCCTGGGAATGGGGCGGTTGCAGTCCGAACGTGGAGTTTGGGGAACGCTTCTCCAAGGAGTTCCTGGACTCCCGTGAGACGTACAGAGACATTCACTCCAGGATGAGACTTCATAACAACAGAGTTGGCAGGCAGGTGAGAGACAGCGTTATGCTTGCTGTGTTAAATGCTAACTGTGTGTGATGTACAGTGGGTGGGTGACACTAAGCCGGAATGAATCAGCAGAGTGTTGGATTACGATTTCAGAGAGAGTAAAGAAGATCCACTTTCCCTTTTAAGGTGTGTTAAACACCAGTGTTCAAAGATGAGCGCTTCTTTGAGATGAGCGCTTCTTTTCTACTAAGATACTATAACCGTGTCACATGTACTAAAGGGAGACAATAGAAGTTGAGTTCAGCCTTTTGATGTACCCAGAAGCTATAGATGCTCTGAGTGTTGTCTAAGGGACGCTCGAGTTGCAGCTGTACTCTTTGTCCCCGATAGTGTTGCCAAGCTTAACATTTGGGTTTGTACGTTCCCTGTGTTATGTGCTCGTCGGTTTGGTGAACTTTTTGCCCGAGCAACCGCCTAAGAACTAACTTACGTGCCCGTTCCCCGTCTTCACTTAATTACGCGCTTTCATGAATCTTTCCCGTTCACCACCCCCCGAACCACCTACCAACAGCAAAACACTTAAATGAGCAATTACCCTAGTCGAGCAAAAGCAAACACATGATTCTCTAAAACATGTTATCTTTGGAGATGGGAATGTTTAAAAGGCATTTAAGCTTTAACGAAATATGCCTTCCCTGGAGTTTCCTTTGATCAGCGAGTCGCTGCTGCTGGCAATGTGTGATGTGAAGGATGGAGGTGTTGTGTGTTTGCCCGTATTTTACTAATTAGAAACTAAGAGGCAGACCAGTGGCACTGTAGAGCATGTTGGAAAATGCACTGGAAAATAATAGGATATTCCCTTAAGAACCATTAAATGCAATGAGGACCTACGGAACTTAAAGGAATAGTCCGACCAGAAATTAAAATTCTGTCACAATTTGCTCACCCTGTGTCATTCCAAACCTATATGACTTACTTTCTTTTAAAGAACACCAAAGAAGATATTTTAAAGAATGTTGATAACCAAAAATTGTACTCCATTGACTCCATTTGTGTTTTTTATCATCATGATAGTAAATCAATGATGACAGATGTTTTTGGGGGGTAAACTATACCATCAAGACATTGTATAAAAATGGTTTTAAGTACTGAAAAACTGTTTTGAAACAAAAATGCATTGCTGTTTTGACACTATATTCAAAGAGTAAAGTATGGACATATGAAATAGAAACATGGGAATTATCAATTGAATGAAAATGATAAATCAACACTATAGATTCTTTACCCTTTGCTTTAATAAAAGCTTAACGCATTCTGGACGTTCTCTCACCAAACTCCTACCTGTAATTCCCTGCCAGGAGTCTTATGGATGGGCTCTTAGTGGATGCTTTTCCGAGTTTTCACATGTATTTTAATGCTCTTTTTATAAAGAACTGTATAGCCTATACTGGCACAATTTTTATTTGTAGTTGTATTTACATACTTGCTTAATGTTTTAGATAAACCATTAAAAATGGTCTTTGGAATCATGATAAACATAAATACAGACAGATATGCATAAACTTTGCACTGTCAATTTAATTATTTCTCACAAACACTAATAAATGCTACAGTACTCTACGGTCTCTATGTTATAACAATAGTATTAGTTGGTTCCTCCTCTAATGTACTTTACATGGGTCCTCATATGTACTACGTATATTCTAGCTGTTACAGTTTTAGTATGTACTACCGTATACGTGGCATGTTTTTGATACCGCTGCTCCTCAGTCGATGACAGCTGATCAGGTGTGTCTAGACGTGGGTGGCAAGATATCCTGATGCATTAATCTGTTATCAGGATGGTACAGAGCTGAAGTGAAAATAACTACTATAATCTCATTTGGGCCATCACTGGCAGGTTCACACAAACAGACTGGCAAATTGTTCATTGTTTGCCGCTTCCTCTTCTTCAATTTGTCTCTGTATCGTTCCATCAGTTTATTTCTGGTTCTCTTGATTATTCAGACAAAACACACTCGGTCAGTGCCCAAAAAAGTAACAGATAATAACTGTGTTTTCTATCTGAAGTACTTAATGCAGTTCTCATGCACTACTTTGTTCTTGTTAACTCTTTAACGCTTTAAAATCCGGTTTGACACATTGTTCAAGGAGCTGTAAATGTGGTGTATATCTTAATTCTTTCTTGTTGATTACTTCTGTCACAATAAGTGCGTTTACATGCACAGTCTTACTCCGATTATGCGTAATAAGCTGATAACAAGTAAGGTCATGTAAACGCACTCATTTCTTTTATCGGGGAAAGCTCATAAACGGCGTAAGCAAAACCCTCTCTTTACTCCGATTTTGCGCTGCATGTAAACGCCTTTACAGGTTTTTGCACTGCATGTCTGACAGTGCAATAATAAAAGTCCCAAACGGAAGTAAAATTAAAATAACACATAAAATCCACTCTCGAATCATGCAGTTGATGTAGATACGACCAAAATGAAAAACCGTTGTTGTATATGCGATTTCTGCGGACATACGTAGAGATATAAAAATACAGCTTCAGACCGTTTTCCTACTGTATTTTTAATTACTAAGCAGACTATCGATGGTGACCTCACTTCACACAAAAACCTTGCAAGTCAAGACTTCCACATCAACGCGGGTTTCGGCGAAGCCGGTTTAGTACTATGCATATGAACAGGTTTCTTTTATAAGATGATTTTTGAGCTTGAGATTTTTACAAGCTTATTTTCGTGCATGTAAACGCACTCGATGTCAATTTTTTTATAATTAGCATTGTCACATGAGATTTTATTGGCAAAAGCCGCACATTCGTTGACACTTCAAAGGTTTCATGTTGTTATCAGTTTTTTAACAGATTCATTGCTATTTATTTTGGATGATGTAGAAAGGCTGGAACTTCAGGACTTCTGTGTGAGGAGCTAAGTAAGGATGTGTGGTGTTTGATCCGGCTGCCAGCAGGAGTGAGATGGTAGAGAGAGAGGAGTTGTTGTTAATGAATATTTCTGCTGCCAGTAAGCCTATTTGGCACCCAAACCGGGTTGTCAGGAAAAAAATGAAGACACTTTGTTGCTACCGAAATATGTTACTGTTGGCATATCTCCTGCAGTTAGTGTCAGAAAATTACAAATTCTTGAATTTAATAATATGGCCTGATAAAAGGTGTGTGACATTAGGTAAAACTATAAATAAATTGGTGTTTTTTATATTCTGCTTAGACAATTTCACTGGCAGTTTGGTCTCTTTGACTCTTTGACGGAGTAATGCTATGTGGTATAAAGCTTTTACTTGCAAGACCAAAGACATAAGGGGAGGGTTTCAGAATTAGCCCCAATACTCCCTTACCTCCCTTCCCGGGAATGGCAGTCGCATGTCGAGGAATGTAGTGACTTTACTGTGATATACATGTCGCCTCATGCCCACCCTCTGGTTCTCACGACGTTCTGTCTTGTTAAAAGCTCTAATTAGTGGCTGCTGGCTATTTGGAAACAGATGTTTAAAGCTAGCAAAAGATTTTAGACATCAAACAGAGCGGGAAGTCGAAAGACATTCGCCCTTCCTTCCCCAAATCCAACTTTTAAACAGTCTGTCGCTGGAGAGCAACACACAAGAAAAAAGGAAATTGCACGAAGAGAATCGTTTTAATTGTATTGTTTTAGTATTTGTCATCCACTGCTTCTGGGCACATCATGTGAACAGGCAGGACGTAAAAAACGGGAATGTTTTTATGCTCACTGTAGCTGCCAATTACATGGTAACATAGAGTTGGGTTGTAAATTATTTTTTCATGTTTTCATTGGAGCTCCTTCCACTCACTGAAGGCTGGCTTGGAAGCCGTGCAAGGTTTCTACTTTTAGAGCGACTGTAGGCAAGTGACAGGGCAAGTTAGAAACACTTTAGAAACACAGTTTGTACGAACAATGTTTTAACCACGATAAATTAGAAACAATTCGGTAACACTTTACAACAAGGTGCAATTAGTTAACATTTGTATATGAATTAGCTAACAATGAACAATTTAGTTTTTCCGCATTTAATCCTTGATAATGTAAGTTCATGTCAATGCAGTTATTCATGTTAGTTCGTAATGCATTGACTAATGTTAACATTGTCAACGTTTGATTTTAATAATGTATTAGTAAATGCTGAAATTAATATGGATTCATATTAATAAATGCTGTAGAAGTATTGTTCGTGCTAGCTAATGCATTTAATAACTGTTAACAATTCTTACTTGATTCTACAGCCTGACATTAGATATTATTTCAATGTACTTACACATCTTATATAAACATGCTTCAATAAAGAAACAGATCACAGACTGGTCACACATCCATCAGAAACGTGTGTGCTGGGACGTTGAGGTTTTGTGGGAACGCCTCTTCTGAAACATCAAGGAACAGCACAATACTCATTCAACAATCCATCAAGAGCTATTAGATGGGGGATCATGTTGTCAGACAGCCTGTCATCATGTTGTCCCAGACCTTATGTGGACCTTTCATGTTTTACCAGCATACTTCAGTCTTAGTAGTGCAACACACTGCACACGAAAGTAATTCACAAATGATCATCTTGCTTTGAGGACAAAACGTACATGTTCTCCTGTAATTTTTTATATTGTACTTGATAATGTTCCTTGCTTTCTAGCTATTCAAAAAAGTATAGAATTGTCTTTAAGGAACACCTTGATTACGAGGTTACTTTTTTAGTTGTATTACATTTTCATTTGTGAGTAAATCAAAATGTCATACAGCTATTTCTACAGAATTCAACTTTCCTGAACATAAACACAATTATAATACCAAAAACACTTCCAATAAATAAATAAGTGCAGTCATATAACTGTTAGTTACAGGGACCACGCATGTTTAAATGCTCCTCAAATAAAAAAAATGTCTACTATACAATTGCAGTAATGCATTTCCCTAAAATATATTTATAGAAATAAGCATTGAATATACGACTGCACTTATTTATTTATTGGAACTGTTTATGGTTTTATAATTGTGTTTAAGTTCAGGAAAGTTGTAAACGTATTATTGCAACTTATTATTACTGGTTATCTGTGAAACGCCTTTGACTTTCTTAAAGTGGCCGTGCAATGGAGTTTCATGGATTCTGACATGATTTACAATGTTAAGCATGTTGTCTTCTCAACTTGTCAAAAAACGAGTTTGACGTAGTATTTTTTTCGAACATGAAAATCCTTTTCGTAAGAATCTTTCATGGTCCCTGATTGGACAATTCTCCCGGAAAAGCATGCACACGCATCAACCAAGGAGAGTGGGAGAAGGAGCATGCGCACAAGTCACTTTCACTTGTGTACAGGAGAGAGAGAGCACTATGTTCGCGAAGTTCAGCTGTGTTTGTTTGTTCACTACATTTGGGTGATGAATGTTCTAAAGATATAACATGTTATGGTGGATGTCATGCTGGATTTCGAGATCATTTAAAACTGATAGATGGAGCGGCGGTCCCAGAGATAAAAGATGCCAGACATGAACTGCACGCCGTAAGTTAAACTGATGTGTTTTGTTGGCAATGTGTGCAAACATGCTTTAGTTCTGCCTCCTCCTCCCCCCCACACGCGTCACATGCTTTCAGAAATAATCGTACAGCTGTATCTGCCTTTTATAAATGTGATCAAACTAAAGACTCTACGGACATTTGAAGGGTATGATACTGTTCTGTAACTATTCAAGATTAACATGAGATATGCAGAAACTGTCTGAGTTATGGCCGCTTTAAATAAAAGTTTCTTTGACTGTTGTTTTACATTGTTGATTCAGTAGGAGCATCTCAACTGCCTGTGGTCCAAATGTGTTACCAGTGTGTTTTTTGCTTGATCTCAGTCTGGTGCCAGTTTACGGGCAAGCTTGTCTCACTTCTCTTCAATTATGGGGGCCCAGATGTGCCTCTCGAACTGCTCTCCACCAATAAGTTTACAGCACGCCCTCCAAAACATCCTGAAGAGAAAATGTGCAAATTTATAGGCCCTAATATGTTTTGCTTGCGACCCATTTATAGTGGCTTCTGCTCTGTTACTGTAAGTCTAGCAGCGGCACATGTTTCCATACACATTGTAAGCTGCAGGTCTACCTCTGTACATCTGTTGCTGCTAAAGATATAAGACTTTCTTTGAAAGATGTATTCTTTTCACGGTTGAAAAGGGCCTTCGGGTTTGGTCTTTCCTGAAGCATCCCATAATCGCATGGTACGACAGTCTACATGTATGTACTCCAGCCTTTATTTAATACTTCCATGCCTATAGAAACGTATGTTCTTATAAAGCCTATTGTTTCTCATCCTGAGAGATGACAGGCTAAAGATGTTAATCTGTACATGTCAGAAACAGGAATGAGCTCAGCTTCCGGCACATCATTCGTAGCTCCTCAGGCTAAACAGCTTGCCATCCCCTAATGCTCCACCTCTCCACAGATTATCCTATGGTCATTTAGACTTGTGTGCAGAAGCTTCCAAGTGCGTACTTCCTGTCTGATCCTCACACTTCCTCTGTCACCACACACCCACACCACTCCTGCCCTCAGGTGCTATTGAATCCAGAGGAAGGAGAACAATCAGACCTTGCAATCTTTCATCTCATCGTGTAGCTTCCTCGGCACGGGCCATACATGGCAAGAGCAGGCAGGTCTACTTCCTGTCTGTTGGAGGTGAGAGATTTAAACACCCATCAGGTCCCGGCACTCAAAGTGCAAAAATTTGACTAGCCTTATTTGTCTGAACCCGCATCGTATTGACCCTCGGGGAACTGATTTGGCTTCCTCTCGAAAAAAGCCTGCTGTCTTATACAATGAGTATATCCAGACCGGAAAGGTGTAAATGCAACACTAAGATTTAAGCCCAATATAATTGAAAGTGATCCAATTTACATTCTACTGTTCATGTTTTGAAAAAACAGTATAGATGCCATACTACGCGATTTGCCATTGTGGGCGTTAGGTTGCGATTGATCATTGTTATCTTTGGCCTCAGTGACTGTGCAATATCTGTTTCATATCTCTCTACTCTGAGTTCATTCATATTGCAAAGTGTTCCACCATTTGCATGAGCACCTATGGTGGGCAGGAGCTTGAAATAGAAACCCCCAGCATGCAAACCATAGCCTGAAGAATTGATGATCTTCAGGCACTGCAGACGTCTGGCTTTGACAACGACTGAAAGTGTCCTCCAGCTTGAGGCGAGCGGCAAATGTTGTCCGTTCTGTTTTCGCAGACTGCAGCCCTTGAGATTTTCAAAGTTTTGATTCATTTCAGAGGATGAAGAAAACATTTTCTGAATCCTCGGACCTGACACCTCTGTGCAAGAGGAGAAATCAGAAGAAAAACATGATTCAAGTCATGGCTGAGTGACACGAAATAGTGTGGTTGCCTTGTTTAGCGATGACTGCTCGTACAGTGAAACCTAATCCGTGGAGTTTTGACAGAAACTCAAAACTCGACTTATCTCTAAAGATGTTCAAATTGTGTTTTGTCCCCGCGGTAAGCTCTGGGAAGCCTAAAACAGTTCGAAATGTGGGAATGCTGAAGCTTAATGTTTGTGCTTGTGTTGTTGATATGGGTGGGTGCTGGGGCATCTGTCAGTAGTGAGGGTGGCCCTCTTCCTTTTGGTAATTGGATCTAAAAGTTTATAGCCGCGGTTGACAGACGAGCACATTGTTAAGAGAATGGGAGGTCTGAGCTTGTGAGCAGGGCATCCTCATCTTCAACCATTTTGAACATGACTCTACACAATCCTGTCAAAGATATGAAACGCACAAAATGCTTGATTAATGTAAAGGTCTTGTAATTTCAAAGGTAAAGGATCTATTGCTAGATATGAAATATATTATGCTTAACTATGTCTTCAGAGGTTTATAAAGACCTTACATAATGAAGCGTTATGCTTAAATAACCTTAGAATGAGCTATTTCTCTCTACATAAAGTGAGGGTCCCCTTACATGGAATTCGCCATCTTGTTTCTACAGTACCCCTAAATGGACAAACTGCTCTACAGAGCGTTTCTTAAATATGTTATCACCTTCATGAAAAAAAGGGAAAAGTTACGACATCTTTGTATAATTTTCTTCCATTCTTTGTCAGGATATAAAGCAAAAAATCTAACAGACCAACTATTCTCGAATTAAACATTGTTTAAAAAAACTTTCCAGTCATAAGTCTGTCTAATGCAAAGCCCCTACCCTTTTTCTATTTAAAATCCAACAGCTATTCACATACACACATACATGTACAGTATGTGTATATATTAATGATGCAGTTAACATTCAAAATAAGCATAGGTATATTAATAATACAGAAAATCACCACATACGACTACATATCGCTACTGTCCTTCTGAAACCTTGTATCTCCATATTACAGTCTGGGTTAAGAGAACTCTGAGATTTGTTTCTAACAACGTTATAGATGTTAGAAAGGTTTGGCTGAAACACATTACAAAGACACAAAGTACGTAGTACTGAATCATGGAGTTAAACAGTTTTTCACCCGTTCTCTGTTCAGGAGTTTTTGGGCGAGGCTAAAATGGGGGATCGATAATGCAATGGAGCGTCCTAGCATGCATGGCCATTCTTCTATCACTACAGCGATAGGCTCCTCACCACAAGCCTATTTTCTTCCGCAGGGCAACATTACAAATTTGGCTGGGTGGATGATAACAAACTTTTTTGTTTTGTGACAAACTCAGAACACATATTTGAATGTCACTTTAATCTGACTCTAACCAATAAAAAGTTATAAAAATCGCTGCTTCAATCAGCATATCAAAACAGATTAGCTAAATATGACTAAGTGTTATAATCCTACTATTTCAACACAGTTGAATTGCCCGATAGGACTAGAGTATTAAGTCCAATGCAATAGTACAGTTTTTTTTCCATTTCCTAATAAAACATTAAATGAACAGCAATGATATATCATGAGATATTTTCACATTATTCAAGATGATCATGTTATTCATTACTCATCCACTAATAACAAGCTTCCTTTATTTTTAGTCTTGGATTTGCTCAGCCCAGACTGGCAGCCATGGTCCAGATGTGTTGCGGTTTGAAGATATTTACCATTTCCTCATCTGTTTTGCTCCTGTACAGGTTGTGGTGGACCACATGAGGAGGAAATGCAAATGCCACGGAACGTCTGGAAGCTGTCAGCTCAAGACCTGCTGGCAGGTGACTCCAGAATTCAGAATGGTGGGCACACTGCTGAAGGAACGCTTCAACATCGCCACACTAATAAAAGCCCACAACAGAAACACAGGTCAGGTGGAGCACGCCCACGGCCACCCCACCCACCGACGGAGGGCACACGCGCACGATCTGGTCTACTTTGAGAAGTCCCCTGACTTCTGCGAGAGGGACCTGGGGTCAGACTCTGCTGGGACGCAGGGTCGGATCTGTAACAAGACCAGCCAAGGCATGGACAACTGTGAGAGCCTGTGCTGTGGGCGGGGCCACAACATTTTACAGCAGACTCGTAGCGAACGGTGCAATTGCAAGTTCCACTGGTGCTGTTATGTGGTGTGCGAGGAGTGCAGGATAACAGAGTGGGTGAGCGTCTGCAAATGAAAATGTGCTTTTTTATATTAAATGTATCGACACACATTAAAAACAGGGAGACTGATAAACCCTTCCCTCATGCAATGGACTGCCGTTTCCAAGATTAGAATGGAAAGCACAAATGTGGACCAAGATTAATTCCGTGCTAACTTGTGCACGTGTTCCAACACCATGTGGGTCCGAGCACACGATTTCAGACTGATTTTGGACTTGCACTGCAAGTATTTTTAATTTAAATAAATTAAGAATAAATGAATATATTGTGGAGTATATTGCCAACAGAGACGCAACGTTTTTGCTTTATTTTGGTTTTCAAAGAAACGATGGCTCGTAGTATTTGACGGCACAAGAGTAGCTGCGTGGGATTCCGGTACTTAAAGAAGAGAAATATGTACATCCATGATGTTTCATATACAGTATGTTTGCACAGAGCCATTTGTCAAAAGAGTTTCCCAGATAAACTCTTGTGTTTGAAAATGGTATCATATACCAGTTTAATTCAAAAGGTCTGTTTAATGAATGAAAGTGTAGACTGGATTTCAAAGGCTTCTAAACAGAGCACATTCAGATGAATGGATTTCAATCATGTGCAAGATCAATGTCTGGGGACCAGCTGAAAACCTAAGAACATCATGTTACATTAGTATGGACTTTTATTATGGACAAAGGCATGAAAAACATTATAAAACAGATCAGAGGAATCAGAAAACTTCATGGAAGAAGTTGGATTAAACCTACGGCTACTTGTGTGTATGATGTTTTCTGCAAACTGTTGGCTTTCTCTCCGATCACTGAAACAGAAACATTTTTCATTTCAATTTAGACAAGCATATTATCACATCCTGATCACCATGTTTATGTGGTAGTTATAGGTCGACTGATAACAACAAACATCATCAAAAAATGTAATTTATTCTCTTCCTTTATATTCAACGTACAGTGGAAGAGATACAGCTGGTTGTTCAGATGTGACCATTCAAAATGAATGCATCCATTTTAAGTTGTTTTAACACCTTTACAGGTGGCACACAGCCTTACGTAACTGAGCATTGTAACATCAGTAGTACAGTAAGTAGTATTTTAATTAAAGGAAAAAACTGTCCATGGCCAGTGTAATAAATGTAAAACATACAGTATGTTCCATGTTGTCTGTTTCTCTAAGGATACTTTTCACAATTTTAGACATAAAGGTAAATACAATCAATTTAGTAAAAACTTTTGCTTGTCTAAACCATCTTCTGTAGTGTCATTCTAAAAGGGAACACCAACCAATTTATTCATCCACCAATTTTTATGTTTGTCCCATAATGAATTTTTATGTGTTTGTGTTTTTTATCTGCTAGGTTTGTTTGGCTATGTTATTGCTGTCTTCTTGTTTTATTTATTTATTTGTGTGATTTTCTAATGACATAAAATATATGACATCATCAAAAATTCATATGTAAAACAATATTCAGTCAATGAAATTTTAAGCTGTCAGGTAATTTGTTTTCCAGACGTCCTTTTGTGTTGTGCTTAACATAGTAAAGTTTCATTTGATTGTTTGCACATTTAGACCAATTATATCCTGGAGAAATGACTGACATGAAATACTGTGTGGGTGAATGCGATAAAAAAGCATAATGTTTTTACTTTAGATGGTATAATTTTTTAAGTTTGAATATAAGTTATTTTATTTTGTGGATAACTTAATATTTGTAAAACAATAAAGAACTTGATTATAAACAGTTGAAGGGTGATGTTTCTGTATCAGAATCGCATTTTGATCACTTGGAGGAAAAATATTTGGTCATGCATCACATCATTTCATAGATGTTTCATCGGACGCATGTGCTTGGCGTGAAGTTAACTTCCGGTCTGCATTAATTTATTTTATATTTAATTAATATTAATAAATTAATATTTATATTTCATTATTATTCTAAAGTATTTTTTTACAAAATAAATTTTTTATCAAACGAATAATCTAATGGATAGAACAATGTTTTTTATACATTTAGTTTCATCGAAATGTGCATATTTGCCAATACAGCAAGCTGGAATTAGACAAAAGGTTTAGGCAAAACAATATTAACATAAACTAAAAAAAAGCCTATATTCATGTATGTATGAAATATTTAAGTGGCATTCATTAATAATGATATTTAATTTCTTAGGTGAGAAATATTCTGACATGCACACAAAGACAGCTTAGAAAGTATCAGTTTCTTAAGCAAAAGCAATCAACTTTTCACTAAGATCTCTGAGGAATGAAAACATGTACTGTATGTTGTTGCAGCAGCCTGTAGAGTGGTTCCCTCAGGGAATCAGTGAGTTGACAGCCTGTAATTTATACAGTAGCCAAGTTGATCACCTCCCCCATTATATAAACATGTTGCATCAAAAATGTAATTATTAACCATGTTACTTTTTATTGTCAATCAAAAAGAAAATAACAAAGCCCAGTTCTTTCAGACACAAGCACCGCACAAATGAAAAGTCCACAGTATCTAATATGGTGTACTAACATGACACATGACAAACATGAGACATGAATGGCCAATATGACAGTGTGCAGAATATAATTTTTTTTTATGTATTTGCGATCAGTTCTATACTGCTCATTAATTCTGATGTCACGTCAGCTCTTCATCCATCATGTTGGACAGAACAATGTTTCTCAAGGTTCACAAACCGCTTTATCAATAATAAACCAGAAATGTGCTCCTTTTAATTCATATTAAACCCGATATTCTTTTTTTGCATTACTGTTACTGCTATTATTAGTATCATTAATACTTTTAACATCTTACTACATTAACCTAAAACTATTTATACTGTTGGGGGCTGAACAATTTGACAAGCACAGAAACTAATTTATAAGTGCAGGCTTATTAATATTGATTTGATGACGCTCAAAAATGCACTGTTGTGGAGATGTTCAGGTAAAGAGCACTACTGCAGAAATGGTCAAAACAAACACATATTTTCTTTAAGCTAAACATAATGTGTTAAACAGAACCTGCATACTGTATGTATACCATACAGAATCACTTATATTCAGTAAAGATGGAAGGCATATGTAAACAACATTTCTCACCATTGGGCTGAAAACTTGTATCTCCATGTTTTGTCATGTTTATTTTGTATTCATTACTATTGATAACGCTACATGTTTTTCTGTGGGTGTAAAAACATCTTGGAAACTTTTAAAAGACAGTGTTTTGATTATTTCCTTAAAAGTGTTTTTGAACTTAGGACATTTTGGACAAAGTTTTCTGCCCAACAGCGATGATATGTATATGACACATACTGTGCACATATGTTTACCTTGTTATTTTCTTTCTTTTATAATCATCAAAGAAAATATAAAAAGAAACTATTGAATCAAACTGGTCATTATTTGTTACAGGAAATATTTAGATTCCACCAAAATGAAGATGTGTCTTCCAAGAAACGTTATTTGCATATATTCCTGTATATTAACCCGCAATATGATGAGTGTACCCTGTGCAGGACCCATCCCACACTCTTCTAAAATGAACACATGGAGCAAAAAGCTATCCAAAAGTTGCAGAAAGCAGCCGATGGAAAACAAGCACCTCCGCGCCAATGCCTGATGTGAAATACATGTTCTGCGTTTTTCCCAAAGGGCGGATCACGTCAAGTTGATGTGAGGGGCCAGTCTCTACAAGTACAGAGCAGAACAGACGGAGACACAGTACACGCCACACCAAGCTCAGAATGACAAAGTTTTTATTGCAGCCTGCGATAACTCATTATTATTTACTCAGCTGCATCAAAAGCATGACATGAGAGAAGCAGAGACCATGACGTGTGTATTGAGGCCTGTACATGATTCGGCCATGGTTCCTTGACCGTGCTAAAGAAATTACCATTCTGTGAGACTTTGGTGTCAAAAGCTCATTTAATTACCTGTTTGCAAACACAAATGAACTTTGACCTCCTTTATATGTTCAGAGACCACACGTGAATGTTTAAGTGGATGTCGGATTGAATGTAGGTGAGGAATTTAGCTTGAAAAGAAGCGTTCATGCAGATGAATATTGCTGGGTGGTGGTCTACTTGCGGCTGTACGTCAATTATGCTGTTTTGATTTTCAAAACCAATATTTCATTCCTAAACAGATTAGAGATACATGGGCACACTGGCCATTTCAAAGCCACGGAAATAACTTCAGTTTCCAGTGAAATGCTTTGACATTGCTGTCAACATTATTATTGCTTTCATCATTGACATTAAATCCGATTGCAGGAAGTCCACAACATTCCTTTCTTATCAGTGTTATCAATCAAAGGATCTAGTTTTTTGTTGTAATAATGTTTGGTACCACCCTTTGTTTGATTGTCCTCAAATGCAAACACTTAAATCATGTTCTTCTGTGATGTGTGTCACTTTATTAATATTCAAATTTGAGAGGCAGGATTGAGCTTGTTTGAGATTTTTTCATTGTTGTATAGCACACCTTTCTCTTTTTGGTCTTAAATCGGCTGTAAGCTTTTTGTGTTATATTTCGAAATATATCTATGTATTCTGAAACCTTGGATGTCCGAATTTGCTGTTTTTCAGGAAATAGAAAAAACACAGTACTTTTTAAATGATTCAATACTGTGTTGTCAAAGTTGTTGACAAGCACTTTTAAGTAAATTTAACTGGTTAGATATTGACAATGGGTGACTAATTATAATGATTTGGTAAAAAATTTTATTCACGAAATACAGAGAAACAAGGTTTCAGAAACAGTATACACTACATTATATATTCTTTGTGTATTAAAGATTATTTGTCATTAGTTTGTCTTTTAATTGCTCCATCTCCACAAATATACTTTTACTAATGCCAGTAAAGATTCCAAATCTCTCTGATGGTTCCCACAAATGTTCTCAAAATCTGTGGAACACAAACCACAAACAAAAGCACAAAAAGCTCAGTTAGAGGGAAGGTCTTTTGATTTGTAACTGTATGCTTCACAAGGATTGGAGCATGATGCACGTGGAGAAATGAGGAAGACGAAAATAGGGAATTCTACAAAATCAATCATTTACAGTAGATAAATGTGATAACAACATAAAGCAATGGCAAGTAGGAAGAACAGACTTAAGATAATATACAGTAAACTGATAAGAGTTCCCTATCTCTATTCATACTCTTGGTACGTCTTTAGTTTATTGACATGTACTTATTTAGCTTTCAAGAAATAGACTCATTTAAACAGGGCATATCATGGAAATAAATAAGTTCACCTCAACCATCACAGCCCAAAGCCACTTATCCACCAGTCACTAGTATGACTTCAAATTAGGTTTATTTGGTGCAATTGAAAATATGTTTATCATAGAATAAGTACATTTAAGTCTATGTCTTTTGAATTGTGTTTAATAAATCAGTTTAAGGGTCAGACATATATTTTTTAAATGATGTAAAACTAGGGTTTGGGTTAAATCAACAGGTTATGGTGCAAAACACTGACTACAAGATGAAGAGCATAAATGAACTTGAAATGAAAGTGAAATGAAATTTGAAACTTGAATGAAAGAGCGAAAAATGCAACAATAATGATAATAATTGTAATAGTCATAATGCAAAAAACCTGGCAGTGTATAGGTGGTCATGGAACACAGCAATGAAAAGCACCTGATCCAGTTAAAAGCGATTAGAAGAGTTCAGGTTTGGGCGATGAGCTCTGAGATAAGCCAAAGTCAGCACTTATCAAGCTTTAATAGCATGATCAGAAGAGAACTCACACATGCCACATCTTAATCGTCTTAAGCCCTTACTTATAGTCAGGAGTCATGCTTTGTTCCAAGTATACTGTAACCTTCTATGAAATTACCTTTAGGAGTTCGGAAGCATCTACATAAACCATGTTTCTCCAATCTGACAACACCTGTTATTTCTTTCAGTTTTTTTCCAGATCATGTCTAGAAAAAGATTTATTACAGATCATGAAAACAAAGCAATGGTAGCTCCTGTAGCTCAGTGCTAAGAGCATTGCGTTAGCAACTCAAGGTTGTGGGTTCGATCCCAGGGGATTGCACATACCTATGTATAAATGTATAGGATAATGCTATGTAAGTCGCTTTGGATAAAAGCAGCGCCGTCGCTCCCACCACGCGAATCACGCACTGTGCGTAGGGCACCAAGTGCTGAGGGGGCACCAAAAATAGCCTGATGAAAAAAAAATTGAATCTAATATTATTTCATTAGGCTATAGAAAAATAATTAGGCAGGCATATTTTAGCCATGTATATGTAAAAAAAAACGTCCGAACAAACCCATATCACCCCATCCACACCACCACCCGCCCATGTACGGTCCGCGCGGCAGTGCCGGTTGATCGCGCGTGCGCCTGACGCAGTTTGACAGACGTTAGCCTAGGCAACTTATTTGGAAATGGCCCCGAAAAGACAGCAGGAGTCCGGGTCAGAGAAAAAAAAGAAGAAGAAACTGCGAGATGATGCCCGTGCATCACTTGCAGGTAAGTAAATGTTTAATCAAATTCAATTCGGGAAATGTGCATGATGTGCTGCTACTGATCGTAATGCACGTCGAACTTGTGTAACGGAGGCCAGCTAGTGAAGAGCTATGCAGTGTGTAAACCTCAATACCAAACCAACATAGATTCTTTAGCCTCTTCGTTAGAGCGCTCGTCTCCCATTCGGACCGACGTCGGTTCAAAGCCAGGGGCGAGTAACTTTAATTTCGGTGCAGCTTGCAATCTGAATTGAGATTTTACTGTTAAACATTGATAGTTTTTTGTTTTGCTATTCTGTTTACTGAAGAAAAGTTTGCACCTTTAAGAGGGGGGGCATCATAATGGAATTATGCTTAGGGCACCAAAATGGCTAGCAGCGGCCCTGGATAAAAGCGTCTGCTAAATGTAAATGAAATGAATGATTCAGCTCACATCGGCAATGAACGTTCATATTCAGCTCACAGAATATGTTTCTTTAAAAAACGACAACCAACTAAAGCCCCAATAATTGAATACATACGTCTGTATGTGCCACATGCATCTCTTCCCCAGAGGCTTCATACCTCATTCTGTCAGCTTCCTTACAAATACTTGATCTGTACTAACATCACAGTTTGATCTTTATGATTTTTTCAATAGGCCACATCAGGCAGCAAGAGAGATAATTTTCGCACAGTATTTATAAAATATTGAGCACAGGCCAGCAAGTACATGCTTTTAACACCATCTGCAACATGTTTGGTGTGACCTTAGGCGACACTGCCAGTGAATTCACTTCTATTTTCAAAAAGGGAAGATGCGAAGTGATGCTTTCCCAGGCGAATGCTCCACTTTACTCTAGATTAGGCTCTGTGACAGCCACATTGCAAGTGCAGAGATGAAGAATGACACTGGAAGCACTTCTTTGAAATATTGATCAGTGGGGTTAAATATTTCCTCGTTGCTTGTGCTATAAATGGACCTCATCCGGCATGCCATGGTGTAGTTTCGGTCCCATGCATAAAATCTTTAGCTCACAGTCTGCCCACTCCTGTTCCTCGGTTCCCTCGCCTGTCCTTACAGCAAATCTGGTCTTTATTTAAGTGCCCCACTCTGTATTGAGTTTTATTAAATACTGCATGAGCTTTGTTTCAGATGGGCTTCTTAAGTCACTTGTTGCATGTCTTGGAGAACATCGTGTTCCTTAGGCTCGCAGTGGGGGAGCTGCGATCTGACAGAAACCTGAAACTGTTTTATCTCCAGGTCTTGAAACTTTGAATGTGTGGCCTGTCATATTGAGATGTTAAAATGTTAGCTGGGGGTTTTAGCAACAGTGCAAGAAATCACTTATTGGAGGCAAAACCAATATAGTAACTTCCTTCTCTGTTACTATATTATAATAAAATCCCTTTTTTTAATCAAATATTTATCACACCCACACAACAGGATATCAACGAACATGTGCCATGAAGCTAAATTGCTCAATAAATGGACAGAATCAAAACCAGTCTATATTCTAAGAGAAAGGAACACTTTTGAATTTGAGATTTATCCAGTTGTGTTTTATATAATGTAGCAGGTTGCCAGATTTCTAATTTATTCATTTTAGAGTGTTCCAAGTGCATTTTTACACCAGTACATCATCTACCCCCATTATTTGCAGGTCAATGACTCAAATCTCAGAGATGAGTTTTGACTTTCAGGCTTGATGGATGCATTTACTATGATGAAGACAAGGTCAGCATAATTTTTTGAAACCAGGCTTAACTTTTTTCAACCCCTTTTGGGCAAAAAAGGTCATTCCAATGCGCAAGGTAAAGAGGTTTATGTTTGTACCTTTAGAGGAGCCATGTGTAGATGCTTGAGCAATTTCACCCATGATTGCTCTTAAATGCCAAAAATACCAAAAATACCAAAAATACCTAATGTTGTGCCAAAACCAGACCTTTTTCACAGTCTAGCTGCATGTTTTCATACATCTATCTGTAGTTTTGCAGACCTTATCATGCTGACAGCTGGAAAAATGGGGCCTCCCACCATCTCACCGCATTCTGACATATTTAAATACAGTCTTTCAAAATGTTTATGCATGTTCATCCTAAAAAAATCAAGAGCTCTTGCCTGTGCCCCTTGATTTACCTCTAAGCTCCGACCCTTTCCCGGTGACCCTGAGATCTAGAGCTTTGATCAAAGTTATCTACACTAAATGAGCTAAATTGCTGCATCATCAACTACCTTCAAAACTTCTAAAGAGTATAATTAGCAATTCCAACATTAATAACATAAAAAGTAAAGGCAACCCTACCCTTTAATCTTACACGCCACAATTGCCCTCTCCCCTTGTCTGTTTTTTTAGCGACTGACCCAAACAAGTCACAAGTCATGTTTTAGTGCAGGCCTATTAGACCAGGACTGCGTTTCCCGAAACCTTCTTAGCTAAGTATACCTTCTGTAAGTCATACTTTCGTAAGGTTGGTCTGGACCACTCTTAGCTATACCTTATCACTGTTGACTGTTCATTCTACACTACAGTTTATTTTCTCGCATACAATTTAATATAATCATTTAATATAACGTTTGTTTTATTATCACATTTATAGTTTTTTACTTTAACCAGTGTCTTGAAGTGTTTTCATTAATAAAATTGCCATACACTGATGGTTGTTAGCATTTTAATTATAGCCTATTATCCCAAGGTACATCAGCTGGAAAACCATTTTACAGAAAAGGCTTAAGAGTCCATAATGGAATGAATGTTATGGGGAGTTTGGTCAAACTATGATAGGGAGACTGCGAATAGTTGTCCTAAATCAAAGACGGCACCGTCCGTGGAGACAGTTAGTGTATGTGCACTATTTCATAAGAGAACATTTTAGTCCCATTTTAGCAAAATTCAGCAGATTTTAGATCTTGTTGGTCTAACTAACTCAAGACAAACTCAAAGGATCAGCCCCTAAATTCAGATGTTTTTCAATTTCAAATTCAGGTGTTTTTTGTAGCAACATATACTGTATTATGAAAATATAAACTAGGTGTTCCCAAACACAGGTATAATGTAAGGTATCTTATGGCACATGAGAAAATTGGGAAAAAACACACATTCACTCACTTTTAGTATTTTTATTGACATGAATAATAACATTTGATTGCATTATCAAAATACCACATTTTAGGACTGAGCAATTATGGCATACTTGTTTAAATTATTCCTCTTGAAATCGTAAGTGTGATTCATAATGTTGATTACATTTTAATGTTTTAATAAACGCGTCCATAAGCTACATGCTTCGTGTTGTAAACACGCCAATTTAGCATCAAGTGAACAAGCACAATAAACTCAAATGTCAATAATTTATGCATACCTAAGTCACTTGCACTATTTTAGTCTAAATTATTATCTGTTCATATCCACCTGTACATTAATGTTCATAGTATAAAGCCATCTGTATATATTGTTCATAGTATATACCTACTGTCATATTTTCATAGAACATTCCTACTGCAAAATATTTGTATAGTCCATGCCCACTGTATTATATTCTCTCATATAGTATTCTGTATTTATTCTAACTGTATATCCTGCACTTGCTAACTGCACTTCTGGTTAGACCTAAACTACATTTCGTTACACTGTACTTGTATATGTGTAATGACAATAAAGTTGAATCTAAAACGTGTGAACTATACAAGTGTAATTGTTAGTTGCTTGAATAAACTTTTTTAATGCACCGTAACGGCAAGCAGCTTTTTCATGACCTTCCTTATATGACCCAAAGTTTGAGAAGCTTTGATATAAATGACCATACTGCCAGTAAGTGTAGCATGTTGAGACATGTGGGCATGAGATTGCGGTTGAGCACATTGATTTCACAATTTAGTTGATTTAGTTTGTAATTTGTTTTATTTTTATCCCATGAGTCCAAATAAATGCAACTTCAACTATTTCTAAAGTGCTTATATTATAAATAACGCCGCTATCTCACATAAAGCAGTCTGTATAGAGTCAATTATTGATTGTCGAGCGATCGATATCCATTAATTCAGCACCACCGCCGTGGACAGCACCTGTAACGTAGGAAAACCTCCTACGGTATAGTTCGGGAAACACACGTAGAAAAGATATACCTGTAGTTAAGATATACCTTTAGAGTCTTCATAGCACGCTAAGAGACAACTTTATCAGGGAAACGCAACCCAGAGCATTTGGGTGGTTTATTGATAGTCAACAGGTGAAAGGTCAACATACTGTACAACCCAGGATGAGGAAGAGAGGACAGAATCAAAGAACTGGTCCTTCTTTAACTCAGAGATCATAAATAAATGCCAAGATGTTTAAATCCAGTAACGTCAAACATTAAAGCTAATGTTTATTTTAAAAGTGTATCTTGCAAACAAAATAATTATTTTCGCAGTGGCAATAGAGAGCCGCACAGATGACATACAGTATTATTGTAGGCCAACCCGGAAGGTAGCTGGTTCCCTCAACCGAAAGCCTATGGATCTTTCATACAGACTTCGAAGATCACAAAAAAATAAGACCTGTGATTAACAAAGATTTATGATACTTACTACACTGTTTTATGATACAAATTAACACAACATTTGTTACTTTTGAAACCTACATACAATCACCAGAAGTAAATGCAAACCATGAGACTAATAAACAGACTACACTATGGTCGATATCAACATCACCACCACCAAGCCTCCGACAACTTTTTCTAACTTTATTAAAAACACAAACTTGTTAGCAACCGTCGTTTTTTAAAGACACAATAAAGCTTTAAAAAGTTCACAGTGGGTTATAACTGGTGTGTTTTTAGTCATAGATTAAATACTTGAAAATATTTAGAGGTTACCTGTCTACAAATTCCAATTATTTTACGAGCAGTAAGAAAGGCTTATATTTCCAAAAACCTGCAGCACTCGGACAAGCAAAAGTGCGTTAATCTGGTCAGATCCTGACGTGCCGCTAAGCACTTTTCCACGTCAAAGACCCTTTTTACAAATATGAACGTCGCCGTTGATTTTTGTGTATGCACACTCTATGATCAAATCCATGCTTTCACTAAATCAGACCCCTGAAGTGCTAAACTACTAACTCCCTTTCAGGGTTTGCACACAAAAATATGTTATCTATTCTACTCTATACTATATATGACACAGCAACATAAAATAAAAAACTACTGTAACGTGGTATCACAGAAATGAAAAATCCCCTTGATGTGTAAAAATTTAATTTTCACTCTTGCTACATATGACTGAGAAACACAATCACATAGACCCCTTTACGGCCGATGTCACGATTGTTGTCATGGCACTTGATGGAGGCAAAACAAAGGGAAAACTGGAGGCAGCCAATACAAACCAGAACAGATTCGACTACATAAGGAGTTGAAAAATCCTTGTTGTGTTGTTTAGTTCTACAAATCTCCAGTTTGATATATTAACACATACCTGCTGCATTCCCAAACAAAAATACTGACAACATCTGTAGTTAAACACAATAAAACGTGCGGAACATTAGAAATTATCTTAAAAAATGCTGACGTTTTCATCGTAAACTTTATATCACTTAAAGTTAAATGAACTCCTGTCTTGTGTCGTATTAGCGCATATATAAGCTTATTTTGTTAGCAGTTAGCCAACGACCTAAACATAAAGACAAAACATAAAGGAAACTGTTTGCATTAGTAGAATTGGGGAGAGAAAACAGAGTAGGTTGATGTTATGTGTGTTAAGTAGTTGCATTTGGTACCGTTTGCCACTGTGAGTACATATACAGTAAGCATCAAAAGATGTATACGCTCTCAGTTTATCTTTACTATAAACGCTTGGTTTCTTTATCTGGTATGTGTGGATGTCAGAACATTTAACTGGTATGGAAGGTAATCCTATCAAAAACAAAACTTCTGGATGTACCCATCTCACAAGCTGGGCTGTTTGGTGACACAGCGGAGAATGTGTCACAGCTGTTCTGTACAGTGCAGAAGCAGACCAAGGCGATTAAGACCTACCGGTCTTCACAGTCCTGAGCGTAGCCCGCTCGCCAGCAGCCCCTCCCACGTGTGGTGGCTCCTCCGGGACTGGTGCCCTCCCAGGCCATGGCCCACCAGAGATACAGACCCCCACGTAGTAAGGCATCTGTCCCCCGTCAGCAGCCCTCTAAGAAGACATCTAAGCGGCCCTGACGGGAAGAACCCAGGGAAACCAACATCGGGCCCAACCCCTTTGGCCATTCCATCGCCCGCGGGTCGGAGAGTCCCCACTTCTCAGGGCCTGGCGCCCACTTTCTCACAAAGAGAGCTTCTCTCCTTGGGTTTTCTCTCCCCACAGCGCCCTTGACTTGACGGTGTCTCGACATCAATCTCCACCGGGCAGTGCATCGATCAGCAACACATTTACATTTACATTTATTCATTTGGCAGACGCTTTTATCCAAAGCGACTTACAAAGCGACTTACAGTGGCACATTACTGCAGAGCAATCAGGGTTAAGTACCTTGCTCAAGGGCACTTCAGTCATGACCTGCTGGCACTGAGATTAGAACAGGTAACCTTCTGATCACAAGCCCAACGATCTAACCACCAGGCCACAACTGACCCCTGAACTGAACACCAAGCATGTAAGTCAGCAGATGGTCCCTCTGGTCCCGCTGTCATGGTACTTGGGCACTAGGCACGAGCGCACCAGCCCGTCACGCAGGCTGGAGAGGACAATCCGTCTCGGTTATGCGATCCAGTTCGCCAGGTGACCACCCAGGTTTCAGCAGGGCGCTCCTGTACTTCGGGCCAAGGTTGCCGCACTTCTGGTGCGATCGAACCCGTTGCTCTAACCGAGATGTCTTCCAGGTTTTAGGGTGCTTCGGCAGAGGCGTAGCACGCGTACTTCCAAGTCACCATCCTCCCTCGACACCGACTGGGCCTTCGGGTCAATCGATAGAAGAGCAAGCTCTCCCCAGCACAGAGCTCCTCTTATCATTGGTATGGAACTCGACTCAGTCTGTATGTCAGCACGTCTCACCAACGAGCGTGCACAGTCAGTGCTGAACTGTCTGGAACATTTCAGACGGGCATCAGCGGTCCCACTTACACACTTTCCATGTGCTCCAGAGGCACATGGCATCATCCACATTCTTTTGTTTATGCACATGCAACCACTTCAGCACTGGTTTCAGAGTTAGGTTCCTTGGAGGGCGTGGCACATCGGCACCATGCACATTACGGTTACGCCTCAGTGCCTTCTCATCCTCAACCCTTTGTCAGATCTAACCTTTCTCCGAGCAGGGGTTTCTTAGGCGCGTTGTGGTCACGACAGATGCCTAGCTGCAGGGGTGGAGTGCCGTATGCAACGGGCACTCAGTATCGGGGCAGTGGACGGGTCTCTGGCTGCGCTGGCACATTTGGTGCTGGCCGAACTCTTTTGGTGCTGAGGAGGTTCCAACCCCTCATGCAGGACAATCACATGCTGGTCCGGTCGGACAGTACGATCGCCATGGCGTACATCAATCTCCAAGGCGGCATACATTCACGGCAGATGTCACAACTCCCCCGACGCCTCCTTCTCTGGAGTCAGCAGGTGATCAAGTCCCTGCGAGCCACCTTCATCCTGGGCGACCTGAACCAGACAGCCAATGTGGTCTCTCAGTTCCTGTGAAAGGTCAGGGAAGAGGGACACCACGTACTACTAGTTGTGCCTTACTGGCCCAACCAGACTTGGTTCTCAGACCTTGTGGTTCTGATGACAGTTCCCCCCTGGCCGATGCCCCTGACGAATGACCTTCTAACCCAGGGGAAGGGCACGGTGTGGAACCCCAGGCCAGACCTCTCGAATCTCCATGTCTGATCCCTGGACACATTTTGGTGGTGTCTCTCCTTATCCTGGTGTTCTTCCCGAGGGTAGAGACACAGGAGAGACTCGAGAGCAACCTCTCCTCTTCCACGCTGAATGTGTATGTAGCCGCTACTGCCACTCATCACGATCTCGTGGAGGGTAAGTCCCTCGGCCAATAAGACCTGGTCACCAGGTTCCTTAGGGGCGCGAGAAGGGTGAATCCACCTCGACCGCGCTCCGTACCCTCTTGAGACCTTAACGTGGTCCTACAGGGCCTTCGTATGGCCCCTTTCGAGCCCCAGGGAGACGCCAGTCTTCCTCATCTGACGATGAAGACGGCACTCATACTAGCGCTCGCTTCCATCAAGAGGGTGGGGGACCTCCAGGCATAAAATTTAGGCTCGGTTGTCCTCACGTTATCCTGAGACCCCAGCCAGCCTACGTGCCCAAGGTTCCTCCCACTCCCTTTCGGGACCAGGTGGTGAACCTGCAGGCGCTCCCATCTGGGGAGGAAGACCCAATCTCCAACATGTTATGTCCAGTACGCGCACTGGTCCCCTATACTTCAACTATTGCCCCATACGTAGTGACTCCCCTGCAGGTATGTTGATTTCCTCACTCTTAGTTTCCCTGTCGGCGAACCTGTGACCTCCCCTCCGGTGGATTACCCTACCTGGGTTCTATCCCCCCTACTCGGGCTGGCACATTTTTTTGTATGTTGTTCTACACAGCGGTAAGTACATGTTGGTGTCTCCACATGTAACCTCCCCTTGTGGTAAGATGTGGCCTCCCTAGCACGCTCTTCAGCAAGGAGAGCAGTATTTCCCCCGTGATCCTTACGCTGCCGGGTGGCTTCTCGCTAATGGAGACTAACGCCGCTGCCCATGATGGCCGTCTGTACAAGCATCTCAGTACTTATCCCACTGGAAGATTACTTCTCACGGTAGTGCTCACTTGTAACTCGCTGGTCTAGTCAGTGTTGCTCCGCTTGAGGTCATTTCACAAACACGGTTTTGCTTAAGCTAGGACTGTGCCTTAGTTGAATTAAGATATTTTATTTTGATTTTGATTCAATTTATTGTCATTACACACATACAAGTACAGTGCAACGAAATGTATATTTATGTCAATTTATAAAAATGCCTTAGAAAAATACATTACTGTTGTGCATCTCAAAACAAAACTATGGCACTGATATATTTTAAGATATTTCTGGCCAATTTATATTCAGTTAAGACAGGTCACATATTAATTTTAGTCTGGAACTAGCCTTAAGCCTTGTCTGTGAAACCGGGCCTTAGAGTATTAATAGGACAATCAGTTTATCAAACACTTTAAGCAGTTTAATGCGGAACACAGATACTTTGGCCACACTGAGTGTAAATTTGATACACTCTAATCAGTTATACTTTGAGCTCTTTGATAATAAAAATGGAAAGAGCCTTGGGGCCGTTTCTGCTTGCTCAAACAGAAGTTTAGCGCGCCATGCACAGACCTGCCGTATGGAGACGAGGATCATTCCTTGCATTTTTCCTGCTGATTTTTAAGTCTGCCTGAAAACTGTCTCCTGCTCTCTGTACCAGTTTGAAATCAAATACAGAACATTATTTCACAGTGTTTTATTTAAGGCTGACAGTCTTTGAAAGGTCAAATATGGGGGTTAAACAGACACGTATGTATTAAATGTAGGAAAATAAAAGGATAAGGATCACCTGGCTTGTAGATTTTTACATTTGAAGAATGCAGCACATGTATACACGTATACAACCGCCACTTTGACACAAGTAATTTGGCCACAAACATTAGCTAGTCCTATCATTATCTACATGTGGGTTAGCATGGAATGTTTTTAACTTTCCCCCCCGACTCAAGAAGCCCGTCTGGACCCTGATTCACTATAGAGCTGTGTGAGCATGTGTGTGTCACATCAAACCTTTTCTTAAGCTATCAAAGCTTGTGCTACAATAAAAGGAGAGCAAGAAAAGAGAATTTAAAGAATAGAGAGAGAATGAAAAGAGCGATCAAGAGAGAGGCAAATTGGAACATGTCTAAGGGGAAGTGCCTGTACCTGATCTTTAATGTTAGAACCTGCCTGATACTAAAAAAATTATCCTTTCATAAAAAGTAATAAAGTTTATACTGTATAATCCTTCCAAGGCGACAAAAACAAAACAGCGGCTATTTGCAGTAAGTGAAAATAGCAACAGATGCATTTTACACTACGTTTAAATAGTAGTAGGTTCTGTTTACACTAAGTGAAAATAACAGCATTTCTAGCGATATGCTATTTACACTAACCGAAAATAGCTGTATTTTCTTGGGATTAAGTAGAAATTGTAGTTACTGTATATGCTATTTATTTACTTATAAATAGTGGCAGATAGCGTTACTATTTGCACCTCAGTATTGTTGTGAATTAAACATTATGCAATAATTTGAATGTAAATCATTACAGTTATAAAAATGATGCCAACTTATTGAGTTATTAAAGGCCTACCCCTAACATTACCCTAAACCTAAACTTTATGAATACAAATTTATTTAAAGTCTTAAATCAATTTTTTTGAAAACAAATGCCTTTATGATCTGTAAGGTAAGTGCATTTTAAGTGAGAGGTGGATTAGAACCCCAATCTCCCATGCCAAGCTACACTACATAGACTTTACACCTTAAGCTATATTTATTAACCGACTGCAGATTTGAACTTTAAACACTTACAATCTCGCCACATACATTTTGTGACAAAATAACAGTAATATATTACGAACATTTAGCTGTTTTACTGCTCCACTGCAGCTACTGTGCTATGCCTGTCTGGAAATATAGCCTCCAAGTCACCTCCCAATGCATCCTCGATAAACCCTAACAAAAATGGTGCTATATTGCACTAAAAGTGGTTCTTGGCTAGTAATCATAGGGGAACAACCTTTTGTGTTATATAGAACCATATCTTGGTGCTTCAGTGGTTTTTTCAGCAGTTCTTTGGGTTGACTGAGGTGCTATATAGAATCGCTGAAGAACCATATAGGGGCTTAGCAAGTTCTTTAAACAGAAGCGGTGCTACATAGCACCTCAGTCAACCCAGTCAACCCAAAGAACCACTGAAGAACCACTGAAGGACCACGACATGGTTCTATATAGCACTAAAATGATTTCCCTATGATTACAAGCCAAGAACCACTTTTACTCCTGTATAGCACCATTGTTTTGTGTAACTTGGGCTGCTACTGATGACGTTTCACAAGTCCACAAAAACACAGACAAGAACACATATTGATAAACGTCCAGTGTAAGTAGAAACTTTGTTTATGAAAATGTAATCTTTTGTATCCACAGAATGTGTGTTTGGGTGTTTTAGAGCAATTGTACCAAAAACGTAAAAACACGCTTTTTAGTCTGACCTGATCTCCTCACCTGCAATAGCTGCCAACTAGATGAGCTGTGCCTTTTGAAACAATGTATGAGGGCCAGCTGCACCTATAAGGGTTATGACATCAGAGTATTCTTTTACACAGATAAACAGAGCACAAAGGAACAGAAAAAGTTAGCTCGAAGGCGTTACAAACAGACTGTGACACGGGTATACGCTTCATCCTCGGGTGTCAACCACAACTGAGCGCACAAATATCTCCTGTGTCCTTTTGACTGATGGGATACGCTTAGTTTTAATTGACACTTTTGCAATTTGACTAGAGGGCTCGGCAGTGAAGTCACCCCTGGTATTTTATTACGGCGGATCCTTGAAAGAGAGAAATTCCCCCACGATTCCTTCAGCACCAGCAGCTTCCATTGTCTGGTGGTTTGGATGCATGGAAATGACTGTTATTAACTGTTCAGATGATGTGCTAATAAAATGGAAAGCCTCTCCACCCCGAAACCATTACAGAGCCAGTGCTTGCCAATGATAGCTAATTGTCCAATCTTCTTCTGAGGAGGGAAGCCTCCTTTTCTTATAAGTTTTCTCTGTTCTCCTGTGCCAGCTCAGTGGTTGAACATGAAGACAAGTGAGTCACTGTGCATTTTTCGGATGTTCAGAAAGAAACAGACGTGCTGCCCGTAATAAAGCCAAAACAAGGCAAACGTGAGAAGCGGCTGATAAAAAACGTGATTAGGGCCTTTGAAGATTTTAATCAGAAGTAACGTATTGGAAAATGACTCGCAAGGAAATTTCAGGAATCCGACATGTCCCAGTGCTCCTCGCTTCTTTCGAAATATTACAGTCGACTAGTTTCACCACTAACGCAAGAGGAAAAATTTTACTTGGATTGGAATGTGTTTAATTACGATTCACTGAAAAGCTTGCGGTGTGTGTCAGAACAGACATGCAGGAGCTGCAGTAAAGAAGTGTGAGTGATGGATGCGTGGGGCTTCCCGCACGAACATAAAAGAGTGAGTTAGTCAGTGAACCGGTGAATTATGGGGAGTGTGTTTGAATGCAGCAATGGATTATATCAACAAACAACAAAAGCTAATCCTTAGCAGATCAATGAGGGCGACAACAGAAAAATGAGTACATTTACATTTACATTTAGTCATTTAGCAGACGCTTTTATCCAAAGCGACTTACAAAGAATTCAGAATACTGGATACATGAATGGGTATATGCAAATGAGAAAATGAATCATTGTGTGAATGAATGAATCATTGTGTGAATAAATGAATGAATGAATGAATGAATGAATGAATGAATGAATGAATGAACGAACGAACGAATGAATGAACGAACGAATGAATGACCCTCAGAGCACTGACCTTGGGCAGCAGTTGTGGATCAGTGTGGAAAGCAGTAAAGCTGGTCTTTAATCTGGCTGCAGCAGCTGGCTGCATCTGACAGCACAGAGGTTCTCATTATCTCCTCACTCCTCCACTCTGCTCTCTCTCATGTGGTCACACAGCTGCAAGTGGCGTGCCTTGACCCCATAACTCCCAATGCACTGGGGACTTTCCAGCAATGAGAGAGAGAGTCAAAGTGAGAGAGAGAGCTGTAAGCAAGAAAGCTTTAACAGAGACACAGAGAGTGAGACAGTTCCGAGAAAAAGTAGAAACTCAAGTAGAGACAGACAGATTAAACTAGTGGCACAGAAAGAGAGGGAGAAAGAGCAAACCTTTTAATCACAGTTTCAACAAAAGCGAGCAGTGCCTCCTGACAAGCGCTGTAGTGTTTCAGTGGCGTATTGTTAACACGTCTCATGACAGCACAGCACACGCGCTGACATTTCAGCAGCTCATAAGCAACTGCTACCGAGACGAATGTTCATCTTTCTAAAGCGGAGCTATGACAGGCAGCTGATTGACCGTGCACATTTCATGTTTTGTGATCATGAAATGGAGTGTGTCATGTAACAATAGCAGCGATGGAGCATTCGCAAGTTTAATGACTCATACATTTCTCGCCCCAGGCCGAGTTCTTATAACTCAGAGGGGAATGTGGCCGTGCCACTCTTAGTTTACGCACATCATAATTTGTGTTTACAGACGTTCGTAAATACAATTCTATTGAATTAGATGGTGAAAGAATTTGGTTACAGTGGTTACAGTCAGGTGGTCGGTATATGAAATAACAACTTTTTTTAAAGGAAACTTATAAAATGTCTTAGAGAGCATTTTCCTATGAGCTGAATTTCTAATATTTAACAATTAGGTTTTTTTATGAAGATACAGATATATTCATCTACAATGCACACTGTAATATGATGTATTTTTGGACACCATTAAAACAGAATCAATTTACATTGGTCGGGTTAAACCCTTAAAGACAGCATTACATACAAAGGTAAAACAACAAAACAGTTTAATCTGTCAGGTAATGCTCAAGTTAATGATGTATGATAATAAGCATTGAAAAGCACAAGGTAAAAATTATTATTTTATGGTATTTTACTGTTTTATTTTACAGAATCGTCACATATTTTTTTAATTCTGTAAAAAATATAAAAACTTACAAAAATACACTGCAAACAAAGTTTGGTTTTATATAATCATGTAAACATCTCGTTCATGTTATCATGTTTACTTGTTTAGATCTTTTGACACTGGCTCATTCTCTTTATATTTCTGTCAGCATCACTCTTTCATTTGTCTCTTGCTGTTAGATTCTAATCAGTCTCTTGGGACAGGTGGTTAGTGACTCAAGTGATCCCCGCATCACCAAGGGCAGAAACATCAAGGGCTAGGCCATAATTGTCAAGTAACATGCAGCAAAAAATAATAACTACTGTTTTGGCATAAACAAACAAGATAAAAAAATAAAATTGAGAAACTAGAAAAATGTCAAAGACACGACATGTAAAACATTTTCGTCTAGGGCATTGTTTCTCTTTAAAATAACTTTAAAATAAATATCTTTATTACATGTGTCATTTTATTCAAGAAAACC
Organism: Barbatula barbatula; assembly: GCF_947034865.1. Lineage (NCBI taxonomy): Eukaryota > Metazoa > Chordata > Actinopteri > Cypriniformes > Nemacheilidae > Barbatula > Barbatula barbatula. Next base: position 15,561,538 of record NC_136772.1, read on the forward strand.
TATTTAGTATGAATACATTCTCTGCATTTTTAATCATAAATATAAATTTATGTTTTGGTATCTCAAACTTCTAAATGGCCGCTGTTGCATCTGTCCAAACAAATGAAAACATTACAGACAACTATAATAAATTATATTAGACCAACTGCAAACATGATTAAACATATAATTCACCCAAAGATTAAAATTCATCTTTTACTCATTCACCATACCAACATTATTCAAAATATCTTCTTTTGTGTTCTACAGAAAAAAGAAAATCATAAAGGTTTTGAAATGACAAAAGGGTAAGTAATTTTTTAAAAATTTTTGGTTGAACTATCCCTTTAAGTGAAAATAGCAGTAACAGTACATTTAATACTGCATCATTCAGAGGACCCAAGTGATCCTTTTGATTAAATGAAAAGGTTTGTAGATTTCTCTCAAATACGGAAAAAAATAGCTACTTTCACGTAATGGTAAGCAGGTACATTTTCTGTGTCAGGTGGTACAATCAATGTAAAACAATGCATTAAAAACTATTTATGAACTTGGTAGCATTGGCAAAAAATAATAGAGTCACCCAAGTACTAGACTTTTCAATAAAAAAAATGCTAAATCTAGGTGATGCACTGATCAAAAATCTATTTGGGCCACCTTACAACTTTTGAGCTGGGACGTCAAAAAGAAAAACTGTGAAAATTTTGTTTAAATGTTATTCAACAAACAAAACTTGTCTACACACTTTGTTTCTGATTTTCATTAAATCTATTTAAAGAATTTGACCTTTTATAATTTCGAGGATTTATGACTCCAATCGGCAAATATAAAAAACTTGAGATTTACCTTTAATGTCATGGCAATTACTTCATGTTATAATAAAAGCTGTGGTAATTATCATGACAGTGATCTGACAGCTCTTCACTCTGCTATAATTAACTTGCTTTTTATAGCTTTATGTAATTATCCTCTTTATAAAAAATTAAAAAAACAAGAGATACCTTATTGTACATTAGAGAACATGTTTTAGGAATACAGTTGGGTTTAAAACATTTAGTTGTTTGACATCGTAGTTCCTGGCATTTTAATGTTAGTTGTTCATTTCTTATTTATTAGAAAGATTTAAGACACAGAATACTAAATTCAGAAACAGACCTAATCCTTATCTGAGATTTGATGTAAACCTCAAAGCTTTAAGAGCTTTGACTTGAGGACTAATGACTTTGACCCATGCCTAACCACCTTTGATTTGAAACTACTTTATGTGTCATAATTTTCATCAGATTCAGGATGTGCTCTGAAGCAACTGCTAGATTCTCACAGGTCTAAATAAAGCAATAAAAGTCTGGTTACGGATGCTCTCATCAATCTGGGTGACCACAGCTGGGCCACTGGAACATCTGCTCTTGAGGTCACCCGTCCCTCCATGTTCTAAGAGTCCATGATGATGACTGTATCGGGGCCCCTGAGAGAACTCTGTGGTCCTCATGTGGTCTCACATTCAGCCATGTTTAGAGTCACTCCGCTCCGGGCCAATTAGCTTGCGGCACGTGTTCTGATGTGAGCCTAAAGATACGGTCGAGATGCAAAGTAATTTTAAGGTACTGAAGTTAAAATGATTCAAGTCTGTTTGGATAGATTGTGCTGGACATGTTATGAGGAAAATACTGTCAATATCATGGAACTCACGTGTAAACTGTTAAACTGAGCTGTGCAGCGTGTGTACAAATGTAACCTTTCCCAAAAACAAAATTCAAGACGTGTTGAGAAATGACACAGAAAACTCTGTTATTTATTCTCCCAAACCTGTATGATACTCTTTTTTCTGAGGAAACACAAAAGAAGATATTTTGAAAAATGTCTCATTGCTTTTGTGTCCATACAATGGAAGTCAAAAGGGGCACTAATGTTGTTTGCATACCAGCGTTCTCCAAAATATCTTCTTATGTGTTCTGCAGAATAAAGAAAGTCAAACAGGTGAATAAAATGATTAAACCAATTTTAATTTGTTTGGGGAATATTTTGTCCACACAGAAACCTGTGGTCGGTTTAAACATCTTACTGTAATTTTAAAGTTGTAATCGTTTCTTCAGGTCAGAAAATCAGACCACACAATCCGAACACTCATTGTCCCACTAAACTTTAATGGGATTGCATTTGTCACTGACATCCTCTTAAATTTCTTTCCTGAAATTAAAGAGAGCTTTGAGGCAAATAAACCTAAAACACTGTAAATTACTAGTCTGAGGCGTCCAGAGGTAAGATGTCATAGGCATGAATAGACAGGGTCAACTGTCTTCAATAACCTAAGCCTTTGATTTGAAGGTAATGACAACCGCAACCTAAGGATAATAGCTTCTTAGATAAAACTGAGGTCGGTTTAGAGAGAAATTTGCTTGTCTAAATGGCAGTCTGAGTGCAAGTGAATAAATAGTTTTCAAACAAACTAGCGTAGCAGGGAAGGATGAGTGACTGTGTGACTCATGCGGGCTGAGGAATGAGTATACTGGGATGAAGTAATGCCTAGAAAAACTTGAGCTCAGGTGAGATTCCAAACCACAGCATTGCAAAGAGTGATGCGACTGATTACATCTTTACAGGCTTAGAAGATAAAAGTTAGACATTGACTGTAACCTAAAACTCTAAGGAAAATATAAATGAAACAATATTTCTCAAGTCTGATAAACGGTCTGCACCTGAGACGTCTGGGGAAAGAAGGCCACGATGGTTTGGATCTTATTTCTCATTATTCAAGACTATTAAAAACATAAAATAACAGCAGCATGACTGTTACTGTAGTTACATGCTGGCTTGCTTTGAAAATATATTTAAATTTAAAATCAACTGAAGAGTCGTAGACTATATTTCTCTGCTTAGAGGATTGTGTAGCTAGATATTAACCACACGATTCATAATAATTATACTTTCCTCTATCCAACTGTTCTAAATATGGAAGCATATTGGTAGCAATTTTCAATTTGAAATGCAATTTCCCGGATTGATTATATATGTTTAGTCAAGCAAAAAGCAAATGTTATTTTTCCCCATTAACAAGTTAAACATTTTTCCTCAACAGCTCGTTGGGTGTTTCAAAATTCAATGGGGATTTTAAAATGCATTTTGAGCTGGTGACTCCCCCCTCCCTGATTCAGCGTCATTACGTGCGATGATTTGCAGCTGCAGAGCTGATAAAAGCATTAAATCGCATGCACATGAATTGGAAAGACAAAAATTACTTAAGTGTTTCTTAAGATTGTTACGTGTCTGTAGTAGATGATTGAACTAGTAGCGACATTGCTAGAACATTTCATAGAGAATTATCTGCCTTATCACGCGGTGAGCTTGCTACCCAGAACATCTCATACTCTCGTACATGTTTCCAACACCTCCACACTGGCTAGTATAGGACCTGACAAATGTAATTTAGATTATTGCCTTTTCATTAAAAATTTGCACCTAAAGTTGCACATACGTAATTTAAATATTTAATTCCAGTGTCATTTTACATACTGCATTGCCATTTTGCGTATTGAATCTCAAATAAAAAATCGCTACCAATATGCTTCCATAAATAAATGCATATCAAAACCCCACAAATTGACTCTTTATGTTTGACTCTTTATGTTTTATAATTGTTTAAATACATATTGTGTGTTTTCAATCAATGTCCAAACAGAAATAAAGCTGAATGGCTTCCCTCCTTTCTCAATTAGAAGTATATGGGAAGGAGGGTGTGGATTTTACGGTAACCGCTCGTGTGAATCATTTCGTTGTGTTTTGGCCGAAGCACAGGTCGAGGGGTTGCCCCTCGGGTTTGCGATACTGATCCGTTTCCCACGAATCCCCGTCTTGTGTGGCTTCGCCATCCCACCCCCTTTAGTATGCGTGGGCCGTTCTCGGACAGCTATCGGCTGGATGTTTAGCTTTGCCCACACTTGTAGACAGCAGTGCGCTGTAATGATACAATTGTATCCAGATGATAAGCCGGGCCTTTTATAACTCATCAGTCAGCGCCACGCTCCATGTGCACTTTGGTGCCAATTTATGGGACCGGTATGTGAACCTGCTGTCGTAGCCGCTGTTGCTGCTGCTTTGGACCACATCACTTAGATATGAATCACTGAAGCCAGCCTTTCATCTGAGCTCCTGGACGGCAGCTGGGGGAGCGAGGGAGGTGTGTCCTCTCCTCCTCAGACTAATTACAACCATACAGCTCCTTTGTCATGTCTGAAGAGGAGAAAGATCAAATGAAGGCAGCGCTTTGTGCTCCGTGCGGGACATTTAAGGGCAGACCTGTACGAATGAGGGAAAGTCTCAGATCAAGAGGGCATAGGAGACTCGGGGAAAGCAAACAATCGCGTGTCTGGACTTTTCGCCTAAGGCATTCTTCTGTTTAATTGATCGACTTTCACGTTAATGTTGATTAAGTTTTAATTTATGGTGTCCTTCCCGATTATTTGCGGCCTTGGCGCTGGCTGAACTCCATGCAGAAGCGTAATGAGGGAAGAGTTGAGAGGAGAAGTCTTTTAGAGAGTGTCATTATCCAGAATGCACACCTGCATGTTATTGCCTCATAAAATACCTATTAACACTTAGCTGGACTGAGTTGGTTAAATAAACTTTAATTACGAACTACAAATCTGCCAGGATTTTTCAAAACAATTCTATTGTTCTTCAAGGGTTCAAGGAAGGTTCGTCATTCTTTAGAAGTTTGTCTAATTGACACTCTTTTTCACAAACACGTACTTGCAGACACAGAGATATTTCCCCCCACAAGTCTCTACTTTGAAGTACAATTGGTGACATATTTCATGTCAGATAAGTAGGCACACACTCCTGCAGTCATTGCTGTGCTAATCTCACAGGGATTAGCATAACACACATAAACTTCTCAAAAAGTGGAAGACTGTCATGTAAAATGACCAATCAATCTGGTTTATCATTAAAAAAATGTTGCTGCAAGTACAAAAAAGAGATTTACTGGAAAATACAATGGCCATTGGATTTGGCCAGCCTGGTCATGCAGAAGTCAAGGAATGATGGTAGGTAGTTGACAAATATACTTTACTTGCACAGTAAAAAATAAAAAGTGCCTCAAATATCCTGTTGTATACTCAAAGAAACTTAAACTGTAATTTTCTCATAATACAGTAATTGGTGAAACCATCTACAGTATAGTCTTTGTGGTCTTCCAGGAACTTATAAGATTCTTGAATTACCCCATATTAAGTTATGAAGTCACCTTTGCACTACACAGGGACCTCAAATTGCTCTGTAAACTTGTAAGTGGTTCCTGGAGAATATTTTAGTGGAACCCCTAACCCCTAAATATTCTGCATGAAATAGGGATTTTTAGTGTCTGATGTTTTATAAGAATAAGAATAGTCCAACGTTTTGGTTTTAGACCCTTGCAATGTGAACACACAATTTAAAATCATGCACATGATTTGAAAAGGCATAATGAAATTTCTTGATATGATATTATAATAATTGGAGACAATGGAACAATGGAACAATTTTATTCCACAAGAAGACCCTTAGTCACTGAAAATGTAAACGTTGTTGTGCTTTCCATCCAAACAAACTGCAGCTGCTCTGTGTATTTATTGTGCAGTATCTTGCTACACAGTACTGTGGCGCTGTTAGCACATTGTCACAGCTTCAATGCCTGTGATTTCATTGGATTTGTGATTGTGTGTTTATCTTTTTGTGCGCAGACCGATCAACTTATGACAAAAAAGCATACGGCTTTAGAATAGCATTTCTTAAGATTCCGTCTGTGATCAAACATCTGTTTGTGGCACGATGTTCAGCTCATGTCACAGGCGGGGATTCAAAATAACGGATCGCAACAACCACTGGTAACTAATATAATGATTAGAGAAAAATGAGAAACAATGACTTTTAGCCACTTTTAGCTGTTATTCACTTTTCCTCAGATCTCTTCTCCTTCAGTGACGACTCTATCTTCGCTCGAGACTGACCGCTTCGCCGTGGAATAGCATCTGCAACTGATTCGACCACCTGCTCAGCAGCTTCGCTATTCAGCAGCTTCGCTATTCAGCAGCTTCGCTATTCAGCAGCTTCGCTATTCAGCAGCTTCGCTATTCAGCTGCTTCGCTATTCAGCAGCGCCAATCTTTTCAGCAAATTTTCTTGACCAAATTTCCTGCGGTGTTGTTGCAAATGCTGCGTCATCCCTGTCACTCATGTTGGGTCCTCCTACACGCCTCTGATGGGCACGATGAGTGCGTCTCATGTTTGGGACCTTCCTACGCTGAAGACGCACTCAGAGAAACGGAATGCCCTCATTGCGAGAGCATGAGTCTCTCCTCTCTGCACTCGTGGATAGCTTTCTTTTCAGAGAGCAAATCCGGCCCTCGATCCCTCACGCTTCAGTCCCTCAGATCCCCTCGGCATGCCTCGCCTTCTCCACAGAGAGACATTTCGCTGGTTCATTTCTCCCAGCCTGACCAGCGTTCACTGACGGGTGGACGGCTAAGGCTGCTCCATCCCTCTAGGCCATGCAGAACCTCTGCCCTCGCTGGACACGCATTCTCGTCCGCCAGCCAAGCGGCTTCGGCACTGCACTCTATGGCGGTGCTCCAGGTATACCAGGCCAAATTCCTCCAGGGAAAGGAATAGTCCGGTCCTGACCTTGCGCCCTTCAGAGAGCTGCGGAGCACAACAGATCTCACACTACGCGCCACCTAGACCATGGCCTAGGCAATCTATGGCAAGTCCTGTGGTGCTCAAGCGCCATTTGGGGTTAACGCTCACAGAGATCAAGGAGGCTGACAAAGTCCCCTTCCTCGACGTGCCGATTAACACTTACTGGCCTCTTCAGACCGTCGGTGGAGGGTTTCACAGAACGCTTCACGGCAGCGCCGGAATCTTCGCAGGCCATGAAGCATTTCCTACCCAAGAGACCAAGATCCAGTCCTGTGGTGGCACGGGCCAAGCCAGCTCCGACTCATCAGCCGGTAAAAGCCACAGCTGCTCAGAGGGCTGGAGGAGCTGAGACACTACAATGCTCCCGCTAAGGGAGACTCTTCCCCCACCCTCAATGACAGGGACCCTGGCATAAGATCGCGCTGGACCCTGCACCTCAGGCTCCTTCCTGAGACCAAGGTGAGGAAGAGGAAGGGACCAGGTATCGCTACGGCTAGACCTCCTTCGAAGAAAGCTATTGTGTGCAACCCGTTCAGTTCCAGGTGCAGGCGAAAATGTGTTTTGGTACCATGTTGTGAATGCCGGGTCTTTTCTAACGCCCACACAACCTACCGCTGTTATTGCGCAAAAAGTTCAATAAAACGAAAAGAGCAACCTTCCTCTTCCACTCTCCATGGGAGTCAAGCCCCCAAAAGGCGGCGTACCACCTTATTGCATCCAACCTCTTGCCACACAGTCCAAAGCCTGTCTATCTCGAGGATATGAACTCCAGTTCGCTCGCAGACCCCCGCGATTCCACGGAGTGATCCCCACCCGAGTGCAGAGCGCAAGTTGAGGAACTTACTGGACAAAGGAGCAGTAGAACTGGTTCCACCAGACCAAACCGAGTCAGGCTTCTACAGCCGCTACTTGCTCGTACCCAAGAAGGATGGCGGCCTCCGCCCCATCCTCGATCTCAGACATCTGAACCGCGTCCTTATGAAACGGTGTTTCAAAAATGATTAAGCTGAAACAGATCCTCTCGCAAATGTACCCAGAAGGAATGGTTCTCCTCCCTGTATCTGAAGGACGCGTACTTCCACATCCAGATAGCCCCCATCACAGACGATTCTTGAGATTTGCCTACCAAGGGGTTGCATATCAATACATGGTCCTCTATCACCTCTCAAGCAGACGGGAGTCTGCATTCTGAACTACCTCGACGACTGGCTTGTTCTAGCACAGTCGGAGGACGAGCTAAGGTCCCACAGGTCCCTCCTCCTCAGCCATCTGGAATGCCTGGGGTTCAGGATCAACCTTGCCAAGAGCGCCCTGTCCCCCAGCCAAGGTATTTCACATGCAGACGGTGATGTGTCTGCTTATATTGCCATAAGCCTCACCCCTTTTGGCGGGTGCAATCTCCATAGGTCCGTGCAGCTTCGCTGTCATTGGTTTATAGTTATACTTTTCAATGGCTGTGCAGTTTTCACTGCGTTATTGAAAAAAGTTTCAGTCATCGGAGAAAAATTAGTTTTCCCCATAGCGTCCTGCTAAACAGTACTCATTCCCATATCACAGGGAACCGAGGTTATGTTAGTAACTGAGTACGTTCTGTTTTTCTAATTTTTCTTCAGAATTTTCTGTATTTTCCAGTTGAGCAGCAAAAAAAAAGTAAGGGTCCCACTTTATATTAAGTGGCCCTAATACCTGTAAACTTGCACGGTAACTAGATGTGTACTTAGTATGTAACCACAGTGTAATTACAAATTGGTACATAGTATCTACAGCTGTACAATATGTGGAACTACACACATGCAATAACCCACTGAATGCTGGTCTAAGTACAGGACATTTTCTTCAGTAAAGTTCTTTTTGTAAAAGGAAATATGTAACTACATTTTGTAACAATATATTCACAGAAGTTTGTCCAATTCCTTAGTCTTCAATGTTGCAGTTACCAGTTTGGAATACAATGACACTTTATGGAAATCATGATGATTCAACACATGACTATAGGCATGACTAATGTAGAATCAATACTAAGGTTTCACCTTGTTATACCAGTGTACTTACATGGTAACTCCTTTGGAACTGTCCACTCAATATAAAGTGGAAAACAGTCACAACTTTCTGTGTTATATGCAAAACCTAAACCTCGGTTTAACACAGTAACACCAGTGTACATAAATGGAACAGTCCTCAGGAACTGTCCACTCAATATGAAGTGTAAACAGTCACCATGTCATTACGCTGGTATAACAAGTTGAAACCTTAGTATTGATTCAACATTAGTCAGGCCTTTCGTCATGTGTTAAATACCTGGCATGCACGTAGGAATCTTCATGATTTCCATTTGGTATTGTTGTATTCCAAACTGGTAACTGCAACATTGAAGACTAAGGAAGTGGACACACTTCTGTGAATATATTGTTATTACAAAATGAAGTAACATAATTCCTGTTACACATGTTCTAAATATTTTTTTTATTTTGCCTTGTTGTGCAAGCACTGTCGAGCTTGTGCATAGGCTGCAGATTTTGTCAGAGAGGAACTGGAATCCCCTGGTTAGACCTGGTTTCCCTCTGAGGTTTTTTTCTCCTCCAATGGAGTTTTGGGTTTCCTCGCCACCGTTTGCATACTGGCCGGGGGGGTTGCTAGAAATTTATAGTTTTATTTATTTAACACTGCATTTAATCATTTATAGTGTGTCTGATATTTGACCTGCATAACCTTATATGTTTTGCTTATAGACTTGACTTTCAGTGGGTTGTTACATGTGTGTAGTTACACAAATAGTACAGCTGTAGATACTATTACACTGTGGTTACATACTAGTGCACATCTAGTTACCATGCAAGTTAACAGGTATTAAGTAAAATATAAATTAAATATGAATATAAAGTGGGACCAACGTAAGTATTATATTTATTATAATAAGATATGTAATTATTATAAATTATGTAATTTATTATATTTGCACATGTAAAATTACTAATTGATAATGAAAAAAGTTGTTGTTATAGCAACAAATATAGCATTTGTTGCTATAAATAGCTTATTATACTCCTTAACCATAGACCATATCGTGACTACCAGGCATTGATATATTTTATTTATTGTTACATTTGTAAAAAAATTTGTGATGAGCAAAATGATTAAATGTAATGTTTTAGGAGACGTTATTTAAATCCCAAGGCCACAGGCGCAGCTCCTGTTCTCTTCTTGCCATGAGTACATGTCTATTTTAGCAATACAAAATTGTGAAATTCACTATAGAATACTTTGCCTACATGGATCCTCACATGTATTATAACAATATCACCAACACAATAGTAATTATACATTTGATTTAGAATTTAGAATTGTAATGTACAATATTGAATATTATGTGAAATTTTATTCAATGTAAATTATTGTTGTTTATCAATAAACTGTTTGCTTTGTATTTGGTTTAAATATTTCTGCTGATTAAATATTGTGAATAGCAAATATAAACTGGGAAATGGTGCCTTGAAACACCCAAGATGCTGACCATTCCAGACCATTATAATAAAAGGTATCCCCAAGAAGCCTTAAGGGTTCCTCAGGGAACCACCCTTCATGAAACGGTGCCTTGAGTTTCCCCTGAGGGTTCCGCCAGCGTGGTGAACCTCAAATGATTCCTCAAAGAACCTTAAATGTTTACCCTGTGTGTACTATGGTGTTACGTAGCAAAAAAATTTATTAAACAAATAATATGTTGATTATTTATGTACTGTATTTTCAAACCCCCAGGGGGCTCCCAGAAGATTCTAAAATAAAAAGACCATACAAAAAATTTACACAATTCAGCTTTTTGTTCTTCGAAACCTGAAAGGCTTATGCTTGAGCGATCTTCGATTCTTTCTACTGGGTCTACGACGCAGAGCAGCGGAACTCGTCCTGGCGTTTTGCGTCTTATACTGGGCGCTTCAGTAGTTGGTCAGAGGTTTCTTCAAAGAGCAAATTCTCCTACAGCGTGCACATGTCCACAGGCATGTCTCGCCACTGTAGTCTGGCATGCGACCGCTAATACTCGAGCTAGACAGGCACGATACCTGCGTCACATGTCTGGGTCCCCAGAATGCTGAAGTAACGTTCGTCGATACAAGCTCTTCGGACAGAGATGTACTTTTCCTCGGGCTGGAGTCCCATTGGCAGGTGGTAAGGTGCGTCGTTGTGCGACAGACGCCTCCCTGCTTGGCTGGGTGTCCATACGTGCCATTTCTATCCTGAGCAACCTAAATCAGACAGCTGGCGTGCTCTCTCAGCAGGTCACGCTCCGCAGGGAATGGCAACTCCATCCCCGCACGCCAGCTCATTTTGGAACAGTCCGGGCAGGCACAGATGGCCCTGTTCGCCTCCCTGGACCCCTCCCGTTGCCTGTGTTGGCACTCCCTGACTGAGGTTCCCCTCGGCACAGATGCCTTCGTGCACAGCTGACCACCGGACAAGCGGAAGTACGCCTTCCCCCCAGTGAGCCTCCCCGCAGAGGTACTGTGTGGAGCCATGGAAGAGGAGCATTGAGCTCTGCTAGTTGCGCACTATTGGCCCTACCAGACTCGGTTCTCAGAAGCGAGCACTTCTACAGACAGCTCCCCCTGCATGAATCTGCATGCGCCCTCTGTGTCCAGCAAGTGCCCAAATCTTGTGGGCACCCTTCAGGGTGGGGAACTTGCAGGTGCTCCCCCCTGGGGAGGAAGACCTAACCCTCACGTATCATGTCCAGCACGCGCCTTGCGCTCTGTAGGACAGGACACAGAGCTCAGACGCTCTGAGCGGCTCTTTGTCTGTGTTGGAAGACAGCGGGGAGACTGGCCTACTGGTCACGGATGCCATCACTTTGGCCACCTCTCCCAGGCCCTGCCCACTGTTAGTGACTACTCACTCCACCGGGGTGTAACCTCCTCGGGGTGTAACCTGCCTCTTTGGAAGACATCTGCAGAGCTGAGTGTTGGGCGACACCCAGCACTTTCGCACGGGCTTAGAACTGATATCGGACCGGGTTTTGAGCAATACTTACGGTCGGTTGGGTGTGCACCTGCAAAGCACCTTCTCCCCTGTACTTCCGATAATAAGAGCCTCTCGTTGTGATGCACCGTGGCGTTTTCAAGAGGAACCCCATTCTGTCAGTCTCGACACAACATCTTGGTTACAGATGTAACCTCGGTTCCCTGATGGAGGGAACGAGACGTTGTGTCCATCATGCCACAGGCGCTGCGCCGGCCCGCTGCAGCGAAAGAGATTGCCTCTCTGTTTCCTCAGCCCAAAAAGGTGTTAAAGAGGTTAATGCACCATGAACTAACATGGATAATTGTACTTTACATAAAAAAAAGATGCTTGCAATAAAAAAATATATTGCTCATTGTTAGTTTGTTAGCTTATGCATTTACTAATATTAACAAATGACACAGGAACCTGCTCCGTAGTGTAATTTTCCATTTAGTGCTACTGTAGAAACAACATGGCAAGTTCAATTTATGGGGACCCACAGTGTATGTATGGAAATAGCTAATATTAAGGTAATAAAAACATGACACTTCATTATGTAAGCTCTTTACACACCTCTGAAGACATAGTAACTGTATGTATATAAAATTTAGAATCCTGTCAATAGATCCTCAAAGAAAAATGACAGATTGGACCTTTAAACCTTTAAAAATGGCAAATACAGATCTTGCTTAAGTGTTGTATTTGTACCTCCATAGTCACGACAAAGACTTGCACAGCTGAACAATCAGAATCAAGTCTTTCAGAATAAAAAATAAACATCAAATGTCTCTTTAGATCTGTGCTAGACTGACAACGTGTGCTCTCTCACATCATAACACCTCGAAACAACCAGCAATTCATGATGTGTCGTTTACTATCACCCGTGGAATTCGGCAACAAGACGTGTCCTGGCACAGTGCTAGACGGCATTTCAGTTTGTTGCCATGCTTTCATCAACTTACATGCTTGTGATATCACGCCCAGTGTTTCTCATTGGTGTTTCAGACTATGACATTGCCTTGAGATCAGTTTTGTTATTTTACAAACAGACACTCTATAATTAGCAGCAAACAAGGCCCTACCCTACACTGCAAGCTAGCACTGCTTCGTGTAACTTCCTATAGCTGAATTCAGAACAGCGTGTTGTAGTCGCATTTGGGTTTGAATACTGCCTCTGGTCTTTATCCGGGTGGGGCATCCAGCTATCATTTATGTGTGTGTGTGTCAGGGGAATGTGGGCAGGCTGGATCGGACCAAGAGTGATGTGGTAGCACACTGCTTTGCACACACCTCTATGGCCAGGGGATGACTGGCATCCTGAGGGGGGCGGCGCATACACTCATTGGTGTGAGAAGCTCTGTGGTCTGCAGGGGATGATTCACCTTCCATTGAGCCTCGGTGTGTAGACATCCAGCCTCTGTCACTAACTTCTACATTTAGAGAGCTATTCGATTGGCATGTGTCATTGATTTAATATATTTGTACATTTTAAAATGTGATATTGCAATCTAATCTAAGCACTAAAGGGTGTAATAATTTAAATCCCTATAATAATGTCTTCTTTTGTTTTCGAAATTACATTTATTTCGCCGTTTTGTTTTGTTTGGGACTAATAAAGCCTTGCGCAAAGAACTCTGATACAGCTTGTCTCAATTATGGCTGAGAATTGCGATCTGTAAATAGACATTGTTTGTTCTCCGCGTTTCACGCAGCGTTGAAACAGGTCTATCTAGATTCACTGACCCTCTGCATCTATCTGCAACTTTATATCGAGATTCGAATCAAGACAAACTGAAAAACAACAAACACTATTTGTTGACAAAGAAACTTGCATTGCATGGGTCTGAATGAAGAAGGAACATGAGGAAGGAACGTGGATCCCATTATGTGTCTACCTGAGGGGAAAAGAGGGTGGGTGGGGGAAGCGAGAAAAAACATTTGTTTGTCCCATAGTGAACACAGACATCTTCAGAATCCTGAAAAACATCCGATTCAACCGACAGCAATCCCATCAGCCTCTAATGCTCTTCAGGCTTCCCATGGATGTTATGTTCCTAATTGTCGCTGGCATGAAATTGACCATGTTAAAAATAACTGTGTAAGCACTGTGGTATCATATATCTGTTACACAACACTGCTTTCAGTAAATTGTGGCTATGACACATGTTGAGTATCTGGCGTGGTTCTGGCGGCGGTGGCCCGCGAGCAGCTGGGCTGTTTTGCTGCTGACGGAACCATAACGTTTCCAGCAGGCGACCCGGAGCATTTGAACTCTGGCTGGAGTAGGGAAGTTCAGCTTTACCAGGGAATCCGGCTAAAGGATCAAAGAGCCTATACTGTAGGATGCAGTCACCACAGCTGGGCACCAATGCGGAGGAAACACCCTCGCTGCGGCTTTCTCGACAAATATTAAAGACCGTTCCTTTCATAGGGACAGGGTTGCTTCTTTCTAGCCCTGCCAGATTGTGGTTGTGTAAATAAAAACTGCCATGGACTCATTCATTTGAATGTTTAATATCTGAGAATCTAGTGAAATCTCAAAATACACAAGAGAACATGCGCATGTTCTGTTTACCAGCTGCAGAAATACTTTTGACGGCCGCACTCTGCTTTACTTTACCATGTTTTTTTTTGCTCTTTTGACTCGCACCAAAAATGTGCATTAGCATAAATCCTTTTCATAAATGCTGTGTAACATTACACCCGTGCTGACTAACAATCGCAATACTAATATGTATGGCCCAAAACGTGATGGTCTCAAAAACATTGTGGTGTAAACAGTCTATTCATTTAAGCTTCATTTCTGCTATAAAACTATAAACCTGGCTTCCAAGCAAACAACACAGAACTTCAGGAAACTTCAAGTGACTTCATAACACAGATAATTAAGTTAGAATTGTTTGGCATGTTTCCTTGACAGTAAGCAAGCAATTATAGTGTACAGTACAACACTTGCCTTCTAGCTGGATGTTAGATTACCCTTGGATTACCCTGCCTCTCTTCAAAGCCTGTGTACTGCCTCTGTTAGAAAACATCAGATAATTACGCTAAGCCTGTTCTTTGTGCTTCAACCAACTAGAACATAACAGTTTTTCACCTCTACAGGCATTCGCCTCTACAGGTTAGCAGGACTAACCATTACCCTACACTGTAAAACTTTGCTGTAGTTTTGTAGAAATCTCCAGTAAATTACAGACAACCTGCTGAAAAATGTAAAAGTGTACATATTCGGTTATCAATGTTCATGTAAGAAAATAAGAAAATAACATCAAAACTTAGATCAACTCCAAATTCAGTTTGGGTGTGAAATAAAGCTATCTGTAAAAGCTATTTCAAGCATAGAGTTTGTGCCAAAGGATATAAAACAATCCCTAGAACCTGTAGGTGATAGGTAAGTAAGGTTTAAAGGTATGGAGAACTTGATGAGTAAGGGACGTATGCGGGACTCCCCAAAGCTGTCCTGTCATGAAATGTTTCCCTCACCTTACCTCACCTCCTTCAAGGTTCATACGCTACTGTAAACATACATCAGGGTAAAAAAAATACCACCAGCGGTTAGGGCAGAAAGAGAATACGAAAACAAAAGCTCTATGAATCATGTAATGCAAGCCCAATGACATCTGGCTGGCAGGTGGGTTTCAGCATCATTCGTTTGATTTCAGAGCAGTGCCCCCTCTACAGGACATAAAGACCACTACATGCAAAAAAAAAAACATTTTACCTGTCCTTTGGAGCAATGGTCTTAAAGTGAGATTTTGCAAGTAGTCTTGCTCTTAAATATACAGTGAGTGGCATAAATTTGATTAAATAAAAATATACAAAGCAGTGAAACCGAATATGAATGTTTAATCGAAGCTATGAAATTGAGAAAAGGCTCACCAGAAAGGGAGGAAACATTGACGGAAAGATAAATATAATCTACAAGATTAGTAATATCTTCAAATCTTCAAATCTCATTTACATTTTATTTAATAGTAAGATCTTCATACAAACATTAGAGACACAAGTCTGTGAATGATTTCGTACAGACACACTTTTAAATGAATATACTGTATGATTGCTTACTGTAGATCCTAATTTCTTTTTTTATTAATTTCTAGAAATGTAAACAAAATTTTACCTGACTGTCAAATATTCAGTCCTCTCTAATGCAAATATTTTGTTGCATCTAAATCTGCTCACCACGTATTATAATATCATTACATTGTCCAGAAGTAACAATTGACATATTAAAGAGATATATTTAACAAGATGATTTTTCTTTCCAATGGGGAAAATTTGCAATGATTTGATGTTTTTGCCTTCAGGTACCTTCAGACCAACATCCACCTGACCATTTTGTTAATGATCTCCTGTGTCTCGGTGCGCTTTTATTCTCCTGTTTTTTTCCTTCTGTGCATCTACAATGAATTCCTCGTAATTTGATTTTGGCTGCACATCATGGGACAGGATGGCAAAATACATAGCATAATTAAGTAATGGTAAAGAGTCAAGTAATTCTCAGCGGGGCAAAATGTTGCATTACCCTTGACCCATTTTCATAGTAGTCCAGCAAAAAAATAATCAACATCTGGAGCATCTGCATGTATTTTAATGACATGTATCATTCCAAATTTTTGGTCTGGAACAGATAGGCTTGGTAACTCATTGGAAAGTTGAATGTAAGCATAAACACATAAAACCATATGGCCCGACGAGGCACCTAACTCTAAAAGGTTACGTTTGTTCCCATCAGCAGTCACAGCATGGTAACGGCAGCCGTACCCAACACACCCCCAAACAAATGCCCTTTTCCCTGTGCCCACTAGAGAGCGTGTCCTCTTCTCGGTTCTCACAGGACAGATTTATGTTGATCTTTAAAGCTCTGGGCAGCTGTGGGAGTGTAATACTTTTGGCTAAAGCGGCCTGTGTTAATGATTAGTATGTTTATTAGGCTGCAGGCAGGCTCTCCTGGAGACAGTGACACCAGATGCAGCTCCAGCCAGCAGGCGGACAATGCTGGTGGACAGAGATGGATGAGACTAGCAGACTCTCGCTGAGATACTTATATTGCCTTACAGTGCTGGCCAGTTTATAGGCTAATGCTGGCATATACCGCTGCTCTCTAAGAACAGCAACAATGGCTTATTGAGTCGCTTAGGTGTGAACGGGATCTCAGGAATGTAGCCTTATGACATTAAGGCCATTTTTTACTTTCATGCAAAAGACATGTTTATCCATAACAAAATGTGAATCTTTAAAAGTATAAAGTATTATTATCAGCTTTTAATTTTATATGGTTTGTTTTCACTCTGCTTGGAGAATAATTGCTCGTTTATACTGCACTTGAAACATTTGATATATCTATCTATATTATATATTGGTAAATGTATAACATGTACATGAAATAGGCCTACATTTAGAATGTAAATAAAGAAAACTGTCACTTTAACAAACAAAGCACATTGTGGCGGCACAAATCCCTAATTATACATACATAGTGCATACACACAGGGGACTATGTTTAAATCGTTTAGCTAATCTTAACCATTAAAGGTGATTTTTTAGATGATCTATTGGCAGAAATGCAATATAATATACATATTGTCTTCAGAGGTGTATAAAGACCTTACATAATAACAAAGAGTTATGTTTTTATTAACTTAGAATGAGCTATCTACATATGATTTCTATCTACATACACGCCATGTTGTGTCTACATCACTAAACAGACAATCTGTTCTACAGAATGTGTTTCGTAAATGTGTCTAAGTTCTGTGTCAGCCACCATAGTGCCACACTACATCTTTTAAAATTGTAATTTGTGATTTAAAATAAAAAGGCATAGGCCTACTAATTCCATACCCATTTCATACCCATTCATGACAAGAGATACATTGGTCATTTTCTGCCAGGACTTTATACATTTCCTTTAACCCTAAAACACAATGCAAAGCAGTGCTGTAAAAATAAATACGAATAAATCCCTTCATATTAATACAGCATATTGTGCCCTATTTATTATTTTTACAGTGTACATAATGCAGAAGAGCTAACATATCAAGTTCACAAAAAACTTTAGTTCATAGCTCTCAGGCCTTGGAAATCCTTGCATGTAAGTGTATTAGTGGTATTGGCAACCATAGTTCGGAATCCTATCAGCATCTTTCGAGCTTATCACAGTATCAAATGACATCTGAGGAACGGCTTCTGCTTAACATTTGTAAGAAGCTTATAGGTAGAATTAGCCCCAAATATGAACCTGGGTCATCTGCCTATGACATTTTTGCTTTTGACATTTCTGTTTCTCTGTATCAAGTGGATGAGTCCACAGAGACATCTGCCCTCCACCGAGGAGAGCATGTCTGACCACAGGGAAATCTGTTTCATATGACTGAGCTAAAGCCTCTTGCTGAGTTCATCTCTTGACCCGAGCGATCCTCAATAATATTCCTTTGCCTAATATTCTGGCACAGCTCAATTTTACAATCCCACATGCCCTGGAGCATAAAATATGTTGTATCGAAATAATCGGAACAATACGGATGAATTTAATCACTTCTGTGATTTTCATGTCAGATTGGTTTAGTTCATGTTTTTGTTTATAGAAGCACAAGTTTGATCCAGTGATTGAATTGTTAAACTTGGGGGGCCCTGTTCTGTTTCATTAAATTAAAAAAGAAAAAGTCCTTTAGCCAACTTCACAGAGATCCGAAACTGATTATCCATTCTGAAGTGCGCCATGCACACAGTATTGTGAGGCATTTTCTGAATGGAATTGTCACTACATATTCAAATTTATACACAATAAGAGTAATGGGCTTTGAGTGGGTTAATGAGTAATTTAACATGCTATTTTCTAATTCCACGAGTTCGCCTATGCAGATAATAATGCAGGTTAAAAGGTATCCATATTTTGGTGCGCTGTCCGGGGAGACGGCTCTGAGCCCGGCAGTTTGTTCCGAACCAGGGTAGGCCTACTTTCCCCCTTTCTAGGGAGAGGGCTCTGGGACTGGTTATAGCCCAAACCCAGAGGGCTCCCCCCGTTGTCCTGCAGGAGAATACGGGCTTGTGGTGAGGAGCCGGGGTTGGTGGAGGGATGCTTGGATACTGTAGAGAGAATGCAGGTAAGACAGCTTTGTCTATTTATAGTGGTTTTCTCTTGAGCTGATAAGGTAGATGCAAAGATTGCTGATAGCAAACATGATTAAACATGGTTGATTATCCGCCCGTGCTCCCTCCGAACTTTGTTAGTTAAACATCATGTAATATTACATAATGAATCTTTTGTGTAATGTGAGGTCTTAATCACCCCCTCCTCATAATGACAAATTATGCACCCATTTGCAAAAGTAAACACCTTAATACGGACCAAACACAGACAACAACTGCATCACAGAAGTCAAAGAAATTGTCACAAACTGTGTAAAACTTTACTTTGATGCAGGAAGCACAGTATGCTCATTTCCAACAGTCTCAAGAGTTATAACTGCAGTAGAACTTATGGATATACTTTTCTCCATCTCACAAGCCCATCATGACAGAATTGTCTTCAAAAGCTTATATGCTTAGAGTCAAAGCGGTTATAGACTTGAGCATGAAGAGCAGTGAACCAAACAATACCCAGTCAAAGTTGTTTACTATCTCTTCGCGTGTTGGAATTATAACAATGCATTTTCAAGTTGGCCTGATTGCAGTTTCTGATAGCAATCAGGTCAGCCATACCACTCGCTGCATGTCTGGTATTTGTTTTATTGTGTTTGAAGTCTGATGAGCATCCAAAATAAGCGATCAGTGCGGAGATCGAAGTGGAAAGTACAAACACACTCATGCCATTGAATACAGAAAGCTGTTCCACCCCAGGTGTGGATGCTGGGACCGCTCTCACAAGCGCTGTCAAAAAACAGACCTGTATTGATCCACAGAACCCCTCCTCGGGTCCTTCTGGAATGGTCACTCTGTTTTTTCTCTAAACAAATATATTTGGAAATGTTCTGTCACTGTTTATGGGAATTTGTGTGAGGTGAATGTTTGAAGCGATTACCGTGGAAACAGGCGATGTTTAGAGCTGATAGTCTCTCCCCTTTAATTGTGGGAAATGGGTTTCAGATGTGCGTCGCCCGCTGATCACTTTCGGCCTAAGCTCCCTCGTCATGTCTTATAAAACCACTTCAAGGAGCGCCTGATGGGGAGATGATACCAGGGCTGGGCTGGAGGCCTCGGCAGCTGCCTAAATACTCCTCCGGGTCCCTCTGAAATAACAGCAGCCACATTAGCAGTAGCTTAGAGCTCCATCGCCACATTTTTCACATACATGGTAATAGATGCTGAAATTATTGGGTTTATTTAATATTGTATTTTTGACATGGATCATGTTTTGATAGGGAGAATGGCTACAGTATATATCTGTTCTTCAGGTGTCTCTGCTGTAGAAGGGCAGATTTAATGGATGAATAACACGACTAATGTCATCGGTAGGGCATTGCAGATTTGGATTGGCACAGGATTGATTTGGATCCTGTGTTTCCCTCTGTTGGGGAACTATTAAAATATGTGTTTAATTTGTTTTAATAAACCTGAATGTTCAAAGTAATTAAATAGTTAAAGTATTGTAAACTTTAATATTTTGAATCCCTGTAACCAATTCTTACTTTTGAGTTCATTAAACTTATTTATTCTTGATTCATGATTGTAACATGATTCTTTGATAATGATTATTAGTTCCCAGCTGTCACAGAATGCTGTATATACAATGTGCACGAAGACGAAGTTAATCCACAACAAGAGTTCATTCACAAAGGAAACAGCAACAGAAACAAAAACCAGCATAGGAATGACCAAAACAGCAGGTATACATAACAATACTAAGGAGTTACGAAATGAACACAGTCATCAGGTGTGTCGTTAGGTGGAGCCGCTGGGTCGGAGAGCCATGCAGAGACATGGGATATTCCATCCCTGAGGTAGCTGGCGGCAGGAGATCCCGAAGCTCATCTCACCCAATGGCACTGGCGTGCAGAGGGTGAGCAGAGGTGTCTCCAGATGCCAGCAGACCCAGGGCTGATGAACAGGCTGGCAAAGAGAGACGAGGAGGGCGTGGGAGGTTGGGCAGAACCTTCTTTAAGACTGGCGATGAGATGCTGGCTGAAGGATCATCACCAAGACACCCAGGGCAATGTTCGGCGTTGCCGGCTTACGCACCTGGTCAGATGCGTTATTAGGCTCAGGCTCCTAGGTGATGACGGGCTTTCAAAGGCTCACGTGCTGGTGCTTGTGTCGCGGGGGGCTAAGGCTCGCCATCTGTGGTGGGCTCCGGCTGACGCTCCATGCAGCAGGGTGATGATCTCTGGGTTGGGAGTGGGGCTGGAGATGTCCTCAGAAGGTCCATTACTCTCCAGCACCCACTCCACAAAAACGGTGAATTCCTCAGAGAGACTATTCGCTGGGATCTAAAAATCCCTGGTGTGGTCCTCCAGTGAACGGTCTCCCTGATCCAAAAAGAGGTGCTGGACGGCTGGGGAAACCATTCGGGAGAAAACATTTTAACCAAAAGAAAGGGGGGAGAAAAAAATGCTGCTTAATAGACTTACTTAACAGATGATTTTTCTGTCACGGAATGCTATATAAACAATGCACATGAAGACTAAGGTTATCCACAACAAGAGTTTATTCAGAAAGTCCACAACAAAGAAGACGTTCGAAAACCGGCAAGGGACTGAACAGAACAAGACTAATGAGTAACCGAATGAACACAGGTGAATCTAATGACTAATGAACAGACCGTGGAACAGACAGTGCTGTGTCCCAATATACTATTCCCTTAAAGTATGAACTGTTTTGCTTTGCAAAAGTATATACATTTTAGTGCGTAGCAAAATTGTATGCACGCACTGGGACATTAACGTGAAACAGAAGCCTAGACGACTGTCACGAACATCAAAATACATCTCTTGATTGTTTTTAAGTATTTATTGATTTATAATTTTTTATGTAATTTTAACTTCATACTTACATGTATTAATTTAGCGAAGCATCTTTTATTTTTATTTGAAATGCAGTGTAGCATCTCTTAACTCCCTCTCGCGGTGAGTTGTGGGTAATCAGTGTCCATGGATTCACACCGAATTTTCACCGGAAACAGTAGACCATCCGAGTACCTTGAGAATACTCATTTCAGCATACTATGATTAGGGACATATTCATTCTATTTTCGAATACTATTTAGGACGGATAGTATGCAAATTGGGACACAGCATAGGTAAAACAAGACAGGGCAAACAGAACCAAGGAAAACAGAACCAACAAAGAGTCCATAATGTTACACCAGCAAGCTTTGCGTGAGACTGCATTAGAAAAGTACATTTAGAAATTAAGTGTTATTCTATGCGTTTTCAGACAGGATAAAGCCTTGTTAATGATGAATGTTCATTTATCTTGGATATTTAAAAGAGTTTGTTGTATTTCTGAGATTTGGGGTTACCATCCTTCAGAAGAGTGGTTCTTATGCCTAGGTTGTGGGAGGTGCCTTAGCAATCTCCTATATTGCATCACTTTCTGGGATCTTGCTAAAAGCTAGAACTTGAACCCAGTCATCATCACTCAAACATCATCACTCAAACCATTTGATGTAACTGATTAACTGAAACGAGTTTTCCCAACTAGTTTGGGCTTTGTGGCCAGCTACAGAGTACTATTCAAACAATATTGAAATAGTGATGCAAACATTTAAAATGTGATCAAAAATGAACAAAATCAACATTTTTGTTCAATCACTTGCACTCTATGTGAATGTTCCACTGTCTAAAGATTTGTAGAAAACAAGCAAGTCGAAAGTAATAGTTATGGCTTTAAACTAAAAAAGGGGACAAGACATGCAAAATATCCAGTCAAAACTTTCTATTTCAACAGAAATTGTGTCAATAAAAGAAAGAAAACCATGCTTGTCAACCATATGGACACCCAGATCTCAGTGACGGGACCAGGCGTTCTTTGTCAAATAAATGAATGCCACCCAATGGAAACTTTTCAGGGCCTTATTTTATAGTTTATATAGGCTGTTTTATGACTTAATAATATAGCTGCTCTGTCATGAAAGTTTATTTTAAATTTAGCTGCAATGGCTTTAAGGATGCTTAATGAAAATTCTTTACAAGGTTGCCGTTTCTCCGCTTTAGTGCCCTGTATAAATTGTAAAACGATATATAAACTGTATAAACAGTCTCAGTTCTTTGCTTTTAGAGAGAGGATCTGTGTGTTTCTCATAAACCTGAGTCACATGCGAGTTACAGACCGTGTTTTTAATGCGCTCTAACGATTTCTCTTTGTTTATCACGCCATTAAAGCTTGGCAGCAGGTGGAATCTGGAAACTAGCCTCCCGACACACAATCTCCATTTCCCAGAAGGAAAACAGAAAGGCCTCGTCGCGTTCCAAAGGGTATGCTTCTTTGTGGTTTTCTCTTTAATTTGACAAGCCATAGTGTTGCGCTATGGCAGGCTCAGGTGACATCATTGCCCAGCATGGAACAGGGGGTGATGCTGGTGCTTTAAACATGTGCTGTTGATTTTGGACCAGGTGTCTCAAGTACTTTGCGGACCAGGGAATGAGTCTTCCCTCTGTGGCAGTGAGAGAACTCAGTGTTAGGCCAGCACCAATACAGGGTCTGATTTTACCACCTGTTAACAGGAATGACGAAACCTGGTTGATCTCGCCCATATTGTTTTTGTAAATAATTTACTAATTGACAATTTAGCTGATATTTTTTTATCCACGGTAACATCCTAAGAACATATTTTTGACATAAAATAAGAGTAGCATCGGAACGCAACCGTGATTCCTTGCCGATGACCTACTCCTGGCCACACTTTGTTTTGCTTCATGTGGGTTCCGTGTCAATCTGGTACTTCAAACGTGCTGATAAATGGGCCTGGGGCGCAGGAATCTGCTCACTGTGTCTCTCACCCTCACTTTGTCATTCATTGGTGTCATAAAAGACCACAGGACACCAAGTGATGATCTTATAAACGTATTTATACATTTGCCCTGAAATGAAGCGTTGAACATTTCTCTGGCTGATCGGACGTCCGAGTGAGTTTCCCAGCCCTGGGAGAGGAAGATTTTAAGGTTTATTTTATGAAGCCGGTGAGAGGTAGGACAGTGACAACAGGAGTTGTGTGTAATGGATTTATCTCAGGGGTCTGGCCTTTCATGAGCCACATTACTTAGATGGAATCAGAGCCGTCTGTTGATTCTGGCACTAGCGCAGCATTCAGCATGACGCTGTCCCCAAACACATGGCCTGTGCTGTCTGATATATAGAACGCAAGCTTATGGTTGCCATAAACAGACAATAACGCCCTCTGCTGGTGAAAATCAATACAGTCGTCTCCTTTATGATCATAATGAATGGAATGGCTCTAATTTAAAAATCACCCATAATTGTATTATATAACGTTATAATAACCTTTTTTAATAACATTATCAAATATATCTACACTACATATCATTAGTTGATGTATAGTTAAAATATGATTCATAGAATTTCATGCATAGGCCCATAATTACAAATTGATCTGATTTTTTTTAAACAGTTATACCAAAACAATGAATTTGAAAGAATGATTTTTGAGCTGTGAATGAGACCTGTTACAGCCATCAGAAATGAGTGATGGAAGGAAAGTCCATTCTCTACAGTTGAAACACTTCTCTAAAGCCCCTTAACATCTGTTGTTGAACTTCTTGACCTTGCTTTTCCAACATGCTGTCAGGAAAATCCCAGATTTAGAGGCCTTCAAAAATGAGGGAACAGCCCTCACTTGAGGTGGCTAAGCTGTTGAAAGTTTATTCCATGGTGAGTAGTAAGACTGTGAGACAGGAACTCATAAATACAGCACAAGCTGGGGGGTCTCACTCTGCCTCACCTACACCCAACCAGCCAAAGGACCATCACCAAGAACTCATCAGTGGAGACAGTTCTGTTAATGCCTCTAGTGTCATCTTCTTTGCACGGAGCCTCTGAAAGACGTTTAGATTTATTGTGAGTTTATAAACACAAAATTCCGCATAGTGTCTTCAGAAATATTAGGCTAAACTGTTTGAAATTCCTGAAAAGTCATGTAGCATGAATAGTTTACCGAAGAAATTATCATTACTCACTCTCATGTTGTTCTAAACTCGTAAGACCTTCTGCACGTCAGTGGTTGTGGATGGCATTTTTTAGAGGAAGCAAAGCTTTTTTATGGCCTGTTAAACAAATAATATAATAAAGTTTTGATATACATCAGTCGAAACAAATATCAAGTGGCTACAAATTCCATAGTTTTTTTATATTCTTTTGCCAAATTTCCCCGAAAGTAACTTGGTTCTTTTAAACACGTAATGGAAGGATGGGACATTGCTTTATTTTATTTTATGTTTTTATTACTTTTAAGTAATTCATTTATTATTTATTTATTTTGTGATACTTATTTTTCTTATAGGCTATTAACAGGGGAGATTATGGTTGTCATTTACTTCCTTTATGTTAAAGCAGATACCGTCTCGGTTACGTATGTTACCTCTGTTCCCTGATGGAGGGAACAAGACGTTGTGTCGAAGCCGACAGATGGGGTTCGCCCTTGAGAACCAATCGTCTCGGACTATTTTGAAAAGGCCAATGAAAATTGGCGAATGAAATTTGCATGCCGGGCTCCGCCCCCGGAAATCCGGGTATAAAAGGGGAGCCGGCGTGCCCATTCATTCAC
Organism: Barbatula barbatula; assembly: GCF_947034865.1. Classification (NCBI taxonomy): domain Eukaryota; kingdom Metazoa; phylum Chordata; class Actinopteri; order Cypriniformes; family Nemacheilidae; genus Barbatula; species Barbatula barbatula. Next base: position 15,586,897 of record NC_136772.1, read on the forward strand.
CTTTTGTGCTGAGGAGCCTGAGGGCATTTCGTGACTGCTGCAGCGGACGGCTATTGTCGTGGCAAGAAGGACACAACGTCTTGTTCCCTCCATCAGGGAACAGAGGTTACATACGTAACCGAGACGTTCCCTTTCTGTCGGTCTCTCGACGTTGTGTCGAAGCCGACAGATGGGGTTCCTATTGAAAACGCCACGGCAATAGCCGCGTCACAATCTCCAGCGAAGCGACGTTGACCAGCCTAGGCGAGTCAGACGTAGCGCTCTCGCGAGATTGTAACCTTCCAGTAGGTAGACAGGGGGACCCAGAGCTTTCAGAAAAGATGGGTAGCCCCTGCCCTCTGTCAACTCAGACGGCCCCATTGGCGAGAGCCGTCCGGCCATAGGCCACTGGGTAAGCGCTATTCCCTCAAGGGGGAGGTGCGCTACGGAGACCACTTCCCACCCTCGGGGGGGAATACAGTGGAGAAACAGCATGGTCTTACCGGTAGGGAAGAACTCATGGGAGGTATGTGCGAGAATCCGCAGGGTGGATGCCCACCCGGGGAAGGTCATGGGTTCCGGGGGGAACGACTCATGACGGAATCTCAGATGGAACCACCCTGCTGGGGGGTTACCACGTCTGGAGCACTGAGGTCGGTTAGAGTCACACGTTGATAACTCAACTTGTACCCGCCAAAGGTGGCAGGCTGCTCCGCCCAGCCGCTGCCTTGAGTGCTTAGTGATGGATGGAATGCCTATTCTTCGCCCGAGGGGAAAGAAGGGAGGCAGGCGAGTGCGCACTGACCCACCTAAAGAGGGGGGCTGGCGCTCGTCGCAGGCGTTCGCCCTGCCGGTCGCCGGTCTTACCTGGTGTTATCCTGCAGGACTCGAGCTGACACCGGGTCCACGCGGAGGTTGTAGAACCTTGCGAATGTGTGGGGCGTAGCCCAACCCGCAGCTCTGCATATGTCTGCCAGAGAGGCGCCCCGAGCCAGTGCCCACGAGGAGGCAACACCCCTGGTGGAGTGTGCCCTCACTGCCAGCGGGCACGGGCAATCCTGAGATCGGTACGCCGTCGTGACGGCGTCCACGATCCAGTGCGCCAGTCTCTGTTTGGAGACAGCTTTCCCCTTCTGCTGACCTCCAAAACAAACAAAGAGCTGCTCAGAGCCTCTGAAACTCTGTGTGCGGTCCACGTAGAGGCGCAAGGCGCGTACTGGACACAACACGGACGGGGTTGGGTCTTCCTCCCCGATGGGGAGCGCCTGCAAGGTCACCACCTGGTCCCGGAAGGGAGTGGTGGGAACCTTGGGCACGTAGCCGGGCCGAGGTCTCAGGATCACGTGAGAATCACCGGGCCCGAAATTTAAGCACTCTGTGGACACGGAAAATGCTTGCAGATCCCCCACCCTCTTGATGGAGGCGAGCGCCGTCAGGAGAGCCATCTTCATTGTGAGACGAGAAAGATCGGTCTCTCCGAGGGGCTCGAAGGGAGGCCTCCGAAGGCCCGCCAGGACCACATTGAGGTCCCAAGAGGGTACGGAGCGCGGTTGAGGTGGGTTAAGCCTCCTCGCGCCCCTGAGGAACCTGATGATCAGGTCATGCTGCCCTAAAGGTTTTCCAGCAACTGGTTCGTGATGAGCGGCGATAGCGGCTACATACACTTTCAGTGTGGACGGAGAGAGCTTACTCTCCAACCTCTCCTGCAGGAAGGACAGCACGTGCCTGACCGAGCAAATCCGTGGGTCTTCTCTGCAAGAAGAACACCAAGACGAGAAGAGGCGCCACTTAAAGGCGTACAGCCGCATCGTGGCAGGTGCCCTAGCCTGAGTGATGGTCTACCCCCCGCGGTCTCCTCGTCCCATCCAGGAGCCAGACGTGGAGGTTCCAGAGGTCTGGTCTCGGGTGCCGCAACATGCCCTTCCCCTGCGAGAGAAGATCCTTCGTCAGGGGAATTGGCCAGGGGGGAGTTGTCGTCAGAAGCATTAGCTCCGAGAACCAAGTCCGGTTGGGCCAGTACGGCGCAACTAGTACCACTTGATGCTCCTCTTCCCTGACCTTGCACAGGACCTGTGCAATGAGGCTCACTGGGGGGAAGGCGTACTTCCACTTGTCCCGTGGCCAGCTGTGCGCTAGGGCATCCGTGCCGAGGGGGCCCTCGGTCAGGGAGTACCAAAGCGGGCAATCGGTGGTGTCCAGGGAGAAAAACAGGTCCACCTGTGCCCGCCCGAACTGCACCCAAATAAGCTGGACCGCACGGGGGTGAAGTCGCCACTCTCCACGGGGCGTCGACTGACGAGAGAGCGCATCGGCTGTCTGGTTCAGGTCGCCCAGTATGTGAGTGGCATGCAGAGACTTTGTCACCTGCTGACTCCACAGGAGGAGGCGTCGGGCAAGTTGCGTTAACTGTCGTGAGCGTATACCCCCTGGTGGTTGATATACGCTACGGCAGTCGTGCTGTCTGATCGGACCAGTACGTGCTGGCCCTGCACGAGGGACCGTAGTCCCCTCAGTGCCAACAGAACAGCTAACAACTCTAGGTGGTTGATGTGCCAACACAGCTGGGACTCCGTCCAGAGACCCGACACTGTGTGCCCCTTGCACACCGCACCCCAACCCCGTAAGGAGGCGTCGGTCGTTACCACGACGCGCCTCGGGACCTGCCCCATGGGGACGCCAGCCCGTAGAAAGGTCACTGATGACCACGGGGTTAGGATACGACGGCAGAGAGGTGAAATGACGATCAACCTCCTGCCTGCGTGCCACGCTCTCCAGGGAACTCGTCTCTGTAGCCAGTGCTGCAGCGGTCTCATGTGCATCAACCCGAGGGGAATTACCCCCGCCAAGGACGACATGTGGCCCAGGAGCCTCTGAAAAAGTTTCAGGGGGACCGCTGGTTGCTGCTTGAAGAGTTTCAGGCTGTTCAGCACTGACTGTGCGCGCTCTGCCGTGAGCCGCGCCGTCATGGAGACAGAGTCGAGTTCCATACCGAGAAAAAAGGAACTCTGCGCAGGGGAGAGTTGGCTCTTCTCTCGGTTGACCCGTAACCCCAAACGGTCTAAGTGCCGGAGCACCAGATCCCTGTGTGTACACAACAGTTCTCGCGAGTGCGCTAAGATAAGCCAGTCGTCGAGATAGTTGAGTACCCGCACACCTCTCTCCCTGAGGGGAGTGAGGGCGGCTTCCACGACCTTCGTAAAGGCACATGGCCACCGCGGTCGCAGAGCGGGAAGCAGACGAGGTGGTGGCTGGCTCTCGAAAGAGCGCAGCCACCCGTGACCGCAACGTCTGTATCGCCATCCGCCCGCAGTGCGGGCAGGATGACTCCACGAAGGCTGCCTCAGCGTGTTGGACCCCCAAACACCTGACGCAAGCATCGTGTCCGTCCCCCCTCCTCAATGAGGGAACCGCAACCACGAGAGCAGCGGGACATGCCACGCTGAGAAATTTGCTCTTTTAGGAAATATCTCTTTCAGAAAACACCTCTGGAACTGCTGAAACGCCGGGGGGGTGATCGCTGGAAGGGACAATCCGCTGCACCACGTCAAGAATTCAGCTGTAGTAGTCGTCATTCGATGCGAAGGCTCCGAAGAACAAAAGGTGATTGAATGGGCACGCCGGCTCCCCTTTTATACCCGGATTTCCGGGGGCGGAGCCCGGCATGCAAATTTCATTCGCCAATTTTCATTGGCCTTTTCAAAATAGTCAGAGACGATTGGTTCTCAAGGGCGAACCCCATCTGTCGGCTTCGACACAACGTCGAGAGACCGACAGAAAGGGAACGTCAGATTTTATTCAGCTCCAGATTAAAACGAAAAGGTATTTCAAACGATACCCGCCCAGTTCAATATAGTGTCGGGTTTGCTTGACTGAAAGGATTGCCCGCACTGCGCGTGGCTTTCAAGCAGCTTTGATCAAAGGCAGGTGTGTCTGTGTTCGCCAGAACTCATCTCAGTCAGTGTCTCGTTCGGCATACAGCTTTTGTTTGTATTAACCAGTGATGTTTGAACTTCACTCAATTCGACTGCCATTATGCATTTTTGTTTTGTTGTAATAGCTATCACTAGACACCATTTCTGTTTGTCCATTAACCTGTTCCACGTCAGGGCCCTTTTTGAGCATTCACATGAAAACGCACTGTTGGAACTAAAATGCCTGTAACTCATGAAATCTTTGGAATAAAGACCTACTGTTGGTCTCGTTTGAAAGAAGACAATTAGAAGACTAGTCCTAAAAAAATCACACCAAAAAAATTATTTTTGGAAAGGGATTTTGTTATGTTTATTGTAAGTCAAGTCAAGTCAGCTTTATTTATATAGCGCTTTTTACAATTTTCATTGTTACAAAGCAGCTGTACAAGAAAAAATGACTATAAGTAAAACATAAAAGGTTATGGAATTCAAAACACAGGTCAAATATCAGACACACAATAAATTCCTATATGCAGTGTTAATTAAATAAGACTACCAAATTCTAGCAGCCCCCCCGGCCAGGCAAAACAGTGCAAAAAAGTATGCAAACGGTGGCGAGGAACCCAAAACTCCATTGGAGGAGAAAAAAAACCTCAGAGGGAGACCAGGCCTAACCAGGGGATTCCAGTTCCCCTCTGGCAAAAACTGCTGCCTCTGCACAAGCTCAACAGTGCTTGCACAACAAGGCAAAATAAAAAAAAAATAGATTTAAAATTATCATTAATAATCTAATAGTGGCTGAAGTTTTGTAGGGACGTCATTTCCTTCGTCCAGCATTTGTCAGGTCTAGGAATGGATTGCGACCCTGCCAGCTCCGCTCTTGTAACCTTGGAACAATGAGACAAGACTGGCTGAGAGTAGAGTACTGTTCTGCACTCTTTGATGCAACAAATGCATCAGTTGTTATTGGAAGTGTCCCTGGTTCCGGTTGATCTAACTAGTGCAGCCTAGATCTTTGAAATACATATATTATGATAATGTAGTGTATGCAAGATTAAAAAGATGCGTCTTTAGTCTAGATTTAAACTGACAGAGTGTGTCCGCCTCCCGGATATTGCAGGGAAGACTGTTCCAAAGTTTAGGCGCTAGATAAGAAAAGGATCTGCCGCCTGCACTTGATTTTGAAATTCTAGGTATTACCAACTGACCTGACTCCTGAGAGCGTAGTGCACGTGATGGACTATAATACGTTAGAAGTTCTCTCAAGTAGTGAGGAGCTAAACCATGCAAGGCTTTATAGGTAATAAGCAAGATTTTAAAATTTATGCGATGCTTTATAGGTAACCAGTGCAAGGTTGACAGAACCGGGCTAATATGCTCATACTTTTTTGTACGTGTAAGAACTCGAGCTGCCGCATTTTGGACCAGTTGGAGTTTTTGTAATAGGCCTGCAGGGCAACCACCTAATAGTGCATTACAGTAATCTAGTCTTGATGTCATAAAGGCATGTATAAGCTTCTCCGCATCTGATGATGACAGCATATGACGTAATTTAGATATATTTTTAAGATGGAAAAACGCAATCTTACAGGTGTTGGCGACCTGGTTCTCAAATGACAGAGTACTATCGAAAAAATAAATAAATAAAAGGTTTAGGGTATAAAAAATTATAAAAAAGACAATTAAAAAAATTTGACCGAAGGTCAAAGTCCCAAGGGTCAACAAGTGTTGTATCAAGTTTGGTCATGATACATACAATTTTGAGGGGTCTGTAAAGTTTTTTAGCCGCCATACCACCTAAATCCTTTAGGGGGCCCATAGACTTCCATTGGTTTTAACACTTGAACTAATTTTTGACCACAAAGGACATTGAGATGCTTTTTTTTACTCTTCCACATACCAGACACAATTAAAAACTATAAAAGCACAGAAACAACATAAAAACAATAATTTTTTATGAATATTTTTGTATAATATGCTTTTGATGCACACTAATTTATGAATCAATTATCATTTATGTATCCATTTATCTTCCTAAATAGATTGTTCTTCTAAACACTGATCAAATGTGTAATCTAGTTTATTTTGCTTTTCCAACAATATAAAGTTTGTAATGATAAGATAAGAATTTACATGCACAGTATTGATGTAAATGTAGGTGTTCCACGGAATGTATTTATTTTTGATACACACTCTTGTCCTTTATGCATCAATTTAATTTCCTACATACTTTATTTTATAAAAAAATCATAAAGTATGTATTGTAGAGTCTCAGACCTTTCCGACGATATATAGTTTGTCATAATAAGATCAGAATTATCACAAAAATATGGAAGCAAACATGGGTGTTCCGTATACGGAACGGTGACAAGTGAAAGGACATTAACAAATCTAAGCACAGTCTTCGTAAAAAAGAAACAATTACTCTTCCTGAATAAATTATTTGAAAAAACACCAAAAAGAATTGTATTTTAGAGTCTTAGACCTTTCCAAAAACATATAGTTTGTCATGATTCGACTAGAAATTCCATGCACAATATTGAAGCAAACTCAGGTGTTCCATGTATGGAACAGTGACAGTTGTTAAACTACAATAAAAATGTTCACTTTTCTGATATCATGATGTTTTTCTGCATTGGACATTACATTTGTTTGAGGTTACATTACATAACATGGGTTTTGCTCTCTCTCTCTCTCTCTCTCTCTCTCTCTCTCTCTCTCTCTCTCTGTGCGTGCCTGTGTCTCTTTCTCTCTGTTTAGGCCCGTGTGTCATAGCTATATCATCTGAGCGTTTGTCCAGCTGCAGTATGTGTGATATGTTGTGCCGCCCACCTGCCCCTGGCTGTGCTGCTAAGCCCTTTCTGGAGTCCTGATGGACAACTCTGTGATAAGAGCAGTAACATGATCTCTGTGTTTTCTTTTGATGTGACCCACAACAAAGAGGTGGGTAGATTCTTTCCGCAGTGCTTTATAGGCCAGAGAAAAATGTAATGGGCCACATTGTCTGCAATGTCACAGCTTTTGTTGCAGCACAGAGTTGTTCAAATGTCTTTGTTTATTAATAACGGCATGCCTTTGTCATGCATACAACGTACTTTCCCACAAATCGTTTAACAGATTTTATGATAAACTGTGGTAGGATTGTGTATACTGAATATTATGCAATTGTTGATGCAGTTACAACTTACTCTCTTGTGTTTAACAGCTTTGAAATTGCTGGTGCTTCTAAATGTTTCCACAAAAATGTGGACAAATTGAATAAATGGCTGTGCTTCAAATGACTGTACATCCCCCAACAGCTGGGGGTGTACAGTCAGCAGTTGTTCAGAGATCTGGCTGTTGGCAGCAGTGTCGCGCAGCTGAAAGCAGGATTCTTTCATGAACCAGAATATTAGAGAGATAGGAACCAGAGGGTGTATAATTTCGCTAGCTCTCGCCTGGGGTTATTAAATATAAGCCTGAGGTGCTGAAGGGTGTTGCTGACAAGTGCTATCATCAGCAATCCCAATCATTGCAATTTTTCACTTCTTCCAAACACTTGCTCAGCTGATAATGAGTAGATGGTGCCCTCTTCTGTCCTAACATATTGTGATTAAATAAAACGTGCACTTAAATTACGTATCACCTGGATATACGTTTCAACAGAAAGTTGCATGTAGATGTATAAATTAGCATGATAATCTGATGATCTCACCCAACGTTGTTCTAAATTTTGCAGATTGCAGTTCCTTTAACTGACCACAAGGTGGAGAGAAAGTGCAGACAGTTATAGCAGAAGCTAGAAGTACTGTGGACTTTAGCTTACATAAAATTAAGAGTTATAAATAAAATGCATGTATTGGGGCAGCAGCCTTGATTTTAAACTGCTTTATGTAGTCATCTGGCTTCATTAAAGAAAGCTCTGAGAAAGAATGTGTGAGAGAATTCGGCTGTAAATCTAAGTATTCAGCATGCCCTTGGCCTCGGCTGTCTAGTGAGTGCTTCCTCCACAATAGTTGCTTCACAGCTGTTACCATGCAACGCCATTGATTTACGTCTCTAATGAGCTGCTTTAATATTTGCAAACTCGCCAATGGCCTCATCTGACTTTGAGGGGAAATGTATGCTGGGGAGGCTTCTGATTTCAAAACGTCAACGTAGATTCAGATTCAGACATCGTCCTAATGCTACAGATGTACTGGACTAACAGACAGAAAAGTACCATTTTCTTTTCATTCACTATACTATTCACAATCCTCTCCCTGTACAGTATATTCATTAGATGTGCTGCTCTGACTGGTGTACCGCAGGGGCTGTTAGTTCTCTCAGCATGACGTTTTCCTATGGCTCTCACTTATTCCTTCTGTCCTATTTTCTGGAGTATGTTTAGTTGTCATCACTTTTATAGCAGACCCCCAAAATGATTTCTTGGTTCCCCTATACGTGCATTATGAAACAGTAGTATCTTTAAATATTAAAGAGAATATCCTGCTGGGATAGGTACTTTGGAGTTTGTGAATGTTTATATGTCAAGCCAGATGTTATGATGAGACAAGCCTCTTTGTAATTCAGCAACGCCACAGATGGAAAACCAGCATGAGGTCAGTATCTAGCAGACAAAGACTAATTGACTAATTTTAGATTTTAATTGCATTAAGTATTGTTTCATTATATGGTCTGGATGGGCAGCACAGTACATTCTCCGTATTTGACCGATTATAGAGAATTGTTCGGGTTTGGAAAAATAATATAAACACTAGAGTTTAATATTATTTGTTTAGGTTACCGTGAAAACATTGTGGTTATAATTCACTATATATTGTGTTGCATACCAAAACAATGTTTTGAACTTTGGTGACTTCAGATTTCAAAGGAGCATATGTAATCTTAAAATAACAGTTCACGCAAAATAGAAAATTCTGTCTTCATTTATTCACATTTAAGTTGTGTTCTGATAACACAGAGAAAGATATTTGGAAGATGCTTGTAAGCAAACAGTTCTTGGCCACCTGACCAGCATAGTGGGAAAATTGTTTTTTTAATTTCTTTGTTCTGTCGAACACAAAAGAAGATATTTTGAAGAATGTGGGAAAGCAGTTCTGGGGCACTTTTGACTGCCATTGTCATTTTTCCAATTAGTCAATGGTGGCCAAGAACTGTTCGATTACAAGCATTCTTCCAAATACTGTTCTCTGTGTTCATCACAACAAAGACATTTATACCGATTTAAAACAACCAAAGGGTAGTAAATGATGACAGAATTTGTATTTCTGGATGAACTGTCGCTTTAACAGAAGTGTTTAGTGTTTCAACAGATTCCACAATAATAAAGAAAATGCAACTATTGATAGATGCACAACATTTCTCTGTAGACTATTCAGAAGTGCACCTATTGGGAGCCTGTTTGAATATTTACTCAAAACGCATTGTCACCTATATACCTTACTATGGACTAATGTTTATGTTGTGTGCAATCCAGATCTACGATGTACTGTAACAACTTAATCCTAGGAAGAATTTGGCTTTCCTTTCCTAATCTCATGGAAACTTTAAAGACTAGTCACCTGCAGATACTTCTATACTGTTCTTGATTGTTTATCTATCAGGTAGGTTAAATAAGCCTTTTCATATTTTAAAGGCTTAGCTTGATGTAGTGCATACGTATTTGTATAAAATATATTGCTTTTTTCGGGCTGATTAAATCAAAGATATTTGTACATTTATCTCGGTTAATCTTTTGTTAGTATTTTCTCATTTGGGTTGAATGAGTTATTTCAATGCATGTTGAGGAGAAAATGCTATTTTAACCTGCCTGAGAATAGCAAGGCTATACTTGGCTCGTGCCGTCTAAAAATGAAGTGATAATGTGAACCTATAGTCATTTGTTTCTATTTGTCCTGTAGCCTGTCAGTCTCATTCTGTAGCTCTGATGTTGGCTAATTAGACAGCCACATGGGATAATCCGCTTTAAAGGAGGCTGATGTCATATTAGTTTGGCTCACCACAGATCCCCCTAGTAGAGATACAAGCAAAGCATGGGTTGCAGAGGAGGAGGGAGTGTCTGCCTGCTCTGGAATTTTTCATGGACTGTCAGCCTGACAGTTTATTAAGATATTTTACAAATCAGATGAAACTACACTTGTGATACTATCGAACTCAATTTGGACGTCTCTGTGCGCGCAAAGCCATCGAGTAACAGTTTTTGTCGCCAGCGCGCTGCTGAGATATGGGGACTGTTCTCTCCATATCCCCTAGATCAAGCAAAGTGGCCATTCTGGACGATGAAGGCAAATCGGTGTGCGAAGCCAACGGGAAGAGTCTTAAAAAGCAGTCAGTGATCATTTCCACGTTGACATTTAAACGCTTCTTGACTGCACCAGCTAAGAAAACAAGTGCCAAGAAAGTGAATCCGAATGCGCCTCCGCTACCAGCGAACAACGGTGACAGTCAAGCGATTGCGCATCTGAACCACGATAATTTAAAGAAATCACAACAGTCATCCGCCCGGAAAACGAAAAATGGACATCTTGCCGTACCCATATCTACGGTTACCGCACAACGTCAGGATAATCTCGATCAGGTGATCCCAAAAGCAAAGCAGCTGGTGTCGGTTCAGAAACAGCCCAGCAGTCTGTCCCTCATCTCCCCGAGATGCGTGATCGTTCAGGCCTCCACCGGAGAGCTGCTCCGCTGTCTGGGTGAATTCATGTGCAAACGATGCTTCAAACTGAAGGAACTCAATCCAAACGAGGTCATTCTTTGGTTCCGAAACGTGGACAGGACTCTTTTGTTGCAGGGCTGGCAGGATCAGGGGTTCATCACACCAGCCAACCTTGTGTTTGTGTATCTGCTCTGTAGGGAAACGCTGACCGATGCTATTGACAATCAGCGTGAACTCCAAGGGACCTTTCTGACTTGCCTGTATCTGGCGTATTCCTATATAGGGAACGAGATATCTTACCCTCTTAAACCCTTCATGGTCGAGACGAATAAGGACGTTTTCTGGGAGCGCTCCTTGGATGTCATCGATAAACTGAGTGGCAAAATGCTACAGATTAACATAGATCCGCACTTTTTCACAGAGGTTTTTCAAGATTTGAAAAACGAAGGGGATTACAAGACTGATGCGGGTGAACTGGACCGCTAGTGAGATTGTGTTCTGCGCACTGTCATCAATGCCATTGAATTGAATGTAATGATGTAGTCACCATGCTGTACATGAGCCGGTTTACCAATATTTATTTCAGTTTTGATTATTGTTTTAGCAGTATTGTATTTTGCCTAGTTAATAGCCAACATTTATGGACAGCTTTTAAGAAGATTAACCATATTTGTTTAACCACGATCCCCAATTAATAGGGTTGGGAATCGAAAATCAATTCCAATTGTGAATCGGAATGTTAGGAATCTGATCGGAATCTAAAGGAATAGGAATCGGATAATTGAGATTACAATTTAAATTCCTCTTATACATGTCCGTGTGCCTATTTTCAGAAAAGAACACGCCTTGCATGATCTGTTGATATCTCAATAAAAGCTCTTATGAAAATGAACGATATTGTACTATAATACTATTTAACTATAGTATAGCATTAAAGCACAGGAACCACAAATCAACCATATATCATTATAGTTACTACAGTTTAACAATGATGTAGTTAAACTATGGTAAATAAAATAGTAATAAATCAGAAAAAACTGTTGCTCGTAAATATATATATATTTACGTATATATATACGTAGGCCTATATACAGCGTATTAGTAATTTAAATCATTCATCCACAGTCATGAATAGGGAATGTTAAAACAAAACATTTTATGGTAAAACTCATCTTGTCGTACTATATAGGTCATGGTTCACTACACCTGGGAAATTGTTTTTACAAAGATTTTTACCAGAAAATATTTTACTGTATTTTATAATAATGTACAGTGTATTCTTTTTAGTTTGACTTTATCCTTGTATATCTTCTTTAAGGTACGCCCAAGTGTAAAACAGTGGCAACTATGGCTGTTCCAATACATTTAAGGTCTCAGGAGGTTAACAAAATGTGTAATGATGTGAATGGAACTATCCAAGGTGCTGACCTATTTGTGCTGCTCTACTGATAAACGTCGGTCTCCACTCATTCTGAATGTAAAACGTTGTCTTAACACTGACATTTCTTACGTGCCAATCCACTAAGAAAACTGCTGTTTTGATTCATACTGGTTTGGAGAATATTAGCAGATCATGCTTGGAGTTCATTTTATTTTTGCATTATTTTAAATGCTTAAGCTTGAATGAAATAAATCCCAGTCTGACTGGTTTTAATGGACCCTAACACATGTATTGGATTTATTCATAATACTGATCACATGTTGTATGATGATACGATTATGTGACATATAAATTAAGCTTTGCACTTTGATTTTAGGAACACAGCCTTCATTTAGATAATCTTTACAGAAGAATCAATCATGTTTGCAGTGTAACTGCAATGGCGGATCTACAGGGATTTCCAAGCAGTCCCATTGATCTAAAGCAGGAATGAGGAAACCTAGAAATATTTGTGAATAAAACACTTAACATGAATAATCTCAGAGTTCATTGGCGGGTATTTGATGCAGTGTGTGAGAAGGGTTTCTCTGGGTCATCCCTCCAGTCTGTCAGTCTTCATTCTCAGCACTGCAGAACCTCATATGTTTTGTCTTCCAGCTACTTGTGGCCAAATGCACATTAGAAATACATCATAAATACATGCTGCGTCTTCTAGTGGTTTCTTTTGCAATCATTTTTTAATGTGCTTTATTTATATTTGGATGTTTCATTAAAGTAAAATGAACTACATTAGTATGTGTACGTTTGTATGGACCTGTCACAGTTGTTACAAGTTGTTAATGATGTTTTTATTATAAATTGGATTGGTTAGCACTGACAGAGATAAAACTCTGCTGTAAACAAGTTTTTACACAGTTTGTTTCAGCTGACAAGATTACCCCGAAAGATTTGTTCCTTTTTTTGTTGCATAATCTGGCATCAGGCTTTTTTTAGTGGTGCCTTGGATATATGTGAGTTACCTAATGCCTTCTAGTTACTGATCACCAAAACAGGTAATCTCAGGTAGGAGATCAAAGTGTTAGTACTTTGTTGTTGAACATTGAATGGATTCTGTGAATTCCATGAGCCTTGAATGATTTACAAAAGTGAATTGAAAGTTTATTTACAAGTGATATAATGTTGTATTTACCAGAGGTGTAAAGTACATGAGTGTTTTTTACTCAAGTATATCAAGTATCTTTGAGGCATTCTTTCTTTGGGAAATGTTTACTTCACATTTGTTATATTTTTACTCCACTGCATTTCATAAAATAAATTTTGACAGTTTTTTTACCTTTAATGCTTAAGTACATTAAAATGATTTTATCTTACTTTTAATCAAGTAAAGAAATTGGGTGAATACTTGAGTAAAGGTAGGAAGTAACTTTATAACTTTAACTGTCCTTATTAATGTAGTTGAGTAAAAAGTATTATACATTCTATGCCTTATAATGTATGGAAGTAAAACATTTCCAAAGTAAAAACACACTGATAAAGTAAAGAGAGAAGATACTCAAATACTTTACACCTCTGATACATTTTTATTTGACTATAGTGACGTGTTGTGCTTCTTGTTTTCTTTTCAAGTTATCGATTCTTTATCAAAACAATACAACCCAGTTTCTTCCAAGCACCTGACAAGAGCCATTCCTTGTATTTTGGCATAAATAATATAGTATTATATAAACAATATTGTTTATTGCTTATTATTATTTGTAAAGGAACAGTATTCAACATTATTTACATTTAAATGTATGCATTTCACAAACTGAACCACAGGAACATGAAACATATGGAAATTAAATGTAAAATGTTTGATATTCAGAGTACAATTATGAATTCACACACTTGTTTTAATTTGTTTCTGTGTGGGATAAGGACAGAGGATGTTGGCTATATACAGTATTAAGTCAGAGGAGGCGTTCTGTGACTGGCTTGAATGGATGAAGCATTCACTACCACCTACTGGCTGTGAGTTAGTCACTGTATGACACAGGAAGAGTGAAAAAAGCATTGCTCATAAATCTTCTCTAGGACAGTCAACACTTCTCTCAATGAATGTCTTGTTGTCTTTACCAGAAGGCTTTTCAATGATTTCAGCAGGGGGCTAATAACACCTAACAGTCTTCAATTATTTCTCTTAAACATCCTTTATTGTTAGCATTTATCATTGGCCTACTGTGATTATACAAGAGTTATTCATGTTTGTGAATACAGTGTTGGTGACTATTAATGCACTGAATGTTTTACATTTAGCAAAAAAAATCCTGAAACTAGTTTACAAAATTCAGCTATTTTGTGTATTAAGGAATGTTTTGGAGATGATTGCAATGTTATGCAAAAGTGCCTGCATTGCGTTTAGCACAGATTAATGTCCAGATTATCTCAATGACTCACCACTGCTCAGAGAGCCTATTATAAGAATGATTTAGCTTAGGGTGTTCTGAGAAGGCCTACGGAGGGCAAGTCTTATATGCAGATTAGGAGCCCTGTGTTGTAATGTACTAACCTGTCACATTTATTGAGATACCGCTACATTCTAAGTCTAGGTAGTATGCAGTGTATTGCATCACACTGTTTCTATCCCATTCTTATTGGAAAATCTGACTAGTTATGTTATGCTGCCCAATATAGCAATTGTTGTGGACCTAATACTGACATTTTAGCAATATGGATGCAAAATCCAATACTTCCACTTACTAATGACATTGTAGCAATGTCAAAATTGCAGTTGATCTTTTTCTATTCCTTGAATGACATTGACCAAGAACAGTCCAAATTGAGTAACTGAGTTGCGATCACTTTGTCATACATAGGTAAGAATGGCATAAGGTGACCCGATTTGTATATTATCAGGCCACTGACATTTATCTCATGTGAATAGTGTCACAAATTGGCTTTGGACAGAACCCAGATGCAGGCAGACGAAGGTTTAACAAAAAACTTTATTAAATAAAACACCCGCAATGGGGAAAAACAAGAACAAAAACACACTAGAAAACAAACACTAGAAACAAAACACTTCACAAAACCGAAACAGGAAACAGGGTAGTCCAACAAGACGAGAAACAGGGGATACTACCGTGAGCGTTGATACAAACACCAACATCAGACAAAAGATAAAGACAATGCACCAACACTGAACAGAGAGAAAACTGAGACCATATAAAGGGAGACACTAACGAGGAGTGATTACATGGGGAGAGTGGTGACAGCTGATGGGAATGAAACCCTAACGAGGTGAATTACAAAACAGACGATGGGAATGAAACCCTAATGAAATTACAGGACATAAGAGGGTGGGGCTGAGAGACATAACAGGAAGACACGTGGCATCACGTAACAACATAAAGCCACATGTCTCCACACATAACACAACAGAAACCCGAAAGACGTGGCAATGTCATGACTCTGCCCAGGGAGCTTGAAAGCTCGAGACAGGAAGGACAGAGTCCTAACATTACCCCCGCCCCCAGAAACGCCCCATGGCGTCTCAAGGGAGAAACTTCAGCGGGCCAAAACACCAAAGCACAAAGACAAACACCACAAGCACAACACAGAACAAACTAAGGGGAACATAAGGGAGGCTATGAAGGGGTTCGGGTGGGTCAACAAAAACAACAAACATGGGAGGGGGGGTGGGGGAATGGGAGGCCAAACCTTGGGGACACCAGAAAAGGGTGGGACAGGTTGAGGAGACTTGAAACAACCGGACGAGACCGGCGGGGATTTGAAACAACCGGACGAGACCGGCGGGGACTTGAAACAACCGGACGAGACCGGCGGGGAATTGAAACAACCGGACGAGACCGGCGGGGACTTGAAACAACCGGACGAGACCGGCGGGGACTTGAAACAACCGGACGAGACCGGCGGGGACTTGAAACAACCGGACGAGACCGGCGGGGACTTGAAACAACCGGACGAGACCGGCGGGGACTTGAAAAGGCTAGGGAGAGGTGTGTGTCCAAGGGGGAAAAAAGTTTGAGGTGATGCCGGCCGGAGAACTGGCTGAGGCACCGGCTGGAAGTCCGCCTGCGGAAGGACAGGTCTGGATGCCTGCGGATGGGCAGGTCTGGACGCCTGCGGAAGGGCAGGTCCTGATGCCTGCGGATGGGCAGGTCTGGACGCCTGCGGAAGGGCAGGTCCTGATGCCTGCGGAAGGGCAGGTCCTGATGCCTGCGGAAGGGCAGGTCCTGATGCCTGCGGAAGGGCAGGTCCTGATGCCTGCGGAAGGGCAGGTCCGGCCGACTGCGGAAGGGCAGGTCCGGCCGCCTGCGGAAGGGCAGGTCCGGACGCCTGCGGAAAGGCAGGTCCTGACGCCTGCTGAGAGGCAGGTCCTGACGCCTGCTGAGAGGCAGGTCCTGACGCCTGCTGAGAGGCAGGTCCTGACGCCTGCTGAGAGGCAGGTCCTGACGCCTGCTGAGAGGCAGGTCCTGACGCCTGCTGAGAGGCAGGTCCTGACGCCTGCGGAAAGGCAGGTCCTGACGCCTGCGGAGAGGCAGGTCTGGAAACCTGCGGAGAGGCAGGTCTGGACGCCTGCTGAGAGGCAGGTCCTGACGCCTGCGGAAAGGCAGGTCCTGACGCCTGCGGAGAGGCAGGTCTGGAAACCTGCGGAGAGGCAGGTCTGGACGCCTGCTGGATCGCTGGCTGTGAACCCAGCTGGAGAACCGGCAGGAGCGCCGGCTGGGCTGGGTTACGTGCCCCCCTCCGTTGCCTCTTCCTCTTCTGCCGAGCCAATCTCCTGGTAGTCGGCTGGAGGAAGGAGGTGAAGGACGGGGCTGGCTCCGCGTTGGAGGCCTCCGAAGAGGACCCCCAGGACTCTCTCCTTCCACGCTTGCCCTGAAGACTGGTAGGTGGTGAAGAGGTTGCAGGGTCCGAGGCTGATGGTGCGGTGGTGGTCACCACCCCAAGCTCCAGGGTGTGATCCTCGGGGATGGGACCCAACGGAGAAGACAACCTCGGACAGACGGAGACACTGGGCTCCGGTCGGCTCATGGCGAACTGGAGAACACCCTCGAAGCCAAGCGGTCTCAGCCTCCTCATCTCCGCAGGCGATAGGGGGACCCTCAGTCCGCTGTTGAACGCCGCCGTCACCTCTTCCTCCCCGAAGAGCTCCTCCACTGCGGCTTCCAGGAACCTGTCCAGGTACTCGTCCCGGTCCAAGTTCCCCTGGCGAATGCTGGAGAGCGGACCAGGCTGGCGAGGCCTTGCAGGGAAAATCGCCGCCTGCTGGGTTCTTATGGGTTGGTGCATTCTTTCACAAATTGGCTTTGGACAGAACCCAGATGCAGGCAGACGAAGGTTTAACAAAAAACTTTATTAAATAAAACACCCGCAATGGGGAAAAACAAGAACAAAAACACACTAGAAAACAAACACTAGAAACAAAACACTTCACAAAACCGAAACAGGAAACAGGGTAGTCCAACAAGACGAGAAACAGGGGATACTACCGTGAGCGTTGATACAAACACCAACATCAGACAAAAGATAAAGACAATGCACCAACACTGAACAGAGAGAAAACTGAGACCATATAAAGGGAGACACTAACGAGGAGTGATTACATGGGGAGAGTGGTGACAGCTGATGGGAATGAAACCCTAACGAGGTGAATTACAAAACAGACGATGGGAATGAAACCCTAATGAAATTACAGGACATAAGAGGGTGGGGCTGAGAGACATAACAGGAAGACACGTGGCATCACGTAACAACATAAAGCCACATGTCTCCACACATAACACAACAGAAACCCGAAAGACGTGGCAATGTCATGACTCTGCCCAGGGAGCTTGAAAGCTCGAGACAGGAAGGACAGAGTCCTAACAAATAGGCTATTGTTTTAAACAGTATTGCTTTATTCCTTGGTGTTTATTTGTTTACTGTAGCACACACTAGCGCATGTAAAATGACATATATCTGATTTGTTCTATTTGTGATTGTAGTGGTCCATTTAAATTATCGAAAAAAGTTTACAATTTCAAGAGGCCTATGCATAGAGAGCATTAACATGTTCTTTTGTGAAAGCTTTTGATTCTTGGGGTTTAAAAGCTTTATGTTATTGTTATGTACTTTAAATATATTAGTCTGAGGAGAATCTTAGCAATAATGTATCTAATAAATATCAGGTTTTGCCTGATTGACAGGATGACTTGGCTGAATAGAAACACAGAGTCTTTGCTTCCACGAAGACTTGCTCTAAGCTAAAGTCTGTTGGCCAGGCTAGATTTGGATTTGAAATACTGCCACAAATAAATGACTCTAGTAGAGCTGCTATTGGCATGCAAACAGGGCTGGGGAGAAACAAAATACATTTAACTTAGTAACGTATTCAAAAAAAGATTTTGAGTAACTGTATTTCATCACAGTTACTTTTTACATCCAAAAGGTATTTTAGATTACCAAAGTAATTACTTGGAATTTTAACGTCATGTTTTTCATTTAAACATCAATATGAACTGTAGCTGGCAATTCATGTAAACAGAAATCTGTGATTCTCTGACAATCTGCAAAAGCTTCCTAAACTCTGCTCTAAGAAACCCCTTGCTGAATATGCTTAATGTATTAATTTGAACCCTTTTATGCACAACATGGTCTAAAATGACCCGCATTCCTTATTTTATTTTATTTAAATCGTGGCTGAGTGTTTCTTTGCTAAATCTTTGAAAGAATGTATTTCATCATTTAATATTCAAGGTATTCAATAAATATCTTGATTTTTGATTTCCAGAACTAATTTTAGCCACCTCAGAATGATAAAAATCCTTATTATTAGCATTCTGAGCAGTTTTGAGATATTGAGATTAAAAGATTTAGGGCATTCATAGTATTGAGGATTTGTATGTTGATGATACTTTTGCTAGCTTTGAACAACTGTCCAGAAAATTTGGTCTGACCAATAATCATTTTTTACGATACTTGCAAATTCGAGATTTTACTCGTAAAGAGTTTGCTAACTTTCCTACACTACCCCTCCTGTTTGGATTCCCTATTCAGCATATTGACCCCTTAAGGGAAAAATAGAATATCGTTCATTTATTCTCATATAATGGATAGCTGCAACCTCTCTATTTCACATATTCAAGATCAATGGGAAAGCGACTTGGGGGTCCAGCTGTCTGATGAGGAATGGGATATGGCTCTTACTAGAGTCCACTCTTCCTACATATGTTCTAGACATTCTTTAATACAGTTCAAAGTGCTACACAGGTTGCACTTCTCAAAAGCTAAATTAGCACGAATATTTCCTAATGTAGACCCAATATGTGATAGATGTAAACAGACGCCAGCTACTTCCTATCATATGTTTTAATCTTGTCCGAAACTTGTTCCTTTCTGGTCGTCCTTTTTTGAAGTAATCTCTAAGGTTTATGCCTATAACATCCCACCTTGCCCCTTGATTGCCGTTTTTGGTTGTTTTTCGGATACAACGGGGTCCATCCCCCCTGTTCATTTACAGAAGGTCATTGCCTTGTCCTCCTTACTAGCTATACGTTTAATTTTATTTAAATGGAAGGCTGCTGCTCCTCCATCACACCACCACTGGATTAGGGACATTATGCAGAATGTCAAACTGGAAAAAAATAAAATGTACCCTCACCAACAGATTCTACAAAACCTGGAACCCTCTGATAACTTATGTGAACAATTTACCTGGGCTGGAACTGGAACTCTGAATGTTTACATTAACCCCTGGTCAATCCTGTGATAAGGAATGTTAGATGCACTTTTTTATTTTTTGGTGTGTGTTTTTGTTTTGTTTTTGTTTTGTTTTTTATTTCCCGTTGTCTATTACAAGTTTGTCAGGTCCATTTTGGGTCTCATCTGTCTTTGTCTTTCTCTTGTTGGGTTTTCTGTTTACTCTTTTTTTCTATTGTTATTTGCATAACTGTTGTATACAATAAGTGGAAAATTACAAATAAAGTGGAAAAAAATGATTTAGCATCATTTATCATTTAAATTCGTATATAGAACTGATTAGTTTCCTTATAAAAAAAGGCACAACATGTAAATAAGTTTAAATAAGTCACAGAAGAAGAATATGTGTATGACTAAGAATAAGAAATGTCTATAATAAGAAATCTCTAAAGTGAATATTTCAAGGTGAAATTGCTTATTTCTCCTTCCTTACTTTCCTACTATATTGGAACCTTTGATATTTGTATATTTTCGCATCACTTGACACACATCTTTTTTAAACCACAGAAAATAATGTTTCTTTGGTTTACTATTATGTGGTAAATATTCTGAACTATAACTGGAAATCATATTTGAATGTTAGGCTAAAATATCCTTGACCTTGCAATCTATTACTAAATGAGAACAGATCCAAATAAATAGTTTGCTATTGACATTTCTATTGTTAGCTAGATGTTTGTAAAAGACGGTCTTCCTCTGGCATAATGCTTCCCACAATAACGAAGACTTGAGAGGAACTGGTTTTATCCCCAAGGTGCAGAACATGAAGGTCTTCCTGATACTGAATGATGTTCCAACCTATAAACAGATATTCCATTTGTAAATATGCACACATACACAGTATTATTATTATTATTATTACAATAATTATTTATAATGTCACCTGTATTGTCAAAAATGACATACAGTCATGTGGAAAAAAAGTACGAGCACACTTCAATATGATGAAGAATTCATAGGTTTTTACATCTTAGCCTGATGACCTCTGGCGTTCACATCTTTCCTATTGACTTTAATTGTGAAATTTAGTACACAATGTTAATTTCATGTGTTTGTAACAGAACACTCCGAAGGCAGAAAGTTGAGTCCGCCTCGATTACATCATAGTGATTCGGTATTCAAGGGTGCCCTCTGGTGGTATAGGAATGATCCTCGACAGATCCTCATGCAGCAGCAGATTATAAAAACAGTCAACCAAAATTTAATTTTGTGTTGCTATGAAAAAACACTGCATACAAAAATGTATATATAAGTATTATTCATATTTAACTTTCCTCTCGTCTGTCAGCAGTGGCACCCAGAGCCGGCCCAAGGCATAAGCGAAATGAGCGGTTGCATAGGGCCTCCGTGGCAATCAGGGGCCCCCTAAGACTCTAAAAAACTCAAACCCCCAAAAATGATGTAATTTCATGTACTCTTAGGCCATTTCTTGACATAGTTTTTTTAAATATAATATTTCAATGGATATGGGTAATGATACAGATTGCATTATGCAATGAGGAAAAAAATCACAACGCTATTTTATGTTAATGGCTTGCTGCAGCAGGATGCATGCACAGCTACAGTATGACTGATTGACGTAATTGATTGAAGAATTTCCACTCAATAATGTCACAAAAAAGGACATATTCTTCTGGTGCAGAGAAAAGTAAGAGGAAGCAAACCCAGAAAGAGAAAATACAGCAAGATAAAGGTAAGTTGAGAAAATGTATATAAATTAAATAGACTTAGCCTAGCCTAGTGGGCTATATTGCAAGCTAAAGTTAGTTGGCTTGTTAATTAAGCAAGCAAGATAGTATGTGAAACATCCGCGAAAAGCTTTGCAATCTTAATATATTATAATACACAACATATTACTTAGCTGGTTTTAAAAATAGCTTTCCTGGATTATATTTTTGTAATAAAAATAAGCTTCTGTTTCATAAACTTTGTACTGATAATAAAAAATAAGCTTCTGTTTTATAACTTTAGTACTTATAACAGTTTAACATTACTTACATTTTCATTAAAATTTTATCCTGTTGAAGATCCTGTTGGTATTTTATTTGTATTTATAGTTGATAGATATTCAGCTTTATATTTTATTCTTGAACCACCTTGTTACAAATCCATCTGATCTCTTCATTTTGTTAATATTTTATTATTTTATTTAATATTGTCCGTTTTATCCTTTTAAATTATTTTTAACATAAAAAGATACTGTTTATCTTAAGTCATTTTATTTGTGGTTGATTGTATTTCACTCTTTGCACATTGTTCATTTTTGTAACCAAAAGTAATTAAAGTGATTAACATGTTACCAGAAATGCATTCAGTACACCACATTAAGTGTGCCAATTGGTACTGCAAGACTTTGAATGTTAAAGTGCAAATCAACATCTGACCACTTACAACACAGCTACAATAAATAAAATGGATATTGAGTATTTTAGATTTATAGTGTGCCAATAATCGACGATTGACATTAATAGGTCATATAGGTGACATAGAGGGTCCCCAAAATAAAATTCTGCTTAGGACCCCATGATGGTAGTTAAAATAACTACAGCTACAGAAATGAACCAATGAATGTAATCCACCCAAACTATTTGGTTACAAAAACAAAAACAATTTATACAAATTGTCATACTAAAAACTGTATATACCTTTCTCATCTGTTGTTACCAGAATGATCAACGTCTGGTTTTGTGTTACGTGTTGTTGTTTGTGAGTCCATTTTTATGTTATTATTAACTGTGACTTTATCTCACAGTTTGACTTCTTTTACAGCATCTTCAAAATATACTAATATAAAATATTTTTTTATTTGTTTAAAGATCTTACTTTTCATTTAATACTGCCCTTCACATGTATAACGTTTCCCAGAAGACAAAATAAGTACTATTTACCCTGTTCTTAATCAATTGTGTTGCATTTTTTTCCTTTTCTTTTTTCTAAGATTGTCTGTTTTTGCTTCAAGAAATGTGGCGAAAAACTGATATGCGGAGGAACACCATGTCCTCTTTTTTGGTGAACCATTTGTGATACATAAGTATTCAAAAGTATTCAAAATATTTAGATTAAGTTACAAAACTTGTGTGATCTAATCAAATTCATAACAAATTAATTTATAAAGCATGTATTTTGTAATCTGTGGGGAAATACATTTTAAAAGTAACCTTCTAAACCCTGCATGCAATGCTAGCAAATTAGTAAAATTCATCCTATCAAATAAACAGCAAGCTAGTTTAATAATTAAGGAAACATGGACCATTTTCTTATTTAAAATCATTTGGATGTACCATTTTAGTTATTTAGTCTCTGTAATCTGTTACAGAACAAGGTCAACATTTCTTTCTTAGCCTCCCTAGTTCATTTAATGTTTTCAAAACTTCAAATGAATCTCTCTTTTTAATATTGTAGCTATGGTCCAATATAGCTAAATTGCGCCCTCTTGTGCCATGACTTCGTATTATGTATTCAGAGTATTCTTATAACTGTCTGTGTTTATCTTTATTGACTATATTTTTTTAAAAGTCTGAAAATTTGACAATACACAAAAGAAGTTGACAGTACACAAACACACGCACGTGCACCTTTCTTTAAACTGTTTTGGCATTTAAAAAAATGTTTATTATTATTTTGTGTTTATTAAGTTTATTAAGGAGTTTTTATGACAGTTAGTTAGTCGCACTATTTAAGTTATTTCATATTTTTTGACATCTTTGCCTCAGTATTGGGGAAAATATGCTCAATGATTGTAGTATTACACATAAACAAATACACACTTCGAAATAATAAAAACGAACCTTCCATATTTGGTTCCATATTAAAACACAAGTGCATGTTTGCATATTAGTAGACATAAGCTAGAAAGTTGTTTTCGTCAAACAGCTGTCCCCCCAATGTAGGCCAAACCTGACACGCACAGACAATGTAAAGAATCAGACGTTGTACTAATTTAAATTAAATAATTTAATATTTCTTCAAGTAGCTATACAAATACATAGTCTAAAAACAAACACAGAGAACAGAAGAACGAGAACTTGTGAAACCCAATGAAGATCAAATAAATAGAACAGATTCATTTTTGTTATTTACAATTTATTAGATTTCGTTTTTTTTTCCAATTTGTCAGTTGTTCAAAACTATTCGCCTGTCGATAAATAATAATCATATAAACAAACAGGTTTTAATGTTACAAAAGTGTAACAATACATATTCTTGATTTTCCAAGCTTTCGGCTTTTTACCATTTGTTCATGTATTACAAAGGCCCAACAATGTCCAACATTAATTTTGTTGTTTATTTTGTCACCTTAATAATTTGCTACCTTTACCTTAAATTAACATAGAATATCGGATGTAGTTTGGTAACATTTATTTAAACCAATAAAAAACCAAGCATTATGATTAACACAAGAAATGTGTTGAGTATTGTAAGCTAATGTTTATTTTCCATAAGATGGCGCTAAATTATAATAAAGTCGAATTTAACAGGTGACTGACGTTGCGAATGAATTGTTTCATTTGAATTGAATGCTTTATTGTAAATAATTTTGTCTCAACTGCAGTTGATTATAATACTTTGTATACTGTAGGCTAATGTAGTTTTATCTGCGCTACGTGAATTTTGCAGTATGATATATTTGCTTTGGGCATCCCGGGGAGTATAAAATTAATTATAGTGATTATTGATATTATTCAGGTTATTTAAACTATTGATATTGTTTACGCAACTTATGTGAGACGCAGAAACGGCACCGAATGGCCCGGATGGTTGTAGGTTGTGGCTGTGGTACAGGGTCGGAGGAGATCCGGGCCAGTAAGAGAACCCTGATGGACCAACCCCCGGAGCAACCAGATTGAGCTTCGAAAAACCTGAAAACTGGATAGGAGCGAAGTTACTCTGAAATTTATAAATTGCTTGTTCTGTGGAAGATGGCTGGCACACTTGCGCCAGGCCGTTAAAGTCAAATTTGTAAGCGTAGCGCTTTCCGTGCACCTTCGTCATGATGTTCTTGTCGTAGTAATAGCGCAGAGCTCGGCTCAGTTTATCATAGTTCATGTTCGGTTTACTCTTGCGTTCCCCCCAGCGTCTGGCGACCTCGTCCGGATCTATCAGTTTAAACTCTCCATTGGTCCCCTCCCAGGCGATGCATGCCATATTGGTGCTGTCTGACAAAAGCTCCAAAAGAAATTGCCATAGCTGGATTTGTCCACTTCCTGAAATTAATAAATTTTTGTAGGATATATAAATGTGTAGTCTAAAAAGATATGATTTAAAATGACATCAAATAAACAATCCATGTCTCCTTTTTGCATACTGCATTAGTTTTTTCAATATGTTTAATAAAAGGACGCAAGAACCTTTGCCTTTGCCTTACACAGTCTATTAATAATAATAGCAATAATTATTATTATTAATACTATTATTACTATTATTATCACTATTAATAATAATATTATGATTATTGCATTTATAAATGTATTATCTTGTTCACATAATTCAGTGCATCGCAAGACTAACCTTTTTGCACACCTGTGTTGATGGGGGTCCAAGAAGAGCTTTTGGTTTCCTTGAGTAGATTTTCCGTAGGATCTGAAAGAAAACGTTTAAATAGAGAACTGTCAGTTATAATTCAGCTGTTTACTTAGGCCAGTTTCTAAATGCTGAGATTAAAACATCTTCAAAATATTATGATTGAATATGTTTGAAACGCCATCGGTTCAACTGATGCAGGAACATATTTCTCCATAATTTTGTAATGTTCTATAAAAAAAGAAACGTATCCATAATAGTTTGCTAATAATTTAAATAATGAGTATTCTTGTGTTGCTCCACGATGCATTTGTCCAGATTTTCTGCCTAATTTCAGGGATGAGGTCAGGAAGCGCGTCCAGGAAAAAGGATATCCGATTTCCGACAAAAGAGGACATGCGTTCCGGATGGAAAAGTCATCCTGCTATGGTGCGCAGCATGCACACACAGAGCCCTAGTATCGCCCTTTTCTCTTTCAATAATTTCAGCAATATTTCTAATTTTATCCACAAAAAAAGACAATGTACCTGAGAGATACATGTTAAACATAAGGCTTCCTCCGCAGTTCTGTCGCATTGTGGTGGTGGACGTGAAAGGGTAGGCTTTCATTGGCGCAAAGATTTTTATTAAACTTTATCTCAAAACTGTGATCTGGAATAAATGTGAGACAGATTGAAGTTTCCAGGCAACTGTCACAAGCCCCATCTCTGAGACAATATTCAGACAGCAATTTCCTTCGGTGCATTGGTTTAATTAAAAGAGCAATTTACCTCTGTCATCCCTCCCCGTCTCCACAATAAAAAGGAACCGATAGAAATTCGCCCTTATCAATCCACCATCAAGGTTTAATAAAGTTTCTGCGTTAAGATCGGAGTTTCTATGGAGAATTGAAGTGTTTGACATGGAAACCGGTTCAGATCCTCTTTCTTTTCCGCCTTTTACCTCTTTGCAAACAGAAAGGCCTGTTCCATGTTGGAAGAGAATATTTACCTTCTAACTACGCCCCAGTGCATAATGGTAAACAAGAACATTTTATCCAAACATAAGTTGCTTTAATACGCAATAGACGTAAAATGATAACTTTAAACCTTGCTTTATTATCACTTGGTCGTGTTGGTCCTGGAAATTTCCAAGAATTTACATTCTAAAGCATGTATAAAGGTTTTATGCAAAAATAAAATACTGTCCTTTGATATACTTCCTTCCTCTCTAGAATTAGCACTCATTTGCTAACTTTCTTAAGATTGGATTCACTTGTACAGGGTGAAACAGAAATCACAGCCGCGTGGCTTTATGTAATTTTATGTGATATCAATGAAACACTCAAACACTCGTGAAGAAATAAAACACGAGAAGGGAAGTAAACTTTATTGTATTTTTATGTACAAAGGGAAACATGTAAACGGACTGTATGCACAGAAGTGTGTATTTATTATCTAAAATGACGATGTGGTCAAAACATTTTTAAAGCTCCATGCACGGCAGCTCCATTGGTGGTGTATAGGGGAGATAGCGCATTTGTTTCCGTGTTTAATACCCATTTAGCAGA
The DNA here is from genome assembly GCF_947034865.1 of Barbatula barbatula. Classification (NCBI taxonomy): domain Eukaryota; kingdom Metazoa; phylum Chordata; class Actinopteri; order Cypriniformes; family Nemacheilidae; genus Barbatula; species Barbatula barbatula. Next base: position 15,613,620 of record NC_136772.1, read on the forward strand.
TGCTAATTTAAGTCGTTTCGAAATCCTAATTCGAATGCTTAAATATGATTTGGTATACCTACAGAAATCACGTGAGCTTCAATTTAGTAGCCTAGAGTACACAGGCTAATGCAGATGTCCTTCCCTTACCATCACCCCATGTTACGCAATACAATTCTAAATGGTAAAGTTTGAAAAATGCACGTAAACATTTGACCATTTTAAAAATGTAGAATTTATACTAACTATATACTAATATACTAATTTATACTACTATACTTTTTTCATATCAGTATGTTTATTTGACATGATATAGTTTCACCAAATATATCATTACATAACATAACAACATAACAGAATAATTAGATAGCCAACATTTAAATACATTTAATGATCTTTTGAATTTTTTTAAATAATTCAGACTCTGATTTGTAGTTTATTCGTAGTCCACCCTGCACTGCATCTAATTGGTCACATTTATGATATTAAACAGCTCACGTGTTACTTACTTTCCGGTCTCCACTTTGTGTTTCCACTGAAGCCTATTTAGGCTACTTTGTATATCACTCACACAGAAGAAGACTCCCTGCAGCAGCTTTATATTAACTTAATGTTCGTAGGGCGAGCATTTCAACTCAAATAGCTGTAAAAACAATTCCATGTCCAATTTCTCTCCAGCACGTCGATTTGTCTCTAGCGTCCAAGACTTGCTTTAGCTGCCTGAGTCCTAAAACAGATCGCAGGCAACTTAAAACAAGCCTCGAATGCAAGGCCATTTTAGATTTCCCACACAGCACGAGCAAACGAAATTTTGCGTTGATAAGCGGGTGTAGACCTCATGGTGAAAGCATCCTTCATCAATCAAATACTATGTGGAGGCAAATTATTTTGTCAAAGTATTACATAAGACTTTATTAAATCTATTACATAAAACATTGTAGAAATGTTTAATGTGATTGTAGTAGGCTATTAGGCATGCAGCTGTAATTGGCCTGCATATACTTTTGATAAATTCATTACATTTTATAATCTTTAATCCATAATTTGCTCCCCTAAAAAGTCCACTTACCCGTTCTGATATATCAGACTGCAATCTGTCTATAGCTGCATTCAGCACTGGTGTCTTTCAACCACTGCACTAGAACCAGTGCTGCACTTTTAATCAGCTAACTCTAAAATGTGTATTTGATAAGGGTGTGTACAGGTGAACATTTATTAGGAGATCCTGGACTGGGTGTGGAAGTAAGTTTTCAAACATAAACTCATTCTCTAAGTGGGTGTGTGAGTCCTGAACGGGTTATACGACAAACAAATAAGAGGCCGAATCATACCCGGATCCCATTGTTACGAAAGATTTCATTGGACGAAGAAAAAACGCTCTTCCCTTATCACCGTCATCATCAAAACGGTCCATCTCATTAGTCACGTGCAACTTTAAACCACAAAACGTTTATAAATTAACAAGAAATTTTAAGGACAGGTAGCATATCCTATGAAAGGTCAGGACCTCGGACAGTTCCAGGGAAACAAAACTGGATCAGAATCACCACCCACAAAACGTTGTTATAGTTTAGTTTAATTATATTTCATCATAACAACAACAATTTTTTTTATTATGATTCCCTAACCACCTTAATGTGCGTTCAAACATTTCTAAAAAGGCAGCAAGAAACTATTGGGAGAGGACAACTTTATTTATATAGCGCTTTTTTCAATTTTCATTGTTACAAAGCAGCTGTTCATGAAACATATTGAGTATAAGACAAATATTTAAATGATACATGTTAAAACAAAAAAAGTGAACACACACATAATTACAGACATGCACACGGGTAGCCTACATACACACCCACATAAAACACAACTCCACACACACAGAGCACAATATACACACGCAATGACATAGGCAAGCATGCACACATACGCAAACACACACACACACACACATGGTTATCTCAGAGAACAAATTTAAGATAAATGAAAGAAACACAGGCCAAATATTATACTGACTATACATTCCTATTTGTAATAATAAACAAATTAAGCAGAATATTACATTTTAAAGTTACATTAATAAATAAATAAAAATTCTGAAGCTGATGTCAGCACCCATTAGTGTAGTGTATGCAAGGTTGAAAGGATGCGTCTTTAATCTTGATTTAAACTGACAGAGTGTCCTACCGGACAGTACAAGGAAAAGTGTTCCAAAGTTTAGGCGCTAGATAGGAAAATGATCTACCACCTGCACCTGATTTTGAAATTCTAGGTATTACCAACTGACTGGAGCCCTGAGAACCTAGTGAACGTACAGGACTGTGATACAAGAGACGCTAAACCGTGTAGGGCTACCAGTAAGATTTTAAGGTAAATGCTGTGCAAAGCAATGTTGATAGAACCGGGCTAATATGCTCATACTTTCTAGTACCTGTAAGAACTCGTGCTGCTGCGTTTTGAACTAGCTGGAGTTTTTGTAATAGTTAGAAAAAGGGCAGCCAATAATCTACACTGTAAAACTACTTGCCAGGAATTTACTGTAGATTTAATGTACAATTTTGTTTTAAGCATAAACTTACCTAGTTCATACATTTTTCTTTCATAAAACAAGACTTAATATCTTGGTTCACTTTTCTTGTTAAGTAAATGTATCGTAATTTAAGAAGTTTAAAATATTTTTACAGAAGACAAGAGAAAAATGCTTAGGAAGACGTAATTTGTTTGCAGTGTTGCTGTGCTAATGCCAGTCTCTTCTTGCTCATTTTATATCTCAAAAGTCAATGTGTTTTAATTTTGATTAAAGTAATTGAAAACCGTACTTATTGGAAAGTATATTAAGTAGTAATTCAATCTACAGTAAGTTACTGGCAAACCTGCAGCAAAAACTACAGCAAATTTTTACAGTGTAGTCTTGACATGAGGCTTCGAGGAAATTGAGTATCATCAGCATAGTAGTGAAAGCAAACTCTGTGTCGAATTATTATTTCTCCTAGAGGTAGCGTCTATAGTGCGAAAAGCAGAGGCCCTAAAACTGAGCCCTGTAGACTTGTGATTTGCGTGACACCTCATAATTTATTGCCACAAATTGAAAACGGTTGGATAAGAAAGATTTAAACCACTTCGGTGCTATTCCATTAATGCCAACGTAAGTTTCAAGTCTGTGTAAGAGTCTGTTGTGGTCGATGGTGTCGATAGCAGCACCAATAACGAGATACAGCCACTGTCAGACACCAAAAGCAGATCATTTGTAACTCTAATCAAAGCAGTCTCTGTACTGTGGTGTGCTGTAAATCTGGACAGGAATTCTTCATTGGTGTCATTCCTTGGAGGAAGGAATATCATCGAGTTGAAACTATTTTTTCAAGTACTTTAGAAATGTAAGGTAAATTCGACATAGGTCTGTAGTTAACTAGTTATTTTGGGTCAAGCATTATAACATCCACCTTATATGGTAGTGTCAGAGATGAGTTTATATTGCTAAGAAGAGAATCTATAATTTCTGGGAGCATATCTTTAAGTAGATTTGTATGCATAGGGTTTAACATACATGTTGTTGATTTAGATGATCTAATGATTTTAGACAGTTCACCATGATCTATGGTAGAAAACAATTGCAATTGCTCATTGGGGGACTGTAGTTAGTTGTTTGATCAGCTAGTGTAGCTATAGCATAATTATAATCTTTTCTCTAATATCATAAGTTTTATTTGTGAAGTAGTTCATAAATTCATCACTGCTATGCTGATATCCAAAATCAGAAGTCACTGACGATTTATTTTTTGTTAATTTAACCACTGTTTTAAATGAAAATAGCCATATGATCAAAGCGTAGTGCACACAAACATAAAATATTTCAATGTTAAACTTTTTTTCAAAAAATATTAATATATGCATATATACACACAAACAATTATTTTCCATTTTTCCGAAATAGCTATTTATAGGTAGCCTTTTGTGTTAAAATTGTCATGATTTGTTTCATTCTGTAAATTTCTTCCATTTCTAATTTAAAACTAAAATTTTGTTTCTATTTGCAGAAAATGAACACAGGTCAAAATAACAGAAAAGATGCTCTATATTTTCTCAGACCTCAAATACTGCAAATCATTTGTTCATATTCACTTTTAAGCAATACAGCAGTAATATTTCTACATGTGTTAAGGAAAAGTTCAAAACATTATTTCTATGTGAACCTCCATTTTCATGTGTCTTGTCATGCGATCAGTCTTTAGACTTTATTTCACTACTGAGGTTTGATTTTGTTGAAATTCAACAGACAATGGTGTGGAAAAACCTGGCCACAATATCTACATCTAGAACTGCTGATTCTATGAAAATGTAACTCCCTATTATGGGCGCTCGAAAATAGCCAAAGAAGCTAAACTTGCTAGTGTTAAACTGGTGTTAACAAATTTACTATTTAGCAGAATTGGCATTTAAGCAAGGATGTTGTTCTATTTAAGATATACGTGTAAGGAAGGAATTGCCACAAGCAGTCTTTAACTGTAGATTAAATAATGTCTTTATTGCCTATTGTTATGACACGGCACAACATGGAGGGTTCATAATGGAAATTGGTCTTATTGCTGAATTCTGCGCACAGACTGGATCTGATTGGTGTGTGCCTGGGTGCCATATTCATTGTAGCATCTGTACTCTCCTTGGCGTCTGTCTCTCTCAAAGATGTACTGATATCCACGGTAACCGGGAAACTGATATGCAACCCAGCTGCCAGAGAAAAGGCAAATCTCATTTATTGCAGAGCAAACAAATAAGACAGGGTGCAGGGAGCTGATATAGTATACAAGTGATGCATTATTTGCCACAGAGGATAATTAAAGGGACAGTTCACTCAAAACAAAATTCTTGTGTCATTTACCCATCCTCATGTCTTTCCAAATCTTTATGTCTTTGTTTTTTTTCTGCAGAACACAAAAGATGATATCTTGAAAATTTTGGGAACTTTATTACCACAAAAGTTAAAAAATAATATCTCCGCCGCGGGCTATAATAAAAGATTGATCTGCAATGAAACGCGTGCTATCACAAGATACTCTGAAGCGGATATACTCTGCATTGGACCCCACTGACGTCCACTGTATGGACACAAACCCTCAGTGATATTTCTCAAAAAATATCTTCTTTTGTGTTCCACAAAAAGTCATAAAGGTTTTAAACAATCTGATGGTAAATTAAATATTTTTCACTCTAATATTTTATTCCTTTTAATACAGTGGCTAAAAAGTAAAGCATCAAAATGTTAGGAGTAGGCTATATAAAATGGAGAAAACACTAAACTTGGTTATGATATTTATTTTACAATCTTATTTGGCAAACTACATCGTGTCAGATCAAATGTTTGTAATCTATTGACTAATATTCAGTTATATATCTATAAAGTTCTCAAAAATACATACATCCATAATTAAAAGTTTGGTGATCCTCTGTCGTGTTGATGGCAACAATCCTTTCCCAAGATTCAATAAGCTTTGCAAATATATTGTGTGTAATGTATTACCAAGCGTCTTTATAAATTTCCCCTCAAAGCTCAGCATTATATAGTTTATACAGTATGTCAAGCACAACTGCACAACATGCATGCAAAATAATAATCTTTAACAATATGCTGTATTTGAAATAGGGGAAAAGATGTAGTCACTACTTTTGCCATTGCTGCATATGCTTTTGAAGACATACTGAACATCACCTTTAGTGGTTCATGCATAGCATTTAAAACATTCAGGGGTGACAATTGTAAAAAATGATGTTATATTCTGATATTATTGATATGTGTGATGGACAGCTGACTTACGCTCCTGAGTTGATTTTAATCGAGGGAACTGCTTTGCTGCACCAGCCCATGGCTTGAAGGGAGGGATAGTCATCACACATCTCAAATTTACGTCCCATGAAGTCTTCACATTCATAGAGGGTTATCTTACTGTCACTGTGGCTCTGTCAAGGAAAGTGTGTTTCTGTGTCATTTTCAGAGGGAACACTGTCTATTACATAACAATGCAACAATGAGAAGTTGACAGAGCTGATAGAGTTTAAATTATGTTCTTGTCCATTTATATAAACTTACAGCACATGTAATAGGTCTGAAAGAAAGCATATGCTCTGTTCTATAACTGCTGTTGCCACTCCAGGCCTGGTAACGGGGATAGTCGCCCTTTTCCAGGATAAACTGCTGGCCCTGGAACTCGGGATATTCATACCCCACCCAGCTGAGAGAGAGAAACAGTCAACACAAACTAGGAAGTAACAGCATTTTACATGGCAATGAGCTCTGCCGAACAGGATACAAAAGCCAAAGCAAACATGATGGTGTGTGCTGAATGGAGCTGCCGTTTTTCTTTTATCAGCTCATCTGTCACCACAGACAGCTAGAAAACAGCAGGCAGCTGCCAAACACACCGGCTATCTCTGATGTCTGTCTGCCTGTCTGTTTCTCACTCTGTTCACGTTTACACTCTGTGGAAATCTGCATTTTTAGTAAAATTCTGGCATTTGGGCTGTAGTTTTTAGGAAATTATGTTTATTAAATTGGTGGTTTGTGATATATTGTAGGCATGGTGTATTGTTTTGGTTGACCATTTCAATCCATTTTAAACATGCTTTTATAATATTACTTGTAATCATTTCAGAGAACAAAACAAAAGGGAATGCTTAATACAATTTCTACTAAATATAAACAAAGATACGGAGGACCACAGTCAGAAATTAAAAGAATAGTTCATTTAAAAATCTAATTTACCCACCCAAACCTGTGTTTTTATTCTTTGGAAGAAATATTTTGAGAAATGTCCCAGTGCTTTTGTGTCCATACAGTGGAAGTCAAGGGGCAGTGTTGTTTGGTTACCATTGCTCTTCAAAACATATTTCCACAGAAGAAAGTCGTACAGGTTTGGAATGATATGAGGATGAGTAAATGATACATGGATATTAATTTTCGAGTGAACTATCCCAATAGGTTTTATCTGTACATACATCCTCCAAATAACTTGTTGGAATAAAATTTACCAGATCAATATCAAAATTTTTATAAAAACATCAATCTCATCTAATATACGTCATATATCTCCTTCGTTTGACCCTTTTCCATAAAAAATCCAGACGTTACACTTACGGTCCGTTCTCCACCTTAATGGAGCGAATCTTTCTGAAGTCTCTATCCAGAATGTTCTGACATTCAAAGGTGAACTCACAACTCTTGCCCTGGAAATACTCCTCCTCGAAAACAGTGATCCTAAACTTTCCCTTCTGCTCCAGCTGCTGCTGTGGGTTCATGCTTGTTGTCGGTCACTGCACTTTCTATTAGAAAAAGTAAGGAGCCCATCAAATTCCAAAGTAGATTAAAAGGAAAATTGTGAATCGTGTTTAAACAAAGCTTTCATTCTTTCCTTATTCCTTAATTGTTTTACTTTGAGAGTTAGATGTGGCATACTCACGTACTGAGGTGGGACAGATGCAGTTTAATCAATGTGGTGGCCGAGCTCTTGTTCAGTGTTTTTATAGCTCAGGGCCCCTCATTTAGTGCAGAATGCGCACCAGGCCTGCTCACTCAGCAGCAGCCTACAGAAAAACCCCATTAGCCCTTTTGCTTTTGTAGAGCCGTGGGCCATTGTGGAGGTCTTAGACCCTCTGACTCATCAAAACTCCACTCTCTGTCCCCATGCTGGACCCTTGGCTATTCACAATAGTGAAGCTTTCACATGAGACTTTGATCGGATAGAGCAGATAATAGCAGAATTGCTGGAGATTATATCGAGCGGTGGTGTCACTGGCTGTGGGTGCTTATGGGCAGAACTGGTTGTTTGTGGCCCTCAGAAGGTCATAAATCTGTCTTGTTTTCTTTTTGCATCTGTATTTTTTGTATTGAGAGTATTTGATCAATTGATGAACTATTACCAACATGATCCAATCTACAGTTCATATGGTTATTATGACAGAATTAATATACTTTTACTACAGTGCACACAGTTACATAAGGCCCAGGCCCAATTCATTATACTAATGGCCTCTAAATATATTTTCAGATAGGCTTCCTAGAGCTAGGTGTTATAATCCCACTACTCAGCACAGTTGAATTGCCCAATAGGACATTTCCCACGCCTTATGCATGACAGAGGGAGCAGTCAAGAATATGCATTTGAACAGAACATGGAAAAATATATCTATATTTTTTATTTCAAATCATATTTTTTATTTCAAGTCACATGTATGTATTGCAGGCAATATTGTTTGTCTATGTGTTTGTCACTCTATCTCCTCCCCACCCCCATCTCATTCTCTCCCTTGCTTCTTAGCCTTTGTTTATTTGTTGTGCTAAAACCCTAAAAGAATTGCTGTTGTTCAGATCATAAATAACCATGATATGGTTTTACTACACACATTCAGAATAACTGTAAATAACATTTCAAATAAACATTTAAGATAAAATAAAAGATAAAACATATTTTGATTTACAGTATTACATGTATTATTCATTATTCACCTGAGTACAAAAGAAATGTATACAACAGAATGAAAGAAGGTGTAAAAAGCAACAAAAATAGGAAATTATTAATAACAACTTCTTTGTTTGCAGGTAAGTCATCATCAGCCTTCTTGATGACATCTAGTGGTGTGCTGTTTTATAACATGTTCTAGCACACGCTTTCATTTGGTCTTTGTCATTGCAGCATTCATTTTATCATTAATTTGTTTGCTACATATATGCAGTATACAAATCCCTAAAAAACTTTGTAATAAGCTGTGGCCGAAACATGCATGTATGTGCAGGCACAGGTGATTATTCTCACCTGTTAGGTGTTGTTTGCATTAGAACAGGTGCTGCTGTGACACAGCTGTTGTCCTGTAATCCTGATCTGACGGATCTGAATTCAGCCTAATTTTCCTAGGAAATATATTTCATTTACATCCCTTCTAAAAAATTCCTGCAAAATGATTTGTCTCTTGTGTCTCATTAATTAAATAATGAGATGAAATATATTGCTATAGATTATGAGGCTATATAAATCATATATAACTGTTACTTATATAACTAAATGTAACATGTTTACATATGAAAATATTAAACTAATAGTAACTAGTACTATTAAAATGCTTAAAATTAAAAGATTTTTCTTTTTTGCAGTGTGCACAAAATAAATATATTCACAATATTAATGTGTTTAATGTTAAGTATTATTTCTGTAAGATCTCAAATGTGATAATATTAAAATGGACAGATGCTGATAAGTTACCAGTTGAAGCTTGAGGCTGGAGCCCACGTATAGGGAACCAGTAGATAGAGATTTTCAATTGTGCTCATGATCAAGTACTGTAAAAGGAGTTAACCCCTCAGGGGGAATTTCAATGTTTTTGCTTCATATTCACACTTCATATTCACATTCACACAAAGGATGCTGAATGTTTTTTTGTGTAACCAAAAATGACTCTTCTATGCCATCGACATGAAGGACCTTTCAATCAACTATATTTTTAAGAGTGTTGGATCCACAATGCACCAGTCATGCTTTACAGAGAGATGTAGTAAATGTTTTGCCCTAGAATCACATTAAGATTTAAAATGTATTATTCAATGTAATAATCTTTTTTATTAATAAAATTTTTAGTTTAATATATGGGTACGGTTTTAATTTGTGTTCTATCGTTTATAGACTCCAGCTTCCATGAAGACAAGTGGGTGGATTTGGAGAATGGAAGGGTGTTTTATCAGTTTACAATCTTTTCACTATTAGTATTATGGTGTTTTGTGTGTGTTTGCGTGTGTAACTGTCATGCTTATTTTAAATGCAAATCAGTCTTTTGCATATCAGAAAACATGCTTCTGTATCACTTCAAGAGTATGCTGTCATATCAATATATAGACATTATTTTAAATATTAGATATTTAAACTCTGAAATGTTTTATAAATGAAAAGATTGACATTTCAAAATGTTTATTGTTGCAAAGTTTTGTAAAACTCATTTTGGTGAGCATTTAGTTTTTCTGATTTCTATGGACTTCTCGGTTTACAAACAGGTGTAAAGATGCTTTGAAAACGGGCCGTTATCTGAATAGTTATTGAATAGACCTGGTGTCCTGGTTGACGTTTTCTTCAGAGCACCATGGAAACTACTAATCCTTCGAAGGTCAAATGTGAACAGGTCCAGACAGTGCGGGTGACATCTGCTCATAATGTCCTTTATACGCAGAAACCGAGCTGTTCTGCAGACCACAGTCATACAGATATTTCCATTTAATCTACTGCCAAAGGCAAAGAACAACCACCATTTGCATTTTCAACAGCAACCCTTTTAACTGCCACATAGCCACCAGGGTACCAGTTTGACAAGCTTAATGGAATGGAACCATTGTTCTTGACATATTCATTCAAAAATTGCATTGTTCCTCTTTTAATATAGGAATGTTGTATCAAATCCTATTCAGAAATATACTAAATTACTTAAAGAAATCTGAATTATTTTCTTGTAATACGTATTTTTCTAGCAATAGTGTTTCATGCAACATTAAATATGTTGTCTCTAAAACTGATCAGACTTCATATAAATTAAATACGTTTTCTGAACTTTCAAAGGTGCCTCCATTATGAGAAATGCCATTCTAAATTGCATTATAAATGTGTATAGACAGCTAGGCTATATTAACACAAGAATAAATCAACTAAAGGAAGTTAATGGGGATACTAATTCTTATCAAATTTAACACAAAAATACTGTTATATGAAATGACATTATACATCTTCACAAGGAAAAAAGGTCTGCCCACTTCTATAGTTTTAATAGACTAATGTTAAACCGCAGGCTTATTTACAGCAGGCTATGACAAGGCTAAAAGGTAAATCTGTAAGAAACAGTTAATTACAGCGAATAAACACGTTTTTTCTATTTGCTTGAAATTTGTCAAAATGGTTTACAGCATTATTATAAACTCAGAAATGAAACTGCAGTCTTGTTGCTCTCGTGTCTCAGGTTTTGACGAAGCGTGTCTGCATCTGCGTAACGCGAGCCGAACGAACAAAACCTTTTCATCTTCAGGTATTGTGCGTGTGGCTCAACGTGAGACAAGTACAGAAAACACACAATGGTCGTTCGTCGTTGATTCCTCTTACTTTTCTGATGGTGACTCGTCCTTTGTCCTTGAACAGCCTTCACTAAACAAATGAAACGAGTTTTCAAAAGTATTCAAAAACGTGATGAGCACAACTTTTTGCAAAACCTTACTTTTATTAACAAACATGACCTCTGCAGTTCGTGCACATTTATATGGGCTATACCGTATGGAAATTACATTTCAAACTATTTAAATGCCTAAATGATATAGAATAATTATGCAATTGAAGTCATTGGCTACATCCTGTTATTAAAACCTTTTACACTGAGCAGGCAACAGAAAAACTTACCTTTCCCATCAGGCTCGTACGATGCTGTAGCATAGAGTTAATGCACAGAGACCTGAGGCCTTGCTGGACTTTTATAGGCACGCAGATGAACGCATTGATCGGGGTTCTGTCTTTAGCGCGTGGAACTCTGCTCTGGAGTCTGGACACCTGTCACAGGGCGACTTCCTCTCATCCAATATTGACACTGGGAGTCAAATGGGAGGGCCAGAGTAGATTACTTTTCTCTATTATGTCAATCATATATAGCTCTGTGCAAACCCAGTTAAATGCATTGAGACATCTGGAGCGGATGGATGGGCGCATGAGGTCAGGATTGGAAGACATGTAAAGATGCAAGCTTGAATTAGAGAAATATGCGAGATAACATATTTAACGTTACATAAGTAATTGTGCTACGCTATAGAAATTGCATGTGTGGACAGTTTTTTAAAAACAAGATTGTATTAACTTAAGCTTTTTTGTTTAATTGCCAGTCATTAATCGCTTAAAGCTCAAAAATAAAGATTCTGCCATCATTTACTCACTTTATGCTGTTTACTTGTTTCATGTGCTTTTCTTTCATGGAACACACAAAGCAGAATGACCGACAACATCAGTCTCTAAAAAAGGTTTATTTGCAAAATAAATACCAACCAACACTCTCCAAAATGCCTTGCATTTTTTTAACTATGCTTAATGAACGAAAATATTTATATTTTGAGTGATCTCTATTTTAGATCTGATACGCAATGACGTTGGAAATGTGATTAAGAATATGCTAAAACCTATTTACACCAATAACTTAAAATGCAACATTAAAGGGTGCGTCTGCCCCCTGCTGGTATTGTTAGGTATAACAGTAGCTACACGACAGTGTTCCTTAACGTATTTATTACATTTTTCTCTCGGCCTGAAAAAAGTGAACTACCTTCATAACACTGATGAAATGACAAGGCAATAATGAATTTAAAGAGGTTTGTTGTTCGAAACAAAAAAAAACACATCTGGAACAAAATAAGCATTTGTATAACTCGATTCTTTAACTCAAAATATGCTGAGATCACCACTGTGAGATTACCCTGACATGGTCTCCCCCCTTTATTTAATACACAAAAATAATACTGTAAATATCTTCTGTCTGGTACTGAAGCATTTAAAATACAACAATATCAAAATCAGTCACTTAATCGAACATTGAATTGCTTAACATTTATATTTTAGTGAACCAAACATGTGGGAAGTATCAACAGTAATAATATTATAATACTATAACTGATACAGTATACAACTGAATGGAATTATCAAGCGATAAACCTAACAGGCCAGACATGACCCCATAATTCAGGAGAGCTTCATCAGCTTGCCTGCGAGTCTTTTCAGATATGCTTCCCAGCCTGCCTTTCTGTATTCTTCTGCAGCTTTGAGACGATCTGGGCTTGCAAGAATACCTCGTCCCACAATTATGATGTCAGATCCTTTACAGCAAATCACATCTTCTGGACTTAAATACTGCTGTCCAAGTCCATCCCCTATAAAGAAAAACAAACAACAACAGAATATATGATAATAAAGAAAATACTTATTGGAATAGAACACAGTAGAATAACTATTTTGTATTGTGACTATTTTGCCATTAAGCCAATGCCAACACTATGTAAATAACAGAATGTACCTCCTGTTTGCATTCGCACTCCTGGCGTCATGTGTACAAAACCAGGCTTTTCACTGATCTTTGATCCACTTATAAACCCGAACACAAAGTCAGAGTGGTCCTCAGCCATCTTCACCTAAAAAGCATTTCACAGAACTTAAATAAGTGGCTTAATCAAACTTCAAGAGAGATGTTTCTAAAGAACTGAACTATAAATAAAACATTAGTACAATGCACACATTAAATCCAAAAAACTGTTTATCAAAGAAAGTTCTGTATCAAATTTTAACATTTGAAAAACATTGTATACTGTTTTTTTGTTAGTGAGAATTTACTGTCTAAATCTAATTCTTCAAAGAAAAATGTGTACCACTGCTTGAGTGTAATCTCCTGTTGCTAGGGAACCTTGTGAGCTCATCTGAGCAATGAGCAAACAGCCGTGACCCAGAGGCTTGCCAGGTGCACGGAGACCCTGCAGAACACCCGGACCTGGCAAAGCATGGGCATTGATGATGTGAGCCCATGATGAGATCCGGTAAAGACCACCTTTAAACCACACACAAAACTATTAAATTAACATTATGTGCGGACATTAAATTTGTAACACATATGGAAACACCATTAAAATTGTCAATTCAAACCTTCATATTGTTGCTTAACCGTGTTCCCAATATCTGCAAACTTGCGATCCTCAAAAATCAAGAAGTTGTGCTTTACAGCCAACTCTTTAAGTTTGCTAGCGACATCTGAAGTAAAATCCTCCAAGATGTCTACATGAGTCTTCAACACACATATCAGTGGTCCCAACATCACTGCAATCTCCAGCAGCTCTGTAGAATTAGTGACATCTGCAGACACACACAGATTGGTCTTCTTTTCCTCCATGATCTTCAATAGCTGAGAAGCCAGTGGATGAGTGCCAGGCAAGTCAGCACAAGCCCCATAGCTGAGCATCTTTGGGATCTTGATGGCAACCGAAGAGCCATTGTCCTTGTAAGTGTTATTTTCTTCAACAAACCTCTCCACATTATGAGAGGTGGCCAAGTCAATTCGCCCAGCTTTTACCAATACTTCCAAGAGTTTGGAGACAGAAATGACTGAATGTAGAGTGATGCCTTTATCAGCTAGCATGGAACTACCCCCCTGTTCTCGGTCCATTAAGACAACAGTATCCGTGATCTTCAGGCCTACTTTTTCAAGCACCTCAGCGGTTTCTAGAACACTGCTTCCACTGGTCACAACATCCTCCACTATCAAACATTTCTGCCCAGGGTGGATGCTTCCCTCGATAAGACGTTTTGTTCCTAGGAAATATCAAATATATTGTTTTAAGTGTTGCAAAGTGCAAGTCACACAAGAAACTGATCACTGAATTGGACCATGTCAATACTAATCACCGATCGATAAAGTGGCTAAACTAAGTCCATTCAAATTTAGGTGAATTTACTCCGTTTACCTATTAACAACTTTCATTGTGTAAGTTATTCCAAAAACCAACAGCACCAATACTTATCTGTATGCAAACCCTTCTCTTTTTTTTAGTAAATCAATGAGTAGTAGTCAATTAGGAATTTATTTCATTTTTTCAAAAGAGACAATGTACATTAGTACACATCCGTGGATGTAAATAAACCCAAAATTAGCGAGAGGCTAGATTTCCTTTGTAGTCTCTTTGCCAGATGTTATTGGGTGAGAAACTTAAAGAAAAAACAACTATTACTAATAAATACAACCATCTAAAAATAAAACAAATGAAATGTATTTAGATGCATAATCTAAAAAAAATATAAATAGAAGACACTTTGTTCACATTTTTGATGATACAGAAGCCATTTCTTAAAATTATACTTAAATGAGTAAAATGATTTATACTCTCTGATGGATTGTGGTATAACATTCCACTGATGTGATGATGTAAAAGAAAAAACAGCTTGACCTAAATAAGTTTTCCATTGTGGAATAATGCAATCAGCTCTAGCTGCACCTCTAGTTACTCTTGTTGTAACAGATTTAAAACTAATAAAATCAGCTAATGGAGGAGGAGCTAAACCATGCTTGATTTTATAAACCGAACAGCCATTTTTTTAAATAATTTTCCCAGCTAAGCAAGTCACATATGAATTGAAAATGGTTAAAACTAAGAGTTTTTTGTCCAGAATTTTAAGTGCTTGTTTATATAGCAGTTTAATGGTTTTAGAGCTACACAATGCGTACTTGAGAAATATCTGTGCTGCTTCATTTGATAAAGAATTTCCAATACACCTAAATTGAACTATATTAAACTTTTTTGCATAGCCTTTTATTGCGAGTTTTGAAACCAAGAGTCTAAATCTACCCCTAAATAAATAAAAATTCAGATACTTAAACTTGTAATTTATTTCCCAAAAATAAAGACTTCCTGCTTTGTATAAGTAGGCCTACTATTTCCTCTGAAGAAAAAGATTCAAACATTTTCATACATTTAACTTTAAAAAATTTAGCCTAGATGTAACGTTCCCATAACACCATAAAAACTACTGTGTCATCTGCGTGATGACACACTGTAGGTAAATCATTAATGTACATGATGAAGTGTATTTTTCCCAATATGGACCCTTGTGGAACACCAGTTGATAACCCTAAAATTCTGATTATGGTGACCAATTTGTACTGACTGAGAACGGGAGGATAGATAGGATTTAATCAAATTTACAAACTCTTATCGTTGCTTATCTTGTTATACTATTGACTATTGACAAAAAAAATGCCTGTAAACATAATTTCACAGGTTACTTTTTACAAACAGGCATTCATACAATGACTCATTCCAAATACTTTTGAGTCATTGTATGCATGTATGAAATATTTAGAGATACACCAATAATCATTTATATTTATACTACATACCGTAGTCTTTGGCCTCCTTTCGCCGGATAAGCAAGGGATATTGCTTAGTGGAGCAGATGATTGTGGCCAAAGGAAGAGCTGTGTAAGGAACACCACACACACAATCAAACTTTACTCCTGCGTCCTCCGCACGCGTATTAAGAAGGCTGGCGACCTGTTCATCGAAAACATTATGGTTTACACATTTGAGATAAATAAACACGTTTTGTGGTTTGCGAACTTAACATTTTAAGCAAAACAAAACTTCAATTGGAATGTCAGCATTTGCACAAATCTAGCACGTGTTTACCTGGTTCATCAACGCAGGGTCGGACACTATTACTCTAAGATCAAAGTATATTGGCGAAAATAGTCCACTTTTCAGTTTAAATGTTCCAAATTTAACGGCTTGGATGTTGTGCAGTTTCAAGATTAAACTTTCAATGCTGGCGTCATCCATTTTGAAGTAAGATTTCAGTGAGAAATCTCTCCCGGTGGCAGTGATGGGTCGTTCGTGAACGATTCGAATCTTTAATGGGACTCGGGAAGAACGAGTCGTCTCGGGGAGTGATTCGTTCAGTCGCGCATGCGCATTTCGCAACATTCTAAAGTTTTATTTTTTATTTATTAACATTGTAGAACATTAACAAAAAAGACAATCATAGTTTAACATTCACAACCAACCTTAGCTTACATACAAATATTAGAACATAATATTGCATTCCTAAGTACGTTGCATTCCTAAGTACAATGAAGACAGTGAAAAAAAAACATAAATAAATAAATAAACAAACAATAAATTAACCAAAGTGGTGGAGTAGGAAGTTATTCAAATTATAAAACCAAAATCTTCCAACACTGAGTACAAATACACTGCTTTAGGGCTTTTCAACTTTTTCATGGTCATTAAATATACTCTGAATTCCTCCTTGAAAGCCACTAACCGTGGAGGAATTTTGAAAAATTTACATTTGTGTATATAAAATTTCAATAAAAGCAACACATTATTAATTACAAAAAATAGTCCAAACTTATTAAGTTCCCACGACAATATCAGCCTTACAGGTATTCTTTGTTGCAACCA
This sequence comes from Barbatula barbatula, assembly GCF_947034865.1. NCBI lineage: Eukaryota > Metazoa > Chordata > Actinopteri > Cypriniformes > Nemacheilidae > Barbatula > Barbatula barbatula. The sequence continues at coordinate 15,630,583 of NC_136772.1, forward strand.
GCTCAACGCATCGTTCCAGAATATGGTTACCAAATTGCACTGATAAAATAAGTGTTCAACCGTTTCTATCTCTACCTTGCATATTTGACATACATTTGAATCACCAACGTTAAATCTTACTCTTAAAAATCCTTTTGTTGGATATATATGATTCAGAATTTTAAAATGCACCTCTTTACATTTAGGATTAATGGGAAATGAAAGAAACACAGTCCTAATTTTACACACATCGTTCTTCTCATAATGACGAAAAATATAATTTCTCAAAACTGGACCAGGAAAACAATGTTGTATTAAACAGTCGCAACATTCTAAAGGTTATGTACTGGAATAAATTCACCTGTCTCGAGTCTTCGGGTTTTTCGAGTCGCTCGTTCATCACGTGACAGCCCCGTACTCTTTTTGCGAACGAACGACTTAAACCCGAGACTCGTGAGATGAACTAAACAATTCTCTTTCCGGCTCAAAATGCATTGGTAAAGAGTACGGGGCTGTCACGTGACGAACGAACGACTCAAACCCGAGACTCGAGAGATGAACTAAACAATTCTCTTTCCGGCTCAAAATGCATTGGTAAAGAGTACGGGGCTGTCACGTGACGAACGAACGACTCAAACCCGAGACTCGAGAGATGAACTAAACAATTCTCTTTCCGGCTTAAAATGCATTTGTAAAGAGTACGGGGCTGTCACGTGACGAACGAACGACTCAAAGCCGAGACTCGAGAGATGAACTAATCAATTCTCTTTCCGGCTCAAAATGCATTGGTAAAGCGTACGGGGCTGTCACGTGAAGAATGAACGATCCGAAGACTTGTCATATAGATGCCGTTTAGATGTACAATTATGTATGTTATTCACATAATAGGCTAAAATGCTTATCGTTTTGCATGTGCTTTTATAAAAACGCTTCCTCATGGCCATGGCAGTGTTTTTGTCATGAGCCTTACATCAATTCAAAATAACAATGAGCAGCTTAGAGGTTTTGTTTATAATTGTTTACATACTGCCCATGAAAATCTTTGCTACTTACACACACAGATAGTAAACGTTTCACGGTTTATTAATGTATAAATACATGCAACCATGCATTTACATTTAGTCATTTAGCAGACGCTTTTATCCAAAGTGACTTACAAAGAAATCAGGGAGCAAAAAAAGGGATATGTTATAAAAGAGCAATAGTACGATAGGTGCTAATACAAAGTTACTAGTTTCAACAAAAGATTCAGTGACTAAAATCTGATACGGGCTTCAACCGGCAGCCAGTGGCGAGAGATGAAAAGGGGTGGGAGTGATTGTGGAATTGCCAAGTTTAATGGTGAGATACCGTGGGGTGTACTGGAAACACGAGTATTTCTGTCTTGGCTGGGTTCAGCTTGAGGTGATGCTCTTTCATCCAAGCTGAGATGTCATAGGCAGTCTGTTATGCGAGCCGCTACAGTGGTATCGTCTGGGTGAAACGAAATGCAGATCTGGCTATCGTCAGCATAACAGTGAAACGAGAAGCTGTAGTGCCCGTATGACGGGTCCTAAGGATGTCATGTAGATGGAAAAAAGCAGCGGTCCAAGCACCGATCCCTGAGAGACCCCAGTGATCAATGCATTACACATTGTATGTGTTACCAGAATGCATAGACAATAAAAAATCCATTCTATTCAAATGTATTTACAAAGCGTTTACAACGTTGCAAAGTTTGAAATTAACTTTATACGATGAAAAACAAACATATATAGAGTACTATCAGAACAGCACGCCCGGGACTTGTGCTTCTGCCAGTCTATGGAGCGATTTTAGTCTCATTAATTATTCACGCATAAAACAAGATACAAACATGCGTAAACAGTTTTGCATGCGTAAAACCTAATTTACGTGCACATCAGGGGCGTTTTCCTCCGAGGAGGCAAGGGAGGCGGTGCCTCCCCTCCCCCTCGAAAATAATCAAATGAGAATATTATTAACAGTTCAGAAATAAAATAGGACAGCTGATAGAATGTATTAAGCAAAATATGAGATCAATCAGCGTGTATAACAGTGTGAAACAGCGACCCCGCTCGAAAGAAATCCAAAGGGAGGCAGCGTTTCTCTTGCCTCCTCTAAGCTCATTGACTTTACATATACCCGCTAAAGCGTGCCGTGAGTTTGAGTGGGAGTAATTGAAAAGAATGGAGAAAAGTCACGTGAGAGGAGGCAATGCCTCCAACGGGCTATGATTGGATTAACTCATCAGCGAGATCCCGCCTTCCTGCTTGTCTTCGTCATTCATTTTAAACTGCGGGCGCTAAATTAGATTGAACGTTAATTAAATAGTTTTATTAGTTGTATTAATCGGAGTTTAGGATTCGTTTCGCAGATGGCAGAGGCAGAGGAGTTATCGATTGTTGACAGAATATTACGTGGTTCAGATTTGTTCAAAAACGCTTGTGATCAGGCTTGCTCGGGATAAGAGCAAGTTTAAAGTAAGTCACATCTATTTGATTTGATCTCTTAAATGCTTTGATTATTTCTGGGACTGCTAATAATTAAATTGATGGTATTGGTAATGATCAGGGCCAGACAGAATGCGCGTCCGCGGATACCCGCGGATATTTCCGCGGAAGAGTAAGCATCAAGTACTCTGCTGTTTAGTGTTTCAATCTGATGATTTTATGGCGTGATCGATTCCAAAGACACCCACAGTCTACTTCTCAAGCGAATCTAATAGATCGTAATCGTTTCTAAAATAGGCTACAGAACAAGCAAATTTTACCTCACGCAAAGCAAAAGTAAAAACCACTAATGAAGCAGCCTGTCTATATAAATGTCCACACGATATGGTTGTCGTGTTCGTATTGCATCACATGTTTTTGTTGATAAAAGCAAGCTTAGCCTACACATAAAACTTGGGTTTAAGAAGCGCTGCGTAATCAGACGCAGCAAACAAACACACAATAATGCAATGAGCGAACAAGTTTGTTAAAGCGCTTATGTTTTTTTCCACATAAATTCCTTTCTTCTTCATCTCATGTGCTGAGACAGTAACACTGAAAGATCCATTAAAGTAGTCGAAAACACGACTGAGATCGTCATAGTTTAAAACTTTTTTTTGATATTAAAAAAGGGGGTCAGCTGTGGCCTAATGGTTGAGCGTTGGCTTGTGATCAGAAGGTTGCCGGTTCTAATCTCAGTGCCAGCAGGTCATGACTGAAGGGCCCTTGAGCAAGACACCTTACCCCTGATTGCTCTGCAGTAATGTGTCACTGTAAAAAACTACTTGTAAGCCGCTTTGGATAAAAGCGTCTGCCAAGTGAATACATGTAAATGTAAATAAACAAGTAGGTCTATATTCAATAATGGTTTTTATAAAACATGTTGATAACATTTTTATTTAGGTTTAATTGCAATTTTGACAGCTGATTTGTAAATGCTTTTATTTTGTGAAGTTTAAAGGCCCATTCTCTCAAATCTTTTAACAAATTTATTTTAAAACCTTTTTTCAACTTATAACATATTTCAAACAATATAAAAACTATTCGGCAGATTCAGAAAAAAATTCTGCGCAGAATTAACAAAAAAAGTCTGCAGATTCCGTCTGGCCCTGGTAATGATGTAATTCTTATATAGGAAAGTACCAGAGGAAGATGAAGGTGGTGTTGATGTACCTTTTCCCAAAGCAGGGAAAATATAAAACTACAAAAATCAGAAGTACATACTGTAATGAACTTGTAGTAATTAAAGGGAATTTTTCACACATAAACACTGAAATGACTGACAAACGCACTTGTTAATAGTACAGAGATGAACAAAAATTACATGGGTAGAAATCTGCCTCCTCATTTTTTAAGTCCACCGCACACCACTGGTTAGACCTACCTGTTGCTTTCCCCTGTCTTTCCTGATCCACCATCCTCACACCTGAATAAAATGAACTCACTGTTAAATATAGCAGCCTAAATTCAAAGTTTAAATCAGCCTAGGGATGGCATCAGATAAGACAACTATTATGCAGTAAGGTTGTGCTGCTTTTGAAATTACATTAACATTTGGGATTTTAAAAAGTACAAATTTGACACACACATACATATAGAAAAGTAAGTACAGGGTCACATCTCTCTCTCTTTAAAGGTCTGTGCTGATATATACACATACACACATACACATCCTGGTCCCGAAAGGGAGTGGTGGGAACTTTGGGCACGTAGCCAAGCCGGGGTCTCAGGATAACGTGAGATAGACCAGGCCCGAACTCTAGGCAATCCGTGGCCACGGAAAATGCTTGTAGGTCCCCTACCCTCTTGATGGAAGCGAGCGCCACTAGGAGAGCCGTCTTCATCGAGAGATGAGAAAGAGCGGCATCTCCGAGGGGCTCGAAGGGGGGCCTCTGGAGGCCCGCCAGGACCACATTGAGGTCCCAAGAGGGAACGGAGCGCGGACGGGCCGGATTCAGCCTCCTCGCACCCCTCAGGAACCGAATGACCAGGTCGTGCTGTCCCAGAGACTTCCCACTAACTGGTTCGTGATGAGCAGCAATTGCGGCTACATACACTTTCAGCGTGGAAGGGGAGAGATTGTTCTCGAGTCTCGACTGCCCCTGATTACTCTGCAGTAATGTGTCACTGTAAAAAACTACTTGTAAGTCGCTTTGGATAAAAGCGTCTGCCAAATGAATACATGTAAATGTAAATAAACAAGTAGGTCTATATTCAATAATGGTGTTTATAAAACATGTTGATAACATTTTTATTTAGGTTTAATTGCAATTTTGACAGCTGATTTGTAAATGCTTTTATTTTGTGAAGTTTAAAGGCCCATTCTCTCAAATCTTTTAACAAATTTATTTTAAAACCTTTTTTCAACTTATAACATATTTCAAACAATATAAAAACTATTCGGCAGATTAAGAAAAAAATTCTGCGCAGAATTAACAAAAAAAGTCTGCAGATTCCGTCTGGCCCTGGTAATGATGTAATTCTTATATAGGAAATATAGTACCAGAGGAAGATGAAGTTGGTGTTGATGTACCTTTTCCCAAAGCAGGGAAAATATAAAACTACAAAAATCAGAAGTACATACTGTAATGAACTTGTAGTAATTAAAGGGAATTTTTCACACATCAACACTGAAATGACTGACAACACTCTTGTTAATAGTACAGAGATGAACAAAAATTACATGGGTAGAAATCTGCCTCCTCATTTTTTAAGTCCACCGCACACCACTGGTGCACATAGTATATATTTACATGTACGAAAAGCAATTCACGTGCGTAAAACAAAACTATTTTCTCACAGAGTACGTTTCGCAAACATACAACTGCGCACAAAACTTTCGAAAGGTTAAAATGTACACGGTTGTATTGTTATGCATGTCCTAATCGTCACACACGTGTGAATCGCATTGGACGTGTGTGTGTGTGTTTTTTGAGACTCTCCTGGCAACGCAACCCCTACCACTTGGTTGTCGTACTCTTTAGCCAATCAGATTCAAGCTTATCATTCAACCAATCACAACCCGCTGAGGGTGCAGGACTCAAGGAAAAGGGCTCTGCGCAACTTTAGTGCAGTTTGGCTCAAATAGAACGGAAATGACGCAGCATCACCCTCACCGCACGTTAATCCTCTTGTTTGAGATGCGCATGCCTCGCCTGAAATGTAGGCGAGAGTAGGCGGCTGCAGTAAGGGGAGGGGTCAAAAAAGACCTTTGAAGTCGGACACTTTCTGATCTCGCTGTTTTCTCTCCTGCAAACATGAACAATGGAGGAGATCGCGTTAACGTTTTTTTATCGCAGACGAAGTGGATGTAATCGAAATACCACTGTTTTTACATGAATATGGTTACAATAATAATCACTGAATGTAGTGTCAAATAATGTCCAAAAAAACATCTTACACAACAATATGTAAGACATTTTCAAGGATTGTATAAACAAATGGTAAATTAAGTAAATAGCAAGTTGCTTTTGAGAGACAGAGGTCATAACAAATCAGGGGCGTTTCCTCCGAGGAGGCAAGGGAGGCAGTGCCTCCCCTCCCCCTCGAAAATAATCGAATGAGAATATTATTAACAGTTCAGAAATAGAATAGGACAGCGGATTTAACGTATTGAGCTAAATATTAGATAAACCAGCGTGTACAACAGTGTGAAACAGCGATCCCACTTGAAAGAATTCCAAAGGGAGGCAGCGTTTCTCTTGCCTCCTCTAAGCTCATTGACTTTAAATATACCGGCTAAAGCGTGCTGAGTTTGAGTGGGGGTAATTCAAAAGAATGGAGAAATGTCACGTGAGAGGAGGCAATACCTCCAACGGGCTATGATTGGATTAACTCATCAGCGAGATCCCGCCTTCCTGCTCGTCTTCGTCATACATTTTAAACTGCGGGCGCTAAATTAGATTGAACGTTAATTAAATTGTTTTATTAGTTGTATTAATCGGAGTTTAGGATTCGTGTCGGAGATGGCGGAGGCAGAGGAGTTATCGATTGTTGACAGAATATTACGTGGTTCAGATTTGTTCAAAAACTTTTGCTTGTGATCAGGCTAGCAGCAAGGCTAAAGTAAGTCACATCTATTTGATTTGATCTCTTAAATGCTTTGAGTATTTCTGGGACTGCTAATAATTAAATTGATGGTATTGGTAATGATGTTATTCTAGGAAATCCCAAATGTTCCAGAAGAAGATGAAGGTGGTGTTGATGTACCTTTTCCCAAAGCAGGGAAAATAAAAAAATCAGAAGTAGGCCTACATACTGTAATGAACTTGTAGTAATTAAAAGGAATTTTTCACACATAAACACTGAAATGACACTGGTTTTCTGACAATCGCACTTGTTAATAGTGCAGAGATGAACAAAAATTACATGGGTAGAAATCTGCCTCCTCATTTTTTAAGTCCACCGCACACCATATTGTGTAATTTCTGGGTTGTTTTGAGATGATTTGATTGGGCTTCACTGCAAAGTGCAGTATTATGTACCACAGTTATAATCTACCTGTTTTAGTATTAAGAAGTATTCATAGGAACATTAGAATATGTGGGAGTATTAGTAATATAATCAGAAACCACATTTAACCACAGTTGATTATGCAATGATTTAAGGGCCATGATCAGCATACTAAGCCATAATCAAGTATCATTCATTTACATTTATCAAACATATATATTTACACTTATGATTTAAGAGCACAACACTGTTTTATTCTCACTAACTATATACTTACTCACACTTATGGTTTAAGAGCACAGCATTATAAAAATTCAGCGTTGTCTAAAAACGCATGACCACTCCACATTGAATTAATATATACTTACTCACACTTATGGTTTAAGAGCACAGCATTATAAAAATTCAGCGTTGTCTAAAAACGCATGACCACTCCACATTGAATTGAAGCAGTATGTTCATTATACCAGTTTAATGACTTTATAGCCGCAGGGACATCATATGTATGCACGAGTTACAGTTTTAAGCATGAGTTCCATGTCTTATGAACATTGAAACGATGTATACAATTGGCACTATGTTTTAAAAAAAGGAATCGACGATTGGCTAACCACAAGTAAAAACATACTTGACTGCTGAAAATCTATTGGTGGAAAGTCATGTCATGTAATGAAAAGATAACCGTAAGGTATTTGATTGGTTCGAAAGAAGCCCCCCTGTCAGAAATATTACTATAATTATGGGCTTGAAAACACTGTAACGGGAGATGCTTTGGGAAGATCTCACTTTGTTTGGCATGCGCAAATAAAGTTAACTTTTTGACACCTGGACCCTCTTCGTCTGAGCAATTTTCCACAACAACCACTGTAACAAATGTTTGTCATTTAATAACAAGCAGGTTTCTGCCACCATTTCACGTCCATAGTATTTTTCCATACCATGCAAGTCAAAGCTGCATTGTAGCAAACGTTCTTCAGAATTTCTTCCCTTGTTTTAAGACCCTGACTCTTCTCAGATGAAACCACACAAAGATGAGGCATAATGGCTAAACAGTCCATTTATATATGATTATCTTTTTTTGGTTGATATTATGTGATGTATACTTTCTCCTTTTTATGTTCCTGTTCTAAGCATCAATAAAAAAAAATTAAAAAATATATATGTATGTGTGCATGTATATTTTTAATGGATTGATTTATTAATTCACACAAACATACAATAGAATAAAGTGAAAATTACAACAAGGAAGAATTCTAATGAAGAGAAATATAAAATAAACGCATGTCCTAATTCTTAACTCCACTAGGCGTGTTTTGTTTTTGTTTAGTTTGCATGTAAATATAAATAAATAGATGGGTAATCTTATTCTTAGAATAAAGAGAAAATGTATCAGTTGACATTCTCAGCCAATGAGCATGAAGCTGTGTCGTCAGTCAGTCGTTTCCCATCATGCTTTTGAATAGCGCAGTTTTTTGGCACACGTGACATCAGAGCAAGGCGGACGTAACTCGGACACTTTTCTAACCGGCATGCAGCTCGCGGTGTTTGACTTCTGTTTTTACTGGAATGTTGCAATAAGATGCCACTGAACATTCTTTGACCGGCATGAGTTCACATTTCTTTACATTCAGATAAACACCAGATGCTTTAGAGAACGCTCCTATTATTTGAATTGCAATGGGTATTTGGTTATCGTTTTGGAGAAAAAGGGTGGTGTCATCTGCTAATTGTGTTATAACAAGTTCTCTATCGATAATAGTCATACCTTTAATTGAACTGGCTTTAATATGATTTGCAAGGAGTTGACTTATTATCAGAAATAAATAAGGAGAGACCGGGCAACCCTGCCTAAAACAGAAGTCAAATACCTAGGAATTACAATAAATAAGAATCAAAAGAATAGAAGTTCATTAAACTTTAATCCTGTTATCCAAAAAACTCAAAAGACGTTTAATCAATGGCTTCTAAAAGACTTGTCATTAAGATGGAGAGTTCTGATCTCCAAAGCAGAAGGCATATCCCGGTTAATTTATACAGCTATGGCTCTTCAGGTTGATGATAAAATATCGAAGGAGATTGATAGGATGCTTTTTGGTTTTGTTTGGAAAAATAGGATACATTATATAAGAAAATCAGTATTAATGAACTCATATGAAAATGGTGGTCTCAATTTCCTGAACTTTGCTACATTAAACAATACATTTAAAATCAAGTGGATTAGACAACTTGTTAGGTATCCAGTCTCCTATTTGGAATATTATTCCCCTCCATATTTTATCTAGTCTGGGTGGCATAAATTTCTTCCTTGTTTCCAATTTTGATATTAACAAAATACCTGTAAAACTTTCTGCATTTCATCGTCAAGCTTTTCTAGCTGGGAGTTTAATTTACAAACACAACTTTTCACCACACAAATACTTTATCTGGAATAATAAGGACATTCTTTTCAAACAGAAAACTATTTTCTTTGAAAATTGGTTTCGAAATAATATTGTTTTGGTAGACCAACTTTTTAATTCAGATGGCCTTCTTTTTACTTATAAGGAATTCTTGTCCAAATATAATATTCCTATACCACCAAGGGAATTTGCAACTGTTTTTGGAGCAATTTCTTCTAAAATATGCATGTTATTTAAACAACAAAAAGATTAGATTACCAGCAACTTCCACCCCTCTCACCAAATCAGTCCCTTGTAAAATATGTTTCTCCAGTCATTATAATTATAACAGGTCAATAAGAGCCCTTTTTCAGAAAGATATTGTTTCAAGACCAAATGTTATTGCTTACTGGAGTCAGTTTGTGAGTGATGTTGACTGGAAAAAGTCTGTCTTCTACCCAATCGCTATCTCTTAACAAACAAGGTTAAAGAAGTATCTTTTAAACTTCTTCACAGAATATACCCTGCTAAACACCATTTAACCAAATTTAAAAAGGATATTGATGAAAGTTGTAGTTTTTGCAAAAAGAAGCCTGAAACAGCTGTTCATTTATTTTGGCACTGCCCTTATGTATCTTTTTTTTGGCGAAATGTACTTTGTTTCATTGTTGGAAATGTTGATGAAAATTTTACATCACTGTGGAGTTTACAATACGTAAACTCGAAAGATAAACAACCCCACACTTATTTTATAAAAAAAATTATTTTAATGGCTAAGTTCCACATTCATAAATGCTAATTTTCAGGGAAAAGGCCGTGTTTTGTTGCATTTGAAAATAAAGTGAAGCTTTATATTGAGACAATATTGCCCTCGAAGAAACAAAAAGCTATAAAAATTCTGCAAGCATGTACACACTTTAAAGTATTCCTATAATACTGACTGTACCTCCCCCAGCTTTTGAAATGTACTGTATTTCTATAGTCTGTTTTGATACTTTCTTCAATTAAAATAAACTTGAATTAAAAAATAGCAGCTCGCGGTGATCACTGGTGATCGGTTCTGCGCAGATTTTGCTCATCTCAAACAAGCCTTATCACATTACGATATTTTCCACACTTGCGCAGCTTTGTGGGTACAATTTATTATATTTTTTTACTGTTAAATAAAATACAATACTCAATTTACTTCGCTGCTGTCCACCTGGTCTCATTTCACTATGCGTTCTGTCAAGTCAGTTTGAAATACTGTAATGTTTCCCCTGACTTTGTAGTTCTTTCTTCATGTAAATTAATATAGTCTAGTTAGACATACGTGTTATGTTCCTCATTGAAGGGATTATTTTACTAATTTAGATTAAATGGATAGATATATTAGCCTATATAGACCCATACTAATAAATTACTAGATTACTAAAGTTAACTAGTATTATCAGATTTTAATAAAAAAAAAACGACACAAACCGTCTTTGACAATACTACTGACCGCAGATAGAAACATGGTAAGGTAAATAGACAAGCCATACAGCAATGTATCGCAAAATGGGAGGAAACTGAAGATTTGCAGTCGATAAAAATACTTTATTCCACATGTAACCAAAATCATCTATGTTAATGTAACAAGTCTATTATTTTGGATTGGCAACCTGATGAACATTTCTTCAATGTTCTGCGCGTTCAGAATTGGAGAGAGGCCAGTCAAAGTAAAATCTTGAAGTTTATTGATCAGAAGATTCAAAATACAGCTGGGTGGGTTGCCTCAGACTCAGTCTTACAAGAGAACTGATATCTTACAAAGGACCGACTCAGAAGAACAATTTTACATGGTATTTATAATCCTTCTGGTGTCTTTTCTTAGCTGGGGGGTTGGGGAAGCCTGGGCACACGTCCAATCCGCTTTCTTTCTTAGTTCTGCTCAGCCAACTAGCTCACACTGCTTTTCCCGACCATTTGTGGAGCATCACACGAAACCCCACACCTTCACCAAATTCCGACGAGCTCTGCGTAATCTGATCTTTACACACACACACACACACACACACATATTATTCTGGTACAGAAAGTTCACTCAAAATCAGCCCTTAACTCAACTCACACACTGGTTATATTTTCAACATATTATGCACAGCTAGTGATCAATAATGAAATCAAAAAAGCACATTAAATGTAAAAGCACGTTTAAACCACAATAAAAATCACAATAAAAATCCTTCAAACCACATAAACACATCGTAATGGTAACGTAAACAACATTTAAAAACATAAAAACTGACTCGCCGTGAACGGTTCAACTATGTAACGTTAGCCTACAAAACAAAATATGTGCCGCCTGCACCAAAGCTGCGCAGAGCCCTTTTCCTTGAGTCCTGCGCCCTCAGCGGGTTGTGATTGGTTAAATGGTAAGATTGAATCTGATTGGCTAAAGAGTACGACAACCAAGTGGTAGGGGTTGCGTTGCCAGGAGAGTCTCAAAAAACACACACACATGTCCAAGGCGATTCACACGTGTGTGACGATTAGGACATTCGCATAACAATACAACCGTGTACATTTTAACCTTTCGAACGTTTTGTGCGCAGTTGTATGTTTGCGAAACGTACTTTGTGAGAAAATAGTTTTGTTTTACGCACGTGAATTGCTTTTCGTAAATGTAAATATCTACTATGTGCACGTAAATAAGGTTTTATGCATGCAAAACTGTTTACGCATGTGTGTATCTTGTTTTATGCGTGAATAATTAATGAGACTAAAATCGCTCCATACCAGTCACAGGTATCCTCGGGATGGGCGTAATCTCTCCTCTGATTGAGGTTGGCATGGAGCTGGGAATTAAGGCATCCCAAGGTAACGTGGAAGACAGAGAGTAATTAGCTCCAGTTAATAAATTTGTAGATAATTGTTATTTGAATTTGATCTTTTTCTTTTAAATTACACAGAAAGTGGAATTTCTTTATTTTCCATTTTGGAATCCAGCCACCAAACTATTTGGTTGATTGGCAGGGTTATTTATCAGAGGCTGTTATTTATTTAATCTTACTAACTCAACACCATAGCCCATTTATGTTGCTTAACAATGAATCATGTAGAAACGTGTTAATAAGAAAACTGTTAATTATTTATTTAAATGTTTAAATATATGTTTCCCTCAGTGTAAATAATTGATGGGCAAGGAACATATTGCCAAACCCAATAATATTAGTTTTTTTATTTGGTTGGGACTGTTGTTGTTTGAATCATTGTTATAAGCCCTTTCCCATTTTTGTTTTTTTCAACTTGCTTATTCTTGTCTAGTAGATACTGTATGTTTGTACATTTGTGTTAACATATTTCTAATCATAGAGAAAACATGAACTGAGGATTTGTGCCAGCAGTTTCTTGCAAAAGCTGTTTTTATACAAAAAACACATCCATGTTTTTATGTTTCATTTACTTTATATTGTAATATCTTGTGTTTTGCATTTGGAAAGAACATGCATGCTGGCAACACCTACATTGTGTAGCCTAATGCATTGTTGCATCATTTATTTATGAAACGTTGACTCTCTGTGTATGTGTTTAAGTAAGGGAGATGGGCACTATTAAAATGTCCTTTTTTGTCTTTTGGTCTCTCTTCTCCTAAATATCCTTTGTTTCCAGGAAAACACATAAACAACACATCTGCTCATTGTTCTTTTGAATTGCTGTAAGGCTTTTGACAAAAAAACTTGACAAAATAACACAAGAGAAAATGTAACAAATCTTTATTTCTACACGGATCAAACAACATCTTAGTTTTATTGCAGTCAAGTTAAGAAAATTTGTGAAAGTTACGCAGCAGCAACCCCCCCCCCCCCAAAAAAAACACAGCAAGTAGGGACACAGGTTACACGTACAGCTTGAAAATAAACGACAAAACGTGTTCGATTCGATGTTGTTTAGAAGTATCATCCACGTAAGCTACACAGCAAAAACATTGCCGTATGGTCATGAGAAAACGTTTTTATAAAAGCACATGAAAAACTATAAGCATTTAGCCTATTATTTGAATAACATACATGTAAACGGGGCATTTGACAATCGGCTGTATTACCATAACCAAATAATTAATCAAAAACCAGCTGAAGAACAGCCGACAACACTTCGATCACATTCCATTTGCTTGTTCGTAGTTCTAAAGGCCACGCCCACCGTGGAACGAACTGGGAATATCCACACTAACCCCGCCCAATGGAACAGTTTTTCTCAAGAATTGAATATTAGAGAACACCGGCTTAAAAGTAATCAGACAATCCAGTGAGAAATTCCGGAACAATTATACGTGTTTTTAGCGGGATTTCAGGGTGAAAAGGGCTTGTTCGACTTGATGCGGCGCGAATTTCGGATCGCTCTCGCGGTACCTCGATGTCATACGCCTGTCTATTGTGTAGTTGTGTACACGTGATACAGCGGACAAAATAAAAGTCTTAAAAAGTGTCACGTTATAAATATTTGGTTAAAGTCTGAAAGAATCTATATAAATGTAAAATTAACAATTTGCCTTTTATCAGCGTCATATGTATTAATTTATTTCGAAATGTAACGACTTTGTTTTAATAAATTAATATTTACACAGTCATATTGTTATCAACATCAATAATGATTAACATAACGATATAATAATTAAGAAAATATGCTAACACACAAACTCTTCGTGGTGTATTTCATCTTCATAAATGTAAAGTTACTGACTGTATACTAGACATGATAATTTTCTTGATTTAAAACTGTTCTATGATTCTCTCTTCTTTGCTTAGTAGGAAGCTTTGGAAACAGAACTGCTAATGAAAAAAAATGGTTTCATTATAAGGATTACAGCCTATTGATTCTTGAAGGTGACACTATTATTTATTGTGATGGGTGTCTTTTTTATTATTTATTTAGCTGTATTGATTTATTTTTGCATAAATGTATAAGATGTATATCTTTATCTTCAATGCAAAAACACACTTTTATTTTGATGAGATTGCCACAGATCGGTTTCAAGTGGTCAAAAGGGTCCTTGAAGCTCACAAGCAGCACTTTTTTACATCTTCGCTTGATTTTGTTATTTTGTTCATTAAGGACCCTGTTATAACGTGTTTTTCTTATCACTGCCTGTAAAAGTCTGTAATCTATGCGGTAATCAATGTGATATTGTCGGGCCAAAGGTAATGTTTTGTTACGACCGCACTGCTATAAAATGATCTGTTGTCAGCAAATTGAAGCGCTGGTCATGTGCTGAGCTCACTGTCTTCATACCGACTTCTGTATTTAGGCAGCACACAGTAAGGATCATGAAAAGGAGACTTCTGTTGGTATCAAACTCTACACTGTATGGTGGAGGATATCTGGAACACTGTCAGCAGCAGATTCAAGACTTCTTTGGAAAGTAAGTTAACATTATTACTGATAATAACAATAACAGTAATAGAGTAATAATAGAAAAGGTCACTTTTAGGATTTTTGTATGTATATAGTGACATCTGGAAGAGTACAACCTGCTCTTCCATTAGATCTCAATTGTTGTAGATCTCAAGTGATTTTTTTCACCAGGGAGGTAAAGAGGATTCTGTTTGTCCCGTATGCACTCCATGATCGAGTTGCCTATACCAAGACAGCCAGAAACAAGTTCAAAACATTTGGTTTGTTTTTTGGTTAATTGTAAGTCGTGTGTTAGGTGCTGTTACTGGAGGCTTTGCCTTATCCGTGCTCTGCTTTTCTGAATGATCTTCCAGGCTATGAGGTGGACAGTGTCCATGAGACATCGGATCCTGTGGAGGCTGTCAGGAAAGCTGAAGGGATATTCATTGGTATGGAAGGATTTTCCTTTGCTGAGAATGATTAAACCACACTGAACTCTTTCAAAATAAGTGCATAAAAAGACTCACTGCACATATCCATAGGTTACAGTAATTATCTAATGTTTTTTGTGTGTCTCTAAGGTGGTGGTAACACATTTCGCCTGCTGAAAGCTCTCTATGACAACAAGCTTGTAACTGAGATTAGAAAGAGAGTTTTACAGGTGAGTGGACAAGTGTTTTATCAAAATCTATATAAAAATGCAATTTATTTATTTATCAACCGTGATGTATGTGTGTGTAAATATTTTTTCATAGGATGGAATACCATACATGGGATCTAGTGCAGGTACAAATGTGTCCACCATAAGCATCAACACTACTAATGACATGCCCATCGTCTATCCACCCACATTTGCTGCTATTGGTTTAGTGCCCTTCAACATTAATCCTCACTATTTGGATCCTGATGTCAACAGTAAACATATGGGGGTGCGTCTAGCATGTCATTCACAAAACAACTTATCTATTGTTTATTTTATCTATTGTTTAATGTAGAACTCCGTATGTTTGCCTGCCTGAAATCCAGATTCAGCTGTATTCATGTTATTTTTTGAAGGACTTATTTTAGCATTTTACAGGAAACACGTGAGCAGAGAATTATCCAGTATCACGAGGAACTGGATACAGCATGTGTTCTGGTAGGACAAACAGTTGAAAGTATCTAGTTTACTTGGGTTGTTTTCTAGTGTAGTTACTGTATAATTTACTGACAGGGTCTCAGGGAAGGATGTATGCTCTTAGTAGAGGATAACAAAGCCACACTGCTTGGGTGCACCAAAGCTCGACTATTCCAGAGGTAATTGTTTTTTAGACCCCTGGTCATGCAGATATACAAACATAGAGATTATTAGAATACTGGCAAATTAACAATGTTGTTGATTTCTTTTCTCAGAGGGCAGCAAACCACCGAGCATGAACCTGGCAGTGATCTCAGCTTCCTGCTGACTGATGCACAATGAGCTGCTACATAATATACAACACACAAACTTCAATTTTTACAAATCAAAATAATAAAATTTGTTTTTTATCAACCAGACAAGTGGTACAGTTGCAAAAATATTGTGATGTCCAGTTTATCATTGTAGATTACAACAGCAGAATCTTTAGACACAGATAAAGTTGGTAGTAAAATCCTTTACAAATAAACCAAATGGTCAGTTTTGGGGTAATATCAACCTTAAGATCGAAAATAAATGTTACTCAAGGTTTTCACTATACTGATAGGTCAGATGTTAACTATTGGTGGTCCACCAAATGTGAATTCTTTTTTTGTTTTAATGGATAGTCTTCCATAGTCATGAAAGAAAATTGTTACACCCATAATGGTCTATTTCTTATAAATGGGCACATGAAAATGGAAATACAGAAACTATTTTATGTTCTATAAAGAGCCACCCCTTTTACATTAGTTGGGTATTATTGCTTCAGGTTTGCACACTTAAATTCACATTTAATTCAGAAATCTTGCAGAGTATATTGTCTCTCAGAAACGTGCATAATCTGTCACATCCATAACTTTTCCCTATTTTTAAGATTGAGACTGTTATTTTTCTGTTGTCTGGAGTCATCAGTATAGTAAAGTATAAAGAGATGGTAAAATATATTGGTAGTAAATTCATTCTAAAATATATATTTCAAGTTTTTACTGAAAATGTCACATCCATAACACTGGAAATGGCCAAATGTAAAGCACAAGCCACACTGATGAGACAGAAAATAAACATTACACCAGTATATTTGTTTATTTGAATTATGGAAGCATTAACAACATTGGTGAACAAACTCAAGGAAAATGTAAGGCAAAAATAAAATGAAGGCGGAGATCTATTTTAAACAAAATTATGTATTTTAACCATTTGTTTAATGTTCTTTGATTTTACAGACCTTTTTTTTCAAACAATAGTTTCTCAGAAAAAACAAATTTTTATATCTGTGTAAAAAAGCATATTTTTGTCTGAAATACTACAGTTTACAAATTTTCATTTAGACAACATACTTATGGCAACCCAATATGGGTAAATTAATTTGGGAGCAGCATTGCTCTAATACATCAAAATATGAAATCCAGATTATGTTATTAATACGATGGATTTTATATTGCAATATATGTGCAGTCGAAATTAAATTCAACAACTATGAACAGCTTTTAACCAGACAAGAAATCAGTCAATACAGAAAAAAATTATTCTAATAAGGCCAGTTATGATTCATCCATATTATGATTTCCATATGCGTAGATGTATTTTCTTTCATAGAATGGCAGCCTCAGATCTTAAATAAGTCTAAGAACATGGTTAAGATTTTGACCAAGAGAAAACTTACAAATAAACATGAACTAAAATATTACAAAGGTGCTCTGTCCATAATCGGTGGTTAAAAACAAACATGCTACAATTTTATTGCAAAGAGGTTTTATACAAATGTAACTGAAAGAAACCCTGCACTAATGCGTTAACAGTAGACAAACATACAAATATTCTCAAAAAATTACAGTTTAAGCCCACATACTAAATCTAGAGGATTCCAAAACCGCTGCCTACAGGCCCTCACAGCAGAAATTTGGCTGCACAAAAAAGTATTTCCAACAGAACAAAAAAGCCATCTACCACTCTTTTGCATATTGTTCCTCAAAATTAAATCTATTAAAAGTCATTTTTAAAATAATGATTAAAAAATCTCTTTTCCATTTGTATTATTTCAAGTTCATTACTTTTATTAATATTTGTAAACACAAATTTTAAGTATATTAATATCTACACCCGACTGCGGAAATCAAAACCTCATCAAGACTCAGTGCAGTTAAACAACAGAAAAGGAAGTACATAGAGCTTTAGTCATACAACATCACCCCAGATTATTCAATACTTGTGTGTACCATTCATATGAATGAGTGGGCATGATCACTCTTAGATACCTGAAATTCTGACCTGCTAATGAAGATTAAAGTGTTCTAAGAGATGTATTGCATTCACATCAGCATCAGTACAAGTGCCATTAGTCTAAGTTTGGCGCGCTCCTGGAGGTGTGGCATCATTGTGTTGATGAACACTGTGATGCACTGCAAAAAGATCTCAGGCCTCTGTGTTTCTTTCTCCATTCTCCTGAGGCTGGAGCTGCTCTTTTTCTATGCTGTCATCCTGGGGTGGCCGGACACGTTTAAAGAAGCCCACCTGTGAAGAACAGATATGATTATGAAACTGACAGATAAAGTTGGGAGCAGAAACATCCAAAAGAAACAAGTGATACAGTTGTTTACCTTATACATGACAAAGATGAGCAAAGCCAAGAGCAGCAGTCCAGCCAGTACAGCCAGAGCTACCACCCATCCAGGAACAGGCTGAGTGAGCTCTGAATTCACCCAGATCACCTTAAGAGAGGCCTGGAGAGGACAGACACTTGGTCATGATAGTCAGATGGACAATCTAAACAATATAACTGACTAACATCATGTTTTACACAGCAATAATTATTGTACCCAAGAAAACTTCATTATTACTTCCTACTTACTAATGTCACGCTGGTTGCAAGATCAGACACCAAATTTTTATAAGGCATCTCTACAACGCTGAAGGAGGCGGATGATCGAACAGTGTATGACTTGTTTTGATTTTCAGCCTGGAAAAAAACCCACTTTGTGTTATTATACTAGCACTAAAACTAGATTAATAATTTATTAGGCAAACGAAGATTTTCGTTACCTTGAGAAACGTGCTCACGGCTAGTCTAGAGTATATAAATAAAATGGCAGTCTGGCCTTTCTCAAGACGCCCAACCCAGCACTTAATCTCCTGACACTCCCCAGTCCCACAATCCTGTGCAGGTACACACAACCAGTTAGGCTCACACATTAATGCACGCTGGTGTAAAGGACACATCTTAACAGGTCTATTGATGCACAAACTTACATTTTGTTTTAATACCAGACACAGTATAAATAAAAATATAACAGAAAGATAAAATATATTTTTATTGTCAGGCAAGTGTCAACCTCTGAAAATGGTTTTGGTGTTAAAATATACGGTTTGTTTCTCAGGAAATTAAATATAATGTGTATTTTTAGAGCTTCTAAAAGACATCACTAAATGAAAAAATAAGATGTATACAAAACAATAACGATTTACACCAGTTGTCATTTTCGAAGGATTACACCCACCCGACTTTAAATGAATCGTGTTGCTTTCATTGGGATCACTGAATGTTTCTATATATTGCAATAGTTGTGTATGAGTCTCTTGGTTGTCCTCAATGTGAAAAGAGTAATCTTAACATCATACTAATAATAATTACTGTTGGACATGAGTCAAATATCCAGAAATGCTGAAAAAGCAAAGATTCTGGAGGACCTGGATGATTATTCTTTGTCAACATTTCTTTCGTGAAATAACTTGCTCAGGGCAGGACTTTTCCCCAATTTTCAGCTTTTTCCAGATTCTGCAAGGGGTGTGTAAACTTTTAAGCAGCACCGTAATTCTAACCGCAATTTGTCAGAAAGTGATTTCAAATCTTTGGTTGCTTTCAATTATTGCCTTTCAACTTTTAGAAGGTGTGACTATACCAGGATCTCCAAGTGCTCCTCTCCTTGTTTTTCCTCCAGGTCTCGGCGTTGTCTTCCCTCTGCCCTGTCTCCACTGGTCGAAGTCTCATTTTTATCAGCTAATCTGGGATTCTAGGTAAATGAATGCATAAAAAGCATACTTTACATGAAATCTTATATTAGGAGTAGGAATGCTTTACTTTACCTATTTTCTAGCTTCAATATCAATTTGTGAACAAGCAAAGACAAAACGACTAACTACGTAGGGTACTTACCACCGACAACTAATTTGTCTGTCTGAATTGATAACCAAAAACCTGCGTAATCCAGCAAAACCAGAAGTAAAAGTGCTGGGCTTTTTCGAAAATTTCAAAGGATGGTAATTTTAGTTTACAATGGCAAATAACAGGTTAGAACCCTTGTTTTAGCGCTGTGGATGACTAACAGGAAAGTTGGTTATCCGCCGTCTGTAGTTGCTTGTTTATGACAACACATATAATATTATAAATATTATTATAAATTCTAAAACAATAATTAATATTGTAGGATACATACGGTTACATTAAGAGGGTTGATATCCCTGTTTGAACTGCAATTCATGTTGCCATCCACTTCTAATTTGGTGATGTAAAGCAGAGATCCGTTGTTGAATCTGTAGGGCCACTTCACATCCAAAATGGCCTTACTGAATGTACTGGGCCCTCTGTTCCTCAGCTAGGAAAAATAACATTTTACCTCTGGTAAAAACTGTAGAAGTTTGATAGGGAAGATAATGTCTTGTGTCGTAGTGTCTAATGTTTAATGACTGTGTTTCTACCTCATAAATGTGCTGAACAAGAGGTCCAATGTCATCCTCTAGAGCAGGTTTCTCTTTTGGCTGCCAGTTAGCGATGGGTAAGAAGACCTGCTCTGGTGCTGATACACTACAGAAGCACAGAAAACATAAATAAACCACGAAGATTGTGAAGCACTCTCAAATGTAAAGGGGGTCTATTATTAATATTAAATGTAAAAATTAATTGCACAATTAAATTATATTATTAATTAATTCTTGTTATTTAAAGAAAAATAGGTTCTATATCGCATTTCTAGTTGGTATAAAAAAATCTCATAACTAAAAATGAGTTCATAAAATCAAAGTGTTGATATGACTTTAATTGAAAGTAAGATGTCAAAACACATACCCTCGTAGTTCCACTTTTGCCAGTACAGCAAGCTCTGTCACCACTGACACCAGATTACTGGTTTTATTGAACTGATTTGAACTGTAAAAAAAAGGAAATGTTTAACTTTCACAGCTGATCAGAAGATGGCACCATTGCATTAAAAACCGGTAAAGATGGGCATCGAAATGAGGATGTGAAGGAATATCCATAAAAGGCAATGCAAAGCATAACGTTGTCAATTAGAGAGAAAAAGTAAACACTAAACGCAACAAAAACGCTGGCAGTCAACAGGGAACTGTGGCTTTAAAGCCAATGCTGTCTTATTTAAATAGGGAGACAGGAAACAGATCTATCTAATAAGAACATATTGGCTTTATCCTATTATGTACAAAGAAGTAAAAACCCTTTTATCCAAAAACATTCTTAAATTAGCATTCTGAAGCAAATCGGGTTTAAATTGTGCAATAGCAAGCAGTGTTAAAGAACTTCATACCTTTGTATCTGCAAATCAAACTTGACTTGGGTGTCCTGTTCAGACAGCTGATGCACACTGAAGCGCAATCCTGCGATTATCTATGAAATATCACAATTTTACAGAAAAAAAAATATACCACTACTGTAATAGACAAAGCACAGTCTGCAATATTCAAATATTCAGTACAGAGCGGAGAAAGATGATGGTCACCTTGGTGCCTCCTTTCATTGGGTTGCCAAGATCACACACCACCAGCCTGGTCTGATTCTCTTTCTTGAAGGCACAAGACAGCCTGGACAATGTCTGAAATATTTGAATAAAAACATTTTAACCACAAATCTAAAAATTTTGCTTCAATGAACTTTCTCTACTACAAGGATGTTCCAGGGTTCAGCATTCAGTATCAAAATACCGCCAAGCCCTTAAAGGGCTAAACAAACAATTTCTACTTGTACAAACTGAAGGAGAGGTCAAAATTATGTTTAGTGGTACATAAAAGCATTCTACAGATTGTTAAATAGCTAAATTTATATTGATTGGAACATTAACACCAAGTTTAGTAAAGCATCCCCACAGAAGTGAGGATGGTGTACTATATTGGATTTAAATAAGAACTAATGCTCACTTCGATGTTCCGCACCACTCCAATAAAATCTGCCTGAGATGGTAAAGTGATGACAAGGTCAGCCTCATATGCCCCTTCCCCTCCGTTCTCAGCTGTGACCTCTAGGGTCAGGGGATTATCATCACCTATGTAGATCTGTTTCTTGTCACTGGAGAACAAAACATCATGACACACACACGTTAATCTATTCTTCCACACAAGATAATGTAGGGCACTGATGGACCAATGACTCACCTCACAACAGTCAGTTTTAAGTCTGGCTTGCAAATATTGTCCTCACCACAGTCCAGGAGTATGTGGGCCTGGAAAATCACAGAGTTATGAGAAAAGTGGTATAATTGTAATTCCGTGAAAAACCTTCACTTTCCTTTGACCTATGCAATTGTTTGTGATCACTGGGTGATTATTTGGTTTTTAAAAAGCATTCATATTTAAAATGTTCTTAATAAAACACTTTCTGAATCAGAAAAAAATCACTATAGACCACTTCAGAAGACACTGGTCCAATGCTGCTCCAGAACTTCCTGTTTCAGTTTTTAACACACATAAATGTTTGAACAAATATAACCATCAGTACATTTATAACAAAATATCAATGTTAAACGAATATCTTTAAGATTTAATAATTTATCCAAGTTTAAAATAATTTAATAAAAAGTGCTGCTGAACAAGTGTTTATATCTTGTGAAGTGGTCTATAAATTACATCATTTATTAAATTATTGTATTTTACAAGACACTTTTAGCGCTGCAGAAAATACTATTTCGAAATTTCCTGATTTCTAATGGGTGGTTTTTTAGACTGCTTTGGTCAGCTGCTTGGATACGTCAACGGCGCCGCCATATTGGTCGTGGCAAGAGAAAAATGTAAACAAATGCAAGTTAACAGGGGGCTCCGCTTTTTCGGCATTAAAAGCGCAATAACTTTACATTTCTTAACATGTCAATAGTTGAGGATATACATGCAGCACAAATACACAGTGTCTCTAGATACTGTACTTAAATGATCAATATTTAGACGTGTACTTAAAATATCAATATTTAGACTTAGAAAAATTTACCCATCGATAACTGGAGCCGAAACATACCCGTACGCCACGTAAATTAAAGTAAAGTATTGAAACCGGTTGAGAAAGACCGCAGCAACAGCCGTCGACGTACGATCAAGCAGCCAACGAGCGGTCTAGTTATTTCTGATGTCTATGCTACAAAGTTATGTTTTTTCTAAGGCAAGTTTATTAAAGATACTTAAATGTCATAATAAATAAGGCCTAGTCCTGGCTTAATCTAAGCCCTGTCTGGGGAACCACCCCTGATTAAAATAAATAAGTAAATCAGACAGCAAAACATAATGCAAACATGATTTAAGCCACATCTCAATGACTTCAATCAAATAAAAAATGCAAGAATGTTTCCTGTGAATAAGAAGTGTTATTCTTGTCATTTAACTGGTGTAACATGGCGCTTAAAAATGTTTGCGGCACAAGGTCGGCATAATCTCAGGGAAAATGCCTGATGATAAAATGTATATCTTACATCTTTCATTATCTTTAATTGATGGTCCTTATATTAAATTCTTGTCTGAAGGATATGAAGTATGTGTAGTCACATGTGTCTGCATGAATATCTTGAGTTTATAATCACTGAATAAGTGCCCGTATTTTCTACTAGGTAAACTGATAAGATGTTAATTTCCTTGTTTCATATTGTAGTGAGGTAGGCGGGACGAGAGCCGGGATTCGAGGCCGGTGCGTGAGAGATAATGAGCGTCAGCTGTACGCACACCGGTCTCATATCATGAAGGAGATCGGGAGCATAAGAGGATGAGCGACCGGACCGTCAGTGAGAGAGGAGTTTATGTTGTGGTTTTATTCTTTTTGTATGTCCGGCAGTCGACCGTATGGGAGCCAACCTCGTTTGTTTATTTTATAAAAGTATTTTTGCGTTTGCCGGTTCCCGCCTCCTTCCTTATATGGATCTTTGTTACACATATGTACTGTACAGGGAGTGTTTTGAGATTGTGTACTTTTGGGACATTTCTGACTGCATAGAAAGCTGCTAGATTTCTTCCAGGCAAACTTGCACAATAAACAAAGCTTTGCATTTCCACACGGTGTGGAAAGATGACTTAAAGAAAGATAAAAGTGAATCATGACAAGACGCAGATCTAATGGCATATATGATAGATGTAACTCCCCCACAATAACCCTGTCCATCAAGCGACTACCGATCCCGTCTGCGCACATAGCGAGGAAAACCCTTGTACCTGCTTTGTGATATTTGTAGGAGTGGACTGGTCAAGGATGGGCAACAGGCCAGTCTTATCTGCTGCTGTTTTGTAATCCAAGCTGTACTCCATAAAGACGGAAATGGGTGTGATCTTATCCCTAAATTCTGAGTCATCCTGTAAAAGTGATAGAAAGTGCCAAAAGAGGAGAGAGAGAGAAACAGGGCTATGTCAAATGAGCTCAAGACTGGGGAATTTCAGTGCAGCTTACAGCTCTACAATATGGTCTTTTATGTCCAGCTAAAGACAGCTTTGGCTTTTTCCAGGTCAAATCCTTCTTTAGCTCTGTAACGCATTGTTCTCTTTTTGAAAACCCCAGCATGTTCCAGTGCCAAACATCTGGGCTATCAGCCAGCACGGCTCAGAAACACAGCACTAAAACATGTTTTATGACAAAGGAATCAGCACTTCTTAAGCAAGCCAAGTACAGCGAAACACAAAACTTGAATAGAGCTCCGTGATTTCACAAAGCAATACTGGCATAAACAGCTGAGGTGAACGCAGACATCCTTTAAATGAACTACAAGTTGCACACAAAGGTGTTTTTTAAACAAATTAATGTATTAATCAATGCTCTCACTATTAAATAGGCCTGAAGCTCTTCACAGGCCGGTCCCTGGTTGTTGGAGACAGTCATGTTCTTTGAATAAGAAGACATCTTGTTGTGGACGAACAGCACACGTTTGATAGCTCCCTTGTGTTTGAGGCGGTCCAGGGTCAGATCAACCTGAAAGCCTGTGAAGAAAAGGTTCTTCCAGGTCAATAAGCTTAGTTTCCCAATTTAAGTTGTAATGCAATATAAGCACAAACAGAGATGGTTTTTTTGTGTGTGAAGAGAGACAATTGAAAGAAAACAAGCAAGAGAAATATCTGCTCAAACTAATTGAATCCATCAAATGACGCTTTTGGTTAGAGTGCATGAAGTACACTTCTATAAGTTCAGTTTGCCTTTTCAAGTGTCTTCCTCACACTTTTGTGTAAATACCACCAAGGTACTTTCGGTTCCAATAAAGCCCTTTTGGATTTTTTGATTCAGTAGTGGCAAAAATACACATTTACATGTAGGCAGCAAAATCCTCCAAAACTGACGAACCTGACAGCAGAGAGCAGCTTATGTATGACAGTAAAAAACTTAATTGAACATCCTAAAAAGGTGTGTACATATACACCAGCAACAAATATACATAACATAACATAACATATCATATAACACACAACACAACACAACACAACACACAACACAACACAATATAATATAAGGGTCTTGAAAAATAAAAAAACACCTATGTTAAAGGAGTAGTTCACATTCAAAATGAAAATTATGTCATCATTTACTTACCCTCTTGTCATTTCAAACTTGTATGACTTTCTTCCACAGAACACAAACGAAAATATTTTGAAGAATGTTGTAAACAGCCCCCCCATTCACGAGCATTGGGTAGAATAAAAGTGAATGGGGGGCTGTGCTGTACTGTTTTTCAAAAAAGTCCCTGTGAACCGGAAGATGCGATCGTTTTTAATTCCGTATTTTGATGCATGTCGGAGTAAAAATGGAATTTTGAATGAGAAAAATGGTGGGCGTGGCTTGCTTTTGGCAATTTTTGTGAAAACTGTGATTTGAGTCGATGTATAAAAACAGCCGTTGCATTGATGTTTGTCACTAGGCCAAAAGTGCATTTTCAGAATTTAACTGAACATTATAAGGGCGCATTAATTTTTAAAAGAGAATGACCCACATTGATAAGCTTTTTACATTAAACGCTGCAATATTTCACGACATCAGGAATTTTAATTATCTATTATTTCATAGGGACTTTAAATAAATTACAACATCTTTTACACACTCACTGTGCACTTTTCAACTGTGAGTATCAGATCTATTTAAGACAGGCTTTGCACACATCCGTATCGTAACCTTTGCAAAACGGTAGTAATTAGCTCAACCAGACCATAGAGGAACTTCAAAGCTCAGAGAAAAATAATGAATTGGCATCATGATCTGTGGTCTGTGGGTCTGGTAGCCATTACACCCCAGACTGTGAGATTTCTATGAAGACTTTGTAAACGCCGGACGTTGGGCTTTTAACGGCCGTGCATCGTACGTCCGGCTCCAAACATATTGAGGTACGAAACATTGAGCTCTGCTTTCCCCCTACAGCAGTACTCATAGCACACACACCGCAACAGCAGGGCTCCATTTACAACCTCATGTGCTCTTTAAACTTCCAATAACATCTTATGCCCCACATTTAACACATCTGCATATATGTATAGAAGCGAGTACTTACGAAGAGAGGATGGGGCTCCCTTGCCACTTGCCTTCAAACAGTACTTTACAGAGAAGCTAAGAATAAAAACATGGTACTTGTAAAGTGAGATTGTAAAGGAACAGTATATTGTCAATGCATGAAAGTCCATATTAGTGACAATAACAAGCATTTTAGATGGATGAAACAGTTTTTATTTAAAATCAAGCGAACACAAATAATCAAATTATCAGTTGTGGTGAGCAGACGTGACGTCACCGGCCTCGCGCAGTTCCCTCATGGCTCTCGTCCTGCCCCGCCCCGCCCCACTCACCACATCAGTCATTTAAATTATTTCGTTTGTTTTTATCATTAATCGTTTTTTACCATTAAAGCAAATATTTAAAAATCAATACCCCCAAAAAACATGCTCCTGCCTTTTTTGCTCTGCCCTCAACGCTTGCTTACTCTCTCTCCTCCCCCCTAATTGCTGACTGGCTACAAGAGTGTTATGGTGTTTTGTGGATCGGTCCAATCCTCCAGTTTTTCTTCCGTTTACACAAACAGAACAGATGAATGAATGAGGCATTTATATAGCGCTTTATTGTGTATTGTTGTACACCCAAAGGGGATTATAATCATATGAAGAGGGTCTCTCATCAACCACCACCAGCGGTCTAACCGAATCATTTTCTATTTAAATTTTTAACTTAAAAAAATAATACATAAAAAAATGAATTGAATGTAGAACTTTTCTAATCTACCAAAGCCACACACCCTGAAAAGCACCCCAGTGAGTTTTAACTAGATTGTTTGTGTTACAAGAATTGTCAAACAATTAAATTCTTTGATGAAAAACAGAAGGATCGCTCACCAGGACACCGTTGTGGTTGTTCCAGGCAAATTGCAGCTCTTGTCTTCAGGGTTCAGGATCTGTGGGCTTATATCAAGCGTGGTGTTCACACTGATGACTGGACGAGCCCTAGACACAGAAAAACAACCATCAACACTCCACCATTTTAGACATTTCAGATGAGAAAGCATACATTTCCTCATATGATGGAAAAATCTAACAGATAGGCCAATAGAGTCTGGATGGAGTGAATTATTTAAATTCAAACTAGACACCTTTATTTTTTTTCCATTCTGCTTTTATGTTCCCTAGCACCATAAAAAGGTTTATGTAAGGTGTCAATCAATGCCTGGTGGTCTTCCACAAAGATATATAGGCAGAAAGAAATCTTCCACCATGTTTTGTTCTTTTAATACCTGCAGTAATTGCTTTTACTACCTCCACATACAGCAAATGAAAAGTTGCTGAATTAAATTAGAGTACTTTTAATGGTATATCCGGCCTTGATCATAAAAGTCTATCAAATGCAGGTGTGGCTTCAAAGCGAGCCATAAGCATACTGTACCTGTATAGAACAGCTTTGTCAGCCCCAAACACGCCAACAACAAGGTCTAAAAGAAGAGAGAGAAAGAATAAGAGAGAGATATAGAGACAGCAGAAAGATCAGCTTTTCTTACTACTGACAAACACAACTTTTCGTTTTGTAAATATCAGCAAACATGTGTGCGTAAAAAAAGTATTCAAGTGTTGAAATATAACCTGGGTATCCATTTTGATCCACGTCAGTGCCTCCGTGCATAGCGTAACCAAAGCTAGAAGGCATGGAGGCCGACGCCCACGTACCCTCCAGAACTTGAGAGGCGACAGGATTGGGCCCGGTGGGACGCCCGTTATGAATGTATACCAGTCCACGGTTGAACTGCCCTCCATACGGGGCTGCAATTGCCACATCTTTAAAGAAGAGAGGTGTGGTTATTTAGTAACAACATGGTTAGTGGTTATTTCTGTGGCTCTTGAGTCATGATTACTGTTCTGTAAATACAGTGAGTACTGTCTGTCTGTGTTGCAAGCCATTGTGAGAACGTACTGCTTTTCTCACACAAGCTCACAAATACATCCTAAAACAAAGTGAGGCAGGTTAAAATAGTACCATTATATCCATCCATGTTGAGGTCTCCTAGACTGCAGATGGAGCTTCCATATCGAGCATAGATCTCAGAGCCAGTGAGTTTGATGACAGTGTTGAAGGTAAAGCCACCTTTGCCCAGGTAAACATACACTTGACCCACTTCCCTTAGTTTCCCATCTGAGCCACGGTCCATGAACAAAGGAGCTCCCACCAATAAATCCATCTTCCTGTGGAGGGGAGTAAATGTTTACAGCATGTGTTGTGTTTAGATGCTAGTGTAATAACCAAGCAGTTTAAATAACAATACTTTCTTAGTCAACTAGCTTAAGCAAAATAAGCTAGGTTTTGCTGGTGAACAGGTATACCATTAAACCACAGTAAACCCGGGACATCCATGCTGGTGTAAGCTGTTCTTAAAACATTTGAAAGTGATACTGACAATCACAGAGTTCTGAGAAACATAAATCGGATGAAATCTAATTTCTCAGGTCATAAAAATAAGTCCCTTTCTAAAGACAAAAAAGTTCAGGAGAAAATTTCGAGAACCTTATCTTCACTGTTGCACAATGCCTGATCTCAATTTTTTCAAGTTTTCTTTTTAAATGCTGTCACTGAGAGCTCTCTTGACATTGCTGTGCATACATTTAGAGTCAGGTTACTTGCCTCGACTGAAACATGGAACTCAAGAACATAAAACATTAAAACATCAATAAGACCTTAAATAGATTTGTGTCTGAGGAACAGAATATGATATCTGTAGCAAACATCAAACTCCCTTTAGTGAATAAAAAATGAGAAGACAGCATTACTTACCTATCATTATTAATGTCAACAGCTGCCACAGAATGACCAAAGTAAGCGGCCATCTTAAATGGAAAGAGAAAGATAATTTAGATATGACTAGACTGACACATGTAAAGAAATAAACATTGTGATGCCTATATTAGTTGAGTTCCTTAACGTGTGTATATACATATCGCATGTAAGTCTTACAGGAAAGTGATGAAAACATATACAAAAAATAGAATATATATAAATAGATATCAAAATAAAAGGTTTATATGAAAAAATATATATGTTTCAAATAAGAAACCCTTGGAATGTCCTGACTGGCCAATCAGAATCAAGCATTCAAATGAGACGTTTAATAAATCCAGATGTTATAGGCACCTCAGGGAAGCATCCAAGATGGGATGCCCAGTATATTGTTGTTAAAATATTACTATTAAAATTATTGTTGCCTAATATTACACCAAAAATAATTATAAATATGTCACTGTCGGGGCTCATTTCTGCGATAACAAGCGGCTGCCTGTACATTATCGCTTACTTATTACACGGCTCATTTGAATGCTTGATTCTGATTGGCCAGTCGCGACACTTCAAGGGTTGTTATTTTCAAATAACAACCTCTCAAAACCAATAACACCCTATTACCCCATTTCTGCAAACATTTTGAAAGGGGCAGTTTAATAATATACAAAAGGAATTATAAATATGTCTTTTAATAACATATATGACATTATATTTATAAATGATAAAATCAAATTGCCTGTTCGTGACGTTTCAACGTGGTTTCTTACTTTAAACCCGAAACTAAATGGCTTTTCCTCGCAGGAGGTCTGCATTCGTTAAAAATGAGCTAATAAAATATTTAAAATTCACATTTTATGTCCAGTTTTTTCCTCATGTGGCAAGCAACCGTGTAATAAGCGGGATTATGTACAAGCAGCCGGCTGTTATCGCAGAAATAAGCCCCGAGATTGTGATCAGGACCCGACGCGTACTTATGAGCTTGAAGTCAAAAATCTCTGTTGAAGCTAGTGTCGAATCCAGCTTGATTAACTACTGATGAATCAGCACTGTGATTGATTCAGCTAACACACAATCTGCTAAAACCCAGAGCTACCCCCCTCTCTCTCTCATGCTCTCTCTCTTTTCTTCCACACCCTTAGGTGACCACGACTCTGCTGTCAATAGTTTCCAGATGTGGCAGTGGTTTTAGGACATGAACCATCCGCTTGTAAACAGATGTTGAAAAGAACTGGCCCATGACCACATCATCACAGGGCAGCATTGGATGAAGATGTCATGTGACCTGCAGGCCGCCCATACACAAGCCTACTCATGCATGCTTTTACCACACCTCATGATACACATTGCTCAACACCCAAGAACTACCACAAGAGTTTTGTAACGCTTACCTGTGTGCCTGTAAAATTATACATAGATTCCATGTTCCTTGCGTTGAAGATGTTGACCTAGCAAGACAAACACAGATTCATGCTGGTGATTGTAAAAGGATGGCATTATTTTTACACGTTCACTTCATTACCAAAAATACTTTTAAACTTACATAGCCGAGAGCCTTCTCCCCTCTAGGAACTCCTGTGACGTAATCTAAAGAGGCAGAAAAAAAATGTCTTTATTGACCAGGAAAGCATGGTACAACCATAGAACAGTTAAGCAAATCCCATTATGCACAATTTCAGTTTTACTAAGAAATCGCACATACAATCAATGTCATCCTAAATCCTATGTTTAAAATAAAACGAAGAATGACAAATTGTTCTTATACATAAAAATGATTTTAAGATCAGGCTGCCGATCTATCAAAAAAATACATATCTTACCATCCTCGCCATCCTCATTAAAATCGGCAACGGTCACAGAGTAACCTATAAAAGAATCATAATACTTCATAAATAAAAATATTATCAAAATAATGGTGAGCACTATACATTTTTATAAACATGTTATAAACTAAATATTAGGTTCTACATCTAATTCTCGGGTAACTGAAGTGCAAAACAAAATAACAAGTTTCAGGAGACATCATAACAAAAACAAACAGACTCACCCAAATAACTATCATCATACTGAGACACAGCTGACTTTGTTGATAACTGGTTATTGTATTGAGTTACAAACTCCTTATTGTATTTGCTGATGACCTCTGTGATGTCATCTGAGATCAGCTGACCTGAAAAGTGCAAAATAGTCAATTTACAAATATCTTCAATATTACAGGATACAGAGGTGTTTTAATACTGTTAAATACTTAAATGAATCTACAAAAAACACAAACACAACAAATTTAGCATTTCCGATAACAAGAACTGTATTTTAAAAGAGATAGGCTACACAATCATACATAATCTTGGTTAAAGTCCTCTTTCCTAAGACTGACTCATTGCATTGAATAAGCCTTTCAGATGGGGTTAATTTAACAGAAAGCAATGATTGTACAAAACAAAAAAACATTGAAGCCGAGAGTGATACCATTTTGCTCCTGCCAGAAGCAAAAACAAAGCCAAAAATAGCTTTTTTGAAAATGTCTTTTACTATGGCAAGTTAGTACCTATCTATTCCACAATCACATACTGCCATTCTCCTTTGTGAAAGCATTTTGCCCTCAGCAGGATGTATTCATTATTACACCCGCACTCAGCAGAAAAACAAAACACAGTAAAAAGAACCAGCTATTAAAAAGGCTTTTAAAATCAACTTTTAAAAACAAGCACTGTGGGTCATGAAATCAAGATGTGTCATAAATTAAACTCTTTTTCTGGGCTCAGTTCCTAGCATGACGCCGCCCAATATGAGGTCATAACATAAGTGCCACTCAGTAAACAACTATTTCAACAGCTTAATGTATTGCTTCAATGAAACCAAAGGCTCATCTCTGGTGCAGCAGATAGCTTATGACTCTGCATTACTGATTGACATAAAACACTAGTTTCCTCTGGGTTTTTCTGAAAGGTGGAGCTTGTGGAGCAAATGTTGTGCAAACATCTTTAACCAACCCACAGCAGAAACTCCTGACAGAGCACATTGTTTGCTCCCTGTTTGCCATAATGCCTTTCAGTTTCGAATCCATGGAAGCATTATAAAATAAAGCAGTTTACCTTGCCAATAAAAACTTCCTGGACCTCCAATAACCACCCGATTCTTCTAAAGAAAACAGAAAAACATATTTTAGTAAGCAAGTTTGAAAAACTGTTATATTAAAAAAAAATATATATATATATCATTATTTTGCATTTATGCAGGTATTGTGGGTGTTTCTGTGGCTCAGTGGTTAGACCATTGCAAATGTATGGCATGAATGAAGTCGCTTTGGATAAAAGCTGTTGAATTTTAACAGAAACTATTATTTGATCTGATCGTTATTTTTGGAACTAAAAAACATTTTAAAACAAAGTATTGTGTTATTTCAAGAAGTAGATAATATGAACTTGCTTTCTTTGCAGCATTTAATCTCTGAAAACATTGCATTTGACAATAAAATTTAATAATATTTTCATTTTGAATAGGTAGAAATGTTGTCATTAGTCCACAGAATGAAACAAAAATTATCATTTGAATTAAACATGTAGCTAGAAAGAGAACATTCAAAACAACTGAAAAGAATCTTGGAGTGGTCTCTTATTTTTTCAGTGAGTTCAAAAGCAGTTTGTGACATTATTGCAGACTTTTAATCCAAATTATATTATTAGCACAAAAGTATGAGCATTTGTTTTGTCCTTGTTATTCCAGCAAAGAAATCTGTCTGCTTCATAAAAGCAAGGTCATACATGTCACAAATTTGTCCATTTAAAAATGTTTAGAGGGAAAAAGGTTTAGGTTTAGAGAGAAAGGTTGGCTACTTTAAAAATGCTAAAATTAAATATTTGATTTATTTCTGATTTCTTATTAACAACAAAACATTTTTTATACATGTTATATGTGTGTTTGTCTTACTATACATATGCTTGATACATTTGTGTCATCCCAAAGTTTTAGACAAATGTGAGGGGAAGTATGAATTAAGAATTAATAAATGACCCCATACCTTTAATTGGTAATCTAAGTGACTCATAAAGGTCTATGTGGTATTAGGATTAAATTAAATTAGAATGAACCTTAAAGCAGCCTCATTTGAACCAACTCTGTGTGTATGAAAAATGTAACACAAACAATACCTTCACAAAGTCAGCACTGAAACCTGCTTGACAAAATCCTTGTCCCTCTGGTGAGTTTGAGTCTGACAGATAAAACAATATGAGCCTGACTCATAAAACATAGTCATTTATATATTCAAGACAAGCAGAAAATAGCTTTGAAAAAATATCAATGTAAATGAAATCAGAAACAGGAAGGCTATATTCAGACACATGAACTTTCCTAACCATATGACATGTGGCACATCGTCTGCCGGGTATCATTAACTCACACCTATTATCTTAAAATCATGGTTGCTCAGTACAACTAGAGATGGAGAGAACATGACTATTCTATCCCATAAATCACAGTTATGGCATTACTGACAAAGGCTAGTAAGTATGACCCACAAATGGTGACAGGAGCAAGCAAAGCACTGTGATCATCTACATACTGGAGCGGCAGGGTGAATATTCCACAATGCTGTTGCCTTTCTTCAGGTAACATGTCCCAACAGGCTCTCTTTCTGAGAATCCATATGTAGTCCACTGGTAGAGAGGAGCACATGCCTGAACAGAGCAAAAAACACATATAGACATTTTATCTAGCGGATGTGCGAATAAGACCTGAAAACCAGTTGTTTAATAATAGGTATGCTGGAAATGCTTTGTAAAAATCTGTTGATTCTCCTTACGTATTCATGTTATCATGTACGTATGTGTGTTTTTTGCTTACAAACATAAACTTGTAATTCTTTGATATTTTTGCTGTAAATATGTCGAGAAATCATCATCATTGGATGTTTCTCGGTTTTTCTTATTTTCCCCCTGAAGCTGCTTTGGAACAATGCACATTGTGAAAAGCACTATATAAATAAAATTGAATTGGATGTAGCATGGATAGAGACGGTTGTGTTTTTCCATTTGTGTGTGTTTATACATTTATAATATACTAGTTTATGAGGATAAGCTATTTTCAGCTAGTGCAAAACGTGTTATTAAGCTAGTTAATATGTTGACAGGGTCAGTAAAGTGAATTACAAACATAAAATGATTATTTTAATCTCGTAGATTCATATTTTAATACGCCACCCTGACATACTGACCAGTATATGGTCACCAGAGGACCGCACTGTTGCTCCAAACCACTGATTCGATTTGAACTCCATTTGTTTTCCAGTGGAACCTTTCCTGTCATCTGTGATAGGACAGAAAAAAAGGAAGGAGGAGTGGAAGACGGACAAGATGGAAATGAAATTGATCATGCCCTTTCACCATAACCGCTAAAAATCATATGCTACATTTTTAATCAAACATTCATGAATCAAACATCAAGCCGAGTTGACATGCATCCCATCTCATTCTCTTTATAACCAAACCATATGAAGTTCATTCACAGGTCATGAAGACCAACAGCTGAAGCTATTCGTGGCATCGTCAGAAATCACAGAACATTTTTCTAGCTTTTCAGTTCAGCTGTTAACAACCAAAATGGACTTATTGGACATTATTGCTGTAAAGGCAAGAGTTAGTTAGCGGTGAAGTATTTGGGGATGGTTAAATGACACCTCTAAACTGTTGATCAAAAGTTCCATCTTAATTTGACTATGACTTGAATGCTCTAACTCAGAGAATAAAAAAAGAACAAAAGCACACACATCAACCTCAAATGGGTGCTCGACCAAAATAAACGGTTTATATACAAAAGTCGGCACACCAAAGCTCCAAAAAATCTATTGATTAAAAGACTATAGATGGCGTGTAACGTTTCGAGCAAACAGGCTCTTCACGATCAGACATTCATCTTTTTATCAATAAAGTGAATAAGCCAGCGATTGGAGAATTCAGACATCATTCTAAACATATACAAAATGACTAAAACCAGATTTAATTACAAAACGTGTACTTCCAACAATTTCTGAGGATGAGTTTTGTCAGTCCTGACACAATACCTGTGTGCATGTGGTGTCTACACGCTCACACATGTGAAGATATGTGCTGACCTGTTCACGGCTCAATGCTACATCCGCATACAAACACGCTTGGTTAAGGTCTTTGCCTCAAGCACTGGTTTATCTCAGCCATGGTTTCAACTTTAGAAAGCAGGCAGCAGCTGTTAATTTGTCTGTGCTACTGAGCTGGAATTTCCCTGTGTTTTTCATGGTCAACAGTCATAGAGACGGTCAACAACACCCAGGCTTTACTAGAATTAAGCACTTATTGTTAAACAAGCTGTTAGAGTCGTTAAAAGTACAGACACCAAACATGAATGCTGTTCCATAAACAATGTTTTTTCCATCTCATACTTTCAACATTTTGCTTTAATCTAGGCTGAGTGTAGCCTACTCATCCAACAGTCAGCTGGTCGGCCAGTACAGCCACGTACCTTACAGCAAAACATGTCAGGACACAGTATGTGTTGTTAATACTGGAGAAAAGAATGTAAAGCTTCTTTTATGAAACAGGAATTATTAAGTAAACACTGTTCTATTACAGTAAGTTTTTGAAAAAAAAAAAAATCTGAAAGGCAATGGAAGATACTACACTCAGAAAATCACAAAAAAGTTTATGCAAAAGCAATAAGCCCCAAGAACCTTGCCACATACTGTAATAGAGCAGTGTTTATATTTGTTTTTATATTTACGAATTCCATTTTATCAACCTAATGCAGTAACAGTCAAACACTTTTATGTGTATCTAAATACATTTAAGTGCTGCTACATGGTTCTATTCCAAAGGATTTTCTGAAATGTGAAGAATAAAAATAGTCCAGTTATTGGTGACAAACTCTTAAGTTAACGTTTTTTTGTTTGTCCGGGGTGCTCTTGAAGCAATCCAGCTTGGCTTGCAGTGTAAATTAGGCCAGACCAGTATATAACCGCCGCTGAATGCCAATGAGATCGGGCACAAAAAAGCTGGCATAAACAATACCTCAATGCAACGGAAGCCTAGACAAAGTCCTGTTATTGAGAGTTAAACCTAAATCCAATTTGTACCGATTTTATTCTGAGGAATAGTATTTAATAAATATAAAAAATAATCTAATCTAGTTAGCAAACCAACACAAGAATATGGCTACAATAAAGAGACCACCTTGTCTATAAACACGCTTTTGCGACCGGATTCATTGCAGGCCATTGGCATGTATGAATTCAAAAGAACAATCTGTAACAACCACACAGTCCTAGATGAGCCTTGACATGATCCCAAGGTCCCTCCCCTGTTATCTTTCCTCCACCTATTAAAAATATTTGGAGCAAAGCTGATCCATGACCTGGTAAATCATCACAAAGGCATTTCAGAAGTCTTATAGTATCCTAAGAACACTGCACCCATTCCACCAAGTAATGTGAATTTACACACTGATGCACAGAATACATACATAATAGCAGGGCAGACAAAGAATACGCTATGGTGACTGAAAAACAGTGTAACGACTTACCAGTGCTGTCAAACTCAATCTGTGTGCATGTGCCGCTTTTGTGCCAAGGACAACTAAAGACAGCACCCCTCTCAGTTACTGAAGAAGGGGTTTGATCTGAGGTGTTTGCCCTGGGAGCGCCCACCAGTATGTTTAATCTGTAAACACATGGTAGATAAGTGAAAAGAAAGTAATGTAATGCTATTACATTTGATGTGGGATTGAAAATTCTATTCTATTAAATTATATTATCTATTCATGCATACTTTATAATATAATATAAGCACTAATATTTACAATATGTAAAATATAGTTTAATGTTATAAAGTAATTGCATTTTATTTTTAAGCTAACCACTTAGTATTATTTCGCCAGTAAAAGTATTAATTATTTAAAAACAATTAACCATCTCCTTATTGTTGTTAATCTTTTGCAACATTGTTTATTAATGAACTGTCATCGCATA
Organism: Barbatula barbatula; assembly: GCF_947034865.1. NCBI lineage: Eukaryota > Metazoa > Chordata > Actinopteri > Cypriniformes > Nemacheilidae > Barbatula > Barbatula barbatula. The sequence continues at coordinate 15,667,859 of NC_136772.1, forward strand.
TCAATCCAGTGTATAAAACAAATCTTTGGGCACTAAAAAAAGAGGAAAGAAATCCTATAGTGCCCAAAACTCCTGACCAGATCAACAATTCATCTACTCACTGTTTGTTATCAGGATTGAAGAAAGCCACAGAAAATCCAAAATAACTTCCCGGAGGTCCTGAGAAAACCGAGGTTTTGCTTATGTCCAAATTAAAAGAAACTGCGTGTTTAAAGCAGACGAGAGCCAACAGAGGCCAAAGCCAACAGCAGACTAGATGTTTTCCCATGGCAGACGTATAGAGAGTTAACAAAGTAGCAGGAGATCGGGCTGTATGTGTGTGTGTGTGTGTGTGTGTGTGTGGGTGGATGGATGGATGTCTGGATCAGCAGTAAAGACGATCGGCACTGACTCCACACTCCATAATAAAACCAGATGAGTTTAAATCCCCGCAACACGCTAAGAGTTAACCGGAAATGTGCGTTACATTATTGCAGGCAGACGATCCAAATAAAGCCCGTCGGTTTCCAATCGGTCCCGGAAAATAGAAGCAAACTTCTGAAGTAGGACACGGGACTCTGATGGAGAGCAGCGAGATGTCTCGCCGTACAGGAAGTAAAAAAAACAACCCACTGAAACGTCACCCCCCGTTACGTCACCGCGGACTTCCGCAACTTTTATCGGTGGGTATATTCAATTTGTTTTAATGTCTGGATTATTTAAGGTCTCACAAAAAACGGAGACCCCTTATGATTCCAGGGAACAAGAATAAACTGTATGGATGCTGTGCTCAGTTTTAAAGGAGTGAATCAGTGTTGTTAAATGTCATTGTTTTACTTTTTTAAATCTTTCTCGTTGGCTAACTTAGATTCCAGAGTTTTAAAGACAAGGGTTGTTGTTTATTAAGTTGTCTTTAATGTCTTAAACGACGTATGTATCATTTCACAAAAATCCGTTTTTTATCAAAAGTCCCTGAGCCAGACTTTCCACAGTAACTTTAAATACAAATTGCATTTCTGAGTCTAAGGACATTTTATTCATATATGGTCAGCGAATCCTGGCTTTGAACACAGTAGTGAAGTATGCCTACAAGAATGTGCTCTGTAAATCCCCCAGGGTCCCTCACTGAGGTTAGACAGACATGCATTGGCATGAAACACCAGATAATGGTTATGTTTGGCTCGTTTTTGAGAAATTCGGATTTAGATAAAAATGTCAATGTGAAATGGGCTTGTATTTCCTGAGGAAATAAATTACATTGTTTGTAAATTGGAACAGAACAAACGTTCACTTTTGTTTTAGAACTGTCCAGTTGTGCGCGCAGTCATAAGGGCTTTTGGGTCCATGTGATACTTTGCAAAATTATTGTTTGCTTGGTGGACATCTAACAAATACAGGAATACAACGTATTTCAATAGTCATCTACTTTTCAGTCATCAGAACATTAATGTGATTTATTTGTAGGGCAAACGTACCTTCAAAAGCCTTAAGCCTTTTTAACACGAAGTGTCCAGATCCAGTTTTGTTTGTGGATTAAGATAAATCTTTACAATATCTTCAAGTCCTCGTCTGTATTAGTTATTGTGCAATAGACTGGTGTTCTGTCATCATTTAATCACCCTCAACAACATTTGCTTAAAACTACTGGCAGCACTACTAGCAGTTTTCAGGCATTACTGCCTTTTTTTCATTTGAAGGAGGCAGAGAGAGGGTGTGGGATGTTTTCTCATATAGATCACAGGAAATGCCAGTCCTCTGACAGTTTGGGCATGTCAGCCCACTCTCATCAGTTCAGGCAAAGCTAAATATTTTGAGAAATGTCTCAGTGGTTTTGTATCCATCCAGTAGAATTCAATGGAGTCCAACGTTGTTTGGATACCAACATTCTTAACATCATTTTTACTTAATGCAGAACATGAGGGTTTACGGTGCTTTAGCACCTATCGTATTATTGCTCTTGTATGACATTATGGCTTAACGCTCCCTAAATTCTTTGGACAAATATCTGCTAAATGATTAAATGTAAGGTGAGTAAATTATGAAAAAAAACCCACTTTTTTTAAAACTACATAAACTCATATATGATCTGATATCCTTTTATTTACAATTTCTTGGTGTGTTGGTGGAAGGGCATTTTAAAACAACTGAATACAAAAGAACGTTAATTACTAGTTCCTCTTACATGCTCATCTCTTTCACTCTCTCACTTCCCAATAGTACTTCAAACATCAAATCTGACTAGCAAGCATGTGTCTTTCCACATCTCCTATTGTAAGGCCAGATGCCACATCTGCATCAAAGTAAGTTCACATTCATCACCTCAATCTCATCAGCAGATTATTGAACACCCAAGTTTCAGTATTAAACTTATTCCCCATTTACATTCTGGTCCTGATACAGGCATGCAGTTGGTTACATTTTAAAACTGAAATGATACAACTGAACCAACCCCTTTGTATACATTAAAGCAACATTTCACATCAGCAGAAGAGAGAGGGGGAAACTATTGCAATAGTGCTTGCAAGTTATAAAAGAAGGATGTTGTATTTTATGCTGTTTTTCAGTAGCACGACCTTACAAAAATGATCAAACTTTATTTCAAAAGAGAATGCAGAAGACTCAAATCAAAAGCCTAATAAATATTCTGGAGTACCACAGGAATTAAGATGGGTCAGATTGTAAGACCCTCACCTGATACTGTGCTTTAGGGGTAGATTGCGATAAAAAATATCAAAAAGGGAAAGAAAACCAATCATCAAATTGACATAGATCAAGAGCCACATTTACTCCATTCTATCCTGTAGTTTCCCTGGACGTCACGGGTTATTAGGGTGCATATTGCAGGCAGAGCGTTTTCTGCCATTGCAATTTTTGTGGTAGCTATCAGTGAAAATATTGTCATTCACTTTAAGCCATGTATAGTTCATGAATGATGAAATGGTCACAGCTTTCACTCCTCCAGGTCCAGTGTGTTAAGCTCCTCCTCCAGTTCATCCAGGTCCTCCCCAGTGAAGAGATTCTCATCCACCGGCACCGCTTCCGACTCATCCTCACCATCCTCCAGAGTCTGGCCCTCGCTATATTCTCCGTTCTCTATGGCTCCACCCGAGGCCTCACTCAGTTTATTGTCTAAAAGGTAAATAGAACAGCCAACATTAAAGACAAATAAAACATTGCTTGTCTTCTGAAGAAAACTAAGAGGATCAACAACCTTCAATTCACTCACAAAAGTTAGCATGGCCATCAACAGGCCTCTCTCAATATAGTCTGAAAATACAGCACCGCTGGGGAAAGCAACTTATGCTACTAACGTTTAGCTGTACTGTCTTTTTGTTTGTGACTAATATTTATTAAACAAATTTATATCTGTGCGTTTATCTGTTTTGTGCACTCAGACTGCTAATATTCAAAGTGTTTCGAGTTTATAAACCCTATAGCTCGCATGTTGTTTAAGCGTGATCGCATCACTGCTTTCCATAAACAGCTGTATTGTCTTTCTGAAACAAAGTGTATATTATATATTATTTAATATAAACAGTTAAGTAGTTAAATCAGCCTCAGGTTGCTGTCCCGTAAAGCACAAACCGAACGATGCGGAAGTCACAAATCCGGAAGCGTGAAAAAGGCCTACTGGTTATAAACATTCTTATACTGGCTATGGCCCATTGGGCTATCTTGCTGCATGAAAAAAAAATCTGTCATGAATTACTCATGGTACCCTCATGGTGTTCTAAACCTGTCTAGATTTCTTTATATGGTTAAACACAAAGATGTTTGGAAGAATGTTAGCAACCAACAGTTTTGAGGCCCCATTTACTACCATGGTAGATATTTTTTTAAATGGTAGTCAAAGATAAGGAAGCCGCTAGGTGTTACAATGCTACAATGGAAGAAAACACATGCAAATATAAAAAACCCAAGCAAATTCAGAAAGCATCTTCATTAGTTTGGCAACACATGCCCTTCAAATACTCGCAACATAAACAAATACAGATACGCTGCAAATTCTAGCAACACAAAAATGTGCTGCAGGTGGCACGGACAACAACAGAAGTGTTTCAAGGGGACTCAAGGAGAACCACATTTATAAGCGGAGGTGATCAGTTGAATTAGTAAATATCTTCCTCAGAGGACGGGCACTAGTAAACGGGAAAACAGGCAAATGGCTCAGTCTTTGCTGTGGGGCATTTGAAAGGATTTTAACTGCATATAGGTATCAAGTTAGTTTTTTATTATTTATCAAGATTATGAATGATAAAAACTAGGGATGCACCGAAACCACTTTTTAAGGATCGAGTACGAGTAACAATACTTTTTTCCTGGTACTCGCCGATAACAATGCCTGTTGTAGTTTTTTTTTTTTTTTTTTTTGGCAATTTTCTAACAACACAATGAGACTAATGAACATATCAGCATCTTTATTTTTAACAACTTCAACTCATATTATGAAAAAATAAATCAATCTTATGTGCTTATCACAAATTTCCAAAGCCCAAATTTCACAGTGTCCAATAACCTCCAAAGGGCATAAGCATGCAGATTGCCATGCGTGGGTCGTCATTGATTTTGAAATATTTCCACACTCACTTTCTCTTAACGCGAATGAAGCGTTGAGAGAAAGTGATTTACATTCATGCGATTCGCATTGGAACATTCTGTCAATTACGTCACATGAGGTATCGGTCTTTGGTTTCAGGGAATTTTTACAAGTACGTGTACACGAGCTTGGAATCGGGCCTGATACCGATACTGGTATAGGTGCATCACTAATAAAAACAGATATTCTTGTCCGGCTATTGTTACCAGGCAAACGAAGAACAGCGAGTGTTATCTGCTGTCTGCTTTACTGTAACCGACTGAACAGATATTCTTGTCCGGCTATGGTTACCGGGCAAACGAAGAACAGCGAGTGTTCTCTGTTGTCGGCTTTACTGTAACCAGCTGAACATTAAACATGATCAACGATAAAGAAAATAGGACCCCAATATACGTAATTTGTTGATAACTCCACCTACGACTATGGCCACAGTGAAATAAAGTGTCCCAGTTCGTTTCTGTATTTGTCTGTGTTGCAATAATTTGCAGCGCGTTTCTGTGTTTGTTTGCGTTGCGAGTATTGGCAGTGCATGTGTCGCCAAACTAGTATAGATGCTTTCTTCCATTGTAGTGTGGAGACACCTAGCGGCCACCTTACAAAAATGCCCCAGTTTACTTTCCTAAATTCCTCAAAATATCTTCTTTTGAATTCAACAAAATAAAGACATTTATACAGGAATGTATAATTTGAATATTCAAAAGAAACAAGAGTCATAGGTTGGAGGATAAAAAGAAGCTCACCATCCGTGTCATTCATGGGAGGAACTCTGGCAGAAAATCTGTCAGCCGCTGCCACTGTTATACCAGCATTATCCACCTCTTTAGGGATAAATCTAGTGAGGTCAATATCCTGAACGTTTTCCATGTCCTCCATCTGCATAGACAATCATATTAATCACAATAAAACTTGCTATGATAGATTAATACAAATCAGAATATTACTTGCAATGCACCAAGACCGCTGTGATAGAATTCTCTAATCTATAACACTAGTTATATATTGTATAGTTTGTTTATAAGATTGTGACAGTGTTGCATTATGGGTAAACAGTTGTCGATATACTAACCTCATATGAAACCTCATCCTCAGAGTCGTCATCTTTAACGTATTTAGTATCATCAGCCTCCTCATCGTCATCATCAACAAGCTCGGGACGGAACTCGAACACTTCTCTTCCACTGACCTGCATGACAATCGTAAAACAGTGAGATGTGTGCCATTCAAAAGCAATGAAAGTCCCAGTACAACAGAACAGCAAGACAGGATACCATATAGTGACTTAATCTTAGCTTACCCCAAGTGCCCTCCCAGCTGTGAAGTCAGCTTTCTTTCTTTCCATGTCTTGCTCTGCTTTAGCCATTTTCTCCTGCCTTTTGCTTTTCTTCCAGGCCAAGAATGTTTCCAGAGTAATTCTGGTGACGTCTGGTCCAAGGGCAGCTCGCTACAACAACAGATGACCATCGTGAGCTAACAGATCTAACGCAAACAACACTGTTACTTGAATATAAGAATTGGGATCTTCTGCAAATCTATGCTTGCTCACCTGAGTCTCTATCAAGTCTTCCAGCGAGATCTCCTCTTCAGCCTTTTCTTCCTTCTTTTTGTCCTTCTTCAGAACGAAGCCCACAGGAAGTGCATGGCGGTACATACAGTTGTCACCTCCCCCAGGACAAACCCAAAACCAGCCGTATTTGTTGTTTTCAATTGCATCAAGGAAATGCTTGCACACCTTAAAAGAACAGACATTATACATAAAAATATAATTCAAATATTAAATAACCTTTAAACATCAATGTTTGTGATTAGAAAGAAACACTACATTTATATACATTTGTTGGAAATACGTCTTAATCAAAACCTACAATTTGTGTCTTTGCTTTCTTCAGGTCAGCTTCTCCATGTTTCTTGTTTACAACTTCCTCAAGCTTCTTTTCATCCCAATTTTCCATTGTGTCTGTAATTTTATAATCAAGATTCAAATTATAAACAGAATCGGGCTTCAAGTTTTTATAACAAATAACCAACGACTAATTAAAAAATTAGGAAATAGCTCATACTTAAAAATGCATCCATGTACAGCACAGTATAAGACCATATTCAACTGATATGTAATTGATAGTGAGACAATACTCAACTATTATAAGTGTAACATTGGACTCACCTTTCTCAAGGTCTTCATCTCTGCAATCCACATACACGCTTTTCTTCTCGCCTTTTCTCTCTAAACTGAGGTCATGGGAGAACTTACACTTATCACCTTTGGTGCACTGGCCTTGCTTGAAGAAAGCACAAAGCACTGACTTGGGATCCACACCTGAGAAAAAGAACAAATCATTAAAAAATATTAAATCCATAAAAATAAAAAAAGAGTATCATCTTGTTGTACACTGGTATATTCTTGCAGTTTCATTGATTTTCGTTTGTATGCCACATGTTGATCATTTACCAGATTGGTCATGTAAACATTTTTAATTGTATCATATCCGTCATCATTTACCTTTGCTGACTTTCTGAACTGCCACTACAGGCTTAAAAAGCTCATTCAACTCATTGAGCTCCTTTTTCTTATCATCCTTCTTTTTGTTCTTATCACCTTCAGCAGCCCCAACCTACAGACAACCAAACAAAATAATTCACATAACCGGATCAATGGTCTGATAATTTGTTCTTATGACTGTGATTCTAACCTGCCGTGGTCCACTCTTGACTTGTTGTGTTACAGCTTTGATGAACTTTTGTTGTTTAGCTCCCTTTTTGTTTTTCAGACCAAAAGTCTTATCCTGAAAAACATTATACAGATCACATTGACAATGATATCATAGGGTTATTAAGACAGACTTTTAAAACACACACATCATAATACAGGCTATTTTATGGGGGAAACTTGCCAGATAAAAATACTTGTGGGATTATCTCAAACCCACACCTTATGCGGAACATCAATTGATACAGAAAATATAAAGCAGTTTATCTTCATCACCCTACGTTAAATAAGGAGACAACAACGACGAGGCTGTCTAGATGGACAGCTGGGTTTGAAAATGTTAGCAGCATTTCAGTTATTCCCTCTACATACACAATCTTACTGACAACAACACACTGGCGTGGCTGCCTAAACCAACTTAACAAATACATCGAAATACAACTCGAAATCATCCAATTTCATTCATTATAGTTATTACACGTCTTAAACCTAGCTGAAATGCGACAGTAAGTGAATCAGAGCACAAGGCCCGGAGTTCAGCATGCAGCATGTGTGCCCATTCGTAAAAAAATCTCACCTCAATGATCTTCTCCTTCTTTTTCTCCTGGGTTTTCTTACTTGCCGCAGCTGGAGCTGGTTTTTTCGGAGGCATATCGCTAAAGACAGACCACTTTAAAAGTAGAAAAATCCAGATGCCGCATGTATTGAGCTGTGTGGGATCACAGGTTGGCGACGGCTAACCGCACTAGCAGCAGCGTGCCGCGTTGCATTCTGGGAGGACGGGAGCGCGCACGATGTCCGCACATTTAGCAAAACAGCGACCTCTAGCTGTACATGCCGGGGGTGCTTTTTGATGCACATTCGTCATTTTAAATTATTCATTTTAACAGTGTTTAACACAGGGGCGTCGCTGGACCCCTTTTACTGGGACATGTGCACCAGTATAAATCTGCTGTGCCCCGGTATATATTTCAAGTTTAAGTTTGAACAATTACGTTTATTTGTTAGTGTAATCATCTACATTGATAATTGCGGCGAATACGGATCTATATGCAGCGTAGAAAGCATTTTAAACGGTCCGAAAACATAAACTCGTGGCCTACTTTCGCGCAGAAATGCAAATTCCGCGCACGTCTGCGTGTTTCCTTGCCACAACTGCAGGACGCAGCTGCGCATGCAGGCGCGCAAGGGTGACGACACGCAACTGGGGTAGGTTTTGAAACTATAGTACGTTTCTAAATAATATATATTATCTTATTTTGACTCGATCATGAATAGATGGATCAGAATTCGTTGCTGCAAAGGGAAATAGAATCAGAAAGGAGATATATGATTTTAAGGGAGGTAACTTATGACTTAATAAACTTAAAGACTTAACATCGTTTTATTTCTCCCTGAACTCTCTGTAAATCGCTTTGGATAAAAGCGTCTGCTAAATGACTAAATGTAAACTACTGTACATCCCCAGCCAATCAGGTCTCAGACATTAGAAGAAAATATCTCTTGAAAACCTTTGTCAAGCCTGAAACATTGCATGGTTGCTTAGAAACAGATTTGTGTTATGTACTTGAAATATTGTAATTGTAATTTATTGAAAACATGTAATTATTCATTGTTATGATTGTGTAATGAATGCAGATGTGGAAGAAATAGTTCTCCATGCTTTCACCATACCTACTGTGAAGCATGTGTCATGATTCTGCTGCATCATGTCATGTTTCTCTTAGTATAGTGGCAGGATCATGACAGAACCTCATGTTTAATGTGGAGAGAGGCAATTATTATGGTCTTACAGACACTCTCTCTGGTCTCGTCTTTGTTCCCATCCTCTCGTTACCCTCGTTATTGATTAATGCCCTACACCTGTTTCCCTCTTGATTTGCTCCCTTACTTAATACCCTTGTGTCTTCTGTCTTGTGCTGGTTCATTGTGATTTGGTTGGTGAGTTCATGTCTTGTCAGTTTAGCTATTTGTAGTTCATGTCAAAAGTTAATTTAAGTCTTGTTTAAGTGTAGTTAGTTTTAGTTCTGTCCTGTCATGTTATTGTATCCCTGTTTTGTTCTGTTACCCCCATGTGGGTCTATGTTTTATTATTTATTATTAAAATATGTTAACCCCTTACCCGCTGTCTGCACCTGGGTCCTCTCTCCGTGTCTCACCACGAGAATCATGACAGCATGGGGGTGGAAACATCATGCTTTGGGGCTGTTTTTCTGCAAAGGGACCAGGACAACTGATCCGTGTTAAGGAAAGAATGAATGAGGCCATGTATCGTGAGATTGAGTAAAAACCTCCTTCCATCAGCATGGGCATTGAAGATTAAACGTGTCTGGGTCTTTCAGCATGACAATGATCCCGAACACACCGTAAGAAGCATTTCAAGGTCCTGGAGTGGCCTAGCCAGTCTCCAGATCTCAACCCCATAGAAAATCTTTGGAGGGAGTTGAAAATCCGTGTTTGCCCCAAAACATCACTGCTCTAGAGGAGATCTGCATTAAGGAATGGGCCAAATTACCAGCAACAGTGTGTAAAAACCTTGTGGAGACTTACAGAAAACGTTTGACCTCTGTCATTGCCAACACAGGGTATATGACAAAGTATTGAGATTTACTTTTGTTATTTACAAAATACTTATTTTCCACCATAATTTGCAAATAAATTCTTTAAAAATCAGACAATGTGATTTTTGGGATTTTTTTCTCATTCTGTCTCATAGTTGAAGTGTACATAGGATGAAAATTACAGGCCTCTCTCATCTTGTGGGAGAACTTGCACAATTGGTGGCTGACTAAATACTTTTTTGCCCAACTGTAAGTATACCTATTTACATTTAGCAGACGCTTTTATCCAAAGCTACTTACAGAGAGTTCAGGAAGCGACATGTCATACAGGAGCAATCATACAATTGGTTTTTTCATAAGTCCACAGTTCCACAAAAGCCAGAACAATACCTGTTGAGAGAAAGAGATAAAGGGTTAGTTTAACACATTTATTTAACACATTTGTATTTCTTTTTTTTTCAGTATAATTAGCCTATATTTACCACTGACTGAACCAAGATGCTTGTTTCCAACATTCATGATTAAAAGCATGATGCATAGTTAAAAGTATATAAAATGTATTTTTAGTATATATGTTTCTTTTATACATTTTATTTTAACACATCTGTATATCATTTTTATATGTATGTGCATTTGTACCTAACCACTGACTGGACCATGATGCTTGTTTGCAACATGCATAATTAAAAGTAACGTCATTTATGGGAAGGAGAGAGGTTTCGGTGAGATTAACTAGAAGATAAGCACATCTATAAATGAAGAGGAAGGCCCCTTGAGCGATATCATTACGAGCTGATTTGATTTATCAACATCACACCAAATGTGTTCCCCTTGTCGATGTGACGGATAGTGTCTAATCACAAATGGACACACTGCTGTAGCCATCATTAACTCTGGCAGTTTTTACAAGCGACTGCCTTTTCTCCTCCTGCTGCATATCAGATCCTCCCATTCAGAGCAAATGGAAAGGGAGTTGATGAGTCTTTTGTTAGTTAACTTTGCCTCAGGAGCTTTCGAAGAAAATGTAGCTGATGAGAATTTACACTGAATGTGCAAAATACCCGACTCACACAAGAATTACTAGTTACTAGGAATGAATAATAAAATGAAGTTTCAAATAATATACTGAGGATTCTTTAATTAAAAACCTTTTGCATGGTTTGAACACTGTTACATTTTTGTATAAAATGTGTTCTTGTGTTAAAAAGGAGTCTGACCATAATATATAGACTTTCTTACCTTTTGCCTTGCATTATCATTCTGCTGACTCAGCAGACGGATGGTCTATTGCAACACATATTCCTGTGAGAAATCCAACAGAGAGAATTGACAAAAACACACACTCTTGGGTAACAATAAAAACCACAGCTACAGAAATATACCTTTATTATTCATTTTACACGGCAGACATTTGTGTAAAATTTACTTTTGTGGCTAAATATGTGAATTTGGGGAGGTTTAGTTATATTTTCTACTTTTATTATTTGCTTAAGTTTACTATGCAATAAAAATGTATGTCTCCATCATCATATAAATAAAAAATGTTGAATCTTGAACTCACAATAACAGAGTTTGTGTGGAAAAACAGATAACACATTTATTTTAGTGTTTTGATTGTGTTTTGTTGTGTTAGTGTTATTGTGTTTTTTTTTGTTATTGTTAAATTTATATTACTTGGCATGCACATTAAAAAAACATGAATTTTGAATCTAACAAATAATTTAATTAAATTAAACAACAAAATCATAATTTAAAGATAAACAAGTAAAGCATATTTGTAAGTTTATATATAACAACAGTACACTAAATTATTACAACTTTTACATTTACGCATTTACCATTTGCATTGCAAATATAACATTTGTCCACTGAAATGTTGAAATGTACTAGGGGGCAGTAAGGCTCTATTATAAATATGCTGTATCCAGCTTTGTGATTTAAATGCTTGTTTAGGGTCTCTGTAGATTTATACATTTATTTTATTGCATGGCAATTGCATTGCAAATATAAATTTGTACATTTACTGAAATGTTTAAAATCCACTAGGGGGCAGTAAGGCTCTATTATGAATAAGCTGTATCCAGCTTTGTGTTTTAAATGCTTGTTTAGGGTCTGTAGATTTATACATTTATTTTATTAGTTTTCCAGAATGTCCAACGGTGCCTTAAATTACTTAGACAAAGTGCTTGGCTGACTATATAAACTTCCTTATTCACACACTAACTTTAAATGTACCAGTCACTGCATGCTGATCAGCTCACGTTGTGGCGAGCGAGTGTTGCGGATTCGCTTAATAGGACTAGGTGTTATAATCCCACTATTTCAGCACAGTTGAATTGCCCAATAGGACATTTCCCACGCCTTATGAGAGATCTTATCAGAGAGATTTGTCCACCATTAAATATATTTGTTCACCAAGCCCATATGATTAACAGTAATGTTAAATCAAAACAGGACACAATACACTGGTCCTGAAAGGTCAGGAAAATATTTCTGTCATGCTCTATTACAGTTAATATTGGTGGATGCCTTATTATAATAACTTATCTCACACAAATTCACAGAATTTCCCTAGTTCATATTATGATATACACTTCCATTGTATATCAAAAGACATTGTATGTACACAAAAGCAAAGGACATTTCTCAAAATATATTATTTTGTGTTACACAGAAGAAAGAGTCACATACAGGCTTTGAATACACGAGGATGCATAAATAGTGAGCATATTTTTATCTTTGCCTGAACAATACTTTTAGGTGTAGGGACTCTTTTTAAAAGGGTGGAGCAAATTGTTCATATATAAACCATGTGTGCTAACTAATGATTTCCTTAATACTTTAAGCAGATGGGTGTGATGAAAAAAGATACACATAATTGCTTATATTTTTTAATGTCTAAGCTATCCCAGCTAAAGTAATGGAGTTGTTTGTCTTATATCGGTAGCTATTCATTTATTATTCATTGATGCCACCACCAGCATGGTTAATAGGCAAATTGTAAATGTTCCTGCTGTCACGCTGCTTTACTGGAAAAGCAAACAGAAACATCACATGTCTGTACTGGAAAGGCGAAAGGGCAGCTTCAAGTTTATAATGACAACCAATAGGTGGAGATCGCATCAGTTGTATCTGCCAGGTCAAGTTCTCAAAGTGAGGTTGAATCTAGTCCTCGTGCAAGATGGGCCAGTTTTATGTTATTTTTTTATTAAACTATACAGATGACTTTTGAAAGTTTATCAATTAATATGCTGTATATCACATTGGTAAATCTGTTATTTATGTGGTAGAGTCAAATAAAGGCTTTTCTGTATTAAAGTACTGTTGCATTATTCTGAAAGGATAAATGTACACTGAAGCCTGGTGAGGACAGGTTGTATATTAAAGAGTATGTAACATTGAATTTCTACTTTGGTTTATGGAGTACCCAACAACAAGTTTATGTACATACAAGGTGTATAAACACTATTATGTTTTAAGAATAGGCAGTGACTCTTAACTTACTTCTTGACTGACTCTCAAATTATTCGATCTGCGATTCATCCGTCTAATCCCCTCCTATCCACAAGCCTAGTGTCATGTGATTGGTCAGATGGTGTTGTCTGTTGTGATTGGTCAAACGCGTTCAGCTTGTGCCGCAAATGGAACACCTATCATCATTACTGGAGTCTGCTGTGATTGGTCAAACACGTTCATCACGTGTCGCAATTTGCAAATGGAACTCCTATCATCATTAGTGGATTACGGTTTCCTTGTGGTTGGATATTATATACAGTGTATCGATAGCAGTTTGAGGCAGAGTCTGACAGAGAAACATCTGAAGACGGTAATGAACAAGAAAGTCTAGCACGACTGGAGTTCGATTTTTTTCCCAGTGGCAAGTGACTCTTTTCATCAAAACTTCCAGTGTGACAACACGCATGTTGTGTTTTTGCTCATCATTGAAATAAAATATGACTTTTACTTAAAATACTGTTAATACGTTAGTAATAATATTATTTCGTCTTTACTGTGCGTTATGTTACATAGAACATTTAAAAAAATGATTTTAGTTATGTATCTATATAGGTGCAAAAAGGACATTTTTTTATTAACAGTTTTTTATTAACACTTGTCTATTAACAGTATTATACTTGGACTAGTTGTCACGGCATACAGTGTACGGTGTTCGTATCTTCAGATGTTATTACAAGGCAGATAGTAGTCCACTCAGTTCTTGAAATAAATACTTTGAGAGTTAAAGGGGTCATTTGACGCGGCTAAAACGAATCTTATTGTTTGCTTTAGATGTAATGAGATGTGTATACACGATTTAAGGTTTAAAATCGCTGTATTTTCCACATATCGTGCATGTTTGTTACTCCTCTTTGCGACTCAACAAAGACAATAAACCCCATTATAAACACGACATTGTTGCCTCTAGTTGGAACATTACTGATTATTAGAACTTATGTAGTCTTTTTTTCCACATCGCGCATTTCTGCATTTGCAGATCACACAAAGAAACAGCATCATCAAACTCAAATTGCGTTAGTCCCTAACAAAGTATTTTATAATTAAAATATACTTACAGGCTGCGGATCGGAAGCGCCAGACAGTCCTTGCCGAGGTTTAACTGTTGGAATTGCCCCACTTTTTAACAAAAGCTTCCGCGCATAGCCGGTCTTGATCTCTCCCAGTTTCGTCTAGCAATCGTTAGTGAAATGCTCTGCACAAACCTGAACATTTGGATTGTACTTCTCTGGAACAGTGTTGAAAAAAAAATGTAACCATTCGTTTTTTGGTGTATCGTCTTTTGGCAGGGCAAACAAAGAGGATTTCTTTTCACAACGAAACACACATTGTCTCCGCGACATGGCTGCACCGGTGACGGACCGGTACAATGAGATTTACAAGACTGCCCACCTTACTTGTATTTAGATTAGTCTTTGTCAAATAGTTTTACCAACTGTCGTAGATTCTCCAGCGTGGTTACACGAGACATTTCAGGCAGGTCTGGGTGAGCATTTGCTTTTAGATGAAATACGTCTTTTGTTCCGACACTTACATTTTTGCAATTTTACGTGTCTAATACATGCATGGGCAACTTATAACACACCAAAGAAAAACATGTATTTCCGGCGAATCATCCCTTTGATAGATTGAACACTTAAATTAGCATCACGAACGAGCGACAGTGTTTGGGGAAGAGAGTGAAGTTCACGGCAGTCCCAGCCAAATGTCGGCGGGACTATTTCTAGAGACGTAGATACGTGGCAGTTAGAAACTGGGACTAGGTCACGTCTCGTTTGCGTGATTCGGAGTTGACTCAATTTTTTACAAGCCAATAACTTTGTTATTCATTTACCTTTGGACTAACAACTTGGCAGACAGCTTACTTTCAAACACGGCAACATAACACACTGCATGAAATGTAATTTTCATGTTCTAAGGTTACTTACTCTTTAAAGATGATTTCAGATCATGTAATTTAATGATAAACTACACAGGTGGCTCTCTGTGTCACAGAGCAAGGTCTAGAGGTATAGCAGAGCACTGCCACCAGCTGCTGTGTGTGCATACTGAAAACATACAGAACACAACATACAGAAAAACAATGTGCCTGACCTTTAAAATGTGGCAGGGGAGACCTGACAACAACCATAAAGCTTCATATGGCACATTGTTATTGATTGTTATTGTGTGTTTCCTGGGGTTAAAGTTGACTTAAATGGCTAATAAAATATATGAAAGTGGATATAATGGTCAATAAATGGAATAACTAAGCCCCAAGAAGAGCATTCTCTTATTACTCACCCAAATGTCACCCAACGGTTCCTTACTTTTAGCTCACAATTACTTGTATATTAAAATACCCCTGTGTTATCTTATACAGTGCTCAAAAGCATATCCATCCACCAATCATTAAAGTAATCCAAATGACAAATGAGTTATTATTATCTAGATGATCATTATTTAGCTTTCTTTTTAAATTCAATTCATGATCATCATACAACACGCCCGGAGGATCAAAAACACATTCCCAGTGGGATGTTACTTCATAAGTTGCACCCTAATACAAATCGTCAATTACAATTTTCGTTGGCATGATGAGTCCTTTCACAATGGCAAGACTTTTTAAGAGACATTTTCAAGTGGTTTTGTGGCCCACTGTGCTTTTTAAAATAGTTGTATATGTCTGCATGCACAAGATGATTGTCTTTCAATGTTGCGCCACCCCTCCCTATATTACTGTCTCCAGCATTAATGCTTGAGGCACTGTGTAATGTTCATCTATTGACGTGCTTGTCATTAATATCAGTTTTGAACTTACTACCTATTCTGCTGATGTTTGTATCAATACCCATGCTGTATCAGGAAAAGTAAGTTGTTTCAGAATTGAAAGCACAAGTAAACGGGACATTGTGTTGACTTAAACTATTTTATTTCATTGATGTATATTAAGAAAGCAGTGCCAACTGTATACCAACTTTGAAACTGGTCCCCACCCTTTTCAATTGGAACAATTGTTATTTATTGGGGACTTCCTAATGTTAATGTTCAAACGACGGGTGCTATTAGCTATCCATCACATGGCATTTAAAAAAAAAAAAGTGTCAAATAAATCACAAAGTGAACAAACTCAAAATCAAATAAATAAACAAACTCAACCTAATTAGATTTTTGCACATTTGCATAAAGCTATAAACTGAATGAAATGCTTTGGCAATTCATTGGGTGGGGGTAATAAATACTAGAGAAAATCACTCATGCTGCCTTTATGGAACAGTAAATTATCCAAAGCCTTCTGCAATGTCCTCATGGCTAAGCGCAGTGCGCAATAACCCACAAAACCCTCTGCAATATTTATCAGCACATACACTGCCAATGTGGCCTAGTAAAGTGCAGAGATGCAGAATACAAAAGAACAGTGTCATTCATGGCATGATTTAGGTTAAACGATAATTTTAATGTTTGTTATTCAGATCTGCGTTTTAGCAGGAGACTAGAATTACCAGGAGACTATGAATTACCATAAATTAGGAAACTAATTTCAGCTATTCATCAAGGACTAATATAAATCCTTTTAGTTTAACATTCAAATTGGTCTAATTTTCATGATGTGGCATAATCGTTTTCAATGATATGTTCCCTTCACGTTCTGTAGATCACATTGTGCAATGAGTCACCTGTTGATGCCTCTGTTGTAAGAGACATTAGTAAGTATCAAAGCATTTTTATAAAAAGAAATATGTACTGTATGTTTTTGCTCTGCTATAATGTGTTCTTTAATCACATAAATATTTCATTAGTGTTAAGAAATAGTATGTTGGAGGCAGTTATGAGCTTTCAAAATATTAAATTCCCTTTTAATTGATGGATATTCTAGTTCTGGAAAATGAAATCAAATACAGTCAGTTTGAGGTTTTCTGCACAAACAGACACCCCAGTAATGTAATCCACATATACAGTGCCAGACAGAAACTCTATGAGACATCTCGAGTTTTTTGTTTTCAGACCACACGTTCTACCCCTAAACATCAACCCTCAGAGAAATCTGTTCACTGTAAAAAGTCCTTCAAGGGTGTTGTCTGTAGGAATTTATTTAAAACAGTATATTTCTTTCAATAAATTGATTCCCTTTTCTTTTTGAATTAATTTAGGTTTTACATAAGTAAAAAGTGTGAATGTTTTGGTTACTTAATATTACCTATCAAAAAATTTATTTTACTAAACTTCACAATAAATTGCCTTTACAAAACTTTATTTAAGTGTTTATATCCAAAGTAAAAAGTCACTACCCGCCCACGTGCTGCATCAGAACAATGAGACCGTTGCTCATCACCTGCACCGGATCAGTGCTATTCAGTTTTTTGTGGAGTTTTTGAGGACTTTATACAACATGCAACACATGTAAGTAACTATTTACATTGCATAAAGTTAGATTTTAGACGAATGAGCACGTACTTATTGCACTATAAAATGTCAAAACATCGCCCGGTTTCAGACAGTAACGTTAAGTTTGTCAGTTTTGCAAGCGCCATGAGGCCTCACTGAAGGTCTTAACATTAACATTAATCTTAAACAGCTATCGCTAACATAGGATAGGTATATGTGAGATACGTTTGTGCTGTTTCTACTTAGTTTGCGTACTTTTTATATACAACACCGTCATTTATTTGTTTAAGGAATCTAATAACGTTAGCCTCGGTGAATGTGAATTATTCTCGCCTCTCGTCCACGTGTCGGGCAAAGGTTACGTTAACTGCTAACTTTAATTTTGTAATGCATGATTGAAAAAAATGAGGACATGATGGCGTGTTTCTTTCTGCAACGTGTTATCATGAAAATGCTTAAATATGTGTACGTGTGTGTTGCTCTCTCCTGCATTCTGTTTTGAAAAAGTCTAAAACCTTTTTTTACACTCAAAGTAGAAAGATAGTACTGGCAGCAACAGCACTGCTTGTTCAGCAAAGTGATACTAGACACACTTTTTGCTGAACACTTACTAAAGACCCACCCCACATATTTGAGGGAGTATTGGATTGCATAAACATGAAAGGTTGCCATTTCTTTACACATCTTGTGTGTTTCAAATAAGAGTCTAACAATTGATGCATTACAGATAAGTGAAGAATTCTGAAGGTGTTCTGCAGTTCCACTAGAATCAGTGTTTATGTCCCAGCTGGACAAGTATACTCCAAAACTTCTTGACCTGTTTAGTGCGAAGAGTGGAGCAGTTGGTCAACGCATCAAGAACTTGTTAATGGAACTGATAGAGGTGAGGAAAAAGTGTAATTAAATTGGCATATATATATATATATATATGTATAAGCTATATATATATATTGAATAGGAAGACCCACACTGAAAATGGCATTGTATGTTTGTAGTTATATTGCCTGCAAGATTCAGTTTTTCATTATTCACTTACCAACTATAGGATCCAAATACCTCTGTGGTGAAGAAGAGAGACGTGACTCTAAGATGCCTCATTGAATACATGGGAGAGAGTGGGCAAGAGCTCATCTCTGACTAGTATTGTTTAAAAAGCATAGTTTGACTTTTTTTGGGGAAAAGCACTTATTCCTCAGATATCAATCTGATGTCTTTCTGAGTTTAGTACAGAGCTGGAGTTGGCGATTAGTTAGCTTGTCTTAGAACAAGTACTGTAATTGGTTGGAAATGGCTAGTCTGGCTCTGTCAAAAGTACAAAAACACACCTACAAACACCTAAATGTATGTGCAGCAACCAGGGTTCAAAATAAACCTTTTGGTCTTCCAGTGGCTAGTAGACTTGGTCTGAAATCTGTCATATTTGTCTATTGCAGCTTCACAAATGTAAAATCCTTGTTTTACATTAATGCAGGAGTCATAATCATCTGATGATCTAACAGCAAAAGTTGCATTTTCAGATACTTTTAATTAACCACATCTGTTTGTTACCAGCTGAGCCCCTCTCCCCTTTAAGGATTTAGGTCTTGGCGGTAACTTGTGTATGTGATGTCTAGCAGGTTTGTTGTGGGAAGTGAGTCTGTACTGAAAGTTGTACTATGAAGCCAGTTCAACAGGCCAGGTTCCCTATCGATACTTCACTCGTACTGCGTAGCAGGACGCTATGGGGGAAAACTCCTTTTTCTCCGATGACTGAAGCAATTCAAAAGCGCAGTGAAAACTGCACGGTGATTGGTTGGAAAAAAGCAGAGCTTTGAACCAATCGTAGCGGAGCTGCCGGACCAATGGCGATGGCACCCGCCAAAATGGGCGGGGCTTATGGCTATATAAGCAGACACATCGCCGTAGGGTCTTCAGATCTCTTCTCCTTCAGCGACGACTCGTCTTCGCTTCCCGAGACTGACTGCTTCGCCGTCGAGAGAGCACCTGCAGCGGATTCGACCTCCTGCTCAGCGCCTTCGCTTCAGCGGATTCGTCAGCGGCTTCGCTCCGGCGGATTCTGTGGGCGGCTTCGCGAGCGAACGGTTCTCGCTTCAGCACGGTCTTTTCCCTGCCGCTATCCGGCGACGCTGAAAGAGCATATTTTCACACACACTTTCTTTTCAGAGAGTGTTAGAGCAAATTTCCTGCGGCATTCACGTGCAGTTTTCACTGCGCTACAATGCCGCGCCGTACCTGTCGCTCGTGTGGGGTTTTCCTACACGCCGCTGACGGGCACGAGGAGTGCGTCTCATGTCTGGGTCTCTCCCACGCAGAGGACGCGCTCAAAGAGACGGAATGCTCTCACTGCGAGAGTATGAGTCTCTCCTCTCTGCGCTCGCGGATAGCTTTCTTTTCAGAGAGCGACTCCGCCCCTCCCCCCCCGCCTCTGCGCGCACAGGACACTGTGCGAGCGAAGCAGCGGGGTAGAGGAGCAAAGCGCTCGGGGAAGCGCGAGCTCACGCCGGCTCGCCGTGCCTCGCCTTCCCCGCAGACAGATGTTTCCCCGGTCTGTTTCACCCGAACAGATCAGCGTCCACTGGCGGCCGCCTGTGACATGATCTCGTTCGGTGGAAACGAACCGGAGGATGACGACGCCATGTCGTTAGCGGCTTCAGACGGCGAGGAGTTAGCGGGCTCGTTGGTTGACCCCGCCCCCTTGCCGTCTCCAGAACCCGGCGGACACGCCCCCAGTGCGGACTCCGAGCTCTTCCGGGTCCTCACGAAGGCGGTTAACGAGCTGGGTTTAGAGTGGTCTCCCCCAGAGGAACCCACTCGCAGCCGCCTGGACGAGTGGTTCTTGCCGGGGCGCCGTCAGGCTCCTCGTCAAAGAAACGCACCGCTCTTCCCGGAAGTTCACGGCGAACTCACGAAGTCGTGGCGCGCCCCCTATTCGGCCCGTCTTCGACCTTCCTCCTCTGCGCTCACCTCCGTGGACGGCGCAGAGGAAAAAGGGTACGAGAAGCTACCCCCCCTCGATGAGTCTGTGGCCGCACATCTGTGTCCGCCCGCCGCCATCGGATGGAGGGCTAAAGCGTCTCATCCTTCAAAGCCGTGCAGAACCACCTCGGCCCTCGCTGGACGCGCATACTCGTCCTCAGGCCAGGCGGCTTCAGCGCTTCACTCCATGGCAGTGCTCCAGGTCTACCAGGCGAAGCTCCTCCAAGGCATGGATGAGTCCGACCCTGACCCTGCGCTCTTCAGAGAGCTACGGAGCGCGATGGATCTTGCTCTACGCGCCACCAAGGCCACGGCCCAGGCGATAGGCAGATCCATGGCCAGTTTAGTGGTGCTCGAGCGTCATCTATGGCTGACGCTGACGGAGATCAAGGATGCGGATAAGGTCCCCTTCCTGGATGCTCCTATTTCCACGACCGACCTCTTCGGACCGGCGGTGGAGGGTTTCGCAGAACGCTTCACGGCAGCGCAGAAATCTTCGCAGGCCATGAGGCACTTTCTGCCTAAGAGACCCGGATCTCGGCCGGCGCCGACCCCAAGGAAGAGGAAGGCTACAGGGCCCGCTACAGCCGGCCCTCCTTCAAAGACTGCTCTCATGTCTGCCAGATCACCCCGTTCAGTTCCGGGTGCCGGCAAAAATGTTTTGTTAAAATGCAATGTTGTAAGTGCGGGGCCTTTTCTAACGCCCACACCACATTCTGCAAAATGTTTAATAAAACACAAACTTTGTAAAAAAGAGCAAACTTCCTCTTCCATTGTTCCTGGGAGTCAAGCCCCCAAAAGGCGGCGTATCTCCTCTTTACACCCAAACCCTTGCCGCCCGGGCCAAGGCCTGGAGAGCCATCCCCGGGGTGTCAGACTGGGTTCTGGAAATAATATCCCAAGGATATTCACTCCAGTTTGCTCATCGACCGCCGCGCTTTCGCGGGAAAAAGATCCATAGAAATGGTTCCCCCAGACCAAATCGAGTCAGGCTTCTACAGCCGGTACTTTCTAGTACCAAAGAAGGACGGCGGCTTCCGCCCCATCCTCGATCTCAGGCATCTGAATCACGCCCTTATGAAACGGCGCTTCAGGATGCTCACGATGAAGCAGATCCTCTCGCAAATACGCCCAGAGGACTGGTTCTTCTCCCTGGACCTGGAAGATGCTTACTTCCACATTCAGATAGCCCCTCGTCACAGACGATTCTTGAGATTCGCCTACGAGGGAATTGCTTATCAATACACGGTCCTTCGTTCTAGCCCAGTCGGAGGACGAGCTAAAGTCTCACAGATCCCTCCTCCTCAGCCACCTGGAGTGCCTGGGACTCAGGATCAATCTTGCCAAGAGCGCACTGTCACCCAGCCAAAACATTTTGTTCCTGGGAACAGTCTTCGACTCAAAACGCATGACCGCCAGAATTTCTCCAGACCGAGCTCTGGTCATTCGACGGCTTGCGGCCTCATTCACACCCGGGGTTTCACGCCCCCTCAGGGTTTTTCAGAAAATGCTAGGTCTTATGGCCTCTGCATCTCAGGTACTGAGTCTGGGCATCCTCCGGATGCGCCCCCTCCAGTACTGGCTGAAGCCCAGAGTTCCTCCACACGCTTGGCGTCTTGGTCGACTGCGTGTTGTGGTGAATCAAGCCTGCGTAACCGCCCTAGCCTCGTGGAAAGATCCCCTTTGGCTAGAGCAGGGTATGCCCATGGGCTCCACATCCAGCCGGAAAGTGGTCACGACAGACGCCTCCAACACGGGTTGGGGGGCTCTGTGCGATGGCGAACCGGCCTTCGGCCTCTGGTCGAACCAGGAAGGAAGCCTCCATATCAACTACCTGGAAATGCAGGCAGTATGGTTGGCCCTCCGCTACTTCCTACCGGTGCTAAAAGATCGTCACGTCCTAGTCCGATCAGACAGCATGACGGTAGTATCTTACATAAATCACCAGGGAGGCCTCTCCTCAAGACGCCTTTTTTCCCTAGTTTCTCACCTCTTGGAATGGGCCCAGTCCAATCTGCGCTCACTGAGGGTAACTCATCTTCCAGGCAAACTGAACCGGGGAGCAGATATGCTATCTCGGAGCAATGTTCCTTCAGACGAATGGACGCTCCACCCCATGTCGGTTCAGCAAATCTGGAAACTCTTCGGCAAGGCGGAAGTCGACCTTTTCGCCTCAGAAGACAATACTCATTGCCCGACGTACTTCTCGAAGGGCAAGGACGCCTTGGCCCACGCTTGGGCCAACCGGCTCCTCTATGCTTTTCCCCCGATCGCGCTCTTGCAGCAGACGATCAGGAGAATCAGGGATCAAGCTCACCGAGTGCTTTTGGTAGCCCCTCTGTGGACGAACCAGCCTTGGGTCGCAGATCTCTCCCAGCTGCTAATAGCAGCTTAGTGGCCCATTCCCCTGAGGCGGGACCTCCTCTCTCAGGCAGGGAACACGATATGGCACCCCCAGCCAGAGCTGTGGGCTCTGCACCTTTGGCCTCTCGACGGGAGCCTACGGACCTCCCAGAGAGCGTACTGAACACCATATCACAAGCTAGAGCTCCGTCTACTAGACGCCTCTACGCCCTCAAATGGTCTGTCTTCGCCTCCTGGTGTACAACACGCGGCGCTGACCCAGTGTCCTGTGACGTATCACTGATACTGTCATTTTTACAAGAGTTGTTGGATAACGGCCGTGCCCCTTCCACACTCAAGGTCTATGTGGCGGCTATTTCAGCCTCACATACCCACATCGGAGGACAAGGAGTGGGCAAGAACGATCTTGTCGTTCGTTTCCTGAAGGGCTCCAGGCGGCTACACCCCCTCGCCCTCTTACAGTTCCCTCTTGGGATCTGCCCACGGTCCTGAGGGCTCTAAAGGGTCCTCCCTTTGAGCCGCTGCTATCTGCGGACCTCCGTCCCTTGACGCTCAAGACCGCTCTGCTTCTCGCTTTAGCATCGGTGAAGCGTGTGAGTGACTTACAGGCTCTCTCTGTGAGCTTATCCTGTCTGGAATTTGGGCCTAGCGACGCCAGAGTCGTTCTCAAACCAAGACATGGCTATGTACCTAAGGTGCTCTCTACTCCGTTCAGAGCACAGGTTATTTCGCTCTCTGCTCTCCCCTCCTCAGAGCGGGATCCAGAGCTTAGTCTGCTCTGCCCAGTCAGAGCGTTAAGAATATACTTTGAGCGCTCCGCCCTATTCAGACGGTCGGAACAGCTCTTTGTGTGCTTCGGCGACCGCACCAAAGGGTCCTCGGTCTCGAAACATAGACTATCGAAGTGGATAGTTGAGGCTATATCGCTGGCTTACTCTTCCTTGGGCCTTCAATGCCCCACGGGAATTAGAGCCCATTCCACTAGAGGCGTTGCCTCTTCCTGGGCATGGTATAGCGGTGTCTCTATAAAAGATATCTGTGCGGCGGCCTGCTGGGCTTCGCCGTCCACTTTTACAAGGTTTTATAACCTGGACGTACCGGCCCTTCAGGCCCGGGTCCTTTCTGCTTGAATTAGGTCGCTGAGCCATGGCTATGGCCACGCCAGCACTTAATTACTTTGGGACGATAACCGGTCTAGGCCACCTTCTAGCTTGGCCTCTGCCGCTTTCAGGGTTTCCCTGCTTTACTCCGTCTCCGAGCCGAGGCTCCGAGACCATTTATGTTTTTCGTTCCATCTGTAGCACGGCGTGATTATACTGGTTCCCCATAGCGTCCTGCTACGCAGTACGAGTGAAGTATCGATAGGGAACGTACTCGGTTACTTACGTAACCTCGGTTCCCTGAGATACGGGAACGAGTACTGCGTTCCTTGCCGTGCTACGAGCTGCTGTGTCGTCGCTTCAGTCGAAGTAACCTGAAGACCCTACGGCGATGTGTCTGCTTATATAGCCATAAGCCCCGCCCATTTTGGCGGGTGCCATCGCCATTGGTCCGGCAGCTCCGCTACGATTGGTTCAAAGCTCTGCTTTTTTCCAACCAATCACTAGGGATGCTCCGATCCGCCTTTTTTGCTTCCGATACCGATTCCGATACCTGAGATTCAGTATCGGCCGATACCGAGTACCGATCCGATACTAAGGTAAAAATTTTAAAGTGCACAATTACTTAATAAACTATGTGCATTGCTGTGCAAGACATCAGGCTCGACTTAACATAAATTTCCTGACCCCGTAAAACAAAATAACAAACTAATGATTCACAAATTTAGTAAATAGTTTATTAAACCAGCACCGGTGCAAAACAAATGAAAAATAAAACAAAAGTGTTCACTATCTTTGGACAAAAGACATTCAAAATTAAAGTGCAAATTAAGCAGCTGAATATAACAACAGCTTCACTAGCTTGATAAACGGGTATAAATAAATGGAAACAAAATCTCTTAATAATTGAAGAAAGTGCAAAAATAATTAAAAAATCAATTCGCAAAAAAGCTGCTGAATTGAGCAAAAAAGTAATAGCTTTACTGCTTTAGATATTCAAAATAACATGAATCAGATCTTTTTAATGCTTTAGTCACTAAAGCAAAGTCCACTTAACTAAACTAAAGTTTAGTGAAAATAAAATTTAACATCCAACACAGAAACAGATGAATAAAACGCTAGCTTCCCTAGCTGAGTAAAACTGCACATGTTTGTTGCATTTAACGTGGCATTTTGTGGCACAAAATTCTCATCCAACCAGTTTGCGGTTAAACTTAAAAGCGACACGGTGGACACGTCGCAGCTCCAGATATCTGTTGTAAAACTCACCGCATTGACATCTTTAACTTTTTCGGATATGTGTTTGCAGACTTTTCAGTACAGTTCAGGTAGAGATAAATATCAGATAAATATTTACGCTTCGGCGTGTCGTACTGCGGCTCCAGGTGGTTTATAAGGAGTCTGAAGCCATTATTCGCAACGACGGACAGCGGTTGCCCATCCATAACAATGAAAGCGGTGGAACTTATTGGCGTAGCTGTTGTAAAATAACTCCAAATGAAAGATATTTTGGCTCGCTCCATGCTGTTCGCTGCTATATGTTCACTTGTTCACGTGCACTACGTACAGAGCACGTTGCTAGCGTATGATGTCGCACGTTGCTAGCGTATGATGTCACACGTTGCTAGCGTATGATGTCGCACGTTGCTAGCGTATGATGTCACACGTTGCTAGCGTATGGTGTCACACGTTGCGCAAAGCACAGCCGCCCACGAGAGAGTTTAAGCGCCGGTGTCTCCATGAACTTTTACATCGTCTAGCACAAATTTTATGTCAGATCGGGTATCGGTGACAAATTGCACCGATACCCGATCTAGAATTTTATTACGTATCGACGCCGATACCCGATACGAATATCGGATCGGAGCATCCCTACCAATCACCGTGCAGTTTTCACTGCGCTTTTGAATTGCTTCAGTCATCGGAGAAAAAGGAGTTTTCCCCCATAGCGTCCTGCTACGCAGTACTCGTTCCCGTATCTCAGGGAACCGAGGTTACGTAAGTAACCGAGTACGTTTTCTTTGCAGCAGCTGGCTCGACCAAACTTAAATCCTTTTGTGTTTCTACTTATTGTTTTGTTTATTTCTTATCCAGGGAAAAACAGAGAGCAGTGTCCATGAGGACTTGAAAATGCACAAAATGCAGATATATGTCTGCCGTGAACCAGATGCAGTAGGCATTGTCATTGGAGGGAATCCCGGTGCTTACTGATCCTGGAAATCTGGCCGGGGCGTGTTGCCTGCTTCTGGGGATGACAAATGCTCTAAACCTGCAGTATCCACCACAACTCTGCAAAATATTTGATTGTACTTAAAATGTGTTCTTGTATTGGTTTGTTTTTATGTTTTAATACATATTAAGATGTACTGTGCACTTAAGTCAGTCTGTTCTGTAAATTGCTCAGGTCAAAAGTCACTGTATTTTAATGTCTGTGTAAATACACAATTGCACTTTGAAGGTTGCTGCACTTTAAGATGAGGTCAGAAGTTTTTGTAATTTTTAATGTTAAAATGTTTACAACAATAACATTAAAATTGATTAGAGAAACCAGTGTACAGTTGTTTGTATATGGCAGATGTTATAGAGTAATAAACATCGGAAACAAATACCTCTCTTTCCTTATTTATTAAAGTTATAGCAATGCTAACTAATTATTTTAAGTGGATTGAAAAACTAATTTGTCTAAATTAATTGGAGTAAATGAATTAATTAAAATCAAAAAGTAAAATTTTAAGTTACTTATTTTAAGTAAGTGTAATTTAGGTAAATGCTGCTATTTTTCACAATGGTTAAACTCAAATGATTTGCTTTTTCTTGTAGACTCTACTTCATTTTTTAGCATACTGTAAAATACATAATACTGATTTTTACCAACTTAAAATACCAAAAAGTTCACTAAACTTACAAAAAATAGTTGGAGAATGTTGCCTTAATATTTTTGAGTTGAATCTAAGTAACAGTTTTTACAGTGTTAAATGTATTCATTGATTTGCTTTTTTGTAATGTCTTAACTTTTTGCCAAATGTAAACTTGATTTTCAGTATATACACGATATGACAAACAACCGATCTTTGACCACGCATCTATATGTCACCTGCTTGCAGTATTTTCACTCGTAAAATCATCAGATGTTATCATTATTCTGTCAACTCGTCATGAAATGGTGGCTATGACTCATCTTTTTGCACTTTCGTGTACTATGTTGGCATTTGAATGATTTCTTAATGGAGGTCTAGAGCACAAAAACAAGCTTCTTTTTGTACTCATAATGAGTCACCGTCTGTAGCAGACAGGTTGAAGAAAAGAGTTTCATCAAAGAAACTGGAGAATGGCATAAGAACACCAAGAGGGGCTTCCTCACCGTAACTTAGACAATTTTAGATCAGTTTATTATTAAGGTTGAGGAAATTAATCAAAGGGAAAGTACCCAATATGTATTTATTGTAACAGCAGTGTACAACTGAGTTAAAAGGTATCCTTTTTTTCTGCCCCAAAACACGATGATGTATATCCAAATCTGTATGACTTTCTTTCTTGTGCAGAACCCAACAAACACAATTTTGAAGAATACTGGTAACCAAACAACACTGCCCCCACAGAATTCCATTGTAAAGACACAAAACATTTTAACATAATATCTTCTTTTGTGTTCTCAAAAAGAAAGAATCATAAACAGATTTTGACCAAATTAGGTTGAATATATGATGACAGGATTTGTTATGTTTTGGATAAATTATCCCTTGAAAATAGCAAAAAAATGTATAAAAATATATAAAATAAGATTAAAAAGGTTTCTGTTAAAATCCTGTAACTATAAAGGCAGCTTGAAGGACAGCAGTAAAAGTAAACAGATGTTATTTTAATTAATTATATTTGGCACCCTTTAACTAAGTATTTAATAAGAGCTCCTGTATTATTCTGTAGTAAATTAACCAAATACATCGTGGAGTTGTAATGTTTGTGCAGGAATATTTCACAAATTAATCTTCATTGTGATTGGAGCAGTCAGTGTGGGCACACATTTCACATCCTCCTCAACAAATCCATTATAGCCCTCTTATAAAAAAGTTTATTGCAGTTTGTGTATTTTTTCTTTGCCAACAATGCACTATTTTCAATACCAAAGGAAGTCATTTAAAGGGGTAGTGTCTTTTTACCCCAAATATTACCTTTCACTTCTACAACACCTGATGTTTATTAATTCACTTTCAACAAAACATAAAATATTTTTATAAAACACTTTTATTTAAAACACATTTTGTCTTTAAAATGCATGTAACATTTTTAGGCAATTCTTTTTTTGCTGCAAACATTTGTATAGATGGTTTCATCGGACGCATAAGCCTGTCTCAAAGCTAACTTACAGTCTGTGTTTGTTGATCGCTCTGGGGTGCGTTTCCCAAAAGCATCGTTAGTCAAATATGGTCGCAAGTTCCGTCATTCCAGCATAGTTTAACGATTTAAGTGTTTTCCAAAACCTGTTATGAACTGTGTAAGGAGAACCCAATTGCAGGCAGCGAAACAGGGATGAAGGGGTTAACAAGGACTTTAATAATAAATAACAAAACAAACACCCACAATGGGGACAAACACTAAAGAAACTAGAATACAAAACAGAAAACAAACACTTCCCACATGGGGGGCAAAAACAAACTACTAACTTAACACAACCAAGAACAAGGGAACTAGGAACTCTAACATTCAATGAATACGACATGCACAGGCAAGGTAACATGTACAACGAACCAGCACAAGACAATAGACAAGAGGGCATTAAATAGGGAGACTAACAAAGGAGATAACAATGGGCAGGTGTGGGTAATGAGAAACAGGAGGAAAGCAATACTAGGAACGAGAGGGGCGGGGCCAATGACGAGACTGGAGAGAACACATATTATGTCCTGATTGACAATAATATGTTTCTTCCCACATAAAACACGTGGGTCTGTCATGATTCTGCCCCTAGACCAGAAAACCAAGACAAGATTAGGCAGAATCATGACAAAACCATTGTTCCAACGATCAATCGCAAATAGCTATGCAAAGTTGCTTGCTTAGAACTACAGGTCTAAAGCTGTGGTTAGAAGCATCGTTCCTTATTATTATGACATATAGACTTACCTGCATCAAGCTTTTCAAAGTAAGCAAGCAACATGCAGTGCCTTCCATACCAATCATTCTAAATATAACAAATTAAATTTGACATCTTTCAGTTTGTCAAAAAAATAGAAGCTTTTTTTAAAGTGCGCATGCGCATGATATGTGTGCTCTAGGACAGTGTTTCTCTAACAATTATGTACGTGGCATAATTCCAGGGGGTCCGTAGAACCTTTTAAATTGTTTTGAGTTATTATTTTGGAAAATAACAAGCACCAGACGTAAATTAAAATCATCAGAGTCGGCTATTGCAGTCAAATTAATTGCCAAATTGATTGGTTACTTGTCCATACATTTTGTCCACTCACTTTTAGGGAAGGCTCCTGTAAACCAAATCATATTTAATATTGTCTATAGCGCAGCTGCACACAAAAATAGGATAACAAAAGTAGTCCTTAAAGGCAATGTATGTTATTTACAGCAAGAATATAACATTAATTCGATCTGAACGTATTTATTAGCAGACGTCATTACTCCACAACCAGTGTGGCGTCATCAACTAGATTGCTGAACCAACCTGGTTCAAACAATGGAGTTACTCGGGAACTACATTGTTAATTTAGCAAGTTATATCATTGTTCGGGATAAGAACCCCTGGCTAGTAGGCCCAGCTAACAGTATAACTATTAATCATTTATTTTATTTATTGTAACATTTTATCATATTGCTTATTTATTTTTTGGTAAGCCTACCACTTTTACTGATAAAACGACCAACCAGCCCACGCAATGTTTGTCATGATTCTGCCGCATCATGTCATGTTTCTCTTGGTTTAGTGGCAACAGATCCCCAGCCGGGCATTCCAGGTCGGTGCAGCCGGCCATTCCAGCCCGGTGCATGCGGCCGTGTCCTGCCAACTATCCTGTTCCGTGTCTGCCGGCTATCCTGTTCCGTGTCTGCGGGCTATCTTGTTCCGTGTCTGCCGGCTATCCTGTTGTGTTCCCCTTCCTTGGACTCTTGTGCTTCCCCGTTTTGGTTTATTGTTTTATCATGTTGATTTGTTTTTGCCAGTGTCATAGTCTGTCTTGTCTTGTTTGTGCCTTGAGGAGCATCGGGTTTCTGCTCCTTAAGGGGGGCTTCTGTCATGATTCTGCTGCATCATGTCATGTTTCTCTTGGTTTAGGAGCAGGATCATGACAGAGTCTCTTCTCTTGTGTGGAGAGAGGCAGTTATGGCCTTCCATACACTCTCTCCGGTCTCGTCTCTGTTCCCATCCGCTCGTTACCTCGTTATTGATTCATGCCCTACACCTGTCCCCCTCTTGATTTGGTCCCTTATTTAATGCCCTTGTGTCTTCTGTCTTGTGCTGGTTCATTGTGGTTGTTGGGTGAGTTCATGTCTTGTTAGTTTAGTGTAGGTTGTGTTAAAAGTTAATGTTAGTTGTTCCTGTGTCCATGTTATGTTACCCCCACGTGGGTCTTTGTTTTGTATTAAAGTGTGTAAACCCCTTATCCGCTGTCTGCACCTGGGTCCTCTGTCCGTGTCTCACCCATCGCGATCATGACAATGTTTGCTATGTATTGTTCAAGAAAAGTGTTATTCTTCAAAATCTAGCAACAATAATACTATGATTATAATGATATATAATAATATATTCTCCATTGTTTAAATTCGATTTTGATAATCACAAGCACAGGCGGGTGATAAATTTGATCTTTCACAACTTGATTGTGTTGTTTTGTGACTGTGTGTACCTGTCATTTGCAATCCAGTCTATCTGTTGTGAACATTTACATTTGTCACATTTATTAATCTGGCTATACTATTTGTAATATATAATAGCATATTTATAAATGTAGACAAAACCTTATTGTTAATATTAGATTAAACGCATATTGTCAGATTGCTGTCTGAAACTTTTAGTTTTGCTTCAACAGACTTTAAATTGCATGCAATGACCAGAAGAATATAAAATATTTACATTATAGAAATATTTAAAGTTTAGAATAACATCCTTGTAAAGTGTTTGTTTCTTATTAGAATAAATAAATGTTACCGCTGTGGTACCCTGTGTGGTCTGTCATCCTGCTGCACCCCATACACTTTTGTAAAACAATTTTAAAAATGACCCCATAAGAAAGAAATATATAATACATTCTGTGACATTCATGACGTGAGCTATTCAGTGAATTGCCATGTGTGTACATCCACATTTTGTAGTACATCTGCATAAGAGCATGGTAAGACTTTTCCAAGAAATATGAACAGTAAGTATGCACTTAATCTCAGTGTGCACTCCATAACAGCGTGCTCAGAGTCAGCATCTCATTTTTGTCTCTGAGAGCTCCTTTTGGCCGTAATTTGGGCTCCCTGCTGTGTATCTCTGCTTCCTTGTAGCTCTGTGTCGCTGCTCCTCCTAGAAAATGTAGGAGGATAAAAGTAGCACAGCGCCTAATATCTGAATCACCCAGGTCAAATTTTCCGTCTACAGAGAAATTGTAATACTCTTCTTCACCAAAAGTTACAATTTCAACCCAAAATCAACCCTTGTTTTCTTTGAAAAAGACACATTTGCAATTAAGAGGTAGATGGATGAGTGGTTGGACAGACAGATGTAAACAGATTATTACAGATTACAATTTACAAACAGAAGGATACAAATATTTGTTACCTCAGCAAATATCGTTATAGACCTTGTCATTACATTTTGAAAACAACATCTCGAATGTTACCAAAACAGCCTTCTTCCATCTCTGAAACATTGCCAAACTGCAGAATATTCTGATTCTGAAGCAGAAAATGTGTTCATCCATTTATGACTTCAAGACTTCATCATGTAATGATGTAATCATGTAATGGACTACTTAGTGTCCATTTTCTCCCCTCCCTCCAGGACATTTATGGAACCCGTCTCACCCGCAAAACCCTCTGCATTGCAGGTGACCCCACCCTCCACACAGTTTCTTCACGCTGCATACTGCTATCAGGGAGGAGACAGCAGTGTCTCCAGGCCAGGACCAGTAGACAAAGGAGAGCTTCATCCACCAGGTAGTCAGGAAGCTGTCACGAATCGGGGGGTGGAAGAACCCAATTGCAGGCAGCGACGATGAGGTTAAACAAAGACTTTAATAAAAGACAAATTACAAATAATACACCCACGATGGGGGGAAAACTGAATTGAGGCACGATACAAAAACAAAAAACAAAGACTTCCCACGAGGGGGCATAAGACAAATGCTTAAAGCTATGATAACTAAGACTTACTAAACATGCATCAAAACAAGGAGCAAGGTAATCTTCAGGAACATGACATAGAACGGGTCATACTAAGAACGGGAGGGGCAGGGTCAAATGACGAGACTGGAGAGAACGCATATTATGTCCTGATTGACAATATGTTTCTCTCCACATAAAACACGTGGGTCTGTCATGATTCTGCCCCTAGACCAGAACATCAAGACAAGAGAAGGCAGAATCATGACAGAAGCTAAACTCTTCCCCTCAACTGGTAAAATTAGGTGAAAAGAAACCACGTGCGAGCTCAGTGAGGACTCACTGCAGCAGCCGTCGCTGTCAGACTCAGAAGACTTTAACAATTGACGATTGCCTCTTTCATTTAGAAGGCGGGACTTATTTCACCATCGCGTGCATTGCAACTTATCCAATTCCATGTTTATATTGATATAAATTAAGCGTCCTATTATATCTAAAATTGTTGTTCAGACTCGGCTCAGAGCACATAGATAATTAGCAGAGTAATACTGTTCGTTCAATCAGCAAGAAAGGAATAACATGGATACCACATTAGCATCACAATCGAGTACGAGTGAATAACATTAGTAGGTAAGGACAACTTGTTTACTGACTTAACAGCAATTGGCTCTAGAATTTGTGCTGATCGGGTCCAGGGTCTGTCTTTCTGGCCGGATTTGGGTCTAACTTTCAAATAATAGTCGGCTGCACATCGTACATTTATGGCATTTCTCGGGTCTTAACGGGTTCGGGAACAACTTTAAAAATATTTGACAGGTCCGAGTCGGGTATATTTGTATACACTATACTTCATGTGCATGATGTTGTAATGAAGCACCAGAAGGCTGAGGATCCATTTGCACACTTTATTACACTCAATCGTCATCGTACAGGCAGGGTCAATCTCCAGCAAACACACATATAGGGCAAGGCAAACTCGTAGTCGCAATACAGGCAGATAATCAGGGCAGGCAGAAAACAATCATAAGGTAAGTAAACTCTCCAAAGTAGATACGGGATAAACAGACAGAAATAAACCTCAGAAATGATGCCGGGACAAAACAAGACTTCGCAATGAATGTGAATGACTGAGAGGTTTAAATAGGCAGTCCAATGAGGTTTAGGTACAAGTGCAATCAGTTCTGGTATGTGGGTTTATGGGAAGCGGAGTCCGGATAAATGTTAATACCTCTGGTGGTGATCGAGGAGCAAAGCAGGAGCTTCACTCGTGACAGATGTGCTCTTAATATGCATCTACAGTATGTTGTTACAGTATTTCATATTTCTCTATAATACAGAAGTTGTCTTTTTCAGCTTTACAGAGCTCAGAGACGACCAGATATAAATCTACAACAAAACATGGCTTATTACCTTAAGTAAGAAAATCCACAGCCTCAAAAGGTTTTTTGCTCGAATAGCTGGCTTAACAGAAAATAAATATAGAATAATGTAAATAAGAAACAAATGTATTCATTAATTTAGAATAAAAAACAAGGGAGGGGTAATCAGAACGTTCACAGTTAGAGAACTGGATGGGGAAGGAGTCCTTGTGTGAGTGGGGGCAGTCCGAGGACCAGAGTGGGAAATCCGGCTGGGTTTTTCTGGGGGCTTGGTAGGGGCAGGCCTGGCTGAAGCCGAGGGTGGGGGAACATAGGGACACCGGCTGGACAGGGCTCCGTCGTCCCTTCCGTCGTCTCTGCCTCCTTAGGTGGACCACTGCGCTAGTGGCCGACTATAAAGAAGTGGTGAGGATGGGGGAAGCCCCGTGCTGGAGGAGTCTGAAGACTTTCCCCATGAAGCTCTCCTCCCCGCTTTGCCACAGATGCTGAAAGAAGGGCCAGTGACTGTGGAGCAGTTGCCTGGACGCAATCCTCCAGGATGGTAGCCAACAATGAGGATGCCCAGAATGGGGCTGCGGACCAGGTCCCGGTTGATCACGTACCTGACCATGTAGCCAAACCCCAGGGGTCTCAGCTTGAACCTCTTTGACGGCTTGAGGCGGTGGGTGAGGCAGCCGTCAAAATTGACCTTAAGTTCGGACCCACCGAACTTTATCTCCCTCGCCACTGTTGAGAAGTCCCTGGAGAACTCCCGGAACCCGCGGGAACGACATTGAACTGTCCATGATACTGCCTGGGTTCAGTGGGGCTGATTTGTTATGTCAGGGTTTGCGTTCATGGAAAGAGAACCCAGTTGCAGGCAGAGGTCCGGTGTCTGGGCTTCTACTTGGGTCATGGTAAGGTACGTCTCCAAATTAGTGAGACTGCAACAATTGGAACCTGTTTGAAACCCATTCCCTCACTTTCCTGGGGGGCTCAGCGCTGGCCAGTTGGCACCCAGGCCTGAGTTGGGTGGTGGGAGTATGTGGCGAGGCTCAAACAGGCGGGAGAGAGAGTAGGGAGAGTAGCGGTGAGAAGCGCAAGTAATACACACCTGTGTCTCGTTACAGTGAGTGGGGCGAGGAGATCGGTGAAAAGCAGCAGGGAAACTGAAAGTGAACAGTGAGAGCTGCCATGAGGACGTGGTGTGTTTATTTATTTTATGTTCATGAAGTGTTGCAGAGGCGCTGTGGGCAGGGATTCCTCAGGGTTAATTTAATTTTGTCAATAACTAAACTGTATTATAATAACATCTGAAGATAGGAACACAGTACACTATATGCCGTGACAAGTAGTCCAAGTATTATACTGTTATAAGAGAAGTGTAAAGGTCCTTTTTGCACCTATACAGATATAAATAATGTTTTATAAAGTCGACTTTCTTAAATGCTCTATGTACCATAACAACGCACAGTTTATTGCACCCCAAGAAAAAGTGGGGTTTTCATCCGATGTCACCTTTAAGAACCATTTCTTTCTTATTTTTATAATTTAAAGATCCTACAAAGAACATTTTGTGACCCCATGAAAGGTTCATTGGACGTTAAAGGCTCTTTATTGAACAATTCAGCCCAAAAAAATGTATATGGCATTGCGAAGCACCTCTTTCAAGAGTTCAGTACAATATCTTATTTGCTTTCATTAAATTACATTTACATTTAGGCATTTGGCAGACACTTTTATCCAAAGCGACTTACATAGCATTATCCTATACATTTTACATAGGTATCTGCAATCCCCTGGGATCAAACAGGAAAGCTTCCATTTCCAAAAACATCTGCTGGGAGAATGTCTGCATAACTTCTGGATTCAATTTCCCAAAGAAACACTTTTATAAAAAATAAAAAATACACTTTTTGTATTCTTAAATCTAAACAGCAACATAGTTTATAAAAACACAAAATGTCTACTTTAAGACAGAAGGACCTTGTTAGTTTGCCCAAACCATCATGTGGCAATGAAACAATATTAAAACACATGTATTATAAATCAGTGTAGTTTACAAAAACATTTTTGCACACAAGGAACCGAACCAACATCATCAAATTAATTGTCATGCAACACAAATTATTCCTACCACATCCATACAAAATGATTATGGGCAATTTTATGGGCAAGCATGGGGTGACAACCAGGTTCAAAGGGCATTGAAATTGCTTTCGTCCCCTTTTCGAATGAATAAAATTGTATTTGATCACACTCCCTGTTCCTCGTGCTTAAAACGTGCTGTTTACCCAAACAGATGCAGAATTGGAACTCAGAGGCCAACGATTGGAGTGTTTATGCACCCCTGTGATCCAGACACTATTACTCTATCTCTGAATGTAATGGGATATTTAATAACAACCGATCCCCCCACAGGCCGCCAATCACCCCCATCATTTGATTTGAAAATGTTTGCAATAACCTGTGGCCCAGAGGAGTAAACACAGGGAGTGTGGATGCAGAGCCACGATGTCATTATCTTAATGGAATTCCTCAGAGGGGCAAAGGGGGAAGCCTCCGAAAATAAATAGCCGCTAGTTATATATCATTCAGGCAGGCTATGAAAGGATATAATCCAAATACCTGGAAGAACCCAATAAGAGTTTGACGACGAGCTACAGAAAACATTGGCGACACAGACAACGCTGCTTATAGTTTACCTAGAGCCGTGGTTTTGTTTTGTTTTGAAGTCCGCTTGAGTGGAACAGCAAAGAGACGTCCGTGTTTCAGCTCAGAAAATGCGAGAGGCAGCCGTTATGCTTTATTAGACATGAATCGGTTATTTCCCTCACAAACGCTTAATGGAGTTTACAAATCTGAGTCCCCTGGGTATGACAGATGTGTAGAACATACCACCCGCTCCTTCTGCCTGAATCACTAACCAAATCTTGTAGTGGTAATATTTAGCAGCCACATGGCTCTCAGCTTGAACGTGCTCATATTGAAAGACCATCAGTCACTTTGATTCTAAAAGGCTGTACACCTCAGAATGTGTCCCTCCTGACATGCTATTACAAGCCATTACTAAGTTTATGTTTGTACATTTGTGTTGAGTGTTAATGGAGTGACGGGCCCACAGAGAACGTGCTCTCATTATCAGCTCCCCAGATATCAGCGCTGAGTCTTCGGACAAATTTATATCCTTTTGCTGTATTCCTGAACTGGAAACTTTTCTTGCCATTCCCAGCCTTCACACTTTTACAAAAGGCCTGTTCAAACGAAGGATGAGAACTAGTTTAAGTTTTAAAATCTTCCTTAATTTAATTTAATTTAATTTAGTAATTGAAATTTAAATAGCCTTCTTTTGTTCAAAACAGAAAATGTGACTGTCTGAAGACTATTCTATAGTTATTTTTACCAGTGTGAAACTGGATCTTTCAATCTGATTTTTTTGTGAACTGGATCAACCATTCTGGAGTAGCCATTCTTCAAATTATTTTCTGTGTTCCACGGATAAAATTAAATCATACAGGTTTGGATTGATTTGAGAATAAGTAAATCACGTAATTTTACTTTTTAGTTGAGATATTCTTTTAATGAAACAAACATGTTGATCTGAAATATGCTTTTTCGGGATTTACATATACCAACGTAAAGACACTCACACACGTACAGCTATTAGTTTATTATGGTGGGCTTAATTAATTGAGTGTCTCACAGAGCAGCTGAGATAAACATATGAGCTACGGCAAAACAAATTTGGTCTGCCTAATTTATTTCAATAGATAATTAGAGATTTTAAAGTCCCACTGCATTTGATAATGTTATCACTTAAAACTCATCTTTAAACATTAAAATAGCATAGTAGAAGTTTTTTTTCCTGAGATAATAATGTTATATATTAAATTCATGCTTTAAAATCTCCATTCCATCGCGTGCACTTGGAGCAGGCTGAGTTAATTACATACATAATTACATTAAAAACATAACTCTGCCCACTGAAGATCTCCATTCTGAGTGTGTCGTCTTCCTGGGACCCACGCAGAGACCGCTCTCACAGTATCAAGCTGCCCTCACTGCAATCACCTTTCCCTCGCCATGCTTCTCACCCGAATCGCCTTCTTCATTCAGAGTAGGTTATTTCGTCCCGCTGAAGAAGTTTCAGAGAATGCTTGGTCTCATGGCTGTGGCCGCTGCAGTTTTGGCTGTCGCCTCGACATCGAAGTTGGGATAGCTGTTGCTCAAATTGACGCATGACTGCACAAGAATACTGCCCTGGAAATACCCTCACCTATTCCTCACAGGCATGGAGCTCGACTCTGTATGCAGAAGGCTGGGGAGCGCTGTGCGACGGCGAACCCATGTCAGGCACTTGGACGCTCCCGCTGTCACAGCTACATATCATTCACCTCCTGGCGGTGTTATCTGCATTTCGACACTTCCGATCGGAACTCCAACACCATTATGATCAGACAGCATGACAGCTGTTTAACTTATAAATCACCAAGGAGGTTATGATCTCGCACGTTGAAAAT
Source organism: Barbatula barbatula (assembly GCF_947034865.1). Taxonomy (NCBI): domain Eukaryota; kingdom Metazoa; phylum Chordata; class Actinopteri; order Cypriniformes; family Nemacheilidae; genus Barbatula; species Barbatula barbatula. Next base: position 15,706,206 of record NC_136772.1, read on the forward strand.
TTTGGCACGTCCCGGGCACAGAGAACACAGGGGCTATGCTATCTCGCAGCGGCCTGCCACCAGGGGAATGTAGACTTCATCCTGAAATTTGGAGTATTTTCGGTCAGGCGGACATCGAGTTGTTTGCATCAGAGGAGAATGCTCACAGCCCGTTGCACATCTCAAGGCAGAACTACGCCCTTATCCAGAGCTGTCCGTCCCTCCGCCTTTATGCATTTCCCCCTGTAGCCCTGCTTGACCCATTAAGCTGTGAGATAGTTCACATTCTGTCATTCCTCTAAGAGTTGCTGTATGGCAGCCGTCCCCCTCAACCCTCAAAGTCTACACGGCCGCCATAGCGGCAAATCAATTCCCCATAGATGGTTGTTCAACCGGGAAGCACGATCTGACTGTTAAGTTCCTCAGGGGTGCGAGGAGATGAAATCCTCCTCAGCGGTGCTCTGTCCCGCTCTGGGATCTCTCCGTTGTCCGAAGAACTCGACGGGGACCACCGTTGAGGCCGCTAGAGTCTGCTGACTTGCGATCCCTCTCTCTAAAAACCGCCCTCCTCCTTGCACTGGTCTTATACACCCTGTATAGCGTTCAAGTGGTCTCTCTGCTCACTCTCCCCTTGGTGGACAATGAGCAGCCACTGCACCCGCTCTGCCCATTACAAAAAGTCGGTACAGCTGTTTGGAGGCTTCGCAGACTGCACGCTTGGTTTGCCGATCTCGAAGCAGCGATTATCCAGATGGATTGTGGATGCAGTTGCGGCTGCTTAGCATCCCTGAATTTACTGTGTCCGTTAGGGGTGAAAGCCCTCTCTTCCAGAGGTATGGCTTCCTCCTGGGCATGGTCTACCAGATTGTACAGTCTGCCCTGCAAGCGCAGATCTTATCTGCCTGATATGGGCTTGGACACTGAATGTTATGAGCCCCCGTATGCTCTCAAATAATTTGGTTATACTGCTGTGTTAGTGCACATATGGTGAACTCCTGCTAGTGGGTTTTAAGGGCCCTCACGAGTGCCCGATCTCCGGGTCGCATGCATTCTTCAAGTCTGTTTTAGCACAGCATGATTGGATATGATTCCCATAGTGTTTGGCTAAATACAATGCGAAGTGAACCAAACCGAAACGAAAGATCCGACTCCTCAAGTAACTCGGTTCCCTGAGATAACGGGAACCAGCATTGCATAGCAGGGCGTGCAACAGTGCCACGCAGTCTTTACATTGCACTTCAGTCGATTATGGGACTGAATGGTGTTCGGCCCAGACTTATATAGGCGAGCAGTGCAGCCCAAAATGGTGGTCTCCAGCGCCATTGGTCTGTGATTTTCACAGACGTTAACCAATAGGCTGCAGTATTGGATAAAATAGGAGTTTTCCCATGCTCATTCCCATTATCTCAGGGAACCGGGGTTACGTGAGTAACCTAATCGTTTTCACCACAGGGGGACTTAACATGTTTTAACCTTTAATTTAAAAAGTCTGTCTTATGTGAAATACCAACCTCATCTGACAGGAACATGGTATGAATTTGTATTAGGTGAAACATACAAACATATGATTATTAGAAATTAAGTAATAATGAAACCTCACTCTAAGTATTATTGATGCAAAAGCAGAACTGAAACAAATAAATGAAGAGTTTTTGGAAAAAACTATTTTTTTATTGTGTTATTATAAGCCTACTTAATCAAATCAACCCAATTGCAGTTTAAATAAAGCACGATAAAAAACATGATTTCTAAATAAAAAACGGGGTTATCTGTTTTGCAAATTAACTTTTCAAATGAATTAAAAAATATTAGCCACCTTGAAAATGTTTAATGAGGTTGTATCGGACATGTTAACAGTTTCCATGGACATAATTTTAAAACATTAATTTGTAAAGACAAAATGAAAAGGGAAAATAGGAATGCTCTTACAGTTAAACCTAAAATACACACGGTTTTGAAAGCAATTAAATTTAAACAATATATTTATTTGCAATAAACTAATGTAATCCAGCCTGTAAGAAAGGGATGTGGCATACATTTTCTGCAAAATCCTGTTTACAATCACCGATGACAGCGCTTACATTGTTTTTGAATGTTCCTTTAACAATATTAAAAGCATCTGGTAAGAATATCCTACATACACATACATATACGAGGCTCATTTGTGAGCAATTTACAGTTAATGCATTAGTTTGCTGACGTGATAAATACACACAAAGGTTACACTACTACACCTGTGCGTATAGCTGTCTTTTTATGAATGAGTGTGCGTAGATGTGCCTTGCAGCTCTTTGGCTGTGACTATCTAATGGAGCCCTGCCAAGGCAAGGTATTTACACCCGCAACCACGCATGCCACATCGTCCCACTGCTCACGTGCCACGCTCCCGCTCACTGGGTTGGCGAGGGCAGGAGAGGAGGAGTGCTGCCACAACATCTCCCTTTCTGCTTGCTGAGCATATTCAGCTAGACAGGCGTCCCTGCAGTGGGCCAAGAAGCAGATGGCTGGGGACTCAGTCTCCCATCAGCATGAAAACATGAGCGCTTCTGCTTGTCCTCCAGAGCTTCATCAGCCACCCTGTCACACAAGCGAACACCCCTCCTCCTCCACACCTTTTAATTTGTTGTTTTAGATCTGCCTGAGGATATTCTGAGGCTTATTGATGTTCCTCCTCCCTGCGGCGATACAGCAGAGCTGTTAACAGGTGTTTCAGAGACACCCCAGCTCTGTAAGAGCTCCACTTACTTGATTGGATGTGGAAGCGCAGATTTCCGTAACGCAATGTGTTAAACTACTGCACCCATTCCTTTCAGCACGAGAATGAAAGTACATAGCTAAAATGACTGAACAAAAATCTTTCAAATCCTTTTTTAAGGAAGTTTTTAAAGCCAATTCCACTGCAGCAGCTTGCATTAAATAATAAAATGTTGCTTTCGGTAAACCATATGCACCAAATACTAATCTTGGCACTGGATCTTTTTTGGATTAATATAATTGTGACAGCCATGCCCTTTAACCACAATAAACCTGCCACAGTGGGAAAATACAGTAGCATACATGCTTTGGATTAATGGAAATATGGTTCCATAATTCACCTGAGAGGGCTGATGGAGAATATGTTCATTTTTATTTACTTGCACAGAATGTTAGCTGCAGGCCATGGCTTGGAAAGGATCTCACTAAAACATAAAACAGGGAAAAGCAGAACGTCAATAACACAGTATGAAATAGAGAGAGTCCTTACAATAAAGAAAACATTGTTTTCACTCCTTTATTTTTTGTTTAAACAAAGATTATTTTACAACTGTGTATTACTTGTGTAAAATTAAATTGATTCTTTGTTTCATGATCATATTATATCAATCTGTCCAGGCTACATTTCTGCATTTTACAACACAAAATCGAAACAATGCGAAACAACACCAGATAAATGTGATTTGTTTGTGTAGATATCAAGGTTGTGTTGTTACACACTTGTCAGTGGACCAAAATTCACCCTCCTATCCTCTCATAATATCAGTGTGCCAAACTGATTCATAATGCATTGGTTTTGTTCTAGATGCAAAAATAAACCTTGTGTTCATCGGGTTGAGCTGTTATCAAATCTGAAGAAAAAATGTGTCAAGTTATGTTTAATTCAGTGCAGCATCGAAAACAATATCCTCCTCTTTACATTAGTTTCAAAGTTCACGATTTCTAAAGTAACTATATAAAAATAACACTGCATTGCACACTAAACACTGTGAAGTGGATGCGGTTCTACAATAAAATCATAATTTCACCACATACGTCATGTTTTCGCATTATTTATACACATACTCATTGAAATGGCTGGCAAAAGTTCTTAACTGACAAGACGATTCAACCATGCAGTCCTCAGGCTTTATGGTCCATCCACGCTGGAACATTCTGTCAGTTATAGCATATGTCCTGATCCCTCACAATGTTATTTATTTGTGAGATTTCCAGCAGTCCTTCCCAGAACTCCTCTAAACATGCCTGGCTTGTCCTAGTTGAGTCAAACATCATCTTTCAGTGGGGAATACATTTAAATATAAAAAGAGAAACCGTATGACATGTCGCTCTTCTGCTAGTGGATAAAACTTCAACATTTTTGTTTGACTTGGCGACCAAATTTCTTCATTTAACATCAGGGTTACAGAAATGCTGATGAGGCACATGCAGGCCGACTAAGCAAATTAACCTTTAGCTGGTGGTGTGTGATTTGGAGAAGATGTGCTATTCCTGTACATCGTCAGAGCTCCACGGAGATAACGCTAAATACGTTTTCATACAGCAGTTGTTACGTTGTGGAAATAATAAGCTTAAATCCCTGACTTTTTTGGGACATTTTTCTTGATGTTTTGTTGGTCCCTAAATAACATTCCTAAGTAAACCGCTTTGGATTAAAGCATCTGCTAAATAAATGTAAATGAAACCCAAACTCCAAATTGCTTCATATGACTGTTGTTCAAGGACCAAGTATATTAATCTAGGATGTGTCCTATAGGGGAAAATAAAGGTAAGCAGGTAAAAAACATATATTATTATAGCATCAGACAGAACATGCATGACAGTTGAGTAACCCACGGCAAACATTTGGATACACGGCTGAATTATTCTTAGCACAGTAAATTATATATTTGCCATTCAACAAATGACCACCACAACCTTTCAATGAATTCCTAAATCATTCTTTTAATGATTATAGCTCAGTTTAAAATAATCAATCTATTCCTAGGCTTTTACACAAGCACTGTCTTTAAATCCCTCACAATAATGCTTTATAGACTAATCTTTATCCCTTTACAACATGAACTGTGTGATCCCAATAAAAAATGCTAATTATTAGGATTAAAAGGTAAGGCACTGCAGTTGCTGATAATCTCAAAAAAGTCAATGAAATATTTTCTGTAATGCGGACATTTATATTTGTTGGGCCCTATTTTAATGATCTCAGCACATGGTAAATTACATGGCGCATGGTGGGCGTTTTCAAATCCACTTTTCTATTTTACGGACGGAAAAAACAGTCAGTGTACCAGGCACATGGTCCAAAAGGGTTGTCCCTATTCTCTTAATGAGTAATGAGTGTGTTTTGGGCAGAACATGCAGTAAATCAATCAGAGGCTGAATCCGAGATTAGCCATGTGATGTAATGACAACCGCAACAACTGAAGTTATGAGAGACAGGTTGCATTAATAATTTTTTCATTTGTTTCAAGTACAGCCCATTCAGGGCTTTTTAAAGGCGCAGTTTTTGATTTACTGCGGCCACTAGCGTTGTATTATAGATTTGCAACGAATATCTCTGTCCAATAACGACTGTGGCCACCACAGTACAAAAATATGTCGTCGGCTCCGACAACGCGTCTTCTCATGTTGACGCAGGGAAGAGATCATGCGGGCAATTAGAATTAGAACGACTGTAGAAAGAGCGATCTGTTATTTACTACATAAAATAAAAGGTCTCTGAGTGAGAGCAGGTGGGGCTAAAACTGGAGAGAGACAAGAGCGCGTTTTACAGGGAAGAGGGAGAGGAAGATGAAATGCACGCTGTAGAGTTGCTTTTTCGTTGAGGCTAATTCAATGTATGTAAGCCCGTTGTGTAGATATAAATAGCTTATTCTAAGGTACTGTTCATTACGTAAGGTCTTGTTCATCTACGTAATTGTATCAAAGCAGATGTACACATTAAAGCATTTTTAAAAGAAAAACACATGTTAAATACACATAGAATAAACACATCACTTTAAAAGAAATATGAAATAGAGAAAGTAGAGAAAATCAAAAACATGAATCGTGTGTACACAACAAGTGAACCCATAATAATTTTTAATTTTGTCCACACTGGATGCTGCGTGATGTTAATTGACAAAAAACCTAATGGGCTTGTCAAATCTTGTTGCATTGCTCATGTCTGGTATAGACAGCGTGACACACCGCTCAATGGCCAGGGAAATCTAACCTAAAACTAGCTCAACAACCCCAGCCCAAATACCGAAACTAACCCTATATTAAAATTATATTTTACAAAAACTGTAATGCATTTCACAAAATTACTTCTTGATAATCACTGTATAGTTTTTATCATAAACACATTCTGTCTTCATAAATAACCAAAAAAAGAGCTTTAAAAGCAGCTCAATTCCAAAGGAAAATCAGAGACTTGGCAACCCTGCCTATGACTTTAGTTGTGCTTAATTTGAATATTGCCTAAGCCATGCCAGGAATGTGCATATAGTGATAAAGTGTGCTGCTTAAGTAGGATGTACATTTTCTGGATAAATTGTTTGTCAAACACGTAACTGTAAATGTATTCAATGACTAGTCAGATGCAGTTGTTGTACAGTGAATCTGTTTACTAAAGTGCCTTTGTTGCACAGACAAACTGAGACGTGGCATATGCGTTTTGACAAAGCATGTATATACCTGTCAATAAAACTATCACACCTTTTAAACTGTCATCCTTTCGCAGTTCATAAGAATCAGAAATTCTGTGAGAGAATCCGATGTAACGTAACACTTCCTGAGATGTTGGTTTAAAGATGACAGTGATCAAACATGGGGATTGTTTGACAGCATGGGGAAAGAGGCCGTGGAAGCCAGCAAGAGAATCTTGTGTTCTCCTAATTAAAGTTTGTTCCTCTCAGCGCTGTAATCAGACCCTTTAATCTCGTTTGAATCGCCTCTGAAAGTGGCTGGCGGGCACACGTCAGCAGCGTTGGTTTGGGGCCTCTGATTTATCAAACAGACCACTAGTGCCACTTCCGCAATTTCCCCCGAGGCGATGCCTCAGAGAAGTTGTCAGCCGTGATCTTGCGGCTCGCTCCTGATACCTCTCCGTTTTTTTGATGAATCCTTTCCCAGGCTTCCTCAAACACTGCTTAAAATACGAAACGCTTTACCGATCTCTTTGCCTACAGTTATGTCATGCCTCCCCAACCGTAACATTGACACAGACCACGGGTTTGGAGCAAAGCCACCATGTTCGCACTGGCAGAAGTCGAAAACTCCACAAATGTCAAGGGTTTATTAGCGTTTTTACACACTACTTGTTGCAGCTATTTCTGTGGTTCTTGCAGGTAGCCTAGCAACAAGAGTAACTGAAGACATTATACAAAAGTCAAGAGGATTAAACTGTTTACGATCAGCTAGAGTCCATGTTTGTTGCCGTTTTTCTTGCTATCCTCTGAATTTCATTTCATTACGCATGAGTTTAGATTCAAAAGCGAAAAGCAAATTACAGCTTGAGGAAGTGGAAGTGTCTCGTAAGCTTCAAACACAATCTTCTTTAATGTAAATGTTTACATGGAGGAAAGAACATATAGCGGAGGGAAGATTTAAAGACAACTTATTTAATAAAGATAATATGTGTAATCGTATATTTCAAAGAATTGTTCACACAATATATAAAATATATTTAATCATTTATTAAACATCATTTGTGACTTTCTTGTTTTTTTGGAACACCAACAGAGATATTTAGCAGAGGGTCTGGGTTGTTTTTTCAAGTAGATGGGGACTAGGAGCGGGTCAGTCTTCAAAATAGTGCCGTCAATCAATCAATCAAACTTTATTTATAAAGCTCTTTAAAACGACCGAAGTAGACCAAAGTGCTGTACAAAGAACAAAATGCAAGCAAAACAACTCATACAGCACAGACTTTCAATGTGAAATAAAAATTATGAACAAAACCTATTTAAACACAGCCTAGACATAAAAACAATTAAAAATAAACAAATAGTCAACTCCTGGTGTTAAAGGCCAAAGAAAAAAGATGGGTTTTTAAAAGAGATTTAAAATGAGTGAGCGAAGTGGCCTGTTTTATCTGCAGAGGCAGATCATTCCACAATTTTGGAGCTGCCACAGCAAAGGCGCGGTCCCCTCTGAGTTTACGATTTGTTTTGGGCACCTGTAGGAGCAGTTGATCAGCTGACCTAAGAGAACGAGTGGGTGTGTAAAAATGTAATAACTCAGAGATGTAAAGTGGGGCGAGACCATTTAGTGATTTAAAAACAAATAAAATAATTTTAAAATTAATCCTGAACTGTACGGGCAGCCAGTGAAGCGAAGCTAAAATGGGGGAAATGTGCTCATATTTACGCGTTCCTGTTAAAAGACGTGCTGCCGCATTTTGTACCATTTGGAGACGAGCTAAAGAAAGACCCACTAACCCCCACATAAAGTGCATTACAGTAATCCAGCCGACTAGTAATAAAGGCATGGATTACTGTCTCAAATTGTTCTCTTTGTAAAAACGGCTTTATTTTGGCCAGCTGCCTCAGCTGGAAAAAACTTGTTCTAACTACGGCACTAATCTGACAGTCAAGCTTTAGGTCTGCGTCAATTTTAACCCCCAAATTAGTGATAACTGGTTTAGTATACTGGGCCAAATCACCCAACTCGACAGAACGGGCCCCATTTGAGCCACCAAAAATCATCACTTCTGTTTTTTTTGCATTAAAACTTAAAAAATGTATAGCCATCCAGGCCTTTACATCAACAAGACAATCTAATATCCGTCTGGCAGTGTCATTCTTTTTAAGAGGCATGTAAATCTGACAATCATCAGCATAGCAGTGAAAAGATATGCCATGCTTCCTAATTATAGAGCCAAGAGGCAGCAGATAGAGAGAGAAGAGAAGAGGGCCCAAAACTGAGCCCTGAGGGACCCCACAAGAGAGAGGGACAGAAGAGGACTCAGAGTTCCCATAGCTGACACAGAGAGTCCGACCTTCCAGATATGACCTAAACCATTCAAGCGCTATGCCCTTTATGCCCACCCAATGCTCCAGACGAGAAATCAGAATTTCATGGTCAAAGAATTATAAAAGAAAATGGCATGACTTGGGTGCTGTTACTGTTCTGAAGCCACACGAAAGCTTTGTGAGAGGATATAGTATATATACTATATATAAAAGAGTATTCACTTAATATCTTGTTAAGAAAATCTTCCTTGATAGTTGTGGTCACCATTCGCTTTCATTGTCCAAAAACAGAGTAAGACATTCTTCTGCATAAATGTATGACTCTGAATCTCTGTTGTACAGCTTAAGAATGATGTTAAATGATTTATCAGAAATGGGAGGGTAGATATTTCTGGGGTTAAAAATAAAGATTTTCAACCAAGTGAACACTTTTGCATTAGAGTTTAGTGCCATGAATTAAAGCAAGACTCCAATCCAGCAGGAAGGATTACTTATGCATACAAACATTTTTGTAGATTTGAGACGATTTGAGAGAGGCATGCATAATAAAGAAATGTGCCATATGTCACAGGAGTTGTCTAACCTGGGTAATGTAAAAGACTGTGTGATTTTAAATGGCACACATCTTTAGCACAAGCAAGAGAGATCAAACCGTCTCTGTGAGTGAAATTTCATCAATTGTTACATATTTAATATGAGGAGATCAATGAAATGCTCTGTAATGCTTGGCCTGGTGGAGTTCTTCTGTGACAAGCTCATGAATTTGCTAGCTCAAAGCCCTGACAGTTTCTGAAACACCTCCAATTTTATAGCAGTCTTCAAAATAAGGATGCTGACCGAGCCCTCTAGAATCAGTGACAAAACATATATTATTTTTTTTTTCAAACTATTACTTTTTTGGGCCAAAAGACCTTGAATTTATTAATATTGTTATTCATATAAGTATTATTAATTTATACAATCTAGCAAAGGTGTATTATAAGGTGGTTGTTTTTAGATGGAGATTTCAAAAGAGAGCCAGATAGTGACCAGCATGTATTTTCTCCTATGACTATGTTAATGTTGTTCAACCAAAAACAATTATGAACTATTGAGGAAAAATTACTGCAAAGTGCTTGCTGCTTAAAAACATTAGATTTTGCTGAATTAGGCTAACAATTTGACACGTTCAAACTTACTGTATTTCATTTTCTTGTAATTTGAAAGCACTCAAAATTTTAATTGTATGTTTAGAAACATCTTATAACTTGTTTTAAGAGCTTTCCTAATGATTCCTCAAGGTTTTTGTGAATCAGGCCCCATATTTCTTCTTTGTAGAAACCCTATGAGAAAATAGTGAAAAGACTATGAGAACACAGATACAGACTAGGAAAAAAAACGACATACAGTAATGCAAAATACCAATTACTGGTATACAAAAGACATGACAAACCATAAACGGATACAATTGACTGTGGATTCTATACAAGAATATTACCCATCCATATGAATTATTCAATTCACAATGCAGAATCTGAATGTGGAATGCTCCTCTACAGCAAGCTTCCAAATGCCTTTGTTTGGAGATTGAATAAACTGTGTAAAAGATATGGATTCACTTAATAACTCCAAACAAGTTATTCCCAAAGAAGACTAACGTTACCAGTAATAATATACCAGTCAAAATCTTTATAAAACTATGCCTAGGAAAAACTAAAACTGCTAACAATTTCCCATGGGAACCATTTTGAGAGCCATAGAGCACATTTACCAATGTGTTATGTATATGCATTTGAGCAATAAGCACCTCCACCATAATATTGCTGATGGATGAGAAAGTTTTACATATCTGTTGAATATGCAATCCTGAGATTCTGTTCAGAACACTTACAATAGAACATTCATGGTCTATTCATTGAAATTGGAAAAAAAACACAGGTTTCTTTTTGATTGCCTTTGGGTTTGTTGTAGTTGGACAAATGTTATCATTAGATTGTGCAACTGACTTCAAACGCAACCATTAAGATATGTTTTTTTCTTCACGCAAATTGAGTTTGACTGAAGCAGCATGCTCCTGCCGTTTTTTTTTCAATTTTATGTGAAGATAACCCACAGTGTTAGAAAAGAACAGCTCAGGTAATGGGCCTTCCATCACGGCCGATTCCCCTACTCTGATCTCCGTCTGCCGTTGTGTTTGATGATAAAGTGCATTCATGCGCAGCTCACAATATTGGATTCAGAGAAATGACTACAAAATTTCTATCAAACTATCTGCCATGCACAAACAACTCACCTATCGGCTGCTCGTGCTTTCAGTGCATTTTCATATGTTGTCATTTCGTTTGACTTTCTGTTGAAATCTCTAAATTGCTTTAACTGTGGGGCTGAGACAACTTCACTCGTAAAGCAAATTTCAGGTACGCTTGGACAGAATTGCCAAGAAAAGTGAGGCAAAGTAATCTTCAATTTATGAGACATGAATGCACTATGAATCTATAACACCAGGAAAGACGGAAAGCTGTAAGATTTAAAATATGATACATGTCTTGGTAGGGATTCCAAAGGAGATAACACTCACATTAAATCTCCCTCCCAGGCTCTGTTTAACGGCACAGGCAGTTTATTGATAAAGAACTGATGCAGCAAATCATTGTCCTGTCTGGCTATAATAATTTAACTGATTTCCTTTTTTTCACCCACCTTCCAGCAACTACTGAGATCTTTTTAAGGGCACTCTGGGCTGTGGGCTAATTGCTTTCAGGGGACAGAGGGGAACACTTAAAAATGAACCAGATCCTTTCATTCAACATCAGTTTAATAAAGCCATGAGATCACGGCATGCTTTAGGTGTACGATGAATGAGGATAAGAGGTGTGCACCCTAAAGACATATGCAAATGAGGCATGTACAAAATTTCAAGACAATACAAATTGTGTCTTTTTCAAATGTCCCTCTCATACTATGTGGTATTCACTAAGTGATTAGGTGTGAAGGTCTGCATTTACAATAAAATTTTAAAAATCTGATGACAAAAGTCGTTCTGCTGTATTAAGGAATGGAGACATGATACATTTTTGTCAATATCTTCACGTGTATGCTCTTAGGTATTGCTACCAGTTGTTAAATGGTTGTAAAGATTACTAACATGCCTTTCCAAGACATTCCAGTTTAACAAAGAAGGGAAAGACTGCAATAAAATTATAATCATGAATATATAAGTAAATGCATTTCTATAGCTAACATGAATTAACTATATATTTTGACATTTATTAACCCTTTTGTTAGTAAATACCATTACAATTCTGCATGTTGATTTTTGTGCATTACTTATTATATCAACATGATGAAATTAAGATTTATTGCAAGGTTAAATTCCATTAAATTTTTACACAGTGCTTTACATATTTGCATTATTGCAAAGAGACTTAACATGAAAATGTATAATAAAATAATAAAATATGGAATAGTAACGTCATTATTGAAATTGTGTCAATACGATGAGCTTGTCATGGCGTGCATGGAACAGAACCCAATTGCAGACGGCGGTGAGGGAAAAACAATAACTTTTAATGAAACACACAAAACAAAAAACCTTGAGGGGGTAAAACAGGGATAGAAAATAAACTTGACAGGATACTAATGAAACTGAACTAGACTCAACAATACATGAAGAACCTTAACTGACATAAGCCCTATTCGGACTGGACTAGTTTTCTGAACTACGTCTGAGTTACAACTCTGCTCACACAACGTCTGGGATTTTGTGTACTGATTCGGACGGGACTAGATCACTTAGAGTATTACAGAGGTAGGAGTATCTGTTTCATAAGCTTGGGCTCTGCAGAAGATCATGTGCTCTGGATACATGCATTGCGTATGACCCAACAACAGCAGCATGCTTATAATAAACCCACAGAAATGAAGTAAACATGATTATTTAACAAAATAATTTCTCATTTTCATTATTTAACATTACCATTACGTAATTGAGTGGACAAATAAAGCTGCAATCACAGACATTGGCATTCGGACGGGATTAGAATTCTCAGAGGACAATTGAGTTGGGCGAAAAACAGTAGGTAAATTGCTCTGGAATTTTTACAGAGATCGTATGAGGAAAAAAACTGACTTGGCAGATTCGCACAGGATCAAAATCACAGATGAATATGAATTTCTCAAACCTCCTCTGGAGGTTCAAGTCCCGTCCGAATAGGGCTAAAGTCTAGACTTAGCTGTGACGAGAAAATATTTCTCCAAGATCATAGAGACGTGGCGTCCTTCACGCAGGAAGCACAGGTACATCCAAGATCAATCACAAACAAAATGTCACAAGACTGACAACGCATGGGCAACAAATGAAGAGGGAACAGGTGAGGAGCATGAAAACCATTACAAGATAATTAATGGGGAAACCAGAGGGCGGGAACAGAGACGAGACCGGAGAGCACATGGCATGTCAAAACAAGTGATGCACATGCGCTTCCACACAAAACACATGGTTCTCTCATCATCCTGCCACTAGACTAAGAAAAGAATGACCAAAAGAGGCAGAACCACGACAGAGCTTAACTGTTACCCATAAAAACTGTAACCTAACTGTTACCATCCACTGTTATGTGTGTCCAAATATGTCAAATAACTGCCAATACAATTGGAGATACATATGTATTGCCCAAGGCTATCCAATTTATTTAACATAAATAATTATTTCCAGCTTCTTTATCAACAATCTTTCATTCTACAGAATTAGCCGGTGTTTAGGATCAAGACAAACATACTGATAAATATGTATGTCTACATCATGTTGGGTCAGATGGACAAAAAAAATTAACAACTGAATGTAGACATATCTGTGTACTGTATACTGTCCAGCCAGTATTTGTTTGAGTTTTCAATGCATAAGTATAACACCTTTTGAAATAACCTCCTTATTCAAAGTTTTTTTTCTGTAAATGAGCATGAAACATTTGCCGTCATGCAGCTATAATTATATATTGTGCACAAATTATAATGTTCAGACATTTAAAGGTATTAAACCCATATTCACAAACCCATGTTATGTGTCAGACTGATGCATTTACTGCAATGTATTTGTTGAATACTTTAATACTAGGGATACATCTTTTGCTCCATATAGAAGGTGACTGTAGCAAGTGGAATCCATGTTACAATTATTAATTCTCTGCTGGTCAGGGGTTTACAGCATCAGTATCTGCTGAGAAAAGCATTCTGAGATGCGGCTCTTGGTTTTCAATTATGTAGCGCTGTGTTGTGCACATCATGAATGACAGCAGGGGGGGGCGGAATTGAAATGTAACGAAACTCACATCTTACTGGGAGAGGTCATAAAACCAACTTGGTTGAATTTTATTAATTCGATTTCTAATAGCTCACAGTGGGATTGTCCTTGATTCATTCTGAATGAATAGAATTTTCTAGCACATGTTTGCAAAGCAATACATGTTCAAAAAGTGCTTGACATTCATGCGAGGAAAACGAGCATGCTGCCACTTAACCGTGTGCCAGATATTGAAGTTCATTATTCTTGTGCATATAAGAAAGTCAATAAGTCTGCCACACACAGCAGGGTAAATAGCATTTTCCCATTTTATCTTACCTAGCGTGCTGGAGCTGAAAGGAAAAACCTGCTGTAAAATATCCATGGTTAATAAATCACGGGAAAAGACTGGCAGGTCAATGCTTTCATACGCAGTACACAAAATTAGACTCGTTCTGACAAAACATTTTTGGGCGCTTTAAATGCATGTCCTTGACCTCAGCTTGCACACGGATTGCAAAATAAATGCACATTACTTTTCTGGTGCTCTGAAGTGTTTAAGTTCAGTGTATCCCACAAATCATTATAAATGGTTTGAATAGATGTTTCAGAGCGGAAATTATGCATCACAGCAGGACTTCTTTACTGGAACAAGCTGGAACTGCTTGTGAACTGCCCACTGTCTCCCTCGAAGATGAGTCACGTCTTGACTTAATTACAAGGAGAGTACCAGAAGAACTCTTATAAATGTGATAGCTAAAACAGACCAAAAGGAAGATACAGTCATTATGATGACATAATGTGGTTTTGAGCCATAAACAGAAAAATGTGTTCCCCTTCCAATCTGCCGCATGTGAGTGTTGCAGTTCACGGGCCATCCAACAGAGGGCACTGCAATATATGGTACGCAGGCTTTAGCAACCCCCTGAGTTACACATCTTTTCCCTCCAGCTACTTCATCTCTATGAGAATTGGAATATGGCATACAGGAATTGCATGAACAATTAAGTTTTAGGTGTGAAATTGAGCTGGCGTTAAAAATCGATAGAAGCAAAATGACTTGAAAAAGAGCTGATTCTCTTTAGATTCCAATATGCTCTGGGGAAATGCGACCCAGAAAAACAGGCACGTGTCTCTGTACATTAGAAAAAATTGAATTTAAAATTCAATCGCAGACAATAAAATTAACTTGTTACCCATGACACCCCATCGTTGCCTAATTTGAGCGATATATGCCATGACTGATGCAATAAATGATGCATCCAGAAAGTTCAAAAATTTGCCAAATGTTTAAACTAATGTTGACAGATAATTATTGTATACAGTTATTATGACGGTTAAAAACAACAGTTCAATTCATACAAGATTCAACTTAGCTTTCTTTCTTTGACACTAATGATGTTTCATAATTAGTTATTTTTGTTATAAGCAACAAGTCAACTGAATTTATAAATTGTGTTTTTGTTTTTCTCGATATGTCAAAAATCAAGCATGTCTTTAGGTCATGCATGTCACTTTTGTCAAACTTACTTTTTGAGAAGCTGATGACCAAACAGTTCAGACACATTAGAAAAGGGATGTCCAAAGTCTTTCCTGAAGAGCCAGTGTCCTGCACAGTTTAGCTTCATCTTGGCTCAACACACCTGTCTGAAAGTTTCTAGTCTGCCTAGTGAGACCTTCATTAACTGGTTCTGGTGTGTTTGATTAGGGTTGAAGCTAACCTCTGCAGAACAACAGTCCTCCAGGACAGACTTTGCACACCACTTCATTAGAACATTTCATTGATTTATTGCTTTCCTGGGGCTCAGTGGTTAGAGCATGGCACTAGCAACGCCAATGTCATGTGTTCGATCCCAGGATTGCACATAAAAAATGTTGCCAAATTACGAATTATTCTATGTGTTACTGATGCGGAGAAGCTTATTCATGCATTTATGACCTCAAAACTTAACTACACTTTTTGTGTTTTTCTTATTTTTCCCCTGTAAAGCTGCTTTGGAACAATGCAAATTGTAAAAAAAGCACTTTATAAATAAAATTGCATTTAATTTAATTTAATTAAACTACTAGAAAAAAACAAATGTATAGACAATGCAATGTAAATCGCTTTGGATAAAAACGTCTGCCAAATGCATAAGTGTAATGTAAGTGTAAATGATTAATTCAAATGATTAGCCCCTCCTTCATCCCAGCTCCACTTCCTCTCTGACTATAATTTGCACTAACATCTATCTGGTCAATCTTTTCTCTCAGGAATGTCGAATTGCAACTATTTTACTGAGGTGGCTAATTTATTTGAATTCATACAGAATTAATTGTACAACAAAGGTACAATGAGTACTCTGTTAATCTTTGGTAAACCCAGAGATTATTTCGATCTCCTCCCATTTTTTAAAGCGCAAGGGGTGTACCTCATTCATTCATTAATACAGTCATTCATGGCACACATTTTGAGCGAGTAATATGTCATATTTGCTTTTATAGAGGATTCAGTAAATGAAGAGGTTGCATTAATTCACAGGGATGTATTTTGATGTCAGGAGAGCAATTTAGGAGTGGAATTTTATTAGATATATCAAAATACATCTTATCCATCCTTACATCAAAAACATCAGCCATCGTACATGTATTACATTAGAGCATAATTTTCTGTGGACAATGAGAAATTACTTAATCCAGTGTATTAATAAAGTGTATAAATAAAGACATTAATAAATACAGACATGCATGCAGAAATAAAGCGATAAAGGTACTAAACTATTAATTTTGACATGCAGCCATCCCAACTCTCTCTGCTCAGAGCAGGGTTCGAACCAGCGATCAAGTTAACTTTGCAGGAGAGTCGGACGCCCTACGGGTGTCCTATACACCATGATGTCTCTCAGACAGCACTAGAGCACTGATCGGGAGTGAGAACACATGTATTTTTTCTCTTCTTTCTGTTGTTTCATTCATTTAATGATTCATTTATTTGTTTATTTGTACATTTATCTATTTATTAGTTTAAACATAAGTCATTTTCAGCACATCAGTAAATCTTAAATGCTTTCTGTCGCCATGGTGCTTTTTTGGTGCCGTTGCCATGGTGAATCGGAATATTGGAGCTTCATTGATGATGGCTTTTTATATTCGTGGTTCATGAATTTAACCCAGGGTAAGCCTACCCAGAGTAAATTGAACTAACTACTTTGCCTACAACAGATGGATCGTTTGCTGTAGGACCACACAAGGGACTTTTTAGACACTTCCCCGACTGCTCGCTCTGTTATTTACATCTCCAGCCTGAGTGAGCGGTGTAAAGCACACCTGCCAGCGAACGGTCCCAAAGAAGATTTTGGCGCTGGTTCCGCCCAGCTCTCCTTTGTCTCCCGAGTCTCCGCTGGTCACGTCTAGCTCTCCGTCAGCCAGCACCTCCTCTCCAGCCTCCGAGGAGGTCCCTGCCCAACCTCCCACTCCCACCTCCTCTGCCTGCCAGTCCATCAGCCCTAAGCCCGCTGGCACCTGAAGCTCCCTCAGCAGGCCAGCACCTTTGAGTCGGATGAGCTTGGATGATCCCACCTCTACGCATCCGAGACCCTCCAGCCTCTGAGACCCGAACTCCACCTTGTCCCTCCAATTCATTGGCTAGACATTGGCTACTTCCTCCCTAATCTCCACCGTGGCCCATCATCCCACCAGGCTCCCTCATCCCTCCGGCTACGCCTTGGTCAGTCGTTGACCATCAGCCACCTTGGGACTCCAACCATCCTGCTACCCCTCGTCACTCGGCCCCTATAGCTCTGTCAGGCTCCTCCTTCCCTCCGGCTCCACCATCCTCCTCGGACGCACCTTTCCGAGAGGAGGCGTAATGTCACGGTCATGTTATGTTGTAGTTCACCTCTGTGTTCGTGTTATACCTAATCTATTCCCATGGTTGTTAATTGCCCACACCTGTTTTCTGTTCTCCCTGATTGGGTTTTCCCTGTGTGTTTAAGACCTGTGTTTGCTTTTGTTTGTGTTTGTGTTAATGATTGTTTTTGCTCCTGGTCTCCTGTTATTCTTTGTGGATTTACTATTAAAAACCTGTATTAGATTACCTTTTTCATTGTGCATTTTGTATACCGGATACACGTGACAAATAGTTATCAGTAAACTGTTTTTACTGTAACATGTACTTACTGTAATATGTCAGCATATTTCTTGTTTTAGGTTTCTACTCAATGTGCATTTGGAAGATTTTGCCTCACATTATAATTTTATTCTGCTGGATCTGTCCTGTTTCCCCTGGGCAGTTTGATTCTATGCTGTCTCTAGTCTGTCTATGCATGACTGCAGGAATAGGCAAAAGTTCGTCCAGAACATTCTTTTTATGTTTGACCGGTTGTTATAGAACTGAACAAAGACTAGAACTTAAAACTATATAGGCATTTTCACAGCAGGCATACATAACATAGCATGCTTGTTAGCTGGTTTACCTATTAATGTAAGCCACTCCCAGGTAAAACTGTCTTTATAAATGGTCAGTTCTGGTCCTTGATTCTGATTGGCTGTCCTAAGCCATTATAAAATACCCTGATTTATATTGGCTGAACGCATAACATAAAATGTCCTTTTATTTACTTTATTTTATGAAACCTTGCCATGCATATGGAATAACCGTTTTATGAAAGCAATAAGCCCCACGAAGCAGTGGGTTACAGTGCATTTTATAACAACTAAGGGGTTTTAATTAATCTAGTTAAATCTTAAAAATACTCTTTTAACATTTTGATTCGGTTATATATATTCTGTTGGTTGTATTGTGTTCAAACATTAGTGTAGTGTTAAAAACTGAAACAGGAAGTTCTTTCAAATTGGTCTATATAAAGGTAATGGCAAAAAATATGACAGATAAAAAATAACCATCAACATTTTTTTTATAAATCAGTCCAAGTTAGAAGAAAGTTGTGTCTGTTTATCTGGCATTAGAGGCCACACAATGCTATGTGTGTGCGAGCCTGTGTGCAGGGAGAGATTTGAGAGACTGAGGAGAAATGGTTGTTGTTGACCAGTAATCTCTCAGCGTCTGATCAATTTAGGGAAACCTCAGCTGATGTCCCCTGACAGCTGTGGCACCAAAGCAGCTTGGAAACTCTCTGAACGCAAAGCCTGTTACAGTGGAGCTGCATATCAGACGCAGCAGACGGAGGAAAAGCCTTATCTTTAGTGAAGGCTCAGGTCCATACCTTCAACAACACAGCAAGTTTTCTCAATGCGTCTGTCTGCTGTTAGAAACACCCACTGCGTGAAATGGAGTCTTGAGTCTTCTTTTCTTTCAAATATGTGAATCATTTAACAACATGACCAACATCAAACAAGCAAATCAATCTTTCGTACATTCACCGAGCCCAGCAATGACGCATATGTTGGAAACAGCCATGAATTCAACTCCCCATGGAGTTATTAACAAAGCTATGTTGGGTCACAATCTATGTACACTGTTGAAGGGGGCCATTTTATAATGCATATGCTATTTGTATACCTCATATACAGGATAATAGTAATAAAAATAACCAATTGATCGCTGGTTCCACGCAACGCACTATACACTTAAAGAACTGTGAGTCACTTTGGAAAAAACATCTGAATGCTTCATCCTTTTTTATCCTTTATCATTTTCTAGTCTGTTTCCATTTCAGATTTTTACTATTATTTTCTGTATTAGCAAATATGCACTTATTGATAAGGACTTAATATGTGGAAGTTGTGCCGACAATGCAGATATGCACTGAAAACGATGTACTTTTTTTAGATGTCCTTGAAACAACTGTGTCGTGATCTGTCATATCCCCGTGAGTCTGAATTCAAATAAATGTTCCTGAGATCTGGGACAGTTTTGACATAAGTACAAGAAACCTGTCAACACCAACAATCAAAAACATGTAAATGAAGGTTGCAAAACATAGCATCAGCATGTGTTAAGAGACAAAAAGAGCATATGCTTCTCTCGTAGGCAGAAACGTGAGGAGGCAACAACGCCTCTCTAGTAGCCCTTTGTGCCTCCAGCCCTCGCTTTGCCGCTTGCACAGAGTGGGCAGGGTGTGAACGGCGTGTGTCACTTCCTGTGGAACCCAGCCCTCCTCGCAGCAGACATTTGTAATGCCTGTGTCGAGTCCAGACGGTCATGCCACGACACCATGACATACACAGCTAGCAGAGAATGAGCCAAAATGCATGACTGACTCCCCACACTTCCTGCCATTTGACCGTATACAGTATCTATGTTACATAATGATATATTAAGGGAAGGTATGTTTGTAAGCATCAACATTTTTTTATTATTCTTACAACAATATAATTTTTTATAAATATATGCAATAATGTATTGTAACAAAATGACTGCCTCAAGGTTGGTATGTTTGAGCTGGCTTGTGATTAAGTGTTTTTTTGAAGACTTAAAGATTTTTGCAACTATGCACTTGCAATAATTTCTAATGACATGCTTTGCGCCTCACACCCCTGTGGCTCGTGGCCGGATCGCATGGAACAGCAATGGCGGATGCATCATTCTGCAGCGTGACGAAGTACTTCTTCCACGGTCCCTAATGTGGCTTCGTTTCCCTGTGAAGTGCTGATGAGAGGGGCAGCTCCCATTCCTCTGTCGCCGGCCAAAAATTCTGCCGGTCAGTCATGCTTTTCTCTCTGGCTCTTTCTGCTGCTCTTGCATTAATAAAGCAAGCAGCGAAGGTTTTCAAAAGCTTCCACTTCTGCTTGTGAATGCACGATTTCATAAGCATTTTTTTGCCACTGGCCTGAGAGGGAAGCTCGGGTCAGTCTTTTAATACCTCAGCCCACAGATGCAGATCTGCTGAGAAGGCCAGAGATATGATATAACTACTAAATAAATGTATGGTGTGGAGGTGTTACAGTGATCAACATGCCAAAATTGAACAAAACTATCTAATAACAAAGAATAGTCACAGATCAGATCACCAATAACTCTCTCAACTAAACACCTGCTAAATGTGGACATCCTTTAAGCTCCAATCTGAAACTTATTTTGGTTAAAAATAACCCAAACTCCATTATTGAGAAAATACACAAAGAGATCAGTGTTCAAAACAATTGCCTTAAATGACCCCAACAGTTTTCAGTTCACAATAGTAAGCTCTTCAGCCTTGATTTATTCATGATAAAGCACCAACATCGGGTAACATTTTGCTTTAATGAAATGGTTACCACACAACATTAAAATGCTAAAGGTGCTAAACAATGCAATCTACACATTGGAGGCCTTGAAACGAAAAAGTTTGGGAACCAAACAACATTTTATTTTTAATGCAGTGAGTGTAGACAGATTCATCTGCGAAGTGCAGCACAACCCACATAAATAAAATGACTCTGCATCTAATGCAATTCTATGTTTTATACAGAGATGGCGATAAAGAGACAATTCCGCCACACTGCAGCTTTAAGTGTACTGCATCTCAAAAAATTTAAAATTGCTCTTTCAATAACAAATGGTTTGACCAGGGTCTACCCATTTCTGTACTTTGAATGCATCTCAGAAACTGTCTCGTCTCATTTGTATCTGAAAATCTTTCTTCTAAGGTATTTTAAAAGATGGATGCCTGAAATATACCCAAGAATTCCATTGAGTTTTCTGTGCTATAAAAAATTTAACTCATAATAACATTTTCCTTTGAGCTTGTATAACAGACAACACTTTAAATCCATTTTTATCTAAAATCTGGGACAAGAGAGTCAATGGGAGTGAATGACCGGTTTATGATTATCATACTAGTAATTAACAGCCCTCAATGTGGATTATTAAGAGGTACTTAGTGGAGGTTAATTAATTGCACTGTTCTAATTACAATGTAAATTAAAACTGCAAAAAACAATGAGTATTACCCTGAGAGGGCAATCAGTCAAAAACCATACTCAGCAAGTACTTTACAGGGTAATATTTGGTCCTTACAGTGGGGAGATAGAACCTTACCGTAGCCAAAAGTTCACAGTAGTTGTAAAATCCAAAAAATTGCATGTGCATGTGGGTTTATTGAAGATAATTTGTTATGAATAATACAGCAAATGGAGTCGACACATGCTAAAAGGCCGGAAACAGACTGTAACGATGTTCAATAAAAGGAAGGAAGGAGGAACCAGCACAAGTTAAAACAACTTTTAATTAAATAAACAAACAATAAAACAAACTGAAAAAGGCCATACAAAACATAATGTCCATGCCTGGTCCTCTCTCGCTCTTCCCTGTTGTTGCTCCTCTCTTATGCTTCCAGAGCTCCTGCGTGAGAGATGCGAGACCGGTACACGCACAGCTGATGCAGGTGACCGGCCTCGCGCCTTTTCCTCGCGGCTCTCGTCCCGCCCTGCTCACCACAGAGAAATATTTGAAGGGTGTTTTTGATAGTAGTAATTATGCCAAATGTTAGCAATAAAGCTCACCTGGAGCTCTCAATACAAACCAGAGGTTTTGAATACAATGATTTACATAATTTCAGTAATGCATATACTATAATTGACTGGAATAACCGGGTACAACACTCTTGAACTGCTTTCTGAAAGACGAAAAGATCATTTTCTCATTATAGCCATTGTGCGATGGATTTATACTGAAAAAAATCTAGCTTTCAAAATGCAAACTGCACTGTATAAATACTGGGTTTGTAAAACCCATGGTTGAGTAAAATAGGTACAAAACAATTAATTTATAACCCACTGGTTAGCTTTGTCCATAATTTTCTCAACCATGGACTAAAAACAAGCCACTTTTTCCATGTATTATTAACTCTATGTACATTGAAATTACTTTTTTCAGTATTTTTGTGGAGAATTATATATTTAATGGAAGATATAAAGATGTAAAAACTAAATATGGAAACGGTTCTATCATTCTACAATGATTTTATAAACCAAACCCATATTTAAATGAACTTCATTTAGTTTGATTTAAAAGCCATTTTAATGGTTGGGTTTCTATGTTTTATGGGGACATTCCATAAACATAATGATATTTATACTTTACAAATAGCATATTCTATCCCCTCACCCTCAATCTAACCTTCAAACAAACCATAAAACATCTTCCATCATTGTGGCGACATTTGTACACACACTGTCTCTCTGTAGAGTGAACTAAAATCCTTTGTCATCCAAGAATATTTTCTCTTTATCTGTCCCCAGATCAATGAGTTATGGTCAGTTCCTGTTTATTGCTCTCTCGTGGGGAGCTTATGGGCTTTTTGGAGCTTTTAACTATTTACTACATAAAGACACAGCTAGATATGATGGAGCTTTAAACCTGGTCTTTCTAGATCATGCGCTTCAGATGGTTTCATCTATCATTTGGTCGGGTTGTCCCTCATGAAAGCAGATTCATACCGCAGAGGAGCGGTATGGAAGAGGTTAACCAGATAAGTGAAGCCAGGCACCACCTGTGATTTCCATGCAGTACTCTGCCATGCATAGAAATTTGGGGCCTGTCATCAGCGCTATTCATGAAAGCTGGCTTGCCATGGAAAAGAGCCTTTAATGAGGATCTGATCAAGGCTTGGCAGAGAAAGTGGGTACATACTTAGCCCCCTTCTGTATCTCTATCTGTCTTTTTTTCTGTCTGTTTCTCCATCTCTCTCATTCCTCACTTTGGAACTTTTAAGATCTAATGACGCCATAGAAAATCATTTGTATAAACACTTAAATTAATAGTTTATCTTTGCATCCCGTCTTCCAATTGTAATGTATTATTAATATTTCAAACATTTATTTATTAACTAGCTGTTTTCAAACTAAATAAATTAGTTTTTCATGTTTTCAAGCAGTGGACACAAAACACTTTTCTGTAGTGCAATGTAAGCAGAGCTCTGTAAATTACTCTTACAGGGATTTATTAACTTTTTGGGGACTTGCAGAAAGACTACAGACATTGTGGAGGGAATAGTTAACACATGAAGATAAATACGTATACTTAAACATTAAGAGAACATCTGAACATCATAGATCAGCAAGGCAACAGACTCAGATGCGGGAAAAGGAGGCTTTTTGCCAAAAAACTGAAAGAAAAGCACACAGTCCTGGCAACACAATTCATAGACCGCGGAACTGGGGGGAGCCAGGGGGACCACGGCCCGGGCAACTTTTGTACTCTGACAAACTATCTTATATGAATAAAAGTCTAAGTTGTATCCGTGTTTTTACGAGCCAAACAATACTAGTCACAACACAGCTTCACTCACTCTCACCAACAAAAAAACTCACACTGACTGCTTGAAATTAGTGTGCATTGTTTATCAACTACGACGTTACGTCGACGTAGTTACTAGGTCTGTCATGTGCGAGCGCCGTCGCGAGCTAACGGCGGGCACCTGTTTAACTGCTGGCGGCATTACCAGGCTGCGACATTGAAGGGACAGAAGTCAATATCAGATTTTTTACAAATAAACTGGCAAAACAAAATGAGCAGCCTCCACTCCACTCCAGCTTCCACTGTGGCCTCAACAACAGACCCGGAGCGTCCATCTCCACCACGGACTCAGACGTGCCCAGGCTAGCTGCTCTCCTACGGCTTCAAGCCAAGTTACCGACAGCCACTGTACAAGTGAGTGCTGCGGGGGCATCTCACAAAACCCTGTTGTTCTTCTGAAGACCAAAAAGGTACAGGGGACTGGGTCTTCACAACGAGCAAGTTCAATATCAGTGGTTCAAAGATTTTAACCGGCTGACATTGTGTGACACGACCGGAAAACTTTACTTGTTTTGTGGGTGTGTGTGTGTGTGTGTCTGTGCGGCTCTGCACATCAATCTGATAATAATGTCTTGACTTGTGATGATAATGACTATGATGTTGATTTAGATTCAAGGCAGCAAGATGAGTTGTGGTTGTGGAGCGGATGTACTTTGTGTTTCCTATAGTTTCATCTGTGCGTTTATGTGTAAATAGGCTTGGCCTGTTGTGTGTGAATGTGAAAAGTGGGATCAGAGGGGTTAATCTGAACTCCGCAACATTATTTAATATCAGTAATATTGTCTGTTTCAATGCATTTGCGCCACCGCCCCCACCCCCTCCTCGGGACTTGAAATTATGGCCCCCCCCTTGTTCAGATGAGTAGGACGCAGTCCAAGGTCTCCTGTACAAACTCTCTACAAGAGAGAACTGGAATAGGGGAGATGTCTCGAACTGTGGAACCCTCGTAGAGAGAGAGATATCTCCCTGGTGAAGAGGTTCCTGGGCAAGGAGGTCCGGGACGCCGATGGATACTGTAGGGAAGTACAGAGGAGAGGTGACGAGGCTAGTAAGACAGAGGGTAATAATTGCTATGGCAAGGCTAAGGCAATCAGCACAGGCAAGATACCGTAACACACACACAGAGAGAGTGTAGCATGCACGCACGCACAATGTTCTGGCCCAGGACAGTAGAACAGAAGGGAACATAAAGGGAAGGAAATCAGAACCCAAACGAGAAACAGGAGGGGAGAGAGAGAAGACAAGGAGTACGGAAATGGTGGTGCAGTTGAAAACCCTATTGTGATTAGGGCTGGGCGATCGTATTATACGTAATCAGTGTTTCCATGCCCACTTGATGCTCACTAGCAAGTTGCTATTCAAAAGAACAATGAGCAGCTGAGAGGTGTTGTTTATGTGTTTTCTTGGGAGCTTAAAGGCAATTTAGGAGAAGAGAGACCAAAAGAAATAAAAGGACATTTTAATATAGTGCCCATTTAACTTAAACACATACACCAAGAGTCAGCGTATCACATTTTATTCATGCATAAATAAATGATGCAACAATGCATTACACATTGTAGGCGATGTTACCAAACACAATATATTACAAAATAAAGTAAATAAACAAATGAAACAAATAAAAACTCTGATGTATTCATTGTTTAAAAACAGCTTTTGCAAAAAAACTGCTGGCACACATCATCAGTTCATGTTTTCTGTATGATTAGAAATATGTTTACACAAATGTGCAAACATACAGTATGTACACATGTATGTTTAAAGCAAGTTGAAAAATAAAAGAATGTCAAAGGTGGTTATTGTGAACATGCCTCCCACGTCAGAGCACAGATTCCTCTGTTCACAGTCACCGGAGTACTGATTACTCCGTCACCTGCACCCAATTCCCCAAGGACTATATACACTCACCTAAAGGATTATTAGGAACACCATACTAATACTGTGTTTGACCCCCTTTCGCCTTCAGAACTGCCTTAATTCTACATGGCATTGATTCAACAAGGTGCTGAAAGCATTCTTTAGAAATGTTGGCCCATATTGATAGGGTAGCATCTTGCAGTTGATGGAGATTTGTGGGATGCACATCCAGGGCACGAAGCTCCCGTTCCACTACATTCCAAAGATGCTCTATTGGGTTGAGATCTGGTGACTGTGGGGGCCATTTTAGTACAGTGAACTCATTGTCATGTTCAAGAAACCAATTTGAAATGATTAAAGCTTTGTGACATGGTGCATTATCCTGCTGTAAGTAGCCATCAGAGGATGGGTACATGGTGGTCATAAAGGGATGGACATGGTCAGAAACAATGCTCAGGTAGGCCATGGCACTTAAACGATGCACAATTGGCACTAAAGGGCCT
The DNA here is from genome assembly GCF_947034865.1 of Barbatula barbatula. Classification (NCBI taxonomy): domain Eukaryota; kingdom Metazoa; phylum Chordata; class Actinopteri; order Cypriniformes; family Nemacheilidae; genus Barbatula; species Barbatula barbatula. The sequence continues at coordinate 15,732,732 of NC_136772.1, forward strand.
AAAGTGTGCCAAGAAAACATCCCCCACACCATTACACCACCAGCAGACTGCACAGTAGTAACAAGGCATGATAGATCCATGTTCTCATTCTGTTTACGCCAAATTCTGACTCTACCATCTGAAAGTCTCAACAGAAATCGAGACTCATCAGACCAGGCAACATTTTTCCAGTCTTCAACTGTCCAATTTTGGTGGGCTCGTGCAAATTGTAGCCTCTTTTTCTATTTGTAGTGGAGATGAGTGGTACCCGGTGGGGTCTTCTGCTGTTGTAGCCCATCCACCTCAAGGTTGTGGGTGTTGTGGCTTCACAAATGCTTTGCTGCATACCTCGGTTGTAACGAGTGGATATTTCAGTCTAAGTTGCTCTTCTATCAGCTTGAATCAGTCGGCCCATTCTCCTCTGACCTATAGCATCAACAACCATGCCACGCTCAAAATTGCTTTCCCATTCTGACATTCAGTTTGGAGTTCAGGAGATTGTCTTGATCAAGACCACACCCCTAAATGCATTGAAGCAACTGCCATGTGATTGGTTGATTAGATAATTACATTAAAGAGAAATTGAACAGGTGTTCCTAATAATCCTTTAGGTGAGTGTATACTCTTTTGTTTTACCACCACCTTGTCGATTATTGTTTTTCAGTTGTTGTTCTAGTGTCTCTGTTATCTTGGAATATTTCAGTATCTGTTTTTGGATGTTTTTGCCTATCGATCTTTGGATTATTGTTTTTTGCTTATTTAACTCTGGTGTTTACGCTATCCAGATTAAAAAAATCTCTTTACTGGAACTAAGTGGTGTTCTCATCTGTCCGATCGCAAAGCGTTACAGAATAATCGACCAACCAACATGACCACATAACAGAGTACCAACACCCCGTCTCTGGCAATCCCAGACCCCTTTACTATAAACTCTTCGGACCCACTTTACTTCTCCCACCTCAGCACCCAGTCCCATGGCCATACCATCTCGGTTCTCCAGAGCCGTGGAGGAGTGCAGCGGGTTTGTGCTACAATGCGATCTCTATTTCCAGATGCTCCCAGATCAGTTTCACACAGATCCTTCTAGAATCGCCTTCATAATATCTCTTCTGAATGGCAAAGCTCTTAGCTGGGCAAAAGGCATCTGGGAGGCTTGAGGCCCACTCAAAGTCTGTTTCTACAGCATCTGGCAGCTGATCATCTTTCTGTACACGACCAACTACTCCATTGGTGGATCACGACCAACTACTCAGTGGTGGATCATGCTCTATGCTTCCGCACCCTAGCCTATGCTTCCGCACCGCGTCCAGCGGATGGAATGAAGCAGCCTTAATCTCAGTCTACCGACAAGGTTTGCAGAGTGGTATCCGCTCTCAGATGGCCATCTATGATGACATTTTGGGCCTGGAGGCACTCATTCAACGATCTGTCCGAATCTCTCAACGCCTCTACGCTTGTAACCCCTCGGGAGTTCGCTCAACCCCCCCCTCAAGAACCCACTTAGCCATAAAACAGGCCTTGGAGGAATGGAGACACTGGCTTGAGGGAGCAAACCACCCATTTTCTGTCATCAGGGACCACAACAATTTGGAGTATATGAAGGACGCCAAGATACTTAACTTAATTGTCAAATAAATGACATGTTGGAAAACTGCAAAGTTGAAGTGCACACACCTTGTACATTTATTGAGAACCACTTTTTATGGTTTCTGTACTCTTCAGCATCTGCTGTAGAGGGACACTTTATGGGAACATGACATCCATCAATACAGCCAATAACTCCAAGGAATTAACCATATTCGTAGAAATCCCCATTGTAGATGGCTTGTGCAGCAGCATCAGGGAACTTCATGTAATTATCTTTTAGTTCACATATAGCATTGCAAACTTTGTGTATTATTTTGCACACAGTTGGTTCACTTACACCACACAAATCTCCTGTTTCACAATGAAATGTTCCACATGCCAAATACCTCAAGGTGACCAGTACTTGCAGGTAAGGAGGGATAGGCCTTCCCCTAAAAGAGTGAGGTGAAAGCTTTGGTTTAAGCAAGCAAATTATGTCAGCTGAATTTTGTTTGTACATGTAAAACCAATCACGAAAGTTAATGTCATCAAAATCATTCAGAGGGTTGCTCCTGTCCATAATCACCCTTCTATCTGGTCTTGGTGGTGTTCTTTCATTATCATTGAAATAGTCCAGGTAATCCATTTTCCTCTATTGCCAGGGTCAACCTGGTGGCCAACAGAAGTTAATCTGAAGTTAAACGTGTCTCTGGCCAGGTTTAAATTAATCCTTAATTTAGACCTAGACTAGCTCTGATCCTCCTTTAGGAAATAAGACCTTTTAAATCAAGACTCGTATTTCTAAGACTATTTTAAACCATGTCTTAGAAATACGATTTCAATTAATCAAGTTTAAATGTGCATTTTTGTCAAAGACTAGCATTAATCCCTGTCTGGGAAACTGCCCCTTAATGTCCTGGCCAATCTCTAGACCCTGGTCCTATAGAAAATCTGTGAAGGAGTCTAAAACTACAATTTGCTTAGCAAATTGAGAAACCTTAAAGATTTACAGACGAGTGGACTAAACTGTATCCTGACCAACCTGGTGCGCAAACCTGGTGACCAACTATCAAAAATGTCTTACCACTGGGCTTGCCAAAAAGGGTTTCTCTACCAAGTACAAAGTTATGTTTTGCACTGGGATCAAATATTTATTTCACTGGCTAAAATGCAAATACATTTTTAACCTATATACTGTATAACGTTTTTTCCCCTGATTTTTATTTAGGATATTCTGTCTCTATCAGTTCAAATAAACATACCATAAAAATTATAGAACCTTCATTTCATTGTAAACAGGCAGATTTAAAAAATCAGCAGGGCATCAAATAAGTATTTCCCTCCCTGTATAAGCACTTGGCTCCAGTATATAGAAATATGATTTAATATATTGCACTATAATTTCCAGTAAAGGTCCATATTTGTTCCGTAAGGGCATATAGAGGCCAAAATGCACATTCATATTTCTTTTAAAAAGTTAAATGTTCATATTTTTGTCACAGTTTTAGTTGAATGAGTGTGGCTAATAAATTAACATTATCACCTGACATCTGGTATAGATTAAATGAAAAAAATGGTCTTGGATTAAATTTGGCTGGGTTTCGTTGTCTGACATTATCCAGAAAACACTATTATAACAATTTCTTTTAGCTTGCTTTTAAACCCAAGTGACAACTGTGGAGTCAAAATTATTTTGTGTGGTAATAAGATAAAACATTCAACGAATGCTGTAGATTGATCTTAACTTGTATTAAACCCAAATCATTCCTTTAAAACTCAGACATTGTGGATTTCCGTCGGCTCCTCTGATTAAATTACCCAGTATGCTTTGCTTCCAAATGAATCTTGTTCTCGGTTCAGGTTAGGGCACAGGGAGGATGTGGACATGATGGAGCAGCTATCCATCATCATGAATCTGTGTAAATATTCCATTAGCAATAAAGTCATTACAGCCATTTACCAACCGGCTCATTTTCAGTGAAAAAATAAGAATGGCTTACAAACAAACTGTAATTAAATGACATATACCTTTTAGAACCTTCCATAATTCAGCAATAAATTATTGCCCAGTGAAAATACTGTATCTGCACGATTATGTTTTCTTCATGCAATCTGTTGACTCTCAAAGGACGCGGTGTATTACGTTTTCCAATCCGGATCTCTACTTAGATTCTGCTCTCTAGCGGCCTGATTCTGAGGTAACACAGCGGCGTGATTACCATGCACCTCTGGTCGCACTGATAATCAAGCCTCTGACCGCTTCATTTTATTCTCATTTGCTTGGCCCTTTACACTCTCTCTCTGTCCTCTCCAATCTTCACCAAGACCACAGATGTCACACTGTTGGCCTGACCTCTCAGAGGATGTTTCGGGATCGTCTATGCTCGCCTGTCCCCTCCGCCTTTTGTCTTTGGGTGTGGAACGGTGAGTCGCACGTCCACCGGGGCCCATTGTCAGGAGAGAGCTGTCTTTGTCCACTAGATCTGCCCACCTGGTGGGACCGTGGCCTCAGCCCTGACACGGCTTTTTAATATTTCACCACACGCAGAGAGCGCCATATGTCCCTGCCCCCCCATCTCAACCCTCATGAATAATGAAACTGTATTGCACATCTAATATTTGGAAGAGAACAAAATGTGCCTATAGCTTTGCTTTAGGACTTTGTATTTTTAGAAGCTATGACATTTCTTTTTTTTCAGTTCAACCTCGATCACATGGCAATAGCTCTGCAGGGGACAAAAAAGAGAGCAATCTCTCGCTCCTGGAGCTGACAGAGGATCATATGAAAGTGGGATGAGGGCGCTTGCCAGCCAACACCATGACCAGTTTTTCAGAAAGACAAGACTACACACAATCTTTACACATCTGAACAATCACCAGGCTAATGCGTACCCTCTGTCACTGTAAGAATAAATACACAAATTTCTCAGAGCAGGTTCGCTGTGGCAGCAAAGCCATTCTTGCTAGCTGTGTCAGATTTTCTTGTCACTCTGCCTTTGCAAATACATCTGTTTCTTCACCCAGAACTACCCAAAGCTGCATATGCAGTTGTTTTTTGTGCCATGTTTCAACGGTTGGGTTTGTCAAATATTTGCTACAAAACAGGGTGATGAATTTACCTCTGTTAAAGGATGAAGTTTTTTGCCGGTGCTACCTAAGTGTAGTTGAGAATTCTCCCTAAAGCCACCCAGACCAACTGCGAGATTTGAAGCTAGCCTATTGAATTGCAGTTCCATGACATCATTTTGCTTAATCTCAGGGATTTGATACACAAGTCAGGGGCCCCATTCATCAGCCTGGCATAACCTTTTATGAGCATAATGAATTGCATGCATTTGATTTGTTGATGTTGAAAGGGCAAACAGGGGCACAGTGTTTGAGAGAAAGTGCCTGCTCAAATAATTGTACTTTTCTTTTAATAGACAAGTTAACATTGGGGCGCAGTGTTAATGTTGGCATTTATTGCAGATGCCTTTGAAAGGTTCGCTTGTCTCCCTGCATAATCATGCGTAAAGGCGTAAAGGTACTTGCTATGCAAAAGGGGGGCCTTGTTTAGCAAACAATGGAGGGCTCTGCCATTTAATGCGGTGGATGGTATATTGATTGGAGGTGTGTTGTAAGCTGATTACGGGGTTTCTGGTCACATTTTACACAGTATTATCATATAACATTTTAGTATTTTAGCAACAAGCAAACATTACATATTTACAACATTATCGTTTTTTAAAACTTTATACTTTTTGTTTAAAAAAAGAACAACTAAATAAACAACATTACTGTAAGGGGTCCATTAATCCTTTCATCTGTACGTTTTGAATTTCATAACGAAGTTTCTCACATGAGTTTTAGTAATAGGGTGCCGCAGGGAAGACGTGTGTTCGTATGTGAAAACCCAGAAATTAGTTGCCATTTTAGCCCTGCCGGTTCCAATATCTTACCGTAAGAAACACGTGACAAACTTAAACGTTACTGAGCATGCACACTTTTGTGACCCCAACTGAACTTCCGGTACACATTTACAAACAATAGGGTGCCTGTAGATACGCTGCTGCTGCGATAATAAAAACATAGTTCAGCTTAGTCAAAAATAACAAAGGAAGGCTGCTGGGAGAATGAAGAACCCTGTAGCAGATCTCTACGGTGGAGTTAAGGAGGAGGGATACAATTGGATTTCATAATCGCGCAGCATGTTGAGCACAGGTTAGAATGCTATATGGTTACGTAAATAGGGTAGCATTTCTGATTGGCTTGGGATGCGTTGGAAGGAGCCAGTCAGCAGTTAGTTTCATGCCTGAACTATTTATACACATTTCAGTCATGACAACTCTTGTGTGTGATCATTTCAACCAGCATTTATTAGCTTAGCCATGAAATGTAAGCTTGATTTTGGCGGATGAGATCTGCTATGCTCCTGCTGCGATAATACAAAACAACATAGGAAGGCTGCTGCAAGAATAAAGAAACCCCTCAAAACAGTGGACACAATGTTCGTTCTAACTAATGCAAGTGGCTGATATGTGGCCTGACAACCCCCAACCCGGCAGATCTGCGATCGTTGCAATCCGATAGATCGCTGCAATCCGATAGATCGCTGCAAGACTTTTTTGCTGAAGAAGTAGCAGTGGTTACAGAAGTATTCTTTCGCCTCGCTTTGGCTTTAGCCAGTGGGGAACTTGCTGTAGGCTGAGGAGGTTGGCTTGCACTCTCTTCGAAAACCGAGAGACAAAATACAAAAAGTTCTTGGTGGGGTAAGCCGGTTTTGGGAGAAATGTTTTGGTTTGAACAAAATCTGACCATTGTGCCAACCGGACACAGAACCGGTAGCTTGTTGAACCGTTTCAGCAGTTTGGATTCTCTGTCAGAGACTTGATCGGCTAAGAAAAATACCTCATCTATATCCTGGTGAGACATGATTCCTGGGTGGCAGATTCACATCAGCAAAAGGAAAACTATCAAGTTTTCATAACCGTGCAGCATGCTGAGCACAGGTTAGATTGCTATACAGTAAATATGCTAATTATAGACAGGTCTGCTGGAACAGGGCTGGAGCTGCAGTCTGCAAGACAGTCGATCTCCAGGGGCAGGTTTGGTGACAACTGGTATAGAGTTTCATGCCTGAACTACATATACATATTTGTATTATTAGACAATAGCCAAACACAAACCAGAAGTTAACTTGGGGTCAGGCGCGCGTACGTCCGATGAAATGGTCTTTAGTATCGATAATCTTTGCTTATAGTAGGTTGCAGTAAGTTCTCTATTTTGGGTGCAAGCTTCAGTTTTAAAGACTAAATGAAACACTGACACAATAGAGGGGAATATGCAGCCATCACAAGTGATTCATTAATATGTTTCCATTAGTGGAAAACGTTTATCGCAGTACTTATATGAGTGGTTGAATGTCTGACATGTCTAAACGTATAATGTGTTTAAAAAGATCATTTGAGAAGCTGTAACTGTAACCTAGGTGACATCACCACCTCTTATTGGATCACTATAAGAGGATCACAAATGTTATATGTGATCATACCAAAAATGCTCTGTACTGTATATACTCCAAAAGAGCATCATAGACATGCCAACCAAAAAACATCTCTGACAGATCAGCTTTTCAGATCTTCATGTTGATTCGAATTTCCAAGCCAGGGAGTTCTTCACTTTGTCATTAGCCTGTCCATTTCCACCAATTTACCCTTTTACACTGATTCCATTAGTGCAACATGACAGGGTAATCAACCAATCACAGCAACTTCCTCTTGTCATGTTACCCTCTGTGATGGTATTCTCAGCAATACGTTTTATTTTTCTTGTCACATCACCCAGAACAAACATAGAACATTAACACATTTTTAACTTAAAGGGATATTTCACCCAAAAATAAAAATTATGTCATCATTTACTCATGAGTTCAAATCTGTATAAATGTCTTTGTTCAGATGAACACAGAGAAATATATTTGGAAGAATGCTTAAACCAAACCGATCTTGCCCCCCATTGACTACCATAGTAGGAAATAATACAATGAGTCAATTCAATTAAATTTTAACAAGATGGAGGAGATCGTCCACCGGCTCATTGAAATTACAGTCCGCCAGCAACAGCTCACTGAGCAACTGACACAGACGCAAAACCATGCAGACTTAGCCAGGGATCAGACGCGAGAGGCGGTCGCGGCCCAGATTCCCCTTCCGGAAGCTCGATCGGCGGCCCACCACCTTCTTACAAAGCTGATGGACCAGGATGATTTGGAGGCGTACCTCCACACCTTCGAGGTCATCGCCGCTAGGGAGGCGTGTGACAAGTCCGAGTGGGTAAAGGTCCTTTCCCACTTCCTGACTGGGGAAGCCCAATAGGCCTATTATGCTCTCTCTATGGCTGCAACAGATGGCTATGATGTGCTGAAAGCAGAGATCCTCGTCAGAATGGGGTTGTGAGCCGTCAGTGCAGCTCAACTAGTTTTTAAGTGAACCTATGACGAGATCATTCCGGTACAAGCCAACAGGGTAAGCGCAACTTTCACTCCTGGGACACCTGTGGCAGAAAGGGTGGTGGTGGACCGCCTCTTAAGGGCCCTGCCGCACCGATACCGCACCGCGGTCAGCATGAGGGGTCCCGCCACGCTGAGGGAACTGGTCGAGTCTGTGGAGATGGCAGAGAGAGTGGTGCTGATGCCCCGGTGGGTGAGCCCGGCCTGGCGACCACCGACCAGGTAACAGACCTGCGGCCCCCTCACCCGTGGACAAACCCATGCCCACGGAACCAGGACCTGCGTCTCCCCGAACCTGGATGGCCTGTTGTGATATACATCGACAAGCACACCCTGGAGCTCCCCAGCTGGTGATGAAGGTAAATGTGCGGCCTGTTACAGCGACTTTGGATTCCGGTAGCACCCTGGTCACCCTGGTCCAGCCCGGCATAGTGGCCCCCTGTGTGGGGGGAAAATTCACAATCCCGATTACATGCGTCAACGGGGACACCCGGGAAGTCCGTGCCAGCCGTGTCACCGTGGCAGCCGCCCAGTCATGGCCTCTGGATGTAGGGATTGTGGATGATCTGCCCGTGCTGCTGGGTCGCGACTGGCCAAGGTTTGATCAACTCCTGGTAACCTCTCTACAGCCAACCGGCTGAGGGGGCCGCCCCCGGACACTCCACCCTCGGAGGACCCAGACACCATGTCAGGCCTGGATGGCCGCCGGAAGTGAGCCCAAGGGTGAGTGTCAAAATCCTACAATCTTTTCTGACCTTTTTCGACAGATCACCGGGGGGGATTCTTTTTGAAGAGAACAAGCGATTACTAAACTGCTGGGATCAGGTACGCATCCGGTTCCTCATTGTATCAAAAAAAATTGTTATACTGTGTCCGTCAGAGGTGGGGGGAGGAAAAACAGCAGCTAGTGGTCCCAAAGGGAAAGACGGCCTCCATCTTGGAGCTTGCCCATGCCCATAGCCATGGCTGGACACCTTGGGACGGCCAAAATGATACAGAGGATTCGAGACATATTCCATTGGCCTGGACTTGAGGGGGAACTTCGGAGATTCTGCCAGAGTTGCTCAACATAGTAGAAGACCTCGCTGAAATGGCCCCTCAGCCCTCTTGTCCCCCTGCCCATCATCAAGGTGCCCTTCAAACGTATAGGGATGGATCTGGTAGGACCGCTGCGCGGGGACATGAACATATCCTGGTGATTGTCGATTACGCAACCCGGTACCCAGAAGCAGTCCCCCTAAGGAAGGCCACCTCCAAGGCCATTACCAAAGAGCTCTTCCTCCTCTTCAGCCGGGTGGAAATCCCCTCGGAGATCCTGACTGACTAGGGAACTCCTTTCATGTCCCGGCTGATGGCGGACCTCTGCCACTTGCTCCAGGTGAAACAGCTGCGCACATCCGTCTACCATCCCCAGACGGACAGGTTCAACCAGACGCTGAAACGAATGTTGCGCTAGGTGGTGGCGGAGGACGAAAGCCAACTGGGACATGATGCTGCCGTACGTGCTGTTCGGCATCCGAGAGGTACCACAGGCCTCTACAGGCTTCATGCCCTTCAAGCTCCTCTTCAGAAAACAGCCCAGGGAGCTCCTAGACGTCACTAAGGAGGCATGGGAACAACAGCCGGCCCTCCATCAGACCATTATCGAGCACGTACGGCAGATGAAAGACCGCATCGACCAGGTGATGCCCCTCATTAGGGAGCATCTCTCTAAGGCCCAGCGCACCCAAAAACGGTTGCATGATCGGCTCGAGAGTTCCTGCCAGGTTAACGAGTGATGGTACTCATTCCGATGACTACATCCAAGTTTCTGGCCTCCTGGAATGGACCATACACCATTGTGGAAAGGGTAGGGCTGGTCAACTACCGGGTCTGTCAGCCGGGGTGGCGAGAGGAGGAAAAGCTATACCACATCAACCTGCTGAAGAGGTGGATAGCCTCGCCGGCCCAGATGCCCGCCCTCGCCGACACGAAGCCGGACGTAATCCTGATTGGCGACCAACTTGCGGCTATACAGAAGCAAGACATCTGATCTCTGGTCAGTCAGTTTAAGGACGTCTCCTCCGAGATGCCTGGGCAGACCCGGATCATCAGACACGAGATCCGGACCCCCCCAGGAACCAGTGTTAGGCAGTGTCCTTACCGGTTTCTGGAAGCAGGCTGGCTATTATGGAGGAAATCACCCGCATGAAGAAATTAGGGGTGATAGAACCATTCCACAGCCCCTTGTCGAGCCCCATTGTGATGGTCCCGAAGTCGAAGGCACCCTCCGCTTCTGTAATGACTTTCAACATCTTAATGAAGTCTCCCTCTTTGATGGATACCCCCATGAACTCCTAAATCAGCACGTTAGACTTGACGAAGGGGTACTGGCAGGTACCCCTGGAACTGGACACCTGGGAGAAGACTGCGTTCAGCACCTTGTCAGGTCATTGGCAGTACCGGGTCCTCCCCTTCGGCCTGCATGGGGCCCCGGCTACCTTCCAGAGGATGATGGATGTCCTCTTGCGGCCCCATCAGGCCTATGCAGCACCCTATATTGAAGACCTAGTCATCCACTCGGAGAGCTGGGAGAAACACCTTGATCAGTTGCGGAGGGTGCTAATCGACCTACGGAAATCTGGACTTACAGCCAACCCTCGGAAATGCCACCTGGGGCTCAACGAAGCTTAGTACCTGGGATACCGCGTTGGACGAGGACTAATCCAGCCCTAACATCGTCTCCAGTGTTGTACGTCCCCGACTATGGCCGCCCCTTTACACTCCAGACCGACGCCTCAGATACGGGAGTAGGTGCGGTGTTGTCCCAGACTCACGAGGGTGAGGAACATCCCATCATAAATATCAGCAGAAGGCTCACTCTCGGTATGCTACGGTGGAGAAGGAGGCCCTAGCCATAAAGTTGGCAGCCCTGGAGCTCAGGCACTACCTGCTCGGGAGGAGCTTCACCCTCATCACGGATCACGCCCCCCTGTAGTGGATGGCAAGGGCCAAGGACACCAACGCCCGTGTGACCCGTTGGTTTGTGGCGCTACAGGACTTCCACTTCACAGTGGCACACAGGGTTGGGGCCTCCCACGGCAACACCGACGGTCTGTCGAAACTCTGGTCAGGTTGGACGTACCGGTCAGGCACACAGTGGACGGACATGCACTTGGGCAGGAGGAGAGTTTTTATTCAGGGGGCTCTGTGCAAAGTCCAGTGGGTTGGTGGGTTGGTAAAGGCTGAATAAAAACTCTTCTCCGGTGTGGTAAAAACTACTCTTTATGTATGTATCATCTCTCCACCTGCCCCTTTGGTGGATTTAGTTATTCTTGGTGTTATCAAAAGTCCAGAGTTTTGAGATCTTGAATAGCGTGATAGATTGTAGGGTGATAGAAGCTCTGTTATGTAGGTAGGGGCTAAACCATTTAAGGCTTAAGTAATTAAAATAACTTTAAAGTCAGTACGATACTTAATGGGTAGCCAGTGAAGGGTTCATAACAGTGGGGTTATGTGATCGTATTTTTTGGACCGGGTTGGAACTCTGGCAGCTGCATTCTGAACTAACTATATTGAAGATGCAGGACAACCACTAAGTAGTGCTTGACAGTATGCATGTCACAAATGCATGAATAAAAAAATAAAAAAGTACACCATCTCTTCTCTCAACAGGTAGTGGTCTAGCTTTTGTTGAAATTAGTAACTTTGTATTAGCACCTATTGTACTATTGCTTTTTTTATACCATATTGCTTATTACTCCCCGAACTCTTTGCAAATCGCTTTGGATAAAAGCGTCTGCTAAATTACTAAATGTAAATGAATAAGCTTCTCTGTGTCAGGAACACATAGAATATTTCATAATTTGGCAACATTTCTAAGGTAGAATAATGCTGGTTTTGTGACATTTGAGATGTTACTTCGAAATGACAGGTTGCTGTCTAATATAACGCCTAGGTCTTTAACTGTATTTGTTTGAGTAACAGTGCAGCCTTCAATTTGCAGGTTATAATCCGAAATATTCTGTTTACGTGTCTTTGGTCCAATAATTAATACAGTATTTCTGTTTTATTTTAATACACATCTGGTCACCAGAAACATCTGGTCTTGATTAGATTTAGCCGAGTATCATCGGCATAACAATAGAAGCTAATTCCAAGTTTTCTAATAATGTTTCCAAGGGGTAGCATGTATATGGAGAGTAAAACTAAAATTGATCCCTGAGGTTATCCATAATTTGCTTGTGTTAGATTTGATGATTTCACCACCTGGAAACAACACAAAGCCGTCTGATCTAAGAAGTAAGCTGTGTTTACAACGGTTGCTATAAGAATTCATCACGATCGACTAAACGCTTAATACTAAAAAAGAAAGCAAGGTTCACGGCATAAACTTATTATCATTTTGTTGCTGTTAACTTTTGACCCGTTCGTGAATTTACACCGGCAGGGACATTTCCACACCTCTAAACATTAACTCGGCTCAAGACGAAACGTGATTGGTTGCTTTACTTGTCAGTCATATGGCCAATTGGGCGGGCCTTGGCCAAAGAGAGCGGTGACAAGTTCCAGACCTTCAGTGTAAGGCAAGACTAGGGGTAGTAGGTCATCCGATTGAATGAGTTGTGAGTGCGTGCGTGCGTGCGTGGTTAACATTATGCAATCTACGCACTGCATACCCACATTTTAGGAAGTTAATATAGTGGGGAGTTGCGCATGGGAACATCTTTGCTTTTATTTTTGGCATGTTTTTTGATGCATGACTTCACAACATGACATTATCCAAACAAAAAAGTAAACCTGCCTCCCCGACTTCAAGAGTTGCTCTAGCGGCAGAGCTATATTTCTTAGAAACTAGTCTGTTTCTAAAACATAGCGCTTTTGCTACACAACTTTTGCTACAGAATAAACAACACTGTGTGGTTTCATGGTTTTATCAATTTAAACAATCAGAAATGATGCAAAATACAGATATTTTGAGATGGTGATAGTGAATTCCCTATGGAAAAAAATCACTTGTTTCCCTCCATTCCGCACTACCATATTTTCATGCAGAAAATCCATTATTTCAAGGATTTTGTATCACCATATTGCCTAAACGTATGTAAATGCCGGAACTGGGATTCACTTAAAAACATTTCCCCCCATTTGTGTCCCCCCTCTTCTCAAACCAAAGTTACATCCTCGGGACCAATTAGTCATTTTGGAAAACCACAAGCCACAGTATCAAGCCCTGTTTCAAAATCAAAGTTTATCATTTGTTATTTTTTATTATTAATTATATTCAATAAAGTCGAATGATTTATAGCATTTATTGGTAATATAAGGTATAACTGTTGACACCCAAACACAGACCTCACTAATTGTTAAACCCTGGCTACCAGGTTAACGGTGTTGGTACATGTTTGTTAGTTAATGTATTAATTAACACCTAAAACTTACCAAATTGACCCTTAATAAAGAACAATGTGTTCTTCTGAGTATTCCAGATTCAGGGATTTATGGGTAATGAAGTGTAAGTGAGATAATACGTTGACAGTTGACTTTTCCTGAACTTTACCTTGCTTCAAAAGTCATATTTCTCCTGTTTAATGTTTGTCTTATTTTATATTCCAGTTTTAGAGAAGGCACAGACACCCATGTCTCCTCTAAAAAAGATGTCCCCGGAGTTGAATCTTAGCATCGAGCTAACTGTATGACATGCTCTGCTGGCTGGGGAGTAAATGAAAGCAGTTAGATTGTGTGTGTCATGTGGAGTTGTGTCCTGATGCATTCACTCATACTGCTGCTTTTGCAGTGTGCTGAGAAATGAGCCAGGCCTGCATGTGCATGTGTGTTGGTGAAGTGGCCTGTTATCTTCCATGATTCAAAACTTTGTGTTATATTCACAAGTCTGCTTACCAGGAACACAGAGTAGCCTGCTGAGATGCTCTGAGTCTGTCCAGACTATAGATAACACACACATGCAAAAGCAAACAAACACACACACAAACATGGCAAACACAGTCATGCACACCGAACATTTGGCAGCAGGGCAACATGACAGCCAGGGAGTGAATGTGTCAAACACAAGCTCTCGTTAATATTTCACCATCTTGAAACCAATCCCATTGGCAAGCGGTGGCAGGCCACGGCAGTGCGTTTCGTTCCATCTGAATTGTTGATTATGTTATGTTTGAAATCAGTTCTGAGAGTTTTAATGAGGACATCAGAGACAAGAAATTAAAGTTCCAATTAACCAAAAGAATGAAGGTAATGTTTTGTGTGATTGTTGTTTACTTGTCACATACAAGCAGGCCTCGCTCAATGTGCCATTGATATGGTTATCATAAAAGTAACATGGCAAGTCGCAGTTAAAGGTCAATTTTTTCAAAAACCTTTTTGCATTAAAGTCAATTTTTGGGATGATCTATTGATAGAAATGCAATATAATATACATTGCTATGCCTTCAGAGGTGTACAAAAAGCGTACACAATGAAGTGTTATGTTTTGGTAGTAGCAGTTGGCTGCATTTCGCAACCTTGCCGCTAGATATTACTCACTGGACCTTTAAATGTGAAACTTTTTTGCATAATCACAAGTGTCACCATTTTCACGTCCAAACAATACACTGACAATGATTTAAAACCAGTTGCAATTTTATTTGTTCATAATTTATTTGTTATGTAAAATTTATATTACATTTCATTCTATAATATGTCAGCAAAGTATAGCGTTACTAATGTGCAACATGTTATTGTTCATTTACAAAGCATGTGTTTATCTTGATAATGCAAGCAGGACTGTAATGCACGCAGGACAGGTTGTAATATGTGCTGTGGATTGAAGCAAACAATGATGCAAAATTATTTGAGGCCAATCATAAAAATACAAACTGGTGCTAGATTTCAAACGTACACTTGCGAACCTGAAGTGGCCGATCTCTCTCAGAAACCCAGAACAAAATTTTGTTTCTCTTTTGCAGAAATGATGATGATGTCTGAAATCATAAAAGTGTTTCTTCTCTGCGCTTAATAACCTGCCCTGGGTGCAATTGATTTACTCTACAGATGTATGGGCCCTTTCGGAAATAAATCCAAAAGTTGTAACGGACCTGCTGAAAGTGTTGGATTAGTAAACCACACGTTCATATTTGAAGCATTACAGTCGAGTTTACTTTGACACCAACTCAAATCAATATTGTGTCCTCTAAGTCAACAAAGTGTAGGGCCTTGACTTCCACTGAAACCAAAATGTCAGAGCGAGCTGGATTTGGCTGGCTTTGCATTTCGAAGGCCTTGCTAAAAATTGCTTTTAGATGAAACCGCCATGGCCTTGGCTTTACACAGGTCACAAAGGTTTCGTTTTGTCAAATTTTGTTTGGGCCATGAAATACTATTGATTTGTTGAGTGTTATTTGCATTAATAAAACCATTTGCTAAAATTTAACAACAAACACGAAGACTGGATGACTGTAGCATTGCATGTTACACATTGGTACGGTACAGTAGATGAAATTGCTAGTTATTAACCTGGAAACAGTTATTAGCAGTTTCTCTCTAGAGGTGAATATATTTGTATTCGGTTGAAATACATGCATATTTACTCTGATGGAATTACATTCAATAAATACATTTCAACAGTTTCTGTCATTATAAATAGCAACTATGGAGTCATGGGCTCTTTTCTTCCCTGGTTAAATAAAGATATAATCAAAAAATGTAAATATTTAGTAATACAATGCATATGACTTCTGGCAAATGTATAATTGTTGATTTATTCAAAACAGTCATGAGACTGCACACAGAAAAAAAACAGAGTGACAGGTATAACCAGCAGACCAGTATCATTGTCTACCATCTCAAATGTTGCTCTGGTTATTTTGAAATGCCGGAGACAAAACCTGTTATCAAAATGATTGGCTACTATTACTTCCCAATCTGTCTGACATGCTGTCACTCCAAGGCATATCCGATGAAGTTTGCTAGTAATTTAGCACATTTAGTTGAAGAGTCACAACGGCATGTCTACATAAAATATATACACAACTGACAGACTCACCTCTGGTAAAATGATTATTAATATTTTTCCGGCATTTTGGTTGTAAACTAATTAAAACTAGAATAAGATTGAAATTATACAAACATAACTATGGGAAGTATGTTGTGACTAGCCCCCCCCCAAAATAAATCAAAGCCATTTGGTCTAAATCATCCATTAAAATAAAAATATTTACATTCTTGTCAAATAAATTCATATATTGAATTTTGAATCTAAAATTATACATAATTTTCTCACTTGACTTTTATAGTGTAACAAGGGGACAATAAAATCCGAGCTGCTAGTCTTTTTAACTTCATATAATAGACTTCTGAGGTTCACAAATTTAGCAGTACTTTAGGACAATCACATTTTCCGTACTGTGAAAACAATAAAAAGATGAAACAATAAGAGTGGTGTAGAAACATGGTCTGATGAAATGGGAAACAAGAGAAAATATAAAATTTTAAGCATTTCTGTCTAGTTTCACCTTTGATTGTTGCTGTTGCTTTTTGGTTGTACTTACTAAAACAGTTGGGTTAAAATTAACAGAACAAATAACCCAATGCTGGGTTACTATAGCACCAATCCATTGTTGGGTTATTTTTGCCAACATGTTATTTGTTTTTTTAATATTATTATTTTATTGCACTGTAAACAAATAACGTACACCATAGAAATGCCTTAATAATTATGTATTTCCAATACAATAAGTTTTGGTTACAGTTGTTTTATTAATGTACTTCCATTTATCATAAAGTTAGTAGCTATTAAGTATCAATTTACAAGAATCAAGTAAATAAATAAACAGAACCGAGGCTAGTCTATCTTATTAGATTATAAACTACCTAAGCAAATGCTACCAATCAGCAGGACCACCAGGCTTGGCATACTCCAAAATGTAAATAAACAACATCTATCAACTGATTGTAAAAGATGGTCTTCCTCCGGCATAATGCTTCCCACAATAATGAAGACTTAAGAGGAACTAGTTTTATCCCCAAGCTGTAGAAAATGAAGGCCATCCATTGCTTCTCCTGATGCTGAATGACGTTTGTTCTATAAACAGATATTCTCTTTTGTAAATATGCACATATACAGTATTATTATTATTATACAAATTATTATTAATAATTAGAACTGTATTGTCCAAATGATGTACAGTCATGTGGAAAAAGTACAAACACTTCAATATGATCAAGAATTCATAGGTCTTTACATCTTAGCCTGATGATCTGTAGGAGTCACACATTTCCTATTGACTGTAATTGTGAAGATTTGTACACAATGTTGTGTTTGTCAGTTAAGGCTTCAGGCTCCCATTTCTGAAGATTCCCTTTGCATATAATCTCTCTAAAAGATTGATAAATATATTGAAAGATTGTCAATGAAGGCCACTGCTGCAAGTCTGTTATTACAAAAAAGCCCCCTCTTGTTTCGTTCAATGAACGCCATGTTGCTATTTCCTTTAAAAATATAATAAAAGTAATAAATGTAATGGAATAAAATGAACACACTTGTCATTTGAATTCCGGTGCTTTTGACTGAGTGGCGCTGCAGCGGTTGGGAGCCCTGATGCTTCTGCTAAAACCCGAGGCTCAGGAGGTGGATGAAGGGTAGGTAGGGGTAAGGTGGCAGGGGATAGTCCATGGGGCTGTGGAGGTGTAGATGGAGGGAGAAGACAGGGAAGTGTCCAGAGAAGGGTGAGTAGAATGATGATCCAGAGACCAGCCAGGAGGGGATCCCATAGTGGAGTCGAGGCAAGAGCCATAGTGGAGGGCATACAGATGACACCCTTGAGAAGAGTGACGGAGACGACGAGGGAGGAGTCCAGGGGGGAGCCATGCAGGTGGAAAGCCCGGGCGACACCGAAGGGCCGAGACGAAGCTGAAGGCTCAAGCAACCGAGATGAAGGAGTGGAGTTGTGTGGTGGCGTCTGTGCTGCTGTGGGCTCAGGCTCTCCATTTGCGGTGATTTCCGATAATCGCTCTATGCTGTCAGGTGATGTCTTTCTCCCTCTGGGCAGGATCCGTAGGGCTGGACTGTGGCAGATTGAGGCACGCATCCTGGGTCAGCAGAAACAAGCACGCCATTTATGGCCGGGACCGGATGACCAGAATTCATGTTCATCTGCATCAGGAAGCATAATGAGACCGAGTAGCTCATCATCCAGTCCTGACAGAAATAAAAGCTTAATTTCGGGGTTGCTCCAATTTACCACTTTGCACGCCTCGAAAAATCCTTTGCATATCTCTTCAGAGACATGCAGAACTGCATGAGCTGGGCCTCTGGAGAAGTGATGTCAAAGACCAGGTTCGACAGGGAGACTCTGTCTCAAGGTGCTCAATTTTAACCTACTGGCTGGGTTGTTACAGTAAGGACCCAATGAACATCAGAAATAACCCAACAAAACGACCCAATATCTTGCAAAAATATCCCAGTTATTTAGTGATAATGAGTGTGTGATAATGTTCGATTTTTTTCAATGAAAGACAATGGATTTGTTGCTTTTATTTAAAAAACAAAGTTATTTACCTTTGTTTCTGTTCATTTTATGACATATTGTCACAATTCTACAGTGTTGTAATTAACTTATAAAAAAAATCATTTTTATCAGTGCCTGCAGGATTTTGTGATCGCAGAATTTAACGCATAATCAAACAAACTCTTCTGGCTGTAGGAAGGGGCTGAGTTGACTCTGTGCACAAATGTGGAGCTGCTCAGTGAGTTTGATGGACCATCTGAAGTTTTTTCCAGTCCGGCAGAATTATTTAAACTAGCGAGATGGACTTTTAACTTCTGTTTTAATCCATGACGATACCACCCGAAGAACTGGAGTCCTGCACAGTGCATGTTAACCCTGCGGCGACAACACAGGTTACGTGAGGTGCAAGAAGCAGACTTTTGAGGGTTGCTGAGGGGAGGCTCAGGAGAGCGGGATCGATGGAGCTGAGGCATGCATCTGAGGCATGGATCCCCCCCATACAGACCCCCCATTTACGGCTGGGACTGGACGATTACTATGCTCATGCCCGCTCTCATCACTGTTCCGACTAGGTTGGGGGTTGAGAAAATCCTCCAGGGGGTATTCATCTGCGTCGGGAAGCATGATGAGAGCAAGCAACCCATCATCCAGCCCAGACAGAAACAAATGGTTCAAACTGGGGTCGCTCCAACTCACCAGTTTACATGCTTCAGCAAAATCCTCCACATATCTCTCCAGAGATGCCTTACTGGCGTAGTTGCATGATCTGGAGAGAATATGTCAAAAACCAGGTCCGGATACAGAGTGCACATTGTTTTGGTGGGTCAGGTTTTCTGTTACAAACACTGACTGAATGATGATGCCACATGAAGAACTGGAGTTGAATAGATGAACACACAACAGGTGATGATCCAATAGGTGATAACTCAAACGAACAGGTAACATCTACAGTTTGTTATCGTCCAATTGGTAATTAAATTGCAACAGGTAACATCCATGGGTAAGTATAAAACAACAAGTATCTTTCACGGGTAGTATAAAACAACAGGTAAATAAGTCTGAACTAGGAAGATATGGGGCAGTTTTCCGGAAGGGATTAGTTTAAACCAAATTAAATTAAGATATTTAAGTCGTTTTAAAGACATACTTTTGAAAGAAACATTACTGGTGTGCATCTTGAGACGAAACAATGGCACTGATGTAATTTAATATATGCCAGTGCAAGTTTTTTTACATTTTAATTAGTCTTAGACTTGTCTTAAACCCTGTCCGGGAAACCGCCCCATAGAGTCCAGGGGATAAGGTTCAAGTGTGGGTGAAATCAAAGAATGTGTACGGTGCAAGGGGCTGATGGGAAATAAGTCCATGAAATTAAACGTCCAGTGAAACGGAGTAAATTGGGTGAAAACACAGGGAAACTGGCAGGGGAACACAAGGGGGCAGACAGGAGCGTGACATAATTTGTTCAAATTAACCAGACTTTTATTTTGGCGGGCCGCTGCAGTGCCTTTCTCAAAGGAAACATTGAAATGTGAAGTAAAATCTCAGAACAGCTCGGAGATGTTCATGTGTTTACTTCTTTATATAGTTAGACACAGACACTGACAACTCCATGAGCATCACGCATGTTGTTACACATCGGCTTTATTATGTTTTTACCCCTGGATAATGCAAATCTATCTCCACATCGCAGAAATTATAGAACCCTACCTTTTAGGAACATCTTGATAGTCTGGGATACAGCAATACTCTGAGTTCCTTTCTCCTTTTTATGATATTTCAGATTTTTTCTGCAATATTTTCAGTCCCTCATTCTCCTGCTCTATTACTTCATCAAAGCATACTTCAGCAGAGCTGCCTGCCGCCTCAACTCTGATTGAGTTGGTTCACGAGCTAGGTGTCAGACTTTTAGACTAAACCATTGACCATTTTTGGGGAGGGGAATCTCAATATTTAGAAAAACTTTTTTCGGCAAATTGCATGCTTTTGTGGATTTGATTAAAATCTCATTCATACAATTCATGTATTAAAATGATTTACATTATAACTGTTGGATTTCGTGAGGCCCCTAGAAATGTCACCACCTTTCACCCCACGGCCCTGAATGTCGCTCTCAGATGTTTTTTGCTCAAAAACTTTACCCTTGTGCTCCACTTCTGTTATGTCTCCAGACAGCCTGATAAATTACTTCGCAGTGGGTGGAAAATCTAAATTTTTCACCCCACATCAGTCATAACATCAGGGCACGTTTCTTCACTAACACTTGTTCTGCGTGAGGAAGTTCAGAGCTAATGAAAAGTGACCACGAACTCACCTCAGAGGGAGCGAAAAAGCCAGGAGTGGAACCAACTCCGCCCAAATGTAATCTAAAAACAATTTCCCTATTTCCCTTGTGCTCTCTCTGTTCACTAAGTCTGCTTGATGGGACCAGACAGTGGTTAAGAAAAATATTATTTTGGCCTGAGCGTAGATCTACTTGGGGACTACAGTTGATTACGGCTCAGAAAATATTACTGCTTTTTTTCTTTGTGGGACAGATGCTTTCTCCCTAGCTCTGTTTATTCTGAATGGTTGAAGTTATAATTGCAGACACAGTTTCAAGCTTAATCAAAATTCTGATTGCTGTGTTTAAATTAGGCTCTAAACCAATTTTAATTCTGCACAGCAAGGATTCCAGGGGTATAATTTACAATAATCGCAGGCTGCCAAAGTACTGGATCAGTAGTTCTCAAAGACATCTCATCTTCTTGATGACAAGCTCTTTTTGTTTGTTTGTCCTGTATTATGTACACCGTGATTTATTCGCACGAGGCATCCATCCATTAGCTTGACACACCTGATAGAACAATCCAAATAAAAGTGGCAGTTCAATGGATCATATCACGGCTCGGGTAATTAATTAGTTGACTTGAAGTTATTATAGCAATCTGCAAGAAGTGAATTTAACCAAACGTGCACATTATTGTCACGGATATAATCTAGTCAACTTGATTGCATTGAAGCATCGCTGAGGGTGGTATGAGGGTGATAAACTCCTGAATATTTAGGTGGATAATTAAACATTATTACAAATGATAATCATTGTGATAGTTTTGTCTCTTGGGTTTCTTTCCTCGTGCATTTAAATAAAAAGCAAAGAGAAGGAACGAGACAACAGTGGCAAAAATGTCTGTTCTTTAAAGGCTTAAAATGTGACAGCAAGGCGGGAAATCCATTTCCTCAAAGCACATGCATTGGGAAACATTCAATTTTGTTCACCATTGATGTATTTAAATCCAGCAAGCTACAAACTCAGATAAGAGAAACTCTCAGCATTCTTAGGTTAGCTTTTCCTCAGCTAATTTAAAGTTGCTGATCAGAAAGCAGAGTTAAAAATGGTATGTGCTGTAGATAAAAGATATAGTCATATGAATCTGTTTGCTTACGCATGTCTGTATGTGTACATTTATTTTATTTCATATATCACATATCACAAATGATTACAATATTACATTGTTGCAAAGCAGCTATACAGAGAATACATTTAAGAACAAAATGTAAAGATCGAAGAAAAAAACATGAATATTATATAATACATGGAATACATGCTATTATTCCAAATGATTGTCCAACAGGATTTATTATATTCTTTTATTTGGTCTTCTTCATAAGTTTTAGAACAATTTGCTTTATGCCAGTGAGGTTAGGTTTAGGAGTGGGGTTAGGGGAGGGGCTTCAGTTTAGCGTTTTTCTTATAATCTAAGGACATTATTCAAATGTTTATTTTCAATGTTCGTCGTGTTATCGTCTTTTAAATGCTGTTGATGGTAGAATTACTTTCTTGCGCATCTCATTTCAAGGGTCCATTAGAGCGAACAGACTCGAAAGCTTGAGGATAAACGAAGTAGGCTACTACTTAATTATTAATTAATTTTCTTTTTCTATTTAATTATTTTCTTTATTCGATTTCAGTATATATCTATTTCTATATGGCTTTGAAACAAAACTGTGCACGCGTTTCCATTAACAGTAAGGTTTGACATTATAAATGTCAGTTTAACAGCAGTGTGCTGTGTAAGCCTGTAGGCCACACTCTTAACTTTTCTGTTATTTAAACTTGGCGAAGTGATATGGAATAACAATGCGGTCGGCAGACCAGGAACACCGTCATAGGTGTACCTTTACTGAAATTTGATGCATAGCCAAAGAATGTTTCTCAACCAATCAGATTGAAGCGTTCAACAGCCCCGTGGAATAACTTATAATACATGATGTTCATATTTCTTGTTTTTGTAATTATTCTGATGTGTAGAGGTGTACATTAGTTGTACTGTCCTTGTAGTTCTTATGCACAATCACTCATCAGTAACCTATCCTTCAAACACTGTCATTTTATGATCAGTTGACAATCTGAGGGTGATTTAATTTGGACAGAATTTTCATTTTTGGGTGAAGAATCCCTTAAAACACAAAAAAAAAGATATTTTGAAGAATGTAAAGCATACAGTTCTGGGCCACTTTTGACCACCATTGTATTTTTTCTACTAATCAATAGTGACCAAGAACTGTTTGGTTACAAGCATTTTTTTAAATATCTTTCTCTGTGTTCATCACAACAAAGACATTTTATGTCATTTTATATAGAGTGAGTAAATGAAGCCAGAATTTGTATTTTGAACTTTATGGGTAAATTGTCTCTTTAACAATGTCTGTTTTAGTACTGTATGATTTTGTAATTATCTTTGTGTATAAAATAATAGATTCAAACGAATCTTTTATCGTTTGTATAGCTGACAGCATTTCTGGCGAACAATCAAAAATGTTTGGACACAACCACTTCGCCCAAAGGTCCATAGCTCAGAGAAATGTATGAGTCTGGGGTCCTGACATCATAGCAGGAGTCTGGGGGCTGTTTGCCCCTGATAAGACATGATTTAGACTCTACAATGTTAACCCCACTGAAAACACAGAGAGAATAATTGTGCCAGGGAAAATCGAGCTACGTTAATCTCCTTAAATTGTATTCCCATTTTCCCGCATGCATTCGTGTCTTCACAGCTCCGTCCCAAAATGAGACCATTTGTAATAATTTCTCTATTTCTCATAATTGCGCTGCTCCGGGTATCCAAGGAGACCGAAATTAACTGTGAAATGGATTAGTCAGTGTGCCTCACTTGTTCAAGTCAATTGGATTGTGGGCATTTCTTTTCGACTCTGGCTGAATGCGTTTGAAAGGACTGAGCTTTCTTCCCCCCACCCAGGTATTTCCTTTCTGTAAAAACACTATTTATGGACAGAGGGATAAGGTTGGGGTAGCTTGCCAGTTAGGAACCTGAGAATTGTTAACAACCAGTGAGTCTAAAGAAGACCGTATGAGTGACAGAGGCTTTGTTGGTAGAGTTTGCTCAGGTACGTCTCTCCCTGTATATCCATCAATCTCCCTCATCTTGCAAATGCTCCGTGGGATTAGATTCTTGGAGCAGGCAGGGCCAGAGTTAAAATATGGCCGAAGACAGGGTTGGGCAAAAATACCAAATAGCTTAATTTTATTTGTATCAAAATAAACTACAAAATATAGAATCAACACCACCTATCAAAATAAACTACAGTATTAGTTAAATACTTTTCGAGTAAGCATGACATTTTTCTGCAAACCTTCCATTAATCAATTGGCCTATTTGATTTATCCCTTCACCATTACACTGATTCAGTTGATTAAGTAAACAATATTTGATGGCAACAGCTTTTCTCTGCCTGAGTCATGCATAAATCTGACATATGCAATCAGTTAACAGATCAAATATTCGCATATCCCTGTGATCTCCTAGATAAAGCCTACTCCGTGTCCACACCAGACATGACACTGCACAATAAAAGACAGAAGAACACGCTAGAACCCATTTAATTTTGAATTGACAAATACTATTTTATATTTAAAATACGTATTTAAAATACATGTATCATAAATTCTGCCCATCCCTGGCCGCAGATACGCCTATAATTAACACTGGCTCTGATGTGGATGCTGATCATATTGGCACACAGGTACTCTGGGGTAGCCCATTAGTGTTCAAGCGCGTAAAACGCCCATTCTGACATGGCTCCGGGTGTTAGACTCACTGCAATGCTAAATGTCATCTATCATGCCTGAGTGGCATATCTTGCTGTGCTAAAGTGTATTTACCTTTGAAGTTATTTACACCCTAAATGTTGAAAACTGTTACGGTTGAAGTAGAGCTGTACTGCATCAGATGAGTGGAAGAGTGCTAGTGTATTTGGCATGGGCAAGGTTTAGGATTAAGTGAATGTTTTAATAACCAGGGCCCGTATTCTTCCGTATATATATTTTTTTATTTTATTTACCATGCTGTTAACCTCAAAGTATTTTTTAGAAAATGAACAGATGCACAATATGTTTCTGAAAGTGCTGTAATTGTTTGTGTGATCGCTATAGAAGGTTGTGACTGAACCAAATAATCTCTGCTGCATAGCTGCATTTTTACAGTTGCTACATATCTCAATGTGATTTCTTCTATTTCTTGTGCAAAAAAAAATTCTGATGATCCATGTCATGCATTGTAACACATTTCTTCTCACTTTTCCTGTTTCGTCCATTTTCTCCGCAGCAACTCTTAAATCTCTTAAAAGTCCTCCTCGCTACTCCTAAAATTTCTAACCTTAAGAGCTCTTTCAAGAGTTGATGAATTATTTTTTTCATTACTAGGATCTTTTCTGTAAATGCATGGTGAAACACCCACATTTATAAGAATTTGGTCACTAGGAGCAACTCTTCGCGCTAAGATTTTTCATGAATACGGGCTCTGGTCATTTCTGTCTTCAATAATATTAAACCAGACCCTTCTCAGATGAAACCACACAAAGATGAGGCATAATGGGTAAACAGTCCATTTAGATATGTATGTGTGCATGTATATTTTTAATGGCTTGATTTATTAATTCACACAAACATACAATAGAATAAAGTGAAAATTACAACAAGGAAGAATTCTAATTAAGAGAAAAATAAAATAAAATAAACGCATGTCCTAATTCTTAACTTCTATAGACGTGTTTTGTTTTTGTTTAGTTCGCATGTAAATATAAATAAATAATTGGGTAATCTAATTCTTAGAATAAAGAGAAAATGTATCATTTGACATTCTCAGCCAATGAGCATGAAGCTGTGTCGTCAGTCAGTCGTTTCCAATCAGGCTTTTGAATTATGCAGTCAGTGGAGTGCAACTGTGCTCAATCCGACACAGCCACCTCGCCGTCGCAAGAGTTTTTTTGGCACACGTCAGCATGACATCAGAGCAAGGCGGATGTAACTCGGACACTTTTCTAACCGGCATGAATCTCGCGGTGATCACCGGTGATCGGTTCAGCGCAGATTTTGCTCATCTCAAACAAGCCTTATGACTGACAGAGACCCATCCTATCAGCCAATCACTGTGCTCATAGTCAGAAAACTTGTTGACATCATCCATAGCAACAAGGTCAACCCCGCCCTTTTTATTAGCTTAAGGTTTCTTTATGTTTCTTAGTAAAAGCTGCTCTCGGCGGCATTGTGAATGGGTTTTAAGTGGAAACTCTTAACTAAAAACTTTTTAAGGCTGTTAAGGAGAACTCTTAGTGTTAATATAAAATGTTTTGTGAATACGGGCCCAGATGTTGACAAATGAGCCATGCTTTTGGCAGTTTTGCTGTATTGTGCATATTGTTCATTCTTCTCACAAAGTGCAAAGTCATTTAAATTATAATGGTAAATAAAAGGAGTCTTAACAACAATAATAATGGCTTAGTATCATAAAAGGAGGCACATGGTCCCGAGACTTGGGGGGGTGCCTGGCGAACTGGATCGAGTAGCCGAGACGGATTGTCCTCTCTATCCAGTGTGACAGGCTGGTGCGCTGCCAAGCGCCCAAGAACCGCGACAGCGGGACCAGAGGGACAATCTGCTTCACCATGCCGGGGGAGGCTGGTTCTGTGGCTGACAGTGCGGTCACCTCGCACAGGGGGTCCCCCAGGGAGGTTGACGGCTCTGTATGTTTACCTGCTTCCGGCTGCCTGACGCAACGTCCGGGGGAGATTGCAGTCGGCGGCCCGGTCCATCCAAGACACCGTCTGGACGAGAGAGCTGTGGAGGAATACCCAGGGGAGATTTGTCTCTTTGTGAGTATGTGGGCGCCGGACCCTGAAAAGGGCCCAGACTCGATGGAAACGCGGCAGGCAGCGTCCTTCTCCGATCCGGCGTTGGAAAGGCCGGGATCGGGCCCAGTAAAAAACAAGTGGTCTGCAACTGCACGCTCCAACTGGGGGACGTCAACATAGCCTCTAGCCGCCCGACCAACCAGGGAAGTCACAGCCACCGAGCACTCCGTCTTGAAATGCGCCGAAAGGGGCGCATTCCAGGACTTGGCGAGCTCGTCATGCACATCCGGGAAGAATGGTACCGGAGACCTAGAAACCGTGCATCTAGCCGCGAGCGTTCCGGAGAGGGTGGTGCTACACCCTGCCACCCGATGCACGCGGCTTCCCGGGAAAGCATGGCCGACATCTTAGCGTCAGTCTCCTCCGGAGCTCGACTGCCTGACGACAGGAGATCAGAGAAGTCTTCCGCATCCAATGCCAGCAGAAAGCTGTCCGACGCAGCGACAGGGATAGCGTTATCATCCGTGTTCGAAGTCTTACCACTATGAGACGGCCGTCTGCCACTTGTAGGGGACGAACCAGGTGAGCGTGAAGGGGTATGGATGGTCCGCGAGCGTGAGCTGACGGAGCAACATCTATCGGAGTCCCCAAATCACCCCCGCCGCTCGCCAAAGCGGTCAACCTCGCCGAAACGGCAGCTGAACATGCCTGGGAAACAGACGGGGTGGTGGCAGCGCTCGAAAATAACATAGCCAACCGTGACCGCAACACCCTGATTGCCACGTCCGCACACACGGAAGATGTCGAATCAGTGAAACCTGCCTCAGCATGCTTGAGCCCCAAGCAAGTGACACAGGTATCATGGCCGTCAGACTCCGGGATGAGTCTGTCGCACCCAAGGATACAGCTACAAGACATGCTCGTAGCCGGAGGGACTTACCTCTTAAGGTCTGTAGCCTTCTGCCGAAACGCTCAGGGGAAGTCCACCGAAAGGAGAAGTCCGTTGCTCCGCGTCATAAATCCAGCAGGTTAAATAGTTTTCTCGAAGTCGAGTATCGCGTGTAGCATCAGCAAACACACAGGTTCCGAAGAACAAAGGATAAGTGAATGACCGCCGCCATCTTCCTTTATACCCGTATGTACGGGGCGGAGACTGGCGTGCGCGTGCCATTCGCCAAGCCCATTGGCGTTTTATAATTAATTATCTCGGAGAAGGTAGGTTCTCAAGATCAAACCCCAGTCAGTCTCTCACAACGTCGAGAGACCGACTGAAGGGGAATTGTGGCTATGCGCACACACATGAAAGCTACCTGCCTCCTCTGGTGATATAAAGCACAGAGCTATCACTTTATGCCTGACAATTTTTGTCTGCGCCCTGCTTCTGCAATGATTAAGAAGCAACAATGTTCGCCGCCTCTAGGATAACAATTTCATTAACAGAGGCAGCCATGTAAACAATCTTACTGGTGCCCAATCCATTTTCCTAATTGCTAAAGCCTTCATTAGGACGTTTTATCTGGTCCAGTTGCAATTCTGAAAATGTTAATGGATGTTATTATGCTATTATGGTAATGGACGTTACCCGTACACACAAATGTGCTTTGACATTACAACATTTCCCCATTCAGCCCAGCAACAAACAAGGAGGAGACAAATTATGGCTGGCAGCGAATGAGACCCTGGCATTATTCAGGCGCTGAAAGTGTGGATAATTAACAGGTAGGGTGTGATTTGTTGCTGTCATAGAAGGAATACTCTCATCTGTGTAATTGTGATCTTCACTCAGCTCTCTACAGTTCTGTTGGTAAGTGGTGTAGCACCGTGGTAAAGTGTAACATCCCTCGTTTTACTTGCCTCTTTAATACTCCCCCTCCTACTCTTTCTTTTCATCTCTCTCGCTTTCCAAAACCGCTCTTCCTCTGCCCTCTTTTAAAGAGCGAGCGGTAGCCCTATTGCAGATCTCTGCCCATGGAGCAGCATGTCTAACCTGATTATCACTTGAGCTCAATTATCAGGTCACCCACTGAGTGTGTTACTGCTGGATTATGGTTTAATGAGCTTACCTATAGGAGTTCACACAAAAGCGTCACCCCAATTACATACAATCTTACATTCTGATGTGCTGTCTCTGTTGGGAGAGATGGGAAAAAAATAGCCTGGCAGTCTTTTTGAAAGCAGAATTGCCAATGCCAGAAACACAAGCGTCTGGGCCATTCCAGGCTTATGGTAACATGTTCAGTCAAACCTTTAAATATAAATTCTAAGAGAATGTATTTGTTACCAATATACTGAATCATCTGTTTATATTTTACTGACCCCCTGATGATAGAGTCCAGACATCAGAAACATATCAGTCTATTCATGAGTTGTCTATTTGAAAAGATAAAAATATATGGATGTGAAAAAAGGACGCATGTTTTTGAGAGATGGCATTAGTTGTAGTATTTCTGTGCAAAATTCACAAACCAGAAGCAATAATACTGAACAAATGAACATGGGGTGGCTTTTCATACACCATGCAATTTTTATTTAAATTTCCATTTGCGCATTTATGAGAAATATATATGTGACATTCAATTCACCAAACTAGACAATTATGCTTTAAAAACCTTACAAAGTGAATCCTCACATGAGTATCCAAACCATAAAATATTGACATCTTGAGCTATCAGTATGGTGAAAGCCATTGGTAAAAACTTTACTTTTTTATATTAAGGATGATACTTGCCCATCCATATTGAAAAACATATAACATCAAGGACTTATTATATGAATTGAATAAATATGATTTTAATGTTTGACAACACTTGTGTCAATTATGTTTCCATTTCAGTAATTTTAGAAGAAACATCTGAGAAAAGTGGATACTTCAAACATAACTATATGTAATCCACAATTCTCAGATCAACTTCTTAGAATTACAGTAACATTTTTCCAATGTCACCCCTCCTCTGCCCCATCATCACTGCCACACAAACGCACTGCCCACAGCTAAAAAAATAACAATAGATCTTGATTGCCTCCTTATGTGAGACAATAAGAAAAAATAGACAGCACCTTTTCTTTCTGTTTCTTATTCCCACCACATTTTCTCACCCCATTCTGATCACAAAGGCTAATGAACAATTTCACCAAGTGACTAACAAGCCAGTTTCAGCAGCTGTTCTGAAAAGAGCTTTCACTCAGCTGGCGGAAAATGTCTCGAAGAAAAACAGTGCAATTGTTCTGCATTAAAGTCATTACAATTAAAGAAAGTTCCCCACTTCTGTTGCTTCAATGCAGGGTATCTAATGGCCCTGAGTGATAGAGGGCTAAGAGAGAGACATATGATGGCATCTCGACACTGATGGGCTTCCAGTAAGAATTACATTAGAGTAGTACAAGTAA